>NW_027142354.1:36728966-38012010 GCF_026170545.1 Melanerpes formicivorus
CCTTTTGTTCTGCAACCAGTCAAATCTTTGCCTGCATTTTTGGATACTTTATCAATTCAGACATAAAGCTGAGCAGTTCAAAGATCACACATTAAGAAATGCAGTCACTTTTTTTTTTTTTTTTAATTAAAAACAAATTAAAAAGAAGAAGAAAGTGTAAATCCAGTGGGAACACATTACACATGCAAGCAAAGAGCTTAGGCATACTAATAAATTCCTCATGTATTTGAAATGTTATGATCCTTACTGGAGACTACAGAAGTCTCTGATTAGGAAAACCTGGAACCAAAGACAAGAATACACCAAAAGAGCTGGAAACTCCCCTGTGATAAGATGCATAACTGAAGAAGAGAACTTCTGACTCAAGGAAGAGAACAATCTGTTCTCTTGAAGGATTTGTGAAGGGACGAGTGAGGAATGATAATTAAGTGCCTAAATCTGCTTCACTAAATGCTCCCTAGGATACCTTTGCTTTGAGATTAACATTTCTCTGTAGCCACAAAACTGCAGTAAAAAATAAATTCCGGAATGCTTGTTAGAAAAGAAATAAATGTCAGAGCAATTCTTATTACATCTAGAGAAAAGGAAAACACACAATCTTTAATGTTAGATCTTTACATCTTATTTCTACACATGTTCTTCTTGGTTATGCAGACCATTTTAAGAGATCCCTTTGCAACTTTCTTACTTAGACTTTTGGGTGTATGAGTAATGAAGTTAGAATAGAATAGAATAGGACCAGGTTGGAAGAGACCTTCCAGATCATCACGTCCAACCTATCATCCAACACCACCTAATTAACTAAACCATGCAACCAAGCACCCTATCAAGTCTCCTCCTAAACACCTCCAATGATGGTGACTCCACCACCTCCTCAGGCAGCCCATTCCAATGGGCAGTCACTCTCTCTGTGTAGAACTTCTTCCTAACCTCCAGCCTAAACCTCCCCTGGCACAGTTTGAGACCGTGTCCTCTTGTTCTGGTGCTGGCTGCCTGGGAGAAGAGACCAACCTCCACCTGTCTACAGCCTCCCTTCAGGTAGTTGTAGAGAGCAATAAGGTCTCCCCTTGAGCCTCCTCTTCTCCAGGCTAAAAGTTGTATTAGTCCAGGCTAAAGTTGTATTAGTCATTCAAGTTTCTAAGATTAAAATTTTGCTCATTAAATATGTTCCTCATAACTTTTTTCTTCTGGTTCCATTTGTGAAACCATTTTGATGTTATTATGAGAGTTTTGCTTATTTTCTCCTGTCAGAGCAAGGAGAATATCAGATTTTATTTTATTACCCTCTTGACTTCAGCCCAGCATAGCTCACTTTACTGCTGCACCAAATATGAGAATAAAGACATAGATGCTTAATATGTACATCTTGTTAAAAAATCAACAACTATATGTGTTGATTAATCTGCATGGGTTTTTTGTTTCTGTTGTTAGTAATTTCTTCACATCTTCACATATTTCTTCATGAATAATTTGAAGTGACCTGGGTCTGAATGCTTCCATACATAGACTTCCAAATAATTTGCAGCAGCACATTCAAATGCCACAAGAAAACCACCATGCTATCTGTGGGGAAGAGCACTGAGGATGTCTCCAAGGCCAAATTAATTTGTCTATGCAGACAAAGAGCTTGAAAACATAGCCCCAGATATGATGGGGCAGTGCATAATGGAGCATTGTCATGGTTTTAGAGCGCAGACAGAAGCTCTTTTACCCTTCCCCAAAGGAGTAAAAGAAAATGCTCCACACAAGGTTGGAAAGAATTGGAAGTTTAAACGGAAGTGCTAGTCACAACTCTGTACAACAGTACAAAACCATACAAAATACACAAAAATTCATATTCAGCCTCAACCCAGTTCTCCATCCTGGGCTTTACCAAGATCTCACTAGGCCGATGTTGTCCAAAAAGCTCCCTCTCAACCAGGGCCCACTGACTGCTCTGCCCACAACCCAGGCCCAAAGGATGCAGTAAAAATTAGACAAGCCACTCAAGGCCAAAAGCCTCAGCTCCCTAAAATACAAAACAAGAGATAGCAGTCTGTGCTGGAAGCAGGAGAGAGGGAGAAAGGAAAAGAATAGCCTGTGCTGTCTGTTTATAAAGGGGAGGTGCAGGAATTACAGAATGAAATAACAAAAGACTACACTTTCTGATGCCCACTTCCCTGCACCACTCTGGTACTTGGAGGTCTTTCAACACCGTGGTTAAGACATCCAGTCTTAAACCTACAACATGTATGCAAGCTCCTCTGGGCCTGAACACTCAAAGTAATTTAGTACAACACCACTGGCTGCTGGCTGGCAGCAGATGTCCACAAGTCACCCACATCAGTAAGAGACAGGCAGGTTGATGCATGCTCACAACCGCTCCCAAACCTGCTTTTGTAGAATCACCTGCTAGGGGTGATTCATTGTTGCTGAGCTTTGGTTTATCACTGACACAGTTTCATGTGGCAGGGAAGGCAGGAGCTAATGAGTAGCATGAAGAATGAAACTGATCTTATTAGAATGATGGGGGGAAATGAAGAGATAATAATAGTGATAAGCACACAGCAGCTGTGTTTTGTAGTGATAAAAAAAGGGAGAATCATGCAGCATGAGGCCAGCTGGGGAGTTATAAAACTCAGTTTGACAAAAGACCTCGAGCATCTGTACAGGGAAGATCCTGGTTCATTGGGATTCCATTAAGAAAGGCACTCAGGCTCTGTAATGTATGGCTTAAAATACCAGTTATTTGGGTTAACACTATAAAGAAGAAGACAGTAAGTGTCAGAGTAGTTTAGCTTTGTCAAGTGTGTTCAACCAGAGCTAAACAGGCCAGGACTAAAGTGTATTTTCTGTGATGTATTTCCTATGTGTCTCAAACATGTAGCAGTGATTGTTGGAAAAATCTTTAGTGTAACCAGCCCAGCCCATTTGTGTCTTTGTGCTGCCACCTCTGCTGTTGATTCTGCTATGGCTTTTACCAAAGACATCCAAGAGGATTATTCAAAGGCAGCCTTATGTCATTCTCCCCTGTTTAACAGAAAAAGAAACATAATGACCCTCTTCAAAAAAGGGGTAGGTTGTCTGAACTGCAATTCTTAGACAAATGTCAAAATGGGTGTTTTAATGATGTATTTGCAATTACTCATAGGCTGCAGGGTAATAAGTAAACAGTAGGATGAACTTATAAAGAAAAAGTGAGGTAGCACTAATCTAATTTCTTTCTATAACATGGTAATTGACCATGTGGATACTGAAGAAATAGTAAATGGCCTATCTTAATTTGGTCTTAGAAGACATAAGTAACTTGGGGATATATGGTAAAGTAAATAGAATAGAATAGAATAGAATAGAATAGAATAGAATAGAATAGAATAGAATAGAATAGAATTAACCAGATTGCAAGAGACCTTTGAGATCATCGAGTCCAACCTATCACCCAACACCATCTAATCAACTAAACCATGGCACCGAGCACCCCATCCAGAATGGAAAACTGGTTAGAAAACTGTACTCAAAGGATAGTTATCAACGTTGCTCTGTCAAAATAGATGATCACACTTAAATCCCTTTAGAAAGATCTTTTCCTAAATCAATATTTGCAACATTTTTGCTCATCATGATTGGAAAAAAAAACGGTATTTTATTTAAATACTGAATTTTAAAAAATATTTTATAATAAAGACAAACAAAACCTAGTAGACGTTAAAATAATTATTTGCATGACTGAGAGATGCAGAACAACCATATAGATGTCCTTCCTGGGCAAAACAGTTAAGAGATTTAGTAGTTCACAAACTGAATATAATCAAGGAGACATAAAAATGTGTAAGACACACCTTAAAAAGATGCATCATAGCTCTCCCACTTAGCTCTGGCAAGATCTATTCTGAAGCCTTATGTTCAGGCTTGGGCAGCCCATTTTAAGAAATCTGTGAACCAGAGGGAAGCAGCAAAGTTTATCAAAAGCCTAGGAAGCCTGCCCTCTGAGGCTGAAAAAATGAGGTGTGTTTAGTCTACAGAAGAGAGGACTGAGGAGAGATGTAAGAGCAATCTTTAAGTATGTAGAGACTGCTGTGGAAAGGATAGAAACAACTTGTTCTTCAGGTTTATTGGAGATCAAGAAAAAAAATGATGTGCTTAAACTGCAGTGCAGGAAATTCAGGTCTGACATGAGCAAAGACTTCTCATCTATGAGATGATTAAGCACTAGAATAGATCCCTTGCCAGATACAATACTTCAGGGCATCAAAGGATGCTCTTCCAGCCTTCTTGCATGGCATGAAGAATCTCTCCCCAGCAGTTCAGGAAATGTTTTATGCAAGTGGAAATGAGCAATACTAGAAGGCAGGGTATAGAGACAAGTTCATATTTTGGGTTAGACCTAGGTCGCAGAAAGTTTGTGGGGCAAGGATAAGATGGTGTCAGCAGATGAGGCCACTTAGAAGTAGAAAAGAAGAAAATGGACCCCAAGCCAAATGAGATTTTGATAGGATGTGACCTCCACTATAACTCCAAGTAAGGAAAATAGGTAGCCCACTACACTTGATACTTAAGAAACTACTTAAGGTACTTGAGGTCTGTGGTGACAGGTTGGACTTGATGATCCTCGAGGTCTCTTCCAACCTTAGTGATACTGTGATACTCTGATACCAGAAAAAGACACTGAAACTCTAAACATAACTGAAACATATTGACTTTTAAAATGTTGTGGGTTTGCCCAAATTATGTAATCTAAATATGGCATAAGACATTTAATAAAAACATCTTTAAACATCCACCATATGACTAGGTGGTTGTCAAAGGTGCATTATATTTTAAAGGTTAATTATGTTTCATAAACTTGTTTGGTAGAAGAGCTGCAAAATTATTTTGTGCAAGAAATTATATTTTAGGAACAAAGCTTAGGCCTTCAAATAAATTCCTTTCTTATGCACTGCTCAGAGTACATACAGTAGTCTGCATGCATGCCGCCTTGCCATTCTAATCTACTACATTGTTGATCCCCTTTGGAAATTCATGCTTTGTGAACTCAGCTGACAAAGCAAGTTTTTCCTTCGGGATTCAGTATTTTATGCTGCTTTGTGCTAACCACAGCTGTCCAAGGCCACATGGTAATTCTAGTTAAAAAAATTAATTGCAGGAGCAGAATATTTTAGGGACATTCATAATGGAAACCTAAACTTTGTAAACTTCCTGGGCAAGTTCACTCTCTGCCTAATTATCTGTAGTGCACTAGTACCAACATACTATTTCACTTTTAATAATGAACTGATACCAAAATACTGGACAAAATTATAGTGGAAAAACTGCAGCTGTGGCTAAGTGCACCCATTACAATGCTTTGTTAAAATCCAGCTAATCCAAAGATCTCCCTCTCAGATGAACATAACCCTTCTCAAAATGTATTTATATGACTAAATCCAGAAACATGAAAGTAACAGCACTGGCATTCAGTCCAAACTGATGATGTGAAGGTAAGTATCTGTACTGTTAATATGTATTTAAAAGGTTATATTGAATGTGCATTGATGTGTGATAACTCTATCTTGATATTCCCTTCAAAATGTGTCCTTGGCTAAGTGTGTTTGCACAGCAAGAATAAGGTTCTGCTTCAAAGGGTTTCCAAACTTAAGAAACAAGAAAGAAAAGGGATGGAAGTATGTAGAGAAATGGGCATGTTCAAAATTTTGTAGGAAGAAGTTGGAGATGTTGTCAGTAGCATTTCTGAGTAGTAGTGTTACTGTTTCCCTACAAATAGTCCTTTTCCATTCCTAGTATTATTTCTTCCTCTTGAATTAAATGTATTTTAGAAATACATTTCCACAATTCAGTAGCTGGTAAGATATGGGGGTTTTACAGGTTCTTTCCACTTATTATTTACATGCAAAACTGTTGATCTGTCTACAGTGCTGTTTGTATCTTCTACAAAATCAGAATCATATTGTAGTCTTCTACCAGAGATCACAGTGGTTAATTTTTAATCCTTAAAGAGACAAAAAAGGCTGTGATATCTGGTTTCACTGGCATAGCAGGATACTCCTACTTCTCGTTAACTTCTACCTTTGCTTTCTTCCTCATCTTCTCCCCTTTCTTCTTCATCCTCCTCTTCTTCAAAAAGTCACATAGCATGCAGGCATAGCTGTGCATGTTAAAAAAAACAAACCATATCTTGATCTGAATAGTGTTTCTTTAGTCATGGCTTTTTAAGGTAAAATAATCTGAAACTAATCTGTTCTGACAAGGATTAGTATATCTCCACTTATTGTTAGTTCATGCATTAATCTGTTAGTTTCAAGGCCTGCATTAACTTTCTGTATTCTCACAGCCCTGAAATGATGGCTTTGTTTCTCGATTCTTTGATGGGTCTGAGCACCTAAATCTGTGATCTGCACAGCCAGGTTATTTAAACTTCATCAGAATCTTCAACATTTGTTGTTTGGTTGTAGTGGTGGTGGTGGGTTTTGCTTGTTTGTTTGTTTTGGCAGGTTTTGTGTGCATGTGTTTGGTTGGGTTTTGGTGGTGGTGGCATTTTTTGTTGGGGTTTTTGGTTGTTGTTTTGTTTGGGGTTCTTTGTTGCTGTTGGTTTGTTTTGTTTTGTTTTGTTGGTATTTTTCTGAAAATAAGGCCACTAAGAAATGTCTGTGGTGACTCAAGTTAAATACCCATTACTGAGTTTTACCCATTAAATCTGTAGCACTTCTGCTTCTGTAAACCTTTTGTTGTGCCATGGAAAACAAACTGCGGGGCTCAAAACAAAGCTTGTAATGACCTGGGGGAGAAAGACTGATCCTAAAAGTTATTGTCTCCTTCTGTTTGGCCTAATGTAAACTAATCAGTTGATCTAATGTAAAATATGGTCTGTCCCTGCAAGCTCTGCTTTTCTATATGGTTTAACACAATAACCTTTCAAAACTTTTGAAACAACTAAAACCAAAAGAAAATAATGCCGAAGCATTCTGGCATCTCACATTTTAGTGAGACAAGAATAACTTGTGAAGCAACTACTAATTTATTTGGTAATTCTTGCTCATAACTTCATCTCTTGTGAATATTGTGGTAACTAGAAAGTAAAAAATTGAATTATGAGACTGCAGTAAGTGTATTCATCATTATCATCAGTCACAAATTTGTATTGCATGTGTTAAAACAACAGACTGGTTTGTGTTTAACACTAAGACTAGAGACAGACCTAAGTTCAGCTGATTACTAGATTATGCACTCCTGCAAAACCCTCTCATGTCTCACTTAGAACAGGAACATGAGCCAGCAGTGTGCCCAATGGCATCCTGGCCTGTATCAGGAATATTGTGGCCAGCAGGAGCAGGGAGGTCATTCTGCCCTTGTACTCAGCACTGGTTAGGCCACACCTTGAGTCCTGTGTCCAGTTCTGGGCCCCTCAGTTTAGGAAAGATGTTAAGTTGCTGGAAGATGTCCAGAGAAGGGCAACAAAGCTGGGGAGGGGTTTGGAGCACAAGGCCTATGAGGAGGACAAGACTGAGGGAGCTGGGGTTGCTTATCCTGGAGAAGAGAAGGCTCAGGGCAGACCTTATTGCTCTCTATAACTACCTGAAAGGAGGTTGTAGCCAGGAGGGGGTTGGTCTCTTCTCCCAGGCAACCAGCACCGGAACAAGAGGACACGGTCTCAAACTGTGCCAGGGGAGGTTTAGGCTGGAGGTTAGGAAGAAGTTCTACACAGAAAGTGTGACTGGCCATTGGAATGGGCTGCCCAGGGAGGTGGTGGAGTCACCATCACTGGGAGTGTTTAAGAAGAGACTTGATAGGGTGCTTGGTGCCATGGTTTATTTGATTAGATAGTGTTGGATGATGGGTTGGACTCGATGATCTTGAAGGTCTCTTCCAACCTGGTTAGTTCTGTTCTAGTCTAGTCTAGTCTAGTCTAGTCTAGTCTAGTCTATTCTCCCACCTATACATCAAATAAAACTTAGTCTGGCTGTAATTGGTCTATTCAACGGTTGCTAAGGGTATGTCAGCCCAGAGGCTGTTGAGAGACAACTGAACAAACTATCTGAAGAACAGTGCTAGTGAGATTGAGGGGTTAATGGGCTTAGGGACCCCACAGTATTGTTGGAACCCCAAGTGGAATGACTGTACTTCCAGGCAGACTGGCTCACACAGATCTGTCTCAGACCTTGTACAAAACTTAAAGGTCTAAGTGCTTAATCCTGATCTTCCACACCTCTGAACATGAGGGTGCATCTACTTTGACACTTCAGAGTAAATCAGAAGGGTACTCGTGGAGCGACCCTGCCTGCCATGAAACCCGCAGCTTTATTGCAGTGCTGCTGCTCATGAGTTTTGCCTCATAGCAGCCATGTCTACGGACACTTTAATTCTGGCAGGTCCTTTTCCTTTGGATCGTGCTGCATTATCCACAAATTGGATTATAATACCTGCAGTTCCTGGAGCCTGCCACCGATGAGAGACCTGGGGACCAACACCAAATTCCTGCTCCGTCCTCATGAGTACAACCTGGCGTTCTCATTAGCTTTCCCAAGGATCTTGGCTTGCCTCTGATTATAAGTGGGGTAAAGCTATTGTGTGGCTTAGCCTTTTCCATTTTCTGAAGTCTCTAAATTGTACTAAAGTTGCCCATAATCATCCTGGTAGAATTTGTGACCGAATAGAATCCATAAATAATCAAGTAAGTTTTTATACCTAATTTGGGGGCAGGGTTTCAGGAAAAATAAAGATAACTATGCTTTAGTAATTCGTGCCTTGTTAATTCAGCCCCTATCAAATCAACTGTTAGCATCACATCTTATCTTTCCAAATGCTTCTGCAACCCAGTGCTTTGCTCTCCCTCTCAGCTGTCCTATAAAAGAGGGGTTTGCTGTCATTTTCCTGTGGTTTTTCTCTTTCTCAGGTACCTCCTTCAACTTTCAGCTCTGCCTTGCAAGCTCTAGATCAGATCTCACTTTCACATATTGCACAGTGAGGAGATTATGGCCTCCCCTCACCCTTTTCCATTCACTACAGTTTCATTAGCATTGTTTTGTTTCAAAAGATAAGCAAGATGGGCACTATGCACTGCAGATTGGAACTACATATGGTCATTTCTACCTGCCAGGTGACACTGTGACCTGCTAGAGTTTTACAAATTTTGTATCAGAGTTACTAACAATGCAAAGGGCAAAAATCAAGGATAAGTTGGACCCTAGCATAATAAATTATCTTGCAAGTAAGCACACCTACATTTCAGAATCAATAAATATATGACACACCTTCACAGAAGGGAAGAATCCACCTTAGGCATGAAGTATTTTGTAAATGAAATGTTTTTGTGTTTTGTAAAATAAGCCCCCTGCAAATACAAGTGGAATAGCATGTATACTGTCTTCCCTCTGGCAATATATTCTAATGTTTAAATCAAGCTTCAACAGCCTTTAAACCTGCCTCAATGGAAACATTATTCCAAAGTTTGAAAATATTCTCCATCTATGAACCCAAAATATTTTTTCAGGACAATATATTACTTCTAAGCTTGTTTCCTCGGGAGTCTCATTATGAAATGAACTTTAAAGCTACTGTTGGAAGGTGAATTTAATACCAGCCATATAAAATATAAAGTTCCAGTCCTGCAAACACATCTGTGCCTAACTTTAAGCTGATGAATATTTCTACTAACTCAGTAAAGTACTCCCACTAAAGTTAAGTACATCTATTAAGTGTTTGGAAACCTGAATCTGAAAGTACCACAATAATAATTACAAGCAAATATTTGTACAGCCTTTCCTTTCTCTAAATGTTTAATTCTCTGAGCATCTTTAAGATTCCTAGCTAAGAAGTCTGTTTTCCAGTGTTAAGAGTTTTGGAGCAACTCCAAAAGCTGTAATTCTGCAAACCTTGCCAGTTTTGATTTACAGGGACATCGACGATTTCTGGGTACTACAGTTCTGGTTTGTATCCTTGCAGTTTAAGATTAGTGTATTGTGTTCAACCTGAAGCAAAGAAAATGTAGTGATTTCTGTTACAACATTATTAAATATAAATATGTTTGATTTGGTTTTGATTGGAACCAGAATCAGGACAAATAGCTGCTTATTTGGATAGCCTTAATGGTAAGTTAAATTAACAATACATAAGTTTATTTTGGAAATGACAACATTTCCAACTTACCTAGCTTAGAAAACCAGACCCTGAATAAAAGCATTTAAATAATTTTTTTTAGACAGAAATTTGCAGTTAAATAAGTGTAAAGCAAATTTGACACAGTTTTAAGCTCTTTGTGAGCACAAGCCCACACTGGAGTGGTAAATGCCACACTTTGTTTTACATGTGGCAATTTTTTCTTATCAGAGTTGAAAGGAGACAAGAGGAGGGAGAACAAGACTTCCTTAATTACACATTTCACAGGCACACAAACATACTAGCAATTCTGCTTCATAAGATTCTTATTAGTCAGGGCTGTTGCGAGCTACATGTTCAGTAAGCTTAGAAATATGTATTCTTTTATTATATGTTTCATATTTCTCTGTATTCTGCCTGTGTACATGTGATGGCCACTAGATTTTTGGAGACTGCCAGAAGTGCACAATAGATGTGTGTAAAGAAAGCATCTACAGTCCAGCTTTTGAGGAAGAAAAGCAGCTGCTTTGCACAATTACAGTATATGAGAATTGAAAACAAGTACAAACTTGCCACTGTGGTCCCAGCTGCATTCGTAGGCAGGTTAGCATCAGCTTCTGTAGAAAGAGCTTTGCAAATACTGAGGTGAAGCATATTTCAAAGGGTGCACGTAAAGGGTGCACAGACCTGTAGAAATGTCCTTTCATATGCCACAGAGAAGTGTGTGAGAGCCTGTTGTTAACACAAAAGTGGTGAGAGAAATGTGTAATTTTGCACATTTTGGGCAGAGGGAAACATGGCTGTGGCAAAGGAGCTAATTTAATCTGGAACACAACTCATCACAGCAACTTCAGGAAGCACTCATGTACAGGTGGAGACAAGTGTGACTGTCAGTGAACAGAAGTTAGCTGCATGCATCTGCAGAGGATGCATTGACCATCACCAGGGACCAGGGAGGTCATTATAGTAGGAGTTCCATCCCAGTTTAATTGTCTGAGTATAACTGATGGACAAATATTAGAAAGTGGTGGAATTCAAATGGTCTTGGTAGTGTAGACGCGGACATTCATACTGTACCATTCATCATCTTTATTTTAAGTGAACTTGCACTTCACTACACATATAATCTCTCTAAAGGTCTCAAAAATTAATAATAATGCTTGTGGGAACTAAAAAATAAAATTAAATTTAAAAAAACAAAAAGGAGTGTTTAGATGGTCTTCATGTCTGTGAGGCCCTGGAGGTGATAAGACACGTTGTACCTCCAACCATGTGAGAAAAGCATGGGAGTGAAAAATAAAGTGTTGCATCTTAGAAATGGATGGGAAGGCAACTAGGGAGGAGGGTACCTGTTAAAATAAAGATAAATCAGTGGGCTCAATGAGGCAGGCTGTGGGAAAGTGGAGCTGTGACATTCACATATCTCTCAATAAATAGGCACCATCTCTGCAGTTCTGGGCCATTTTGCCCACCCTGTGGCAGTGGTCACCTCCTCACAACTGCTCTGTCAGTTGTATTTCTGCTCTCTCTGTTGGGACTGGCAGGTCCAGGACCAACACGTCACTCGAGGTGCTCAGGAAAAACCACAGATGCTCATATTTTAAATAGCAGTAGGAAATAGTGCATGGCTGCTATTATATTAATTTCACCAACAATTAAATCAAATTCAGCTGCCACGTAGAGCATCTGCAATAAAGAGAAAAGAAAGTAACCAGAAAAAAGAACAAAACAAAACCACATCCCACAGTTGCTACAATGTTGTGACAAAATGCCTGCATCTTGAAAGCTACTCTAAAAGTAGAATGGATTATTATGAAATAGTCAGTGAAGAATTTCCAGTCTCCTGAAGCAGATATCACCAACTCAGCTAGAACTACATCACATAGAAATCTTTCTTCCCGTGGCACCAATGCTGCTCCCTGCCAGAGTTTTGTACAGAAGTTGAGGCTTAGTCTGATGTAGATAATGTTTCAGGTGATCTTTCAGCTTTCCTCTGATTCTAGAAAGAGTCTATGTTTCTAGTTCTGTATCCAGTGTTGCAACACTGTAGTAGACAAAAAGAGGAAAACAAGTTCACGGGTCAGGAGACCATAGGGTTGACAAAAGTCTTTTTCACTCCTCACCTTTTCCTTTCCAAAAATGAGAAATGAGGACAAACACTACGATGCCTTCCATGGTAAAGACTTAGAAAAGCCTGTCAAAACAACAGTATCTGGGAAATAGTGAAAGAAATATCAGTTCTCCTAGTTTTATTTCTTATAATTGAACCCAATCTGTAGGTTTGCACTGGTAACAATATTCATTGTGCTGGAGTACAATCCTTTCTTGGAGCAAACAACTATCTTTTATCCACCTCCCAAATGAATCTTTGCCAAGAAAGTATACATAGCTTAAAAGTTAAACAAGATATTTTTGTTCCTGGCTACCCACAAAAGAACATCCTTCAATATTGTTTTGGAAATACTGAAGGACCATTAAGATAGAGTGTAGATCATAGAAAGAATATTTCCCGGAGCCTTTGAAATATTCTAAAGCAGCCTGAAGTGAAAGCAAAATCCATTACTGTTGCTTAATTCTAAGTGAATATGCCTGTCCAAGAAACCAATTTATGATTAAGATCTTAATAAAACAAAATAAAACAAAACACAATAAAAACCAACAACACCCAAATGACAACAAAACCCAAACAAACAACACCACTGCCACCCCAGCCTCTTGTGTTTCAAAGACTGAAAAGATGACAATGCTGCACATACTCTGATTAAAGTAAAAAGAGCATCTAGAAAGAAATGCACAATAACTGCAAACAGTAACTCATGACCTGTTGGGAAAGTATGAGCTTTGGGTGATGCTGAAAATCTGATTGTTAGGTGATTTTAAAATGAAAAAGACATTTTGGGGCAAGGTAGGAGAGTCATGAGAGAACAGGGAGAAAGGTACATTTTTAAAAATTAAGGGCCTTAAAAAGAAGATCCTTTATATCAACTCTACTACAAGAAAAATGTGGGAAATAAAGCAAGCCTGCATTTTCTCCCCTCTCCACCCAGTCAGCTTGCCTGAAGGAAGTCGCAAAGACAGAGGAAGTTATTCAAAGGTCCTTTGTGGAGGACCTTGATCTTCCTGACACCTATCCAGAGTGCACACTGGCTCAGTTTATTAACATAGAAGCAAAACTATGTTTGCACTAGAGTCGATAGTCAAATTCTCATTTAAATCCCTCATATATCAAAGGCACTTCAGGAGTTCATCTCAAGATACTTGGTAGATGCACAAGATTTCCATCAGACTCAAGAAATGATTGTTTCTTGTCTCAGCATTTGTTCTCAGAACTGACTCAGCCAGTGTGTGTAACTCCCCTTTCATAATGAAGACTTATGAAATACCACTGAAGCTCCACATACCCAGTGGTGGTATTCTCATTTCTAGTCTTTACATATGTGGAAGTGTGAATCTTCCTGTCTGAGGTAAGGAGATAGTATCTGAGTAAATAGCTGCAGTGGATCCAGAGAAAGGATGAGATCAAAGGGCAGACATACTTTTTCATAATTTAGAAGGTGCCTCCACATCATTGCCCCATTAGTTTTTTTTTTAAGCTGAGACAGTTAGAGAGACAAAACCAAAATAAAGACCTGTTGATAAGATGAGTTATTTCTGAAATTAAATGATGTTTTCAAGCTATGCAAGCTAATTACCACTCGATAGACCTTCATTTGTCAGACATGGAGGAAAGTGAGAAAACGAGGACAGACATAGAGTCTCCTTTACTGAATATTCTGGTATTTTAATAGCATCATATAAACAAGCAATAAAGTGATGAAAGTTCCAATCTTAAAAGTCATCATTATAGAAACAATGCTAATGACACAAGGATTCTTCAAACAGATTTCTAGAAATGATCAGCTTAGTACATACAAATACTCTAATTTAAGTGCTCCATTTCTGGAGCATTTGGAAGCTGGACAGCTGAAACATCATTTAGAAAAATACTCACAGCTAGATTCCAGACATTCTGAAATGCAATCTGTTCTGTACTTCTGTTTGTGTCCAAACATGGCTAAGAGTATTTTTAAAAAGACATATGAACTATGCAAGAGTAAGTTGGTTCATTATTCATAAATAAATTACCACATTAGATCACTCCTAGAGTAATTCCTTAGTCTTGAAAAAGGTAAGTGGGGTATCAGGAAAGGTACATCTTATACAGGTAATACAAATATCCCTTTGAAGGAAACAACAATTTTCCACTTATAAGGGCAGAAAACAGGAAACGGTGACATAAAACGGAGAGCAAACAATATGCGTTGTACAGATTAATCTGATAAAGAAGTTCCCAGAAGCTCTTACTAACATAATTATCAAGAGGGTTGTACTGATTTCTTTGAGTCAGAAATGCTTATTCAGTTTGGGCCTGATATAATCCATGACTTTGATGGACTGATTCACGATTAACACTAAAATCCAAGTGTCTATACTTTTTGCTATACATCTGAATACTGATGACATTAAGAAGTAAAAAAAAAAGAATGGTGGTTTTTTTTTGTTAGTTTGACAAATGATAACGTAGTAGAGATCTAAACTCTTTAGAAACCCTACAGATATGCCTATGAAGAGTAGATACTTTTTGTTGTTGTTGTTGTTAGATTACATAACTGTTATGACATCTAGTACCTCAGGAGATTTTCAAACATAATCAGACCTGAACACGTTTGAAATTGTATCATGTCAGTGATGTTTTCTGAAGTGAAATACACCAGTGAGAGATCTCTGAAGCTGATTCTGCAAAATATCAAACATTGTTAGTTTAATCAGCAAAATCTTCAGGGGTGATTTAAATAAATTGTTAGGGTCTCTGAAATCAGGAAGGCTAGCCTAATAAAGAGATGCATGCTCAGCACCTTGCAGTTTGATATCACCAATATATAAATCAGTGCTCACTTCCTAGTTCCACCACTTTTTCCATCATCTTTGTCCATTTCTGAGACAAACATGGCTATATGTGTGAGTAACATTTATAAGCAGTGCCTTTTATCTTTATCAATGTTTCCAGTTCCAAGAAAACCGAGGAATTACATTTGCTGCCCTAGAAATTCTGTTCAGTCACAGATATTTTCCAATACAACTCCATTTTCTGAATGTAACCTAGTAAAGTATAAAGTTCTGGTAGCTGCCTTCACACCCTCGTATGCTTTGCAGCATAAAAATTATGGGGAAATTGTATTTTTCATGAATGGAAAATAACTTCATGCTATTTCACTCATTGTACATGCTATAGCTAAGCCTACTTATGTTCTTTACCTCTTCTCTTAACCAACATATTCTTCAAGAATTTCAACTTGATGTTGAAATTAAAAAGAATAAATGAATGGATGAAAGACAAATTTATTATGAATGAGAGAGTATTTGTTTTCAGACAGTCCTCACTCACATTTTTTAAAAGCCTGGTAACCCTAAACACATCTTCTTTAGCAAGAGATTGAAAGAGAATTTCTTCCTCATTGAAGCTCTGCTCTTCATACTAACTCAAACAGGAAAAGAAACCTTCATGGAAGTTGAGGTGGTTTGGCCCCAGCTAGGGTCCAAATGCTCACCAAAGCCGCTCTATCACTCCCCTACTTAAACAGACAGGGGGGAGGGGAAAATATAACAAAAACCAGTAATAAAACAGGAGCAATTCAATAATAATGATAGGTGAAGCAATTGACTGCATAGAAGCGAAAGCACAGAGAGAGAGATGTTAGTCTCTACTTCCCATCAGCAGGATGACGGTTGGTCTTGGGAAGCAGGGCTCTCTAAGCTTGGTGGTTCCTTAGGAGGATAGATGCCATGGATGAATCCCCCACTTCCTTCTTTCACTTCATTCATATATCTGGGCTTGTGTCATATGGCATGGAATAGCCCTTTGGCCAGTTTGGATCAGCTGGCTCAGTTTTGTCCCCTCCCAAGATTTTGCTCACCCCTCAGTGTACTCTTAGGGTGGGGAAATGTTAGAAGAACACAGCCTGCATACTTGTTCAGCAGTAGCCAAAACACTGTTGTGTTATCAACTACTGCTGCAAAACACAGCACTAGAAGGATGCTTGGAAGAGAATTAACTCCAGCTCAGCCAATGTTATTTTTAGCATCTATAGTACAGCAGTCTTAATTTAACATAGTCATAGTCTTAAACCTCAAGGCTCAAAAGACTCTTTTCTCTTACTGTTCTTCAGGCTTTGCACAGCTTGGTTTGTTGCCTTTTCTTGCTCCCTGGACTGGTGCATAAGGAACTGATGAGAATATCATTACCCTTTTCAGACAGTCCTTTGAACTTGATTAAAAAAAAAAAAAAAAAAGAAACTATCATCATTAAAATCTTGCTAACTTACAGTAAAAGAAGGTTCAGATGACTTTTTGTGTCTTTTTTTTATTATAAACCAAACCAGGTTGGAAGAGACCTTCAAGATCATTGCGTCCAACCCATCAACCAATCCAACCCACCCAAACAGCTAACCCATGGCACCAAGCACCCCATCAAGTCTCCTTCTGAACACCTTCAATGACGGCGACTCCACCACCTCCCCGGGCAGCCCATTCCATAGCACAATCACTCTTTCTGTATAGAACTTCTTCCTATAGAACTTGTCCCATAGTTGAATCACTGGGCTTATAATATCAAGAGGGATTTTTTATTGGTGGAGAAAAGGGCTGAATTTATACTAAAAGTCTCCTCATAAACACTGTTTTGTAGATTATTTTTCTATTTATCAGGAAAGCAGCATTGCAATGAATGATCCCACCAGCAATGAAACTGCAATTTCTTACAACTGCTTATCATGGTATGGCATTCTCATAAGAAGTTACTTCAATACTAGCCACTAGTAGTTCCTTTTGTATTTTCCTAGGGCACAGCTGTCTCACATGATATTTTGTGAGAGGTTTCAGTTGCTCTGGCAACAGCATTTGACAAGTTCTGTCTGTGAGGCTACAGAGAAGAGAAATTGCTTGGAGGAGAGGTCCTTGTCCTTCTCACCGATGTTCTGACTCTGCTATACGAATGGAACCATGATTCTGAGAGCCACTAGTAAATACAAATCAGAGTACATTCCCTGACTGCCATGGGGTATTGGAGGGAAAGGAATTTATGAAATAAATACAGAGGCTAAAAGTTAAGTGGTGATGATTCTAGCATATGGAATAACAGAAAGAAACAGAACTATGCTGTTGCATGCGCTCCTCTGAAAATGTCACTTTGAAAATGGTGATAATGCAGCTGCTGGGCCTACCATGTGTCTTTGTATGAACATCATCAGATTCGAGAGCACATTTATTATTTATCTTTTGCTATCAGAAAATATGACATTTCTTGCCATTTTTTTTGGGGGGCGGGGGAGGCAAGATGATAATTATTGAAAATAATTGATTTGCTATTTGAGTTAGATGTTTCTTTCTACCAGTTGATCTTAGCTTTGGACAGCGTCTTTGTCAAGGTTTTTCCTGTGTTGTGATCATGTCACAGCAGAGCACTTCAGATTACCACTTTTTTGGGGCAATCAAAAATTGTTTATTTATGAAGCCTCTTGCTGCTGAAGTCTACAGATTTTTTTGGAGAAAGTTCCTTGACTTAATCCCTTCACTTGCTGTGTGAAGTGTGGGTGCAGTCCCCAGCCTTCTAAAAGCACTGCCCAAAGATTAGCTGCAACAATCCTTAAAGCATTTTTCTTACAGAAAAGTGAGAAGACAGGAAGGAGTGTTCCAGGTGATACAAAAGCTAGTTTTGGCTAGGTGACTGTACAAACCAGACATTTCTTCTCTCAGTTTTTCATTGCGCTTCATTTTCTGACAGAGCCAAGAAGAAGGTATCTTAAGAAATTCAAGCACTCTGAATTTATAGTGTACTCACAAGATTCATTTTCTGACAGAGCCAAGAAGAAGGTATCTTAAGAAATTCAAGCACTCTGAATTTATAATGTACTCACAAGATTCTGGTGTCACCTAGCAAAGACAGTGAAAAGATTAAGGAACATGAGGCCAGCTGCATGATCTGTTCTGATAGCACTAAGCTGCAAAATTAGTTCTTGGCTGGATGGCTAATTTGGGATGAGAAAAATAAAGCACGTATTTCAGTAAGGAACATGTGGGTGTCTAATATCCATTAAGGCAACTCTACTTGCGCCGTCAACAGCTTTATGACAAAGTTAAATGTAGGATAGAAGTAGCTATGATTTATCATTTTGTTTGCTGATGTTGCATAGAGTGAAAGTACAGTAAATATGAGAGCAATGAGCAGATGCCTCCTTGCCATTTTCAAAATCTCCTGTCCACTATACTGTAGCTCCTGTCCCATATAATTGCACGTAAGAGCTTACTTGGGGTTGAAACATGTGTGAGTCCACACCAGATGCTACCAAAATCCAGATCCTGCTTCATAAGTACTGTGATGAAAGCTGTGGGTTTTTTTTTCCCCCCTTGCTCTTCTAAGAAAAATTGTTTTCCTAATTTACAGTAAAATCTTCAAGATCTTTTTGGTGAAGATTTCTTTTCTGCTTTTAAATTAAATTTCTAACAAATAGAACTTTATGCTTCATGACAAAAAGTCATGCATCAGACATTCACCTAAAATGTGAGGCAGATTTCCCCAAACTGAGACTGGCTTTAAAATAAATTTACAATACAAAAGTACTAATGGCTTTCTAGTTCTATTTAAATGTTTCTTGATTTGCATTCCAAAATTTTCCCCTCAAAACCAGAATGCTAGAATTTATTTATTTTTCTTTTTAATCTGTAATGAGAACATCTGCAGTATTTCACTATCCTTACTGCAAGAGTTGAGAATCTCAGTGAACAACAATGACTGCAGGACTGCTAAAAATATTAAGAACTGACAGCACTGATAATTGTGCAAATTCTATTAGTGCTGCATTCTTACAATTAGATTTCCAATCAGGAGCTAGAATGGAAGAAGTAAAATATGGAATTTGCCTCTAAATTGCACGTAAACGAGAGGTGAATTCACAATATGGTGATAGCATTAGCATAAAATCCTAACAAATAATTCTAGTACTGCTGCTATATAATCAAAGCAGTGAAGAAGCAGCAGAAGGGAGACCCCAACAATGGGAAAAGATTAGTGCTGACAATGTCTTATCATATAGCAGCAATAATCAGTGATGAAAATTGCTTATATGCATTTTCCCAGTAGATTTTAGGAGGCATGTTTTATTGAAGATGATATTCACAGCTCGGCAGTAGTTTCAATAATGAATCTGTGACAACTGGAAGTCTCAAAGAGCATGGAATATATGGCAGGCAAAAATTAAGGTTTGAGTATTCATAGACTTAATTAGATGTAAATTGATGGCTCCCAACAAAAATTTTTACCCCACCCTTGGCTTCAGAATCCCAGTTCATGATGGGTTTTACAGATTGCTGCTGTGGAAAATCAGAAAAAAATGGACTTATTTTCAGTAGGTTCAGGTCTTGTAAGGTCAGCAAGGATCTAATGAGATTTTCAGAGAAGTCACTGACAAATATAATGATACACCACGCTGAATGAAATAGAAGAACTGGAAGAAAATCCTCTATTTCTTGGTACTGTACATATATGAAGCGATAGAATTAAGGATATATGGACAACATTGTAATTCATTTTGTTTGAGGCCATCACAATGAAACCTCAGTGTTATTTTATATAATTTAATGTATATATTGTATATGCACAAAGTGTATATACTTAGAATACAAAAGAAATAAAATACATATCTAAATTCCTGAAATCTTAAATATAAGGTATATATTTCTTACTGTTTTGTATAGTAAGGGATCTTCAGTTAATAACTATTCTGTCAATGTGGAAGTGAAACTAGAACTTACAGAAGAGCAGATTTGTCTGTCTTTCATAGTTAAATTGCACATGCTCATAATGGTTATTTAGTTATTCCCCTTTCAATCTTGCATTATACAGGCAAAATAAAATTGTAAGAATGGTTATAGCACTGAAAGAAATATCAAAAACAATCCACATATGTTGTTTGAATAAATCTTAATGATTATTCAAATACCATAACAGTGAAGTTTTAAGCTCATTGGAGCTCTTTCTATTTATAGACCATCTTACAGAAATTTTCAGGCACCCTAAGTATGCAGAGTGCTTCAACTTGTCAGTAATCACAGGGAAAAAAAATGAGTGCCATTCAGCTACATTTTTGGTCCCTTTCTCATAGACTGCACATCATCCTCCCAAGATACTCTTTCTGAACTTCCACAGTCCTGTTAACCCTGTCTAAGTGCTAGCCATATAGCATCATAGAATGGTTTGGCTTGGGAGAGACCTCCAAAGGCCATCTAGTCCAAACTCCTTCACTAGATCAGGTTGCTCAGAGCCTTGTTGGGTCTGATCTTGAATAGACACAGCCTCAGCTACCTGATGGGGCAACTTGTTCCAGCGTTCCACCACCATCATGGTAAAGAACTTGTTCCTAACATCCAGTCTAAATCTACTCTTCTCTAATTTAAAACCATTGTCCCTCATCCTATCACTACAGGCCTTTGTAAAAACAATCTCTCTCCAGCCTTCTCATAGGCCCCCTTCAGGTACTGGAAGGCTATTATATCTCCCCAGAGCCTTCTCTTCCCCAGGCTCAACCCCAACTCCCTCAGCCTGTCCTCATAGAAGAGCTGTTCCAGCCCCACTCCAGCCCCTGCTCCATCAGGTCCATGTCCTTCCTGTGTTGAAGGCACCAGAGCTGGATGCAGGATACTCTAGGTGAGGTCTTATCAGAGCAAAGTGGCGGAATCACCTCTCTTGACCTGCTGGCCATGCTTCTTTTGATGCAGCCTAGGATGCAATTGGCTTTCAGGGCTGCAAGCACACACTGTTAGTTCATGTCCAGCTTCTCATCCAACAACACCCCCAAGTAATTTTCGTCAGGGCTGATGTCAACTTCATTATCTTACAGTCTGTACTGATATCTAGGATTGCCCTGACCTAGGTGCAGGACCTGACACTTTGCTTTATTGAACCTCATGAGATTTTCCTCAGCCTGTCTCTCCAGCCTGTCCAGGTCCCTCTGGATGGTATCCCATCCTTCAAATGCCACCACTCAGCTTGGTATCATAGAATCATTTAGGTTGGAAAAGACCTTTAAGGTCATTGAGTCCAATCATAATGTATCCGATCTATCACATCTCTAGAAATGAAACATCCTCCAATGTTATGGACAAACAAATAGAGACATGGTGCAGGACAGGTAAGTAGATCACCGAGGCTCCTTTAAAGCCCTTTTAATCTCAAATGTTTTGCATTGTTTCATCTTTAAAGAATGCCTTTTCATCATGAATAATAGGCTTGATGACTGATAAAGACAAAAAAAATAGCAAGAATGCATATGAATTTACTTAGTGTCAGCACTTACAAGAATGCAAGTTTGAATAGAGCTGTATCAAAGCTGTTACTCTTCCTGCCACCAATACACTTCCTTTTCCTGCAAAACAGCGGGCATTGAGAAATATATTGGTGATTTACCAAATGAAACTTCTGAGTGCATGTTTTGTACCCCTAGTATATTAAAGCACACAATCATTCAAATTATGAAAACTTTGCAGCTCTCTATCACAGCAGGAGAACACTGCAAGGTCTCCTGTTCCACTAAAAAGTTAGAGGTTGCTAATACATGTCCTTCCACGGTATTGCTTCTTGTTGTGACAGTTGCAGGCTATGCCTTTAAAACTAGCGGCAATTATTTTCTTGTTTCCCTGTGCTGAACATAGTAAGACGTTTTTATCAAACCAGCCAAAAGGTTCTAAATGCTATTGTGATTCTGGATGGGAATTCAGTCTCACTGAAAGCATTTCAAGCTTATATCTCATCTAATTAAATAGTGCAGTTTTCCACTGTTTTGAGGGAACAGACTGCACAAAACTGTACCACAAATAGAGATTTTTGTGGCATAAATTAGCTATTCTATTTTCATTCTTTAAAAGGGAAGCACACTGAAGAATTTTGTCTTTTTCAAAATATCTTAAGCTTATGTTTCAGCTATTTTCTTGTGTGGTTTCAGTCTCCTGTTTCTAATTGAAGCAATCTGGGGTGCCATCTTAAAAAAAAATATGAAATAAAGGCTATTTTATGGTTTTCTTTCTGGATGTAAAATCAATAGCATGAAGAGGGAGTGCGTTTTTCCATGTGGCTCATAGGAGCTCATAAGTTGCTGTGAGTAGCAATTAAGGTTGATAATTTTAGTTCTTTCTTTATTTTCTTTGCTTACAATCCCAGAAATGTGAATCACATTGATATCTTCACTTGTGTTGCTTAATACCAATTCAGTTGTAGAATTTATCCTTGGGATTGCAAAGCAGAAGTGGGTATAGGAACTTTGGATGACACATTTACAGTATTTCAGATCACTGATAAAGCATCCTGTTAGGCTCATAAAGCTGTAAATGTTCAAAACAAACAAGGCATTAATAAGAGATTAATCTTCTCAACAACTCCATGCCCACACATGTAGCAGGGTTTATTTTGCAAAATGCAACGTTACCTGTAAATGGGTTAACTCTCCAGTGCCCTGAAGAAAAGCTACTTGTATTCCACTAACAGAGTTTAAACATTTTTCTTTTACCCAAATTTACTGTTTTCTCCAGTATCCAGTCTTATCTCTTACTATTATATTTCCTCCTGTATGTGGAATTTCTTGCTTGCCAATGTAGCCTGTCTGCACCAGCTGGAAAATAAAAAATCAAACAAGCAAGCAAGCAAACAAAAAACACCCAACAGGATTTAGATTTAAGCTACGTGAGCCTGTAAATAAACATGAACTCATTTAACCACAAAATGGCTTTCCTCCCTGCTGTAATTTTAGGATTGGAATTTAATAAGGCCTTTGTACTTCATCTTGTTCCCTTTAAATGGTAGATTCTGATGTTTTTGCTTTCTCCAAGAAAAGCCCTCATATGGAGAAAACAGCTGAACCTCAGCATCTCTCATGGCCAGCTGTACAGTCTGTGCCTTCTTTCAGGAGCTTGGGGAGAAGCTGGTAGAAAGGCTTACAAAAAAAAATGTTGCTTCCTCTAAAATATTGCTCATTTCAATTCCCTGAGGCTCTAGCAACTCATTGAAGTGTCAGGGAATGCCAATAAATAAAAACCCAATGGACCTACTTCAAGAAAGAAATCTTGAAGGTGCAGGAACAGGCTGTCCCAATGTGCTGGAAGATAAGCCAACAGGGTAGATGGCCGGCCTGGATAGGCAATGAACTTCTGAACAAATTAAGGGAAAAAAATAAAGGTGCATCATCTTTGGAAGAAAGGAGAGGTGACCCATGAAATGTTTAAGGATGTTGCTAGGTCATGTAAGAAAAAAAATTAGAGAGGCAAAAGCCAACTGCCACCATTGGCCACTGATGTGAAGGACAACAAGAAATGCTTTTGTAACAGTATTAGTGGCAAAAGGAGAGGCAAGGACAACCTCTACTCCTTAGTGGACATGGAGGGAAATACTGTAACAAAAGATGAGGAAAAGGCAGAGGCACTCAATACTTTCTTTGCCTCAATTTTTAATAGCATGATAGGTTGTCATCTGGACAACTGGCCTCCTGAGCTGGCAGATGGAGTCAGGGAGCAGTATAGTTGCCCTGTAATCCAGGAGGAAGCAATTAGAGACCTGCTCAGCCACTTGGATCCCCACAAGACCATGGGGCCAGGTGGGATCCATCCTAGGGTGCTGAGAGAGCTGGCAGATGAGCTGGCCAAGCTGCTCAACATCATTTTTCAACAGTCCTGGCTCACTGGAGAGGTCCCAGTTGACTGGAAGCTGGCCAACGTGGTGCCCATCCACAAGAAGGGCAAGAAGGAGGAGCCAGGGAATGACAGACCAGACAGCCTGACCTCAGTGCCAGGCAAGATTATGGAACAGGTCATCGTGAGTGCAATCACACAGCCACAGGATGGCCAAGGGATCAGGCCCAGCCAGAATGGATTTTGGAAGGGCAGGTCCTGCCTGGCCAACCTGATCTCCTTCTATGATCAGGTGACCCACTTGGTGGATGTGGGGAGGCCTGTGGATGTGGTCTACCTGGACTTCAGCAAGGCCTTTGACACCATCCCCCACAGCAAACTCCTGGCCAATCTATCAGCCCATGGCTTGGACAGAAGCACTCTGTGCTGGGTTAGGAACTGGGTGGAGGGCCAAACCAAGAGAGTGGTGGTGAATGGTGCCACATCCAGTTGGCAGCCAGTCACTAGTGGTGTGTCCCAAGGATCAGTGCTGGACCCCATCCTGTTCAATATCTTTACTGATGATCTGGATGAGGGGATTGAGTCCATCATCAGTAAATTTGCAGATGACACCAAGCTGGGGGCAGTTGTTGATCTGTTGGAGGGTAGAGAGGCTCTGAATAGGGACCTTCACAGGCTGGACAGATGGGCAGAGTCCAACGGCATGAGATTTAACACATCCAAGCGCCGGGTTCTGCACATTGGCCACAACAACCCCATGCAGTGCTACAGGTTGGAGTGGCTGGAGAGTGACCAGGCAGAGAGGTACCTGGGGGTACTGGTTGGTAGTAGGCTTAACATGAGCCTGCAGTGTGCCCAGGCAGCCAGGAAGGCCAATGGCATCCTGGCCTGCATCAGGAACAGTATGGCCAGCAGGATCAGGGAGGTCATTCTGCCCCTGTACACTGCACTGGTTAGGCCACGCCTTGAGTCCTGTGTCCAGTTCTGGGCCCCTCAGTTTAGGAAGGATGTTGACTTGCTGGAACGAGTCCAGAGAAGGGCAACAAAGTTGGTGAGGGGCTTGGAACACAAGCCCTATGAGGAGAGGCTGAGGGAGCTGGGGCTGCTTAGCCTGGAGAGGAGGAGACTCAGGGGTGACCTTATTGCTCTCTACAACTACCTGAAGGTAGGTTGTAGCCAAGTGGGAGTTGGTCTCTTCTCCCAGGCAACCAGCACCAGAACAAGAGGACACAGTCTCAAGCTGTGCCAGGGGAGGTTTAGGCTGGATGTTAGGAAGAAGTTCTTCACAGAAAGAGTGACTGGCCTTTGGAATGGGCTGCCCAGGGAGGTGGTGGAGTCACCATCACTGGAGGTGTTCAGGAGGAGACTTGATAGGGTGCTTGGTTGCATGGTTTATTTGATTAGATGGTGTTGGGTGATAGGTTGGACTCAATGATCTCAACCTGGTTAATTCTGTATTCTGAGTGCTCTCGCCAAGTAAAACATAATCCTGTAACATTGTTCTCAGGAAGGCTTTTCTGACAGATAATAGACAACTGAATATCACTAAGACATCCACTCTGTCTTTCCCTTCTCTCCTCTGTCTCCACTTCCAAATACTAGGTAGCATTTTGCTCACATCAGTGTCAGCACCTCTTTTTATCAGGTTCTTCAGAAATGAGAGCAGACTGCTTCCTGGGCAGACTAATGGCACACACAGCACAGAGCATTTGGCCCTGGATTTTCATTTGTCACCATGATGCCAAATCTCACATCTTGGTTTTGCTTTAGAAGGTATTAAGTGAATGTTGGGAACAAACTAACATTTAGCAGTGTGGATGACCAGAAAAACTAAGCCAAATGGAGTCAGTTATTCAATACTGTAGATATACTGATCAAAAGTAGGCTTTGTGGTCATTTGCATTGTCTTCCCCAAATGCCTTTTGCTACCATTGTGTGATAATTACTCACTAGTGTGAATAATAAGCCACTTTCTTTGTTCTTCACATTCTGGAATAAAAATGTGCATGTTGTATGGCAATATGTGCAGATGTTTAAAACTTCATGCCAGCCTGCAGGGAGAATCTCAGTCAGGATGAGTAACTAAATAATTCTCTAATATGTAGGATCTTCAGGGAGTCACAGGGTGCTCTTCCACATTAAAATCCACATTTCACATGTGAAAAAGCCATACTGTTGATTGGTTGATACAAATTATTCTCTCTCAAGTGTGATTTTGTCCTTATTGGGAACACATTGTGATTGGGGAGGAGTCAGAGCTTGACACTCTGTTCCCAGCACACAGGCTATTCTGGAATGGTCTGGACATGGGTCCTGGTGCTGAATGACCGTGCTGATCAGCTGTAGCCACAAATCTGAATTCCTTCCCCTGTTTTGTTCCATTATTTGCTATCAGCCATTCCTGCTGTATCCTGGAACAACATTTCCCCCTATATTCTCTCACACTGTTCAGAGATACCACCAAATTGCTGTTATGGGAACACGAAGGGTGGTAGGGCCATGAAAAGAGAAGAAAGAGTGAAAACCAACATTAAGAGAAAAAAAGCCTGTACTTCCTCTCATGCCCAAGAAATGTGTGCTGGGGAAGTGTAAGGCAAGCATGGGTTAAATAGAATATGGGCTATTAGTAACTGCAAGAGTTAGGTTGTAATTTTTTACAACTCATGTAACTCTAATTTAAGCAAGTGTGTGTAATGGTTCTGGTGAGTTCCACAAATGGAAAACAGGGATATATGGAAACTTTGATAAGAAAGAGAAAGAAGAGTGAAACTCAGGGATTTTTTTAACAAAATTCCTTTCCCCAAGGATTTGTCAGTGAAGAAGAAGATGTTTAAGACAAAAATGTTTCATGCCTGTTCTCTTTTTTAACAGGGGTGGTTGTTTTTTCCCAATGGAAGTTCATGCAGTGAGTAGAAACTGTGAAAACAGTTTTGCTTTCCAAACCCAAGCACTCTTTGTCATCTGTACTTATTAAAATCATCCAAGAGTAAGAGCCTATGAGAGTTATGCTCCAGTGGCTCACAGCTTCTGGAACCAATGTTGATTCATTTGCAATGGAAAAAATGAAGATTAATATCACGGAAGTAAACACTGCTATTTTAACTGAAAAATAATGTCAGAACCAAAGACAATGCACGAACTGTCTAAATTTTAGCTATGCTGGATATAGGCAAGAATTTCAAGAAGAAGGAGGTCCAGAAAGCCTACTGCCTGAAAATATTTAATCTTAAAAGTACTTAGATATCAGAAGCTAGATAGACTCATAAAAGTAGATACCATAGATGCTCAGAGGCAACCTAATCTGGCAGTTTAGCTCTGTTGTTATCTAGATCTTCATACCTTTTTACCTGTGATCTATTAGAGACCTTATCTGAAAAATATGCTCAAAGGATTCCTCCTACATCACATGTCTGGTTTCTAAGGAGAAGAAAATATGGGCCATGCTGGAAAGTGGTGGAGGAGTAGTGCTCCAATACTTAACAGCTAGCAAGGAGAGGCATTGATTCTGCCCTCTTTAAAGCACATAGATGAAAAAGAGAAGAGTCTGTTCCCCAGAAGGGTGCAATATACATTGCACTTTCAGAGGATGAAAGAAAAATAATTCAAGAAAACTGGTGCTAGAGCCCCTATCTGTATGCTTTTAGCTCAGAAGACCCCTAATACTACAGTCTCAGGATCAAGGACTGATTTTTCTTGCTCCCCTTCTGGCCCTGGGACTCTTGCATTCTTAGATATTTTACACAAAATAAAGGCAAGGCAAAGCTGCTCAGGAATTTGAATGCTCTGAGCAGAGATACTTTGGCTGCATGAAGTGCTAGGAAAAGTATGTGTGCATGTATGTGAGTGTGTGTGTGCCTGTGAGTGTGTGTGTGATATGGCTTGGGGGTACAAGGAGTGAGACCACACACTGGAAGAGACAGGAAAAACAGCTTCAGCCATCTGAAGAGCTCTGCTGTGTAGGCTTGTGGGAAGCCTGCATTGGTGACTCTTGGATTAAGTTTCTGGCAGAAAGAATCTTGAAGGAGTAAGTGAAGAAGCTGTCATAGGTTGGTTGGGTTTTTTTCTGCAGTCAGAGAAGCAGAATTTGTACATTCCTGTAAGTCAAGTTGTGTAAAAGAGAAGTGATTGAATCCAATCTGCAGCTGGCAGATCTTGGGTGATCTTGATCTAACAGCTGCTAATACCAGTAGCATGTTTCTCTCACTGCTCATGGGGAAGATATTTTTAGAAATATTAATAGTTCAGTGCTGTGCCTAGTACCTCACTGCTGTTGTCCCTTATTCATGGTATTCAGAGATACCATTATATTTTATAAAACCAGACTTCAGTTATAGTGCACCATTTTGATCCTTTGGTTGGAAAAACTCAACTCTGAGCTCTCCCAAGAAAATCCCACATTAGCTGTACTTGTGTATTGATCATAAGTTTGAAGTGAATCCTGATATTCAGATCCATAGAGCTATTCCAAATTTATATATGAAATAAGAATTTGAGTCTCAGCTGACAAGTATAGACCATAACAATACATGTTACCTGCCTTTTCTCACAGTCAGTGGTTTGGCACATCACCCGTTGACAACAAAGAGGAAGAGAAACTGACATACAGCTGAAAGTTCTAATCCATCTGAGAGAGGTCAAGTCTCCCTTCTGTTAAAGGGAGAAAAGACAGTGGGGAAGCCAGTAAGCTTTCTTTTGAAAGGAGCCAGGAGACTCCCTTCCTCCCCCTGAGGAAAACCTCTGACTTTTGGAAGGAAGAACCTATCTACAGAAACAAAGATAGCTTGAGATTAAAAGAAGTGAATGAACTGCAGGCTGGTTGCCCTGTTGAAAGCAAGCAGTGCTGGCTTCTTCAGAGACAAGTAAATAGTTCCTTCCCCCTGACCACAATATCCCAGTAGCGTTGACATACTTTAAGATGTAAATTAAATTTATGTACAAAGAATTCACACACAAATCCTGAGGGAAGAAAGATGGTGCTCATAATTCACATTTCCTGCTGCATGAGCATCCAGGTGAAATTTCCCCCCACTCGCTCTAAGCAGTGGCCTGGGTCAAGCTTATACTTGAGCTCTGGCTCATGTTCTACAGCAGTTCTTGGGGCTCATCCCATGAGCTCCCAGAGATGCAGACTGTGTTCTGTAAGGTCATAAAAGCCAACATGGAATTTAACTGAATAAATAGTTTAGCCACGGATATTTCAAAGTAACCTTTTACTTGATCTTCTTTTTTTTCTTTCTCCTTTTTTTTTCAGACGAGGGATAGATGTTTTGCTGCCAGTTTGTGTGTTTATTTTCCAGTTGCCATAGAAAATAATTGACCTATTTTCTTCCAAGAATAAGTATCTTTATTTAAGCTCCCTAAAAAAACAGGCAGCCAAGACTTGCACTGAGGCCCCACCCTTGTTGTCTGCTGCTACAGCCCACAGTGGACAGATAAAGCTTTACTATTTTTACTAAGGCTTTTGAACTGTTGGATGAAAAAGTGTTTCTTACAGTACATTTATCCTGCTGACTCCTACTGTTTCAGGCCAGAGATGTAGTTCTAATGTGAAGCCTAAGGACATGCAAAATGTAGAGAAAGCAAGACATTCCACAGTGTCATTGCTCCAGCCCCTTTACAGGTTTTTTTGTAATTTCTTTAAATCTCCCAACTAGATAAGTAAGCCACCTTTCAAAATGCTCTGGATATAGAAGGACTTCAGCAAAAGCCCACTGAATTTATAGGAAAAGTTGATGATACTAGGATTGCAGTGCTATTTAGATTATCCTTTGTTTCTGGATCATTTCATTCCTTTCACTCATGGATGTAAATGAGGACAGAACTCTTTGGAACTCCTCATTCAGCTCCCCTCTGAGAAGCAGACCATTTGCTCCATTACCCACGCCCTAACCCCGGAATATGTACTCAAACACTACACCAATTACTCTTCCCTCTCATGCTAGTTCCTGACTATTAATCTTTGTGCATACTGTTCTTGTTTACATGCTGCTGTCCACTTGAAATCATTCTAAAATTCTTTCTGCCAGATTATAGGCAATGCTGCTACTTATACGTCGTGCATCTGATTCTTCATTGCTACTAAGCACTGCACTGAATCTTTGAGTTTTATCTACTGCTTTGTCCATTCTGTTCAATGTTTGGTGGTGCACATGGCATGTGAGGCAGCCTTGTCACAACTGAGTGTCTGTAGTACTCCAAACTTATTTGCTGAAAATGTGGAAGCGTGCGGTACATGCAGTGCAAGGACACACAAAATGAAACAATGGCCTTGTAATTCTGATCTCTTTTTATGTACACAAGCAGGTCCTTGTGAGGAACAGCAGTGGCTGCTGCTTCTGTTCTTGTGCAAAACAGCATCTTCACACCCATCCACTAGGTAGTCAAAAATATGGCCCAGAAAGAGGACTAGGTAGAAAATTTCCCAGTCATGTGTGCATCTGTGCTGTTTATTGGGCCATAGTTTAGGCCAGACTTGCTCCTTTTCCTTGTATGAATTCCAGGCAGTGGGATCAGGCACACATCAGTAGAGAGAATCCAGATGCATCCTGCACCTGAGTGCCAGTTCAAGCACCCAGGGTGCTTTGCTCCATCTGACAGATGCTGCTCTTCCATCAGGCAAACAGGGACAGCTCCAGGCTGCGCTCTGAGCTGCAGGGAGATGGCCAGCATGCTACATGCAGCAGGCATGTCACCGGCTCCTTCTCTGCATACCTCTGGACGGCATGCACCATGAGGACAGTTATATGTGGTTCCCAAGCCTATCCATCACATCTGCAGAAGGAAGTTGCTGTAATCCACACATACTGTCTCCCAACTATTCTTACAGGACATTGTATATGCTTTAAAATGCAGTTTTAAACCAATCCAGCTTATTTGCAAATTCCTTTTTCAAAATGCTTTCTTAGTGTGCATTACAAGACTGTTTCAGAAATTAAATTAAAACTGAGAATATTTGGAATTCCTGCAGTAAATACAACTGATAACCACTAGGAAAGGGAAAAGGAAACTATTATTTACTCAGTGTTGGCTGTAACTCCAAGTTTAAAAAAAAAAAGCAATGGTCTTGATCTCCTGCCTTCCCACTAAGTTTTCATGTATGTGAGTTAATGATCCCAAAGATGCTCATGAATCTCACCATTCCAGTGTGACAACTTACTTTGTGATCTCCATGGCTTGACAGCCAGATAAATAGAGGCAGTGTTTATTTTGCAACTCCACAGATCTTTCAAATATTATTACTGTGGCATGTTTCCTTCGTTTTATTTTATTTCAAGTGGAATTCCATTGAAGATTTTAGGTCACTGTTTTATGCCCTTGGGCTGGGTACAGATCTTTAACCAAGCCACTGTAAATAAACAGCAGTGATTTCTATGTGGTTGCAGATCATGGCAATGCTGTCAGGAACATTTTCTTTAAATGCCATGTCACTTTCACCTACTGCTTTCAGTCCAGCACATGATACGCAGTAAGTGTCAGTCGAAATGTCACATCTGGGAGGAAGAGCTTGTGTGAACGTTAAACTGGAATGTGGAAAAAATGTTGTCATATACCCTGTGATCCAATACCATTCTGCCTTAAAAGGGATGTTTTCTCTGTGAAGATATGTGTTTAACCAAAATGACTTCTACTTATCTGTTCATCCCCAGCTTTCTTGAGAAGCTCTTGCTACAGTGGTTCCAGGTCCCTGTATATTTTGCTGGCATGATAAGAACACTTAACAAATAAACTCAGCAAATGGAAAGGAGGGGAATGAAATCAACTTGTCTCTTGGCATGAGAATAGCAACCATCTCCTAACACATGAGAATAGCATTCTACATCTAGGACTCCAAGACTTAGGAGAGTCCCTGTTCTTGTACTCAGAAGAAGCCCAGTGTGAGAATAGGCAAGGTATCTAGTAATGCATCCCTGGTAACCAACTCAGCTGAGGGATTTAAGAACTTATTATGCATTATGTGATGTGTCTCTTTCCTGTTTGGTTTTAATCTGTCACCTGCTAGGTCTATTTGCTGTCCATAGTTCTTACATCAGAAAAATAAGTGGATAATTAACTCCAATTCACCTTTTCTTTACTACTTTGTTTACAGAAGTCGATCGCCGCACCCCTCCATTGTTTTCTGGGCTTTGTGCCATTCCTCTCAGGGAAGCCATTGTTTGGCTTCAACAATCCTTCTTGTCCTCTATCTTCTCTATTTTCACTATATTTTGGGGGGATGACAGCACTGAAAGTGCACATGGTTTGCAAGTTCTGGGTCCACTATTCCTTTCCAAATAATTCCAGCATTTTAGAACCTTAAGTGTTCATTAGTAAGGATTTGTCTTTCAAAATCTCTCTCCTGAGTGATAGAAACTATTCCTGAGTCTAACATGCATGTAAAATTGCTTCTCCCACAGGCATTACTTTTATTCAGGCAGTTTCATCTGTTGTTTCATTACTTCCTTAGCATTATAAGGCTCTTCTATAAATCTTCACAGTCAGCTTTCATTTTGATTGCCCCAAACACAGTATCACAGTATCACAGTATCACCAAGGTTGGAAGAGACCTCAAAGATCATTAAGTCCATAACATTCTGCTGCTTCGCTGTTTAGCCTCTTTTCCATCTCACCAATTATATTCTTTACCACTGTTTTTACTGGTTTAGCTGGTGTTTTCAATATCTTTGAATTCTTATTTCTCAAAATTAAAGAAATTCTTTCAGCTGGTATTGAGGTGGTTTTAAACAAGACACTATACGAGGTGGTTAATAGTTCAGCTTTTTCAGACCTGCTTTTCTTTCCAGCTCTGCTTTGAACATCTGGGTACAGCAATTTGTTACTCTTCACTTGGTTGATGGTTCCACTTACACCGACAATTCAGTTCATGACACATCCTCAGACTCAGAAGAAGGAGTCTGATGGGGAAATGTCCCCACAGCCTTCAAAGACAGCACAGCTACAATTTATTTATTTTTTACTGAGTACTTCCTTTTACTCCCTGCAAATTTTGTGGCTGGATTTTTATACCTCATCTTTTTGAAAAAGAACTAGTATGACATTTTAGGTCTTTTTCAAATTGTTTCTCAAACTTTTTTTCCAACCAGCCTTCATATGCATTTATATTTAACCTGACAGCTTTTATATTATTTTCCTTCTTTCAGTGTAGGCTCAGATATTTGAAAGCCTGTCGTCTTACTTCAAATACCATCCATTAACCTGATATTAACTCATGTAAGTTGATTGCTTTGGGCTTAGAGTGGAGTGCGCTGATATATTTATCTGAAGTCTGCGTGGTAGAAATCCTGCCATTTTCCTGGGCCTTTGATATCTTGTCTATGTATAGTCATCATGTTAACTGCAAGCATTTACTCTTTTAGTTGCCTCTTTTAGGTCTTTTATTTCAGTAGATTTCTCATTTTGATATAAGTTTGTTTGTTTTTAATCAACTGCTAGTGAAGTAGATTTTGGAGACTTGCTCCCCAAAATTTTGGTTTCCTAGGTTTTAAATCTAGGTGCATAATAGTCTGCTTTATTTTCACCTCAGTTTGGGTTTGGGTTTTTTCCTGATGCTATGCCATGTACAGTCTTGTCTTCTTGCCTCTCTGTATCTTGTCCGGTGGCATAAACTGCATATACTGGTGTCTGCAGCTCCTTGGTTTTCTTTTTGCTAAGTAGTAGTTACATTGTCCACCTTTTGGCTGGTGAGAGCTAGAATTATTGCTGTAGGGAGTTTGAATGACTAGCAGAAAAAAAAATATATTAAAATGGGTGTGGAGCCCAGATTGTTTTCCACTACCCATCAGTGATCTCTCCAACAGTGATATAACACTCATTGGTATCAAGGGGAACACACATGGCAATGGTGTTCAATCTCCAGAGTGCCTATCTGCTCATTTTCCACTTCAAAACCTCTGTCCTTGCCTTTGGGACCTTGCTGCTGCCTTCTCACTTGCCTACATAACTGGCCATAACAATGTGTCTTTATGATGAGAGACTCTGCCCATCTCCTACTTTCATGCACCCAGTCATTCACCCAGTAATTCACAGGTCATGCACCCAGTAATTCAAAGGGCATCCTCTGCACTGCAACTGCGCTTTCTTCAAGTGATATATTCACTTCTCTAAACCATATAATTGGATCAACATTCAACTTGCTCTTTTTTTTTCTAGGCAGGAGGATAATCATGTAGCATCACCCCAGACTCTGAAATGAAACTCAGTCTTGCAACAGTGTCATCAGACTACATCTGATAAATCAGTCACAGGACTATTCATATGTGCCAACATGTCACGACCTCTGCCCTCAAGCTGATCACCTTCTCCTGAACTCACATTTTCCATGTGATGGTATAGAACAAGGCACTGGGCTTACTGACCTCACTTAATACTTTATTAGTGAATAAGTAAATTATTAAAATGCATATAGAAAGGAGAAAAAATGGAAACTATGCTATAAATAGAACAAGCTTGCTGCCTGAGAGCTAAGAAGTCATCCATGCCCATCTAAATTATTTAACTCAGTGCTGTAATTCGTGTTTCTTCCAGTATTAAAACAGAACAAAAAAACCACTTGTTTCTATGGCAATCCTCTGGATTTACATTGAGCTGAAGTTCTAGATAGCCCCTCATATTTTACAGGGTTTTTTCATCTGTTCAACCAAAATCTATAAACTCAAGTTTACATTTATTTGTCAGAGATATCCTTGAGGTTAGCACTGGGTCTATATACTGATGACAGCTACAGCAGTAGAAAAATGAGTAAGGGAGGTTTAAATTGTTTTTATCAGGATGTTGCAGCCACAGTAACCTTGACATAAACCAGCTGCAAGCTTCTCAGGCTAAAACAGCCCTGAGATGAATAAGTTGTAATAACACTTATGGCTTGTGCGCCATTTTAACTGTATCTCAAATTCCTCCAAGTCTATTAAGTTCCAGAGTTATTATTATTATGTTGTATTTGCATGAGTCATGTAAAACTTCAGCAATGACCTCCCCACACCCTATGTACTTTAGAGAGTCATAAGTGACCTGTAAAGAAGTTTGAGGTAAATCCCATACTGTAGGGCTGGGCAGATGGGACACAGGTATAACAATGGAGTTCAGAACAAATCTTATGTCTGTGTACAAAAGCCCACAGAGAAAATTCTCATTCTCAGCTGCTTCCTTCAGTTTTCATGGAGGGGTGGGCTTGGAACTGCCTTACTCGTCAGGAGTTATGCCACTACTGTAATCTTACAAACAGTACAAAGCAGTCCTCTCTGTTCACAGTTCAGTAAAGTTCACTTTAAGGTCAGTAAACGTAAGTATCTTCAACTTGACTCGCCTGCAGTCCTGAGACTACAAATGCTTCTATGCTGTCTATTTACTGTCTTGATTGATCAGCAGTATGCAAGTTAACAAGTTTCCTTAGCACATAGTGGAGTTTTATGGCTGTCGCTGTGTGTAACGTTGCTTAAGAGTAGACTGAAATGTTTTGGGACCGAATCTGCATTATGACTGGTTTCTCTTTGAGGATGTACCTAAGTAGTAACTGAGTAAAGTGTGATGTTTGTTATTATTAGATAATTTGGATCATGATCTGTGAATCTGAACTTAACAATCACCTGAAATTTAAAGGTTTAAATCTTATTGATGGCTTTTGGTGGTCCAACAATATACTCATTTGCCTTTTTGAAACAGGGAACATTTTACACCATTCTGAGACTCTACTTGGTGCAAATGAATGAAATATGAGAACTTCAGCATGCACACTATTGGTAGTGAACTTACTACAAAGCACTGCATTGTTAAAATCACAGTATCTGTCTGGTACCACCAAAATGGTTTTAAAATCAGTATAATAATATCAGAGAGCACTCTGACTTTAGCCCATGAATAAAAAGATTCAGGGGTATGGAACTGGATATACTTTGTGCCATATTATGAAGAGCTGCAGCAGTGGGATAGAAAATAATCATAGGTGACAAAAGCAGGTGTAACATGGTGTCCTGGGTTCAGCTATAAGGTAAATTTTCTTCAAAAGAACTTGGGAGGGGCCACACCCAGGATAGCCAACTGAGCCAGCCAGTGGGGTAATCCATACCATACAACATACAGTCATGCTCACTAGACAAGAGGAGGGCTGGTGTGGGCAGGGGCAGCAAGTATTCTGGTGTGGCTGCTTTTACAGTTGCTTTTTGGCAATTTTATATTACTCCATTTGTTTGTTTATTTATTACTACAACTTTGTTATTTGTATTGTTTGGTTTAATTCTCCCTATCTCAAAGGATGAGGTTTTGCATTTTGCTCCTAACTTTCCTTCCTATCCATGGGCAGGGGTTTCTGGGGTGGGTATGGAGGACAGTTGTGTGAGTGGCTGCAAGGGTTTCAGCTGCTGGCTGGGACTAAATTATGACACATGGTAAAAAAAGGAAGACCTCAGGGGTAATCCTGCACAAAGGGATTCTAAATATTTGAAGATGATCCTGGTGAAGACCTTTTGCAAGTGTGTCTAACTGCTGGGTTTCTGGGAACATGTCAGTTTAATCACATGTGAGTTCAATGTCAGCTATCTCCTATTAGTTCTGTCATTTCTTAGCTTAGAGTCCCTGCTTGCCTTCAATCAAAAGACATACACCCACAGCTGTTGTTTCTGCATTTGCAGAATAGAATTAGGAGTGTGTAAACACCCTGATTTCTTGTTATTTCACTTAAGGTAATAATCTTAACCTTACTTTCAAAAAATGTCATCAAGTCTTGCAGCTGGTTGTATTTGAATGAATGATCTCACCATAAATGTATGCCTTTAGTGTTCTCTTTTCTCAGCACCCTGTTATTTTTCCCTTCAAGAAAGGGAAATTTGAAATGTGAACATCAGTTTAAAGTAGTGTCAAAACTCTTTGCAATGTAGAAACTCACAGCTTGAGAAAGGTCCTTTTACAGAACTGGATTTGCTGTCTGGCATAACTAGATGATGATCTCACTGCTGTCACTGAACCAGAACAAAGACCTCACTGGAGCTCTTAAAGAATTTGAGGACAAAATGTAATGTCCTTGGAAAATGCTGATCTGTCAAAAGCGACATACTGGTTGGAAATAGCTTGGTTTCAACAATTTTTCCCCAAATCACAATCATATTGCCTTTAAAAACTTGTCCAGTTTTCTGACAATTCATGTAGCAGGCCATTCAGGAGTTTGTGTTTCCAAAGCCTAAAGCTCTGGCCAGCTCTGGCAAAGCTTAAAATGAGTTGAGTTGGAAGGAGCTGAAGACTCCAAATTTACAGTTAGTGAACAGAAAGGTGGTTTGCAGAGTAGAGCACTTGACAAAACATTCAGAAGAAATCCCTCTAATTGCTTGCTGGCTTCACAAGCCTGCTTCTGGGCTACAGCAGTTGATGACTGCTTCTGCAGAGAGCAAGCAAGGTCCATTGTTTGGCCTGCCTGACAAAAGAAGATAATTCAGCATCACAGGCTCCATCCTGGTAGCAACAGGACTGGTCCTCTCATTTCCATCCCTGCAAAACCTTGCTGGGAAAGAGGAACAGCCAAGCAGCACCTGTCTCTGGCCATCATCAGGAAGGAAGATAAGGGTGTTGCCATTACAGACTTGGGAAGAGAGAAAGCAGCACTTCAGAGCACCAGTCTTCATAAATCTTGCTTCCACAGGTACTGACCTATTTGGAGATTGAGACTGAATTAATTTTTGGAGAGAGGATGGGCTAATGCAGATTGACAGTGGCCCCCACATAGATTTACTCAGTGCTTACAGAACATGCAAAGCACTGTTGCCCTCTCTTCATTCTAGCTGAAGGTTAGAGGTACTCAGGATTTCAAGTCCCCTGCCTGTTCAGATGGAGGATTCCCTTCCTGCCACCCTCTCAGGCTGAAACACTGAGCACAGGAGCACCTCAGTTTGCACAGGGTCTCACAAGGCTTTCCCTCTCCTTGCTGGAGGATTGGGTGTCAAATGTAGACACTGCAGTTTTTAGGCTGGGGTTAGGAGCTGCAAAGCCAAGACACTGATGGGGCTTTTGAGTGACCAGGACTCTCTGCCACAGGGCAGAATGCTGTGCCAGGGCTGCAACAATGGACCTGCCGGGGAGTCCCTAGGAGATAAGTCAGCTTCAGCATCTTCTGAAAAAACACTAAAAAAACAAGAACAGTGGAGAAATCTGTGAAAGAGGACAATGACTGTACTTTCCATTCCAGATCAGAGTACAAACTGAGGTTTAGGCAATTCCAGCCACAGCCTCAAGGCTTCAGTCTCTGCAACTCCTTAGGCATCTACAGACTTACAGAGGCAGATCTAACTGCTCCAGCTGTTCACTAGGGAATGTTTCTAATGCATGCTCAGACTTCACAAAACAAAATATGTATGGCTCTCACTAAGCCAGCACTTCTCACTCTTATTTTCATCAGGACACTGACTGTCCTGCCTCTCTTGCTGTGACTGATCAATCACAACATTGTAATTGACACCTACAGCTGCCTGTTGTCTTATAGATGCTTTGGATAGCTGAATGTATCAGCTGTCTGAATTTGATTGATTCATAGATTCATAGAATAGGTTGGAAGGGACCTTAAAGATCAAATCCCCTGCCATGGGCAGGGACACCTTCCACTAGACCAGGCTGCTCAAGGCCTCATTCATTCTGGCCTTTGCCCTAAATAAGAAACCACTTTACTGGCACTTTCTGTCATTTCTCTGTGGTGACCATTGGAGCAAGATGCAATAAATGTTGCATTTCACACCTTTAGAAAAAGCTATCAGTCTTAACACTTTCTGCTTATGCTGGTGTTAAGTCCACAGATACCAGGTAAGTATCACCACATATTTCTTCTGAGCCTTGCATATGTGCAGCTCATGACAACTATACATGAAAGAATCATACGGGGTGGGGGGGGGTGGGGGGGAAGACTATTGGAGGCCACTGTCCAGTGAGGACTTAAAAGTATCACGGTAAGCAGGATTCAGCTTCCTTCTTCCCCTGAGACCCACAGCTCTCTGTCTCTGCTCTACCCGCTGTCAATCCTGCAACAACCCTTTAGCCCCTTCTGGCAGGACCTCAGCACAGCTCAGCTGCAGGCTTGGCTAGTGCTGAGTGAGATTAGTTTTGCCATCTCTGCAAGCAGGTCATGGTAATCCTCACTGACAACTATACTCTGTCTTGTGAAACCTAAATAGCTGGAGAAGTATTTCAGGGGTATAATGTGCACAATGGTCTGTCCAGAGCCTAAAAGTCATCCTGGTCTGTGTTTCATCAGCCAGAGTCAAAGCTGTTGGTGAAATAGTGGATTGAAAACAAGAACTTTGAGATTTCAGTTGTTCTGTGCCACAATCTTCTTCTCCTTTTTTTTAATATTCACCGAAGAAATAACTTCCTTCTGGAGCACATGCTGTTTACAGGCTGAATTCCATGCTGAAGCTGATATTTATAGCTTCTATGAATCTTTTAAAGGAGAGCATTGTCCAACTGCAACAAGGTATGAGGCTTTAATAAGATAGTACCTGCAAGGGTTGGGCAAAAAGTGTGGTAGCCATCACACTGCAAACAAAAAGATGTAAAATGAAATACATATGTGCCAGTGCCAGCAATCGCAACTACAGTTTGCATACAAAGGAAATGAAGTACTCTCTTTTTTCCCCTAGAGCTACTTATTAGCTGGCTGAAGGGTTTTTTGATCAATGGCTGTTCAGTATGCAGAATTCGAGGTTCTTTAGGAGTTCTGTATACACAAGGCAGTAAACAACATGACACTTCCATAAAAAGTCACGACAATGTATGCATTATCAGCAGCTGATCTGCATTTGTTTCCTTGATAAAGCAAGCCCAATTAAGCTGCATTTGTAGAGGCACAGTGACACCCGGTGGTTGCTGCCGTCACACATTACTTCAGTGGAGCACAGGATCAAATCATTAACAAACTCACATGCATTCCAGGGTCAGAAAAGTTCCAGCATATGCTGTCCATTGAAATACGCATGACTCAATAACTCGTTGTATTTTACCTCTTTTATCGAAGTTCTTAAACTAAAACAAAAATACACAGCACCAATCATACTAAACAAAGAATAATAAAAATCTCACAATTCTCTAACTTTTGAAATTATATTTTGCACTTTCTTCTGAAAAAAATTATTTCAGAAAAGAAAATCCTACACCTCTGGATTCTTTCAACTTCCCACAGTAACGTGAAGTTAATGTAACACTTTCTTAGAGTCTCTGCTAAATAAAATCATATTGGCTCAAGTACAGTTCAAATAAGTAACTGTTTTCCACTGTCAGAAAAATCTTGCTAATCAAGTCTGTAGGGGAAATATTCTCTGTTTTGTATTTAGGGCAGGAGGTGGGGTGGTTTACATTTAGTTTTATTTTAGCATTCTGACTAGCAAATTTGCTCATACACTTGACCATGTGTGAAGAACATGACAATGTGTCATACTTTCAAGAGCAAAGCTGGCTTTCCTCCATCTCTGAAGCACAGATTGAAATTTTATCGTGTTCTTTATGTAGGACCCAGGTCAGGCTTTAAAATGGAAACTTAGTGCCATGTTTAACTAAAGAACAAATTGCTCTTGCATCACTTCAATACAAATAAGCTTCCCTCTTGAATTGAAGTCAATATTGAGCAGTGATTCCTGACTTCTAATCTAGCAGCAGTAGGGGCATTGATTATGTAGATCAATGGCTTAGTAATTAATTTGCTTTCAATCATAAATTCCTGGTTAATCTTTGCTGAAAATTACGATCAGCTGAAGTACAATAATTTCAGGGTGACTCTGTGCCAGTCACAGACCAGCACTACAACACTGCAAAAGATCATGTATGTCAAGACTTGGGGAAGAAAGAAGCAGTGACACCTGGGCTTCAGGGGATATACCAGAAAAACTCCCAGTAACACCAGTGGAGCATAACTGTGCATAACTACCTATGAGTGTTGGCCCAGATGACTACACTTTTGCAAATGTCCCAGTGAAAATCCCTCAAGATTGGGGAAGATGTGTGCTCATGAGTTGACTGACATACACAGCAGTGTAACCCTGTCTGTTGTGGTATACTACTATACTGATTCACCTTCCAGGCTGTGGCTTTAAGGAAATACTTGGGTTTGTCCTAAAGCCTGTGGAAAAACCTCCTAGTCACCCTTACTTCTTTTCATGTAGTGCTAAAAAATGTTTGCTTCCTAGCAATCACACAAATTCACTCTCATTTTCTAATACTTGTTTTGAACAGGGGCTGTTTGGACCTTTTTTAGTCCTCTCATGTCCTCTTGCCCTAAGTACATAGGCTCCTACCAGAGTTTTCTAGTAATACACTACTGCTACTAGTAGTTCTAAGGTAAGTGCACTCCACATTCAAACCTTCAATTAGAAGTGGCCTGGGGTAATCCTCCCCCTCTACTCAGCTCTGGTGAGACCCCACCTGGAGTACTGCATCCATTTCTGGAGCCCCTATTACAAGAGGGATGTGGAGGTGCTGGAACGTGTCCAGAGAAGGGCCACAAGGATGATCAGAGGGCTGGAGCACCTCTCCTATGAGGACAGACTGAAAGAGTTGGGGCTGTTCAGTCTGCAGAAGAGAAGGCTCCGAGGTGACCTAATTGTGGCCTTCCAGTATCTGAAGGGGGCCTACAGGAAGGCTGGGGAAGGACTTCTCAGGATATCAGGTAGTGATAGGACTAGGGGGAATGGAATGAAGCTGGAGGTGGGGAGATTCAGGCTAGATGTGAGGAGGAGGTTCTTCACCATGAGAGTGGTGAGACCCTGGAATGCGTTGTCCAGGGAGGTGGTCGAGGCCCCGTCCCTGGAGGTGTTTAAGAGCAGGCTGGATGAGGCTCTGGCCAGCCTGATCTAGTGTGGGGTGTCCCTGCCCATGGCAGGGGGGTTGGAACTAGATGATCCCTGTGATCCCTTCCAACTCTGACTGATACTATGATACTATGAATTTTGAGTAGAGAGCCTAAGAGATAGTGAGTAGAGTTCCTGAGCCATCTGTACATCATGAAGGAGAACTAGAAATAGTTTGGTTTCTGCAAGTATCTCCAGATCAATGAAATTTCTCTGTGGATACTGGGATATTCATAGGCTTGAAGAGGAATAACCTTTTGCTATTTTCCTTATTACTTTTTTTTTTTCTTTTGTAATTGGAGAAAAATTTCTGAGTTTTAACACTGACAAGTCTGCTTTTAATGTTATTTTCTGCCTTTTGGCAGGTGGCTCAAATTTTTAAGGTCCTGGTAATGAAAGAAATTGAGCAGTTGAAATTCCCACAGAATTAACCTGATCACTGCTATATCACAGCCAAAATTTAGTTAAATACATTTTGGTAAAATAATTTTATGTATAAAAAAAAAAGATGTCAGGGAAGATTCACAAGAAAAATGAATGGGAGTAGAAAGGAATAAAGTTAAAGGAGAAAACAAATGCAGAGGAATAAATATAAAGGGTTGCTTCCCAAATGTGAAGGACTAGGAATAGTCCAAATCTTATTTTCCTTCCACTGCAACCCATTATGTTTTCACACAAGGGAACTAACACAATAAGAACGTTAATGATCTTCTTGCGTGCTAGCTAGTTATTATAGACTCACAATAAGGAAGGTGATCAGAGAATACTTGTCACATGCCCAAACCACCCTAATTCAAGGAAATTGCCACCTCAGTGCATCATATGAGGCAGGTCAAGCTGAGGGTGAAGCAAGCTTTCTGTGTAAGAATTTTAATTAGCAATGAGCACAATAAAATACATAAGCTGCTGAAAGTTAACAAGTGCTACTCTTTGAGAATCCATGCTGTGTACTTCTCTTTCCTCACTGCCATAGTGGATTAGCAGTATACTGGACAGTAATCAACAAATATTACAATCACCCTTCTAATCTTATTAACAAACTTGGAAGAAGCATTAAGGACATATTTACACCACTTGTGGGAAACAGTCCAAATACAACGAACCAAAAGCTGCTTATCTAGGAGCAAACCCAGCATTACATGACTGGAGGGGGCCAAGTTAATCAGACCTATCAAGAGACTAATTCAGATCCAGAGCTGTGAAGGCAGATTAAATGACCGTTCTTAAATAATTGAAAGTAGACACTATACAGCATTGTAACAATGAACAATGATCTTCTGTAGGGTGCAGTTTCCTCAGTTCTGTGCATCTGTGTTTTGACATTTTAAGTATCTCATCAGCATCTTTTGATCCTGAAGTTGTGAATGTGCAGCAATAGCAGTATAATTCAGCTTGTTAATCATGAGATCTATAGGAAGGAAGGGGATGGGTTGTAAAAACAAACCTAAAATTGTGCACTGCAGTGCTACATGCACATACAAAATATAGAAGAATATGATCCAAGATGTTGTGGGGAAAAAATGAGGAAAGCAACCAAATGTGAAAAACCATCTTTATATGTCTCACACTCCTTTTCTTTACAGACTGGAGGAGAGCACAATGCTGGTTAATTTTTTACTTCACAAACATTTTGTAGATGCACTGAAATAGGCTGGTTTAGTGAGAAATTCAGCACATCAAAATGAAAGCTTATTCACTGGCTCCACCATGTAACAACTTGTGGTCTGGTCTTACTATACCTTTCTTCTAGTAGGATTGAGACTATGCACAGGCTATGACTGACTTCTCTGCAGAACTGTCTTCCAAGGTTCAGTTACTCACTTTTGAAAGTAATTGAAACACTGCTCTTTGGCTGCTTGCTTTTTTTTTTCCTGACAGCTGTCACAGGATCACAGAAACATTCAGGTTGGAAAAGCCCCTCAGGACTACCAAGTCTAAATGACAACCCTACTCTGTAAGGTTCACCCCTAAACCATACACCAAGCACTACATCCAAACTACCTTTAAATGTTGCTGCCACTGTTCTGAGGGCAGCTGCTGGACACGTGCAGTGTGCATGATTCCTTAGCACACTGTGTAGAGCGAAACAATAGCATTTCATGTGTGCCAAGATCATCATCATCATGTTGGCACCCTTTGATTGGAACATAGTGCAGGAGCCACCTCCTTGACATGCTGGCACCTCTTATTGAGAAAATAGCTTACATAAGTGGTTGGATCTTACTGGTTAAGTGACTGGTAACAAAGATTACAAAAAACAGCCACTCTGACCTATAATGCAGACTGGGGAGTTAGGGCTTCTCTAGGGATGTTGGTTAGGGATTCAGCTAGGGCTTCGGTGTGGGATGATGCTAGGGATATACTCAGGACTTCTTCTGTAAGTGGGACTCTGAGACTACATGGTGCTAGAGATTCTACAATGCACTAGTAAAGGACTTCTGGGAGCACTTCTGAGATTCTCTGCTCTCTGCATTTCTGGAATCTCATTGCTATATGGCAATGAGGTTCGTGCCTTCATTTGTCACCCAACGGTGACCTGAATCAGGGAGAACATTTAAACACATCCAGGCTTGGTGACTCAACCACCTCCCTGGGCAGCACATTCCAACGCCTGACCACTCTTTCAGTGAAAAGATTTTTCCTGAGTTAATCTGTTTTAGCAAAATAATTTTAATTTATCATTATTTGTATTACAGTGACCTTGTTAAAATTATTTGAGTAGGTACCTTACCAGACTGAATGGTTTTGCTAATGACAACTGAAACAGAACTATGAAAACTTGCTTAATCCATCAGTGATTTTGACTTCCTTTTCACACAGTAACTATTACAAAATATTCCAGTAAATTCACATACCTAACACATTTTGTACTATTAAAATTAGAGTAACAGGAATCCTTCCTCAGGCAACCATTTGCAGCCAGGTTCTATTTGTGACTATCTGACAAGGCACTTACACCCAGCATAGCTTTCTAAAACCTTTTAAAATACCTCCTTTCCCTGACTACACAGTAACCCAAAGCACAAGCAGCTCATGGCAGCAGTGAAGGTAGCACTTGCAAACAGCTGAAGATAGAAGGGTGGTTACGTGAAAATAGCTCCAAGCCTGCCTAAGCCTCAGCAGACCAACTGGAGCAATTTATGATTGCTTACACTTTTACATGTCAATGAAGGTAATTTCTAAAGTGCACAGAAAGGGAAAATGCATAAAATGATGAGAAATCTAGCAGCAACATCTGGATGAAACAGGTAACTCAGCTGGTTCTGAACACTTTTTATGAGTCCCATGCCGAACTGAAACCTTGTGCAAGATCTGGCAAAAGCAGCACTAGGTTGCCCTCCACTGGCACAGTCCAGGCAGCAGACAATGGGTTTCTCACTTGCATAATCTGGAGGAGAAGGGGGTTGAAAGCAGGGAGAGGGCAGCCAAAATCTCCCAATTTGAGCAAATGTATTTCTCCCTCCTTGCACTAGTACCTACAAATAAACCATCCAAAAAGCTTCTTGAAATCTGACAGGCTGGCTCTAACAGAGTAAAGAGAAAGAGGCATTAGAAATTGAAGGAAGCCTATTGCAAAGGCCTTAAACAAATTGCACATAATAAAGAAAATTACTTCCTCTTACCAAATGTCCTGCATGCTCACTTTGAAAGGAGAAAACAAGTTAGAGAAATATCTCTAGGCCTGACTTGTATTATCAAAATAATTTTCAATTAAAAGATAGCCTACATGCAATTACAGGGATCTTTTTTCTGTTGCTCCAAGGAAACCAATAATGAGTATAAATCATTTGCAGAGAACCTGAATCCCAGGTGGACTTGATATAAATGCAAACTTCAGTTGCAGTTGGTATCTATGTTTAGAGCCATAGAGTGAAATCAAAACAGATTTAATGAAATATAAAAATTGATATTAATGTCAATGTAAAGTATACAAAGTTATACTCAGCTCAGTGTTCACAACAAACAGGTAAGCAGTCCTCAGGAGCAGACTGGTAACCAGAGAAAACAACTCTTGAGATGAGTTGCAGAAAGAATCTCCACCTCTCGCAAACTTCCTCCTTTATGCTGAGCATGATGTTTATGGTATGGGATATACCAGTGAGCCAACTCAAGCCAGCTTCCCTGGCTGACCTGAAACTGCAAACAGCCTGCAGACCATTGCTGGCCTATGATTCTGTCCCACCAAAACCAGGACAGTTAAATATTGCCAAGTAGGAACTTCTCAATAATACCATAAAAACCAGATTGTCGCTCAAAATTATTTGAGATTAAAATCACAGTAATTTCATTCCCTCCCTAAATCAAACCACTGCTCTAATGCAATTTCTTGTCCTGCAACTTTTTCAATTAAAACCATATAAAGTACCACTGGATAGTAAATACAGAGACAAACTCTCCTGAACAGTCGAATGGAAGGATGCACTTTTTCATATCCATCATGGAAAGAAAATATTTGGGATGATGTTTTTTTCCAAGAAAGAAAGAAAAACTCCAGTGTTATATTTCAAAGGCTGAGTATTTGTCAGCAAACCTTTTGATACTGGAAGTTCAAAATAGTATTTTTAGCAACATGTAGGAAGCGGATTATGAAGCTCAAGCAGCATATAGAAAGACAGTATCTCACTCTCAAATGAGCAGCAGATTGTCCTGGTTTCACTGGGATAGAATCATATGCCAGCTATGGTATGCAGGCCATTAGCAGTTTCAAGTCAGCCATGAACTTCAGATGGGAGGGGAATAAACCAGGGCAGCTGACAGTTCTGGCTGGCTCACAGGTATATCCCACACCATGAACACCATGCTCATTATGAAGGGGGAAGTTTTCTGGGCTTGAGGGTTCTTTCTGCCACTCTCCATTCCTGGAGAGGCTTGTCTACAATTCTGCTCCCGCTCAACTCTTTTCCTGTTTATTGTGACCCTTCAGATATTTGTAGACATTTATAAGGTCCCCTCTCAGTCTTCTCCAGACTAAACAGCCCCAGGTCTGTCAGTCTTCAAAACAGTCCTCCCCCAGCTGTCCTGTAGATCCCAATCTTCTCTTCTCTAGGCTGAATAGCCGAGGCTCTCTGAGCCTGTCTTCATGGGAGAGATACTCCAGCCCTCTGATTCTCTGTGTGGCTCCTGTCTGGAGCCACTCCATCAGGTGTACATACACCCTTGTGTTGGGTTCCCATAGACACAGTGCTCCAAGTGAGGTCTCACCAGAGAATCACCACACTCTGCTGGTCAAGCTTTTGATGCAGCCTAGGATGCAATTTGCCTTCTGGGCTGCAAGTGCATGTTCTCCATAGAATCATAGAAGTTTGGGTTGGAAGTGACCTCTAAAGATCATTTAGTCCAACTCTCCCTGCATTAATCAGGGACATCCTCAACTAGATCAGGTTGCCCAGAACCCTGTTGAGCCTCATTTTGAGTATTTCCAGGGATGTGGCCTCAACCACCTCCTGGGCAACCTGTTCAAGTGCTCCACTACCCTTGTGATAAAGAACTTACTCCTAACATCCAATCTAAATCTACTCTAGTTTGAAACCATTGCCCTTTGTCCTATCATTACAGGTCTTTGTAAACAGTCTCTCTCAATCCTTCTTGCAGCCCCTCTTCAGGTACTGTATTGATAATGAAGATTGTTCCGTCCCAGGTGCACTTTATCTTGTTGAACCTCATGAGGTTCACCTGGGCCCACCTCTCCAGCTTGTTCTTCTGGATGACATCCCATCCCTCTGGCATATCAACAGCACCACTCAGCTTGGTGTCATCTGCAAACTTTCTGATGTTGCACTCAATCACACTGTCTATATCACCGATAAAAATATTAAACAGCACACATCCCAGTACAGACTCCACAGGGACATTACTTGTCACTGCTCTCCATCTGAACTTCAAGCCATTGAGCACCACCCTCCAGATGTGACCATCCAGCTAATTCCTAATCCACTGAACAATGTTGAGGTTCCTTAGGTGGTCCTGATCTTCCCTTATCATGGGAAGAACTTTACCCTGATGGTCTGCACCTAGTGGTCCATCCACTCAGGAAGGGGATGGAACAAGACTGCAAATGAAGACTGAGACAAAAAGTTACTGGCTACCTCAGCCATCTCCTTGTCTGTTAACACCAGCTCTCCATTCTCACTTCTCAGAGGGGGTACACTTTGTTCAGTCTTTCTTTGCTGGCTGATGCACCTGTAGAAGCCCTTTATATTTGTACCCCTTGCCAGGTTCAGCTCCAGCCATGCCTTGCCCTTCTGACCTTATCCCTACACAATAGGGCAATACCCCTGTACTCCTCACAGGTTACCTGTCCCTGCTTCCACCATCTATGTAGTTCTCTCTTGGTTCTTTACTTTGACCAGCAGGTCTCTAGCCATGTTGGTCTCTTTCTTGCCAGATTTCTTACACATTGGGACTGCGCACTCTAGTGCTCTTGTCCTGGTTTAAGGCCAGACAGACCCTCTCTTGCCCCTGAGAGGGACAAAAGAGTGACACTCACATAAATAGATTGCAAAAGTGATGGAAAGTTTAAATGGAAAAGCAGTGGTTTACAAAAGCCATAAAGCATAGTGACAAAAGATCCCAAAAGCACAGAAAGCCGCTTACAGCACACCCAAACACCTCCCAGCACTTCCCTTCTCCCGACCTGAGCGTACACCCCAAACCCCCAGGGCTCTTCTATTCCTGATCCCTATTCTAAGATGGTCATTGGATGAGACAGAAAATGTGTTAATTTAGCCCTAAGTATGTGCTAAACGTGGACCATTAAAAATTAAATATGGTAACAGGCAGATGGGATTTCCCATGTGGATGAACCACTTGAAGAAAAACTGTTGCAAGTAGTTGTCCCAGGGCGCAGAGAACAATTTTTGCTGTCAGCCTTCAGAAGAGTTCTGAAAGGTTAAACTGGGCTCAAACATCTGGCCTCATGTCTTAACATCACTCATCTTGGTGGCTGGAGCTCCTCTATGGAAGCAGCCAACAGTCCACTGGAGAGGCCCCGGCAGTCTTCCAGAACCTCTGCTACAAGGGGCTGGTTTTTATCATTTGTAGGGTCTTGCCAAACAGACTTTCATAAGAATTTCCTGAAGGACTACTTTGGCCCTGCGTATCTGCTCCATCCCTGCGAGCGGCCCTGAGAACGCACACTAACGGCACCGAGGACAAATCCTTGAAGGAGGGTGAGCGGAAGGAAGGAAGCCGCCCAGGAGGCGGCTGATGACGCAGGAGCCGGATAACACCTCCACAGCTCAGAAAGAGGGGAGGTGTTACTGCCACAGACCCCCGCAGCGCCGAGCCCTTGCTCCTCCCACCGGTAGGGTCACGCTCTTCCAATCAGGAGGAGCTTTACACTGGAGTGGCAGTGATCTCACTCCCAGGGCCAGAGCAGAGCAGTCAGCAAGCATTGGCCCTGTGAAAGCCAATCACGGTCCGCTTTGCAAGCAGCCAATCGGAGAGACTGTGTCGATTGTTGTTGCCCCGTGAGGCGGCTGCGCTGTAGGTTTTGGGTGCTGGCTGCTGTTATAGGAAGCATTTGAGGAGGCTCAAGGCCCTGGTGCCTGCTGGCTTTTCGTTGCCGTCACCGGCCCTTCGGTCCCCGCGGAGGGGGGGGAAATGCAGCCCCCGGGCCCTCAGCAGCCGCCGCTCTATGCGCCGAGCAACGGGGACTTCACCTTTGTCTCCTCGGCAGACGCCGAAGGTGAGCGCGGTGCCGTGGCTGGGGCCGCTCGCGCTTTCCCGAGAGACGGGCTCGGCCGGACTCCGGGGTAGCGGCCAGTTTGTGTGCCATTGAGATAAAAAGTGCCTGCATTGCTCTCCGCCTGCCGCCCCTGAGGTTGGTGGCGTGGCTGGAGGCGGAGCAGGATGGCTGCGACAGCCTCTACCCTCGGGCCGCGCAGCCGGTGCTTCGCTGCAGCAGGGTGCTGGAAGCATTACTTGACGCGGGTTAGAGAAGCTGCGTACGACAGCGGCGTGGCAGAGCCGGCCGTGGTGTTTCGTTTCGCAGATTCTCCGAAAGCCATCATGGAGGTCTTGCCTGACATAACTTTGACAAGCGCTGTCATAGACCACTCCTCTTCCCCACGTTGCTGGAAGCAGATTTTTTTTTTTTTTTCTCTTGGAAGATTGTACCATATGTTCACATTAGTTGTAATTCCGTGCCGTGTCCTATTTCAGTACAGTAATGAGAAGGTGAAAAAAGCCCTCTGTGTAATCAGGGTGAAGTGTGGCCTGCTGCTTAACTGCTGCACTAATAACTCTGGTGTGCCAGCATGAAATGAAAAATCTGCCTTCAGACTGTGAAAAAAACATACAAGAGCCAGGCTTGTGACAAGTTATTTTGATGACAAGTTAACTTTTGAGCTCCTTTAAACAACTGACGTTGTATTTTATGTGTGTATTTAGTTACTGTTGTAATTGTGCATAGGGTGGGGAATCATTTAAATCCTGAATCCGGTGCCCCACCCTGGAAAAGAATTACTGAAGTGGAAAAACTACTGTAGAATACTTGGTTTTTGGTAAATTTTGCAGTCCTGACAAAGAATGCTAATCAACAGGTATTATTTTGGTGGTGGCTTTTTTGTTGTTGTTTGTGTCTGTGTGAGTGTGTTTGGTATTTGATTTGTTTGTGGTGTAGTTGGTTGGGTGTTGTTGTTGTTATTGTTTTCTTCATCTTATCCTGAAAAAGAATTGATGCATCCTGGATTCCCACTGAAATACTTACTAAGCAATGCAGAACTCAATCCAATACAGCCACTTTTCCAGTAGGATACTGAATTGCACTTGACTGTGTGTTACGAACACAGGCAAGATTCTGCATAGACCTACTACCCTAACAAAGGAAAACATAAGCAAAGTTAAACAGCTTGATATTTCTAAATTAAAATACTACATATTGCACTCTACTTAGTTTGCTTCTCAAATCTAATCCATATGAAAAACAGCAGCATGAGATGTTTTATCTTCTAATCTTATTTCCATGAAAGGTAGGAACTGTTTGTGGGAAAGAATGCTGGAAACAGGTGTTCTCAGTGAAGTGGACAGATAAGGTACAAAGAACAGATCATTTGGTGGTTGTTTTGTTGTGGTGGGTTTTTTCCTTTTTTTCTTGTACTGCTTGCTTAAAATTGAGAGTAAAAGGCTGTCTTGAAAGCTGTGTTCCCACAATGACTGGTTGAAATGAGATGTGTGAGATATCTTGGGTTTGCTTCTCTGATGTTCTTGCCTAAAACAGGAGCGGTGAAGGCACCCCAACTCTCAGAAGCAAGCATCAGAATCATAATTTCTTGTCAGATTCCTCAGCACTCTGTTGATCTGGTGCTAACCATTCAGAGTAGACTGTAGAAGAGGAAGTGGTGGATTTGTTTTCCTTGGTGTCTGTAGCTTTAGAGGTCTTGCAAAATGGATTTACTGCTTGTGTCTAGTGAAAATATTTTGTCTGTACTCATACTGACAGGAGCAATGAGAAATTCCTTCAAATTGCAGGGATCTTTACAAGCATCCTGCTCAGGTGATGTTCCAAGAATCAAGGCAATGGATCATTAGCACTCATGATTATGAAACAGCTGAAAACCATTTATGGGAGAGCTTAAAATTAATCTTAAGTGGCCTAGCAAGGTGATTAGGAAGAGACTGAGTGGTCAGTGAACACTTCAGATGTGCTGGCTGAAGACTCTGCAAGATCTGGCACTATACTAGTTTTGTTCCTATAACAATATGCTGCATTTTGATAGAAGATGTTGCAAATGTTCTCTACAAATATGTCTTGACTTGCCTCCTGAATATGTGTTTCAGAAACATTTCAGTATGTGCTATAGCTAGGTGTTCTGAGAAATTTGTGCCTATGAGCATTTTTGTGTGGGAATAAAACCAACAAAACCAAAACAAACACAACAATGGAACCAATGGATTTCCTTTGAAGTATAAAAGTGTTTGAGGAAAGAGTTTTCTCAATATAATTGCCATAAGCCTTGTGCAAAAAATTGGCATGTTTCTGTTCAGATTTTTCTTTTTTGGCAAATAATGGAAATTGATTTCCTAAAGGAATAATTATTCCCCTCTTCTATTTTTTTTTTTTTTTCCTTTCTTCAAATTGCTATGTTTATTTTCACTTACTATTTTGTTTTTCATCTGTATGTAGCTGAATACCATGAGATAATGCAGCAAATGTTTGTTGGTGATTTTGACACAGCCCAAATGTATGTAGGTTGTTCTTTGTTTTGTTTAGTCCTGTCAGAGAACAGGATCATAGTACATTGAAGAGAGCTCCTTGGTATCTCTTTGTGTTGACTGGAGTCAAAGGACCTGTGATTGTATTATTTTCCTAACATTTTAACCTGTATTAAATGTGGGCTATGAATTAAAACATCCCCTAACGTTTTCCTGTTATGAAACATTTGACATAAAAGCAGAGAATGGTTTTGGCTGAAGCAGTGCCACTGTGCAGAGATGGACTACAAGAGAAATGTAGTATAGTCGGCAAAAAAATGGTAAACTAATCACAACTTACAGTATGATGGAACTTTCATTAGTTCTCCTTTCATGCTTTTAAATGCTTAATGATAAAGTAGAAATTGAAGCTTTTATGTTATGCCATTGTATTGTGTGACCAAAACAAGAGTTCTGTCCAGAAGCTAAAACTTGGTAATTTGAGACCAAAACTAATATTGCTACTGTTGCAATAAAGCCAGGAGTACCTTTTCAAGTTACATAATCTGTTAAAGTGTTACTGTATAATTATGGTGATCAGCACAGTTGGCTTTATATGTCCGTTGTTTGCTTTCCAGTACTTTTGAAAACAAATGGCTTTTGGCAAGACATAGAAAGATGTATATTTCTCTCCCTTTTTCTTTAAGATATTAGTGGCTCTATAACAACTCCAGATGTTAAACTAAATCTTGGAGGAGAATTCATCAAAGAATCTACTGCAACTACGTTCCTAAGACAGAGAGGATATGGCTGGCTTCTGGAAGTGGAAGATGATGACCCAGAAGATAATAAACCACTCTTGTATGTTATAATTACTTTTGGGTATCTATCTTTATTATCTGTGTAGGGAAACCAAAAATCTTGTGCCTTTCAAATTGTCCCACCAAATTATTTGATCAGTGAGTGTTTTCTGGTATAGGAATGAAAACATTGTTTATCATTTTGGTGGAGGAAGGAAGGAGAAAGTAAAATCTAATTGTATTAATCTGTAGATATATATAAAGGTTTTATGACTTTCCTGCTCTTAAATGTTGATCTTGTAATGGTTGGAAAATGGCTTAAATTATTAGGGTGTGTTCTTTATCTCTTGTGCTGATGTTGCGAGTTTCTTAATGCTGTTAAAGAATCAAAGGTGAAGACAATAGAATTCTGGGGAAAGATTCATGTGAAGTAGATCTAAGCAAATACTGTCAGTTACTCTAATTGTGAATCATGCTTATTGCAACAGGAATACTAGAAGCAAGGTGGCACAAACTTTAATCTTGGATAGTATTGTATATTACAAACCTAGATTAAAAGGGTGTTACGTGTTCAAAGACCAAAATGTTGTTAAAACTGAAAAATCTTTGCAGCCCTTGTTCTATTCACAGAAATATGTTTGGCTAAAGGAGGTTTGTATCTTAAGGTTACTACACTGAGTCAGTATGAGGCTGGGTCTTAGGAACTTTATTCTCAATGTTTTCCTGTTCAAATTAAAAATAACAATGCTTAAAAACATTGAGTAAGCAAGAAAATACTCTGAAGAACTTGAATGATCATGTTGGGAGAGAACAGATGTCTGGAAAGCTTAATAATGATACTGCAACTTGAAAAGTACTTTAAGGTGTGCGGAAGGAGCTAATTGTGTGATAAAAGTCTGTTCTGTAAACCTCTTTTAGTTAAGAAACAATGGTGTACTGAGGTGACAACTTAGGAATTCCCCTCTGTTGTGTGACCTTTTATACTACAAGACTAAAGTTTGGTTCAAAGAGAGCTGCTGATTGCTGGAGGTGAGGAGAACAGGCCAGGGACATGATGAGTTTGTGGCAAACAGGATGAATATAATCATCCTAACAGTGACAATCTTAATCTGACTTTCATATACCTTTTTAATGCATTTCTGTTTACTCCCAGAACATCTGTTCTAATAAAGCCTTACAACCTGAATTCTACTAAGAATTAGAAAACCAGTCTCCAGCCCTCCTATCCTCTAACAGAGCAACACCTGCTCCCAAGGTGGTGCTATCTGAGATCATTGAGTCCAACCCCTCTGCCAGGGCAGGACCATGGAATCTAGCGCAGGTTGCACAGGAATGCATCCAGATGGGTCTTGAAAGTGTCCAGAGTAGGAGACTCCACAGCCTCTTTGGGAAGCCTGTTCCAGTGCTCTGTGACCCTCACAGTTGAAGTTCCATCTCATGTTGAGGTGGAACCTCCTGTGCTGTAGTTCATGTCCATTGCCCCTTATCACAGTTATCTAATAACTGAGAAGAGCCTGTCCCCTCCCTCTTCATACCTAGCTCTCATATTTATAAACACTTATCAAATCCCCTCTCAGTCTTCTCCAGACTAAAAAGCCCCAGGTCTCTCAGCCTCTCCTCAGGGCACATGCCCTTAATCCTCATAGCCCTCCACTGGACTCTCTCCCCTAGATCCCTGTCCCTCTTGAACTGAGGAGCCCAGAACTGGATGCAATATTCCAGGTGTGGTCTCACTAGGGCAGTGTAGAGGGGAAGGAGAACCTTCCTCAATCTGCTGGACCCACTCCTTTTAATGCACGCCGGGATCCACTTGGCCCTCTTGGCCACAAGGGCATATTGCTGACCTATGGATAACTTCTTGTCCACCAGGACTCCCAGATCCTTCTCCACAAGGGAACTTGCCCTTGTTAAACTTCATTAGGTTCTTCTTGGCCCAGCTCTCCAGTCTGTCCAAGTCTCGCTCAGTGAGCTTACTTATTTTAAAGACAAATTGTGATGAAATGTGTCTTTGCATTTATTTCTTGCTTCAGCTTTTCTGAGGAAAAAGATGTAAATCATAGCCTTGTACAGAACTTTCCTAAATGGACTTAGGGTACAAATCTACATTTTTTCTCCACTGTGCTCTTAAATGTAGAGCAAAGGGCAATCTGCTGGATGTCTCTTGCAACACTTTTGAGCTCCTTGGCTATGACTGCATAAGATACTAATGTGCAGCTCTGTCTTGAGGGTCTACACACAAACTTAAAAAAGCAGAATTGCCAATTATTTCCCAGTATGCTGAGACAAACCAGCACAAGATGTTAAGCCTCCTGTGCAAAAGAGTCTTCTGGTCACATGGTAGCTGCTTACAGATTGCTTGTAGCAGGGAGCAGAGAAGGCAACTAGAGAACAGGAAGATCTGTTGACAGAATGCATTGCTAGTTTAATTATTTTTATTTATTTTTACCCATATTGCAAACAAGTCAGAAGTAATTAAAATATAGGCATAAACTGGTTGGCTGACAACTACTGTTGTTGAAGCGAGGCCAAGCCCATTTTATTTACCAAAAAATGTATTTTCAATGATTTAGGATTAGTAAATGTAAAGGTATTTGTTCTCATAGAGTTTGAAACAAAATGTTTCTGTACTAAGTGCAGTCATGGCAAACTTCTCAGTACAGAAATACACAGATATCCTGCTTTTGTGTATGCATGCCTTTGACTTCTAAGGAGTTACAATGGTGTGAATGTTTTGTTCCTGCATGTCAGAAAATAGATCTAGTGTCTTAATATAGACTGTTAGGGCATGTTTTGTGTGTTTTCTGTTCTTAGTCATGTAATAGTTAGACATGCTTAACTATTCAAAAATCAGACCAATTACTGAATGTAGGATGAAAATAACAGTGTTGCTCTGGATGGACTGTTCCTTGTGCTTGTCATGGCTTTAATGTATGACAGGAGACTTGCTCTATAAACCTACTGTTTGCTGCCCTAGTTACTATTTTCATGCTCTGCTTCATTTCTGTGGTGTATAGTAATGCTCTCTTGCTTTGCAATTCCAGAGAGGAACTTGACATTGATCTGAAGGATATTTACTACAAAATTCGATGTGTGTTGATGCCTATGCCATCTCTTGGGTTTAATAGGCAGGTAGTAAGAGACAATCCAGACTTTTGGGGTCCTCTGGCTGTTGTCCTCTTCTTCTCAATGATTTCATTATATGGACAATTTAAGGTGGGTAAAAGCCTTCTACTTAAAATTAAATCTAAACTAAATCTGGGGACCTGATCGCTAGGCAATTTCTATTCTTGAATAGATTCTTCTTCACATATTAATGTGGTGCATTTCAAATGTAGTTTCTCAAGTTAATATGTAGCAAGACAGGAAGAAGAAATTTATTCAGTGGCTCACAGAAGTTAATTATGAAAAAATGTCACATTTGTTTTTTATACAGTAAAACAAAGGAAAGATGTGGTTTCTAAAGGAAACAGATTGATACTAATGAGTTTATAAGATGAATTGGTGCATCTTTTCATTTAAATTGTGACCTTTAGTCAACAAGCTTTTGATTACTTAAAAAAAAATATTACTGAAGAACATTTGTTTGGATGCCATGAACTTTAATTTCCTGACAAAGCTACTTTTAAAATTCATACCATATCACTGATGTTACCTGATGTATTTATTCTTCATTAGTGCCATTTGCTATATTGTCCTCCCTGCTGATTTGCAATCAAATAGACTCTGGTCAACAGACTTTTTCCATAGTTCCTTTTTTAATTCCAGGGTAAATAGCTGTTCAGGGGCATTGTGCAGATTTAATTTGCCTCCATAAACACCCTTTGTGTTTGGTTTTTTTAACATTTAGATTGAAATGGAGTAGTGGTGTTATAGTCACAATTCAAATGTGAGCCTATGTGATGCTGTTTCAGAAATCTTTGTGTGTAATTAGATTTGTTTTAAATGCAATGTAGCATAGCAGTAAGCCCTACCTGAAGTAGCAGAATGTGCTTATGCAAAGAGTTTTTGTGAATGGTGAGATAAAAACATTCCCTTTGTGACCTCTGGCTTCCATATGGTGTACAAAATGCTGAATGAGAATTCACTCTATTTTGTTTTTTATGAGGCTTGATTTGAGTAGACTAAACCACTGTTTTATTCAAGTCACCTGGGTGGGCTACTTACCTGTCTCCTAGGGAAAGAAAAATGACCTTCTGTAGTTTGTACTGTACATGAACAGTAGGTCTTGTGTTTCTTGGAAATGGTGGATTTACCATGCCAATATAAGAGTACTCTGTGTGTGTGTAGGGGGGAAAGCTAGTACCTAGCAGCAGGGTGACTGACAGTAGATAGATTGGATAAACTGAATGGCAGTCTGTAAGGTGGAGAGAAATGAGCATTCTTACCCTTAGACTTCAATTTGGTCCTCCTCTTTTAAACAGTAAAGGAAAGGAGGATGTAAAAGGCAGGCATGTGCCATTTTCAAATGTCATAAAGTGATTGCATTTTTTTTAAGTAGTGCTGTGATTTTTATCTGGTTCTCCACTATTTGATTCTTCTGGGAATCTGGAACTTTTAAGCAAAATATTATGTACTAAATTAAGTTCAGACATTGTACATTTGGAAATACAGTAATTGGACTGATAGCATTGTTTCCTACCAAACACATTTCAAAAGGGAGAGCTTCATTTCTAATCATTCTTCTTCAAGAAATCTTAAGAGCAGAGCAATGAATGAAGCAATAAAAAATGACAAACTTTGTCCCAGGACTTTGGGGTTGTGTATTAAGGTGCATTCATCAGCAAGTTCTACTGGGAGTTAATGTCCTATGTCGTCTTCTGAGCTTTAGTAAAGAATAAAGCAGCATCTTTAAAGAAATAGAGTTCCAGCACCTTATGTTGGTTGGACTGACCTTTGAAAATGACTGAGCCCACATTTTGTAATGAGCAGGATGTGAAGACATTTAGCTAGGGTGTTCTTAGCTCTAACTTTAACTAAACTCTTTCTACTTTGCTGTGATATTGTAATACTTGCAAAACACATTGCATGTGTATTCCATGTTCACCAAATATACAATTAGTGAGTTTCTGTAAATCTCACTTTTGTTCTGAAGTTGCATTGTGGTACTGGGTAAAGCTATTCTTGCTGCAGTTCAGAATTCAGTTTTGGATAATAAAAGCTTTGCAGTGAAAATTATTAACATAAATGAATTTTTCTTTCTTGCAATGAAAATGATTAAATGAACTGTTCTTTATCTCCTAAGGTCGTTTCTTGGATTATAACTATTTGGATATTTGGATCCTTGACAATTTTTTTACTGGCCAGGGTTCTTGGAGGAGAAGTAAGTACCTGTATGTTAAAAGGACATATAGGGAGGTGTAATGTAAAGTCTGTTGTCTAAGTTTTTCAGTACTAGTTAGGTTTTCTTGGTGCTTGGCTTTGGACCTTTTAGCCAACTCAGAATGGGTGTGGTTGGTAAGTGTAACATCTGTGGCCTCCAAAATGGGAAATACAGAGATGGTCAGCTAATCTTTGTATGATGGATAGCATGCTGGATGTGATAGAACAAAATGGATATTTATACTGTGAATCCCAGAAATTGTATCAGCTGCTTGTGATCCTGAACTGAAGTCCATCCTTGAGGGACAAGTGCTTTCAATTTTTTCATCACTAAGATAAATGGGACCTTTTTTCTCCTTTGAATTGATGCCCTTTATTTAAACTCTTTTTTAATGGGGCTACCAGCAATTGAATAATGTAATTCTAGCTAGAGCACCTACTAGTTGCTAGTTTTCATTCTTGTCCTGATGCATTTCAAATGCATTAAAAGATGACAGCACATATTCTTCAACTTCAAAGCCAGTTGAACATCTGGCCTACATCCCCGCCTTCAGCTGTTTTCACCAGTAGGGATGGAATAACTGAGCTGTTTACAAAGTAAGTTACTAAGTGACTGACGTGTAAATGAAAACCTACTTGCAGCAAGGCCTAGAGACAGCTACAGCAGAACAATCAGCAGGGTAGAATCAGCACCATAAAATGCATTGAACTGTTGTGCCAAATTAAATATTCAGTGATAGTTGATTTTTGTATTTTCACTGTGCATCTTGCATTAATGAACTAGTTGCAGACTTCCTACATGTACATTTACTTTCTTTTTGTTTAGATTTTCCTTTCAATCATAATTGCCAGAGGTGCCTTCCATGAACACTGTTTTGAAAGAAAAAGCTTTTATAAATGTGATTGCATAGAACTGCTTGCCAGTGTCATTGGGATGCTCCTGTATCAATCTGTTTTGTGGCTCAAAATGTGAAATTATCAGAATGTATAACTGGGGAAAGAGTATAGGTCCACACAGCTTACTGTGACGGATCAGTGGTCACAAGATGGTCCCTTGTCTCACCACTAATCTCGAAAGCAATTTTCCTATTAAATTCAAACAGTGTAACTGGGGCTAGGAATATTTTTAAACTGTAGTAAGGGAAAATCTGATGTCAGTGTGAAAAAGAGTTATGGAAATATTTGAACGCATCTGTCTAAGTCATAATAAACTTAAGCTGGAAATCAAAATATTTCTGTGCTTAGAGGGATCAAGTTCTAGGTCTCCCACTGATGCCAAAAGCATTCATGTATGTTACGTATTTATATATAAATGGATATGAGTATGCTAATACAGAAAATAGAATCTTTGCTGCTTGTGACAGCCAGGACTACAGCTGATGACCGAAAGCTCTGTTGTAGTTTTGTGCTCCTGAGTGTCATATGTATGCTCTGTGGAGCGTGACCGTTGAACCACTTAAGGCAGAACATGAAAATGTGAGGGGTGGGTGAAATTACATATTTTAATCTGTGTAAATACCTCCATTGGAAATGACAAAGTAATTTACAGTGTTTTAAAAAAAGAGCCTATATCTAAGAGAGCTGAATGGTTAATGACAAAATTCTAGAGGGTAGTATACAGAAATTAGCAAGCTTCCCTACCTGAAATGTCATTAATACTTCACATTATTATCACTGTTTATACTGTTGTAACAAGATCAAATTGTATTTGGTGACAAAGGTTGAGTACTTAAAGCTTGTTTCTATGTGCTTGAAAATTTCAGGTTGCTTATGGCCAAGTTCTTGGTGTGATAGGATATTCCCTACTTCCCCTCATTGTTATAGCACCTGTACTTTTGGTGGTTGGATCATTTGAAGTTGTTTCTACCCTAATAAAAGTAAGTTTAATATAATCATGCAAACTCTTTACTGTTATTTTTATGTCACTCTCCTAACACTTTTAAGTTTTGGTCAGGACAACATCATAATGTCAGAATCTGGTTTAACGGCCATGGTGGTATTAGGTCAATGGTTGGACTCAATCTTTGAGTTCTTTTCTAGCTGAAACAATTCTATGATATTTAGAACTACACATGAGCTCTGATCCTTTTATCTAGCATGGTGGACATGACTGCTAAGCAAATTCTGTTTCAAGTGTTTCTTTTGAGTGCTTGGGGATTATAGGTTGCTGTTGCTATAACAACGCTTGTTATCAGGTTAGCTTCTGTTTAAGTATTTTGATGTACTATATTAGTTGCATTAAAAATAGACAGGATTATCATTTTGAGAATAAATAAACCTCAAAAGGAAGAATCTGAAAATGAGGTGTTCTATCCCATCCCCCATGGTGCAGTTTATTTTTAGTTCCTGCAGCATGAATATGACATGAGTCGCTGTTCTGAGACGTTCCCATAATGGTAGCAGTACAGAGCTTTCAACACCCTTTGCAGAGAAGGTGAGCATTGTTCTGATTTTTGCAGATGTGGTATGTAAAACAGAGCAAGAATATCTTGCCTGATGCCACCTGCTGTTAGATGCCTTTTATGAAACTAGCAATGTCCTTAACAGAACCCAAAACTACATAATGTTCTAGAATGCTTCCAGTACTACTGGAAACCCTTTCGGGTAACCTTTGAAATTATTACTTAACTTTTGGGAAGGTTTGAGAAGATTGTTACTAGCTAAGCTGTATGCTTTTTGAGTTCTTGTTCTATTGATTTGATAGGTTTCTGTCTGTTTAGCATGTTGGTAAACATTAACTTTCCAGTTAACTAATATGCAACTTGAAAATGAATGTTAATGAAATCACTCCTACTTGGTTACTACTAGCAGCCTTACATTTGCGTCAGAGTGAATCTGAGCAATGTTTTTGCCTTTGCATCATTTGTATGAAAATGTAGGACAAGGTTCATATGGCCAAAACTGCTTAGGCTATGCCAAGTGCTGCTACTTGTGACTTGAGAGCTCTGTTCTTGAGGAAATCTATTTCACAGTCCTGAAGTGGAATAGGGACATTTCAGTCAGTTTTTCCTAGTTGCAATCAGCAAAGTGAAGTGCTAAAGTAATGCACCTTAATTGCTGCAGTGTTGTGGTTTTTTTCCAGTTTTTGTGGTGGTGGTGGGTTTTGTTTGTAGATTTTTTTTTTCTTTGTTTTGTTTTTGTGTTTTTGTTGGTTTTTTACAATGGCAGTTGAATGGGATGCAGTGCAATGTAGCTTCAGTTTCTATGACAGAGCTGTGTAAAGTTCTTTGCTGGAATCCTATTAGGTCAGCCTTCTTTGGTCTTGTGTTTTGCAGAAGAGCAGTGGTTGTGCATGGCACTAAATTTTAAGTATTTTTCATTTTGTGGTTGGTTTTTTTTAATTTATTAATGTTCCAGGTATTGCTAAAGGATAACAATATCTAATTGGCTTTTGCTATAACCTTGTTAGTTTGAGGTTTGAGTCAAGTTCACTGACCTTGAGACTTCTTTTTTTAAAGTATGCATGCTAACTTCATAGAACATAGTGGGTATCTATAAGTAATATTACTTTCTACCAATCTTTTAAACTGGTTATTTCCTAACCCCTATTACAAGAAGGATACGGATGTGCTGCAGCGTGTCCAGAGAAGGGTCACAAGGATGATCAGAGGGCTGGAGCACCTCTCCTGTGAGGACAGACTGAAAGAGTTGGGGCTATTCAGTCTGCAGAAGAGAGGATCTGAAACCTTATTGTGGCCTTCCAGTATCTTAAGGAGGCCTTCAAAAAAGATGGGTGAGGGACTTATTAGGGTGTCAGGTAATGATAGAACTAGGGGGAATGGGGAAGAAAAAACTAGAAATGGGTAGATTCAGAGTGGATGTAAGGAAGAAATTCTTCATTATGAGTGTGTTGAGACACCGGAACAAGGTTGTCCAGGGATGTGGTAGAAGCCCCATTCCTGGAGGTTTTTAAGGCCAGGCTGGATGTGGCTCTGAGCAACCTGATCTAGTGTGAGGGGTCCCTGCCCATGGCAGGGGGCTGAAGCTTGATAATCCTTGAGGTCCCTTCCAACCCTAACGATTCTGATTCTAATACAGGCTTTGATGCATATTGTGTTTTGGCAGGCTTCTCACTGCACCTCAAAAGAGTAGGAATGTTACTCTGAGATGGGGGCACCATATTTAAAGAAAAGCTTATGAGCCACATGACTCTTGAAATAAAAAATGGTAATTTAACCCTCTGGTATATACTCTAGGAAGAAGAGTCAAGTGTAGTAACTTTCGCTTAAAGAAAAGGGGGTGGTCAATAGTTGGGGCAGTCAAGGTAGAGACAAAAATTGTTAGTCCAGTGAAGTTTCAAATTACCAGTGTATGTAAGATTATGGCTTGCTTTATGGTATCTCTGTGGCTTACATTAGAGAAAATTTACTATAGATTCTTAGCTACTCAATTCTGTAAAAATACCTCAAATGCAAATAATGTGCATGTGTCTTAAAAATTTCTCTGAACTAAAAGGAAAATGCATAGTATATTCTTTGTGTGTGTGTGTAGTTCTTCCATCAAAAATTCTTTTTAGGGCATTTCTTTTTAATCATGTTCAGAGATGTTTATCTTGGTATTTTGAGTGGTTTTCTTGTGCTGTCAGCTAAGATTATTCATCTTCTCTTTCAGTTGTTTGGAGTCTTTTGGGCTGCATACAGTGCTGCATCATTACTAGTTGGAGAAGAATTCAAGACCAAGAAACCCCTTCTAATTTATCCAATCTTTTTATTATACATTTATTTTCTGTCCTTGTACACTGGGGTGTGATCTAGTGCAAGATGTGGCCAGAAACCATATTACATTAACTTGCAGACTTATGATGCATAAGATTAAGGGGGCTGGAGATAATACAAGTGACTGTTTTGTATCCAGTTGTCGAGATGTTTTGAGATCGAAGAGTGTATTTGTGTATATTATTTAATGAAGCAATTGTAGCTATATAGATTTGTATCAAAGTTCTAGGTTTGTTTAAGACTCTTCAGATTTTAATTAACAAATTAAAAAAACATTGTGTTTTATAAGGAAGTATAGCAAAACCACAGCTCAATACCTGTGCCAAAAGCACTAGGACCAGATTACCATATTTGAGGTGAAAAATGAGAAGTAAATTATAACAATCTCCAAGTGCAATTTTTCTTTTCAGCTTAAACAGAGCTGGCTTTTTTTGACATGGCAAATTCTGTAGATAATATATATTTATGGAACAGTCCTGATTGTTCACAGAATAGTCTGTATAATCAAGACAGGAAGATACTACTTTTAATTTAGTGCCTCAATTACCTTGATTTGGCTGTTGAGTTTTTATAAATTCCAATTTGTTTTCAAGACATGTATATACTGTGTATTTTGTATCTATGGCTTGTGTGTAGAATAAATACTCCTTGGTTAAGGATGTATATTGGGTTTTTTAAAATGGAAGATACAAGTATTTGAAGTCTTAATTTACTATATCTCTGACCAAAGGAGCGAGATACTTACTGTGTGACATAATAAGAATGCATATAATAAGAATAAAATTATTTTACTTAAAAGTATAAATTTACAGAGAAATGGCTCAACACCGTTCTCAGCTGTAGTGCTGGCTTAATGTTGAAAGAAAAAAGATGATGATCTATCAAATTTGTGTGATCTTTAAACAATGTTATTTTATGATGACAAAATAAAAATGGTTTCCCTAACTGTTTTGCAACATCTTGCTCTGTCTTACTTTTGATAGTGCGGTATTTAACATGCATCTGTTTGTTTTCTCCAGTATTATTAATCCCTTGTGAGGAGAAATTAAAAATATTTGTAAGGACAGATTCTCCCCCTACTAAATAAGGCAGAATTACAGCCTTAGTAATAATTACAGCCTTGCCAATTTTGACTATCCAACAATTATGTAATAACATGATGACATGTTAAATATTTCCTGTGTACTGTGTTGACTGCTTATTGTAATGTTTCTTCACAAGGGACGTCCACTGAAGTTCACTTTGCATGGTACTAACTTAGGCATTTGCAATCTTTAGTATTTAGTATTTCCAAATTGATCTTTAGTTGTTCTACTGGGTCTTGGGTTGTGGTTTGGGGTTTTTTTTTGTTATTGTGACAGAAAAATGCATTTGCCATGTGCTTTAAATGCTGCAAATAAAAATGGACCTTGACAAGGTAATAGCAAGGGACATATTTCCTTATTAGCACTGTACATTTTCAGCTTTTTAGTCTGTGTAACTTGCCATTTTAGTAAATTATTTTACTACTCATTACTGATGAAAGTTATATATTTAAATTCCAACTCTACAAAAATCTTAAGCATCAGCCAGAAAAGCAGACTGAGTAAGCTAGTGTTGGTTTTAAACAGGACTACTTAAAGTTGATACATAAATTGTAATGTAGTACTTTGGCTTGTAATGCATTAAAGGAGAAAAACTGGTGGAGTGATCAACTGTTCACCTAATTTTTGACTTCTGCAGAAGTGCTCATGGAATTGCTGCAAAGTTGTACTAAACCAATTACACTAGCAGTCTAATTCTTGTCTGCAAGTGAGCATTCATATCACATTAAAAAGAAAAAAAAGAAAGGCAAGTTACAGTTATATTTGAAAGAAGCATGTTAGTGTTGGAATCTTCTGTGGTGATCTGGTCTTACCTCTTTTTTTTCATGACATATTTCTTTTGTAACAGAAATATTCAACTAGTATTAGAAGACTCAACCTATACTGTGAAACATGTTAACATGTTTAACTGAAATCACCACAAACATGAAGGGTAAGAACATATTTAGGTTACTAGGCTGGCAGAGAGCTTTAAACTTAGTAGTTCTTTGCATAGCTGTTCATTAGATGTCTATAATGGGTCCTGTGCATCTGAAATGACTCAATATCCAGAGGATGCAAGAATGTTGTACTTAGTATCCAAATATCTTAATTTCCTCTATGCTAATGTTCTGTGAAATTTATAGTTGCAATTTTGTTTCTTTCCACAGACTTGGTACCTGTGTAATATACAATGTAGATATGCACTTAACATAGTACATATTTTGTACACAAATGCAGATTTGCACCTTTGAATCTTAGTATCTCTAGGGTTACCTTCTGCATATGCCATGCAAGAAATACGTAAAACCAGCTCGCAGATGGTTCTGACAGTTTGTAATAACTGTGCATTCAACAAACTCGTATTTTTAGATGAGGTACATGTGTAAATACAAGATGTATTTTATAAAAATTTTTAATTAAACTTGTTTATAGAATGTATGAAGCTCATTTATATTTACTGAATCGGGACATCTATATTTCTGTTTGTCAATCTTAATCATTGAGGCTATAACTTTTTGTGGTAATGTATACACTACTTCTTTCTGTACATGTATCCAGCAAAAACGTCCCTTTCCAAGATGCAGCACCTCATTTTAAGGTAGAGACAGGGACTTGCTTTCAAGTTTTGTCACAGCTCTTTAGTACTAGAATCACTTGAAGTGGTGGAGCAAGCGTAAAAGCTGCTTATTTTGCTCAGGGCAATTTGATTAGCCTGAGTGGCATACATACTCGTGTGGGTTTGGCAGCTTCTTTTCCTCCCCCCCCCCGTTACACAGATGCTGGTTCTGAAAAAATTTCCCTGTTCTAGTAGCCTCTGCTATTTTGGAGGCTTCTAATAAAAAACTTCTCTATAGGAAACCACATTATATTTGAAACATCATTCTATTTAAGACCAGGGGTAGCTTAAAGCTTTCTCAGATGTTTCAGCAGAATCCATCTCTAAAATAACGAACAGTGCCTGCAGATAGGCTGAGATACACAAGCTGCAAGTAGGTGAGAAGGGGAAAATCTCAACAAAATAGAGGCGACTTCGTCATGCTTCTGTCATTTTTGAAACAAGGTTAATCCCGCCTCAGAACAAGTGCTTTCCTGGGTACAACGACTTTATCCCTGCCTGCCTTTTTTTGGGGGGGTGGGGTGGTGGGTCGGTAATGTTGGGGGAACAATGATGCCGCCGCTACATTGTATTTACACGGGGACACAGGATGGGCAACACTCCCGCCTACAGGAGGCGGAAGCACTCCTTCCTCCCCGCAGGGACAGCCTGCTCAAACCCTGAAAGTAAGCCGTAGCACACTCGCGCTTTGAGTTCGTGGCTTGGTACCAAAGCTGGAAACAACTTAAAAGAGGAGCTCGGTAACTCTTCAAGCACAAAAAAGCGGCCTCAGAGCCAGAGTATTAAAAGTAACTCCCCGTCCGAGTTTCCTGGGCGGAAAGCGGCAAATGCGCTCGCCCACTTAAGACCCAGTTTTTGTCCGAAGTGGTAACGACGCCGCAGCTGTAACAGCCACGGAAAGACGGCATCCACCCTTCCCCTGACGCCCTCGGGCCGGAGCGCGGCGCCCGACACCGCTGATGGCGCAACCCAACGCAGGGCAAAGGCCAGCGCTAGCACGCCGCAGCTCGGGCTTGCCATGCAGGCCACCCCGGCTTGCCTAGATGCAGGGGCTGCGTCTGCCTCTGGGCTGAGGGACGGCTCGCCCAGCACGCGAAGCACCCCCGAACACCCCCCCCTCACAAACGCGCACGACGCCCCCTGCCGCAGAGGACGTGTGCGCCTTTCTCCCGACAGCGGCCGCGCCCTCCTGTGGGCCGGGGAAGGAGAAGAAGATGAGGACACGCGCTCGTGGCGCAGCCTCGCCCCTCTCTACCCCCTCCCCGTGACAAGTAACTGCTCCTCCCTCCCTGTCCCAGTCGGCGGTCAGTTCCGCATCCGGCGCGGTAGAGTCACTTCCTGCTTACGCTGGCGCTCTCCCTTTCCCCCTCTTCCCGGACCCGGATGGTGACTGGTGGCGGCGGTTCTAGGGACTGTCAGTGAGTGGCTCCCCTCGGGCCTCTTGTGCTGAGGGCGGCGGCGACAGCGGCCGGGAAGATGGCTGCGGCGGCCTCCTGCTCTTCGGCAGTGGCGGCGCCGGCTGGGCCCGGACCAGGGCCCGGGCCGGTGGCGGCTGGGCCGGGTTCTTGTGAGTGGCTGCTGCTGCGGGACGGCTGCCTGCGCTGCGACGCCGACGGTCTCTGCAGCCTGTGCTACCACCCGGCTCTCAACGCCATCCTGGCCGTGACCGCTCGTGGCGCCATCAAAGTCATCGACGGTACCTCGGGGGCCACGCTGCAGGCGTCGGCACTCAACGGTGAGTGCTGGGCCCCCGCGGCCTGCCGGGCCCTTCGGCCGCGGCCCGGGCGGTGGGACGATCGTGCCGTGGCAGCCCTCGGGGCGACTGCAGGGCACGATCACGGCGTTGCGGAGCCACGGGGGAGGCCCGCGGGCCGGAGGGTTTCCTGAAACAGGTGTTGCGGGCGAGGGGCTTCCGCATGGGGAGGCTCGTGAGGAAGAGGCCGGGCTTCATTCGGGCCCTTGGTGCTGGGGAGGTTCCCCTGTCTCTGTTTCAATTCTCCTCACTCTTCACGCCTGAACAGTTCCTGGTTTTGGGGGCAGAAATACTCGTGTAGGCAGCATTGAGGCGTTTGCTTTTGTTGTTTGGGGGGGAAGGGGGTTGGTGGGTTTTTTGTTTTGTTTGTTGGGGTTTTTTTTGTTTGTTGTTCTGTTTTGGTTTTTTGGTTGGGGTTTTTTTCCTCTCTAAAATGTATTGGCGTGGTTATTAAAAGATGAAATGGAGATGGGAAACTATCATATGCAGGGCCGTATTTTTGTGTTCTAATGTATCAGGTGTGCTTGTGGATAACGTAACATTGATACTCTGAAAAATTAGAAGCAGGGTGTTATGCAGGGTAGGTGTAGTTCTGGTTCTTATTGACATGTGATACTATAATAATTTATGTGTTGAGCCTTAATCTGGGTTTGTTAAGAAGCCGTATTTTTTTAGAGGTGTCATTTGTCTTGTAGCTCAGAACTATTTAATGTCAGAACCCTGCATAAAGTTATTAGAAGATACGTTTTTATATATATTTGCACAATTCTTCATGCTGCTGCATATACTGACTTTCTGTAGGGATAGTAACAATATTTGTGCCCTTATGGTAAGAAGGCATGACTGTCTGCTGACTTTGTGGAGGCATTTTCATTATTGTGAAGCAATTTTTGTGTTTTCCAGTTGTTTTTGTACTATCTACAAGATGGCTCTGTAGAAAAAGATATCTATAGTATTAACAGCTGTGTTCCTGGGTCATTAATGGTATTTCTCAGAATATTGGTGGGGGGATTTATTTAGTATGCAGTAGAAAGATGTGATTCTTACTAGTTGTATGTTTCCATGTTCAGTTTCTCCTTACAGTTACATAGTTGAGCGTTGCTAATAAGATCTAGTTTTGCTGAGGGGTGGTAGTGAGGGGTTGGTGTTTGCCACCTCTGCATGGCGTAGTAATGTCAGGGTTTGTACAGAGATTACACAGTCTAGGTGATGTGTTTATTTTCACCTTGAAACCCAGCAACTGTACTACAGTGTCAGACTGAAAAGAACAGGACAAACATGTCTGATTTCCTTTCAAAGGTTAAAGTTGGTACATTATGAAGTGTAAAGTTTTATAATATTTGGGTTTATACAGTGTTAAGTATTTGGGGTGTTGAAAATTTTGTGGCATTATTAAGAAGCTGTAACCTGCTTTTGTTGTCAATCACTTGTATTGAAAATGAGGATCTTGTGTGATGTCTCCTGCTTTGTTCAGAATTCAGATCACTTTGCTTCTATAATTCCTTTTCTTTTGCTGTTCTCTCTCCTAAAAGTGCTTTTTTATTAGTAATTTTGGGGTTTTGCTTCAAGCTCTTGCTAGAATATAAGAATTGCATTTACGTTGTGGATGAAGAGGGCATAAATCAAGGACTTCATCTGTAACTGGTTGTCTGTGTAGATGATGTTTAAATTCTCATGAACAGAAAAAGAGGAGGACTGTAAATCAAAGCCTAAATTATTGTTTTACATTTTTCCATTATAAAATCCTTGCAAAGGATTAGATTTGGTATTCAAAATGCTAATGCTAATTCTCCTCTAAATAGTAGCTATTTAAAAATAACTTATTACTTTGCTTCTGTTACGTGCATTCAGTCATTCAGACATTTAGTGTCAGTCTTCTCTGTGACAGCATGACTGCAAAAGATGTTTTCTACTCCTCCTCACATGAAACAACAGAATTGCTTGAAATCTACCCATATTTTATCTGTGCAGTGTAGCTGATGTTTACATTACTAGAAAAAAAAAATATAACCTTAGTTTAGGCTGAAGAAACTTTAAATGACTGTCCTCATAGATTCAGACCTTCATGCCTGTCAGAAACCTGGCTCATCTCAGCAGATGGTGTCTTTTAGGGTTGCTAGCAACCATGTTTGCTCTTGTCTTCTCCCTCTTGAGCCCTTCTTTGGGAAGAGGAAGATAAGAGGGTTCAGCTGTTCTGATGTTTGGCTGCTTGGTACAGCTTGAGCTCTTTTAATGTAGCATAGCAGTAGTTGGACACTCAGACCTGTAGAACCAACTCTGTCCCTGATTCCTCCCCTGCCATAAATGACAGGTCAAAGGATTTTGCTTCAGGGACTTCTGGTGCTATAACTAAAAATAGAGTCCTTAGGAATTAAAACTGCTTCTCTTGGGAGACTGTTTGTCCTCCTTGGTAATTGGGACTGCAGGTCTTTTGCCCTTCCAAAACATTTACATTGGACAGAAATGTTGTTGCTCATTACCCAAGGAAAAACAAAACTTAGCAGGCCTCTCTTTCTGGAAAGCAGATCAAGAAAAAGGATCCCTCATGAAGGAAAGAGGGAATAAAAGAAAACACCACCAGGCCTCACTGTTGCTTTTATTTGCAGTTGCAGTTCACTATGGCAATACATTAAACTTTTAGCTCATTCTCAGTGAAAAGATTGAACCTGAAGATTACTGAACCTGATAGAATAGTGGAGGCTGCCTTCGTTAAAATGCAAATGTAGATTTCTCTCTATGATGTGTAAAAGTACACGACAGAAGATTTGCAACCAAAACAGTTATAGATTGTTTCCAAATATTAGGATGTGGTCTCTGGTCTCCATGCTTCAGTTTCTCATGCAGATATCATTGGTCTGATGTATGTAATGATCCAGGGATGATATTCTGAGCCCAAACTGTAGGAATCCAGTGAGGATTGTGATGATAATTATACCACACTGAATCTTCATCAGATCTCTTTCTTGAAAGTGCATGATTGTCTTTAATCTGTTTCCTTTATGGGCACTGTGACTTTTTACTCTACTAAGGCCAGACTGGGAGTGCAAGGACAATTCTTGTAATTACTGGATATTATGCATTTCTGTGTGTTTGCCAGTAGTGATTAGTCAGGACTTGTTTTGAATCTGTCATGCAAATCTATCAAGTACTTTATTTTTCCTCTGAGGCATTTAAATATTTGTGTTTTCAGTTGCAAGTTGAGCAGTGGTAGCCAAAAAGCATGAATGATCCATCTCCAAATACTTCATCTAAGGATGAGTCTTTTCCTCTGCCTCCCCAAACAAACCCAAAAGCTAGACAATCATCACCATATTCCTCAAAACAGATTTCCTGAATAATCTTCAGGAGAGATGTTTGATTTACCTTCTGTTTACAACTAAAATAAAAAACTCTTTGAACCAGGAGAGTGCTGTAATTCTCAGAGCAGCTTTTTCAGGAGCACAGTAAGAAACTAAAATGTACTGTTGGATGGAAATTGACCATCTTGAATGTCTCTGTAAGTTTTTCTAGATCAGTTTGACACAGCAGTAGCTTCAAAGCCTTGTTTACTAAAATGCACAGTGTTTCATTGTCAAAGCCATATGAATTACTGTAGATGTCCTAAAAATAATCCAAATGCAGACATCTGAAATCCATACAGGAAATAATCTGTTCCTTGTACATATGTACCAGTTCCTCTAGGGGAAACAGACACTCGGCATTATCACTAGAAGCCTTCCTCCAAAAAAAGAATATAGGAGGAAATAGTTTCCAGTCCAGGAGGCTTACCTGTGGCAGCACGTTCAGCTCTGTTGTCTGTCTGTCAACATTCTCTTTTGGGAAGCTTTGTTTGGCTTCACTTGGATTACTTTGAATTATGGAGCCTTGGAAATGTATCAAGGGATATCCAATTCACTTTCTTTTTGATTTCTTTCTATATGATGCAAGAGGCAATACAAGAAGAATATGCTCTTTTTGCAGCTTGGAAGTCATAGAGGGTATGTACACTTCTTATAATACCTAGGGAGAAAGTGTTGGGATACTCTGCTGTCCAGTTCTAGGCATGAGTTATATGACGAAATCATCAGCAATTCTACTCTTTCAGGCTCATTGTGGTAATAGTTACTCAAGTTGTCTCCTTCATTCCTCAAAATTGGGGCAGGTTTCTTCACATTCTTGGCTCTTATTTTCACTTTTTTGAATTGTGAGGCAAAAAAAAAAAAGGCAGCTGCTCCTTGTTTACTTTCTCATCTTGTGAGGAGTGTTGCCAAATACCTCCTGGTCTGCTACATCCCACCTTGTGTTTGAGTGTACTTGGATGGCAGTGTTAATCTGAGTAACATGCTTTCTCAAGCAGATCATTCTATTGAAGTGAATGATTTTGTTGATGTATATCATGTGTATACGAAGCACCTTAAAAAAGAGAGTAGAAAAACTTGGATTTGAGTTCAGTGTTTTGTATCAGTAAAGATTCTAGACTGCTCTGTGCTGCATTTGTCTGCTAGTTTAATCAGAATATGTCAGTTACTTACTATGCATCTTGCCAGACTGTCTAAACACATTAAAATTAATATTTCCAGGCTCTGTGGAAGCACATCTGGATTATCTTGTGCAGAAGCTCAAATAGATTAAAAATAATGATCTCTTTTTCACACATGCCTTTAAAGGAGTGTTTTCATTGCCCTGTATATTGCAGGGATCCAGAAATAACAACAGAGATGCAGCCATATGTTATGTTGCCAGGCAAAATAGCACCATATTTTCTGTTTTATTGTCAGATCTTCATATCTGTGCTGATGGATTCATGGCTACCATTGCAACGTTAGCACTGTGTTATTAAAGGTTGCAGAATGCTTTAATGTCAGATAATCACAAATTTCCTAGCCAACTCATCTTCCAAAGACCTGATCTTTTTCCTATCCTGAACATTGTGTTGGTTAATGGTTTGGATCTAGTGTACTCTCCTGTTGTTTAGTTGGTCCTTTCTAGCAGCCTACCATAATGTCAGCTGTCTCAGTAGATCCTCTTTCTTGAATCTTTAGTTACATTTTTTTAGAAGAATATTTTTGTGGTTGCTAATGCATATCTTTTCTTATTTCACTTAAGCTTATCCTAGACTGAAGATTCACCTTGTTTCTTTCAAGCTTTTAATAGCAATTATGTCTGATTTTTTGGTATGGTGTTGAACTGTATTTTCTGATTTTCTTTCCAAGTTACTTCAAAGCAGGAAACATAGTTATCCATCCTTGCTGTTACAAGGATTGTTTAATTCTTCTTGAGCAGTATGATGTCTTTCAGAAATACTTCTTAGGCGGTCTTGGAGATGGAGATAAGTCATGTGAACTCTTAGACTAATATGCTCAAAAGTTGTCTATGATATGAGGCAGGTTTTTGCATGTTGTCTGTTCCACTGGGATCGATAGCTGCTTACCATTTACTTTGTTTTATATTTAAATAAAAATTATACACATGGATCAGTTCAATTCCCTGATGGTTCTTAAGCGATACCACAGTATTGCTTTCTGCTGTTAGAAAGCTGTCCTTTAAATAGTTAATGCTCTCTTAATTGCTTGCAGTCACTAGATGAATGCTTATAACTGAGTGAACAGTTCAAGAAAGAACAGCTATTGCATGCAGTTTTCCCATTTATGTGACGTACCTGTGGTTTCTGTTCAGTCAAATATCAGATTGTGCCTTTGCTATCCTATTGTTGGGGAGAGTATCAAGATGTGGTAAAGACCCAGTGCACACAGCTAGTCAGTTGACTGAAAGTCTGGTATATGCAAACTGTTTTTTGGAGATTTGCATGTATGTTAAGGGAAAGAGCACTCCACAGATAAGGAGGAGGCACAAGAGATAGGGGAGAATGAAAGATTTTTGTTTCACAGCTTACATTAAAGGTGTACAATTTGTGGCAGTAGTGACTGTCCCATAAAGGTAAATGTTGCAATGTTAAAAATTTTCTTAAGGTATTTGCCAGGGCTGTCCAATGAGTATTTTAAAGTTTTTGTAATGTGTAACTCGGAGTATTTTCTTCTCAGTTAAGTAGACCTGAAAATTAATAGCATTAGTGAGAATGCATACCCAGTCTCAAGCGCTAGTTAATGAAGGCTTGCAGTGTCTGGTCTGTCAGCAGTCCTTCAGTCTCCTGTACAGTTCATGGCAGGGAAAACTGATCCACTGCACTTCACTGACTTGACTCTGTGTGAAAAAAATCAGGATCTCATTTGAGCATTTGGCAGATGTAGGAGAGAATTTGAAAAATTGTTTACTGAGCAACAGGCTACAGAGACTCTTGTGGAAAACCTCTTAGGGAGAGGAAGGGCTGGGAGGGTGAGGAATGGGACTGAGAACTATGACGAAGTGGCTGGATGACAATGGGAAAAAGGCTGGAAAGGGTTAAGGAAGTAGGAAACTGGGCAGATGGCAGCGAAGACTAGGAGCATAAGGAGTATTTTATTGGAGAGCAAGAAGACACTGGTGGTTGTGGAGAAATACTGTGGTAGACTTAGTTGGCCTGTTTTCTATGGGATCCTAAGTTCATTTTATGATGTGAATGATGACATGCAAAACTGATAGACTTTTTTGATAGTGGTGGGGGCTTTTGTTGTTTTTTTTTTTTTCCTGTTCAGTATTTTATAACTTTTGTAAGTCAGAATTATCAATATTAGGTTCCCTCTCCATTCAATACAGAGGAAAAGTCTTTACCCAGCTTTCAGAGAGCTTCCTTCCCATTGCCTGTAGAAGAAACGTAGCAAGATCAGTCTTACAACATTTTAGTTAGCTTTTCCAGATGTTCCCTTTTAGTGACATAACTAAAATTAAACTTACAGAGTCACCCTATTCAGATATTCCTGTGCTGCAAGTTTGTGTCTTAAATGTATCAGATCCTTCAATTTTGCCAGCTTCTCTAAATAGAGTTTGAAAAAGCATCCTAATTAATATTTTCACTTTGAAATGTAACATAAACATGAACGTATCTACTTTGTTGTACTTCAGCTTCCAGTTATTAAGAGAACATAAGAGTTTAGTGGGGTTGGAGTCTGGCATACTGCACTGTAAACTGACCTAATGCCAGAATGAGATCTTGGAGTTATGCTAGAAATATGAAATACTGGCTAAACACTCAATAGTTATCATGTAAGCAAATACTAGGGAAGTTGTCAGGAGCCCAGCTGAGAATGTTAAGTCCATTTCAAATACTTGTATGTGTGCAATTTTGATTTTTCAGTCTCAAAGATTATAACAGTCCTAGAAGCTGAAGGTGTGGGATGGTTTATGGATGCGAGATAGTATTCAGTTTGAAAAACAGTGATGAGGATGATTTGGAATAGGGAGGGAAGAAAGTGAGAGAGATTTGCAAACTTTTGAAAGTGTTCAAAACTGTAAATTGAGCTGTAAAAAGAGCTGACAGCATCAAAAGAAGTAATTGAAAGAAATAGTAAAATATGGAACTCCTGGTTATAGAATATTGTGGATGCAGGATATATGTAATTACAACAGTGCTGGGCAAAATGATGGAAGAACAACCTTATAATCACTATATTAAAAAAAGAAGTAACTGTTGCCTCAGAAGGTCTCTGAGCACAAATTAACAAGGGCTGAGACTGTTACTGGAAAGTACCTTTGTATACATAGCCTTTCTTAAATTCTTCACTACACAGTTTGAACTAGTCTTGTACAAAATGTGGAGTTACCTGTATTTGCTCCTCATCAAGTATGATTGCTTTCCTGTTCAGTATTGAATTTCCTTGAAAGTATTGTCAAAAAGTGAAAGGTAGTAACTCAGTTTAATATAGCCATGTAACTGTTGCTGCACTAATGGAAGACTGCTATTAGATTTTCTCCCAGACTCTTTTGCTCTGTTTTTGCAGACTAAACAAGCCAAATTATCTTAGTCTTTCTTACGTAGTATGCTCCAGCCCTTTTAGCTGTCTTAGTAGTCCTTCATGACACTTCTATATATGTGCTGATACATCATATGGACCAAAGCTGGTCATGGTATTCTGGATATGGGCTCAAAATTGCTTAGTAGAGACTGGTTTTTTCCTCTTATCTACTCTGTGTGGTAACAGCTTGTCACAGGAAGGATGCATTGCTGCCTCTTATTCTGCCTATCCATTAGGATCCCCAGGTTCTTTTTGTTGAGTTGCCATCTAGATATTTGGCAGCTTCTTTTGATGGTAGGGGATTATAGTCAATATCAAGTGTAACACTCTGCACTTGTCTATGTCGAACTTAAGGAAATTGTGTTAAGCCAGTTATCTGGCTTTTTGAGATCCTTTTAAAGGGCACACTTGCCATTTAATATGTCAGTTGCCCTCAATCTCCACAGTCTTGCTAAAGGTGCAGTCTGTCCCATCATCTAAGCCATTGATGAAGGCAGTAAACCATACTGAGCTTTGCTGATTGCCATTCAGAAATGGCTGCCAGCTAGATGTTGAATTGTTAACTACTAACTATGCTCACAACATCTAGACAGTTTTTCTCTTGCTGTACAGTCCACCCATCTGCTTTTGAGAGTTTGCTGCTTCTCCCAACTTGATATTTTGGAAGTGCCTTACAATATTGGTGCTTGTGGGAGGGTGAAACTAAACCATTTCTTGCCAGATAGTCTTGGGGGTTCAAAAAGTGCTGTAACTGGAGATGTTTTCTCCTGCAGGATACAGAATGGGTGGACTCGGATTCTGTATCCACTTTTGTGACTGGTGGTACAATTGAATCTGCAAAGATTCTTTGTTGTGAAATGCTGCAATGAAAATTGCTCTTGAAGAACGGGAACTTCTGTTACTGAGCTGTGAAGTATTCCTTGCCAGTCTCTGGTTCTGGGTGGAGGCTGCTGTATAATCTGTGCAACTTGTGAGATACTATTTTCCTGAATTTTTTTAATCAGTTTTTCACTTTGAGAAAAATGCTGACAAATGCATTGTCCTCTGTGGGGTGTTTGCGGAATTGCAGGGACTTGAATTTTCAAAGTTATCGGCGTTTGCAGGAATGATTGTGGAATACCTTATGAAATCCTTCATAATTTGTTCTCAGGATAATCATACAAAGCTCTGAGTTTTGTATGACATGTAAGGCAGCAGTAATGTCAGATACACAGAGATCTGAAACAACGTAAAGAGTGTGGGTACAAAGAGCTCACCAGTGTTCCCCTGCTGTTTCAGTCTGTTTACTTCTGTAGGGGAAGAGGACCTTAGGCCTGCAAAGCTAGTGAGATACAAACTGCCTTGATCTCAGAGGGTTTTTATTTATGTTCTGAAACATTTTAAGTGTGAGTGTTAGCTGCTTGATCTAACATAGCTAGTTAATATTCATGTGGCAGTCTCTAATGCTTTGGCCCAGATAACACATTGTCCTGCTCTAGAGATTGTTAAATGAGTTGTTATAAAGTGAAACAGATACTGAAACGACTCTGTCCTGGTTGTTGCTAAAGGAAGAGATAAACTGTAGATCACATGTCTTGTTCGTGATTGCCAAATAAGGGAGTTAGGAGGCATTTTGTGATGTTAAGCTGAGCATTTCTGTCTCCTTTAATTTTTTTTGTTGTTTAGACAATGTTTTAAGTTTCCTGTTTCAGCTCTGGTTTTGCTTTGTTCAACCATTTTGGACTCCTCTTCTGGATGATGTGGCAGATGGAGGTGTGTGTTACATAGTTAAATCTGAAAATGTTGCTTGTGTGTAGCTTGTCTAAGCCTGGCTACATCATCTAAAGTAGCAACTTGCACTTGCTTTCATCAAATAGATTCCTTTGAATCATCAAGTCTGAGACGGCTTTTATTTTGAGAAGGGAGGGACTGACCCATGGAGTATCTTCATGGTGGCAACAGTGTTCTTTGCTAAGGTGATGTTTAGAGCAAATAAGGGGCTGGGCTGGGGCTCGACCTGGAAGATAAAATGGCACTGCTGAAGTTTCCACTGAAGGTATAAGTGAGGAGGAGGAACAAGAGAGAATCTAACTGATAACTTCAGTGGTGGTGAAACTCATGGCCAAAACTGGTGATAGCTTAGCCATCTTCTCATTCCAGTGTTCCCAAATATTCATGTATCTGTTTACTTTGGCAGCTACTGATGTAAAAAAAAACCCATTGAGATTAACTTTCCTCTTTTTAAACCAGATTTGCAGTGGTTTGCCTTTTGTCCTCAATTGCATGAAAATGTTATCTTTTGCAGCTAATACATACAGCTGTGATTTTACACATTAATAATTCAAAATAGTTTCCTGCAAATATAGCAAGTTAAGACAGCAAGTTAAGTTTTATATACGTACTGTAGAACTTCTGCAAACTGCAAGTGTTCTGATATGCTTGCTCTGGCAAACTTGTGTTCTTTAGGTAGCTTGCAGTGAGATGTTATACTTAGTAACTGGATATTTCAGTTAGTTTTATGATTATATGAAACATGGCAATAGGAGAGGCACTTGCCTCGCAACAGATGTGGACAGCAATGTACATAAGTTTTGTTGTTGTTTTTTTTAATCCCAGGTGCTTGTGAAAAATGCCTGAAAAGTAGTTGAGCAATGTTCTGTCAAGAAGCGTTTTTGCCAGCAATGAAAAGGATAGTTTTGCTGCTTGCTAACCTGTGCTCTGGAAGGAGAATTTCACATAATGTATTACCATGAGTAATACTATTTCCTAAGCTCGAAGTTTTACACCTGCAGCTCACAACAGAAAGGAGAAAATGAAATTTTTATTCTAACAGTAAAATTTAAAGGCTTCTGCTGTTGTACCATTCCCTTCTCTTGATTTTTTTTTTTTTTTTTATTCTCTTGCCTTCAATCTAAGATTGAACATCATTTTTTTTTAATGATACAGACTTAGTATTATAAGCCTTTTGATCTCATGAAACTACCCCTTTAGGTTCCCATGATTGCAATAATTTGAAATGAGTACTGAGATATTGTTTGAATATGTATTTTAAACTGGAATTGCAAAATCTAATATTGGCACACCTAATGTGTGTTTTGCTGATCTGGATGGATTTTTATTTCTCAAAAAAAAAAAAAAAAAAAAAAAAAAAGCAACCATTAATTCTTAATCTGGAGACCTAGTTGTATTCATAGATCAAAGTTATGAATGTTCCTTCAGATATTTGATTGATCTTGGATCTTACCATAATGGAATTAGGGTTATGATATGTGTGTTTACCACTCTACCTTTGTGTGCAGCCATAAAGTGACTAGTTAAAAGTAGTTTAGAAACTATTTGACTTCTGTATGCTTTGCATCAGGAGCTTGGTCAGGAGGATTACTGACTTTGCAGTATACTTTAGTGAAAATCCTGGCTAGCAGATTTCAAGGTGAATTAACTTTTTTTTTCACTATTAGAAAAGATAAAGGTGTTACTATCATTGTTAACCTACATCTTCTCCTGATGGTGGCCACACATATTCAAGTGACAGCCACTTTCTCTTAATGCCTGCAGGTAAGTGGGCACAGTAGATGTTGGTTAGACTTAGGTAGTGTCCAAACAAAAATTTTTTTTTTCTGTAATATGTTTTATAGATCAGATTTTGATTGCAGGAAGTTGCTGATCTCTCTTTTGTATTGTCTGAAATAAAGAAGGCCGAGAGGGAATGTTCTTGTTCTTAATTTCTGCAGTCAGGTTTATTTGCTTTTAAGTTTTTCATGTTCCTAGTTCTAAGGTTTCTATAGATGACATATCATAAGCTATTCAGCTTGCACTTCTAACATGCTAGCAGCCTGCCAGATTTCTCTAGAGGAATTGACAAAAGGTTTACCGATGTCGTAGTGAGGTATTTTGCTTTTAATCCTAAACAGATAAGCAGGACATACTGAGAGAAGCCGTGATTCACTTGTGCCAAGACTGAAAAGCAAATTTGTAAAAATGGAGTGACTTTCTCCTTCCACTACCCAAAATAAATTACACCTGAAGGTATTAGAGTTAAAACAAGAGTACAATTGGATTTTGATGCCTGGTTTGATGAGGTGACATGAAACTTTTGAACACTGATTTGTGACCACTGCTTATTGCTAGGAAATTTAGCCAGGCTGGACAGACAGGACATAATGTTGTAGTGGGATTGGGTAGATTTTCCAAACAATATTGGTCAGAGTCCTTTGGCACATTGTACAACATTGATCCTGAGTTAGAAAGGACCCTTCTGAAGATGCTGACATTTTTCTAGGCATTTCTTCTAGAGAAGTGGTAAGTTCTTATATAGAGGTGACGTGTAAATTCTTTAGCTTCTTGATTTTCAATCTGCTCTTTTAATCATATGACCAGCTGTATGTGAACTACAGTATAGTTTGTGGCTGGTAGTAGGACTATCTTGAAATGTATTTTCTGAACTTCATAATTAAACTTCTGAGTTGGAAAAACAGCTTGTCAACAGTTCAGAAGCTATTCGAAGTGTAAACTAGTCATTTGCAGAATGTTTTTTCCCAGGGTGTTGAAACCACACTAAATGTTGATTGATGGAGCTTCAAGAAAAGGATTGAACTTAGCCTAAAGGAGCTTGTTTTTGTTTTATGTGCTTCAAATTAAATAAAACTGGCAACTGTAAATAACTTTGTAGAGATAGTTTGGCCAAAGTCTTTCTGTCAGTGTAACAAACTCAAACATTAACCAGCGCAGTGAGAATCGCAACTGTTATGTAATATATTTCTTGTGCTGCAGTGGATTTTTGTTTTGTTAATCAGAAACATTATATTGTTTAGATGCATTATTTACCTCATTAGTAAACTTCATTGGCTCCCAAAAATTGAGGCTAATTAACACAGAGGGTATTTGTTTAGCCATTTGGTGGTTTAGACAAGAGCTTTCACTAACTTCACAACAGGAGTGATAAAATAAGAGTGGCCTAGCCTGGAAAACTGTAAGGACTGGGGCTCCTACAGGCTGCTGAACATGGCATAGGGCATGGCCCTACTCCTGTGCTTCACAGGAAATAAGGAAAGTGTAAAATAAGCTGTTCATAGTGTTGGTACTGCCAGAAAAGGTCAGTTGCTTTTCTCAATTTGTCTGGGAAGGGCAACAAAGCTGATGAACGGCCTGGAGATGGAACTGGGGTTGTTTAGTCTAGAGAAAAGGAGGCTGAGAGGAGACTTCACTCTCTACAACATAGGAAACACATTGGTTTGTTGAAAGTCATAGTAGCTAAAATTCCAATTTTTCTACCATCTCAAGAAGTAAAGATTTTGCTGAAGTGTTGTATTACTTTCCAGAGCAGATATAGAAGGGCTTCTATAAAAGCTGTGTTCTAAAGGAATCTTGCTTTTTGTTTTTCCCTTTATAGCAAAACCGGGTGGACGAGTGAAGTGTCAGTATATTTCTGCTGTGGATAAAGTGATCTTTGTGGATGATTATGCAGTAGGATGTAGGAAAGATCTGAATGGCATCTTACTGTTAGACACAGCTCTACAAACGCCAGTTTCAAAACAAGATGATGTGGTTCAGCTTGAATTGCCAGTTACAGAGGTAAGATGGGGGCAGGGAAAGCAATACTGAAACCAGACGTTTGACCCTGAGTTTCTAGTGTGATATTAACAGCATGCATTGGAACAAGGTTCTTAGTTATTAGGTGTCATAGGGCAATATATTTTTGAAGTTACCTGTATCTCAAACTAATAAGAGCTTGCCTAATTGAGAGCACATTTCAGATGAAAGAACTTTTTTGTGACCACAAATAGGGATTAATTTCTGAAACTTTGTCAGTGCTTATGTATGGAATTTTTCTGATTTAGGTTTTCAGGGAGAAAAAAACAACAATCACAATCAGCTCATGTGGTGTGGCTACACGTGGAGAATTAACAGCGGAATCTTAAGTTTTATACCTGCATCAATTGGCCTAATGATTTCCCCTCCCCCCCCACTTTCAAACCTGGTTTCCTTTCCTTTTACAATTCCTCCTGGTTTAAGACAATATAACTAAGCATTTAGTATCACTTCAAGTAAATCTAATGTATACATTTTTGCTTGGAATGTAGTGCTTAGGATTTTATTGCATTGATTTACCTTCAGTTAGTGTAACATTTCTTAGGTGATGCAGAATGTACACTCTTATTTTCAAATGTTGTTTAGTATGAGATAGCTAACAATTGCTTCTACTCTAAGGCACTTGGTAATGAGGAAAGTAGCTTTCACTGTTGTAGTAGTCATGAAGTAGTAGACCTGGGAAGTAAATCTGCACCACAGTTTCAATTACAAACAAAATTAATTCTTTTTTTGGGGAAAAGTATCTGCCAGTGGTAATGTTCAGAATAGTGCTTTCAGTCAAGCGAATCTAAACAGCAAAATCCATTCTGTTTGGAACAGTTTGTGGTTGTTTAAAAGACTGGCTGGCCCTTGCCATTGGGAAACATTTCCTTGTGTTTGTAATTTGAAAGATTTCATGTAACAAGAAAGCTGGACATTATTCAAGGATCACCTCTCCTGAGCCCAGGAGCAATGCATCCTGACAGAGAAAGGTGGGCAAGAATATCAGAAGGCCTGAATAGATGAACAGGGAGCTCCTGGACACTGCTAGCTGCAAAAAGAAAGCCTACAGGAGGTGTTAGCAGCCAGGGATCAGGTTAGGAAAGCTAAGGTTCAGATAGAATTAAATCTGGCTAGGGACATCATGGATAACAAGAAAATGTTTTTTTTTAAAGTATGTCAGTGACAAAAGGAGCAGGGAAAACATGGGCCCCTTCTGGAAAGAAATGGAGGACCTGGTCACACAGAATTGGGGGATGGTTGAGGTACTCAACTTTTTTTTGGCCTCAGTCTTCAATGATAAGGGCTGTAACCACACCATCCAAGTTGCAGAAGACGAGGACAGGGACTGGGAGAATGAAGATTTTCTCACTGTAAGAGTCCATGGGACCTGACAAGATACATCTGTGGGTCCTGAGGGGACTAGCAAATGATGCTGCAAAACCACTTTGCATCAAATGTGAAAAGTCATGGTGGTCTAGTGAAGTTCCCACTCATTAGAAAAGGGGAAACAACCTCCATTTTCCAAAAGGGAGCTAAGGAAAACCCAGGGAACTACAGGCCAGTCAGTCTCACCTCAAGTGCCTGGCAAGCTAATGGAGCAGAGCCTCTTGAAGACTCTGCTAGGGCACATGGAAAACAAGGAGGTGGTTGGTGTTAACCAACATGGCTTCACCAAGGGCAAATCCTGGCTGACAAATGTGGCTTTTTATGCTAGGGTCACTGCATTGGTGGATAAGGGAAGAGGGTTCAAACGAGGGCCACAAAAGATGATCAGAGGGCTGGAGCACCTCTCCCATGAGGATGGGCTGAGAGAGTTTGGTCTGTTCTGAAGAGAAGATTCCAGGGAGACGTTATTGCAACCTTTGAGTATTTGAAGGGGGCCTAGAGAAAAGCTGGAGAAGGACTATTTAGAAGGGCATGTGGTGATAGGATAAGGGGTAGTGATTTTAAGCTAGACCACAACAGATTTAGATTGGACATTTGAAGAAGCTCTTAGTGGTGAGGGTGGTGAGACGCTGGAGTAGGTTGCCCAGAGAAGTTGTGGCTACCTCGTCTCTGGAAGTGTTTTAAGATCATGCTGGATGAAATACTGAGCAGCCTGGTTTAGTGAGAGGTTTTTCTGCCCATGACAAGGCAGGTAGAATCAGCAGATCTTTAAGGTCCCTTCCAAATCAAGCCAGTTTTCAAATCTTAGCCCACCTAACAACAGATACAGAATTCTCTGTGCCTTGCACATAAAGCATACCTTTTAAGTTTTGCCTATCAACATGAAGTTAGCAGACACAGGGACACATTTGAAACAGATGGGGCTAGGAAAAAGGTCTATAAATGGATGTTTATAGTGTTCCTTTCTAGATGCATTATTTCTGACTTTTAAGAAGTTTTAGATTTTAAACTAGTTTGTATTTTTCTGCTTCATTTTTCAGCTTCATGATACTAGCATTGTAAGTCATTTTATCTCTTAGTTTTGTTGCAACATTGTTTTTCCAGTTTTCATCTACCTTTTTAAAGATAGAAAGCTACTCAGAAAATTGTCAAGACTTAGTTCTTCCTCTCACTATTTGTCCCTAAAGCTGAATGAATCCTTTGGAAGGGAAAGCACTGGTGGTAGATATCTTTATTTTCCTTGGCTTTAATTTATGTTCTAATTGTTTATATGACTGATTGATTTAACATTTGGTAATATTGCCCTTGAGGGAGATTGTAGTAGTAGTTACTGCCACTGCTGAAGTGAGATTTGGATCTAATTACTCAATTCTGGGTCTTTTATGAGAATTATGATGCTATGATAAAGTAGGATATGATGAATTGTGTTTCCTAGAGCAGGTGTAGTTCTTGTCTGTAGTTACTCAACGTGGACGCTAACCTTGTGCATCTGCATTTCAGGCTCAGCAGCTGTTATCTGCTTGCATAGAAAAAGTAGATATTTCTAGTACAGAGGGATATGACTTATTCATCACACAGCTGAAGGATGGTTTAAAAAATACCTCACATGAAACAGCAGCAAATCATAAAGTTGCAAAGGTAAGAATTTCTTTGTACTGTCTAACATGGATTCCCAAGTCCAATCTGCTTGGCTGCCATTACTGAAGCATACAAAATGCCTGACTTGGTGTGATGGATTTTTTTGAAGAGGATAGAATGTATTTTGTGTTCCTTAGTTCCTCTTTGTGAAATGTCACTTATTAAAAGAACAAACAGACTCGGTTTTGTGCTGATGAACCCAATTAATAAACCCAACCAAGCTTAAAATATGAAGTTACTGACTTTTCTTGCATGGTGGTGTCCGTGTTGCTGTTCTTGTATGATGTCTTGTAAAGTATAAACTAGTTGATATATCCACTTTTTCCTTCTTAATTTAGTGGGCAACAGTTACGTTCCACCTTCCTCATCATGTCTTGAAGTCTGTCGCCAGTGCCATTGTAAATGAACTCAAGAAGATAAATCAAAATATTGCTGCCTTACCTGTAGCATCCTCTGTGATGGATAGGTTATCTTACCTCTTGCCCAGTGCACGACCAGAACTTGGCGTGGGACCTGGTCGATCTGTGGACAGGTATACTGAGACAAAATAAGTGGTGAAGTTGACCTCTTAGTTACACTAGTATAAGCTTTTAGATTTCTTGTATTTATTTGCCAGAAGAATTAGTCCTATTCTGTACTTTGTTGCTCTTAGAACGTAATGGTACTTAACTGTTTAATGCACCATGTGCTGTACATGGGGAAACTTCGAGAAGCATTTATGGGTTCCACAAGACTGTTCTGTTTGGATTCTGATTTTAATGCCAGAGAAATTGAATTTGTATTGCTCTTGATCCCAGCAAATATCCTTGATTCAACAAGGATGAATGCCAGGTCCTGCACTTGGGTCACACCAACTCCATGCAGTGCTACAGGCTTGGAGTAGAGTGGCTGGTATGTTGTCCAGTAGAGAAAGACCTGGGGCTGTTGATGGACAGTCAGCTGAATAGAAAATAACTATGTGCTCAGATGGCCAAGAAAGCAAAGAATATCCTGGCCTGTATCAGGAATAGTGTGACAGACAGGACCAGGAAACTGATTGCCCCCCTGTACCCAGCACTGATGAGACCATACAGTTTTGGGCCCCTCAGTACAAGAAAGACATTGAGGTCCTGGAGTGGGTCCACAGAAGGGCAGTGAAACTGGTGAAGGCTCTGCATAACAGGTCTTAGGAGGAGCAGTCGAGGGAACTGGGGTTGTTTTGTCTAGAGAAAAAGAGGCTGAGGGGTTTGGGCTCCCCGGTTCAAGAGACAAAGTGATCTATTGAAGGGAGTGCAACGGAGAGCAAGAAGCATGACTGGGGGACTTGAACATCTCTCCTGTGAAGAAAGACTGAGAGAATTGGTGCTGTTTAGTCTTGAGATGGCTGAGAAGGGATCTTATTAATGTCTATAAATATCTGAGGAGTGGGTGTCAGGATGAAGATTCTCTTTTTGGTGGTGCTCAGTGATAGGACAAGGAACAATGGGTACAAGATGTAACAGGAGGTTCCACTTCAATGCAAGTAGGAAGTTCTTTACAGTGAGGGAGATGGATCACTGAAACAGGCTGCCCAGAGAGGCGGAGTTTTTTTCTCTGAAGACTTTCAAAACCCTCATGGATGTGTTTGTGTGTGGCCTGCCCTTGGTGATCCTGCTTTGGCAGGGGAGTTGGACTCAAGTTGTCTGGAGACCCCTTGCAGTCCCTAACATTCTGTGATTTTATTAGTATTGCTTTAAAGGCTGTTGTATTGCTTTTAGTGTTTTACTGAGGATGTACTTTAGGCACCCATGAGACAACTTTTAAACTTTTCTATAGTTGTTAATGGTAACTGTGTAAATTACAGATAAGTCAGTGGTAGTTCTAATGGTTACTAAAGTATTGAAAATATCTCATAAATAGTTTACTTTTTTATACTTATAAATGGCAATGTTGAGTAATGTAGAATTATTCATATTTTTAGGTCTTTGATGTATAGTGAAGCTAACAGACGGGAGACATTCACTTCATGGCCTCATGTGGGTTATAGGTGGGCACAGCCAGATCCCATGGCTCAAGCTGGGTTCTATCACCAGGTAAAAGGTTTAGTTGTTCTTCATATTTGTCTTCTAGGTGAAGAGTCTCTCTCTTTTTATTTTCTTTTTTTTTTTAATAATAGATTAGATTCTTTCAGTGATGTGAAAACCATAAAGAGAAAAATTTGTCATTCAGCTCTTTAAATTTGAGGGGTTTCTATGCCTTGAGGTTACTTCTATAATTTTTTTTGTACATGTCACAGAAAATACTGCTCAGACCTTCAACATGTAAAACACTTTAGTACTGAACTGAGTTAAACAACATTAAAGTTGGTTGTTACAAAGTGTCTCTCCTTGTTATGTTGCTGAGTCAATATCCTTACTTCAAGCTAAACAAGCACTATGTTGACATTGGAGTTAGAGAACTGTATTTTCATAGTGGGACTTCAACCATACCATAACAAACAAAGGTCCTAGATCACATTATTAAATTAAGTGTGGTAAATAAATACATCTTTAGTCTTTTATTCTACTACTTTGCATGTTTCCATTTGTCATTTTATATTATCTCTACCATTAACATATTTTATAATATGAATTTAGAGGACAAGGGCTAGGCAGCACATATCATTTAGCATCGGTATTGTCTGCCTCATTATGTTAACTGCAAACCCTGTGAAGTGCAGGGGCTAAAGTTTTTGGAGGATTTCTTAGGCTTTTTCAAGAGGAGAAATGTTGGAAAATACATGTGTTAGAACTGCATCTACATATTCCCAAACATAACTCAGTGACATGAAATGTGATTGTGAAATGTCTGAATTTTAAGAAAATGGAAATTTCCATTCTTTTTTGTCTGTTTCTTCAGCTAGTTACAACAGTTCTTTTCAGAGTAGTGTATAGAATGCTTTATATGCCAACAGATTCAATGCATAATAGGAGGTTCTAAGTTATAACCTTGTGAAATTTTTTTCAAAAGTAAAAAGCACCTTAGTGTATGTGGTTTTTATCCAGAGCCTTGCACACGTGTTAGTCTGAATCTCTCTTCTTAGTGTCAGATACTGACACTTCATAGTATATTTTTTGTGGCCATTCATATGTATGTGGTGCTTGGCTATGCCACTGGAAGGAGAGGAGTTGATCATCTACTAGAAATGTTTCATATTATGTAGCTGTATAAATTTCAAGAATTTCTTCTTATTTTAATAGCCTGCTTCATCAGGAGATGACAGAGCCATGTGCTTTACCTGTAGTGTGTGTTTAGTATGCTGGGAACCTACAGATGAACCATGGTGAGTTTAATGATGTTTGGAGTAGACTTAATTTTGTGCTGCAGAGGTTAGAACTCTTTGCAGGACAAATACTTTAGTGGTATTTCTGGTGAGTTTAGGGCCTGTGGCTGACAAGAATGAATTTCCATGATGATTCCATGGGAGAAATCACAAGATAATTCCCTGTACTATGTCATATCTCTGTATAATGCTAAACCCACAAAATTGTAGTTTGCTTTATTTCTTGATTCTGGATTGCTCTTTTACTTCAAATTGTTCCGTGGCAAAGATGTCAGCCAGCATTTCTTTGTAAGGATCTAATCTCAATCTTCTGTGTGCTTGTGACTAGGACACATCTTTTGTAAGTCCAGCAATGTCTGTGAAGTGTACAACTGCCTTTTATGTGAAATTGCAAGATCCTTTACTAGTTTCCTGAATCAGCTAAAACTCTTCATAATGACAGAAATGCAGTACCTTATGTTAATTTTAAACTGGTTCTTAATGTAATTTTTCTCTTGATTATTTGAACACATAAGATTAATGACTTGCTGAAAACTTCCCTGTGTGATGTTAACTTCATAGTCCTTGTCTCCTCCTTTCCTTTGTTAGTTTCAGACATTGTGTAGTAGTATTAATTGCTCTTTGCCATGTCTCTGCCATAGGCACATATTGAGATGAGAAGAGTTTTTCCATGCTTCTTGGTCAGTGTCATTCTGGTTATGATATTCAAGACTATTCTTTTTTTTTGAATGTAGATATATAGCCAGAGACAGAGCATTGCTTCATCTTACTATATTACTTAAAATAATACAGCATTGGAATTCTAACATGTTCTGTAGAATCTAACCTGCACTTTTATTTATGAGGATATGAAGAGCTACTGTCTATTAGAATTTTTCAATTATGTTAAGACCATTGTGTGTGGATTCCTCCATTTGAATATGAGTATCCATTAAGGGATCAAAGGCTTTAACACGGTCTGTTACTGCATGTTTGAAGTGCTGTTCAAACAGTTCAGTCATAGCTTCATTTAATTTCAAGGGCTGAGTTTGTATATGATGTGTATGATTTTTAAAGTAAGAAATCAATGTTTACTGTGTGTGTTTTTTATATGAAAAGGTCTGAACATGAGAGACATTCCCCAAACTGCCCGTTTGTCAAGGGTGAGCACACTCAGAATGTACCTCTTTCAGTCACGCTGGCAACAAGTCCAGCACAATTTCCCTGCACAGATGGCACTGACAGAATAGCCTGCTTTGGATCTGGAAGTTGCCCTCATTTTCTAGCTGCTGCAACAAAACGAGGAAAGATCTGCATATGGGATGTTTCAAAACTTATGAAGGTACACAATATGAAAATCCCCAAATTTCTATTAACTAAGTACTTGTTAGCATATCTCTTTTTAAATCAAAGCCCTGGTGTGGGTTTTTTTGTTGTTGTTTCTCAGGTCCACTTAAAATTTGAGATCAATGCATATGATCCAGCTATTGTGCAGCAACTTATGTTATCAGGAGAACAGAGCTCAGGGGTTGACTCAAGGAGACCAACACTAGCATGGCTAGAAGATTCATCTAGCTGCTCAGATATACCAAAATTAGAGGGAGACAGGTATGTGCTTTGTGAAACTAAGATTGATTTTTATTATTTTTTATGGAGATAATTTTTTAAAATTGCTGTGTGTCTGTACACAATTCAACACTTGAAAAAGAGTGCAATTTAAATTCCAGTCCTTAAAGCCAGTTCCATTTTATTCCTGCAGTTTAAGTTTTTATGCTCTACAAACAGAGCCAACCGAACCTCGTTGCTGCCATGTGCTGATGTTCCAGAGGCCGAGAAAAAAGAGAAAGGAATATAAGTTTGGGAACAGCTTTTCATTTAGTTATGATTATGCGTTTCTGATTTTGAAAGCAAAGGCTACTTTTGAGTTTCTGGAACGTGCTTTTCTTCGCTTTTTCACGATGCCTGATTAAGTCATACTGAAAATAATTACGTGGATGTGCTAGGAATTTCTTTCATTGTGTACTTTCAACACACGCATACAAACTCTGTAAACAATTGACAGTCTTGTCACAAGCTTGGAGGGTATGCCGGTGTTTAGAAAGTGTCATGTGAGAAAAATCGGTATTCTTTCATGTATGTTTCTTACAGTCTGTAACTGGAAACTTCTTATGTTGCCAAAACTCAAACTAAAGAGTGAACAATTGTTTGAAAACTCAGGACGAAAGGTGTTTAAGGAGTCCTGCTGGTTTTCTCAATTTTTGTTCTTAAACTACAGCATCATAGAAAGTAACAGTATTGCTAAATGCACAGGAACGAAAATTTTTGGTTTTAAGCTTGGTGTGTTTCCTACAGTACTGCAAGGCAAATACAAACTTAATCTTGTGAAGATAGTATGTAGAAATATGGGCAGCTTCAAAGTGGGAGGCCTAACAGCTGCTGAGGCCTGGATTTTTACTGTAACTTTAGATCTCTAAGCAGCTTGAGAGTTTAACCAGCTCTTAAAATTGGCTTGATTCTTTAAGGGTAGTACAATTAATACAATCATGCTGCTCAGAACTAAGTATCTTCACTTAACCTGTATGAAATTTAGTATTATTGTCCTTGTCTTGTGAGGTGAAGATTGATCAGGTTTGAGCTAAAAAAAGATCTATTTCTTGGCTATGAGGGGGAAAATTCCAGTTTGCTGAAATCTGAGGAACTGACTTGATACTTAGTAGTTATACCTGAAGCTACAAAAGCATTACTGTCGTTCTGGCATGTAAAGAGCCTGTAAGAAGGAAGTGTTTCTTATATTGGACAAGTCGTATGTGTAAAACCTTCATATATACTTAGAACTACTGAAGGGCCTATTTTAAAGAGGTATCTTGAACTGAATTTGCTTTTATGAAAGTAATTATTCATCTGGTAGCATTTTTAAAAGCATCATACTGTTCATACGCTCCTCCTGTATTAGACGCAATGTTGCCTTGGTAGAATTAAAGACCAGTCTTTGCAGCTCCACCTTTCAGAGACTATTTTGAGGAACTTTGAAGAAAGTGTCATTAGTTTTTAGAGGTTTCATTTGGTTGGATTTGGTTTTCTTGAAAAAAATTCTGAGAACTGGCTATCATTTTATTTCATGTCTGAAGTGTTGGGTATACAATAATAGAAAGAGGCAAACAGAAAGCTAGTGCACTGGTTTGATGATTGAGGAAATAAGTCTTTATATTGTTGTTGTCTGTGACCAGCTCATCAGTGGATGTACAGTGCTGACTAAAAGACATGTTAAGTTACAATACATACTATATTTTTACTTGTTTAAGTTAAAATTAAAACACAACTACAGTGTACATGGTGTCGTTCAAGCTTTTGTTTTTTTTTCTTTAGTGATGACCTACTGGAGGATTCAGACAGTGAAGAGCACTCCAGATCGGAATCTGTGACAGGTGGGTTATGTCTGATCCATGTAATAATTTAGAGGCCAGGAGGGAAATTGTTCTTCTTGGGCTTTTAAAAAAGCTATGTCAAAACCAATGGAATTATATTGACTCTGTTTCTGTTAGGAAAAAAGTGACCTTGAAAGCAGTGCCAATATTTAAGTCACTATTTTTGTGGTGGACAAATCACATGCAGGATAAAAACTGTACTTTATTGGTTAATAAGTTTCTTACTTGACAAGAGACATTGTTTATTTTGCTGTCAGTAAAACACACAAACCGAGTTAAAAGAATTTACTTAGAACTGACACATGTTACAACTGTAATGGAATTCAGGGGTTTACTGGAGAGAGTTGCTGTGTCTCGATTGACTCCACGTGAGTATGAGCTTTCATAGATTATTTCTCATGCTGAATAAAGAGTTCATATGGAAGTTGAACAGTGCTATGCTTGGTGTTCTTGTGTTACTCTCTTAGAGGCTGAATCAGAAATTTGGATGGGAGGGAGGACAACATTCTTATTTTCCATAATCCATTTTGCATCTCTTCAGCAAGGGGGGGGAAACACAGAACATGTGCATGCACTCAAGAAAATAGTCTGCCTAACCAAAAAATTGGTAGAAAGGTAATGCTATTTACTGTGACACTTGTTACAAAGGCTAATGTCATGTTCTCTTCCACTTTTATTGATAAAATTAGTCTTTGTGGAAGGAATGTTTCTTGGCCTCTTTTATGGTTTCTCGACTCAAATCTTGAACATATGGAACGTTTTAATGTACTGAAACTGTAGAGCAGTGACTTCTTGTTTAATTATGAAGTCCATAATACATTCAGTATGATTTAACATGTATTTTCTTAAACATTTTTTGTTTTAAAGGGCATACATCACAGAAAGAAACCATGGAAGTCAGCCTTGATATAACTGCTCTCAGCATTCTTCAGCAACCTGAAAAACTTCAGTGGGAGATTGTTGCAAATGTTCTGGAAGACACGGTTAAGGATCTAGAAGAACTTGGGGCAAATCCCTGTCTAGCCAACTGTAAGAGTGAAAAGATGAAGGAAAAACATCTAGAACAACACAACATTCCCTTTCCTTGTTTATTAGCTGGAGGTCTGTTAACGTACAAATCGCCTGCTACCTCTCCTGTTAGCAGTAACTCTCAGAGATCACTGGATGGCTTAAGTAGGACTCGAGATGAGAGTGTCTCGGAACAGGGATCAACTGACAATGAATCCTGCACTAATTCAGAACTGAATTCCCCTCTGGTAAGGAGGACTTTACCTGTATTGCTGCTATACAGCATTAAGGAGTCTGATGAAAAAGCAGGAAAACTCTTTTCACAGATGAACAATATTATGAGTAAAAGTATACATGATGATGGTTTCACAGTTCCACAGATCATTGAAATGGAGCTGGACAGTCAGGAACAGTTACTGTTGCAGGATCCCCCTGTGACTTACATTCAGCAGTTTGCAGATGCTGCAGCCAACCTAACTTCTCCGGACTCGGACAAGTGGAGCTCAATGATTCCCAAGCCTGGGACTTTGGTTCAGTGCCTGCGTCTGCCAAAGTTTGCAGAGGAGGAGAACCTGTGTGTAGATTCAATCACTCCTTGTGCAGATGGAGTTCATTTGTTAGTAGGACTGCGAACTTGTCCTGTTGAATCCCTGAGTGCAATAAATCAAGTAGAGGCCTTGAATAATTTAAATAAATTGAACTCGGCACTATGTGATAGAAGGAAGGGGGAACTAGAATCGAGTCTTGCTGTAGTGAATGGCACGAGTATTGATGTAATCCAACATGAGTCACCAGCAGATGTACCAACTCCTTTAATAATTCAACCTGAACAGAGAAGTGTTAGTGGTGGATACCTAGTACTTTATAAAATGAATTATGCCACCAGAATAGTTACTCTAGAGGAGGAACCAGTAAGAATCCAGCATATCAAAGACCCACAAGACACAATTACCTCAATGATTTTGCTCCCACCAGATATATTGGATAATCGAGAGGATGACTGTGAGGAGCCTGTAGAGGAAATACAGTTAAGTTCTAAAAATGGCAGTGGGAGAGAAAGAAGATCTGAGATCTCTACCCTTGGGCACCTGGTAATAACTACTCAGGGAGGATATGTAAAAATACTAGATCTTTCGAACTTTGAAATTCTGGCCAAGGTGGAGCCACCTAAAAAAGAAGGCACTGAAGAACCAGATATGTTTGTTTCTGTGATATACTGTTCGGGCACAGACAGATTATGTGCATGCACCAAAGGTAAGACTTCTAATTCTGGTTTGTTTGTTGTTTTGGGTTTTTGTAATGCTTTATTTGGCCGTATTTGAATTATATTATAGAATGTTATTCTCTCTGTTTCAAAATAGTTCCACTGAACTTACATACACTTTAATTCAGTTCTAGGGAGCGTGGACTCTATTTAATTCCTTATCTTAAATGTCGGTTTTCATTTCCAAAATTGTAATAACTCTTGGGTATGTCCAGTGCATTAGTAAATTTGTTCTTGTAGAGGCACAGATTTTCTTGAATCCAAACTGATTTTTGTATGTAGTTATTTCTGTTAGAGATCCAAGTAGGGGCAAGTAGGAGGGAAGCGTAAGTCAAGACCAGGCAGCTGTTCCTTTGTAGAAGTTCTACCACACACCTCTCTGCTTCATGTGTCACATTGGGACAGTAGAAGCAGCTCTGGCTGTTGTTTGACTTGAACTGCTCCGTGCATCAATGTCTCATTTAGTTCTCCTGCATGTGAATGAAGCTGTGGTGAAAACACTTAGCCTTCCAAAGGGACTAAGGTCTTGGGTAGGTTCATGTATTTCAAATGAGTTCCTACCAATATCATGTGTAACTTTACTGGGAGAATTTAAATCAGCACATTTCCTTCGTACTTGGTGGTTTTGTGTTGATTACACAGTTCTCATATAAGCAGATTGTAAAATCAGATCAGATTTGCATGATATTTTCAACAGATAAAGTCAAACTTACTGTCAAAATACCATGTCTGTTAAGGGCTGTTAGTTTGTCACTTACCTACCAAGTGTATTAGCTGTGGAGATTTCAGGTTTTTATAGGTTTTCTTTTTTTAGTGTAGATGTAAGCACTACATGCTAGCAACTAACCCTGATGCTTGCAGATTTCTAGTGGAAACCTTCATATTTACTGAATTGTTCTCATTTGGTAACTGATTTTGAAGAAATGTCTTATTAAACTGTTTTAGTGTTATTTAATAATGAACACTTTCCCAGTTAAATTTGAACTCTGAAAGTTTATTGCCTTTGAAAACTATTAGTATATCATAGCTGTGTCATAAGGGTTTTTTACCTGTACTTGGCTGATAAAACCACAATCTCATTTAAAAACACCCAAACCTCACTAAAGTGTTTTTCTACAGGATTGTACTACTATTTATTTCTTCTGTACATCAAACCTATTCTGTCTTCCTTGTGGTTTAAGATTAATTATAAAAGTTGGAAGGATTTACGGATACTGTGCGTGATACTTTGCTATCCAGTTAGTGTTATACGGTAGTTGTTACTGCTGCATTTGGTATTGTCTAAACCTGTTTGGGGACTTCGAGTGCAAGATAAAATAATTTTCAGGCATCTGGCAGAAGTCTTGTGATCACTGGGGCTTGTTCTTGTGGGGACCTTTGACTTCCCTGATGTCTTCCAGAAATAAAATGTGAATGCCTGAGGTTCCTAGAATGTGTGGAGGATAGCTTCCTGACACAGCTGGTGATGGAGCCAGCTAGGGACCAGTGCCTTGCTGGACCTGCTCTTTGTGAATAGAAAAGAACTTGTGGGTGATGTATTGGTTGGGGGCCATCTTGGGCACAGTGATCATGAAATTATGGAGATCTCAGTTGTTGAATTGCAGGGGGGCAGGGAGGGGAGGGCAGCAGAACTGCTTCCTGGGACTTCTAGTGAACAGACTTTGGCCTCTTTTAGAGGACAGAGTGGTGAGAGAGGCTGGTGGACAGAGTCCCTTGGGAGGCAGTCCTGAAGGACTAAGGAGTCCAGGAAGACTGCACAGCTCAACAGGGAAATCTTAAAGGTGCAGGAACAGGCCATCCTCATATGCTGAAAGATGAGTAAGTGGGGAAAAAGGCTTGCCTGGCTGAATAGCAAGGTTTGGTTGCTGCTTAGGGAGAAAAGGAGAGGCTATGGTTGTTGGAAGAAGGGGCAGGCCGCTCAGGACGACTGCATGATTACCAAGAGACTGTGCAGGGAGAAATTAGAAGAGCCAAAGCCTTTAATTTGGCTTCAGCTATAAAGCTTCACCTGGAAGATAGGGATGGAGAGCAAAATGATGAAGCTCCCATAATCCAAGAGGAGATGATTAGTGACCTGCTGCCCCACTTAACACATGTGTAAGTCTATGGAGCTAGATGGCATACATCCAAAGATATTCAGGGAGGTGGTGGAAGCGCTCACCAAGCCACTCTCCATCATTTATCAGCAGTCCTAGCTAAGTGACTGGAGATTGGCAAAAGTGATGCCCATTTACAAGAAGGGCCAAAAGGAGGACCTGGAGAACTACAGACATGTTAGTCTGACTTTAGTGCTGGGGAAAGTCATGGGGCAGGTCATCTTGAATGTCATTATGCAGCATGTGCAGGGCAACCAGATGATCAGGCCCAGTCAGCATGGGTTCGTGAAGGGCAGGTCCTGCTTGATGGGCCTGATCTCCTTCTATGATAAGGTGACCTGCTTAGTGGATGAGGGAAGGGCTATGGATGATGTTTATCTAGACTTCAGTAAAGCTTTTGACACTGTTTTCCACAGCATCCTCCTAGTGAAACCAGCTGCTTGTGGCTTGGATGGCTGGATGCTTTGCTGGGTTAAAAACTGGCTGGATGGTTGGGCCCAAAGAGTGGTGGGAATGGAGTTAAATCCAGTTTGTGGCTGGTCACTAGTGCTGTTCTTGAGGGCTCAGTACTGTGGCCAGTTCTCTTCGATATATTTTTCAGTGATCTGGATGAGGGAATTGAACACACCCTTAGTAAGTTTGTGTATGACCCTGCACTGGGTGGGAGCGTCGGTCTGCTCAAAGGTAGGAGGGCTCTGCAAAGAAATCTGGACTGGCTGGATTGATGGGCTGAGGTAATTCATATGAAGTTCTAACAAAGCCAAGTGCTGGGTCCTGCACTCAAGGCACAACAACTTCATACAATGCTACAGGCTTGGGGCAAAGTAGCTGGAAAGCTTCCCAGCAGAGAAGGACCTGGGGTGCTGGTTGATAGCTGGCTGAACGTGAGCCGCCAGTGTGTGCAGGTGACCAAGAAAGCCAACAGCATCCTTACCGCGATTGAGAGATGGAGACAAAGCTTGTTGCAAGCAAAGTGTCTACTCTATCATACAGTCTTTTCTTTATATAGGCTAACATAATCAAAAGCAACTTGTGATTGGTAATTAGATGTGTCCGTGCGACAGTTACAGACTCATGATTGGCTGCTGAGAAAATGCCAGGGAACACACATCCCTGGGCAAGGCCCAGACAGGTGTTAGACAAAAGACAAACAATCGCACATCTTTTATCTAAGTTCAGAGAGAAGACAAAAGACTCTCTTGCAATGTTTACCAGCTCTTATTCTCAGGTCGTTGTGTGGCTTCCCTGAGTCACAGTGGTCGTTGGTAATCAGCTAAAGGCTTTTTTCTCTCTACATAGTTGCAGGTTTTCCCAAGGTCTGTGGCCCACAAGAGCTAAAACATTTCCTTCTATCAGCTGAGCATTGCTTGAGGTTCTACTCCCTAAATTCAGTGCGTCATTTCCCCCTTTCTCTTGCACAACAAGAACCTTGTTAAGAGAATGATCAAGAAAGCATTACCTTGTATATTGCAATGATTACAACAAAAGTAACAAAAAGAGTAAAGCAACAAAAGCATAAATGATTGTTTTCAGAAAGCTGCGAAGCCAGCCAGAAAGTCCCCAATTACCAAGCGATTTATCTAACCAATCCCAACTATTATCTTCTCGAAGCTTTGAAACTCCTTCGTCAAGGACCTGGATACTATGATGGATAGACTTAGAGTGATCAGAAAGATTCATGCAACACATACCATCAAAATCCTCACAACCATGTCCTTGTGCCAAAAGCAAAAAATCAATCGCTGCCCTATTTTACAGCGTGGCATGACAAACACTGTTGCCATCTAATAAAAGACCCAAGAGTGCACTACTAGTTGCATTATTCTGTTTTGCATGCCAACAACCAATTCTATCTAAGGTTGATACGGCCTTTGCAACAGCAACCCATGGTACTAAAATAGAAGTTGTAAAACGCTGGCTAAAAGACCAAAAATCGATGTTGTCATCTCATTCAGGGGTAAATGCATGGGTGCTCCGCTTCATCCTATGATGGAAGTGGTGTTGCAGAATAGAAGTTGTATTAGGGGTTAATACTGAAAGCTGCCCAAGGCTACATGGGCCCCCTTTTATAAGGGAGGGCATCACAGCCCAGGTTCTATCTCCACAGATTAAAAACATGCCTCCTGGCAGTTGTGAAGGAGTATTGCTTGACTTGGATATGTTGGGTGTTGTACAATTACACCACAAACTAGCATTTCGAAGAACAAAATTATTGGGAGAAACATCCCATGACCTAGATTGATTTTTACCCATATAATTAAAGTATAAACAAAAGTCCATTTTTACAGATCCTAGAAGTTCAAGCTCCTGCGGTTCTAAATTAGCACATGGGGGGGTGGGGGGTGTGTGTGTCCATAAATCCCATGTGTCTTAAATTTCTAGGTTGCATAATTATGTGAGAAAGAGATGAGGGGAGTGGCCACTTATTCAAAGGTAATCTCACAAGGCAAGTAGAAAAAAGATTATCAGGAGAGGCAGTAGCCAGACATGAAGCAAAACACAACAAACCTAATCTTCAGCACTGTCTTTTACAATCTGCTCTAAAAGTATGTTACATCTTTACTTTTCTAAGATGGTCAAAAATCATAACTTGTTTAATGTTAGCAAGATTCTCCTTGATTCATGAAGATAGATCTGGCCAGACTCCATCTCCATAAATAAAGAAAATACTTGCAGGTAAACAGCAAGAGTGAAAAGGCTCCTTTGCTGGTTCAGAGATGGCAGCCTGAATATTCATGGTTCTGCCCAATATAAAATTGAACATAACAGAATAATGCATTTTTATTCATCCTAATAATACTGATCTGTTGATGTTCTGGTTTTGCTAAGGAAAGATACTGGGTCCTATTGATGTTCACCTTGGCCTAATGCTGTTTCTTTTTCTTTCAAATTTCTCCTAGCTAAAACTCCCATAATTCTTATATCTATAAATTTTGTTAAATCACATTTAAAATCACATATAAAATGAAAATTTGAGAACATAGTATGCTTTAACTATTCTTTCTTGTAACATAATACCTGAATTCCCCTCTTTTGTTTTAATAACCTAAAATGAAAATGTATTTTGTGCTATAATTAATTTTGACTTTCCCTTTAACTATTTAAAATTACGACAAACTGGTGAGTGAACATAGAAGTTAACATGTGAACATTTTCTCAAATCACACAATATTTAAGTAATTATAATATTCAGTCTTCATTCAGATGTTTTATGGTACATTCTTCTCATTGTTTCTTTTGGTCTCAGATTATTATAACAGTCATTGTGGTTGGTGTTAGGTAGTTCTGGTGATTTCCAGCTTCATGGGAAATGCTGTTTTTTCATCCTCCTGATTCTTGTGCTGTTGTTGAGATGATTGCAGTACTGCATTGCTGGTATCACTAAAACCTTAGTTAAAAAATACACCTTTTTTTTTTTAATGTATATAATCCTTAAAGTTGTTACGAATACAAAATAAGACCAAAAAAACCCCATTCTATAATATGCCTATAACAAACCCTTAACTTATGCTAATACCAAAAATCCTTAAAAACTTAAAGAACTATGTTAAAATTCATCCATCAAATCAATGTCTAAAAAGAAATAAAAAAGCTGTTACATTAAGTAAAGAACACTTTCTAAAATTAAAACCTGTTTACTACAATCCTTAACTATATTACATGGAGCTCCTTTGAAATGCCTAGTCACACACAAAAAACAAAGGCAAGAAGGTTTGAACCAAAAGAAAGACTTAAAATTTGAACTCATTACTAAATACCTATACCTTACTATAATTACTAAATACTTATAGTTACTAAATACTTACTATTCATTATGCTTACTGGTAAAACTTAACATCAAAATAACAAATCTATAAAGCACATTACAATCAGTAATAATGAAATGAGTGCTGTTGCTTTAAATCAGAACACAACTTTCATAAACTAGAGTCTTATCAGAAAGAGAATGGGGCGGGGGGGGGAAAGGGTGGCTGTCTTAGCAAAGCCACCGTAGGTACAGAGACGGGGTAGAAGGGGGGGGTCGCCACCGAATTCACAGCCGAAGGTAGCTTTTCCTCGAAGGCAGGGCTGTATCAATAGGTAGTAACAGCAGTGATTTGAGCTTAATTGTTGTTTTGTCTCCTGCTGTCCTTTTTGTTCTCTTTCTGTGGCTGTTTAGGCAGAGCAAAAGTCACTGCCTTGTCACCTTGTCCGGTCTTAATTTTCTTTCTTAACATAGTCTCAAAACTGAGTTGTGATCTTTTAACTTAGAATGTCCCTTCTGTCCACAATCAGAGCACGTTGGAGAACTTTCAGGACTCAGCGGGGGGGGGGGCGGGGGGGGGGTCCAGTGGCGGGGGGGTGTCCAGTGGCGGGGGGGGTAGCGGGCTGCTGTTGCTGTTAGGCCTAGCGTCTGCAGCTCTAGGGTTGCAGGAGGGCTTAGCAAAGTGCTGTTAATTAATGCTGAAGTTGCCTTAGGATCTTCTGCTGGTTGTTCTAAAGATTCTTCAACTAATTTCCACGCTGTAAAGGAAGACGTAGCAATTTTGCTTACTTTCGTTGCCATTCCGAGCTCTGTGCTGACTCCCAATATTGCTTTCTCTTGCGTTTTAAGCGTCTCAAATGTGATCCACCAAAAGGGAAGCAAGCACTGAGCTTCAGTGTTCCCTGTTGTAGCTACATCCCATAACTTCACCCCCACCTGATTCCAAATTTTACATGTAAACACACTAGATGGTGTAACTGTCGGGACCACAAGGATCATCTAGTTCCAACTCCCCTGCCATGGGCAGGGACACCCCACACTAGATCAGGCTGGACAGAGCCTCATCCAGCCTGGTCTTAAGCACCTCCAGGGATGGTGCCCCAACCGCCTCCCTGGACAACTCATTCCAGGGCTTCACCACTGTCATGGGGAAGAACTTTCTCCTCACATCCAGCCTGAATCTCCCCACCTCCAGCTTCATTCCATCCCCCCTAGTCCTATCACTACCTGATATCCTGAGAAGTCCCTCCCCAGCCTTCTTGTAGGCCCCCTTCAGATACTGGAAGGCCACAATTAGGTCACCTTGGAGCCTTCTCTTCTCCAGACTGAACAGCCCCAACTCTTTCAGCCTGTCCTCATAGGAGAGGTGCTCCAGCCCTCTGATCATCCTCGTGGCCCTTCTCTGGACATGTTCCAGCATGGCCATATCCCTCTGGTAATATGGGCTCCAGAACTGGACACAGTGTGGTCTCACCAGAGCTGGGTAGAGGGGGAGAATCGCCTCCCCTGACCTGCTGGCCACACTTCTCTTGGTTTTGGGTTGTTCAGTCTGGAGAAGAGGAGGCTAATGGGAGACCTCATTGCTTTTTACAACTATCTGAAAGGAGGCTGCACAGAGGAGGGGCTTATCTCTTCTCCCTAGAATCAAGTGATAGAACGAGGGGAAATGGCCCAAAGTTGTGCCACAGGAAGCTTAGGTTGGATATCAGGAAAAAATTCTTTACTGAAAGAATGGTCAGACATTGAAATAGGTTGCCCAGGGAGGTGGTGGATTCACTGTCCCTGGAGGTGTTCAAGAAATGTGTGGACATGGCACTTTGCAGCATGGTTTAATGGCCATTGTGGTCTTAGGTTGATGGTTAGAGTCAATGATCTTAGAGGTATTTTCCAAACAAAACAGTTTTATGATTCTGTGTGCAGGTCTGTTGAGCTGGGAGCATTTATTCTTTGTGTGTAGGAGTATTTGTTTCTTGTGCTTAGATAATCACCACCTCTGTTCCTGGAGAATACTTCCATCTCCCTCCTAATAGATAAGCATGGTATTCTGATTTTTCAGTCATTTTTTTAATGTGTTCTGTGTAGCACTCAGTGTTGTAATATCAATTTACTAATTTATAAGTAGCTTCTCTGTGACTTATTTTATCCTTGCTGTCTTAAAGATATTGTCCTCTATGCCACAAATGTCTCTCTGCCTTCAAGTTTCTTCTTTTGAATATAGTACTTCGATAACTCAGGGTTTTTAATCTGTTCTTATCTTTCATTTATAACCATTGTACCACTTGATTTTTCTACTCTGAAACCAAATTAGACTGTACTTCAGAATTCTTCAGAGGCTTTCAATTTCTATTACTTTTGTAACCTTTCAGTCATTTCTAGTATAATTTTTCTCATGTCTGAGAAATTAAATCCAAAGGCATCATAAATATGTAGGGACCAATGTCCATTAGAAGTCTGAATTTCAGGATCTGATACTAGATATGTCTGAAGCCTCAAAGTCCTAATGTTTATGCCAAAATACGAAGCTTTGTAAAGAATAACTTGATCTTAACTGTTCATAAATAGTTGTACTGCATAAAATTCAGGAATACTAAAACAGAAAGCAAAAAATAAAAAGCTCAGCTATTAATAGAATTTCTTTATCCTATATCTTACTACTCATTTGAATATCTTCATGTATGGAAAAGGTTTTGCATAATTCTTTGCGTTGAATCATAATAACCCTTTAGTCTTTCTGCTGTAAGGGGGTAAAACTTCTTGCTTATCTGCTAGGCAACTGGTGATACTGTTTAATTTTATTTTTAATTATTATTTCTTCTTAAATGTAATTTTATTAAACTTCTTCCAAAGTAATTTTGAGGTCTTTGTTCCTCTACATTTACTACCATATGTGGAATGATGCCCTACAGTCTTGACAGCATTAGGAAGATGTGTTGAAAGTGGAATAGCTGTATTCACCAATGTATTCAATGCTAATCCTTTTAGCAAGTAGCTTCTAGTGCAAAGACATATGTGATAATGTTAATTAAAAGATTTGGTCCTACGTGTGCTCAAAATGCTTGGGTGTTGGTGGAAAACTATTGAATAAAAACTGAGCAGTATATTCTTACTTGCTTAGGTGGCAGGAGCTTCAATGTCTGAAAGTTTTGGATGCAAGATAGCCTTGTGGGTTTTTTTCTTGCTGCTTCTGCTTGTCAGTGTGATTTTCACTGGTAGATAGTTTCAATTTTTTCCATATCTGCCTTTAAGCTATAATGAAAAGAAACCTCCGTGTGAATGGGTGTTGAAGGGTTTGTGTCATTTTATATAATGGTGCTTTACACCTGCATTTGACATTACTCTTCTTGGTGCATTGGGAATAATTATTCTTACCCCACTTCAGAATGTTATCTGTTGGTGTCAGTTTCAAGTACTTTTCTGGTTCTGCAATGATTATCTGGAGTTGACATTTGGAGGGATATATGCTAGTCTATTCTTGGTTCCAGTTCAGCAAATATAGTGGACTTACTGTGTATTCTGCTTTTTTTCTGTTCCCCTTGGCCAAGGTAGATCATAGTTAATAGTCCTCTTCATAGTACTTTGTGTATTATCATATACAAGAAGGGTCAGATGGAGGAACCTGGAAACTCCAGGCCAGTCAGCCTGACCTCAGTGCCAGGGAAAGTGATGGAGCAGATTATCCTGGCGGCAATAACTGCGCACCTGAAGGATGGCCAAGGGCTCAGGTCCAGCCAACATGGATTTAGGAAGGGCAGGTCCTGCCTCTCCAACCTGATCTCCTTCTATGATCAGGTGACCCATCTGGTGGATGTGGGGAGGCCTGTGGATGTGGTCTACCTGGACTTCAGCAAGGCCTTTGACACCGTCCCCCACAGCAAACTGCTGGCTAAGCTGTCAGCTCGTGGCTTGGACCGCAACACTTTGTGCTGGGTTAGGAACTGGCTGGAGGGCCGAGCCCAGAGAGTGGTGGTGAATGGTGCCACATCCATCTGGCAGCCAGTCACCAGTGGCGTCCCCCAGAGATCAGTGCTGGGCCCCATCCTCTTTAACATCTTCATTGATGATCTGGATGAGGGGATTGAGTCAGTCATCAGCAAGTTTGCAGATGACACCAAGTTAGGAGCAGATGTTAGTCAGTTAGAGGGTAGAAAGGCTCTGCAGAGGGACCTCAACTGACTGGACAGATGGGCAGAGTCCAATGGGATGGCATTCAACAAATCCAAGTACTGGTTTCTGCACTTTGGCCATGCAGAGCTACAGGCTGGGGTCGGAGTGGCTGGAGAGCTCCCAAACAGAGAGGGACATGGGGGTGCTGATTGATAGCTGCCTAAACATGAGCCAGCAGTGTGCCCAGGTAGCCAAGAAGGCCAATGGCATCCTGGCCTGCATTAGGAATAGTGTGGCCAGAAGGAGCAGGGAAGTCATTATGCCCCTGTACTCTTCATTGGTTAGGCCACACCTTGAGTACTGTGTCCAGTTCTGGGCCCCTCGGTTTAAGAAGGACATTGAGACACTTGAATGTGTCCAGAGAAGGGCAACAAGGCTGGGGAGAGGCCTTGAGCACAAGCCCTATGAGGAGAGGCTGAGGGAGCTGGGATTGTTTAGCCTGGAGAAGAGGAAGCTCAGGGGTGACCTCATTGCCCTCTACAGCTACCTGAAAGGTGGTTGTAGCCAGGAAGGGGTTGGTCTCTTCTCCCAGGCAACCAGCACCAGAACAAGAGGACACAGTCTCAAGCTGTGCCAGGGGAAGTTGAGGCTCGAGGTGAGGAGAAAGTTCTTCACAGAAAGAGAGTCATTGGTTATTGGAATGGGCTGCCCGGGGAGGTGGTGGAGTCACTGTCCCTCGAGGTTTTCAAGAAGAGATTGGATGTGGCACTTGGTGCCATGGTCTAGTCATGAGGTCTGTGGAGACAGACTGGACTTGATGATCTTTGAGGTCTCTTCCAACCTTAGCGATACTGTGATATGGAGGTTTTTAATGTTTTCTTTTGTTGTTGATATAAAACAGCTTAAATTTTGCTTTTGTAGCATTCAAAATAAGTAACTTTCTTATTACAAAACTGCAGGAGGCTGACAGGTATTGATTTTTGAATAAGGTTACAGCTTTTGATGATATTTTGCAGCCTATTATCTGATGGTTTAGGAGGGTCACACACATAAAGTTTGGTTTGAATGCATAAATTTCCAGAGCTACAGTTGTCACCACCATATGTTCCATTTTTGTTGTAATTACAGCCTTACTAAAGGAAATGGTTCACAGAATACATTCTGCTTTGTTTGTTTGTTGGGTTTGTCTTGGATTTTTTCTGTAGTCAGGCAATTTTGTTGAACTTTAGAATATGGAATGGGATGGAAAAATGGATGTCTGAAACATTTTTTGTCTAACATAAAGGTGTAAATCTCTGCTAGTAATTTGGTTTGGCAGATTTGAAAATTGTGTATACTTGTGTTTCTGGGAGTATTTTTTAAAAATATTAATATTTGTCAATTTTCTGCTACTGATGCTTGCCTTTCTCTAGTGCCTGAAGGTCTCCGAAGAAGTATTACCTAGGCAGGAAAGTGAGATGAGGGTTCAAACAAATGCTAACAGAAGTGGAAATATTCATGGTGTTTTTGTGATCATTCTCTGCCAGACTGTCTGATTGAATAGGTGTTAAAATCTGTATAATCTGTTTGAGTGCTTAAGTTCCTTCCAGTGAGAGAAGCATTCCTGGATTGTGAGCATTTGAAATCTGCAATCTAATTCTTTTACAAATCTGGTCTGTGCTAAATGAAAGTTTTACAGTGCATTGTTTCCCTGATGCGTCCTGTTAAAAATGCTAGTATTTGCATTACATATAGCAAAATATGTCTCATCAGGAAGTCAATTCACTTTGAAAGAAATTATTCTTTAGTAGTTCATTAGATTAATTAAGTTGTATTTTTAGCTTGTTTGGAAATAATTTGGGGAAATGCAGGGCAAAACTATTTTTCTACTTGTCATCATAAGGAGAACCTCTATTGCTTTTTTGTTGTAGCAGTTCTGCTTTCTGCCTATATTGCTTCAGAGCTGACAGACAAAAAGACCCACTTCCATTTGAAGCTCCATATTCAGTTTCTCTCACATAGCCATTCGTAGCTGATGTTGGATCAGTTCTTTGGGATATTTTCTCTTTCTGAATTAGAGTGAGAAGCTGTAAAAAAAGACCATGAACACTTGACTGTAACTCATCAGGTTGTTCAGGGAGATAATTGAGGCCCCATCCCTGGAGGTTTTCAAGGTGACGCTGGACAGGGCTTTGAGCAACCTGATCTACTTGAGGATGTTCCTGCTTATTGCAGAGAGAGGAGGTTGTCCTAGATGACCTTTGGAAGTCCCTTCCAACCCAGACCATTCTCTGTATATGTAGCTTGCTGATTGTTTCACACTATCATCTATAAGCACTTTAGGTGTCTGGTTTGTGATTTATTTTTTTAAATACTCTTTTCTACATACCTAGTCTCCTAAATGTTTGCTTTTTAGTCACTCCTCTTTTGATAAAGTGGGTTATTTTCAGACTGGAGTTTGGTGTGTGAAAATGATGCTAACAGTTCTTGTTACTAGTCTGGCAGATCCGGATGGCACTTTCTTATATTTGAGAATTGCTTACCTAAAATCTTGTACCTTTCAATTAGAACAGATGTCTTGCTCTTGAGTTGTATATAGTGTATTAATTGCACTTTGGAGCTTTTTTTTGTTGTTGTTGTTTGCATGTCTTATTGCTCTTCTGTGTTATGAGGCTTTGTCAGCATTGCATACTGGTATATATGAAGTTCAGGATTCAATTGAATATTTTCACTCTTCTGCCTTCATAGGCAATGGGCTCTAATGGGTTTGAGGAGGGGTGATTTTTATTGTTTATTTTTTTTCCCCCCACATCAGAACTTTTGTTGGAAGTGATGCTAAGAGGTGGGTTTGAAGTTGCTCATTCAGAAGCAGAGTACTGATTAGCTTGGTTTTGAGAATCATGGAGAATTAGCATCCTACTCACAAATCTTTTACTACATGCTGTCACTGGTGATACATTTTTTATGGGTTTTTTTCCCATGATGTTTAGCTTGTATCATCTTTGCTGATTGGAGTCATTACTATCCTTTAAGAACATGGCAAAGCAATTACTTCAAAAAACAGGAGAGGAAGGAAGTTTATTTAGGTGTTCTACCCCAACCATTTGTTTTCTTAGCTGAATATTTCCTGTTCTTTTAAAAAGCCATCAGGCTTGGGGGTGGGGGGTGGGGGGGAGGGGGGAAAGAGTGCTTTGCTCTCCTGTCCTAAAAGACCTGCTCAAGTCAGTCCACATGTTTCTCGGAGGGGTACCCCAAACTAGGCACAGTAGTCCTACAGATGTATTTGAGTGCAAAAGAAGAATTTCTTAGCCGCTCTGTGATCTGTAGATACCATGTGTGCAAGTATATGTACTGGGATGTGTGCATTTTTGAGCAGGAAATTGAATCCGGTTTGTCACAAGAGCCGCTTTTACTGAACTGCTGGCTAAATGATTTTTCTTCATCCCATAATAGTGCATCTAATTATTTCTTGCTAGGCACAGTAACTTTCACTTGGCCCTATTCAATTGCATTCTATTTTTTCATAAGCTGGCATGCAATTTTTGCAGCTGAAATCTCCAAGAATAGTGTAAGTTCTGTTGGAGTGAGGTTTGGGGAAGTTTCCTTGAGGCCATTTTTCAAATAATCTGAAATAGTATGTTTGAGCTAACCCTTTACAGGCTCTGTGATGAGGAGTGCAAGTTGCGTAGTGGAAAGTTTCCTGTTGTATGGCTTTCTTCAGCTATGCCCTTGTGCTGTGATTTGATACCAGCACTTTTCCATACTCCTGCTAGAGTACAGATGTGTGGAGAATACAGAATATTTCACTAGATGAGCTTTGGCTGTGGTGGCCTAGTCTCAAATGTGTTCTCTAAATTGTGCCAGTGTCACTTCGCTGGAACTGGTAGCTGCCAAAAGTAAGCTTGGGATGTATGATTTACGTGTTCTGTTTGTATAACCCACCATGTTCTTGAGCCCAAGCAAATAACATATTTTAAATAGAATTCAGAGTTAGGATTTTAATATGTTACCTGTTATTTTGGGGAAGTATAACCATAGTGGTTTTCAATTAATGTGTTTTGTGATTACTAAGTGAAGTGTCAGCTTTTGTATCTTCTTGGTAGTGCAACAGAAGCATATATCAAATCTGTAAAAGTGATGCAAGTAGAGAAGTCTTCAGATACACTGCTACTTAGGATGTTTCCTACCTGGCTAAAATTTTATAGCACCAGCCTATTAGTGTGTATCTTGAGCCTGTAGTAATGCCAAAACCCCCCAGTGCAAACCAAAACCCAGCACTGACCTTTGCAGAGTGGTGTTGGGGTTGAGTTTTTGTGTTTCTTTTTTTTTTCCCCTATGGCTCTTGACTGTAGGAAATGTAGTGTCTTTGAAACAAAAGGTTGAACATTTATCATCAGAAGGTCATCTCTGGATGTTCTAGGAGAAGAAATGCCTCCTATGTGGTACAGAAGCAAAGCCACGTGCAGGGTTTTGGATAATGTGCATAAGCACTAGTAGTTTCACAAGCTAATACTGTATGATTGACATTTGTGATAGTTCTTTACAGAAGGTTTTTGCAAACAAATATGAGGAAATTAGATCAAGCTTAGCACTGAATTTTTCTTGGAAAAATGCTAGTGTCTTTCAGGAATGGGGTGATTGCAAGTTTCTCTTCTTCCTGTAGTATGGATAAAATTATAAGAATGGGGTTTTTTTGTAGCTGATAATTAGTGACAGAAACTCAGAAACTTGGTTTTAGAACATGGGTTTTGTTCCTTTAAAATCAAACCCTACCAAGCATCTTCAGAGTAAGTGGGACTTTGGCATAACTTTCCCTTAGAAAACCCCTCAACTTTGTGAAGTTGCTCCTGCTGTGAGCTCTAAAACTGGCACAGCATAGGTTAGTATTTTGAATTTGCATTGCATGAGGGGGTACTTGATTTCTAGTACAGGAGATTATCTGGTTTTGAGCATTGAGGTGGTTCTGATCATTTATCTTTGAGCAGTAAACAGAATGGGAAACAAGATGAGGTTTGGATTATTATCAAATAACGGTCTTGTGGTCTGTTTTCTAATGTCCTTCATTCTGTCTGAGAAAAATGGCTTATTTTTGAGCTGTTAAATTTCAAGAAAATTAATTCTAAGTGTTGCTGGCTAGAATTGGGCTTTTAAAAAAAATTCCTCCTCTTCCCCTTCTCTCTCTCTTCCCCCTTCCCCCCCTCCACTCTCAGGATCTACATGGGATGTACTGTTCTGCACTGGGGGTGGGTGAGTTGGGGGTGAGAGAGGGGCAGTACAGACTTCTAACTTCATCTCAGAACGGCCCCATCAACAAATGGCTTAATGAAATAGCTATTTTAATAAGATAGACTAAAAAGAGAAATATAACTAGTGAGAATGTCTCATGTCCCTTCAGTTGCTGGGATCCCTGCTTTCACGCAGCATCACCCCAGACCCTGTGTAGCATTTCCCACAGCACACTACACAGATCTTGTCCATGCCAGGGGGTTCTTCCTTTACTGGTCATTAGAGCTATTATTTTCTTCTTTTTGTTCTGTGTTGTTAAAATGACAATTTTATGAAGCCATTTGCTGTTGGACTTTTCTTACTGAGATCCACAAAAACATCTATATACCACCTCTGTGCCTCTTGTGCTTCTTAACTCTCTGCCTCCCACACGTTCACTCTTTGCCTCTCTGCCTCTATTGCTCTGTTTCACTCCTCTCACCAAGCAGAACATGTACCTCTTGTTAGGCTTTCATCTTGCTTTTTTTATTAGGTATATTATCTCAAGTTTATTATGTCAGAGTACTTGAACAATTTGTGTTACAGGATTTGTTACAATGTTAGATGCTGAAGAACAGTCTGTAATCAATTTTCAGAAAAACTATGGAAGGCCTGCACCGGGGTTTTCTTCTCTGTTTAAATCCTACTGATTAGAATTTTTGTAACTTCTGAGACTGTTAACAGACCTTTCCCTCATACCAGCTTTATGTAAAATTGAGTGTTCCTTTTCTGTCACTTCTCTGTAAGTGATAAGATTCATCTGTGTATATCTGTAGCAGTGAATAAGGCAACTTCCATGAATGATTTCAAGCTTCCACCAAAACATTGTATCCATTGAAGATTTTGGAGTTGCTCTTTTGACTGTTGACCCAATTAGTGTTGTAATATCTGTTGAGTTAGCTGTGTCTGCCTGCCTAAACTTCTGTTGTCTGTGATTATTTTAGGTGGAGAACTTCATTTCCTTCAGATTGGAGGGACGTGCGATGATATAGATGAAGCTGATATACTTGTAGATGGATCCCTTTCCAAAAGCATAGAACAGTCATCAGAAGGCACCAAGCCCTTATCTAACCCTTCTAGTCCAGGCATTACAGGTAAATTATGAGTTTAAATATATAATAAATAAAAAATGCTTCTTTGTAATACTTTTTTGAAGTTGCATATTAAGGTGATTTTGAGTTCCTTAATGGCATATTTGTTCTTTCCCTTTTTGATGCTTGTAGTAGAAATTCTGTAGTTGCCATAAGTCTATCATTGGTTATGTACAAGCAATGCTTTAGCAATTCTGGGCTTAAAAAAACAAGACCAAAAATGAAACAACATGCTTTTGTGTAACTGATTGGTTTCCAACATCTACATGTTATTTTAAGTTTGGCAGACAGGGGAAAACGGGTAATTCTGCAGGCATTGGGCTTCCTTCATAGCTTAAATAGGCTGGAGCTCTTTATTTGTATGTAAAATAGAGTAGAATAGAATTAACCAGGTTGGAAGAGACCTTTGAGATCATTGAGTCCAACCTATCATCCAACACTATCTAATCAACTAAACCATGGCAGTAAGCAACCCATCCAGTCTCTTCCCACACACCTCCAGTGATGGTGACTCCACCACCTCCCTGAGCAGCCCTTTCCAATGCCCAATCACTCTTTCCATGAAGAACTTCTTCCTAACATCCAGCCTAAACCTCCCCTGATTTATTTTGTAAAATAGCCTGAAAGTTTCATGTAGAAGCTGTACAGCTCAACTTAATAAAACTGTACAAAACATGTCTTGAACAGATATTGTTGTGCACAGTGACATTGATTCTTTGTGTTACACTTCAAGCAGTGCAGTTGCTGTTGATTTGATGGAACTTACAATGTGCTGTTTTGGGTTTAGTAGCTTGCCTAGGTGGAGTTAAACTGGAATTCTGATGTTGTTTACCTTCTAGTCTCCTTGGAAGGTTTGTCAGCCCTTGGACATCAAGAAGTAACTGTTTCTAGTTGTCTAAACCTTTTTATGCTAAACATTCTACCCAGCTAGGTCTTATCTTTACTGCAGTTATGATATACCTGTCCTGCCACCAGTCTGCTGCCTTTTTTAGTATGATCTTGTCTCACTTTAGTAAAATAAGGACTTGAGTGAGAGGGTTGTTTACAAAAGAGCAACCCTGAGGTAGAAGGGGAAAAAGCTAAGGGGCTTTTATGCTTGTGAGGGAGAGCTGTGTGTATGCAGGTTATGAGAGTTCCTTTGTGGGCTTTCAGTTTTAAAGGAAATTGTTTGTGAGAGAGCTATTGAACTCATGGTTTTAGTTTTGTTTTAGCCTGCAATTGCTAAAGGTAGAGAGACAAAATATAATTATTTCAGTTGGGTTGGAGTTTTGGCTGTGTTGGACAAGAGTAGGGATATACTGAGAACAGGTGACCTAGAATACAAAATACAAATAACATAAAGCTTGAAGATAAAGCAATGATGCAGTGGAAATAAACTATTCATGTAGCTATGACTATTTTTGAGAAGTGGTGTTAATTTTGGGTGTGTGTTTCTGGTGGGGGTGTCCTTGCCTGCAGCTGCAGAGGACAAAAAGTGCTGGGAGAGGACTAAATGGCAGACAACCAACTGTGCCAGCCCCTTCTTCTAATATAATGTACGTGACAGTTGTGTGGTATGGATACCACATCAGCTGGTTTGGATAGCTATCCTGGGTGTACCCCCTTCCCCCTGATTGTGAAGAAAATTTAACCCCATCCTTGCTGAATCCAGAACATTATATAGTGTGTGAATGATTGCTAGGATTGTGCAAACATTTTCTGCGCAATGAAGCTGTCAGCACACGCATGGATCGTAGTTGGACATTGCCCTCAACATCTACTACATCATTGTTGCTTCTTTTTTAATCAAAATACTAAACAGCAAAACGCTACTGTGGTGAAGAGGTTATTAAATTTATGAATATGAAATACGAATTATGAAAATATAATTTTTATTAATTATCAAACTATTAATAACCGATGAATCACCAACTTATATACATGTTCTAGTGCACGTTCGTGAAATAGATTCCACAACTGGCTTAGTGTTATGATTATAACGTAATTGAACTATCTATAAACCCTTTCTATATTTATATAACGAAGGGTGCAGTTCTGCCGCTTGGCCACTAGATGGAGACTCGGCGGGACGCGGGCGGCTTCTGGCTATACACAGCAATATTACAATCTTTCTATGCGTCAGCGCTTACTCTGCTAGACGCGGATCCTTTGAACTGAGTGCTAGTGGGTGGAAAGCACGTGGACGATATTCAATTCCCTTCAGACAACAGGGATCGGTCCTGGACGGGGTCGGTCCGTGGGGTCGGCCCTCTAAAGTCGGCTCGCATGGCAGGGCGGGACGACGGTGGCCGGTAGATGGGCTCGAACGACGGAAGCAGGCAAAGCTACGGGGGTCGGCCCAACCACGGCAGTTCTCGGGGCTGATGCAAACAGCCTCGGGGAGAGAATGCGGCTGCGTTAGGCGGCGGATTCTCTTTACCGAACTTAAAGGAGCAACAGGACTCTCGTAGTGGTCCCAGGTTCGGTGCAGTATAGGCACGAACAATGCTTTGGTTTTCCCTGAGATTCACAGGGCTCAGAGCGGCACTCGGCTGCGTCTCTCCCGCTACGGCGGGGCTAGGCATACGTGGACTCGGTATCGATCAAGTCCCTTCTCCCCGGTAACTGGGCAGATCTTATCCGCGGGGGTTCGTCCAGTCCTCCGGTGGCACGATGGGCTCTCCCGGTCGGCACGGCTGGCTGCAGCAACGCTGAACTCCTCAGGCTTAGCAAAGGTCCTCCCTCTGGGCTTCTTCACTATGCAGACGCTTCCAGTATGCGTGCATGTATAACAGAAGCTAACAACAATAAGCTCAATGGCAAAGGCTGCAGCTCGAGAGTTACTCTCTCGAGCAAGCACAGAGACAAAGTAAATGAGGGGGCAACGTGTTCACCACTGGGGTGATACTCATAGATTCCTCGAGGCTGGGCTTGACCAATGGGCACTCTCATAAGCAACTGGCTTCAGCCTATAGAAAGCGTGAAGCTAGAGTTATGCCCATACTTGGTGTCAGCACGAGCGCTGCACGCGCTGGGTACGTGCAAGCCTGGCTAATGCCTTGGCTTTTGTCTCCCTCCTGGAGGGAGGGGGAACTTGCCCACATGCTGGGACAAGATTCAGTATTGGGGCATAATGTGCCTTCACCACAGCTACTTCTATCATGCTGATGCTGTAAAATTCAGCTGTTTAAGGAAACCCTTGAAGACTCCAGTTACGAGTTTTAGAAAATAGGTATTTTCTTTAAAAGTTGCACAAGTTTTAGATGCAAGGAGATTCATATCTCTGATTTTCCACACCAATGAGACAGTAGCCACTTTTTATTTCTTAAACACATGCATATATTTTAGATTTCCCAGAAAGGTCATGCATATTCATATCATTTCCTGAAACTAATCACCTTATTTACTGATCTATTGCACTTGAGAGGTGCATATCTGTGGTGGTCTCTGATGGTCTTTGAGGGGACTCTAACATCAAGTCATTTGGTTGAACTTTAGTACAGATTTTGTACAGTTAGGTGGAATTCTGTAATTGGTTTTTTGACCTTGAGTATGGCCTGATTTGGATCGGGTTTCTTTTGTATCAAAGCAGCAATGTTCCTCCCTACCTATTGTGTGTGATGAGAACATCTGTGTTTTGTCCTTGGAAATCCTGTTTTCACAGTTTGCTCTTTGTTAGCAAGTCTTCATTTTCACTGAGCAGAACTTTCTTTATCAGTGCTTTTCAACAGATACATAGAAAGCTTTCTGTTTGGGGATGTGAACTCCTAGGTGGATCTGACTGAGCACAGAGACTTGATTTGTAAATTCTGTTCACAGCTGATGGCAGGTAGCAGCAGGGTGTTTTTATGAAATCGCTTTGGTGTTCTCTGAAACTGTTGGCAAAAGATAGTATAGTCTGGATAGAAACAACAGCAAGAAGCATGATCTTTTACATTGTTCATATATATTGTGAGTTTTGTTTGTGTTAACTTTTTTGCCATTCTGGAATTAATTTCTTAATTTTTCTTTTCTAGCTTGCATTTCAAAACTTGGATAGAACTTAAATTATATTGTCTTAGAAGGAAATGGTTAACTTTACCAAGTTACAAATCTTAGATTGGGTTAAAATTCTTATTTCCTTTTCAGGAGTGGAGCATTTTTTTATGGTTATGTAAAATAATGACTTTTTTTCAGAAGATAATTGAAAAGGAATATCAGTTTTCATGACCAGTTTAAAACCCTTTCCCAAGTTTGCTATTAGAACTTTAGCTTTTCATAACTCACTGTTTACAATATAACAAAAATAACACTGCAAAAGAAGTCAAGTGTATTTGACAGCACTGGAAAGTTAAGTCCTTAATTTTTCACTTTAGGGGTTGATACCACATTAAATGTTCCTACTGTGAATACTCTGAATTTGTAAATTTTTGCTTCTGATTGGGAAGGGAGAATGAAACAGAAAAATAGCCAATTTCTGCAAAGATAGAATTGTTGCACACTTTGAACTATGAACTCACGTCTCATTGCAGTGTCATCCAGTTAATGAGGTTCATATTTGGCAGTAAAAAGACGAATGGAGGTGTTTTCTGTATTCTTGAAGTTAATCTCTGAAGCAATTCTAATTTCTAGTCTCTTCAGCATTTTCTTGCATCCTAGATAAAAAAACAGAAATCACAGTTATTACACTGTTTGCTTAACTCCGAGTATCTCATCTTGAGGTCTTCCACTTTTGGAAGAGAATGGCATGCACCTTTTTATTCTCAAGATGTAGAATCCTGCCATGCATTTGCAAGATAGTCCTTAGGTTCAGGCTTTACTAGAGGGCTGATGGTGATGGTGGTGTAGGGTTTTTCATTTGTTTGGGATTTTGTTTTTTGTTTCCCTGGGTTTTGTTTGTCTGGGATGCAGGTTTTGTTTTGGTGGTTTGTTTGGGGTTGGTTTGTTGGCTTTTTGGGGTTTTGTGTGTGTATTGGTTGGTGGGGGGGGGTTTGTGTGTGTTTGTTTTTTCCCCTGGGGTGGTGTCAGTAGTAGTCAGGGAGCAAACTTTAATTCTTGAAAATCATCATTTTTTACAAGCACAAGATTTTCTGAAAAATACATTAAGAGACACTAATTGAAATGTCAATGTGTTGTGCATATCTTGTTTTCTCTCAAGCCTCCAGAGTTTTGTTTTCTGAAGAAACTTGAATATATTGAGTTCATTTGTAATGTTTTAGTTGTTTGTCTCCTTGGCATATTCTAATTTTCAGTACATTTTCAACTAATACCTTTGTTTCCTCAGGGCAAGACTTGAATATGAAAACAAGAAGACAGAATATCTGTCTAGGCCCAGTGTCTTCTAAGTGCATTACATAATGCATGCTTGTTTTTTCACTTACCCCTCTTTTTAAGCTAAGCTGGGAGCCTTCCAAAACATTTTATTAATCCACCATAAAAGGAGTGTATGTTTATAAGCAGGTGCCAAAGTAATGTTTCAAACGGGGATAAAAATGTAACATTTGCATAGTAATTCCACATGTCTGTTTTCATTAAATAAAATTTATCTTCTTTTTTTCATCATCAGTAGGAGTATTAAAAAAAAGTTCATCAACTTTACTTCATCCAAGTATAGCTGGCTGATTAGCTTTTCCTCATGATTTCTGGTTAAATCTGAGACAGCAGGCTCAGAGCTCTCAGTACTTAGCAAATTTATTCCAGATAGAGCTGCCTTCAAGGAATAACTGTTTTCAAGCTTAGTGTTACTTGGTTGCTTGTGTTGGAATTTGTTTTTGTAGTTGTTGTTCTCCTTTGTTGGTTTGTGGGGTTTTTGTTTGTTAGGGATTTTGTGGTGGAGTGTTTTGGGGTTTTTTGGGTGGTGGGTTTGGTTTTTTTGGGGGTATTTTTTGGTGGGTTTTTTTTTGGTTGGTTGGGGGTTTTTTTGTTCTTTTAATTTAGTTTTGGAAATTTGATTTAATGTGGTTAATTTTACCTGTAGCAGTTTGGATATATTTCAAACTGTTTATAGAATGTTCTGGAAAAATGCTCTATTTAGTAATTAATATATGGTCTCTGATTATACAGGAGTTGATCTTTTGGTGGACCAGCCATTTTCCCTTGAAACACTGACATCCCTGGTAGAGCTGACCCGTTTTGAAACCTTGACACCACGTTTTTCAGCCACTGTTCCTCCCTGCTGGGTAGAAGTCCAGCAAGAGCAACAGCAAAGGCGGCATCCTCAGCATTTGCACCAGCAGCACCACGGGGATGCAGCTCAACATACTCGAACTTGGAAGCTACAGACAGACAGGTAGGTAGGGTAACAGAGCAGAAAGGATTGTGTGTGCTGCTTACCTAGCTCACATGGCTGGTATAATAACAAATATAATGCAATTTATTTGTTTCTAGGTAGTGTAGAAGTTTAAGAATGCATGCTTTCAAAGATAATAATCCCCATTTGCAATATAGGTCTTTGTGAGATTAACAGAGTTGTTGTAGTGGACACTGAAACAAATTGAAAAGTTAAGTTTTGAGTTGGTGTATTTTATTTTGCCAGAAGTTGCCTTGCTGTGTTCTAATTTGATAAACACATTTACTAGAATTGCAGATACTGTTGATTCACCCTTGATTCGCTCATAAACATGCACACATTCCTAGTACATTCTTTAATCGGAATATGCCAGCCACAGGCGTAAGTATGACCGACTAGTTGTCCTAAACAAAATCGTATTGTAATGCATTTGAAAATGTGAAGATAGAATCTGAATTTATGTGTGTTCATGTGAAGTTAAATCTTTATATGCAAGGCATTTGCTTAAGACATTGTAATCTCCTAGTTGTGCTAAACTTCATTTTCATTGCAATGAACCTGCACCAGCATGGTATGTGTGGTACTTAGTTTTTCACATGTGGCGTGAGAACTTCAGATTTCTCTGGGATCCTAAAGACTAGAACAGCAGTGTTGCAGTCTCCTTCAAGAGCTGCGTAAACCTAGATGAAGTAGCTTTGCAGAGGTTTTTGAAAAATGTTGGAAAAACAAAGTACAGAAGTCAGGTGTCTTATTGGGTCAGGCTGTCTCTCACCAACCCCACTGATGTATGAGCAATGGATAGTGATGCAGAATCTAAATGTCCATGCAGTGGAAACAAAGAAATAGCCAAAGGACACTAGAGGAGCTAGAGATCATGTGCTGAGGAAAAAAACCCTGTTGTGTAAATAAGTGAAAACTAGCATGTGATAATGGAGCATTCCAGTTAGGAAAACCAAGTCTGGAAGGTAATAGTTGCAGATGGTTCTGAGTCATGCATGGTCACATGAGCTCAGTTTGTTTTAATTAAGTGCTCGTAAGCTACAGTTAAAGGCTTTAAAACCTTTATGTTGTGATTTTTGCAAGTAAAATATTTTGTATGTAACAGGTAGAAAGGAGGTGATTCCTCACAAAATAATTTCTATTTAAAACTATTGATTATCCATTCTGTTCAGCAACAGCTGAAAAGTGCAAAGCAACCAATATGAAGAAATAAGGAAGGAAACAGTGAAGGTAATAGCTGTTAATTGGAAGGTGATAGGTGAAACATTAGTTTATGAATACTGTTTCATTACAGGAAAAAAATGTGCCTTTGACAGTTGCTAAATGGCCAGTAATGAAAATGGTTAAATTGCAGTCCTTTTGTTCATATGTTAGAATATACAATTTTAAGATTGAGATCAATATTAGCTCTTAATTAAAAATTATTTGGGAAGAAACTGTTTGGTTTCTGGACTATGTTGTTGGTCCTCAATATGGGATTTTTTTTTTGTCTGAGTGTTTTCATTTCTACCAAGATAGGGAATCACAGGGTTAGGTGGATGAGTAATGCAATTTGATATAGTAATTCTTTTGCTCTCAAACAGAAAGGAATAATCCTGTAAATGTGTTTTAGGGAATAACATTATTATAATAATAGTAAACCAGCTTGGAAGAGACCTTCAAGATCATCATGTCCAACCCATCAACCAATCCAACCCACCCAAACAACTAAACCATGGCACTAAGCACCCCATCAAGTCTCCTCCTGAACACCTCCAAATGATGGTGACTCCACCACCTCCCTGGGCAGCCCATTCCAATGGGCAATCACTGTCTCTGTATAGAACTTCTTCCTAACATCCAACCTAAACCTCCCCTGGCGCAGCCTGAGACTGTTATATTACCCTTGGGCTCTTTCGATCCTCCTTTAAAAGCCTGTGTAACCAAGAAAGCAGAAAAAGCAGTCTAGTTTGTGTTACAAATGATTTAAATATTAGTATTTCCTCTTCAATGGTAATGTAACTGAAATGTTGTATTTATTTTTTTTTTCTAAATTTAAATGAATTCCTAATGTACTTTGACAAAGCAGTGACCTCTGAGTTTCCTGGATTTTTTCTCTTACGCTGATGTATTTGAAAACAAGCAAAAGGGGAGGGTCTAAGTACTGATGTGCTTTCTGAGGTTTAAGCTCTGGCCTGCAGCTCAAACTTCAGTTGTACTGGAAGACAAGAACATCAGCGAGATGTTCTAGAAAGGGAATGAAGGATATTGGAAAAACAATTTATAGTTGTGAGAATGGTGGCAGAACAGAGTCCTCACTGTGTATTATTCTTTAAAAAGATACTGTATATTTTTCATAAGTTTAAAAACAACTAAACCCTTTGTGTGAAGGGTTGAAAGCTTTAGGAGAAACATTTTAGCAAGTGTTCCTAAAAGAACTTTGTGCGAGTTTGAAGGCAGATCCTTCCTTGCTTCCCACTGGGGCAGAAAAGCAAGACTCTCACAAACGGATTTCAGAAGTGATGGAAAGTTTAAATGGAAAGGCAGTGAGTGGTTTACAGAAGCTACAAGCACAGTGACAAAAGAGATCCCAAAGCATACCCACAAACCTCCCAGCACTCCCCTTCTCCCTACCTGAGGGTACACCCTAAACCCCCAGGGCTCTTCCCCCTCTCCACTGTTAGGCTAATTTCAGCTGTCCAGATCTGAGATTGCCCTTCCCCCTTCTCCTCTTGGCATTAGACCTAGCCAGGCCTAAGAGGCCTTGAGATAACTCCCCTTCCATTGCCAGATAGGGAGCATCTCCCATGCTAGTAGGGAGGAAAGAAAGAGGAAATGTAAGACCTTGTAGATGGATTTATAGGGAGCAGGATACTACGGGTGTGAAATACACAGCTTCCTGTGTCCACCCACTGGGCTGGACACCTGGGGCTCAAAGGTGTATCTTGTGTGGTAGCAGCAGAAGGCACCCAGCCTAAACTACCACAAACTTACATTCCATAATTGGAGAAAAGTGGTATTTAGGATAAATATGCTGAAATACTGAGAAAATAACAACTTTTTTTTTTTTTTTTTGGCTTCTTTCAAATCTTGCACATGAATGAAGAGGATGCATTGAAATAGATAATAGAAAAAAAGTGCCTATAGGGGAGTTTTTTGCTCATTGCAAAATTAGATTGTAGTGTTCACTGCCACAAAATAAGGCCTCTTCAGTTTTGAATGATTATTTCATATGTGCCTATTGAGATACTTAAAATTGGGTCATCTGTTGCTGAATTCTGTCAGAAATACATTTCTGGAGTTGTAATTTTTCATTGATAGCTGCAATTATTACTTTTTTATAAAAGTTACTACAGTTTAGGAAAATGCTGATAAATTAAGGAGATCTTGTAGTGCAGTTATTTTGAAACAGAACTGTGACAATTCTCACTCAATTAGTTTTATTTGAAGTATTTTTTGCAAACCTGTGTTTATCCAACTATGGAACTGATCATTGAGGGATGCTTTCAGTGCAAACTAAAGCAAGCCTCAAAAGGAAAATATAACTCATTTTAAAAAGCTGCACCAATTTTACACAGTGCAGGCTTCTGATTGTTCACCTACTGTGAAGCACTTCTCATGCAGTATAAATTATCAAAGGCATTTAATATTTTGAAAACAGTGTTTAAATTCTCCTGAATGTGGTGGCTGTGTCAGTGGCACTTTCCAGTGTTGTAACACTTACCAATGGAGAAGGCAAGTTTAAGAGACTGCAGAGTGATTACTGTCATGTTTTCATATACTTCACTAGCTGGCAGAACCTTTTGTAGGATACACATACACCATCCATCACTTTTTGTCTAGAAATGAGTAACTGGTATGTAGTATTCCCTGTAGTAAAGGTAATAGGCAATGTTTTCACTGCTATTTTTATCTGACCATGGAACTGCCCTCTCTTATCTGTGGTTAACTGCAGCTTGAAAGACTTTTCCTTCAGAAATCCATGTAAGTGTCAACTTCAGCAAAAAGAGTTTTTCTTCTTGTTAAAGAAGGTGTGCATAGATGGTGAATGCACTGCTTGATCTATGTTTTCTTTTAACACTGAATCATTGCCATATTTTTCCTGACAGCAACAGCTGGGATGAGCATGTCTTTGAACTGGTTCTACCAAAAGCCTGTATGGTTGGACATGTGGACTTCAAGTTTGTTTTAAATGCAAACATCACAAACATTCCCCAGATTCAAGTGACTTTACTGAAAAATAAAGCTCCAGGCTTAGGGAAAGTCAATGGTAAGAAAGAGCTTAACGTGTCTTGTATTTATTTTCTCAAACACATTATATTTTGTGATGTGTATTTGAAGAATTTCTTAGGATTGTGTAAATATTTCTATTTTCCATTTTATTCTGATTTCAGGGTCTCTTTTCACTTAGAGTTTGAATGTAAATTAGAGAAACAAACTGGGTAAACAGGTTTAAATTCCTGAATTTTATACAAATAAAAGGGCATATCTCAAAGAGGTTGAACCTTATTCTGTACTGCTTGAATCCAACAGTCACTAACAAAAAGCTATTGTCAATCATACATCTTCCTAGAGATCGACTGCTGAGACAAAAGGTGCTGTGATTTTTAAAAAGTTATACAGGTTTTCATATAACTTCTCCCTCTGTAACATCCCCCAGTATTTAATAAGAAAAAAGGGTGCTGGAGCTGCCCTGTAAAGAAATTGGGGGTTATCTGAGAAAAAAGTGTTCTAGTAAATAGTCTTGGACAAAAGCATATTCTATTGGGATACAAGATGGTCTAAGAGCTTTAACAGAAGTTCTAGCTGTGACTGCAGGACAACAGTCAATGAGTGTCCTTGTAAGTTTTCTTTGTTTCATGTTTGAAGTAAAACCTTAATTTTATCATGTAACATTTTTTTTCTATCAAAGCAGAAAATAGGACAGATAGTTCATGCTGCTCTGTTTTGTTTTCAGCACAAGTTCTAGAACTAGTCCATTTGCAGATCTAGATGTCAGAATTTTTCTGAAAATTTATTTCCTTTAATGTTTCAGTTTTAAATATTTCTGACCAAACAGTTCTATGAGTTGGGAACTCTTTGAAAGCATTTTATTTGGATGTGAAACAGATTGCCAGAGCTCTTTGTAGATTCTTTACAGCGTACTGGTCTTAAGACATGATAGAGTGCTTCCAGAAAGTGACATTTCACTTCCTTACATGCAGTGTAGTGGAATTTGCTTTTTTTTCTGTTATGGATCTGGTGGAGAAAGAATGAAATGGAGGGCCAGGGTATGCACATACAGTTTGGAAAGGGCTGAGGGATGTTGAGAGTGCCTGCAAGGGCAATCTTGGCAAGGTCTGCTGATGCGTTTTAAAGTGCAATCCTAATAAGAAAAACATGCCTTTGTATATTTGTAGTTCTTATATTAGGCAGAAAGTAGATACATTTGATATGAGAACTACTGCTTTTGTTTTCTCTGGTCCTTAAGCTTATGAAATCTTGGCAATGTTTTTATTTCCAGAAGCAGCAGTAGACAGACAGATAACATTTCCATTGTCTCCAGCTCATAATATTGAAGTGGACAGAAATGGAAAACCAGGACTGGTTGAATTCAGTGAGGAAATGCAGTATATGGATGTAGAGGAACCACAATGTAAGTTGTAGTTATGTTGTTATACTTTGTTTAAAATATGAGCTTGTTCTTCATCGTGTCTTTCAGTGATACCCTGGAATTTATCAGGTGTTCAAAACAGACTAATTTCTCAACCCTCTTCAACATTGCTTCTCCCAATAGTCTGTTTACTCTGTGATTTGAAAGTTTAACATAAAAACACCAAAAAACCCCAAAATTTAAAAGTTAAGTAGATTGACATAGTATCTACCTTAAGCTCTTGCCCTGTTCCGGCAGTATTTTACTTGGTTTCCTTCTTTAATTAGTTTTAATAGAATTTTTCTTTGCATGCTTGGCTTCTGTGGAGACTGCTGCTGTAAACTAAGAATAATAATGAACAGGAAGTAAAGAATTCCCAGCTTGTCATGGTGATTTTCAGCCACATGAGACTTGCTGCACTTTTTCTGTAACATTTTCTGTTAACCAGTACTCTTCTGTAAAATATGTTGAGAGTCTCTGAAAGGCAGACAGGCTGGATCTGAGTGAGAACTACTACAGAATAAAAATTCATAGATGGCATGAATCAATTCTAGATCTGTGATTCTTTCTTGTGCCTTTCAACAGTTTTATTTCCCACCTTCCTTCCTTTCATGTGATCAGGCTTATCTAGAGCATGACTTCAAATGTCCCTTCCAAACCCAACCACTCTGTTTCATCAACCCCAAGAAAGATGTGGTAAAGGTTGAGGAATCAAAGGGGTGATGAAAGTGCTGGAAGGAGGTGTTTCATGCTGAGAAGGAAGCAGCTGAAGTGTGTATGATAATTTTAGTATACCACAAGAGAAACAATATAGGGGTGTTTGTGTTGTGGGTTTGTTTTGTGTGGTTATTGGTTTTTTAATTGATTTTTGTGTGGTTGGATTTTGTTTGTGTTTTGTTGTTTGGGTTTTTGTTTGTTTGAATGCCTGGGTTTATTTGGGTTTGTTCTGATTTAGTTTTGTTCTTGTTGTGGGTTATGGCATTTTGTTGTTGTTTGTTTGTTGTGTGGTGGGGTTTTTGTTTGTTTGTTTTTGTTTTTTTTAAGTTTGTCCTGCTTCAGCAAAGACCCAGTGAAAGATGGGGATCAAAATACATTGGTTCATAATTTAATCAGTTGTGTGTTTTGCTGCTCTGATGAGCCAGTCAGTGTGCATCTTATCCAAATAATGTAACTGGAAATGCTTTGAAAACTGTAATTTACTGTTACTGATTTTACAGGAAAATGGCTAAAAGGGAACCTCAAATAATTGTTAGTTTTTTGATGTAGCTTGTATGCCTTTAGTGATCAGAATTTCATGTGTATTTTTAACCCATGCAAATGAATAGATTTTGTGGCGTAGCAGTGAGTAATTCACATCCATGACATTCATGTTTTTCAAGGTCTTAGATTGTGTCCATTTCTGGAGGAACACAAGGAAGATATACTTTGTGGTCCAGTATGGCTGGCTACTGGGCTTGATCTATCAGGACATGCTGGAATGTTGACACTAACAAGTCCAAAGCTTGTTAAAGGTAAACCGGTCTGTTACGGTACTACACTAAATGGTATGACTAAAACACTTCTCAAACTTCTGGAGTCAGACTTTGATTTGTGTTTATTTTCACATTGGTGAATTTTGGTGCACAATATAACTCACAATATTGAGTTAATAACTCACAATAGTGAGTTAGCTTTCTAAACTGCTGCTAAAGTACTCTGATTAATACAGTTGAGCTGTGCTTGTACACTATTACCTCTGAAGATGAAATTTGTTCACAACTTGTCCTAGTAAACTATGGAAATTCTTCCTCCCCACCCCCTTCTGTTTTCCTTCCACTTCTAGGCATGGCTGGTGGCAAGTACCGCTCATTTTTAATTCATGTTAAAGCAGTGAATGACAGAGGAACAGAAGAAATCTGCAATGGTGGCATTAGACCAGTTGTTAGAATACCATCTCTAAAACCTCAGGCTAATAAGGGCCATTCCCTTGCTTCATTGTTGGCAAAAGTTGCAGCTGGCAAGGTAAGGAATAGCTGAGAACAACATCTGTATTAACATTGTAGAATTAGTATGAATTATGTAGTATGAAAACAAAACAGCTGTTAGGAGAGCTAATATCCATTAGAAGTGACTTTTTCAAGAGTTGACATTGTGACTGACTCCTTCAAAAATTGGAGTTCAGCATTTCTTAAGTTTTCTTATGTGCACATTTAATTGAAAGGTCTGTTCTGCCACTTTCCCATTCTGAGTACTTGGTTTTGAAACTTCTGATTTTCTGACTGTTTTCAGTAGCCGATAACCTCATCTTCTTATGAAGATTTTCGTGTGTGTGTATGTTTTACTCTTGATTGTTGTAGTTTTATGATTGGATGATATGATGCATATCTTGCGGATGTGGTTGGAATAGTTAAAACATAACAAATTGCAGAATATTGCTAAATATGATGTTCTGTATCAAAGCAATTATTTAGTAAAAGCAGTGTGTTTCAGTACAGAGCTCAAACTGAGCAAGAGATTTTTCTGAGCTGTATGCATTTCACTGAACAAGGTGTGCAAATTAAGTGGTCAAAACCAATGTGATTTGTGAATTATTTTTCCCCCCCACACCAAAAATCAGGAAAAGCCATCAAGCAAAATTGAAACCACTAGTTCTTCAAGAAAATCAGATAATCTGAGAGGCTGTGATTTACTTCAAGAAGTCTCTGTGACAATTCGAAGATTTAAAAAAACTTCAATTTCAAAGGAAAGGTCAGTAGATGTCTTTCAATTCTGAATATTAGCTGTAGTTACACTTCTCACAAAATACTTAGCTTTCAGAATAGCTCAGGTCAGACCAGTGTTTCAAGTTGTCATTTTATACGTGTCTTTTATATGGAAAATTCTATAAATTTGATGTTTAAGGGCACTGTACTGTGCAAGTTGTAGCAGAATAACACCATGTGTGAAATTGTATGCTGAGTTGCACTTCACTCAAGTTGAGCAAATTATAACTTTTCCTGATCAATTAGATATACTAGCTGGACAGTTTTGTTGTGGTTTTTTTTTAAAGGAAGCATCTTGCCTTTCCATTTGTCCATGTTGCCATGTTTCTTACAGTAGATATAGGTAGATATACATACATACATATTTAGAATCATAGAATTGTTAGGGTTGGAAAGGACCTCAAGGATCATCTAGTTCCAACCCCCCTGCCATGGGCAGGGGCACCTCACACTAGAGCAGGATGCTCACAGCTGCATCCAACCTGGCCTTAAAATCCTCCAGGGATGAGGCTTCCACCACCTCCTTGGGCAACCTGTTCCAGTGCCCCACCAACTTCATGGTGAAGAACTTTTTCCTGACATCCAATCTGAATCTACTCATTTCTAGTTTTGCTCCATTTCCCCTAGTCCTATCACTACCTGACACCCTAAAAAGTCCCTCCAGCAGATGTCAAGGGGTTTGAAATCCCCTACAAGGACCAGGGCCAGTGAACATGAAGCCACTCCTGTTTGCCTCTGGAGTGCCTCATCTGCTTGGTTCTGCTGGTCAGGTGGCCTGTAGCAGACCCCTACAGTAACCCCTGTCTTCCCCTTAATCTTCAGCCATATGATCCTTCCCCAGGTGGAGCTCCACTGATTCCAGCTGGTCACTGCTATACAGAGCAATACCTCCTCCCCTCCTATCCTGCCTGTCCTTCCTAAAGAGCTTGTACCCATCTATCCCTACATTCCAGTTGTGGGAATAATCTCACCAAGTTTCAGTAATAGCCACTATGTCATAGCATCCTAGCAGCACAGTGGCCCTTAATTCATCCTGTTTGTAGCCCAAGCTGCGTGCATTTGCATAGAGGCACTTCAGCTGGGCTGGCCATGTCACGCGCTTAGGTGAATCCCCCTTGACTCCCTCAGAGTGTCCCAGTGCTTCATACTGGCTTGCCCCGGGGCAACAAGTTGAGAAAGCTTGCTAGCACTCCATCCCTCTGCCTCTGGTGAGCTGCCCCGATGTTTGTCACAGGCAAGCATGAGATTAACAGCCCATTCCCCTTCAAATCTAGTTTGAAGCCCTATCAATGAGCCCTGTCAGCTTCTGCCCTAGAATCTTTTCCCTGCTCTGGGACAGGTGCATCCCACTGGTTGCTTGCAGCTCTGGTGCCCTGTAAACTGAGCTGTGATCATAAAATCCAAATCCCTGTTGATGACACCAGTCTTGGAGCCATGAATTGGCCATTTGGCTCTTCCTAAATGTTCTCTGATCACAGAAACACACAGACTCACCAAGGTTGGAAGAGACCTCAAAGATCACCAAGTCCAACTTGTTACCACAGATCCATTGCCGATGTCAGAGGAATGGAGGAGAACACAACTTGAGCTCCTGATCCTTTTAGCAGTTGCCCCATTTGTATTTGCCTCGTCTGTATTTGTCAAAAAAGTTTAGAATCAAGTTTAAGAAATTATTCCCTAAACTTGTTAAATTCTATATGGATTGATACCACAGATGAGTAATACTTAATTTGTGTTACCGATTGCCACTCCACAATCATGGCACTAACTGTAATGGGCTTGAAGGACTCAAAGAGGCTGCAAAGAGGTATGTGCAAATGATGAAAGTTTGTTTAGAATTAGAAGTCATTAGACAAGTTATTAAAAAAAATAAATCCTTGAAGGTTACTAAATGAACAGTAACCTAAGAAGTTCTGTGAGCATAAAATAAGACTGGGAATGCACACATAGAAAATGTGGCATGTGCTCGTGTGCTAGTTTTCCTCGCATCTAGGCATCTCTCTGTTGCTGCTCCCAAGGCAGGATACAAAGCTAGAGGGACGCTTTAATGGGAGAGTGGCCAGAATTGGTAATTCTGTTGCTTTTTCCCTTTCCCGTCCTCCTTAGAGTTCAACGGTGTGCCATGCTACAGTTTTCAGAGTTCCACGAAAAGCTGCTCACCACTCTTTGCAAGAAGACAGATGATGGTCTGACTACAGAACATGCTCAGAGTCTTGTACTGGACACGCTTTGTTGGCTAGCTGGAGTGTATTCAAATGGACCTGGCAGGTAAGAGGAAAATTGTGTTTAAATCAGTATGGCTATTATTCACTGTCAGCTGAGATTTTTTATTTATTTATTTTTAATATTGTGTGGTTTTCTGAAATATGCAACTTCTTTTCACAGCTCAAAGGAAGGAAATGACAGCTTGCTTTCCAAAACACGTAAATGTGTCTCTGATATAATACGTGTTTGCTTCTTTGAAGCTGGCCGGAGCATAGCTCATAAATGTGCAAGGTTTCTTGCACTGTGCATCAGGTCAGTGCTAATTACATATTTGTTTCTATATATTTATATTTTATATATTGGGGGGGGGAGATTTACATGCAGTCTGAATTGTGTTTGATGGTAGGCTGAACATGAGCCTGCACTGTGCCAAGAGGGCCAATGGCATCCTGGCCTGTATCAGGAACAGTGTGGCCAGTAGGAGCAGGGAGGTCATTGTGCCCCTGTACTCAGCACTGGTTAGGCCATACCTTGAGTCCTGTGTCCAGTTCTGGGCCCCTCAGTTTAGGAAGGATGTTGACTTGCTGGAACATGTCCAGAGAAGGGCAACAAAGCTGGGGAGGGGTTTGGAGCATAAGCCCTATGAGGAGAGGATGAGGGAGCTGGGGTTGCTTAGCCTGGAGAAGAGGAGGCTCAGGGTAGACCTTTTATTGCTCTCTACAACTACCTGAAAGGAGGTTGTAAACAGGCGGGGGCTGGTCTCTTCTCCCAGGCAACCAGCACCAGAACAAGAGGACACAGTCTCAAGCTGCACCAGGGGAGGTTTAGGCTGGAGGTTAGGAAGAAATTCTATACAGAGAGAGTGACTGGCCATTGGAATGGGCTGCCCCGGGCGGTGGTGGAGTCACCATCACTGGAGGTGTTTAGGAAGAGACTTGATAGGGTGTTTGGTTGCATGGTTTAGTTGATTAGGTGGTGTTGGATGACAGGTTGGATGTGATGATCTTGAAGGTCTCTTCCAACCTAGTGTGGTTGATTCTATTCTATTCATATATGTTGTTGGGCATTAAATTTAAAAAGCAACAAGATCTGGAAGATGTGTTGAGGAAAAATGCATCAGGGTATGTCTACAAAGAACAATGTTTTCAGTGTCATCTTCTGGAGAAGATTTCATGTTCCATCTTTCTTAAATAATAAAAGTTTCTTTGTATTTCTTTGTAGCAATGGCAGGTGTGATCCCAGTCAGCAGGGGTTTGGATCAGTTCTTCTAAAAGCTTTGCTTGACAATATGCCTCTTTTGCCTGCTGCTGCAACAGGTGGTATGTATATAATGTTTGTGTCATAAAAATATGCAGTACATTTGTTGTTTGGCATGACTTTCTTGTGAAATAATAATTAGGTATTTGTTCAGTCTGCCCAAACTGCTTCTTGGGCTGGTCTGGTAAGGTGGTATCCGAGTATGAAGTATCCATTTATAGATGATGAAATCTTAAGCAAATTAGCTGGCTTAAAACAGTGCTAAAGCACTGAGAGCTGAAGGAAGTTTTGAAAGAATTTTCCAAGGTGTTAAGTAACCACAGATTGTTGAAATGAGTGAGATTTGGGATTGTCTGTCATTTCTGCTAATTAGGGGATTCATTCTAGGGAGCGTGGCTATCAAAATTATGTCCATGTAGCAGTCCACTTCTGTTACTTCTGCATCAAAAGGAGATTGTAAATTAGATTCCATTCTCATCTACATTGTGAAGTAATGCCATTTTAGCACCCTGTTGAAGCCTTTGAAGTTTCTGTTAGAATGAGAAAACTACTCATGTTTGGGGTGGCAGGGCCTGTTTTGTCTTTTTCAGAGTAGAATTTTGTTGAATTGTGTCTAGCTTGACATCACCAAGGGGTCTCACAGGAAAATTAGTTTGAAGTCCGAAATGCTTGTTGTGTTACCACCCAGGTTAGAAACATTCAACTTGCTGCTGTTGAGGGTATGGAATGCACAGGGAGCGAAGGGCGAGGGATCTGAGGTATGTATTTCTACACAGAACTGCTGCTCCATGCTCCCAGACTGATCTGCAAGGAAACAGCCTCCAGCAAGTACAGAATGTAGAGACAGCAGCCAAAATTAGATGATAGGAGTGGAATCTAGAGTGAGGCTTGGCTCTGCAGGGACTGGTACCTCTAGCTTAGCAGCTAGGTGTATCAAGAGTATTTTGATTGTTGCAGCAGCAGCGGGCAGAAGCAATGAAAGAAGTAGTTGCTTCAATTCCAGATTAGCTGGTGAGAAACTAATGATTACAAAATTATTTTAATTGAAGCTTCTCAAAAAAAAAAAGGAAAAGGGAGAATGCTTCCTAGTCTGTATTCAGTAATGATTAGATACTTCATTTTATCACTTCCATTGATTATGGTTCAAAATAGGCTTTCTGAGTGGAAAATTCACATCATCTTTTCTCTTTTTTTTTCCAAACACAGGGTCTGTGTACTGGTATTTTGTCTTGCTGAATTATGTAAAGGACGAAGATCTGGCAGGATGTAGTACAGCTTGTGCATCACTGCTGACTGCTGTGTCCCGACAATTGCAGGATCGCCTAACGCCTATGGAAGCATTACTACAAACAAGGTACTAAGAAGTGTGTTTGCAAACTTAAGCAAATATACAAACTGTCTAATGCCATCCTCTGGCATTCTGAAAAAGGTTTGTTGTTTAAAAAAATAAAAAAGTGTTCTGCTGTATCTGTTTGGGCAACAATTAATTTGATACAACGCTGGGAAGTAGTTGGATTTGAGCAGAGCTAAAGATTAATTTAATTGCTTTCTTGTAATTTACAGTGCACTTGAAATCAGCAAATGTGTGCCTAATGTCTATACAATCCTAAAGCTGGTATTTAAGATTCTTGGTGCAAGGATTTTGAGTGTGGGAGGGAATCAGATGTCCCGAGCAGACTCAGGTCTGCGTAATGCTACACAAAATTGTAATGTCTCTGTAAGATGACCATACATTTAGTGTACTGCTGTTGAAGGCCAATTTCTTAGTGTAGAGACCTAGAGTCATTTACTGGGAATTGTGAATTGTGTATCAATATCATTCAAACTGATGTCACATCTCTTATGTCATAAACTGATTGGCCATTTAACTTTGGGTTTATGTGGTACCTAAAAGAAATCGCAGATGGTTCAGTTTTTATAGCCATTTCCAAAGTCATGTTACAGTGATAGTAACATGTTGCCATTAGACATCTCTTCCAGCTATGATTTGTGGGTTAAGAGTTTTCCTTCATGTCAAGAAAGATCAATGTAGTGGAGGGTTGAAAGAGGTTAGCTCAGAATCTTAAGGTCAAATTGAAAATTTAGTAAGCCAACTTTGCAGGGGAAGGGCAGGGGGAGGGGTTGGGATTGTCAGAGGGGGATTGTTTTGCTTGTTTTGTCATTTGAATGAAAGTGTGTGATCTCCTAAGTCCTGATGAAGAAATATGTGGCCTTTCAATTTAATTTTATTTGAAATCTTTCTGTTTGAATAGTGCTTTTTTGTCTTATTCCATTTGCAGATATGGATTATATAGTTCACCTTTTGATCCAGTTCTGTTTGATTTGGAAATAAGTGGCTCTTCTTGTAAAAATGTATATAACAGCAGCATTGGAGTACAGTCAGATGAAATTGATTTGTCTGATGTTCTATCAGGTACATATGTTTAGTCTGTTGTGGAATAATGGCTAATTCTCTCAGTTATACTCTTTTTTTTCCTTTACCGAAGATGCAGTTTTATACTTTCCATCTGTTTTATAGCTGTGCATGATGATGTACAAGATACTCTTACTCTTTTGCTTTGTGAAATCTCTTACATTTCATTTAGCCCTTACGGCAAGAAAAAAAAAAAAAGCCTCTTTGGGAAATCTGTGCTCTTCTTATCCTGTAGATCTATGAAAAGGCTAGAGATTAAATAAAGAGGCTGTTATCATTCTCTGGTTCACAGTCTTCTAGGATGCATCTGTCACAGCTTTCTTGAGATAATGTTATTCATTTAGACTACCAACCATCTCATAGGCAAAGAAACCTAAATGCATTATTCTGAAATTGGGAAGCTGTCTTATTGCAGTCTTCTACTTAAATGTTACAGATATAATGTGATTATTTTTGTTTGGGTTTTTTTTCCTGTTTCAGGTACGTTAAAATACATTAAAAGCATATTTGTGTCTATCACTCAGATTAGTTCAGAAGTAAATCTTTAGACCATGGAATATCCTAAGTGTGAGACTGGTTTTACTTGTCAGGAAATTCTTGTCATATTCTTCAGTCACAGTGACTCGTTCACTTTTCTTGCATATTCTTGTCCATCTCCTTCCCATCCCTTCCTCCCTCCACACAACACTAGGAATTTGTTATATGTTGAGTAATAGTCTAGATTTTATACTGACTTGGTGTGTGATCTTAGTTGGTGTGTTTCTTTCTTTTCCTCTGCAGTAACATTGATGTCTATATATTCGCAATCTAATTTTCTCACAGTGTAAAGCATCCACTATAAAATCTATTTCTGGAATTGAGAAGGTTACACTATACTTCTGCAGTCACATCTGGTAGTTTCACTTAGGATGCTCTGTTAATAACAGACTTAGCAGCATTATCCATTTAAAAATACACTTTCATTTGTATTGTGGATGTGATAGTGTTTGGGTAGCTGTTCTTCAACATGTATTATGTTTATCTGTTCCTTCCAAGTCTCCAGGACTTGAAATGTAGCTATCAAGAAAACATTAGCTGATTGTGCAGATGTATGTTTTTCTTTCAGGAAATGGGAAAATAAGTAGCTGTGCAGCAGCTGAAGGAAGTTTTACTTCACTTACTGGACTTCTGGAAGTTGAACCTCTGCACTTTACCTGTGTTTCTACAAGTGATGGAACTAGAATAGAAAGGGACGATGCAAGTACGTTTACTGGTATATACAACTTTTCTTTTTCTACTTAACATAGTTCCACAGTATGATATTTTTAATTGGGCATAATGAGCACTGTTTGAAAAACAGATTGTCTGTAGTTTAAGTGTTGAAATGCATGGTGGGGTAGCTTGAGTTTTGTTTTTTAAGTAGTTGCTATATAGGAAGTTAAACTTCTTAGAGCTTAGCAAACTGGATTCCAGATTTATTAATTTTAATGAATTTGTTTCTGTTGGAGTGTATAACATACAAGCTTGCGTCTTTACCTTGCAGCCTTATGTGGCAAAAGGATTCCAGGATATGAGGTGCCTCTTCCCTAATGAAAATGTTGCATGTGTAATGAGTGAGCATAGTCTGTAAATCATATACTTTGTAATTCAAGGTGATGTTACTTTGTATCAAGACCTGGATAAAAGGAGATACTTCTGTTGTTTATACCTTGCCCTTTAATTTAATTCCTTACTAATTGCTAAGGCATATTTTATATCTTTTCTACATACATGTTTGTTCTGTTTGTTTGTTTCATGCCAGTGAGTACCTTTGGGGTTACCCCAGCAGTTGGTGGCCTCTCTTCTGGAACAGTTGGGGAAGCCTCAACAGCACTGAGTTCAGCAGCCCAGGTAGCTTTGCAGTCTCTCTCTCATGCAATGGCCTCAGCCGAGCAACAACTCCAGGTGCTGCAAGAGAAACAGCAGCAGCTTTTGAAGCTTCAGCAACAGGTTGGAGGCTATTTAGCTATTTTTTCGTGCTGTCTTTAGACTTCAAAAGCTGAGAGAGTAGTTGCAGGGCTAGTTGCCTTTTTTGTTTTCAAAATCAAGTCTTATTATGTATAAGTTTATCAGTCTGGACTTGAGAATAGCCCACAAAATGAAAAGCACGATTGCCGACACACGGAAGTAGCAGACATAAAACCATTGCCAGTGTGAAGCTTAGCTGTATTGACCCTACTTTGCTGTTCAGTTGAACGGTTGTGGGGTGGTTTTATTATTCCATTACTTAATTCCTCATGTTCCTCATCAACTGAGGTCAAATTGAATAGAGTTTAAATTTTTAGCTTAGAGTTGAATGCCTAAGTGCCTGTGTTGAAGGTAGCTGGGAGTTACTAAATCTAGTTCTATAATGAAAGCTGTTCTTGTAGTTCAATACTACTACTATGTTCACAAAGCAGTATTATCTGCTGCATACACTGCTTTCATTTTCCCCACAGAAAGCTAAGCTGGAAGCAAAACTGCATCAGACAACAGCAGCAGCAGCGGCAGCAGCATCAGCAGTTGGTCCTGTTCACAACTCTGTGCCTTCTAATCCAGTAGCAGCCCCAGGGTTCTTCATTCATCCTTCGGATGTCATTCCACCCACACCCAAAACAACTCCTCTCTTCATGACTCCACCTTTGACTCCACCTAATGAGGCAGTTTCTGCTGTTATTAATGCAGAGCTTGCTCAGCTTTTCCCTGGTTCAGTCATTGATCCCCCAACAGTTCACCTTGCAGCACATAACAAGAACACAAGCAAATCTAGAACGGTAATTATATATGTGTGTTTTTTCTTATAGAAAGAAGATTATAGAATTCATTGGGTTGGAGGGGACCTTTAAAAGTCATCTGTTCAAATCCCCTTGCAATAACAGGAACATCTTCAGCTAGATCAGGCTGCTCAGAGTCCCGTGAAGCCTGATCTTGAATGTCTCTAGGGATGGGGCCTGCACCACCTCCCTGCGCAATGTGTTCCAGTGTTCCACCGCTCTCATAGTGAAAAAAACTCCTTCCTGATATCCAGCCTAAATCTACTCTTCCCAAGTTTAAAACCATTGCTTCTCAACCTACACACTTTTGTGAACAGTCCCTCCCCAGCTTTCTTGCAGGCCCCTTCACATAGTGGAAGGTCACTATTAGGTCTCCATGGAGCCTTCTTCTCCAGGCTGAGCAACCCCAGCTGTCTTAGCCTGTCTTTTTAGAAGAGGTGCTCCAAGCCTCTGATTTATTTTTAAGATGCTGTAAGCCTTAGCAAGATCTATTTTGTACTTGAGTGCTAGTAAATATTTATTTGTATTAGATATGAAAATACCACCACTAAATTTAGATCATATCTCCCAGAATGTTAGGGGCTGGAAGGGACCTTGAAAGATCATCTAGTCCACCCCCTTGCCAGAGCAGGATCACCTATACCAGATAACACAGGAATGCATCTAGATGTGTTTTGAGTATCTCCAGAGAGGGAGACTCCACAACTCCTCTGGGCAGCCTGTTCCAATGTTCAATCACAGTGAAAAAGTTTTTTCTCATGTTTCCATGTAACTTCCTGTGCCTCAATTTCCACCCACTGCCCCTTGTTTTGTCATGGGGCATCACTGAGAAGAACCTGACTCATGTGAAAAGTAAGACTTATGAAAGAGTGATGGAGTTAGAGCATCTCAAATGGTTTCTTTTAATTTGAGCTAGCTTAATTTGAGTTTAGTAGTTAATATATTTTTATGGTTCGTGCACAAATCCAAATGTAGTGTTTCAAAATTCTGTGTCTTTAAATCGTAAGAGGTTTTCTTAGTCTTTTCCAAAGAACATATTACTGTAAATGTGTAGATGTTAACAACTATATTTTACTGATTGACCTTTTTTTTTTTTTTTTTTTTCCCCCTCTCTCCTGCTCCCCCCCCCTCCCAAATCCCTCTTCTCCTCAGAATCCACTTGGATCCGGTCTTGCTCTTGCAATATCTCATGCTTCACATTTTCTTCAACCTCCACCTCATCAGTCAATTATTATAGAGCGAATGCACTCAGGTAAAAGCAGAATTCCTGATAATAATTTTTACATATTTTGTAATATGTGGATTGTTTTACAGGATCTTAAGTAAGTTGCTGAGCTACAGTCTTGCTTGTCTTTCTAAAGAAAAGATATTACTCACTTGGCATTTCTGTTGTATCTGAAAGTTTAAGATTCAGCATTCAGTGATGTTTATCAAGTTGAAAAATCCTGCTGGGGGATGGGTGAATATGTTGTGTCTCTGGACAGAGCACCTGTTCTGAAGTAGTGCATAAAAAGCATAACAAGCTTAAGCCAAAATTTTCCTTCTCAAAGGGTAAAAGCTATAGTGAGAGATTCTGACATTGTGCAGCTATTTTTAATCTCAAATACATGCCTTTGGAACACTATATATAAAAACAAAGATTTTGTTGTTTGAGAAGTATCTCTCTCTGCTGATTAGCATATGCTGACGTTTTAGGCAATCCTGTCTTTTTCCCCAGGAGCAAGAAGATTTGTGACCTTAGATTTTGGAAGACCTATATTGCTGACGGATGTCTTGATCCCCACCTGTGGAGATTTGGCTTCTTTGTCTATTGACATCTGGACTTTAGGAGAAGAAGTGGATGGAAGGCGACTGGTAGTGGCTACTGACATTAGCACACATTCACTTATTTTACATGACTTGTTGCCTCCCCCAGTTTGCAGGTTTATGAAGGTAAAAGGAGATAGACTTCATACTCTTATCTTTTAAATTAGTGATCTGTGTTAGCATGTGATCTTAGTTTCCCTATGTTCTTTTCAGGCCAAACCTTAGCTGGCTATACATTTTAATGAATTTTTGACAGTGTTTATTTCTGCTTGTTTTGGTACAATTGTTACAGTATAGTTGTGTTCTCTTTCAGATCACTGTTATTGGTCGATACGGTAGCACAAATGCTAGAGCAAAAATCCCATTAGGATTTTATTATGGCCATACCTATATCTTACCTTTTGAAAATGAGCTGAAACTAATGCATGATCCCCTCAGAGGAGAAGGTGAAGCTGCAAATCAGCCAGAAATTGACCAACATTTGGCAATGATGATTGCATTACAAGAAGACATACAATGCAGGTTAGATTTAAAAGAGGTGTACTTACTAGTTTTGTTAAACTTGAAATACTGGGTTATCATAATTTTCTAGGGTTTTTTTATTATTTTCATGTATATTTTTCTTGTTCTTTCTGTAGTAGTCTTCAGACAAAAGAAAAGTGTGCCTTTGTTACAGAGTTAGTGCAGTGAATATCTTTATAGCAGTAACAAAGACTATGCTGTGGCTCTTTCTCCTCTTCCCCCCCCCCCCCCCCCCATTTCCCCCAATATCTGTTTTAAAAGTGCATTCAGAATGGACCAGTGGTGGTCTTCTGGCAGTGTGACTGTCAAATGTATTGCCATTTGCTAACGTCTATTGAATTGTGTGTTGGAATGTTTTCTTTTAGGTACAATTTGGCCTGTCATCGGTTAGAAATCCTTCTGCAGAGCATTGACCTGCCACCACTCAACAGTGCTAACAATGCCCAGTACTTCTTACGAAAGCCAGACAAGGCAGTAGAAGAAGATAGCAGAGTATTTTCTGCTTACCAGGACTGCATTCAGTTGCAGCTTCAACTCAACTTGGCTCACCATGCTGTTCAGAGGCTCAAAGTAGCTTTAGGTGCAAGCAGGAAAACACTCAAGCAGCATTCTGATCCAAAAGAGTTGATTCAGATGTCATCCACAGAACAGTTACGCACTATTATTAGATACTTACTGGATACATTGCTTAGTTTACTACATTCCTCCAATGGTTAGTATTTTTGCCATTAAAATAGTCTGTCTTGTAATTTCTTGTACCAGTTTGTGCTTAAGTATAACCAAATCTTGGTTTTGTTTTGTGTATATCCCATGGGAATATTTTCATTGATATGACACTGATTTGGTTTTGACAAATGGCCTGGCCTTTATGGGTTGTCTGCAAATAGGTTGCATTTCGTCCTATGTTCCTTCTACCTTGTGCCAATTAGTCTAATCATCATAGCTTTTAAAACTTACTTATGTTTTCAAGGCATTATCTCCTTAAACATAGTTGCCTTTTCTCTTTTCTTAAAAGGGCACTCTGTTCCCGTGGTTCTGCAAAGTACTTTTCACGCTCAAGCTTGTGAAGAATTATTTAAACACCTATGTATCAGTGGAACCCCAAAGATACGATTGCATACTGGCCTTCTGCTTGTTCAGCTCTGTGGAGGCGAGAGGTGGTGGGGTCAGTTCCTCTCAAACGTACTGCAGGAATTATACAATTCAGAGCAACTTCTCATATTCCCACAAGACAGGTAAGTAGTAAGTCTGTGTTGATACCTGTGTGTCACTTAAGTAATACCATTGTTCATAACTTAACAATGGAATTGACAAAATACAACTGAAGAATACTGGTCCATCTATTCAGTTGATTTAAGGACAATCCAACAAAAGCACCGCAAATTACAAATGTCTGTTTGCAGTTCCTGCACATATTTGGTGCATGCACAACTATAAATTGCTGGATTCTCTTACTGGGAGATCTTCACATACCTAACAGGATTGATCCTTACTGTCAAAAATTGCCTTCTCATTTATCAAGTTTAAACACACCCTCATCATACTCCTGCCCTTCTGATGCTTTTGGAAGTAGGATTGAGACTAGAAGCCACACTATTAGCATTTAATACGAAAGATAAGAGCAAATAAATGTAGAGTTCAGTATTGAATATTAGATATGTTTATTATTGTATATAATGGATTGAACGCTTCGATATTCTAAACATTAGCATTTTATTGTAATCAAACATACTTACTGTTCTTTGGCTTTCTGCCTTCTTTGGCAGCAATGGATAGCAATGTTTATTTTTTCACTACTTCAAAAAATGAATTAGTTCCAATCATATAAGAATACATAGAATTAATTGTCTATTCCTGCTAGTCAGTATGTCATATATATTAAGAAATAAAGTGAATGAGATCTTCTTTCAGGTGTTAGATGTTGCCTGCCTTTTGAGGGGGAAAACATAAAATGTTCACCCTGAAGGTTTGCGCCATCCTTAGAAGGTGAAGTCAGTTCACGTGCTAGGCCGCAGTAGCAATTTCCTTGTGCCTCAGATTGAAGCCTAGGGGAATACTGTTCTGTAAGAGTTTTCAGGTTATTACTGGATCGGAAAAATAAATAAATCTTAAATATATAATTTTTATTTTTAGGGTCTTCATGTTGCTTTCTTGCATTGGCCAAAGATCGCTTAGCAACAGCGGCGTTTTAGAAAGCTTACTTAATCTCCTGGATAACCTGCTGTCACCACTGCAACCTCATTTACCTGTGCACAGAAGAACTGAAGGTAGCCTTCTGATTTGGGAAAATATATTTTCGTATTCATTACAAGATAGAAAATTGAGAGACTAGCTCACAATTTTTGGTGTATTAAATGAAGAAATTGCTTGGTTACTTTATTTCCAAAACACAGCTGCTTTTTAAAATGTGCCAAAACTTGTATTCTTTAGGTACTAAAAGAGTTTCCTCTACTCCCCCCCACCCCCCAATTAAACCTGAGCAAAATCCATTTGATTGCTTTTAATTCATCTAGGAAGCTTTAAAGTTTTAACAGAGTGGGGGGGAACATCCAATGTGTAGACATCTTTAGTGACTTCAGTGTATTTTGGAAGGAAGTGCCTCTTTTTGCTCAGGAGATCCTTTCTAAGGTTCAAGCTTTTGAAGTGAAATGTGGTTACAAAGGCAGGTTTATTAGGTATATTTGCATGGTTTCACCAAACCACATGGTGGGGTTTTTTGTAATCACAAGGAACATTTTTTTTTTTTAACCTAAGAAGTACTGAAACTATATTCCCCTAACTTGATTTTCTTTTGAGTGTTTTCTTGACAATCTTAAATTTGAAGAAAAAGCTTGCCTTTGAAAACATCAAACTCTAGGCTACTTATTTGTAATGTACATGTAGCAGAGCATTGTAGAAGTTCTCAGCATTGTGAAGTTGATAAATGCCAGCTGAGACTGTCCTTGCTTTTTACCTTGTCTCCTGATGTAATCAAGCCTACAGCTGGTGTCAGAAGCTGCCCTATTGCTTCCCATTGGTCTACCATGTACTTTCTCTGTCGTGGCCATATCCTGCTGTAGTCTCTAACTAGTTTGAGGCAAACCGAAGCTTACATCTCCTCTACCTCTGTTTGCACTCTCCCCACAGCTGCCAATTCCTTTCATAGCTCTTGCCTTACTAGTTGTCCTCACGGAGGACTTTAGGAAGCAGAAGTAACTGATACTTCAGAACTTTATTTGCTGGTCTTCCAGCTTCCTTCCTCCTGGACAGTACAGGTGAGTACTAGGGCAGTATGTGTGGTGGAAGCATCAGATACAGCAGAAGAAATTCCTGTTTGAGAACTATCACACATAACTAAGGGTCAAAGGGGTGAAAACTTACTGGGGAAGGTCAGAAAACAAAGGACAATCAGAACAACAGGTGAGTGTTTTGGGCAGAAAGAAGTTGTAAACTTTGAGGTAAAGGGAAAATAAAAGGAATAAGCTGAACGCACTTGCCAGGAGAGAGCAAAGCTGAAATTCTTCATTTAAGAGATAAAAGAACTTCACTTATTTATCAGATGTATGAGGAGGTGTATACTTGTATGCTTCACTCTGCAGCAGACTGTTTTGTTGTTTTTTTTCCATTCTGTCAACCAAAAAGATGGGTAGAGGTCACCAGTGCTACACATACTTATTCTTGCAATGTAGTCTGCAGTTCCTGTTTAGGTTCCGTTATGGAGAGACCTCCTTGTCCTTTGCCTGCTTAGCTGTGGGCTGCTTTCTGCTAGTGTGGACAGGAAAGTGGAGTTAACAGTCAGGGCCTGCATCCTATTCTTTGGGTTACCAGCAGCTACATACTACCTTGGGCAGATCTGTGCCTTGGACAAGTCTGTGCTTTAGTTTTCTTGTTTCATCTGTAATTAATAATAAGTTGAGTGAGTTAAAGGCTTTTTTAAGGTCGGTGCATAAAAAGTGTAGTGTAGTTAAATTTGGCTCAGCGCATTGCATAGATAAGTAAGTGTGCCTGTAGTCTTCAGTACTAAGGATTTTGCTGTATTGATATTATGAAAAAGAATGCCATTTCATAATGACTATCTTTAAGTGACCGTTAATTGTAGGTTTCTGCTCATTATCAAGCATTTCTGAGTTCACTTTGGAATAGTTTATTTAGATTCATTCATGCACACAGATTTTTCTTTCATGATGTTTAACATGTGGTTTCTTTTCCCTCCTACCTATACAAAAATCTGCATTTAATGTGTAAGACTCAAATAGGTAATAGCCAGTCTTTAGTGTCACCTGCATGATTTATCCAGTCTGAACTCAGTCTTGGCTTTCCTGCATCCTATTCAAATGGCTATGTGAAAATGCACTAACAATGAAGGTATTTTGTTGGAACACCTAATGATGGACGTATTTCGCACTGTTGAATTTGAGACATCTAATTTCTGTGCTTAAATTCAAGCATATGTCATTTCTGCCTTTGATATTTAGGAAATACAGACATTTTTTACCTATTTTTAAAAATTGCTGCTTAATTTTTAGCTGCGAAAGTAAAGATTAAGCTTTTGACTTCTGACTTCACCAGACTGAAAGAACTGTGACGTTTTCTCTTGCACCTGAGTTCTATACCGAATGTTTAGGGTGTTTTCTTCATTTATGAGTGCTTACATTTTTGTCCATATTTTTCAACAAAACAAACAAAAACAACAACAACAAAAGAAATGGAATCTTTGTGGCCTAGTGAAACATGTACTATCTAATGCTGTTTGTCTTCAAAACTAGTTTGTTCTGGCTTCAAAACTTTATTAAGATGCTTAAATATATTTATTTTGAAGGAGTTTTAGATATCCCCATGATCAGCTGGGTTGTAATGCTGGTGTCCAGACTACTGGATTATGTAGCTACTGTTGAAGATGAAGCAGCCACAGCCAAGAAACCTCTGAATGGGAAAGAGAGGGAACGATTTTTGACAGGTGTGTTAACAGTTACTAATAAAACTTGCTTCTCTGGGTATTGGTTTAGGAGCTGTTCAGATGTTTAAAATATATTTTCAATTCACTTGAAAAATTAGATTTTAAAGCAGATGTGATCGTGTTATTTGCACTGCTATCTGCTTCCTTCAGTCAACTTTCTCTTTAGAAATACAACACTTTTTCAGTTTAAGTGAAAAATACAGAGTTGATTTGAGCTTGTGAAATGTCAATATATTATCCCATGACTGGGATCTTGCATTTGAGAGTCCCCCTCTGCTGAAACGGTGCATTGTGAGGAATTGGAACAGCATAATTTTTGTTGTAATTTTTGTCAGTTTGTTTTTATTGAAGTTGATTAATTATGGTTTTCTTTTAACATCCTTGTTAAAAATGAAAACTGTAAAACTTTCATGATCTAGAAGCCATTCAGACATTTTTAGTTAGGATAGTCATACATTTTAAAAATAAGGAAAACAAGATGGTACCATTTCTCTTCAAAATTACACAGAAATACCACCTTCAGTGGTGATAGATGTGTAACACTAAAAGATAGTTTTTCTCAATTCTTTGGTATTTACTCTATGGGGATGTTAGCAACTACTGCAATGAAAATGCTTCTCTTTGGAGTTAAATGGGGTTTACTAAGGTGGATTACTATCTCCTTTTTTTATTATTATTTCCATTAGGAAACCAGTGGAGTTTTATAAATAATAGCCTTCACACTCAGAGTCTGAGCAGATCTACTAAAGGCAACAGTAGCCTGGATAGACTGTATTCTCGCAAGATCAGAAAACAGCTTGTGCATCATAAACAGGTGACTCCAAGCACGGTAGTGGCTATTTTCACAGAAGTATATCTCTTACTGTATAGCTCATTCCTTGGAAGAACAGCTTTGGCCTTGGACTTGTTCAGCCTTGCTTTTGCATAGGTCTGGTTCTGTAGCTAAAGGCTGCCTAACTTCTTTGACATTCGTCTCAAACCATGGGGCATGGGATCTACTGGAATAACAGATGTTGGAGTGAACTGTTGCACTCTGTGTCCCATATTGGTTAACAAATCTAATTGACTTTCTAGATAAATGTGGATACACCTGAGTGCAAAAATTGAAGCAGTGATTTAAAAGTTGATAATTATTAAAACACACAACTTTAATTCCTAAATGCAACCATGCAGGTTTTATGACCCAGGGCATGTGTGCTTGAGCTCCTTTAAAATTACTGATTCTTCTTAAACTTAATCTACTGTGGGTCTGCTACTAGCCCCTCCTGGTGTCTTAATTAAAATTGTATATATACTGTATTTTGAAATCTCAAGTTACAATTTGAACTGAAGAATGCTGTCATATGAACATACTGATCCTTTTAACATCTTATTGCTTAAATTTTCATTTTTTCCTATTAACATTTTCTTTTAGCAACTTAACTTACTAAAAGCAAAGCAGAAGGCTTTGGTGGAACAGATGGAAAAAGAGAAAATACAAAGCAACAAAGGATCATCATACAAACTTTTAGTAGAACAGGCAAAACTAAAGCAGGCTACTTCAAAGGTATGATGCTCTGAAACTGTGACTGCCTTCTTGTCCTTTGTGTGAAAAGACCTGTTCCTGCAAAGTCATTTTTGTCCAACATTGACCTTACTTTAAAAAGTCATTCCATCATGGCTGCTATCAAGTATTTTCTGATGCTGAGAACAGCAGCCATCTGGAAACTTCTTGCACTCTGAAAACAAGGTTTATCACTCTGCAGGGATTGTCTTGGTAGTCATGGCCAAAATCACTAATAATATTGTAACTTTCAGAATGCCAGTCATATCTTTAAACATTGCATAGTATATACCATTTGAAATGTTAAGTACTTTGCATGGCCATCTTTTATGCAGGATACTTTTCCGACTGCTTTCCTGGAGGAATAATCATGTCAGTGACTGTCTTCCCAAACTAAGACTTCTGAGAATGTTTCCTGAGCTTTCTCAGAAGCTTCTTAGCTTCTTCAAAGTATTTATCATACATGTTGAGGCGCTTTGCAGTGAGCCTCAGATACTGACAGTGGATGTGGAAGTTAAAGAATCATTGTGATTGAGATGAAGTGCTGGAATTTAGGGGTTTCTGGAGATGGCAACATGCCTTTTGCAGGGAACACAAAAATGTGTGAAACTTTCTAGCTACCAAACCTAGGTATCTCTTTTCATATTTACTTTCCAGTTCCAAAAGTACTAATGTCTGCCATGATGATTGAAAGTAGGCCTCTAGAAAGAGATTATAGTGTTAGCTGGACTTCAGAGGCAATCTGAAGGGAAATCTGATTTCATAATTACTGCCAGTAATTACAAACAAAAATACCCTCAACCAAAATTTAAACACTTGCATAAAAATGTATCCCTAAGTTTTCACTAACTGCTTGTCATTAGCTGTTCTTTTTGCACTATCTTCTGCATTATTCCAGCAGCTTATATCAAGGGGGCTATTCCACTGGTGGCCTCCTTGAGACATCTCTAAATGAGTCACTGGCTGAAATATGCTGTCCAGCTATTTAAGTTTCACTTTATAGTAGCTGTGTTGCATCAAAAATGCATGTTGAACTAAAGAGTTTTCCTAACCTCTAGTTATGGTATTACTATACCTTTAATAGTTGTATTTCATGCCGTTCTTACTACTCTGCCTACTAATCACTTTCAGTTATGACAAGTGAGAAACCTGAAAGGTATTGCATTTAGGAGAAAGCTGAAACCTTTGAGTTAGTAAATCACACAATCACAGAATGGTTTGGGCTAGAAGGGACCTTAGTTTTTTCTCTGGTCTACTTCTGTAGATTTAAGTGAGATCATAAGAGGTGTTTGTGTTGTCTGATTATAGGCTACCTGTAGAGCTGATACAATAAACTGAACTAATAAGTGTGTGCATTGGGAGGATTAATAAAAACATTGTCATTCCACTGAATTTTTAGAGACTCTATCAAAAAGGTTGTAGTTTAGAGCTCTGACCAGTTATCAGGGTGGTTCAATTTATAGCAGGTAATGGACACTTTGTAGCCTGGGAAGCATTAAGGAAGTTAAAAACTAGTGATGACTGATTTAATATAAAGAACTGAAAAGTCATCATTCTTGTAAGAGTAAATTTCCATGTTAGCTGTTTCTATATGCAGTTTGCTCCATAGCTTTATAGACACATGTAGAAATATGAAACTCCTGAGATACAAATTCTCAGTATGTTTTCTGGCAAATACAAAGGCTTAATCGACACTTGTCCTGCCAAAACAAATTCCTGTTAAAGCTTTAATTCCATTCCAGATTCTCATATATTCTTAGACTTTTTTTCCCCTGAAGTTTTACAGTTATTGTTTTTGCTGCCTCAGATTTTCACTGTGAAAAGATTTAGAGATGAGTTTTAACCTGTCACTGTTTTTTCAAACTTAATTTCTACAGCACTTCAAGGATTTAATACGATTACGTCGGACTGCAGAATGGCCTCGTTCTACTTTAGACACAGAAGTATCAGCAACAAAGGAAACTCCAGAAATTGAGCCCCTTCCATTTACCCTGGCACATGAACGTTGTATTTCCGTAGTGCAGAAGTTGGCGCTCTTTCTCTTGTCCATGGACTTTACTTGTCATGCAGATTTACTTCTATTTGTTTGTAAGGTAAACAAATATGGAACATCACTCTAGTTTCAATGGACACCCCATTAATTGAGCTTTCCACAACTGCTGTTTGGATGGCTTGATGATAAAAATCAGCTGCAACATAATTTTTAGTAATTTCTGATCTGTCACCTGTTGTGTAACTTATGAGGGCTTCAAAAGTGAGCAGAAAAATCAACTTAAAAAAAATATTTTCATATAATTACATTTGTGACCTTTTAAAATATAAGCTAGTATACTTGATTTACTTGTAAGCAAAATGTAATCATCATATAAATTAAAACTATTGCATATTTTCATAGTGTTTAAGTAGGCTTTTTTTTTTCTTGATAGGTTCTTGCTAGGATTGCAAATGCTACAAGACCAACAATTCATTTATGTGAGATTGTGAATGAGACTCAGTTGGAAAGATTATTGCTGCTACTTGTTGGAACTGACTTTAACAGAGGAGACATCTCTTGGGGAGGAGCATGGGCTCAGTATTCTCTGACTTGTATGCTGCAGGATATTCTAGCAGGTTCGGTTTCACATTTCTCAGCATGTGTATTATACTTTCTTCCTTTGATAATTTAGGGATTTTATTATTATGTTAGAATCTGCTGACACTATAAAGACTGGGGGGGAATGTCATAACATTGAGAACAGTGTGAGAAAATGCAATGTGGAATTGCAGTTACAGTCAGTCCTGAAAAGTTATTTGAAAATTATTCAGAACTCCTCCTCTTGAAAAAAGTAGGCCATAGAGGATTTAATTAGATGAAGAAAAAGAGTTGGCCTGAACAACTGGAATAAAGCTTGAAATGGTGTTATCTGTTTAATCTAATTGCTGTCTACAACTACCTGAAGGGAGGTTGGTCTCTTCTCCCAGACAACCAGCACCAGAACAAAGGACATAGTCTCAAGCTGTGTTAGGGGAGGTTTAGGCTGAATGTTGGAAGAAGTTCTTCATAGAAAGGGTGATTGGCCATTGGAAAGGGCTGGCAAGGGAGGTGGTGGAGTCACCATCACTGGAGGTGTTTAGGAAGAGACTTGATGGGGTGCTTGGTGCCATGGTTTAGTTGACTAGATAGTGGTGGATGATAAGTTGGACTCGATCTCAAAGGTCTCTTCCAACCTGTTCTATTTTATTCCTATTTGTAGGAGAGCTGTTGGCACCTATGGCTGCTGAAACTATGGAAGAAAGTGCTTTGGGGGAAGATGCCGGAGCTTCGGCTGGGGATTCTGATGATTCTCTCCAGCAGTCCACAGTTCAGTTAGTGGAAACAATAGATGAGCCTTTGACACATGACATCACAGGTAAACTATTCCCTAATATTGACCTTTATATGTATACTGCAAAAAGTTTTAAAAACTTCGCTGTTACTTATCCATCAAAATACCAGTAAAGGATTTTTGGTGATAGAATAACTTGTTTCTGAAAATGCAGGCAGACTATTAGTAATTCTTCAACTTAGTTTTACATCCCATCAATAAAAAATGATTGGCTTTCCCATTATTTAAAAAAGGCAACTTGACTGCATTCATTAACTTTATCGACTAAGAGCTGTAATATGAAAAGCCTTAAAATGATCCTGTAAGTATATATCTCATGGTTTATAATTTGTGCTTGCACTATTAATGTTCTCTAAATCATTCAAAGGTGCTCCACCTCTGTCATCTTTGGAAAAAGATAAGGACATTGACCTTGAATTATTGCAAGACCTGATGGAAGTTGATATTGATCCTTTGGATATTGATTTGGAAAAAGATCCACTTGCAGCTAAAGTCTTCAAGGTAGGGCACACCTCAGTTTTCAGGATAACCTTTACATGTGAAATAGTAAAATATTTTTTATTTTGCACTTTGTCATTTAGTCATTTTTATTTTGTATAAAGGTTGAATGAGGAGTGACAGACAAGAATGTTAAGTATGTGTTCACATCTCAGCTTTATTCATATCTCAGTTGACCATAAATGGTTTACTTTTGTGTGAAGGTGTCTGTGTATACAAGAGGTTCTGAGTTTACCCATGCTTTAGCACATGTTAAGGGCAAGAAAAGCTCAATGTAAAAGAAAAATAAGACTTAGTCTTGTCCTAGTGTAAAAAGTCAGCAGTACCTAGTGTTCACACCAGCTTCAGACAACAAAGAGAAGCAACTAACTTCAAAACGTGCATCACTGTGGAACAAGAAAATTATTATGGACTCGATCTCAAAGGTCTCTTCCAACCTGGTCTATTCTATTCATACTTAAAATAAATCAAAACATATCAGAGTTAGTAAAATACATTTAGATGTAATAGTATATCATCAAGGTATATTCAAAACAAAAAATACTTTCTTGGTAAAGAAACACCACTGTTCATGATCATATGTTTGGTCTCTTTTCTCTGTCCATAAGGATGATGCTCACATTTGGAGTTTTCCCACTACCCTTACTATTGACTTAAATCTTCAGCCTCATTTCAGTTACCTCAATTATCCTGCTCACCACTTGCTCAGACAACACTAAATTTTCGGGGGTTTTCTGTATTCCCTCATATGTCCTTCTACTTATTACCTGTCGTTATAAATGCTTGCTCTCTTTACTCACAATACCAAAAATTGCACTTATTGCTTAGTTTTTATGTTATTGATGTTTCCTTCTTTATTTTGCTATTGTTTCATGTGTCAGTATTCCTTAGACAATAATGATCTACAGGTATCTTCATGATCTGATTACCCAATTGGTAGCCAAAAGATAGCCAGAAAACCACTCTTCATTCTCACTCCTCTTTAAGATTTGCATCCGTTATCTGTAAATTGTTACTGGATCTTGCCATTAATAAGACAGGCATACAGAAATTGCCTTTATACAGTCTTACACTTTATTTTCTTGTGGTCCCTATAATTTTTTAGTGTCTTAAATAATGACTTTAGAGTACAGATTATTTAACTTTTGCAGTGCCCAATACAAATAATACCTGAGCCTCAAAGAGGCTTCAAGGTGCTTTAATAGGACAGTTAATAATGTAGTATTCTCTCTTGGTAAATAACTTCTTGAAATAGCTGTGTGATAACTCCACTTCCAAATTTACAACATGGTACAAAGTATGTGAATGTAAACTGACAATAACCTTTTCGCATTGTCGTCTTGAATCTTTGCAGCAGCTAACTACATTGCCTGATTCTGACAGTCTTTAAGGTTCCAGTGGTCTAAATTGCAATAAAAATTTAAATTTTCTAAAGCTGTTGGATCCACTCTTCTGCTTTTCATTTTTTCTAACTTCAGTGTTTGCTGTTAGTTGTTACAAATTTTATTTTTGTAGTTGGGCAGTCTATAAAGTTTCTGTTAATTTTTATTCTTTTGTTTTGTTCTGGTTTTTAAGCCTATAAGCAGCACCTGGTATGATTACTGGGGTGCCGATTATGGTACCTATAATTACAATCCTTATATTGGAGGCGTTGGCATTCCAGTTGCAAAGCCACCAGTAACTACAGAGAAAAATGGATCACAAACTGTGAGTGTATCAGTCTCTCAAGGTAAGCAAAGAATTAGTTATGCTCAGGGTCTTTTTGCTGTGATACTGTGTTTGCCATATTTGCATACTATTTTCCCAATATCAACATGTATTAAGTGGAAAGAATTACGTTTTCTGAATGCCACATTTTTTTCTCTGGTAAATGAGAGCTTATTATGTGACATTTGTATTTAAAACAGTTTAACAGAGCAGAAAATATTACCATTTTTTTTTATCATGCACTTATAGGCATTTTTAAATAATTTCTGTTTTGTCAGTAAAATTTTAAAGCTTTTTTACGAGTTGACTGATGTTTTTAGATAATTTGCCCTAAAGAATGAGGTGGCACACTTGTACTTGCAGTACAAGTACTTGGTGATAGATCTTTACCCTGTCACACTAGAGAAAACCAGTCTTTTGATTCTTGGCTAATAGACTTAGGAGAAGCAGTCTTAAACATACAGAGTTAGTCTTGTGTGTTATTAAAAGGACTGATTAAAAAAAATGTGCATTTGTAACAGGAATTGAGTATTTTATTAATTATATAGCTGGTGCTTATAAGAATCTTGTGTTCATTTCAGAGTATGTTTCTACATTTTGCTTCTGTATGATATAAAGGTGAAAATTTCTGTTAGTGATACTAAGAATTTTTTCAGTTTGTGTTTGCACAGGAAGTTAAAGTAACTCTTTATATGTCTTTAATTCAGTTTTACCCTGTTTGTTGCCTTGTGTAGCTTTAGATGCACGTCTAGAAGTTGGACTTGAGCAGCAGGCTGAGCTGATGTTGAAAATGATGTCCACCCTGGAGGCTGATTCCATTCTGCAAGCATTAACAAACACATCTCCTACATGTAACTACATGTTGTCAAATTGTTCTCTTCACATAATGACCATGATGCTTTGAAATTTGTACTAATTTTATTTTGAAGTTGTTTTCCTGAATTTTCTTATTTGGACAAGTTTTAGAAATATTTCTTTATTCCGAGTGTTTAATTGTCTATAAATGCACTTAAGACATTTTGCAGGATTTATTTCACAGTGCATTATCCTACACTGGAGAAATTGTTTCAGATCTAGGTACTGGCCAGTAGGAGCAGGGAGGTCATTGTGCCCCTGTACTCAGCACTGGTTAGGCCACACCTTGAGTACTGTGTCCAGTTCTGGGCTCTTCAGTTTAGGAAAGATGTTGAGTTGCTGGAACATGTTCAGAGAAGGGCAACAAAGCTGGTGAGGGGTTTGGAACACAAGCCCTCTGAGGAGAGGCTGAGGGAGCTGGGGTTGCTTAGCCTGCAGTTGAGGCTCAGGGCAGACCTTATTGCTGTCTTCAACTACCTGAAGGGAGGTTGTAGCCAGGTGGGGATTGGTCTCTTCTCCCAGGCAACCAGCACCAGAACAAGAGGACACAGTCTCAAGCTGTGCCAGGGGAGGTTTAGGCTGGATATTTGGAAGAAGTTCTTCATAGAAAGAGTGATTTGCCATTGGAATGGGCTGCCCAGGGAGGTGGTGGAGTCACCATCGCTGGAGGTCTTTAGGAAGAGACAGAATGGGGTGCTTGGTGCCCTGGTTTAGTTGATTGGATAGTGTTGGGTGATAGGTTGGGCTGGATGATCTTGTAGGTCTTTTCCAACCTGGTTTATTCTAGTCTAGTCTATTCTATTCTTTTCCTGCCTGGGTTTGTGTAGCTTCATTCTTACATTCATTGTCAAATTTTAGTGGTTTCAAAGCTGCTTTGGCAGTCAGTAGTCCAACTCAGCTGAATGTTATGTTGAAGATGTGAATTATAAAATAAGTGTCTTTCTCTTAAGCATAAACTGCAGGGAAATAAATGTGACATTACTTTTACAAAATAATTTATGTAAGGAATGGTACTTCTTGGTTGTTTGTTCTTTGTAGTAACCCAGTCTCCTAGTGGAACAGATGATTCATTGCTAAGAGGATTACATGCTGCTAACCAAAATGCCCAGCTGATTGTACAGTTGTCATCTATACCTATGCTGAGTACATGCTTCAACAAACTCTTCTCTATGCTGCAAGTCCACCATGTTCAGGTATACAGTTAGGAACTTTGAAATGTTTTAGTGGTATTTTGCTTTAAACTTGAAAGCTGTTTTCCCATGCATCTTACTATTTAGGATGCAAGTAAACTGTTCTTGTATGTGCTTTATTGCTTATGAAGATGTCATGGACAATAGTACCAATAATGTAATAGACAAGCTGCTGACATTTCTTGTTGCATTGAAAAAGTGGGTATACATTTTCATATTCAAAAACAAGTTTGTAGGTTCACTGAAAGAGAATTGTTAGCTTATTAGTGAAGAGTGTTACTAAGTGTGCAGTCTCCATCTGTGGATGTTTTCAAAACCCAGCTGGATAACCCCCCAGGCAACTCAGTCTGGCATCTTCTCTGGTACTTCTTGGAGCAGAAGACTGAATTGGATAATCTCCAGAGCTCCTTTCCAAGCTGTGTTATCTTCTGATCTGAAGTGCTAAAATTAAAATTGTTTTTTGAAAAGTCATTGGTTTAGCAGCAGATTCCTTGATACATACAAAGAAGTATGTATCATGTGTGCTATATGTGAGTAATCAGATGCCTCCCTGCCTGATACATTTTAATTGGGTAGCTGACTATCCTGCAACTGTTCTCCAAATATTTCATTTAAAATAAAGTTTCTGCTTCCCTGTAATATGTAAATAGTTCAATTCCTCAAGGGAGTTATTCAGAGTAAGCCTCAGTGTCTCTCTAACAATAAAGGAGATTTCCCATTAATTTAATTGACCTTTTGAATAATTTTGACTGGTAAACATTGCTTGATTACTGAGACATTCTGAATGCTTACATGGAAACTATTGTTACAGGTGTAAGGTTATCGTATAGTAGTGTGTAAAGCTGCTTTTTTTTAACATAAGCTTAGAGAAACTTATACTGTATTTAGAAGATATTAATTACAAAAACATGGAAGCATTTGCTAATTATGCCAAATTTGTCTTGAACATTACTGGATTTGAAGAGTCTGATAAAAACACAAAGGGGAGAATGATCATGTATGTTGTTAGTGAAACAGCAGCAGCTGAGAATGTAGGTAAGACTTGGGATAACAAAACAGGTAACTTTTTGTGCTCTAGAGTTCCAGAAAAACACTTCAGTTTGGTCTGATATTGTGGTGTTTTGTTTTTTGTTATTAGCTTGAATCCCTTTTGCAGTTATGGCTCACATTAAGCCTGAATTCCAACTCTTCTGGAAGTAAAGATAGTGGCGCTGATATTTTCCTTTATAACGCTAACCGAATACCTGTCATTTCCTTGAACCAAGGTAAATACATTGAGTATGGGAAATTAATTTCAGAAAATGTAAGATAAGATGTTTTAATTTACTTAGTTTTTACATATTGTACTACTTTTTGCTTATTAGTATACTTGATAACATCAGTGTTAGGATAATTTCTGTGTTCTTATTAAAAAGCTCTTGGGCTCATTGTGTTCTTAACATGAAAAATGTGTAGGTAGTATGTAACTGAAAGATGATTCAATGAATTAAAGTGTAATACTTGTTATTCTTAACTCATCACTCCCAAGAGGACTTTATGAAATATACTTCTTAATCTAAGGTGACTGCACCCGTATGCCCTTCCCTGACATTTCTTATCCTTGCATACCATCTTATGATCTCTTTACTATTATAGGAGTCAGTGGAGAGGATTCCCTACTACTTCTTGGCATCAGACTACTAATCTAGTACAAAGACTTGTCAAACTATTCTTTTTCTGTAATGCATTATACAGTATTAGTTTAGGAAATGTCTATATAATGAACCTGTTACACTGATGTCCATGAGAGCATTTTGAAACCAGTTTCTTTGCATTGTTTTCTCTGAGATGCCAGGGTCTGAGCCCATTAGAAAGTTCTGTGGGCCAGTTCCTGTGAAGGGTTGGTGAGGCTTCTTTTCCTTATTTTGTGTTAACAATAATGTTGAAGTAACTACAACAAATAACATTTGGTAGAAACATAGCATCTTAGAGTAAAAAAGACACAGTAGTACTCTGAAGATTAAAGATTGGAAAAACTTGTTTACTTCACAGCTTCAGTAACTAGTTTCCTGTCAGTTCTGGCTTGGTATCCTAATACGTTACTTCGGACATGGTGCCTTGTGCTTCATAGCCTAACTCTCATGACAAATATGCAGCTTAATGGTAAGTTTTGAGTTGTCTGGTTGGTTTTTTGTTGTTGGTTTTTAAATTTTATTTTTATATTGGATGTTTTAGTAACTTCAAATGAGTAGTGATTCCTATCTGAAAGACTACCACAAATTTCCTTTTGTCATATAACTACTTGGTTGGTTGGTCCTCTGTAGCTTCAGGTTTTTCAAGAGTAGGCTCTTTGACTCACTTGTACCATGGAAGACTGAAATGCTAGTTGTAAAAGAAACTGTCATTATAAGTAGGTTGGCAATGTCTTCTAATAATGAATTTTTAGTACTAGCTAGTGATCCTTGGCAATTAATTTCGTGTTGTGAGAAGGAGGAGCATAAAGGAAGGATTAAGGTGCTGTGAGAGAGATTAAAGCTTTCTGATGCAGTAGGAATAATTTCATAAATATACATTACTTATGTTATTTGAAAATAAGCTTCTGGAAGCTGAATCTATGCAAAAATAAATTCATCTCTATTATTTCATTTCCCTATGCACACCAGTTTATCTCCCATTCCGTGTATTCCTCCCTAACACGCTATAAATAATCTCAATCTGTGAATACAGTTTTACCACATGACTGGTAGATATTAAAGGATACAATTTTTTTACTTAAGAAATTAAGGTTCTAAGGAGTTCACTGTCATAGGGCAGTAGTTGTGAGGAATGCTTTCATGACATTATGTTCAGGGCGAAAGAAAGTATCACTAAGAAGAGCCTGGAGACTGGAATCTTCGAAAAGCGACATGCTAGACCAAGTCAGAACTCATGTCAACTCTGGTTTTACTCCAAGTGTATGACTAAAGACAGTAATTACAGAAGAAAGAAACCCAAAGTGACTTACCACACTGCTGTGAAGCGATTGTCCATTCTGTATCACATCTCCATGATTTTTGTCCAAGATGCTTATGAATCTTTTTTTTTCATGTATACTATTTCAAATAATTGTCTTTAGGATGCACTTTTTTCATCAGGTTTTACTTTCTGTCTCTTTTCAGTGATGTTCATTAGAGATCATTCTCATAAAAATCAGCTCAAATTTTTACTATTAGGTGAGGCAGTGGCGCTGTGAATAAACTAAGGGATGAGTTTTAATGAACCGAGACCTCCATTGTACTCTTGATATTTTGTAGGATAACAATGTCTGCAGTTAACACCTATGTGTATTTTCAGCAAACAATGTTAAAACAATTTTTTCCTGGGACTGGTGAAATGTGACATGTCAGCCTTCTTTGGAGACAAGTTTCTTTTGTATCCTCTTAATTATATTTTAAGCTATGAAGGTCAAATTGCTCACGTGTCTTCACTATACTGACAGATTGTTTAGAGTTTGTGGTTTTTCTAAACTACTACTATGTCAATTGCAGTTCATTGGGAGTGATTTAGGTTAGTCTTTCTAGACATGTTTCTAAAATTAGGTTCTTCCCCCCTTTAATACCTAAAGTACAAGCCCTGAGATGGGTTCATTTGTAGAATATCTTCACTGATGAAAAAACTGCCACCAGAAGAAATACTACTTTCAGGTGATTTCAGGTGTAATAAACCTTTTCAGATGTAGTAAGCCTTTTAAACAATCAGGGAGGCACCACTTCTTCATGTAATCCTGGTAAGGTAATAATTTGCTTTTTCAGAAACTGAATAACAACTTAAGAGGTGTAGGTGCTCATAGGTGTTTCAAAATACTTTTCTTGCAAGTGCTGAAAATTCCCACTGTCACTGATTTTTCTAAGTCATTGAACTTCAGAGCCTTCTCAGAGAACTTTGGTCCTAAGTTTCCTTTATTTATTTGAAATTCATTATTTATATTCTATTCATGTGTTCATATTCAGCCATTCCGTCTTCCCTAGTCTTTCATTTACAAAGAAGAAAGGAATTGATTCATGCCTTACTTGTGTTTTATGCGTAGTCTCTTTGAACCCACTTCTGTACTCTGAAAATTACGGTTTTGATCACCATTTCTTCAAGAAATGAATGAATTAGAAGATCTTGCCATGAGAAATGAGGTAGTTCTAGTGATCTCACCTTGATGTTATTTTCAGAGTCCTAGTTATTTTTCCAAAACTCCAGTTCTCTCCAGTAGTAATCAAGGGTTTGTTGGTTTGTTGTTGTTGTCTTCTACCCACATGAGTATAGGAGAGATTCTTCTGGGCAGCTGTCCTATGTTAGGATTTTAGGAGCACCACTATGTAGGAGAGGTCAGTTCATGGTCAGAAAATCTTACTACTTTATGCTGATAAACATTTTCAGAATGAGAGCTTAGGCTGTTTAGTGCTACAAAAACTCTTACCTGAGGAGTGCAAGATACTTTTCAGGGATAAATGCAATACCCTCGTTGAAATACTTTCATTGGTTATGAAATCTGGGGAAAATTTTGCAGGAATTGTGTTTAAAATCAGTATTTGATGGGTGACAGCTAGAACTGTTTAATCCCATGCAAAGGCAGGTGTGTAGAAGCAAATCTACAATAATACCTAGCTAAAAAAAATTTCTCAGAGCTACAATTGCTCTAAAGTCAACAGCTGTCATCTGTCAAATTGTTCTCATGGTGCATTTACTCATTTATTCCCTTAACAAGAACTATCTGTGCTCTCCTCACATGGCCTTTTGCTTCTGTTACTGTTGTCACCAGAAATACTGCATGAGAGCAGTGTTTTGAGCGTAAACACTACCTGACAGAACAGATAACATAGATGCATCTTGAAATCTGAGTTACGATGTTGAACAAAACATGTCAGACTACAATGTAGGGTAGGAAAAAAAAGTGGGGGTTTATATTTCAGTTGATATTTTCAGCTGTTATATAAAAATAACATAGGAAGTAATGAGCATGTCTTTGGCATCAATGTTTTATCATGAAACAGTGGAAAAACTAGAGGCTTTTAATCTTCAAAGAAAATAAGCTGAGAGTTAGCATATGGACCTGGCTGCTGCTTGTCAGGAGGAGAGGGGCTAGGTCGGTCAGTTGCAGAGAAGTTGAAACATCTACTTGTATTAAGGTGCAAAGTCTTCGCAATAGCCAGATTCAGTTAAGTAGTAGTTACAGTACAGACCTAACAGGTGAAGGTGAACAAAGCACGAAGAAGCTGGAGTTCTTAAAAGAATGTTTCCTTCAAATTAAAACCAGGTGAAGAAATTAAGTAAATGGAAGCCACACCCTAGATGTTATTTGCTCAGTAAAATACAGGCATACATACTCTAGAGGCTAGTTTCAATTGGGACTTTTTGGTGTGTTTTGTCGTTTTAAGAGAAAATTGAACAGCAGTGTTGCTTGTCACAGTGATCATGATAGATGTTATAGGTGATTCATAGTGGATTTTATAGGTGATTTCAGACAATTAAAATATTACCTTCAGTCTATGAAGGTAACATTCAGGAATGCAGGAAAGAGCAAAACCATTTCCCCTTTTCAAATGACAATAAAAACATTTTGAGTGCTTTTTTTGTTTCTTTTAAAGTTAATTTGGACACACAGTATTTTTGGATAAACTGAAGTGACACCTCAGTTAAAACTGAAGTCATACACAAAGTTTGAATAATGCAGTTACACTGAAACAAGTTGCCGAAAACTGTGAAAACCAGAATGACCAAATTCAAATGAACTTCTGGTTTTGATTGTTATGTTGGCTGTAGTTGAGTGTAATTTTAGTGATAGTTATTAATGTTATATTTCAAAATACTTTATAAGTGGAATTAAAAAAAAAAAGATAAACAAACACAAAAGGTGTAACAAGTGTAAGTTTAGATGGAAGAGCTGTGAGTTTATTTAGTATTCTTAGTGACCTGAGAGTCATTTTCATTTTTAACTTGTATCATGATATACCTAGAAACACTGCCCAAAAATAACCAACCAAAAAAACCTCATCCCAACAGCAACCTACATACCTAGGTTTCTTAGAGGGAAAATAAGTGTTTTGTATGTTTAATTCAAGTAAATGTTTGTGCTGAAGAGGTTATTAAATTTATGAATATGAAATACGAATTATGAAAATATAATTTTTATTAATTATCAAACTATTAATAACCGATGAATCACCAACTTGTATACATGTTCTAGTGCACGTTCGTGAAATAGATTCCACAACTGGCTTAGTGTTATGATTATAACGTAATTGAACTATCTATAAACCCTTTCTATATTTATATAACGAAGGGTGCAGTTCCGCCGCTTGGCCACTAGATGGAGACTCGGCGGGACGCGGGCGGCTTCTGGCTATACACAGCAATATTACAATCTTTCTATGCGTCAGCGCTTACTCTGCTAGACGCGGATACTTCGAACTGAGTGCTAGTGGGTGGAAAGCACGTGGACGATATTCAATTCCCTTCAGACAACAGGGATCGGTCCTGGACGGGGTCGGTCCGTGGGGTCGGCCCTCTAAAGTCGGCTCGCACGGCGGGGCGGGACGACGGTGGCCGGTAGATGGGCTCGAACGACGGAAGCAGGCAAAGCTACGGGGGTCGGCCCAACCACGGCAGTTCTCGGGGCTGATGCAAACAGCCCCGGGGAGAGAATGCGGCTGCGTTAGGCGGCGGATTCTCTTTACCGAACTTAAAGGAGCAACAGGACTCTCGTAGTGGTCCCGGGTTCGGTGCAGTACGGGCACGAACAATGCTTTGGTTTTCCCTGAGATTCACAGGGCTCAGAGCAGCACTCGGCGGCGTCTCTCCCGCTACGGCGCATACGTGGACTCGGTTATCAATCGAGTCCCTTCTCCCCGGTAACTGGGCAGATCTTACCCTCGGGGGTCAGTCCAGTTCTCCGGTGGCACGATGGGCTCTCCCGGTCGGCACGGCTGGCTGCAGCAACGCTGAGCTCCTCAGGCTCAGCGAAGGTCCTCCCTCTGGGATTCTCAGCGGTGCATACGCTTCCAGTATTGCGTGCATGTATAACAGAAGCTAACAACAATAAGCTCAATGGCAAAGGCTGCAGCTCGAGAGTTACTCTCTCGAGCAAGCACAGAGACAAAGTAAATGAGGGGGCAACGTGTTCACCAACTGGGGTGATACTCATAGATTCCTCGAGGCTGGGCTTGACCAATGGGCACTCTCATAAGCAACTGGCTTCAGCCTATAGAAAGCGTGAAGCTAGAGTTATGCCCATACTTGGTGTCAGCACGAGCGTTGCATGCGCTGGTTGCGTGCAAGCCTGGCTAATGCCTTGGCTTTTGTCTTCCTCCTGGAGGGAGGGGGAACTTGCCCACATGCTGGGACAAGATTCAGTATCGGGGTATAATGTGCCTTCACCACAATGTTCAAGGGTGCAGATTCAGCAGGGGAAAAAAAAACCTTTATCAGTTCACCCAGGCTAGTGTTTCTAAGGACATGCTGTAGTGGAAGGCTTCTCTGTTCTCTTGAAATGTTCAGTTTTTCTTTCAGAGAATCTGTGAAATTGTGTGCTTAACTTTTTACAGATTTGTCCCCCACTCATACAAGGCCTAGCCTTCTTGTATTTTGCATTATCAAATATAAACTAGATCATGCTCATTGCCTACAGGAGTTGTCACTGCAGTACTGGGGGATTCTTTCTTGCTTGTAGTCAACTCCCAGCTATTGCCACACCATCAGTTGTAGCCCTACAGACTTGTCCCACTACCAGTGTTGATAGATTGAGGAAATTAGTTTGTACTATTTCTCCAGCATTTGTTTTCTCCACTCATCTAAAGCAAGAGATCTGTGTGTAGTTGGAAAAGAAAATGACATTTGGTAAAGGAAAAACTTAATGTGGATTATCTTCTCCCACAAGGATTTCTTCACATAGTGTCTTCCCAGTGCTATTCTTATTTCATTGCTCTGAAAGCTTTTCAACTGATATGGAAGCATTCAGGGTGTAATTCTGTTTTCAAAGGGGAGGTTTCCCTCCTAGCGCATTTGTTTGATCTTTGCATTTTAATTCCATTTTAATTCTAATCCTGATCCTCAGATTTCATATCTGTTCAGCTCCCTACCATTTAGTCAATGATGAGAAGTCTCAAAATGTGCCAGGAACAAAAAATCTTGATTGTTTCCCAGACAATAAAACGTACGAACTCTGTCTGACAGCAGAGTAGCAAAGAGAAAAGAAATCAAAACGTCTCCATGTGTTTCTTCTATATAAAAGCTCTTCTTTCAGGAATACTTCTTTAGCAAGCTAGGAACACTAATGGAACAGTTTTAGGGGTTTATATCTGTACTAACACTTAAAATTGTAGTACTGAGGAAGCGGCTTTCAGTAGATGATTTTGCTGAGAATATTTGCACATTGTAAAATAAGCGTAAGGGATATGCAGTATAAATGTTTCATTTACACTTAGTGCTTAAAATTACTGAATTTATTTTTATGTCTTCATTTTTAAGCGGGTCCAAGTGGTGCCATTGGAGCTCAGGAAAGCACTGCCCAATTGTTGGTGTCAGATCCAAACCTCATTCATGTGTTAGTGAAATTTCTTTCTGGCACTAATCCTCATGGAACAAATCAACACAGTCCACAGGTATTTAATGATTAAAATAAGAGAAGAACTCTTTGTAATAAGACTTCAGTCAATAAACTTTGTTTGTGTTATTCATAATGTATTTTGTCCTTAGCTTGTTTCTTTTTCTTTTGGTTAGTCACTTGGTTCTGATAGCAACCACAGGGAAATGCATGTTGGTCATAGACTCAGAGTAGTGGTCTTACTTTCCATAAAAGTTTCAAGAAACTACATAGTCTTTTCCAGAACTTAAAAGTTGTGCAGTACTATCAATTTAAAGCACTTGTATGTAAATATATAGCTTGTGGAAAAACCTTGATTAGCAGAGAAATGTACTCTGTGTCAAGTGTGGTTTTCATTGCTGAAAGTTAGTCTCAAGTTGCAAAGCAGCGCTTACACAACTGAATTATTTGCCTTTTTACTAATGGTCAGTAAGAGAAAAACACATAATATAAATGGATATGGAGTAGTTCTCCTGTGAAAACCCTGTAAAATTTTTTTGTAAAGCAAGCTACATAATACTTTTCTGGTCTTAGAAAATGTTCTTGTTAAATATGACTTGATGTTCTATAAGACATGTAAGTTTATTTAATGATTACTAAAACATCTTTCCCTTTAGGTTGGGCCAACAGCAACTCAAGCTATGCAAGAATTTCTTACTCGATTACAAGTGCACCTTTCTTCAACTTGTCCTCAGATGTTCAGTGAATTTTTATTGAAACTAATACATATACTTTCAACAGAAAGGTAAATGTTAACTTGTTTGTTTGTTCTTTCATGCCCTCTTTGTCTTTAAAATACGTACGAGTGGAAATCATAACTAAGATGTGTACTTCCCACCTTGTAATACTGTCAAGTATATGTGGATGAAGATTTTAGTGGTGGTGTAGCGCTACCAGCAGGATGTGGACTCCTTCTGGCATGTGAAAGAGCACAACTTGAATTCACACACAGCCATCTGTGGGTGAGGGACAGTGAACAGAAGCACTAAAGAGTTATTTGGGCTGATTTATCTAGAGCTGAGATATAAGCCTTGTTAACATAGCCTAAAGTAAGGGTACTTGGATGAGCATACTATTAAAAAGATAAAAAGTACTTTCAGGCTTGAGTTAAGAAAAGGCTCTATAAGTAATTCATAGACTGTGAAAATAGTATAGATTTGGTTTATATTGTGGTAGGATGAAATATGAGAGTGCATGGTCCTATTTACATAATATGCATATTTACATATTTATCACTTTATCTTTTATTTCCTCTTCTCACCCTTCTCTGCCCTACTCTCCTTCTGGGGTCTTGATGCCTCTCAACTAGTGTAGAGAAGTGGCTGTTGGTGGGGTGAGACATAAGAGCTTATGGCTTGTGTTTTACAGTTCTTCAAGGCTAGGTCTATGCACACAAGACTTGTGTATGCAGTGGTACACTGTAAATGCAGTAATTGTTTGGTCTGAAGTACATTAAGAATTATCATTTATTTCTGGTAATGATGTTCTGCCTCAGACAGAGGCTTTGTGTATAATTATGGATAAGCTTCCTCAGGTTCTGGCTTCCCAGTAGGTGGCACTTTGGTGTTACCTGTTCTTTAGTCATACAGAAAACAGTTTTGGCCTTCTGTAAGAATTTTACTTTAACGTGAGTTTGGTAGGTGGTGTCTACCAAGTTAACACTGATGATCAGTCACTTATGCAAGAAATGTTATAATACAATAAAATAATTAAATCAGTGAATCTTGGAATATGTGTCTGCATGCCATAATTAATTTGAAATAAGCTCATGACACGACTGAAAGGATCAGTTTTTGAAATGTTTTTTGAGGCAAACCAAAGGTTATTAAAGGGAAGCAAAGCTCCCAAACCTCTGGTAATTATTGAAATATTCTATGTCTACGTAGAGCATAAGGCTGATTGTGAGAAAGAGCAGTATACTTTTTTAATTGTGTTTTACTTGAAAGTATTTTACTCTAGTTCAACAACAAATATTTCCTTCAGGGCTATTTCTATATCAACCTATGTCCTATAACCTATGTCAAATGATAAAGAGAAATATATAAAAAAAATCAGTAACTCACTCACTTCAGGAATTAGCACCACTTTTGCTTTAAATGTACACATTCAAAACTTAGTGCCATGGTTTAGTTCATTAGATGGTGTTGGGTGATAGGTTGTACTCGATCTCAAAGGTCTTTTCCAACCTGGTTTATTCTATTTTAAAAGTTTGATTCTGTACTCTGCCATTATACTTGTAAAAGCAGTTGGGAATGATCTCTAACAGAGATCATTCAAGCAATTGACTTACAAGCACCAGCCTATGAGTGTCTTCTTGTGTTCTTATGTGTAGTTGCTATTTGTATAGCTAACACCTAACCATTCTCTGTTTCAGAAAGAAAATCCTGCAGAACTGTGGAAGGAATAAAATCATGATTTATTGTTACAAAACAAATAATCCTAATGATATTAAAGCCATTATTTCTTCCCATGAATTGTCTCTGCAAACTTAGGAAACTTCTGACTGTATCTAAAGCCTATGCCTGCAAATGAAATGAATGATTAAAGAAATAGATGGATTCTAGAATTCTTCAAAGGAAACTGTAATGATTAATGGTATCAGTAAAGTGATAGCATGAGCAGATTGTACAAGCTGTGTGATATATTCAAATGTTACGAAGACTTGATTCATGTGGAAGATCAGATTATGCTTCAATGTGCATTTCTTATAATTGTATTTTTACTTATTGAAAGTCTTGTATGCTTTTTGGTTCTTAAAAGATCAAGGAAAAAACCTCCTAACAGCCAAGCCTGTTCAACTTAAACAAACAAGAAACAATTGTAATTTTTCAATATTGTTTTCTTTCAGGGGTTCTTTCCAGACGGGCCAGGGACCCTTGGACGCACAAGTGAAACTCCTGGAATTTACCCTGGAACAGAATTTTGAAGTTGTATCAGTTAGCACTATTTCTGCAGTAATTGAATCCATAACCTTCCTTGTGCATCACTACATTACATGTTCAGACAAAGTGATGTCTCGCAGTGGCTCAGACAGCTCTGTGGGTGCTCGAGCGTGTTTTGGAGGGCTTTTTGCCAATATTATCCGTCCAGGTGATGCCAAAGCAGTTTGTGGAGAAATGACAAGGGATCAGCTTATGTTTGATTTGTTAAAACTGGTCAACATTTTAGTTCAACTGCCGCTTTCTAGTAACCGAGAGTATAGTGCCCGTGTTCCTGTAGCAAGCAGTACCACAGACAGCGTGTCTGATGAAGAAAAAGTTTCAGGAGGCAAAGATGGCAATGGAAGCAACCCTAATACTCAAGGTTCAACTGCTTATGTGGCAGACTTGGTGTTAGCCAACCAACAAATTATGAGCCAGATTTTGTCTGCGCTTGGCCAGTGTAACAGCAGCGCTATGGCAATGATTATTGGTAGGTATTTTGTAAATAAAAGGAAAGGTCTTTTGGGGTGATCTAACTCTCAAAATTTACAAACTATTAAATTGGGTGTAGACTTGCAAAGAATATGTCACAGAAGTTACAGGAAAGAGAAACTGTTAAGAAGTGAAAGGGGATACAGATATGTGAGAAAAACTAATATGAAGTGACAAACAGTAATTAAAGCAAACAGGATTGCATCTGAATTTGCTGAATTTTGGAATGGTCAGTGTTAAGGGGCCTCTAGAGATCATTTAGTCCAACTTCCCTGCACAAAGCAGGGTCAGCTCAGACCCTGTGTTAGAGAGCAGGTTGCTCAGTACCTTGTCTACCTCTGTCCCCCTGCATCCAGTGCTCATCAGTATTTTATTTCTTGACAGCTTGAAGTACTACAACTGTCAGTTCTCTTGCCAAAATACTTCTCTAAAGAGCACTTGAACACATTATTTTTTTATTATTATTTGTTAGTATAACTCCAGTATCTCTAAATAGAATGGGATTATTCCATCAATCCCTACCATTAAATCTAAAACCAATTCTAAAAATTTGTATGCTGTCCTGTGCTTTGTAGGAAAGTTGTATTTCAAGGTAATCTCTTTCTTGGGAAGACTATTCTCTTGCTTTTCCATCCTCAGTTTCAAGATCTGAGCTGGATATGGCTCTGGGCAACATGATCTAGTGGAAAGCCCATGGCAAGGGGGGTTGGAACTAGATGATCTTGAGGTTCCTTCCAACTCTTGAAAATCCTGGGATTCTGTGATGTGTAATTAATATTGCTAAATATTGATACTCATTAAATCCTCATGGATAAATCCTGAGCTGTAACACTGAGAAGCAGAATTCCAGGAGAGGTATTTTGAGTGGAAATACATATGTTAAATGTTGGATTTAAATTCCCTGACTTCCTGGGTCAAGTCTTCCTATTTATACTGTAAATTAGGTAGTGTGTATCAGGAATCACTAATTGTAATTTATATGATCCTGACAACTGACTCATTTGTAGTTTGTAAAATCCATGTGAACACTTAAGAGAGCTCAAGTATATTTCTGTTCATTTAAGTGCTATAATGATTTGTTTGGTCTCTCTTTATGACCTTTGAACTCTTTGTGTTTTCACTAAGGTGCAAGTGGCTTACATCTCACTAAACATGAAAATTTTCATGGTGGTTTAGATGCAATATCAGTTGGAGATGGGTTGTTCACTATCCTTACAACGCTTAGTAAGAAAGCAACAACAGTGCAAGTGATGCTTCAGCCAATTCTTACATACATGGCCTGTGGGTACATGGGAAGGCAGGTAAGTTCTCTTAGGTCTGCTTTGCATCAAGGGAGTTGTAGACTAGTTGATTCTATAACCCATAATAAACACAGAAAACTGGGCTAGTGCCATATAAAAAATGATAACATTTTCCCACCCTCTCTTCACTTTGGTGTTGAAGTTAGGAAGCCTCCCTCTGTTGCCCATTGGGTGGGGAAAAGAGTTTCTCTAAGGACATTTTGGTGCTCCCTTAAATGTTTCTGGCTAAAAGCTTAAGGATGAATTGAATACCATGTGTAGACAGGAAACACATTTATTGTGTTCATATTAGTGGGCATATGAAACGCTTAAGATTCTTATTTCCCTTCAGCTGCTTAGCTCAGCAGTTAGATCTTTTCCTTATCCCAAAGACTTCCTTTGTGTAAGATCTGGGCCACATGGAACACAGTGTTGCTATTTTGTGGCAGAGAAGTCAACTATAGTGACATTTCCTCTCTGTGATTTTTACTCATTAAAAAGGGAGAGTAAGAGCAGTTATACATACTTCTGTCACATAAATTTTGTGTGAAACTGTTTAACTCTTTCTTGTAGGGTTCTCTTGCCACTTGTCAGTTATCTGAACCACTGCTCTGGTTCATTTTACGGGTGTTGGATACAAGTGAGGCACTGAAAGCTTTCCATGATATGGGTAAGAAGGATTTTCTTTAGCTGCAACAAGGTTTATTGTAGAATATTTTTTGTCACAAAGAAAGAATGAAGGTACATATTTAAAGGAGCTAATTTACTAATTAGGCCTTTGCTTGCTTAGAATCTATTGCGTGCTTCTGAACAGTGCTATTTCCCCCCCTCCATTATATACAGGTGGAGTTCAGCTTATTTGTAACAACATGGTAACAAGTACAAGAGCTATTGTTAACACAGCAAGAAGTATGGTTTCAACTATTATGAAATTTCTGGATTGTGGTCCTACCAAAGCAACAGATAGCAGTTTGAAAGCTAGAGTGCTAGCTTCTGAGCCTGATAATGCAGAAGGAATTCACAATTTTGCACCTTTGGGTAAGTAATACTTCTTTCTCTTGTATTAATATATCCACTGGTCATTTGAATCTTTACATTCTTAAAAGAAGGCATTGTGATAGTGTCAAACATTTCAATACTACTCAATCTTGTAAACAGAGGAGTTATTGGTGTTTTAAGATGATGTTAGGGAGAAAGTTAGCAAGTCCTCCAGAGGTAACAAGACCGTGTGTGGATAGGGGAAAGAAGGGAAAGCAATCTGTGTCTGATTGTCATGCATCAGGCTGGGCCCCTTCCTTCTCCCCTAGGCCAGGGGATATGCAGTTCCAGCTCACCACCACACTATGACTGAATTCACTTGTACGTCAGGCTTAATGGGGTTATTACAGAAACGCAGTAAAGCTAGATGGCACATAATGACCCCACACTGGGTCAGAATAGAAGCTGGAGCATTGGACTGTTCTTGCTGCTGCTCACACCTGTACCTAATTCCAATGTTGCGTGAATGAGTATCTTGTAGAACTGCAGGAATGTTGTGATATCAGTACAATGGCTGCTACTTTAACTACAATGCATGTGTTTTAAGATGGAAGTATCTGTATTGTCATATCTTACAAAGGCTTCTTTTCACTAAGTGATTAACATTTGCTGTTCCTGCCCACTAGCCCATGAATTTATGCAGTATGTCTCACTGTCAAAGAAGGGAGAAAGAAAGGATTATATTTTAAATTTCTGGAAAAATTGTCCCACGAGAGAGGAATCCATTCAGTCCTGTCACTCAACAATAAGAGTATCAAAACCAATTGAAATATTCATTTAAAGAAAAAATAGAGCAAAATAAATCTGGTCTTGTTGTGCATTACTACTTGCTATAGAACACATAGCCTAGATACTGCTATTTCATTCTTATGTTAAGATTAGGAAAATATGCAACTGCTATGGTCAGGGTTTTGCAGACTTCGGTTATAAAGTCTTTATCATTGTAATATTTAAAGCATTAAGTATGATTTAACTGTCTTCAAGTTGGAAGCATACTGTTCAACCTGCACCTTTTTTTTTTTTTTTGGCTTGTTTTTGTAATGAACTCCTGATACAAAGTTTAGTTTTGCCAGAGGACACTTGCTACTAGTCTACAAGTACAGGGTGGCTGGAGAGCGGCCAGGCAGAAAGGAACCTGGGAGTACTGGTCAATAGTAGGCTGAACATGAGCTAGCGGTGTGCCCAGGCGGCCAATAAGGCCAATGGCATCCTGGCCTGCATCAGGAATAGTGTGGCCAGCAGGAGCAGGGAAGTCATTGTGCCCCTGGACTCAGCACTGGTTAGGCCACACCTTGAGTCCTGTGTCCAGTTCTGGGCCCCTCAGTTGAGGAAAGATGATAAGCTGCTGAAACGTGTCCAGAGAAGGGCAACCAAGCTGGGGAGGGGTTTGGAGCACAAGCCCTCTGAGGAGAGGATGAGGGAGCTGGGGTTGGTTAGCCTGGAGAAGAGGAGGCTCAGGGGAGACATTCTTGCTCTGTACAACTACCTTGAAGGGAGGTTGTAGCCAGGTAGGGGGGATGGTCTCTTCTCCCAGGCAATCAGCACAAGAACAAGAGGACACAGTCTCAGGCTGCACCAGGGGAGTTTTAGGCTGGATGTTAGGAAGAAGTTCTTCATAGAGTGATTGCCCATTGGAATGTGCTACTCGAGTCACCATCACTGGAGATGTTTAGGAAGAGACTGGATGGGGCGCTTGGTGCCATGGTTTAGTTGATTAGATAGTGTAGGATGATAGGTTGGACTCGATCTCAAAGGTCTTTTCCAACCTGGTTAATTCTACTCTATTGTATTCTACGTGCATGTGGATGTGTAAACTGCTTAAGTAAAACAGTGTAAAAGAAAAATCTCAGCAATTGTTGTTATTATTACACATGGAATAGTACTTATAAACCAAAATTGGTGAGAGGGAAAAAAAAAGGTACTTTCCACATTTCAGATTGTAAATTAATCTGGGTTTTATTAATAAACATTAATAATCAATGTTAATGGTGCTTTTGAAGGTTCAATCACCTCAAGCAGTCCCACTGCCCAGCCTGCTGAGGTGCTGTTGCAGGCTACCCCTCCCCATAGACGAGCTCGGTCTGCTGCATGGTCATACATATTTTTACCTGAAGAAGCTTGGTGCGACCTCACAATTCACCTTCCTGCTGCTGTGCTGCTTAAGGAGATCCACATCCAGCCTCACCTGGCCTCTTTAGCAAGTAAGTGGATTCACTGACATTGATGCTGATTAAAAAACGTGATGGGTGTAATTTAGAAGTGATACAGAGTATAATGAGAGGAAAGCTGACAGATTGTTTGAGAAATGCCTATAAAATACTTCGTAAAGCTTGTAAATTCTGCTTGCCTTGAGAGTTGAATACCTTGCCTCTGCTTGATTTCTAGTAGCTTAGTACATGTCACTGTCCCTGGGGGTGTTCCAGCAGTGTGTGGACATGGTGCTAAGGGATGTGGTTTAATGTCAACCCATCAGTACTGGGCCGAGGTTTGGACTGCATGATCTTTGTGGACTCTTCCAACCAGACTGATTCTGTGATTCTGTGTGATGTTTGGAGGCATTATCATTAAATATGCCAGAAAGCCTCTCCTCAAAATGTTCCATAGTGAGAACATGATATTGGTGAAGGGACCTTTGGGCAAGAAGATTTTATATGGTAGTTGAAATAAAACATAAGATTTTCAACTCTTACTTTTGTGACCCTGGATTTCATCTTAAGTCTTTGAGATAAACTGTTTATACTATGTATCAAAATTCTTAAGCATTTTAACATACACCAGCACAGGTCAAATACTCTAGCTGCAGTTCTGTAGTAGTGGTTGCCCAAGAACACTGACAATCTTCCTTTATTGCATCTTTAACAGGAATAAATGTTTAAGACTTCAAATTCAACCTAGTTCAGATTTTTAAACAATGTTAAATCTGATTTTAATCTGTAGCTTGCCCTTCATCAGTATCTGTTGAAGTAAGTGCAGATGGTGTGAATATGCTACCTTTGTCAACTCCTGTTATCACAAGTGGTCTCACCTATATAAAAATCCAGCTGGTAAAAGCTGAAGTTGCCTCAGCTGTCTGCCTTCGTCTGCATCGTCCTCGGGATGCCAGTACACTTGGCCTCTCTCAGATCAAACTGTTAGGCCTCACAGCCTTTGGAAGCACCTCATCTGCAACTGTCAACAATCCATTCCTTCCCTCTGAGGATCAGGTTTCCAAAACAAGGTAAGCTTCTAGTATTAAAGGATGGAAGTATGTTTGTGCCAGTTCATAGTTTGGGGTTTTTTAAATGATGGTTTTCCACTCTCCAGTCAGATCTTTTAATAACAAACAGTATTCATAATACATATTTTTGTAGGTGAATGTTAATATTTACAAAATCTGATTTCACATGGCTTAGGAAATTTGTGGGGGTTTATTGTGGGGTTGTGTTTGTTTGTAGTAAAGACAAACAGCATTTTTCACTTTTCTGGTAGCATGCTTGTTCTGACTGTGTAAAAGAGGATGTTTCATCTCTGGAATGGTGAAAGAATATAAAGTGCAGGAAAGCATTCAGTGTTGCATTCTCTCTTTTAATGGGTAGACACTTGTCAAACTGAACTAGCAGAATGCTTCTTATCCCTGCTGGAGTCAACAGTTACATAAGTATTGGAGCAGGAATAGAACTAGGACAATGGGACATTTAGTGAAAGTCATAACTAATGTTGATGTTGGCAAACATTTGAGAAACAGGAACTGAATGTTATGATTCTGACATATCAGGAAGGTTTATTTTCAAAAGCTTTTATTTGGTTAGGTGGCATCTGGCTCTTTTAATCCTTAAACATTTACTGTTATTTTTCAAGAATGTTAATGCCAACTTGGAATTTCACTTAATGGGTGAATTTTTGGAGAGTTCCTGGGCTTACAGTTTAGCTTACTAAATTGTAAAAAAATCACTAAAATTGTTAATGTTAATAGATTGGAAAAGAGGGCATGAGAACTGTTTTGTTTTTAAACCCTTTCTTTATCTGGGAGGAATTTTGTGAAAGCAAGGAAATTTAGAGAACATGAGTACTGCCCAGTATATAATTGATAAAAGCTGTAGAACTGAAATTGGTCTTTGATATTGAGTAAGTGGTGCAAATTTTCATCACCAAATTACACTTTTATTATTATATTTGTACTTCAGAAAAGGTTAGCTTTAAGTCACAGAAATAATCTATGTAAAGGATTAAATAATCTATCTAAAGGACAATGTGTACATGTTCTTCACATCTTGAAATGCTTTGTGACTTTTAACTTCAGTTTTTTAAGTATGTGAATGAAGGTAGTCACACAAGATATAATCAATAGAAATAGTAAAAACATTTACTCTTTTCTAGAACGACTTATATTTATGAGTAAATTATTCCTAAAATTGTTAACCTTCATTTAAGATCTGTATGGAAGTTTGCCTGTTTTATAACTGTGGGGGGTAGATGAGGTTAGCTGTGAGAACAAGTTAAACTTTTAGTTTAGAACTAGTCACTGAAATAATGGCATTTGTTTCACAGGCAATTTAGATTACCGTCTTGATTATGATGCTAGTTTAAACAGCATTGCAGTGTAATCTTATAAATAAAGTCTTGTTGATGTGTCTCCAAATTGATTCAATTATAATTTTGCTTTTGAATACTCACTGTTAACAAGAATACTGACCAATATTGTTAAATGAGAGACATGATGGAAATGCATGTCATTTTAATTTGCTTTTGTCAGATGATGTCTAATATGTCACAGCAGTTTTCTGCAGTACTCATCCTAAAAACTAATACAGGTAGTAAGGTTATAGATAAAAAAAGAAATAAGATAATGATACATTAGCTCATTTTAAATTTTTTCCTTTTCAGTATCGGATGGTTAAGGTTGTTACACCATTGCCTCACTCACATCAGTGATTTGGAAGGAATGATGGCTAGTGCTGCAGCACCAACTGCTAATCTGTTGCAGACATGTGCTGCTTTACTAATGTCACCTTACTGTGGTATGCATTCTCCAAATATTGAGGCTGTACTTGTAAAAATTGGGCTCCAGTCCACCAGAATAGGCCTAAAATTGATTGACATTCTTCTGAGAAACTGCTCAGCATCTGGAAGTGATCCTGCAGGTGAGTGAAATGTTTTTCTTTTCAGTCACTGGTTAGAAACACTGCTTCTATAAATGTACAGATATACTATATTTGTTTGTTACTTTCTGATTCTGATTTTGAATTTCTGGTACTTGCCTTTCTGCTTTGTTATGCTTCTGAGTATCACAGTTGTTGTATGTGCATAGTTCTACAACAGTAAGGTAGTATAACCAGCTTTTGTTTGGGTTTTTTTTTGGTGTAGAATAGATAATTGGTTCAGTATTTTGAAGACATTAGTAGGACATACAGTATGTTGTAAGTGAATCCTGCTATAGATGGATTCTATGTCTAGATGTTTCAAAATAAAGAGCCTTTATATGCAGCACTCAGGGAAAAAAAAATTGGGCAGCACAGGTCTGTAGGACAGTGTGAATGGTTGAAAAAAGTTACAGCTAAAGGTATGTTACCAAGAAACTTGAACAACCAGTCTGTTTCCCACAACAAAGTTTTGCCTTAGCTCTTCTGTTAATACACTGGGGGCTTTTTATGTGTGATTCCATACCACTTTACTTTGCTATGTCGTGACTTCAAAATGAAAGAAAACCGGATTCATCTTTTTCCTCTTTTGAGGTTGCTGATACTAACACAAACTACTCTTTTCACAAGGGCTTTTATGACTTGGTCTGCCATGAGTTGTTATTTCAGTGTCACCTAATGTCTTTTGCTGGAATGCTGTTAGATTAAGGTGCAGTTTCCTGCAGGGCAGGAGAAGAGCACAGTAAGGAGAAAATAAATAGGAAATAATCTGAGGAGATACTCAGCCTTAATCCAATTGACGAAAATACAAGGTTCCATTTAGAAATAATATGTTTGCTTCTATCAAGTGTGAATTTTGACATCTCTGTTAGAATTACTCTTGTCATTTTGGAATATATTGAAGAAAATCCAACTATTTAAAACTCTTTAAGTCCTGTATCTGGTGAAAGTTATAATAATTTCTCCTTTTTATATGAAGTCTGAACATTACATTGAGCCTACCAAATGTGCAGTTTTGAGATAGCTGTGTGTATAAGAATTGCATCCTTGTGTTAAAGGCAAAAGCTCAGTTAAATCTTAATACTGGAATTCTGTAATAATTTCATTAGTACTTTAAAAAAATACATATGTAAGTACTTCTATTATTTCCCCTTCCCTTTGTTTGTTTGTTTTTGTTTGTTTGTTTGTTTTAATGCGGCAAGATCTGAATAGCCCTTTACTGTTTGGAAGATTAAATGGTCTCTCTTCTGACTCCACAATAGACATTCTTTACCAGCTTGGAACAACTCAAGACCCTGGAACAAAAGATAGGTAATGCTGTTTAGATTGTCATGTGGAAGAATATAGAAAAATAATCTGTGAAATTATGGCTTGATATTGCTCCACAAAACCAGTGCTTTGAAATGTGATTGTTATGAGATAGTGTGAAAGTGCAGAAATCTAAAGAAACTTTCCAGCTTCCCCTCCTAGCTCATTGAAACATTTGTGGAGAATGCTGCCCTTCTTGGTCTGCTCTTATAAATATGATAAAGCCTATTTTGTTCAACTGGCTTTTCTTTGAAATACCCAGAACTCAGATACCCGCTATGTTTTCTTTATCTATAGAAATAAAGCTTATGTTTGGCTGTCCAAGATAACTGATTTTTCATTAATTTTTTCCCTGGTAGGGACCTCAAAAAAACAATTTGAGCTCACTCTTAAACTTCACTTCAAAGAAAGGGATAAACTTGTAAATCAGATTACAAAAAGACACCAAGCTAATTTGGTTTTGACTGTTACTTTGACCTTTCATAATGTACTACACCGTCTTGCATTCCAGAATTCAAGCATTGCTGAAATGGGTCAGTGATTCCGCAAGAGTTGCAGCTATGAAAAAAAGTGGCCGGGTCAGCTACATTTGTCCAAGTAGTTCAACAAGAGAATATGGTCTTTTGATGCCATCTCCTTCTCATTTGCATTGTGTAGCAGCGATTTTGTGGCATAGTTATGAATTGCTTGTTGAATACGATTTACCAGCCTTGCTGGACAGAGAGCTCTTCGAGTAAGTAAAGCAGTTTTGCATCACAATTCTAAAAACTGAATTGCTTTGTTCACTGAGATGTTGTGACTTGAAGTGCACCCATTATGAAAGAATATTGGAAATTGTCACTCCAGAACCTAATTAATGGGGTGAGTACTTAAAGACACCTGAAGAGGTAGTTTTGTAGTTCTAAACACAAAACTGCACTTCACACATCGATGTGTGTCTTTCCACATATGTGAAAGGTAAACTATTGCACGGTTTGTTCTTGGTTTTGTTTTGGTTTTTTAACAGGTAACTCTTGGCTGCTGTTGTTGAAATTGAGTGCTTACAGTAATCTTCACAGTACCTATGGAAAATTATCTTCAGTAGTATCCTGCTACAAAATTATTTTTTAATATTGGTGGTATCCAATATTTCTAAATGAGAAATAAGAGCTAGGGGAGGGAGGGAATAGGTTTTTTGGTGTTGATGGTTTTGTTCCATCCTGTGTGATTGGAACGAAAAAAAGCACAAAAACTTGAGTGAATCTTGACCTGTGTGTTTGCTGGATTCTAAAGAAAAGTTCACCCTAAACAGCAAATACATTGTTTTTATGATTCCATGTAAAAATTCATGAGCTACCATTCCTAATTTATTGCTTAATCATCTCTTCTGTTCAAAGAAAAAAAAAAAAAAAAAGAGAAGCTGCAGAGCTTTATTTCATGTGTGTTATAGAAACATAGCTGTTAAATTCCTGTCTTTCACTTATACCATTGACTGTAATTCCAGTTAATGAAAGGACTTTGATAGCACTTAATTGTCCTTAGGAAACACTCATATTTTTCTACTACCTTATTGTCTCCTTTAGGCACAATTAAATGTTCAGGCACTGGGAAGTGTACAAATTATAGTTACTGGTGCAATCGTGGAGTTCTTACATATGTGCAACTTGATGGTCTTCAGATATGTGGCTACAAACTAGGCCTTTCCCAAAGACACTTCAATGATATCATCATATAAATTGCTAATTCAAAATAAACATGTTCATATTCAGTCTGAATTTTAAAATGCAGGTCAATTAGTCCTTTTAGCAATACATTTTAGCAGAAAGACATTCTCAGGATACATTTTAATGTTTGAAAATGAAGAACTATCTTTTGGAGGAAGGTATGCTGTTTTAATAACAGCCTGAAATGAAGGAATACTAATAATACTGTTGTACCTAGTTTGAGTATGCACATTGCAATACAGCCCTGTTCCTCTACCTCCTGTCAAATCTATAATTTATATCACCTGGAGCAAATTATAAAATACTTTTTTTAATAACTATAGGAGAATTGTTGACAGAGTTACATGGGTAAATGATTCTTCTAATAAAAATAACTTTATGTATTCTTCACCCTTCCCCATATTTTTACTTTTAAAATACTTTCATGGATTCTAGCTATGACTCCTAGTTTCTCCTTCATGTGATATTTCACTTTTTTCTTGGATATATTTTCCCATCACCCCTGTTTTCCACTTCAGTGTATCTACTTTGGCCAATGGATACTAAATTATTACAGTATCACATTATCGCCAAGGTTGGAAGAGACCTCGAGGATCATTGAGTCCAACCTGTCACCACAGACCCATGAATAGACCATGGCCCAAGTGCCACGTCCAATCTCCTTTTGAACACCTCCAGGGATGGTGACTCCACCACCTCCCTGGGCAGCCCATTCCAATGACTAATGACTCTCAGTGAAAAACTTTCTCCTCACCTCGAGCCTAAACTTCCCCTGGTGCAGCTTGAGACTGTGTCCCCTTGTCCTGGTGCTGGTTGCCCGGGAGAAGAGACCAACCCCTTCCCAGCTACAACCACCTTTCAGGTAGTTGTAGAGAGCAATGAGGTCACCCCTGAGCCTCCTCTTCTCCAGGCTAAACAATCCCAGCTCCCTCAGCCTCTCCTCATAGGGCTCGTGCTCAAGACCTCTCCCCAGCCTTGTTGCCCTTCTCTGGACATGTTCAAGTGTCTTGATGTCCTTCTTAAACTGAGGGGCCCAGTTTATTATTTTTATGGTTGGAATAGAGTTGTTTTTCATAGGACTTGAACTTACCCAGAAAATTTTGGCAGAAGGGTTTCGTGAACATGTAGTGGGAGATGAATTTAATGTCCCTATATTATGTGTGGACTTAAGGAATTTGTGACTGGTTTCCCAAAGTTATGGGTCATTCAGTCACTGAGATGACTTTTTAATGTTTTATATAATGGAACAACATTTCCATTCAGAAGAGGAAAAAACAATCCTTATCTGCAAATGGGAATGTGATATGTGGTGGTAAATCCAAACTTACTTAAAAACCTAACATAGAAGTGGCATGAAGTTTGTGTTCACCTGATATTAAAATAATTAAAAATATTAAATATTAAGATAATATATTTTATGTACAGTGTCAAGATGTTGCCAGTACAGTACTTTCTTCTTTTGAAAAGAATACTTTGAACAAGTCTGTATGAAGAAATTATTATTTCAGTACTTTAATTGAATTTAATTGAATAATAGCAGCTAAATCAGCTCGTGCATTCATATGCCTTGAATTAAAATTAAAGCAGATAGTGTTTGGACAGCAGTGAGTTCAGACATAGGTCAGATTTTAGTATCTGAGAAATAAGTCTGTTAACTTGTGTCCTAAGTTCAGCTTGAATAAGGGTTGGAAGTGTAACAGCATTCAACCAGGATTGTTTTTACTTTATTTACTTTTGCAACATCTTCAGATAAAACTCTAATACAGCAAATGTTAAATTTTTTTGGAAACATGTTAAGATAGTTTAAATTTTTAGTAACAATTAAGAGAATTGTAAAGGAGCATCTGCATACATGCACTTGTGATACTTGGAGCTCCAGCTTGGAGAGTTGAAATCATGAAGAGGTTGCAGTTGCTCCAAAGATGCATAGATTATGATAACTGCTTAAAGATTGAAATCCTGTTTTTCCTGTGCAACATGCAACAAAAATTGGCTTATCTGTTTTAAATGTGGTATGATGAAAGAAATTTAAATATGCAGTGGAGGAATGCCTTTTGAGTGATCAATATCCTCTGATCCTGTGATCCAAAAGAGGCTTTCAAGCTTAGCAGAATGTGTTTTATAACAGCTTCTACAATCATAAATGTGGAAAGATGTTTCATGAACCAATGAAGAAAAGGCAATATGAGTGACAAACTGTGTTGACATCATTGTCTGTCCTCTACAGGTCGTTGTTTAACTGGTCCATGTCTCTTCCCTGCAACATGGTGCTGAAGAAGGCTGTTGATAGTTTGCTTTGTTCAATGTGTCACATCCACCCAAACTATTTTTCTTTACTCATGGGATGGATGGGTATCACTCCTCCTCCAATTGAGTGTCAGCACAGGCTGTCCATGACTGATGACAGCAAAAAGCAGGACCTTAGTTCATCTTTAACAGATGACTCTAAGAACGCACAAGCCCCTCTTGCACTAACAGAATCTCACCTGGCTACTCTTGCTGCTTCATCTCAGTCTCCTGAAGCTATCAAGCAATTATTGGACTCAGGTTTGCCTTCACTGCTTGTAAGAAGTCTTGCTAGTTTTTGCTTTAACCATACTTGTAGCTCTGACTGCACTGCACAATCAGTGGATATCACCCATGACAGGCTCAGGAGACATCATGTTCCACAGCACTTTAATAAAATGCCTATCACGGCAGACCTGGTTGCTCCTGTTCTCAGGTTTTTGACAGAAGTTGGTAACAGCCACATGATGAAGGATTGGTTGGGCGGCTCTGAAGTAAATCCATTGTGGACAGCTCTTTTATTTCTGTTGTGCCATTCTGGTGCTACTTCTGGGGGACATAATGTGACAGCACAACAGACCAGTGCAAGATCCAGTTTACTTTCTTCAACTGTAACAACAGGGTTGACCACTCAGCAGCGGACAGCAATTGAAAATGCAACAGTTGCTTTTTTCCTGCAGTGCATCTCTTGCCATCCCAATAACCAGAGACTTATGGCACAGGTGAGAGGGTAACAAATGGTCTTAATTTCTTTATTAATAACCAAAGCCAGGTAACAAAATGCTTTCTTAGTTTTCTTCAAAGTAACTGTTTGTTAAAATTGTTAGCTTTCTGGTCTGACTTTGAAAAAAGCATAAAAACATTTTGTCATGGCACTCCAGTTCTGTGTATCTTGGTTTAGATCAAAATACTATTTTTAATTGGGTAGGTCTGAACTCTTCTAAAATGGAATTTGAAAGTCAAACTTCATACACAATTTTTATATTAGTAACTTAGGCAGATTTCTTGGTAAATTTGCTTGTGCGACCGCATGCACTGCACGATCTGTGACCAGTGAAATAGAGGCTGTTGCAGAATATGTCTTTGCATTTGGCATTCTTGTGCAAATTCAGCTATTTTCATCTCCCCCGTTAACCTTGCAGACCTACCTAAAAGTCTACTTTAAAAAAAAATAAATTATTTTTTCAATGTTAAGAATAAATATGCCCCAGGAACAGTTGAACTTAAAACCAAAATATTTGGTTTTCTGTTAATGGCTGGTAGCAGTACTGCTTTATGCGGTGGAAAGTTTTTGCTTTAGGAATATAAAAGCTTCTAAGTACTTTTTTTTTTAATCTTGAGTAGTCTGTATGTATTTACAATTACTTTTGGTGCTGTAGTTTGTGTTTAGAACATAGATAGGTAGATATTGGGCACTGCCTATTATGGCTCTGTAGAGCTGTACTTTAGAGACCTAAATATAGAAACATTTTGAATCTGATGTCATTTTGCATTCTCAGGTTCTCTGTGAATTGTTCCAGTCTTCTCCTCAGCGTGGGAATCTCCCAACCTCTGGAAATATTTCAGGATTTATTAGGAGGCTTTTTTTGCAGCTCATGCTAGAGGATGAGAAAGTGACTTTGTTTCTTCAGTCTCCGTGTCCAGTAAGAATTTTTTTGGTGATGAACATGGAATAAATTTAGCATTAAAGCAAATAAATCTGCATATATTCAACTTTGAAATGTCAGGTGGCAGCTTTTCCTGTTGGACACATTGTGGAATTTTGGAAAGGAAGGTGTTGGTGAATTACAACAGCATTTTAAAAGAAAGTTTAGGGCACTGTTGTGAGACAAAGCCATTTTGTTGAAAATATACTGTTTCTGAAAGAGTTGTCAACTGAAATTTATTGTATGGAAGACTTAATAGTATCCCTACAGATAATTAGCAAGTACGGATACAAGTTGTCCTTCCAGCAGTTCTTCATTCTCATTTTCATATACTTGCAAATATCAGACACTGGTTTTTCTTCTTATATACAGCTGATTAAAATAATTGGATTTTTTTAAAAACAAATATGATACACTGTTTCTGATGCTGAAAACACTCTAGGCTTTCAAAACAAATTCTTTTGAGTAAAAATGAAACTTGTCCTAATCTGATGCATTTTTGCTGTATACCTGTAGAGTTGAAGGATACGTCGGTTTTTAGCACACACAAATACTTACTTTGCAGAGTTGAATTTATAAGAACATAGTATTATCATTTACCTCTGAATGTTAAAGTCATGTTAAATGTTGCCTTTTCTAAAAAGTGTTGACTTTTATTTTAAATGTTGACTCTTTTCCTTTCAGCTGTACAAAGGTAGAATTAATGCTACCAGTCATGTAATTCAGCATCCAATGTATGGAGCTGGACACAAATTTCGTACTCTTCACTTGCCTGTCTCAACAACTCTAGCGGAGGTTCTTGACCGTGTGTCAGGCAAGTTGGTTTTGGTGGCTTTTTTTGTTGGGGTTTGTTGTTGTGATTATTTTTTAATTTGTTGGTTGCGGGGGGGGGTTTGCTTTTTATTATTGAAGAGTTCTTAATTATCTCACAGGATATTTACAAGACCATGTAAATGTCAGGGGACTATCTCAAAATAGAGCTGAAATTATGTTGGTATGAAAAGGACTGTAATGAAGGCTCCATCTAATTTCTGTGGAGATACATTTGCCTCATATTAACAATAGTGTTTGTTTACTAAATGGAGCAAATAATGGTAGTTGATAGAGTACTAGACAGAACAAGGTATGGTTTTGGATTTTAACTAAAAGTAATCTATCCTTGCAAAATGCTTGAAGCTTATTTACCAGGGAATAGTTTGTTGTTTCTGGTAGAATTCTGTATTTGCTTACTCTACAGACACAGTCATGTGTGCAGTGTGACTAATGTCTCTAGATCCTTGTTCAATTTATGGTCAGAATTACTGTAATGGGTGAGATAGTCGCTACATGTGAGGTGGGGAGCAGTTGTTGAGCAGTGACATAAACTGTGCTTAATGGCTGCCTTAATGGTATATTGCTGTCAACTTGATAGCCCATATAATAGAGACTGGGAAGGGGAAGGTCATTATGTTATATACCACAATGTCTGCAGTTGAAATTGATCAAATGCTGATTTTGTAGTACACCATGACTTTAGGTTTTGCTACAGAGTTATTATTTCTCACCTAACCTCTCTTTCTAAACTGGAAGAATTAATTCTGGAGAAATTCAGGTTCTCTTGTGTTTCCATCCTTCATCTAATTTAACTTCTCCAATTTATTAAATGATTAGGACATGGTAAAGAAAATATACGAGAAGTAAACTCTGTTTAGGATGAGAGAGGGACAGAGGAGGGATGGACTAGGCACAGAAAGGAAAAGTGCTACCAGTGCAACAGTAGGAAGTTGTGGTGATTCTGTGCCAGTCTGCTGCTCTTCTCTTAATTACTCTGGTAATGTCTGAAATTGGTCGTATCGTACTTTGTGCAAAAATGAATCCCAGTAAGCACTTCATACTTTTTTTTCCAGCCTTTAGAGAAAAAAGTTGAGAGGAGCTAAATATTCTACTTGCATCCCTTCACCATAGGAAGAAAATGTGCAGTATCACTGCAGATAGTATTGTCTAGGATGAGTACCAGTTGTATTGTATTTCGTTCACCTTGGTCTTAAGTTACTGGTCGTGACTGGTCAGAAAAATTGCATAGCAAATCTGGTTATCACTTAAGTAGTAAAAATACAGTAGTTTAAGCTTCCTTAATTATGTTAGTCACCTTTAAATTCTCCAGCAGTGAATGGGCATTCAGTCCATGGGACCAAACTAAAGTAACTCTGAGTTTAGTAATAGTAGTAATAATGAGCATTTTTCTAAAAACCTAGCAACTGGTCTCATAGATATAGATAGATATTACACACACACATATTTATCATCCTTATCAATGTTGGGTGCTCAGTAGCAGCAGTTTCACACTATGTCTTCTTTTGGTCTGCACTGCACAGATGGGCATAAATCATAGGGTATTTTCAAGCAGTTAAACCATATATCTTTTAGCACTTCATCCACTGGTGACATACAAAGGTAGTGGGATGTCACTTCTAGGTTTTGAGTCTGTAGCTATAGCTTAAGGCTGCTGTAGCTATGTGGAAACAAGTTACTACTCACAATGAGAGAATTATTCAACTATTTTGGTGCTGGTGTTGTACCTTACAAGGTGTGAAATGATTCACTGTCACCAGTCATCAATAATATATTAACTTGCTGATAAGTGATCTGCACTAATGAATAAACCAAAGCAGCAAACTGTAGTAGTCTTGGTTTGCTTAAGCAAAGAGCACAAGTTGTGGGTATATAATGTACTTAAGGCACCTTTCAAAGGAACAGTCACACTTGCCAGTTCTGAAATCCAGCATGTAACACTGGATATCTGGACCTAAAGGAAAAAATGTATTTTAAGTCTGCAGTTAGGAAAAAACTTTTTATTTTAAAATTTTATTTAGTTATTGCTGTTTTGTTCTGTGGGGTTTTGGGGGGACATTTGACTTTATTTCTAGCTAATTGCACTGGTATTTTAACATGAATACATTTGATTCATCAAGTAATGGTTTTAAACTGATACAGGTTTAAATGGAGGACACAATCTGGGGGTAAGAGAGTACAAGAATTATCATAATACCTAAATTCATAGGTATTTGGATGACTGTTGCTGCCTGGGATGGAACATAATCCAGTAAAATAGCCCTGTTAATAGTGTAGAACTAATAAAATCGACTTGATATATTAAAATACTGTTCTGACCTCTTTTTTTAACTCCCTGTATAGATACGCCAAGTATTACAGCTAAGCTAATTAATGAACAGAAGGAAGACAAAGAAAAAAAGAACTATGAGGAGAAAGAAAAAGTTAAAGCAGAAAATGGATTTCAGGACAACTACAGCGTTGTTGTTGCTTCTGGTATGTCTTTTCCTTGTATCTTCTGAAAAGTTGATCTTTTGGATGTTGAAAGTGTGTAGAAGTATCTGCCTAACTGGCTAATAGGCAGCAAAGATTGGTTCCTGGTAAGACTGCTGCCTCTAGCAGATTATGTACTTTGATTTGTATCTAAATGTGTGTCAGTGATAGGTTGTGGTTGCCTTTGCGAGTACATTTTACAGGATTTTGTAGAGACAGAATGGGTTTATATGGCAATGCATTATTGCTTGTTGTGGTATGGGTAATACTACCTCTGGCTTTTTCAGTGGCTAATGCGTCAGATTTTAATCACCTCTGCTCCTGCAGTATCCTTTGGAAATAAAAGAATCCATATACTTTGCATAACAGCTGATAGTACTCTGCTATAAACTGTCAGATGAACAAGTAAGCATAAAAACATGTTATTCCCCTTGGAAACCATAAATACAGGGGTTTTGTCCAGAGCATTCACCTTCTGAAAACTGATGTGAATATCTGTCTGAAGTCTTGAACCTTTTCCCTCAGAAACTACTATGAAAGTCATAGATGGAAGGTAGTAATTTTGCAGTGATACAAGAAGATTGAAGTTCAGATGATCGCTGTGGAGATCACTAGTCTTTTGCTTTGAATTTCTGGTGTGTGCAAGAGAGATTAGTGAACTTCAAACTACTCTCTTCCCATTTAGATTTCTGCCTTCACTTTGGTACCTCTATTTCATTTTACAGTTCATGAAGCATGAAGAATAGATGCTGATTTCCTTGGACTTCTGGCACCAATATTTCTTAAGCTTTTAATTTCAGATTTTTAGATGCAGATACAACTCTGAACTCAAGTGTTGACTAGGGCAACAGTTTCATAGATCTAGGTATATCTTTACAGCAATGCAGCTGATGATAATTACAGCATGTTTATCTGGAAAGATACTTTCAGTGGAAGCCACTTAAACAGGGTAAACATGTTTTGGTAATATCTAAAATATTAACAGGTCCAAATGAAGATCTAAAACATTAATAAAGCAGAAAAATAATATGCCAAGCTTTACAGTAGTATAGCATAGTCAGCCATTTCTCACCCCGGTTGCATCTCTGATGGTACTGTTTGACATAGCAGAAAGAAGCAGACTAAATGTTTTTCTTCTTTTTGTTTGTATTTTTTTTCAGCTAAGTAAAACAGTTTAAATGTAAACATCTCTCATTTACATTTCTTTTTGCTACCTGTTGGAGAAATGTTATCTTATTTCATTTTCATCTTTTCATATATTTGGCAGTTGAGTTTGGGGTTTTTTAGCATCCTCAGTCTCAAGCAGCCATTATTTAATTTGTTCTCTACTGCTAAAATTAATTGAGAGTAGAGGTGGTATTTGGAACCTGATCTTTCTGAGACAACTAGATTAGTATACTGAGATTATGTATCGTAGCTGCTGGTACTGATCAACTGAAACCAGTCTATGATAGCATTTCAGGTGTGGGTGTTGTTAGTTTTGGAGCTGCTCTTGGAGCTGCTCTTAGCTAGTGATAAGGAAGTAATTGTATGTATCTGTGTACTGACCTAGTGGCATTTTCAACTGGACTGTCATTTGCTTAGAAGGATACGTGATAATAGTGTAAGTTCTCTGTACCTTAAGTCAACTGTACCTTAAGTCTCTGTACCTTAAGTCAGCTATTCCAAAACATGGTAGTCTTGCTATAGAAGTTCAATAAGCTTTTGAGTACCTATTCTAGCTTTTAATTTTTGTGTAGTTCTTACTTCAAATGTTTTGACCTAGGCAACTTTAAAAGCATGTTTAAAGCTGCCTTTTATCACGTGTCTGCTGAAATGTCTTGTCAATTTAGAAATCTTTGTGATTTCAAAGTTTTGATGTAGGGCACATCACTAGACATTGTTTTTATTGGATTATATAATCTAATACAGTTACAGTTTGGGTTATATTTGGGACTTGAGATGAGGCACAGCCTTGTAATCATAAAATACCAAGATTATATCGAAATATATTTTATACATGAATGTTATTCTGATACTTGATTTGACTTTTTTGCTGTGATTGAAGTTACAGAGTACATTCCATATTGGCTGACTGAAGTTATTAAATACTAGAATGACTTTGAATTTCTTACTACTGCACTAGGTTTGAAATCTCAGTCAAAGAGAGCTGTCTCATCCACCCCTCCACGTCCACCATCAAGACGAGGGAGAGTGATGGCAGATAAAGTTGGTACCTCTTCCTCAGGAGGAGAATCTTCCAGCAAGACCATTAGTGTTCCAGTCTTTCATCTATACCATAAACTTCTGCCAGGTAACTTTAATATCTCATTTTAAATGTCAAAAGTATGGTCATTTTTAGTGTCTTAGATGTCATCAGAAAGTAGACATAATGCCAAAGGACATCATCTATCTTTCTTTTGAGCACCTTGAAGTGTAGAGCCCTTCTTTTCTGCCATTCACTTGGGGTTCTTTTCTTGCTGAATTGCATCCCCAGATAAAAGTAGTGAGTTGTGCTTGGGACTGCTGGACAAAAGAAGAATTTCATATTTCTTTTTTTCACTTTTTTTCCACCCAATCATTTTACCTTATGGATGCACGCCTTTATGCCACCACAGTTCAAACATGATGCAAGGCCAGGGTTTGATAATAGGGAACAGACAGTAGCCACTTAAAATGCACATCAAATTACAGCCTTAGCCATTTGTCAAATATTCCCAGTGCTCAAACTCTCAGCATAGAGCTGCCTTGGGGAATATTGGCAGAGTTCTTTGGTTGTTTCTGGACTGATGGGTCCACTTTTCCTAAGAGAACAAACAGGCCTTGGTTTGGAGACAGGTAATACTTACTCTACTTGGCATCTGTGGTGCAAGTAATGAACAGCACCTGGACATCTATGTTAAAATAACCCAATCCTAATTTTCCCCTCTGACTCAATGCCACTGTTGTTTAGGCCAACCGCTACCAGCTGAAATGACACTTGCTCAGCTTCTGACTCTGCTGTATGACCGTAAACTCCCGCAAGGATATCGATCCATAGATTTGACAGTTAAGCTTGGTTCCAAAGTCATCTCGGATCCAAGCTTGTCGAAAACAGATTCATTTAAACGTCTACACACTGAAAAAGGTAATTCTTCTTGCCTACTTCTTATCTTCCTTTTTAACATGCCTTTGTTTTGGACAACAATGGTTTTTTACTTTCTTGCTTAGAAGTAGTGGTTTTCTGTGTTTTTTTTGGATGATGTTCCTGAACTGTTTTCAAGAAAATAAGCACTGAACTTCCTGATAAAGAGCAAATCCATTGCCTGGCTTTAGATTGTGTCCATAAGATGCGCCAATATGGTTGTTCTGGTTTCATGTTTCTTTCATCATAGCAGTGTTGTATATGATACAATTATATGACTGTATAGTTACATTCTATTTTATTTCTTGACACATATACCACTTCTCTGTAGTGCATATTTGTGCTGATAACCAGGGCAGATTAAGTAATGCAGGAGCTGTTTGAAACCAAGTTACAGAAGCCTGTGAAATTTTTTATTGTTGCCTTGGGTACTCAGATGCTTCTTTGAAAATGGGACTTTTTCTGAAGTCCATCTAAACAGAGCTTATAAGCCTAGCTTTTAAAAAAACATTAATTGAAACTTTTTCTGACACCTGTTTTTTCTTATTGCTTGCTACCCATAATGCTGGGGAAAGGGGAGGAAGGAGCTGTATCCAAGGAACCTGTTTTAAAGTATTTTGATACTATTCCTGTAGTGGAGGACTTACAGGAATGGGACCTTGAAATTAAGGTAAGGTGATCTGCTGATCACCAGCCTGCTGACATAGATCAAATTCTAATAAGGCATAAAAATCCAATAATTAACATGTAACTCTGTAAAAATCCCGAGTTATGGCATAGATCTGCCATTATTGGCAAAAGGCAACACAAATACTTTCATTTTCTTTTTATATTCTTGTATTCATTCATTTCAGGTTCTTGGCTCAGGTTTTGTTTAAGAAGGAAGTCCACTTTTAAGTGAGGATGAAAAAAATAAACCAAATGCTGATAATCATGTATTCATTTCTTTTACTCCTGTGGTTTTGTAGAGCATGCAGATTTACTGGGAGCTTGCCCTGAAGATGAAGTCATCAGTCCTGGGGATGAGTGCATGGATGCAGTTCTAGATGAATCACTTCTTGAAACCTGTCCTATTCAGTCTCCACTGCAAGTTTTTGCAGGAATGGGGGGTTTGGCCCTTATTGCAGAAAGACTGCCTATGCTATATCCTGATGTAATTCAGCAAGTGAGTGAAAAAAAAAACAGTGCAGAAAAACATGCTAAGAGTGGATTGTTTGTTTATTTAGTGATTGCATTTTTCCTGTATTTCTTTTGGTTCAGTTTGATATCTGTGTTATATGGGCAAACTGCTTCAAAATAGGCTGCTGCAGAGCTCCACAGGCCAGTCCAGCTGTATATGCTGCTTCCCTATATATGTTCACAGAATCAACAAGGTTGGAAAAGACCTCAGAGATCGTAAAGTCCAACCTATCACCCAACACCTCATGATTAACCAAACCATGGCTTCAAGTGCCACGTCCAATCCCCTCTTGATTCCACCACCTCCCTGGGCAGCACATTCCAATGGCCAACAACTCTTTTTGTTAAAAACTTCCTCCTCACCTCGAGCTTAAATATTACAGGTTGTGTACCCATGTCCTTGTGGAACAAATGCATGAATTCAGTGTTGCTGCTTGCCTTGCTTCTGTTACTTCATAAAAAATCTTGGAGGTTGTAGTAGCATAAAGTTGCTGGTGTAGTATAGAGCCATGCTTGCTTATCATTTAATTACTCATGTAAACATGCCTCAGGTGGTTCTCAAAGCAGATAATTTTAGATTTATTATTATAGATGAGAACCAACTCTATCATTTTAATTATCATTATGTTCCTAAATAACATAGGTAAAATGGAATTATGTAATAAAAATATGAATGCTAATTTTTTTTCTATACTTAACTGTAATTATGTAGATAACTTCTCTGGAGCCACTGATAGGCATTTCAAAAGTGTCAGCATGGGCATTAGTGTGGCTGCTGTTCTGGGTACACAGTCTTTATTTAAAGTGGGGGGGGGGGAAATGTGTGATTTATTCAAATTCTCTTTGGCTATATTTTTTAAATTTTTGGTTGTTACTCCTAAGAAGAAATCTTATGAGTATTTATTCCCTTCAAAGTTAACATAATCATGAATTAAGGAGGTTGTTCCAGTACTCTTACAATAAAACTACGGCAGGAGTAGGATCCCTGTAGTGAGACCAGATAATTAGTATGAATCCTTTGTAAATAATTCTGTGAAGATGTTTTAGAGGTCTAGTATCAAGCTGTTTCCAAAATTGAAAGTTATGGAAAGCTATTCACATTGAAAATTACAGTATTTTGAAATCCAAGAGAGTGAGTGTGTACTCTATATTGAAGAAGACCAATTCACAGAATTCTGCAACAGGGGAAAGGCAACTTAAGACCATGAAAAATTTCATCCTTTTCCCCCCTTAATTTCCTATAATCCTGGAAAGTTGTTTTCTTTTTGCAATTTTTTAGCTTGACATGTAACTTGGGATTCAAATGCTCAATAAGAATTCTGTGATACATAAAAAACACTAACTAGAAGATTCAGACTGGAGACTGATGAATTCTCCAGACTCTTCATTCTTTTTCTTTATATATGTCTCCAAAGTCATTGATGCTTTTGATTCTCTTAATATGTCAATGATTGGTGTAAATGCAGCTAAGCATGGCTTTAACTTTTAATTACCAATTTGGTGTTCTGAATAAATTCCACAAGGTTTTGTTCAGATCAGTCTTTTCCAGTTTAGATCAGTCTAATGATAAATATTAAAATTTTAAGTATAATTGCAAGAGTTCATCTGAATAGTATAAAAGCCTGAAACTTCTGTTATGTTTAATTATGAGTCATGCCTTCATTTTAACTGAGTGTATTGCTGTTTCCTGAGGAACTGTACAGCTGTTACACCCCTTAGACTCAGATTCCCATTGTAATGCCTGGCTGCATAATCCTCTGTGCAGTGTTAGTTCACAGAACAGAACTACAGACTGTTGTATTAGACCATAATAGTAATAAACCCTTCCAAATAAATATAAAACCCAAAAGGAGCACATGAGTTGCTACAAGACTGCAAACATACCCAATTTTCTTTGTAGTTTTTAAAGGTACTGTGATTAATTGCTCTCCTTTTTGCAATATGCAATTAAGAACTGAACACTTTAGTTCACACTCAGTGCTTAAATGTTAAAAATAAGAGGACCATTTCTTGCTTAACAGTCTGATGTATATACACTTTTGCTATTATTTCAGTGTAATTTGTCTTCTGTGCCCCTAGATTTTAAGCAGCTCATTTTATTTGACAGTTTTAAATGGTGAAATATGTGTAGGGGGCGTTTTCTAAAACTGTATTGAAAATGCAACAAGTCTGCCCTTTTCAGCCATTTAGCCAGGTCCTTGCGTCTGTAAATGGCAGTGTAATCATGTAACTTTTTAATGGTGTTCTGTGTTAAGATGGTATGTTCTTCAAATCCTGACTGTACTAAAATTTATGTCTGGGTGAGTAACTGTATGACTAACAAAGTTTTTTGTCGTTTTTGTCAATTAAGGTGAGCACTCCAGTGGTTACCTCAACCACACAAGAAAAGCAAAAGGACAGCGATCAGTTTGAATGGGTTACCATTGAACAGTCAGGGGAATTGGTGTATGAAGCACCAGAAACAATTGCTGCAGAACCTCCACCAATCAAGTCAACAGTTCAGACTATGTCTCCAATACCTGCACATTCTTTGGCTGCGTTTGGTTTATTTCTTCGTCTCCCAGGCTATGCTGAGGTGCTGCTAAAAGAACGGAAACATGCTCAGTGTCTGTTGAGATTGGTGTTGGGAGTTACAGATGATGGTGAAGGAAGTATGTGCTGCAATTATTATGTTTCTTTGTAGACCACTGCTAGATTGTTTTACTTGAATGTATTTACACTGTAATGCTTTGAGAAGGAAGTTAAAATTGATTTGTTCACAACTGTGTTGCTATCATTTTTGATTGCCTGTTGTCTCTAAATGTTATAGCAAAGTTTTGTCACAGTCATCAGTATTCAAGTGTTCCTATCTAGATGTCACAGTAGTTGTGAAATAGCTGATAAAACTTAAAATGACACTGCAAAGATTATAGTACACTCAGAACAATCCTAGTGCCTGAATATGCTCAACTAATTGAGCAAATATCCTATAATTCTGCAACAACATGGAGAAAAATGTGGTTAGGACCACAACTGCAGCAGATGTAGCAGAAACTGTTGGATAATACTAGTTCAGAAAATGAGAGAAAGATCTAAAGATCACAACGATCAAATTAGCAGAGCAGGAGCCCTATCTTAATGGTGTGAGTTCAGAGGGAGAAATGATGTATTCTTTGAATGAGCAGATGATCATGGACACCATTTATAGTCAACGTCTTTGTAGCTGAACCTGGAATTCTGGATGTAGCTCTATATTTGTGTTTCTTAGTGTTTTGGAAAACTGGAAGAGTGTATGTGAAAGATGTTTTAGTACTTCTAAGCCATTCCTTCCTTTATGACTTTGAAAGGAATGCTGTGTTTTTTATGCAGCAATTAACTGAAGTCAGTCTCTGTTCAGCACCCTATGGAGTGATGGACAATGAGTAGCTCATAAGGCAAACTTCTGCTTGTCTTTTTTACTCATTTGTATTTGGGTGCAGGACAGTAGACAACAATAAAAATTTAGTTAGGCTGCTTACTCCCATCTAATTTGAGTAATAGTTAACTGAAGGACAGTCCCTCAGATTTTTGTGTCTTTGAGTGGTTCCAGTCCAATAGGCCGTTTGCAGTCCAATTGCAACGTTTTTAATATTGGGGGAGTTTCCCCCCTTTTGGGGTTTGGTGGTGATGTTTTGGGGTTTGGTTTTTGTTTGGTTTTTTTGAGGGGGGTTGCTTGGTTTTGTTGGGTGTGGAGGGTTGTGTGGGTTTTTGTTTGTTAGTTTTCTTCTTCTTGTTGTTGTTTGTAAAGAGACCAACTCAAACCCTTAAAATTTGAGTTGATTTCTTTTGTGTGTGCATATCCACTGTTACAATTGGAATACAGTTCCAGAACATAATTTTCCTGGGGGGTAGAGGCTGCTTAAATTTTCGGCCTAAATTTATTTGTATACAGTTAGTGCCCAATTAGCATTGTGCCAGCGTTGTTCCTCATCATAAATAGTTCTTTTCTCCAATGCATTTGTAGACAGGAATTGTATTCCCTCTTAGCCCTCTGTTTTGTTTGACTAAACAGTCAGTTCCTCCATTCCCTAAGGCAGACATCTGAATTCAGCTCTCTACGAAATGTGAGATCAATTGTACACTAGTCCATATTAATTCTCTGTATAAAGCATTAATATTTTCTCTTGGAAATGCACCTTTTCATATACCTAGTATCTTTATGCTTTTTTTGCATAACATGAAGAGCTGCATTTCTAAGTCCATGGTTTGTAGATTCAATTGTATGCACAAATAAATCATGGGCAAATGCTTTAGTTTCTTTTTTTTTATTCTCCTTGTCATTTGGCTACACTTGCAATTCTGGAAGTCTATCAGATGAGCTTTGTTCCGGAGGTGTTCAGTTTTATTTATAAAAACCCCAATCAGAGGACTTTCTGCATCCTTTTTCTTGTCTTTACAAAGAGTGTCAGATAGATATGAATTTCAGTATTTGAAGTATTTTCAGCTGACCGATATCTCTGTTTATGTAGGCATTGGGGGAGGAGAAATGCATTAATAGGTCACTGTTGTTTGAAATATGACTTTTAAAAGAAGTAATTTTTGCTTGTAATGCAAAAGGGTTTCAAATTTAAAATGATTCTTCTACAAAATTTAAGCATGCAGCTCATCTAATAAAAATTCTGTTACTATTTCACCATGTATTCAGCTTTAACAGAATCACAGCTTGGATTATGTGAGTGATTTAATTTTCACTCTGGGCTCTTGAATGTGAAGAAAAAATCCTACATCATGATAAATTACAGCTGAGCTGACCTAATTTGCTATTGTTGGAATGGTTTGGGGTTTTTGGTTTTGTGGTGTTTTGGTTTGGTTTGGGGTTTTTTGTTGTGTTGTTTTTGTTTTGTTTTTCAGTAGTCTGAACTACCTTGGTTTTCTTCATTCAGATATACAACCTGGCTTGTAATCAAATACAGAATTACGCTCACTATTATTAGCAAACCTAGTTTTCTCCCTGTAAATGTTGAATCAGATTTTATAACTTCAGTTCTTAACCAAAACAATCAAGGAAAGAAACGTTCTTCCTTCTGCACTCTTCTGATTTTTTTTGTTTTGTTTGTGTGTGAAGAAAAAGCTAGTATTAGGTTGCTTACTAGGCAAATGTTTTAAGTCCTTAGATTTCTGTATGTGTTGTTTATAAACTACTGCAGATATTAATAGGCTTTATTGACCTATTGAAAAAAATCTGAGTTTGATATTTTTCGTCTTCAATCTAGGTCATATCCTTCAGTCACCTTCAGCAAATGTGCTTCCAACTCTGCCCTTCCATGTGCTGCGCAGTTTGTTCAGCACAACACCACTGACTACTGATGATGGAGTACTGCTTAGGCGGATGGCATTGGAGATTGGGGCTATACATCTTATCCTTGCTTGTCTGTCTGCTCTAAGCCATCATGCACCGAGAGTGCCCAACTCTAGTCCCAACCAGGCAGAGGTAAGTTTAGCAGCAGAATAATTGCCACTGAGAAGAGTTTTAATTATAAAGAAGAAAATAATTTCTTACACTATAGTCTTAATTTTTGCAGAGTGGGCATTCGGACAAAGAAAAAAATAATTTAAAGTAGTTAAGTAATTTTCCTTCTATGTTGCAAATAAAGTTAGTAATCATTAAATATAACCAACATTGCAATGAGACATTAAGTTGTAATCACTTTTATCACTTTTTATCTACAGGACTTTATATTTCAAGTACATGAGAGGCATAATGCTCAATGGATGGTGGTTCTTTAATCCTCATTAGATAGCATGACCTCATTACCTTATTTAGCATTCATCATCTAAACTCTACTGACTGCAAATTAGTTCTTAAGTGCTTCACAAACGTAAATGAGTTGTGAAAATGAATGAATTAATTCAGTCATGTTTTTTTGTTTGGTTTTGGTGTTTGCTTTTTTCTTTTTAAATACCCTTTTTACTGGTGGAGGAATGAGATCTAAAGACAAAAATTTTCCATAGAGTTGAAGATCCCAAGTGATTCTCCAAAACTAAAAATTTTCAAGGTATTTCTTGTATTATACCAGCTTCTGTTCAGAACATGTGTCCCCTGAATTTAACATTATGATTAATCATTTCTGCATAACCTGCCAAGTGTCTATAAAAGTGTTTAAAAAAGTGTAGAAGACTTGTCCTGCAGCATTGTGTGTTTCAGAGGCTTGTGCAAAAAAGTTCCTGGTGGCTAAATACGTCTAAGTAGCTGCAAAATATAGGGCTGTCCATATTTTAGTGGCTCTGACACTGAGGAGAGGTTGAGCAAGGAAGAGATGAAGCTGTGCCTGAGAATAATTCACTTTAATGGCTAGTCAAATCTAAGAGGGAGATGAGATATTCTGCTTTTAATGGAATATCAGGTTGCTGACACATTAACACCTTAGCATTTTGAGGTTTTAGGAGGGAAAGGGCAACTATTAATCCTTATCTTAGCTTTGGTTCTTCCCTGACCCCTTAAACAGGTTACTTTCTCATAATGCACCTTCATCAGGTGAGGCTTGTATTTCTGGGGCCAAGCTTTCCCTTAAGTGCTCTGAGTTCATGACAGTCCCTTCAGGCATTAAAGGCACAGTGTGTGCATGAGTGATGTAGTTAGTGGTGTCTATATGAGAATAACCACCTAAGCTATTTCATCACCAAGATGCAATACATTCCCAATGTACTAGTTAAATGGTGATTCCAGACTACTGGCAGTAAGGTGCTTCATAGGTGATAACTTTTTTTTTTTTAACCATTGCAGTCTGTTTGTACATAATTTCTTTCCTTCAAGCATTGTCTTTAACAAAGTCACTGAAGAACAGATCCGAACAGAAAATGAAGCTTTTTAGAGCTGTAAATGAAATACTGCAAACTAAAATTGGGCACCTACTGACAAGACCTGTTTTCCCTTAAGGCTAATTGTCACTAAGTAACTCTAATAAAAGTAGCAAGTGCTCATCACTTTGGAAAATAAGGTTACTTGTTTATGGCGCTAAATAGATGATTAGGAAAGCACTCATTAAAAAAATTGCCAATTGAAGGGTTTCTTGCTGTATCCTTTTCACCAAAGATCCATTAAACTTTGAAAATTAGCGTTAATTACTTAAATAGTTGGATAAGGGCTAAGGAATATCACATTGCAGTTAAATTAGTAAAATGCAATGAGGCAGACCACTGGAAAAAGCCATACAAGCACCTCTGGAAAATGTGCTCTCTGAGAACATTTTAAGGACAAGGTGTTTTCCCCTCTTTGCTGGAGAGGAGGTAGTGTGTTTCAGTGACCCAGAGATCATGTGTCAGTGTTACACATGTAACGTGCACCTCTTGCTATTTTGGAACATCTATTCAGGATCAGCACATGCTTGAGCATTTCAGTTGTGCATTTTTTTTGTAACATTCCTGTTCCCATCTCCTTCATCTTGTTATGTTAGTAAACTGGGCTAGGTGTTCAACAGTAACACAGAGCTGTGATGTTTAGCATGATAGTGATTAAGTACCATTTTAACATCTTTCATCATTGACACAGTGATAGTCTCAGAAAAGAAGAAAAGCAGGTTTATAGTCCTAGTCAAATTGAGGAGTCACTTTGAAGAATTTAGCACTGACCTGTACTAGAATTCCATATATGTGACAGTCTCTCCTATCTAAAGCTTTGAATTTTACTGGATGATATGTATATGAAGTTACTAAGTTGGGATTGCATTCTTTTGCAGGACAAAGTCTTTCTAAAGACAGTGTTCACGAGATGAAAAATGAGATATTATTGCAACTTCTTTTTGTTTTAACTTAGCCACAGGTGTCAAGTACACACAGCAGTGCATCAACAGAAGAACAACAGTTGTACTGGGCTAAGGGTACAGGTTTTGGAACAGGCTCCACAGCCTCAGGATGGGATGTTGAACAAGCTTTGACTAAGCAAAGGCTAGAAGAGGAGCATGTGACCTGCCTTCTACAGGTGTGTAATAATGAAATTTTGATGAATGACAACACTTAAAGCATTAGGACTGGAAAATGAAAATGGAGCTTTTATTTTTTTCAGTCATATAGCAGAATAATTGTGATATTTGGGGCAAAAAATAATTTACTACCTGTCTACATGACGTATTTTCAGTGAGGCTGTTTTTTGCCATCACGAGGCTGCTGCATAAAAAAACACACGTGGGTAAGCTTGGGCGACAGTTCTGAACAGACAGTGGACCAAGCAGCATTCCAGTGTATTTCCCTGGAGCTGTCACATATCTCTGTCAACCTCACTGCATTCAGTCAAAAATGGAGGAGGACATGGGAAATAGGTATTTTGTTCTGTGTGCCGATGAATCTTGCCTCTTTATTTCTCAGGGATTTTTGCTCTGCTTTAAGGAAATGCCCGTAGTTGGTGCTGATGTCTATGAATGTGTTCTGCCAGTGTAGCAAAATCCCCCTTAGACATACAGGAAAACCATGAATATGTCAACTAAATGACAATAGTAAGTTACCGTTAAGCATCAAGATCTTAGTAAAACTGGGCTGCTTTCCAAATGCCTCGTGCTAAGGAGAAGAAAGTTCTGCGTAATTATGCTTTTGGTCTTTTGTGAGATGCACCAACCCCTGTTACCTTAGGTCACTAGAGAAAATGAGATTCTCTCTACTCATTGAAAATAGCATTTGCAGAACTGTCAGCTCAAGTACATTAGCTAACCTAACTGCTTAGGATAGAGTACAAAGGAGATGAAATTCTGAAAATGCCCATGCCCTGACTGAAGAAGATAACGTTTTAATGTAATTAGTTATTTCAGTCACTGTAGATTAGGAGACATTATGAGGCACAAATATCACATCCCTTGAAAATGCAAAACAAGTGAAATCCAAACCAATTTTCTCAAGTGAGGAAGAGGAACGTCACATTATTTACTTCAGCCAAACTTGTAGGCAGTGTTCTGTATTAACCCGTGCAGAGGTTTAGCTGTAAGCTGTGGTAAGTTGTGAGGAAAGGAGGCATTTGCTTTGGACAATCAGCAGTTGGAAGAAGTAGTAGAAAACTATTCAGCATTTTGCTGAAGATGTCCATCATACAGCAGACTTTTCCTGGTCTCTTCTTCTGTTCAGAAAAGTTCTCTTGTATGGAATGCCGATGTTTCAATAAAGTACTGTGGATAATGGGGCTAGAGCAAAGAGACAGAATGAAAGAGGAGAAGAGGCTAAAAAGGTGAATAGACCCCATGTGACTTCAAGTAATGCAGCCTTTCAGGCTTTGAAGTTAATAAAATTGAGAGTACAACTGCACAAATAAGACTCAGGGAAATGCATTAGGTTGTATGTCTACAACACGTGGTAAGGGCATGTGAATTCAGTCAGAACCACCTTGGGCCAAGGAGGTGCAATTGTGAGATGACTCCCTTACTGTCACTGAGGAGAGAGCTGCTTTTTGTTTATGAACCAAGTGGTTGTTCTCAGTAACTGTTATGCTCACTCTGAGTTGTTTGTTGCTTCATCTGTAAATAACAAAGGATTTTGAAACATTTGCAGTTAAAAGGAAAAAAGAAATCTAAAAGTATAGTGTTGGTAGTTGGTGTTCTAAAATGAGTGGGACCGATGAGCTGCATTCTCAGTGGAGTGAGCTGGCAAACTCCTGTTTCGAGTAACTCCAGCAGGTTTGTCAAAATTAGTATCAACTGATCTGCTAAAGTAATTCATAATTATAATCATTATATCACTGGTCAAAGTTGGAATTGTGGTCTAACAACTGCATAGATATTTCTCTGAGACACTTTTGGGACTGCTGAAATAAATACCACTACTGAATTAACAAAGTAGCTAGTGAAGTATTGTGGTGTCTTTCTTAAGGGAGGAAAGTCAAAGTTCTTTTGCCTAAAATAAATCAGTTTTAAGTACGTATTTTTATGCATTTCAGGTTCTTGCCAGTTACATAAATCCTGCAGGGAGTACATCAAATGGAGAGACCCAGACTAGCCATGAGGGCAGAGGGCAAAACAGCAGTGCTCTTCCATCTGTTCTCCTGGAGTTACTCAGTCAGTCTTGCCTCATCCCAGCTATGTCTTCATACCTACGCAACGATTCAGGTAAGGTGCCATTGTTTTCATCTTAATCAAAGTTGGCTTATTTCTGTCAAATAACTTTTTGTGTAAGCAATGGGTAGTTTCAGTACATTTGTCAGTTTAGAATTGTACCAATGGAACATTCGCTTGAGCCTTAGAAAACAAAACTGCAACACTCATTGAAATACTTATTTGCTTTAAGGATTTAAACTTTGCTGTTTTAATCTCTTTGTAATTTAATTGTTAAATTGGAAACCAACAGTAAACAAGTTAAGTTTACATTTTAGTTCCCACAGAAGACATGTGGAGAGTACTTTTTACAAAACCTTGAAACTTAATGTGAAGACGTATGTTCGTTTTGTAAGACAATAGAGTAAGTGTATGCCTGAAGCTGGTAAATGGTGTGTATACTAGGACAATACTTTCATCAGAGCTTTTCGTGCTTTATTTAGAAAGTGCAGAACTAAGCTTCGTATCAAAACTTCAAAGTATTTTAAATATATGGAAACAATTTTTTTTTTTTAAGGGAAAAACAATGACTTGTGTCACCACATTTGTACTCAATTTTAAAACAAATTCGTGGTTTTGTCCAGTATGTTACACTTTGTTTGCTGTGGAAACCATTTCAGTTTTAAAAGGTAGTGTCAAGCACTATAAGTTAAGCAAATGCCTGTGTGGAACTGATGGCAGCACAGCAGACGGTTGGTGATTTGTGTTTGGTCTTTCTAGATGACGGGCTTTACTGTGAAGGTATCGATAAACTTTCTTTTTTTCCTTCAGCTAACTGTCAGCCTGAAATTTTTTAACACTGCCTGAGCTTTAGGTTGGATGGTTGTTCAGTGACTTTGTTAAAATGGATTTAATCCTTAAGTAGCAGCAGGAGTTGTTCCAAATTTGAATAATTTGTTTGTGGGCTTTATTTTGCCTGTCCTCTTTTGGGAGTAGCTGATAAATGTCTTGTCACGTTACTGCCCTTCTCTTGGTTGCTGGTTGTAGGGTGTGGTGATGTGAAGTTCTTGAAACAATGTTGTAGCTTCTTGTCTCCAAGGTAAAGGAAACCATCCTCGTCTGAAGTATTTACAAATCTATGTAGGCCTAAAATAAGAACATGGCTCTTCTACTCTGTACTAACAAGAACATTATATAATCTTGTACAATGGAAATAGTTCAAAATTTCTGCTAAAGCCTTATAGTAAAAAGAAATATATGAAGATCTTTCACTTACCAGTCCACAGTTTGACACCTCTCCCTAATCTTGCAATTAGTGACTTGGTTCTGTTTTGCACATATTACAGTGAGGAAAACAAACTGCAGCTTATACACCAGACTTGTTATTGTAGATGAAGATAGAATTTACTATATTATTTTACATTATAAAGTAAAACAATAAATTAATCTTTCTAACAGATCTTAACAAATTCTTTTTCATTGAAGTAGAAAGGAGAATTCTTTGAGAGACCTGGCAAAAATGTTCTCTAAAGGATGAAGCTGTTGGTTTGAGTTATAAAGGAATTGCAGCTGTTGAAATTAGATTTTGCAGTTTCCAGTAGGAAAAAACCTATCTGTCTATATTAGTCACCTTTTAGCTGAAGAAAAACAGTCACGCTTGATAGAGGATATGAAATATGTGACTGATGGCAAGAAGTTCAAACTAGCTTGGATTTTTTAGGCACCATTTTTTCCAAAAGTAAAAAGAAAAGGCAAAATTTCACTGGAAAGTGCTCATTTTGGGTATGTTTTCTACTGCTCAACTACTGTTGCTTGTGCTTGGCAAGGTATGTTGAAATGCTGTGCTTGTGAATTAACAATTAGTAGAGTGAATATCGATACTTCTTTTTCCTAAATGGATCTGTAGCTATTAATGTGTACTATATTAAAGCAAAGTAAAACCTTGCTTCTCAGAGAAGAGCTGTTACTCTCCTGATTACAAATTCACAAAGTATGTGGTTATTTCTATTGGAATTTAGATCTGTAAAATCTGAAGGGTGTTATGCTTTGATCCATGCAGTAGTCTTGAAGGTTTCTTGCTGCATTTGTTAAAAGCCTGTGTATAAAACTGGAATTAACAATGTTCTTCTGGATTTAAAAAGCAAAAATCAACAAAAACAACCCCAAGCCATAAAAAACAACTAGCCAAATTTGTAGGCTAATATAAATCAAGATTTTCTTTGAAGACATAGTAGAGCATCAGTATGAGAGGGAAATTTATGGACATGATGACTTTCAGAGAGAATGTCATCTTTTCATGATTTTTCTCATTTAGAATAGAATAAACCAGGTTGGAAGAGACCTTTGAGATCATCAAGTCCAACCCATCATCCAACACCATCTAATCAACTAAGCCATGGCACCAAGCACCCCGTCTAGTCTCTTCCTAAACAAATGAGTCCCTGAAAACAGTTTGTCTTATTGATAGCCAGGCATAATTCCAATGCAGCTATTACTGTTTAGTTGAAAAGCCAACAGGTAGTTCTCACATAAATGTGTGCGAGTTGGAGGTGATGCTGGGGCTCTAAGCATCGCTAACAATGTCAGGAGACAGAGCTAACAGAAAACATTGCCAAAGAGATAGAAGTTAAAAAGCTCTGGAGCTTAAGTTCTGGTACTATGCTTGTATGACTGAAGAATTAACTTAATGTGTTTATGGGTGAAACATTTTAAATGTGCTTTTGACAGGAAAGTTCAGACCAGATGGTCCTTGAGGTCCCCTCCAACATGGTATTCTGTGATTCTATGGAACATGGAAGTGACTTTTTAAAAATTATTTTTTTAATTTATTTTTTAAAACCTCCAAGACCAGTAAGTAGTCTGTAGTAAACCAGATTTCCTACAGGAAAGGCTTCTCAATTTTAAGCGCCTTTTCTCCAGTATAGGCTGAAGGCTTCCCCAGAGGGAGTAGGAAAGGGAACTGCGTTAGCAGTAATGCTTAAGTGCATGGTATTCCGATTTTCATACCAGTGTATCTTCTGCTATCAAAAGGTACTTTGATGTGGAAGAAGCAGGTAACTGTATTCTTTCTGTAATTAGGACACTGCATTCAGGATACTAACAGAGTGTTCCCAGGTTCTGGCACCCCAGCAGGAACATGGTGTGTCCAGCACAATGCTGACAAAAAGTACTTTTCAGCAAGTCTGTAACTTTCTCAGACTTCAGTGGATGCTGGTGGAACTTAAAGGTTACCATTGTGCTCGGAGGCATTCTTCCTGTAGTTCTTTCTTTTCACTATCCATGGTTACAGTAGCAGTGACCTTCACACATTTTGTGTGTGTGTGTTTATATCTGACAGATGCATAAAATCGTGTGAGGAAAAGTTATAGTGAAGAAGTACATGCAGTGGAGCTGTGCTTACGCCATTTCCTTTTGTTTCACAGTAGGCTGATACTACTGCGGAGATAGAAGATGGGAAGTATTTTGAGAGCCATGAGAATCTTGGTTTTTGTTTATACACGTTCACTTAGCTACAGTATGATGTATGCTCTTTGCAATGTTGTTTTGGCAAAATGCTCAAGCAGTTCTGGTATCGGAATATAAGATTGGCCTACATCACATTTAGAAATGTATCCAGGTTTTTGTTGCTTGAGTATGTTTTGCAGTCCCTGCTTAATTTGCCCAAAATGTGCATGGGCTATATTGTTATCTAGACTGGTCTAGGTAAAAGGAATGTTGACCAGATAAGGAGTACTCACGTGTAATTTAATCTTTTAGCAAATTATCTTGAAGTGGATCATTACAAACCAGATTACTCTGAACCATTCTGCACCTCACATCTGCATCAGAGCAAGGTGATTGTGAAGCCCTTGAAAATTGTGAACTGACCACTTCCATTTCCTTAATTGCCTTTTTTTTTTTTTTTTCAGAGAAGGAAGGTATATCAGTCTTTGAAGGACTTTTCCTCATTATGCAAGATAGATCATAGCTCTAGTCACAAGAAGTGATAGCTACTGTAACCCTCACCCTGTGTCTTGATAGTTTTTCCCTGTTTGTGTCCTGTTCCGGCATTGCTGAGGCTTTTCATAGCTTTCATATTAGAAGTGTACAGTTTATCACTGGACTTCTTTTATTACATTTGCGTTGACTTAATGCTTTCATATGTAAAATTGATGTAATTCCTAGCTTCTGTATCATGGAACATCTAGCATGTATTCATTACCATGCATTTGTGCACTTTGCACTCAAAGCCGTCATGTAAAACTTTTTCACTGTTGTTGTATATACAGCACATTTCATTTGACAGAATTACTGCTGTAGGAAGTCTTTCAAATATGCTCACACTTCTCTCCTTGAACAAGATGCTTAGCAATAAAATTTGCACTAACTAGAGTATGTGGCTGTTTTTGGAAGTCTAGATTTTGCTGATTACTTGACTGAGGAGCCTAGGTTTCTTAAGACTAGTACTATCTAGTGTTTACAAGTGGAAGGGGGGGAAAGCAGTAGTAATAGTAGTCTTCGTAGCTAAAAAGGATTAGAGAGAGAAGGCAGTTGAAGGGACTCAGGAAACAGGAAAAAAAGAGTCAAATTACTTTTAGGACAAGGACTGTCTGTTTTGTAATAGATTTGGACATTGAAAAGCCCAGCAAAATTGTGAATTACTAGTGATGCCGCAATATCTCTTCTCACTTAAAAATACAGTACTGCTTTGTCCCTAAACTATGAACCCTAAACTGACTTAATCTTGTTTAAAGCAGAAGAGTGAAAAGTTTGATACCGCCTCCTCCTTGGAAGTCAAACCGATACCATACTATACTTGCTACAAGCAAGTTGCAGCGTTTTGCCTGAATTACCTTTTCTTGAAGTTCCAGTCTTGCAGATAATACTGTGAATTTAGCTGCAGCTTTCTTGCCTGCTCCTCTCTTAGATCTCTTAGCCACTCTTTATTCTTTGGTGGACAAAAGCATAGCTTGTGGGGTTAGATTAGCTCAGTCTTCTTTGGGTTTGACTGCTGAGACGAGATGATGCGTTTCCATATCAGGGCTCCACTGAAAGGATTATTTACTTACCAAAATGTTCCACTTTGTAAAAGTCCAATACTTGCTTTTAATGCACTTCTCTAGTTTACTAAGTACTGTTGCACCCCAATCTTGTGGGTTTATTAGCAGTTGTGCTGTCATCTCCGTGCTGCCAAATACCTTATGTGAATCTTATGTAGTAAGTACTGTGAACAAATCTGTCGAAGGTGAACATAGTGAATTCTTTTTCTGCCTCTCTTCGTATATATCTTTGTTTAAGTCCATTAAAACCATACTTTTTGGGCCTTGCCTTTTTACCTCACATGTTGAACTACATTAGATTGCGTGCTGAAGTTAGGGTATTTATTTTCTAAAACCAATTTTGATTCCCAAGGCATTGTATGTTATTGCTTACCTTTTTGTAATGTAGTCTGGTTCCACTGGACTGAGTAGGTTGAGTACTTTAGGAAGCTTGTGTTCCCTTACGGATCTCTGAAGTTGTTATACTGAGTTTACTTGGCTAAGAGTACCACATATTTGTTCATCTGGTTTTGAAGGTGTAAAGGTACTTCTTCAGTGTACATGTTGAATTACCATGAAATTCTAATTTTCCCTAGATCATTGCCTTTTGATTGTGTCTAATAAGAGGTGGCTCTAATACCCTTTTTAAGATTCTTGTGCATGTATTTGATTAACTGTATAAGCATTACAGCTGTATATTGGAGCTCACTTAACTCAAGAGGATAGAGTATGTGAGTATAGAGCACGAGTATTACCTGTTAAGAGAGCATTTTAGACTTCTATTCTAAACTAAAATATAATTTGTATGCTGGGACAATTTCTGATGATACTGTTTTGTAACTTTCTTTTAAGGGTCAGAACCTTCTGCTATATTTAGAAGTACATTTAGAAGTATCATGGCAGTTTAGGAAGACAATATGATCACCACAATGTAATATTCCTCTAGTTTTCATTAATGTTCATTCATTAGTAAAAGAATAATGCTGAACCTCTGCAAAAAATTGGGTATAACTTCAGGTTTGTTTTTTCTGTTTTGCTGTTGAAGTTTTAACAAGAACAGGTGAAGTATCCCTGTCCAGTGCTGGAGTACTTGTTGATTCACAATTTAGAGAAGAGAGCTATGCACTGAAATGACATGAAATAAAACTGTTTAATTTTTCACAGAATTGACACTTATTTAAAATAACTTCAGGATCGAAAGAAACAGCACTGATTTCTACCTGAATTTCATACTCTTGTTTAGTTTTCAGGTTTTTGTAATCTCTCATTTTAAGACCAATCTCAAATGTCCTTGCATTATATTAATGCAGCGATAGCCGTAAGTATGTAGATATCAGTTGTATATTGAAAAAAAATTATAGTGTACTGGCTGTCTTCTGAAGTCTTAAACTTGAATAACCTGCATAATTCTGCTAGAAGTAGCTTAGTTTTACAGAGTGCTTTGGTGCTCCATATACTGAAAATGAGTATACAGAAACCTGCTGTAGGCAACAGATAGTGAATACATATTCTTTTTGCAAATGCTTCCTTCCAGGGCAGCCTCACCTCTGCTTATTATTTCTTCTGGTTGAGCCAGTATTGGCGGAGTTGCAAAACCAGAATATACCCTCTTCCACCTCATTTGCCCATAAATCAGTTTTACAGCATAGTTTCTGCAACTGACTGAAATATCATTGCCAAGTTCATTCTGTTCTAGGTCCCTGACTTTAGTTATACATGGGATTGTTTTGAAGTGACTTCCAAAGGCTCACTTGGTTTAGCGGTTACGAAGTTATATACAGTAATAAGCTATCACCTATACAAGGGATAGATGTCTTTGCTTTATATGGAAGGACTGCACGTAGTTTTGCAGCCTCTAGAAGAAGGAACTGAGCTGATTGTTCAGAAATGCAGCCCCTCCGTTGTTCTCTGTGGCACATGTAATCCTAAGAAAGGTATTTAGTAAAAACCAGTGGTGTTGGGTTTTTTTCCCCCCCAGTGTTGCCTTTGCAGAGTTTTTAATCCTAAATTCTCAAAAGTAGCTTTTCTGTTAGAAGATTATATGCAAAATATACTCATGAATACAAAAACTTACGTATCTCAGACCGTCTGCAGCTGTGGATATAATTCAAAGGCATACATAGGTTTCATTTAAAACATGGGATTAGTTTCATCAATTTCAGAAGTCTCTTTGCATCTTCCATGAAGTATGCATAAGAGTTGCAATTGTGGGCCTTAATCAGAAATGATACAAAAAGGGAAAATGTCCCTGGTACCTGGTCCAGAAAGAGAGACTATGCTTTTCTGGGCTGTTTTCCTTGCATGACCATTAATCCTTGTGTGATACACTTTATTATACTTGAAAATAAGCATCAGGATGAAAACACAGAAGCTGTATTTGACTTTTTTTAAACACATTCTAAAAATGACTATATAGAAAATGTAACTTTTTTTTTTTAATTTGGATAATATTATTCTGCCATTTGTGCATATTAATATTTCATTTTAGAAAGTACTGAAACTTAATTTTTCACACCACTTCAAAGGATTTTTAATTAGAAAAGTACATAATTGGTATAGCATGATGACTTCAAATGCACATTCAGTAAAGGCCATAAAATCTAACCTTTTTCAGCTTTCCACAAGACTAACAAAATGCTGCAGAATATAGTCAATGGTTGAAATTTTATTTAAACACTACAATTTGGGGTATAACAGTGTTCTTCTGTGCATACTTTTTATACATTAGTGTAAATTGTAAGCTTAAATTATGGTGATATCGAAGCCTTTTTGCTGTTTTCTGGTCTCAGCTATGAGGGGAGATACTGCACAAAACCATGGAAAGCATCATGGGGCTTGTTTATGTGTATTTATATATTTAATCTCTTTCTGCATTCTGATTGTTTCCAGTGTTTGCTTACGTTTCTTCTGTCTTGCACATTTGATGGCATTTAAACAGTGCTATTTGGAATTCATCTGTTATCAATGAGAAGTTGAATATAGTCTGCCTTCATTTACATAATTTAACACTCTGGGCTCACAGATACATTTAGCAGTCATCAATACATCACCCTTAGCTAGACACTTAGCTCTGGAATGTTTTTGATGATCTTTTCAGACCATGGAGGTTTTTGCTTTAAATCTGGAAATCATTCTTACCAGTGCTGGTCTTTGCACTGTGTGCTGTGCAATTGATGTTCAAAAATATCATCAAAGTGTAGTGTAGATGTACACAAAAACAATAACAAATAAATTGAGCACAGTTCCAACAATCCCAAGCAGTGCTAAAATAGATTCTTCTTTTTCTTCCTTTTCCTCTTGCCTTTTTACGTCTTCCAGTGTTGTGATGGCTGAGGTTCCCATTTTTCCTGCAAATACCTTCACCAGTATTCTGGCAGCTAGCTAGAAGAAAGAAAGCAAATGGTAAATCTGGTCTGACAAACATGCAGGCTTTGGTATTTTCAAAAACAGTTCCATACTTCTTTATACAATATTCCTTAATGCTGTATTTATAGAGTTGTATCAATGTCGTGTGTGTGTGTGAACATGTTCATATTAATTCTTCTGGAGATAGATTTGATAGGTAAAAACAGCTGGTTGCTTCAAGCCAATTAATGTGCTTTATTGTAAGATGAATTTAAAGTCTGTCTTTAGCAGGCTAGTTTATTTCCTTATGAAACACAGAACTGGTTAAAGCAGGTATGTGGGCATTATCCCATACTCCAAAATGCGCCAGGAGATTATGTGAATTTTCAGCTGTTGTAAAAAATTTAACTGCCACAGTACAAAAACAGTTGAAAATACTCATGTCCACTCCTTTGGAACATAGAAAATATGCTTTCTTACATACAGTATTGCAGTCTTTTTTGACCAGGGAGCCCTAAGTAGACAATTGCAGGTGAGATCCTAGGCTTTTACTTGCTCAATACATCAGGTTTTTTAACATCCATGCAACAGTAAACAAAAAATGTCTCTCTAGTATAAACGTTGCTGTATATGCTTATTATTGCAGAATGCCAAAGCACAGTAGTACTTTTATCATAACAAAATTCAATATAAGGATTTGAAATAGATAATTACAGATGCATATGTGATTTATTACCTTTTTTTGTTACAAAAGTGGGGTTGACAGATCATCTCTATTACTTATCTGCTCTTGTACTCTTAATTCACTGTGAAATATCCTTTAGAAACATATTCTCCATAAAATTATGTTCATTGGTGGCAGAGATCCTGATATTATATGTAATCTGTGCCATTTTAGCCTTGTTGATCAGGAATTTGCAACCTTAAACCGAAATTTCATTGGGATTTCTACTAGTTCAGATAGCCCCAATGTACTGAAGATTCGCTATCACATTTTATAGTGCAATAGCTTCCCCCCCTCCCCCGGCAAACATCTTTAATCATTGGAGATAAACATTTCTGCTGTGAGTCTAATTAAAGCCATCAGATCAAAGCATATGTATATCACAGAAAGGTAATTAAAAAAAGATGTTTCTTACCCTACATTGCATCAGGAATAAAATGTCATCAGACATGCTTCTTACTCGTTGATTCAGCGGCAAGCCAGGCTTTTATCTTCATGAAGGGGCTGCTCTCCTCGCTCAGACAGACCAGACAGGAGCATGAACAGTTCCTCGATGAAGAAGTTTATCAGTGAGGACAATAATGCTATAGAATCTTCTTTTTCAGTAATCCGTTAAAGCAAGTGTAGCCAAAAAAACAGTAAAACCCTTTCTGGTAACGATCCTCAGCATTGACTAATTCTCATTAAAATTGAGGAATTTTCTTCCTTAGATGATGCAGAGCAGTGAAATGCATGCCGTTCCTTTCTGTCTTATAACAAAACAACTACAAACAGCTCCTGTTTTTATTCAGTTAGTTATTTATTAAGACTTCAGAAAACCCCAGCCTTTGATTTACTCTTTGTGGCAGCTGTCTGAAGAGGCTTTCTCACGTTGACATGCTGTAATTCCAAATGCAGCGAACTACGTGCAGTCACACTATGTAATTTTAGTCCAGCCTGCAAAAGGATGAAAAGAAGTCAGCTTTACTGGCAATCGTGTGAACGCCGTCACACACCTGCATTCAGAGCCTCTGCAAAGAATTCCAAGGTATCCTTTGGAGCATTGCATAACTTAGGCAGGCAAATCTGAAGAGAGGAATGACAGTGGCTTTAGCTGAACACTGTGGTGAGCTGTGACATTGATTAAACATGCGCTTGGCACTTGCTGAATAAAGAAGGAGCTACAAGCCACCCTTGCAGATAGTGAGTTGCATAACAATGTGCGATGGCTCTGCTGTTTCATTGTCAGGCCCAGCACATTTTAATCCTGTACCAACAGAGAAAGTGTGCTGTGTAAAGAGGAGTGGAGTTAACTGTACTTCAGGGTTTTCTGAGGAAGTGCTGCATGACAAATGGTGACATTAAGGCATTCAAGCTGAAACAGTGTTTCTGCCTTTTGTCTTTATGCTTTGTTTGACAGGCAATTGTTTCTATGGGAATTACTACTTCTGTTGATTTTCCTCTTCTTATTCACCACCCAAAGAATGCAGGTTGGTGTATAATTAGTGAAAACACTGACTGGAAGAAAAATGCTCCTGTTCTGATTTCATAGGAAACAATAATTCAGTTTTTTCCTAGTTAAATAAGAGTGGTATTTTTTGCTTGCTCTTTTGGAAAGGGAGAGCAAAGTCTTTTCTTCCCAATCTCTCTTCAGATGAAAAGCCACGATTTTAATAACCTCTGCAAGGAGCTGTGTTTCATGGAATTTTATTCAGTCACTTTGGTCTGTGAAGGCTACCAGGGCAATCAGTGTGGTTTTTGTGGCTGTGGCATAGTTTTTTGATATGAAGGCAACTGTATTTTACATATATTGGAAAACTTATTTTTCAACAAAAATTTGCAGTATCAAGCCGTTCAGAATTTAAAAGTACAAAAAGCCTTATGAATATGACAAAGTAGAATTAATTACATAGAGTTTAAACAGAAGGAATGTAAATGTAAACCTGGTCTCTTTCCAGAACAGCACATTTTTAGAAATTGCAAGGCATTGTTTGAAATTAAGTTTGGGAGGGTGGGGGGTTAGGTGTTGTTTTAGTTTGTATTTTTAGTGCTTGTTGTTTGGGGGGGTGGGGTTGGGTTGCCTTCAATTTTGTGTGTGTGTGAGAGAGAAAGCTTTAAATACTTCCATTTTCAAACCAATTTACTTAAGGATTCTTTTTTTCCCCTTCATTTTTCTCAAGTTTCTGAGTACATTTGTAAGTTTCTTAGTGGTGTAGAAAACTGTATGGTTATTTTCCATGTGTGTTATTTTAACAGTAAATACTATGCTTTAAGTACCATGAGTTGTATGGTACTTAAACATGATTTGCTCTTTATCCTGAAAGTAATTTCTGCTCAGTTAAATTGTTTGACTCTAGAAGAATTAAATAATTAGGTTAAATGCCTATCATAGCTTCCTTATAGTATGTGTGTATGATTGTTCTTTTAAGCTCTTCCCTTATCCTGAAAAGACTGCTGCAACTTCAGTTAGTTTTGGCATAGTTTTCTATGTATCTCTGTAACATATTTCTGTATTCATTTAGATACATTCAGAGATACAAAGATGAGGGAAATTTTACCTGTGTTCTGACCATTCTGTTGCTGAGAAAATGTAGCAGTATCTGATTTTTTCCAAACCACTATATTAACCCTCACATATACTAAAATCAAACCCTTTCCTTTGTGAATGGGGGAAATTTTCCATTCTACATCTTTTATTTAAAGATTAATAGTATATTCAGAGTAGGAATCTGTCACCCAGTCAGCACAACCAGGAATAAAGATAAGGTCATCAGAATAATTTCTTGCAATATCAAATATAAATTGTGAGAATAAAGTAAATTAAGATGTATCCACAGAGAGCAGCAAATACTCACTATTTATTAGCCTGTTCATTGCCAGGGTTGAGGTCTCATAGTGGTTTGCTGTTTGCATAATTATGATGCAACTGGCACTTGGTTGAGATGAACCCAAGAAAACAAATCTCTCTGGGCTTTCTTCGTGCAGTCAAGGTGGAGCAATGCCTGCTGCACACCATGATTCAGATCCAGCATTTGCTGTGGACCTTGGTTAGGTGATGTTTCTCTCATCCCATCCTTCTGTTGTATTGATACGTGTGCACATGCCATGAACTGATTTTGAAAACAGACCCAAAGAAAAATACATCTCTAGTATAGTCCAGTAGAGGCATGGGGCAGTAACTGCTGAAGCTGTCAGTGCTGGCAAAGTTACTCTTTTGGGGTGAGGGGGAAAGGTTGTCAAGCTTAACATTTCTTAGTTATAGAAGGCTGAATTCATCTGTGTTGAATAGGAGATGGTGGTTGCAAATTTTCTTATTTTGCATTTTGTGTAAAATTACATTAGAATCTGGGAGTATGTTTTATAAAAGTCAGTAATAAAGTGCCTGTTTGTAGGTGAATATTACAGGGTTGCACAGTGTTTGGGTTTGGACACTAATATCCAAAAATAGCCTAAATTTAATTTTGTTACTTCCATCTAGGCAGAGCTTTCAAGCACTTAGACATTGGCAACTCCTTGGTAACTGATTTATGTAGCATCCCAAAAGGAGAACAAATTCTGTTGAGGAGAGGTCATTCTGTTCATTACGGCTGATGTTTAAGCATTTGTATTACATGGGAATAGACTTTAGGCGATACAAATGTATGTCATATTTTAAAGATATTAGTACTTCAAGAGGAAGTTGCCAAGCTATCTTGTAAAAGCTCCATAGTATAAATTCAATGATTTACAGTCTTGGTCCTTAAATGGTCATTATCCTGTTTTATGCTACTGTTCTCAGTAATGTGATACACCCCTGACATCACATTTACAAAAGGATCAAGTACTCTTAAGCAAAGGGTAAGTTTCCATTTTTCCTCATGTATTTTAATGGATTTATATAATTTTTATTTTCACATACTCAGAGATTACTCTGTATGCAGTATTTTTTCATTTAAATAGCATGTTTTGAGTCAGATCTTGTGTGACCTTAAGGAGAGCAAATTGTCTGAAGAAGGCTGCAGGTTAAAACACAATGTAAGGACGATTTGAGAGAGAAAATGGAAAAAAAAATGTAATGGGCTGCCTAGACATAAAAATCTATCTAGGTTAAAATGCAATAATGAAGTCCAGAAGATCATTCATACAAAAATTGTCCATGGAGACTGCTTTCCTCTGTAGTTATTCTGCATTTTCCCAAAGATGCAGGAAATAAAATGTAGTAGCACATACATCCTCTAGGTGATGTGTTATAGTTTGTTGCTTTGACAACCTCCACAAACTTCTCTTTATGAGATCTGAGACTTTTTCAGTTAAATTTCAGAACAGTAGAGGAAAGCTGTCGTTGTTGGGATGCAGTAGTATGTACAAATTAAGATGAACTGATGATTCATTTAGCCTAAATGAGAGGTGGATATTTGTGCTCCTTTCTTCCTGTTCTGGGTGTGGTTTTTTTCTTTTATTTCTCTCTTGAGAGCTAAACACAATGAATCTTCTCTTTGTGGGAGCTGTTAGACTGTTTTTTGTGATACAGATTGATGTGTGATGCCCTTGAGATGGCAGTGATGGGCATAGCCAATTTAAGACAGGTTTTGAAGTATTTTACTACTCTTCTGTTGGCAGGGGGTGGGGGACGACACAAGGAAGAGCTTGGGTCCGTCATCAGCAGCAATATGTTACTTTTGAATTTCTTACTATTCTCATTCACACTTCTTTTATATGAGTTTGTAAATTAATTGCAATCCAGAGTTCTCTCAGAACTACAGAAGTTCTAGTTTGTTCTCACCTGCCAGTCTTCACTTACTAGAAATTTGTTTGTTCCAATCTCTCACACTTGCTTTAAAATTGTTCTGTGATAGTACGTGGGTTAAACTGATATGGAGTACCATTTCTTCTGCCACACCCCTTTTGACATCAGCTTCTCTGTACTGGTCAAGCACAGTGGTCTAAATGCATGCTGGTATTTTGTCAAGAGAAGTAGTAAATTTGACAGTTGAGTAATAGTTTAGGAAAAACTGAGCCAGTCTGCCTTTGGAGGGTGTTGAGTGATATTCAGTGTTTTCAGGGAACTATTTTAATCACAGTGTTGATGAGCTAAAGCAACTGAGAAGCTGGTGAATGTTCCTGAATTAGCAGTGCGAGTTTCAGCCCCAACTGTGTCTGCTCCCTTCCTGGATATAGTGAAAGGGAATGACAGAAAAAAGACTTTTTTTATTTTTCTCTTCTTCCAGTCTGTAGTCTCACATCAGGCAGTCTTCATTCTTGTCTTCTTCACTGGGATCACAAAAGAATCTCTTGTATTAGTAGTATTGTAGTAATATAATTACTAACTTCTAAAATACTTGTGATTCAGTCTCTTCTTCCCAGCTCAAGAAGGGATTTTTGTCAGCAGGTATAAGACTTTCTTCAAGCTGGTTTGAGTGTAGGCTACATGCTTCCGAAAAAACATTAGGGCTTGTAAGTATCAAGTTTTTGAGCTGCCATGTTGCTAAGTTTTGGAGTGTTAGAGGAGTTCATTACATGAATATAGGGTCCTTACTGGACAAGCAATGGGAAGCAGAGCAGAGACAACTGAACACAAAAGTGGCTCTCAAAGAACAACAGTAATAAAAGAAGGTCTGCTTTCTCCAAAGCCCTTAAAACATCTTACTTTGTGAGAAAGAACAAATTTCATCCATATGAGTTTCCACATAACCAATCTTAAAAACCAAAGCAAATAAGCCTTGAAGACACCACCATCCCAGCACCTTTTGCCACATCTTTCCTCTCAATTGTCATCTTTGGTTGGAAATAATTCTAGAATAAAAGGGTGAAATTATTGTCTCTTATTTTCTATTGAAAAGTAGTATGAATATATGCTTACTAGATGTTCAAAACATGTAAAGCAGCAGACTATTCCTGGTAGACAGCACTCTTGGACTAAAACTTTAATAACAGATTTTCTTAAAATGTCAAAAGTGATTATCTGTTTGAGTGGTTAATAATGTAAAACATTTATGAAATGAAGTGTGGATTTGTGCTTTCTAGCTCTACTGTGTTGCAGAAATTTGTTTTAATTTATAGGGAGTAATTATGGAATATGTATTGAAACATCATAGCATTGAGATCTTTAAGAACTGAAAACCTGGTTGTTATGAGGAAAAAGGCAACTCTAGGTTGTAACAGTATGCTTGATTGTACCGCAGATAAAGCACTTCTTTAAAGACTGCAGTTTGCTTACTTCAAGGAGCTAGTGGAAATATTTTTTTTCAACACATCGTTATTTATCAGAGGTCACCGAGAGACTGTCATTTCTCCTTCAGTCTTTATCTGTTTCTCTACTGCACATTTTTTGTATGGCTTTTAAACATAAATCCATTAACTGGAGAGCTCTTCATTGATTTACACAGCTGGTGGTGGATTTTGCAGCTGTGTGTACAGAGCATACTTCAGACTAGTTTGCAACCTCTAGCCCCACCCATTTGCTCGTGGTGAATTAAAGGAAGTTTTCCAGAGGAAGAGAGTTTTGTGGGAATGATAGCCACAAAAGCGTCAGATGAGAGATAAGAGGGGTAAAAGCTTCTCACATCACACTTTGTTCTTCTTTCTCTTGCTTCTCACCCACATATTCTTTGCCTTATTGTCAAATTAATACAGAGTACTGCTCAGAAAAAACAGGAAAAAAAAAACCCAGCACCCTGGAATCAAGAGTGGAGTAAGGGGTTTTATATTTTTGTGTTTATGGGTGTTAAATCACAGAAAATTTTCCAAATGGTAAGACACTGCAAGTGTTTTACAGTACCATCCTGAAAACTTAACAAGTTTTCCTTCTCATTTGGAGAGTACTATAAAGTTCTGGACCTCCGTGGTTACAGGATAGTATGACTGTATTGGAAGCTTGAGCAACAGGCTGCTTACTTATCTGTATCTACCTGCCAAGGTTCTGTAATGTTTTTATGATTGCCCTTGGGATCCACTTGGACATGACTCTTCTGGTACTAACATGAGGGGGTTTTGACAGACCTTGATGCCTTGTACTCCACTGTGTAGTTTGCTTTATAAAAAAAGAAGCTACACTGTGATGTTTGCTTTCCTGCCTTCCACAGATGAGTTATCTTTTTTAATAAGCTTTCAGGAGAAATGCAGTTAGATGCTGATCCTAGAACAAGGATTTATAGCAGCAAACAAATCACACATGAGATGCATCTGGTGTTTGTTTCATTCTGGAAGTTAGTTTCTGTGATTTATTCACTTGAGAAATAAAAGGTGGGGGCTGTTATCTTCAAAAAATATTTTGGTTTTTGCCATAAGTGTTCCGTGAAGTTCTCTTTGCCAACAGACTGTCACCATCTTGTGACTGCTGTTTTAATTTCCAGAAAATAGTACAAGTTACTGACATGACTGTTGAAGGCACAAGGCAGTAAAGCTGCTGCTTCATTTTAAGTGGAGGGAGCCTATCCTTAAGCTTTTCTGGTCCATTTATCTCAATGCTAAGATCCATGATTGTTTGATCTTCTGTTCATTAGCTGGAAGCCAACACAGGGTAGCTGTATCCCTGCTTGTGGGACAAGATTGGGAGTCTTAACTACTAGACTGGTTTTCCCTCTTGAGTGGAACTGGTAAAGACATTCAAGCAGACCCTTCAAAATTTGAGATGCCACATCACAACTTTCAGAATTTGCAGAGTAAACATTAGTGGGCCTCCCATTATTTCTTTGGTTTGGTTTGGTTCTTTTTTCAGGATTGTTGTTTGTGGTTGGTTTGTGGTTTGGTTGGGGGGGGTTGTTTGTTTGTGGGGTTTTTGTGTGTGTGTGTGTGTTTTTTCTGTTTGGGTTTTTGTTTTGTTTAGCCAGGACAATACACCTCAGGTGGTTTCATTTAGACTTGGTAGATATGGTTGGGAATACGAGTGCTGCGTAGCACCACATGTTACAAACATTTACAGATTTTATTAGAGGCATTAAGAATTAATTTTTTAATTATGCAGACTCCTTTTTGAGAAAAGAGAATGACACCAGAGGAGAGTGTGATACTATACTTCTTGTTCTACAGTTCCATAGTATATTACAGAAATGTACAGTCTGCTTCTTTCCTCTTTTATTTTTTTAACTCCCATGCTTTCTGAGTCTGTCTTGTTGCTAAACATACAGTAACATACTTATGGGGCACAAGTATTGTATTTGTTCACACAAGAGACTGTAAGCAGTCTTTTTCTTTGCCCTCCGTGAGTGGCTTTGTCAATTAGCGGCAGTACAATTGGATAAGGTGGTAAAAATGTCTTGACCAAACAAAACTAGCAATTCCTTTCTGTTCATGTACAGAGGAGATTGCTGGAGTGAGTTCTAGATACTTTTACTTTGCCTTTCCTAAGAGTGCATTTACTGTACTTTCAGCGAAGAGTTTTGTCAGCTGAGACATATATTTGAAGAGGAACTTACTGGAACAGTGAGGTGAAGGCCATCTTTTGTTTCAGCAGTTGCAAGTCTGTTTGTTCAAGTGTATATAGGTCTTAATTCTTCCAGGCATTGATAGTCTCATTTGTCTTTTATTTCTCTGGTGTTCTTGTTTTCTTTCCTGTTTTTGAAAATATTTGTAAATGCATCTGGCATTTCTCATATTCTGATGCAGACACACCCCATTCATAGTACATGCCTTCTTACTATTCACTGAGGGTAGCATAGTATTGAGTTAAAGTCAAAGGAAACAGATCTCTGTGGCTCAAGGAGTTAGTCTAAGCAAAGTTAATCAATGTTAGAATATTCCAACACACAAACTCTAGCTTTTTTTTAATAGTATTTGCAATTTATTGCCCTCTCTAGAGGAAAACTTCACTATAGTACCACTCATAAACAAAATAATATTTTCTTTTGGGTTAATCTTCATTGTTATACTGTAACATACTATAGGATGATCCATTTTAATAAGGGATGCAGGAACATGCATGAGGTTACACAGAATGTGCAAATTGTCCTGTTCCGCAAGTCTAGGGCACAGAGATTTTCTCCATCATATGTGCTGCTCAGTTAAACTAGTTGATAAATCCACATTACTATTTGCACCCTTAAGGCACTTTCAGTATTAAGTGAGTAAGTCCAAGTTACCTTTCATTGAACTCAGATTCAGGGAGGCTGTTAGACTTGAATTTTTCTCCCCACCCTGCACTCTGTGTGTTTACCAAAAGCTCATCTTGGTATTTAAACAACTGACTATTGCCTAGAAATAGGCTGAAGTGATAAAATTCTGTTTCACATATGCACAGGGTCTCAGCCATCCTCACCAAGCAAAACAATTAGATTTTAAGGCAGAATGAGATTCCTAAGTGGTTTCTGTCCTCTGAGGACATTATCTTGTAGGCATGCTCACAGGTATGAACAGGTTGCCATAAAACACAGGAACCACACATCCTTTCATTCCAGTCACAATGTTGGTAGCCTCTGTTTGGTGTCTTTCCAAGTGCTGAAGTAATGGTTTAAAACCACCCCACTAGTCTTTTCGTTTGAAATTCCATGTAGATCTCTGAAACATGTGCAATGCAATGGCAGTTTTCCATCCTGTTTTCAATTCCTATCTTATTTTAAAATACTCCTGACTGTTTTATGGGCCAGAAGGAGTAACACTCAGACTGAGGGACCACTTCAGGGTGGCTGTTTGCCCACTTCTCTGACAAAAATAGTTAAATCACTATTCCTTCTTCCAGTACAGGGATGATGAAAGGCAGATTAACTCCCTTTAAAAATCCTGCTTCATGTTCTTAAGAGTAGCAATACCTTTCCTTTCATCTCTGTGCAATGCCTGCACTTGAGACGCATATCATGAAGTGGTAGGCAAGCTTGCACCTGATCTGGTTTGTTTCTAATTTTACTATTTCAAGAAGGATTTTGTCTGCAGAATAGTTAAATCCTGATTTGGTTGGATGGTTTGTTTTTTTCTTTCTTTCTCTCTACAGAAAGTATTTCTCTTATTTTTCTTGGATAAATGGAAAACAAGTTTAACACTTCCAGCTTGCCTTTACTATTAGTTTTACTACATCTACCTCAGATAGTTTTGGTTCTTTTTATCTTACTAAATGCCATAATAAAGAGTTATATTTAATCCTCTGACCAGGAAAAAGGCTTTCTGTATATCTTTCTTCATATTTTTTAACACATTCCCTTTATCTATACCTTTGTACATACCATTATGTTATTTATTGTATAATGTAGAATAATCCTGTAGCTTTACATACATGCTTCCTTACACTTGTTTTTTCGATTCGGCTACAAACATAACTTGGCAGTAGCTTTATGCTTTTAATTGTGTATCCTCATATGTTGTTGGTTTTAAAGAACTGATGTTGGGTAAAATGAGTGATCTTTCAGAGGAGAAATTTTTAAAAGCTGCAGCGAGGTTGAACCCTGTGGCAGTTTGGCCTTCCTCTGCAGTGCTGTGCTCGCATCCTTTCTACAGTTTTTCAAACAAACAGTCTCATTAAGTAATTTCTCTTCACCTTTTCTAATTCTTTTATCTGATTGTTGGGTGTTGGGGTTTTTTTTGACTGCTAATGTCTCAGTGCTGACATAAGAGCAGCAAAATTTTAAGACAGTAGCTGAATAATAATTGTCAACTTAGGAGCCCTACGCTGAGTTCATAGGCCCTCCCCTCTTGTACTGTTTACTGCTGTGACATGGGATTTGTTACTCATGATCTGTAAGGGGGCTTAACCCCTCTTTCTCCTGCTTCACTATACAAGGAGACTGGTCTTTTCTGATGCCATTTTTTTTACTACTCAAAATGGTGCTGTGGAAATGCCTGTGTTGTTCTTACAAAGAAAGGTGAAAGAAAAGTCAAGCTAATTACTGCTAGATGACAGTTACTTAGAAAGCTTTTGTTTTGCTCTTACCCAAAGGCCAATGTTTTCTTAAAGAGATCTGCTTTGAAAATGTTCTGTAGGCAGTCGTCTTTTTTCTGTTAAAACAGAGCAGAATACAGGGTGTTAATTAGCCCTACTATAAAAGAGGCTTGCCCAGGGTTGATTCTGAAACAGAAAATCAAGGGGCAGCAGAGTATGCTGTATTTGGAACTGACACTATTGCCCGCAGTGTGGACTGCATTCATAGATCATATGTTTGCAAAGGTGCAGCAAAGTGGGGCTGAGGAATGGCTGGGCTTTTAAAATATTTAGGAAAAGGATGTGTGGCCCTTTTGGAAAGAGTGTGGCTCAATTATCCTTATACCTGTGGCCATAAGACTGTCTTGGTATGTATGGCTTTGTTGAGTGTCAGTTTGTAACTACTGAGTCTTCAATATGATAATGAGATCCTAAAGTCTTTAATCATGGCTATGAACATTACATTTGTGAATAGCGTAGCGAGACATCAAAAATATGGCAGTAATTGCAAAGCGTGCTTTGGAAATGCTGTAAAATTGACAGAACTTTAAGATCCATCTTTAAATTACTCAAAGGATAAAAAAAGGTAAAAGGGAAAAAAAATGCAGTAGCAGGTGTGTATGGTACTGCAGCTGTGATCTTAACATTAGACTTTTTAGTAAGTAGCATGATAATGGGTGTCTTATTTTACTTTTAGTGTCTCAAATGGATGAGATCAATAACCTTTTAAACCTTATCGCTATAAAAGAAGAAATTGGTGTCGCAGAATATGAAGTCATTTTCTTGGGTTTTCTGTAGGGGAAGTTTAGTTACTCTGTTGTAAATTGAGCATTTGTACGTGACGGGAATAGAGCAGAATTATTATCTTATAATATAGCTGCTCTGTGTAATTGTCAGTGGTTTTCTTCCACATTCCTTAAAACAGATAGGATTGGATGGCTACTTTGGGATGAACAGTGTAGAAAATGCAATCATTCATCTTTCCAGAAAAATATAAAGCCTCATTGAAATGGGAGAAATATAGATCCAAAGTAAATTAAAAAGACTTCTCGAGGGTCACTGGAAACTCTACCCCATGTATGAAGGAGACCTCTTCGAATGGAAAATGAGAGCGTAATAAAACCAGAACTCAAGTGTGTCTTTGGTAGTAGAAGTCAATTTGCTCAAGTTTTAACCTGTTTTTTCACTTCTGATTTTGTTAAATGTAAGCCACATTTGTGGCTGTTTGCAAGAATTTTTAGCTTTAAATTTACATTTCCTGGGTTTAGATACACATTTGATGGTGTTGGATGATGGGTTGGACGCGATGATCTTGAAGGTCTCTTCCAGTCTAGTCCAGTCTAGTCTAGTCTATTCTTTCCAGGATGCTTTTTTTTCAGTTATTTTCTTTCACTTGCCCATTCATGTCCATGTGTACAGTGACATCTCTGAGAAAAGAGATAAAAGGGGTGGAACACTGGAGTAGGTTGCCCAGGGAGGTGGTTGAGGCCCCTTCCCTGGAGACTCGACAGGGCCCTGGGCTGCCTGGTCTAGTTGGGGATGTGCCCGCTGACTGTGGGGAGGCTGGACTGGATGACCTTTGGAGGTCCCTTCTGGCCCAGACCATTCTATGAAAAGGGTTCTAATTTGGAAAGAGTTTTCAGTGGTGCCTTCTGCTATTGCTGACAGCACAGTCGTCTTTCCTTCAATAGAGGCAGAAAGTCAGTGGTGTATGTTGGTCAGAAGTAAGAAGAAATTGCACATGAGAAAAAAGTCATACAATCATGGGCATTTAAAATAATAAATTCAAGAAGGCACAAGTCTAGCAAAGTCTAGCACAGAACAAGAAGGGTGTGAGTCTGGCAGTGTTGATATATTTAAAATTGCTAATGGTATTTGGTGCTTTTCCTTTTTTCAAGTGTCTGTCAAGGTTTCTTTTGCAACAAGTTTATAGGCTCCTTTTGAGTAGGAATTCCTAGTTTAGTTCATGGTGAGAATCACAGTTGGAAGGCCTTCACATCAGATGCAAATAAAGCAGAACTTTTCATTATTTTCTCACAACTTATTATTCTGTATTTGTTTCTTTAATCTGCTGTAACATCTGAGATTTTTTTTTTATATAATGGGTATGCTATATTACCAGTTTCCTTTACTTTAAAATAACGTATATATTCTTTGTGGTAAGTTCTATAATCTTATTCATAGCCAGTTAAGTTGTACTGAGGGTGTTAAATCGATTGCAGAAAATAAATTTATTGCTGTGCAGTACTATCTATTTAATGGTCCATTAGGCCTGGCTATTCTTTGTTGGAATATTGTATAATAGTGAAAGAAAGCAAAGGAGGATTAGACTCAGTTGGTCCATTATCTTGTTATAGATAGATATGCAATTTAAGGAGATACATTGATCCTATGAAACTACCTGGCCTTGTGGCTTTTTTATATATTTATATTAATGTTGTTACTGCATATGGGTAAGCTTAGGTCTTTGTAGGAAATTAGACCTGTATTGGTGATGAATAAATAGGTGTCTGAAAAGCAATTGAATCATTTCCATTTCACACAATCTTTGAATGTTAATCATTTTCCAGCAATAAGTAGGCCACCTAGAAGTTTTGAATGATGTGATCAGTGCCTTAATATCTCATGAGCTGTAGGTATTTGTGAAAGACTGAAGTTTTCAAAAGACAGGATGCTCAGCAAGTTCTGAAAGTCAGGACTTCTCAAAATAGCTTCAGTCAGGCTCCTCTTTCCTCCACCCTCCCCTTCTCCCAAAACAAGGAAGCAGGATAAAAACTGAGTGTAAATCCCTGTTCCAAGTCTAGTAACACAATTTAATCTTTGCCTCTTTTGAAATAAATATGGGGTATACAGTAGTTATTTGAAGCAGTGCTAAGCAAACCTTAGACAACAAAGGAGAGCTTCTAAACAGGTCCTTGTGGTAGTGGGGGTTGGGCCTTCCTCATCAATTCACTGTCCTGCAGAATCTCAGAGATCAAAAAATGGCCACAGTTTGTGTGTGCCTAATGTGCAGGATGGTCCACTCACTCAATATAGGAGCCTGAAGGCTGTACAGCTATTCAGTGAGACTTGGACAGACTGGAGAGATGGGCAAAGAGGAACTTAATGAGGTTCAACAAGGTTAAGTGCATAGTCCTGCATCTGGGGAGAAACAATAAACTGTACCAGTACAGGTTAGAGGGTGATCTGCTAGAAAACAGTCCTGTGGAGAATGACCTGGGTGTCCTGGTGGACTAGAAGTTATCCATGGGTCAGCAATGTGCCCTTGTGGCCAAGAGGGTCAATGGGATCCTGGGGTGCAATGGGATCCCCCTCTACTCTGCTCTAGTGTGAGACCTCACTTGGAATATTGCATCCAGTTCTGGGCTTCTCAGTTCAAGAGGGACAGGGATCTACTGGAGAGAGTCCAGCGGAGGGCCGTGAGGATGATTAAGGGACTGGAGGATGTGCTCTATGAGGAGGCTGAGAGACCTGGAGCTTTTTAGTCTGGAGAAGAGAAGACTGAGAGGGGATCTAATAAATGTTTATAAATATTTGAGTGGTGGGTCTCTTCTCAGTTGCAGCACACTGTAGTAGGACAAAGGGCAATAGATATAGACTACAGCACAGGAGGTTCCACCTCAACATGAGGACGAACCTCTTTGCTGTGAGGGTCACAGAGCATTGGGATAGGATCCCCAGAGAAGTTGTGGACCATCCTTCCCTGGAGACCTTCAAGACCCATTTGGCTGCATTCCTGTGCAACCTGCGCTAGATTCCATGGTCCTGCTCTGGAAGGGTTGTTGGACTTGATCTCTGGAGGTCCCTTCCAGCCCCTAACATCTTGTGAGCTGAATCTGCTAAAACCAGAAATTCTCTTCTTTCTGGAAAATATTTCCATTTTGAAGTTATGTCAGCTCAGCTTCCCTGAAGACAGTAATTTTCAATGTAACTACCCATTTAGCAAAGGAGAGGGCAAGCAAGCATTGAAGAATTTGAAATTATGTATTCTGGCCTCATGAAAATTTTAGGGATTAAATAAATAAATAGAAGTGTTCCAGAAGTGAAATGCTGTGGTTACCTAATAGGTCCTGCCTCCTTCACTCACTAGCTTTATAATAAACAGCTATTGATTAAATTGAGGAGCTGCTTGATCTTTAACACTACAGGTGGGTGGTGGCTTTTGGTTTTATGGTCTCCTTTTCTCTCTTTCTTTTGCCCTGTTCTTTCCCCCCCCACTCTGTCATCTCTTCTTCTCTCATTCCTCTTGTTCCCCAATTCACACGTCCCCAGATCAATCCATGTTTATTTTAAGGCCATTTTGCACAATGAGGATTTCTCTTTTTGGCAATTACTGTTCACTAGAAACTGAGTATAAGAAATTGAGATGTCTGTATAAACATAAAAAATATTGCATGCATACATATATGAAAAATATAATCTAATAATGTGTAGTATATAATAATATGTGTCGAAATAGATAAATTATTAGAATAAACCTTTATTAGAATAAACCAAACCAGGTTGGAAGAGACCTTCAAGATCATCGTGTCCAACCCATCAACCAATCCAACCCACCTAAACAGCTAACCCATGGCACCAAGCACCCCGTCAAGTCTCCTTCTGAACACCTTCAATGACGGCGACTCCACCACCTCCCCGGGCAACCCATTCCATAGTGCAATCACTCTTTCTGTATAGAACATCCATTTTCTTAAGGCCAGTGCTTTAAATTCAATGGACATTGCTTTAAATATATGGAATATTTCAACATGGGATATTTTTAGAACCATGACATGATACCAAGCCTGACAGATTAATGCTTTGTCTCAGCAAATTTTCTTCCTGTTAACAGAGCTTCTTCCAGTTACGAGTTTGTGTCATTCCAGTTAACATGAAATACTTTTTTTTCCTTAAGTAATACTGTTTTTTATTTCTTAAGAAATACTATTATTTTTCTTAAGATTCAAGGCACATTCTTAAACATTTATATGCCAAGGTGAAAGAATAGAATAGGATTAACCAGGCTGGAAGAGACCTTTGAGATCATCAAGTCCAACCTATCATCCAACACTATATACTCAACTAAACCATGGCAACAAGTGCCCCATCCATCTCATCCTAAACACCTCCAGTGATGGTGACTCAACCACCTCCCTGGGCAGCTCATTCCAATGGCCAATCACTCTTTCCATGAAGAACTTCTTCCTAACAGCCAGCCTAAATAAATCTAACAGTTTTAAATTGTAATAGCAGGAGAACTCTTAGTAAAGATAAGCCTATCTTTAAACCTGGGTAAGACCTGCCTGTTGGATTTTGCTTGGCTGTTTATACAGTCCCATTGTGGTGTATTTGGAGCTAAGGATTTGATGACAGGAGATGAAATTCTGTGATCTGCTTTAGCTTGGAGGGTGAATTGTGCTAAATGAAACATTAAAGAGTTCTATGCTTTGTTCTGTCCTAAGGCAAGTTGTCAAGGGCTTTTTGTTTGCTGTTTTGGGGTGAGGTTTTTTCCTGGAAAAAGCATAAATTTATTTTATCAGAAACTCAGTCAGTTGTAAATACTTTGAACTAGAGCCATTTTTTTTCTGCAGTTAGGTTAAAAATAGCATGTCCTAAGGACAGAGGAAGCAGCTGTGTTAAAGTATCTTTGTATTGCTGCGTTTTCAGGATTTCTAGTAATGATACAAAGTCAGTTGAAATGACATCTATTACAGATTTATCCAAGCAAGTGGAAGAGAAAAATAAACAGTGTGGTACTAGAGAACCCATTAGAATGGCGTGTCTCTGTCTGTTTCTCCTAGTCAGAGGAGCTGGTATCTGTATTCTGCTCACTGTTACTTTTGTAATACACAGGCAGAACTAAGACAGTGAGGTTTGTCTACCTAATATATATTCTTATTTGGCTTCGCTCTTTTGTGATTCATCTATATGCAGATAAAATTTGCATCTTCTTCAGAACCATTGCATGCTCTGAAGAATGTGTAATGGTTTATTAAATGATACTTTCTTCATGACTAGACTTCTTAGCAGACTTCTTCATTTATTTCATGACCATAAATATTCCTGCAGTAATGCAGACAAATTTTCCCAAAGGAGAAGATAACTACAAATGAAAGGGGTGATATGAAATTCATTATTAATGCTTATGCTGCTGGAATCAGCAAATGTCACCCTGCTGCAATTCAATAGGTTGCAGTTTTTCTTCCATCCGTATTTGTTTGCTATTGTTGTCAGTGCACAACTTGAGGCATAACTGTGTATTAAGCTACTAGAAATGAATATAACATTCGCTAATCCAAACCTCACTGACACTTTTGTCCTCTTGTGTCTTTTGCCAGTCTTTATTTTCCAGGCATCTAATCCATTTTTCTCCTGAACAAGTCCATTAAATCGGGACTTATAAATGGCTGTTACAAAATGGTGTATTTTTGTCATCAAATGTCATTAATATTTTAATAACAAAAATACCATTTTTCTGTTTAAAGCATCTGTACTAAGAGTGAAGGATTTTCAGGTTTTTAGTAATTTTTCTGAACTGTGTTTGTCTCTTAGTTTTGGATATGGCCCGACACGTCCCTCTTTACCGAGCTCTGCTGGAATTACTCCGCGCCATCGCATCCTGCACATCGATGGTACCATTACTGCTTCCTCTGTCAGGAGAAAGTAGTGAAGAGGAGGAAGAACAGCTGGAGTCACAAGCTTCTGTTGGGACTTTGTTGGCTAAAATGAAGACCTGTGTAGATACCTATACCAACCGACTGAGGTAATTGCTCCTAACCTTCATTTAAATCGTATTTTGTATTTACATGTTATGAATACAGAAGTGAGGAAGACTGAGAGAGGATTTAATAAATGTTAAGAAATAAGAGGGCCAGGTTTCAAGAAGGAAGGAGCAGTCTCACTTGTACCCTGTGACGGGACAAGGGGCAATGGATGTAAACTACAGCACAGGAAGTTCCATATCGATGTGAGGAAGAAGTCTACTCTAAGGGTCATGGAACAGTGGAGCAGGCTCCCCAGAGAGGTTGTGGAGTCTCCTCTGGAGACTTTCAAGACCCATCTGGATGCATTCCTGTGTGACCTGCACAAGATTATAAGGCCCCGCTCTGGCAGGGGAGGGGTTGGACTCAATGATCTCCAGAGGTCCCTTCCAACCCTTAACATCCTGTGATCCTGTGAAGTGAAAGAAGATTCAGTGCTGTATATTTATCTGAATGGGTGCTGCAGTCCAGCAGAACATATGATCTGTTTGAGCTAGGCTAATGTTTACATGTCCATGCTCTCTTTTACTGTACTGTTTACAAGGAATACTGTTGTATGACACAAAAGCTGGTAGGTCTGTGTACTCTTGTCACTTGATTGGTAGGTTCAAATCTTCCTGAAACTACTTCTCTTCAATGAGGTCAATCTTTATTTTGCAAGGTTGTGCATTTCCTGTTGTCAGTCTGAAAGCAGGAGCATTCCTTGGGAGAAGTAATATTGAAGAAACCCGTCCTGTACAGAATGGGGTTGGAGAAGTCCAAACCAAATAGTAGATTTTACAAAAAAGTATTCTAGCTATTTTCTGTGTACTTTTGTGCAGTTTTACCCATTGAGTAAGGACCAGGTTCCTCAACAGATTCTCCATCAGAGGCTAACAATTTAGGAGAGAAGCATTTGGCTTCTGTCAGGAAGAATAAGCTTCAGAAGGTAAAAGATTTGAGACCTGGTATTTGTGGTGAGAAGCCTAACTATATAGGGTTGAAAATTGAGAATTTTGATGGTTAAAAGTTTTTGACTGGTGTCAGCTGTTGGTACTAGATAGGAAAAGCATTGCCCTGTTTGATTCTGTAAGAGCTCATTTTCCATTAGCATCGGTGTCAGAGGTGAGCCAATATGCCAAAGATGTTACGAAATTACAAACTACTGCCCTAGAGCCATCCATGCCAGACTTCTGAGGTCTTCCAGCCTTCTATGAAAAACCCTCTCTTTGACAGGTTTTGTCAAATACTTGCAGTGTGGTAGAGCAATTAACAAATAAATGGGAAAGTATTTGAATATCCCATCTCAGCTGTGGTGCCATCAGGCTGTGTAAGTGTTGCAGTGTGATGCTGTAGGAGCTTGCTGTGCACGCCTTCCAGACGTCAGCTGACTTTCAAAAGAAACATGACAAACCATGGCTGACAGTTGCTTTCAGGAACCATAGACCAGCCTCTAACTCCCTTTGGAAAATAGTTGTAAAAGTGATAATAAACACAGATTGTTTTCTAATCTCAGGCTAATTGTCATCTGCTGTTCCTTGATGATTTTGGTGTCATACACAGTTACAAGACAGTTTTGCTTTGTGAGATGTGATCTGACCAGCTGTTTGGGCCATAGATGTTGGAGAAGAATGAAAGTCTGTCTTCCTGTTGTACTCAGGAACAGCCAGTACCCTTAACTCAATTACCTCTCTAAATATTTTCCTATGACAAAGGAGAACTGCCCTTTCTGGATAAATACAATGCAGCTTTGTATTCTTACAACAGCCAAAACTACTTACTTCTACCTTCTTGACATTTCTTTTGCCATTTCCAAGTATTTCAAAGGTCAGGTCATCCTCTCGGAGCACTTCGGAGTGATTCACATGCTGTTACTTTATGGCAGCTTTTCTCGTCCATTCTCACGCTGTGGAACTATGGCTTCTCTTCTTCAGAGATGCTGCTTTCACTGACTGTTGCCTTTTGTAACTTGTTGCTCTGTTGTTACGGTTCACAGGGCAGGATTCAAGTCTGAGAGGACCTGTTTTTTACTCACTTAATCAAGTCAGTGCTGCATCTGGTTGCTGTTAGAAGGGACTTTCACCACACTGGCACACACAGAATGAGCCGCAGCATGCTTCCTAGTACCTCCTGCCTCTGGGAGGTGCTGTAGCTGGTACAGATTTACACAACCAACTTCCCATCTCTTTCGGTATCTCTTCAGCCATTCACAGTATCACCAAGGTTGGAAGAGACCTCAAAGATCATCAAGTCCAACCTGTCACCACAGACCTCATGACTAGACCATGGCACCAAGTGCCACCTCCAATCCCCTCTTCAACACCTCCAGGGAAGGGGACTCCACCACCTCCCTGGGCAGCACATTCCAGTGGCGAACAACTCTCTCAGTGAAGAACTTTCTCCTCACCTCAAGCCTAAACTTCCCCTGGTGCAGCTTGAAACTGTGTCCTTTTGTTTTCTAGTTTTCCTAACCAAGTATTTGGGTGGTTTTAGTGGCTGAATTATTGATTTCAGCCCAGAGTGAGGGGGCTGGAAAAGCAAATGATGCAGTACAAATTGTAATTTCCTTCTTGTAATAGTTTTCTGCTTCTGGCAATTAATAGGTTTCTTGATTCTGCTTACTTGCTTCCAATTTAAAGATGGCTTTTTAGGAAATATTACCTGGCCATCCCTGCAAAATTTAGTGCTTTCCCTAAGCATATGCTGAAATGTGATGAAAAGAAGGTAAAGTCAGGAAAAGGTATGTGTAGAATGTTCTTTCCTCCACTAAAAAGTGAGAATCTTTACCAACCAATATCTGAAAGAGTTTTCTGAACAGGAATCCTGGGTTTGGGAACTCTTTCCGTTAACTCCTGAAGAACTGGACTTTATATGTGAATTTCATTAATCCTTCTTGACTGATACTGTTAGTCTTGCATATCAAGACTAATGTAAGATTCATGCGATGGGATATGTTGCTGAATTAATGCAAAAGAAACAGAATTAGGAAGGCCAAATAACAATTCTTTGTCAGATAGCCATCTAAAAATGCCAGCTTTTGCTTACTGGCAATGTTATTTAGATCATAGTATGCGTGATCTTTTTAAAATAGAAAAGAAAGTGTACTAGGCTTCTATGTAATCCGTTTGCAGTACAGATGTATATGTAACATTCTCCATCTCAGTCACTTCTGGGGACTCACCTGGTCACATTTTAGCTTCAGATTTATAGAATCATGGAATCACAGAATTGTTTTGATTGGAAAAGACCTCTAAGCTCGAGTGCAACCATCAACCTGACACCACTGTGGCCATTAAACCACATCCCAAAGTGCCATGTATACACATTATTATTTAACATCTCCGCGGATAGTGACTACACCACCGCCCTGGGCAGCCTCCTATCCATCGTAAACCTCTTCTGGTGCAACTTGAGGCCATTGCCTCTCTTTCTGTTGTTTGATACTAGGGAGAAGAGACCAGTACTCACTTCAATAGAACTTCCTTTCAGGTGTATCTTTTCTTACTAAATCCAAACCAGAACTCTACCAGCTGCTAGGAAGAAAACCAGCACTGTCCCAACTGAAACCAGGATCTGAAAAAAAGAGAACTGCAGAAACACAGGATTATTTTAATAAGTGATTCATTTGATAATTCTATGGTTGGCTCCGTTACCATATCTGTACAATTTTCCTGTATGAGGTGATTACTTAAGACTGTTTGTTGGACTGCTGGGGAGTCAGAAGCTCTCACTAGTTTGAGAGTGTTCATGTAATGGGTTGATGCAAGGGCTGAGTTTAAGACATTTGTTTCCTGTGATGGCTGATCCTTCTGTTGTCAGAGAACTGCTGTGTAGCAAATCAGGCTCATCTGACCCACCATCTGCTAGGTAAGCTTCATGGCAAGTTACTGAATTTGGCTGTGTAAGCTGAGGGCTTCTTTGTGTAATGTGAAGTATAGCAAGCCACATCATCCCAGCCACTTCCATAGTAACGGCTTGAGTGAGATCTGAATTCTGTCATCTTCACACTTCCATTGCTTGCCACAGTTTCTAATGGTTAATCCTGCACAGTTCCAAGATTGTTTGAATGTACTGGGTCCTGCCTCTCATGTCATGTTCTTGTGACATGGATGTTTCCCTTTTGTATTGGGAATGCTAGAATGCAACCAGTTAGGCCTGAGGTATTTCTACTGCTATGGATTTTCATTGTCTTCACAGATGCTTTACAGAACTTGTGTGAAGTAGTGCATTTTGCAAACAAAGACGTTTATCATCGAGTTGAAAACTGAAGCTGAATTTGTCTTTTGAAGACAGATAAATCACAATTATCTATTTCTTTTGCCATACTTTGAAGCTTGTGTTTGGAGATGATGGTTGGCTGCGGAGAGCAGTCCTGCAGCTTTTACTAATCTGGAATGCTTCAGCTAAGTGTCTTGTATATGTCGTGCCCAAAGCCCTGAGGAGGTGTATGTGGAGGCATCTCAAAGGAGGTTACTTGCTTTCACTGGTGTTTGTGGCATTTATCTGCCAAAGCACAGTCTCCTGGTTGATTTTGCCTGATTTCAGAAGATTGGTTTCAGAATCTGTGAATTATTGGAAGGAATGAGCTTCTCTTTGGTACCTGTCAGAACCTGTCAGAACCTACAGGAAGTGAGGGACCATGAGGGCTGTGATGGCATGGTTGCAAACCTATGCCAGTTTTATCCCCAGACAGTGAGCATCTGTGAAACTGAGCAGAATTCTGCTATGAGCACTGTCCCTCTGGTACATGAGGGCTGGTTCATTTGCTTTGGTTTGTGAATACTTCAATACAGGTATCATTCAGTATCATCATGTTTGCCTTGAAGTATCAGGCAGGAGTGAGTAAGTATTAGTATTGCCTTTAAAAGTTAAAGTTGCCTTGGGAGCATATCATTCATTATTCATTTAGCACAGCATGAAGAGAAGGCTGTCATCTTCTAGCACAAGCTAAATTAATGGCTTAAATTATTAGCATGTACACTGCTGTCTCTTCTAGAAAATACATTAGTAACTGTCATCCCTTTAAATATGAGCTGACATGATTTTATCTGCTTTTTCTTCAATGGCAGAAAAACAGTATGGGGGAGTTTCTAAGTCTAAATTAAATATTTAGCTCCTCCTTCACTCTGAAAAATGTAACCTTTAGATAAAGGTTTGGCCTGTGTTAAATAACTGCATTAAATTTTGCTTCAAAGGCAGAGTATTGGCAGAAAGAAATGTACAGTGTAATGCAGACATTTAGATGCTTGCTAAAAATAGAGAAAATGTAGAGCAGCATATTCATACAGTTATATGTTTGACCATAGTTGTTTATTCATGAGCATTATTGGTCCTAAAATTTCTTCAGATTCCCATTGAAAAAGTACAATTGGAGCTCAGGAGTCTGATTACACTGTAAGTTTATCTGCATACATAAATCTATATGTAGGCGAATAGAGTGCAGGGAAGAAGCAAACGAATCTTACTGGCTTTATTACTTAATTACTTTCTCTCTGGAGGTGCCTTCTATCCCCTAACATTCTGTGATTTTGGTATTTCATCTCCCCATTTGTGTATTTTTGAGGAGAGACTTTTAACTCCCAGCATCTCCCTCTCCTGAGCTATTTGTCCCTCTAAAACACGAGTCCCACACAGCTTAGGGAGAGCTCACTGTGGTGGAGATGACACCAAGAAGGGAGGATGACATTTTCTCAACTAATAATTTGCTTTGCCCATGTTATGTGTGCTTATATATGGTTAAATGGGCACCAGGTCACACACAAAATAATACCACATGTTTCACTAAGAAATAGGTTCATGACCACCAAAACATCATCCTCAGTAATGCTGTAGTTTTGTCCTGGGAGTAATGTTTGCAGTGTCCTGAAAATCCTGGTGCCTGTCTCTAGACTGAATGTATAGAAGCCTGATACTTATTACTTGGAATCCATAATAGGAGGCCACAGCAGGCCTACAAAGGCTGTAAGCGACCATAACCTTTGTTTACTCTTCGTGTTATAAGATCCACCAGTGCATTGCTGACGTGCAAAATCCATTTAACTTTTTCACAAGGCTTTGAGTTGTATTTGTATGTCACCCCTTTTATACCATATAGTTTAGGAAACTAGAGATTTCCTAGATAATGTTATTCCATTAGGGAGATGGGTGTGTGGACCAGCTTCCCACCTCCACTTTTAGTTCCAGAGAACTTTCATGTGAGATTTTAATTTTGGATATTGTTTTTTTAATAGCATTTATTTAATAATCATGAAAAATTACCTTTTTAAGGATATGGTTTTAGAAAGTGCTGCTGCAGTCCTCTAATGTAGAAGAAATATAAAATTGAGTGTAATAACTTCTGTCTGCAGTGAAGTCTCAGGTGGCAAGTGATGACAAAACTCTGTGAACTTCAAAAATCATAATGAATGTGAAAGCACAAACCACTGGGAAACTTTTGACAGATTTCCCCATCTAGAGTCTAGGGAATTACTTGATTTACCATATGTTGTTTGTAAATTAACTGAGAAACTGTACAGTATTGTTAAATAATTCCAAACATTTGTGTGTAACACTGAATGTGCAGAGAATAAGATAATGTAGCAGACATTTTAGGAGCTGTGGAGGACTACGTGCAGTAAGTTAATATTCTGACAGCAAAAGAATCAACATAAATGTAGGAAGACAAAATGAGAGAGGAAAAAATTGAGGTCCTCATTAATAGTAGTCTTGAAAGTTATGGCAATACCAATTGGATTATTTTTTCCCCCAAAAGAGGGGATGAAAATATTCTCTTTACCCTAACCATTAGATTGTGACTTGTCAGGAAACTAAATGTTGACAAAGTAGTATGTCTGATTTTGGAGTTCTGTGATGACAGCTAGCTTATTCTCCCTAAAACTGACAGAAATCACTGATTAGGCAGAATCAAGGTCAACTCTGAGACCTGGGTTATTTTTGTGTCAGAGGCAGAATCATTCCTGCACTTTCCTTTCTAAAGTGCTTTTACACAGTTTTGCCCTGACTCAGAATTTAAGCAACTTGGTAGTGTAAACAACACACAGACTCCAGGTAACTACAGGTGACAGGATAGAGCTGTTCTGCAAATTATTTAAAATGTTTGTTCTGAGCAGAGGGGCATTTGTCTGTTCAACTCTATTGCAGTGGGCAGAACCATCATAATGATGCTAAAAGAGACAGTAAGAAAATACATTCTCTTCTGATAGTTCAGAAGTACTGAACCGTTAACAGCTCTGGACAGCAAGAGGAAATCGGTACTGGGAATTTGCATTTCAGTAGATGTCTCATTTTCCTACTGCTCCAACTAGTTCCTGGTTGCAAAGGCATGTAGATACAGGAAGGGGGGAGGGAAGTAATGGCTTCAAACTTGAAGATAAATTGAGATTGAGGGTGGTGAGACTTAGTTTAGGAAAGATGTTGACTTGCTGGAACGTGTCCAGAGAAGGGCAACAAAGTTGATGAGGAGTTTGGAACACAAGCCCTATGAGGAGAGGCTGAGGGAGCTGGGGTTGCTTAGCCTGGACAAGAGGAGGCTCAGGGGAGACCTTGTTGCTCTCTACAACTACCTGAAGGGAGGCTGTAGACAGGTGGGTGGCTGGTCTATTCTCCCAGGCAGCCAGCACCAGAACAAGAGGACACAGTCTCAAGCTGTGCCAGGGGAGGTTCAGACTGGATGTTAGGAAGAAATTTTTCACACAGAGAGTGATTGCCCATTGGAATGGGCTGCCCGGGGAGGTGATGGAGTCACCATCACTGGAGGTGTTCAGGAGGAGACTTGATAGGGTGCTTGGTTGCATGGGTTAGTTGATTGGATGGTGTTGGATGATAGGTTGGACACGATGATCTCGAAGGTCTCCTCTGACCTGGTTTATTCTATTCTAAGTGTCCCTGCCTACAGTAGAAGGGGGAACTAGATGAACTTCAAGGTCCATTGCAACCTAAACCATTCTGTGATATTCCTTATGTGCTTAGGTAGTTGACTGTCAGTAACTCAGTATGTCTGTAGGAGGTTTTAAGCATGTGGTTATGCATTTTGTCTGGTGAGGCCAATGCTTCAATTTTGTTTTCGTTTTTTTTACTATTATTGAAAAAAAAATCCTAAATCCATGTGGAAGATGAAAGACTTGCAAGGTGACTACCTTGAAAATCAATTTGTAAGACTTAATATCATTTCAGTACCTTCAGTACCTAGTTTGATTTTTATTGTTTTTATATATCTTTATCTTGAGTAAGCCCACTGACATTTTATTTTAGCTAAAAATTCTCTAAGGGTTTTTTAGCAAGCAGCTTAAGAATTGTACATCAACAGCAAGCAGTTCTTAATCTGTATACCTTTCTTAAGGCTGGTTACTGGGAGCGTGGCTGTGATGTTAGAATAGAATAAACCAGGTTGGAAGAGACCTTCAAGATCATCGCGTCCAACCCATCATCCAACACCACCTAATCAACTAACCCATGCAAAACAGAACAGGTTATTGCTGAGGTTTAGTGAACCACCTCAATAGATGATTTTAAAATATTGGCCTAAATTTCCACCAGGTAAAAGGCAGTCATGAGGATTTTGTAAAGTATGAATAGGAGAAGCAGCTGCTGCTTCTTTGTCTTACACTGTTCCTTAAATGCTGAATGACACCATTTGACTCTGCTTTTCTTCTCACTCGGAGCCCCTGAAAACTCAGGATCGCTTGAAATGCACAATGGGCTAACATCCTTTTGGAGTCAGTCTGGAACAGGGACAATGTACCACACTGCAGTAACAGATTTTGTTATTAATGTGCTCTAGGGCTACTCTCATTTGATTAAGTACAGCGCAAAGACTTTTGGTATTAATGTAATCACCTCTGCTGAATAATTTAGAGACTCATTCTCTATGCATGATTTCAGTCTAGATTAAAATACAGAAAGGATATAGTGCATAGTAACTGCTAAAATGTTTAGGACATCAAAGCATTAAATAGCTCATTTCTCATGTCTAGGTAGCTTTCTGGTTTGATTGTAGGTATGGTAGTGGCCAAGAGAAAACCAGTGCTTCTTGACCGTTGAAATTGTTTGGGTCTTAAAATGAAAAAGTGCTGTAAAAAACAACGAAACCAACAACAACAAAAAAAAACCCACACAAACTGCAATAAATCAATTACAAAATAGCTATGTACATTTATGCTAGCTCATAAAACATGGAAGCTTTTAACTATGCACATTTAGGTTAAATGTTATCAAATACCATGTTCATAATTTCAGCAGTTTTATATATATATATATTAGTACAGATTGAGTTAACATAACCTGAACACAGTCTCAAGCTGCACCAGGGGAGGTTTAGGCTGGATGTTAGGAAGAAGTTCTACAAAGAGTGATTGCCCATTGGAATGTGCTGCCCGGGGAGGTGGTGGAGTCACCATCATTGGAGGTGTTCAAGAGGGGATTGGAGGTGGCACTTGGTGCCATGGCCTAGTCATGAGGTCTGTGGTGGGTGACAGGTTGGACTCAATCATCTTTGAGGTCTCTTCCAACCTTAGTGATACTGTGATACTGTGACTGGTTGAAAAATATCCCCCATGCTGTATCTTTCGTTTTTTCCCACCAAAACAGGTCTAAGAAAGACAAAGCTAAAGCAGGAGTAAAACCAGATACTTCTGACCAAGAACCGGAGGGACTGACACTTTTGGTACCAGACATCCAAAAGACTGCAGAGATAGTTTATGCTGCTACCACCAGTTTGCGCCAAGCAAACCAAGGTAAAATAGAAATAATTTTATAAATGCTGTGTGGTGCTTGTTTGGAATATATTAATTAACAGGTAACTTATAAATTAGCTTAAAGGAAAGACAAACTACTTCCCTCCTGCCCCCCAAGTACTGATTACATTTTCAAAGGTGGTTGGACCCTTGTTGTTGTCTTAAAAATTTCTATCGGGAAACAGAATAACTCCAGTATGCTGGAGTACATCTTGCTACTTTCAGCATAAGTATGTAGCTCCTTTTTTTTTCAGTCCTTCGGGGACTGAACCTGTAGACATTCAAAGGACCATCTGGTTGTCTAGTAAAGAAAAATAATGGTTAGGTAGCTTCATAAGGGGAGTGGATTTTAAAAAGCCGTGTATAATCAGCTCCTGCTTTTGGAGAGCATATGAGGAATAGATGTGTGAGTGTCTATTCACACGAGCGTATGTCAAACTTCTTATTTTAAATTAAAAAAAAATGAATGAAGCAGAAGCAGCAGTAACAGATTATTCATAGCAGCAGTAGACCTGAATTAGTTCTGAGCTGAGACTATGCCCTTTATTTACTTCGAGCAGTTCAGGTAATGAAATGGTAGTGAGAGAACCAGATTTGTGTTGAGAGTGATCTGAGTTTTGAGACTCCTCTCCAAACAATGTAACCATTTAAAGTCAAAAATCCCCAAATGCTTGTTGTACTTGTCTCAAAATTACATGGTTAACTGCAATCATCATGTTCTATATAACAGAAAAGAAGATGGCTGAATACTCCAAAAAGGCTGCTGTGAAGCCCAAGCCTTTGTCTGTTTTACGGTCTCTTGAAGAAAAGTATGTGGCAGTCATGAAAAAACTCCAGTTTGGTAGGTTGATTTTTTTTGTGGGTTTGAAAAGCAAATACTGAAGAAATAAGTAATGTGATGAACAGAATCCCTAATTATTTTTGAAAGTTACCAACTTTTTTACACGTGACCACTGGTGCTTTTCATACATATAGAACTACAGAAGCCTGTATTTTCAGGTTTCCAACCTATGCACTATTTGAACTACTAAGAAATACTTTAAGCATGTATTTGATGAATTCAAGGGACCAAAGGAATTTAATGATGGTGTTTGTGTTTTCATTCTAGCAATGATTTGTGAATCCTTCAGGCCACAAATTACATTGAAATGTTAGTAGATTATTTTGATGCTCATATATGACAGTGTGCATCTTCTTTAATGCAGCTTTATTTTTTTAAATGGAATAAAATTCTGCTCAAAATGTGGGTTTTAGAATGTAATAGTAGTAAGCTTCATATGTCCTCTCATGGAGTGCAATATATTGCATTGGAAAAAGCGTGGGACTCAGTGCTTATTTTGGCCATAATCAGAACATTCTCGAAGGACAAATAGTATCTCATCCAAAAAGAGCTGTAAAATCATTGCAAAAACACGTTCTAAGAAGTATTTTCTGAGTTGCAGTGACAGCATTTTCAGTCACATACTTTTAGTGTTGTATTTGTAAGGGATTTTCCTCACAAATGTTTGTGGAGTGTATGCCAAGTATTAGGAGGTAGGGAAGTTTGTAGTGGCAGCTTTTCACCCTGGCAGCCGTGCTGTAGATTGTGCACAGTGAGTGATTAAAGAAAACTCATGTCGCTGTAATTTTTTTATGATCTTTTAATAACACCGCAGCCACCACACGAGTAAATACAGCTGGCACTCTGCTTCACACCAATTCCTTCATTAGCAGCATTATGTATTCATGAGTATCATTCATTACATTACTGGAGTAGCTGCTAGCTTTCCAAAGCAGAAATGGTGTATATTTGACAAGTTGGGATATGAAAGCTTGTAAATTTGCTGCAGAAATTAATGCAGCCCAAGACTCTGATGTTTTGTTTTCTGTGATCACTCTTGACTCACAAAATACATTGTTTTTTTAATTAATGTAACAGACAATAAATCCCCAAGTTAAATACCCAGTCTTTGTGCAGGACTTAGCCATGGTTTTCTTCAGTGTCTTCCTGATGCATTTAAATTTTCCTCTCTTCTAGATACATTTGAAATGGTTTCTGAAGATGATGACGGAAAATTGGTTTTTAAAGTAAATTACCACTACATGTCTCAGGTGAAAAATGCAAGCGATGCCAACAGTGCTGCCAGAGCCCGCCGTCTTGCTCAAGAAGCTGTGACTCTTTCAACCTCACTGCCTCTCTCATCCTCATCCAGTGTGTTTGTACGTTGTGATGAGGAGCGGCTTGACATTATGAAGGTAAAGCAGCAAAGTTATTTTTATTTCCTTATTTAGGCTGGGTGTTAGGAAGAAGTTCTTCATGGAAAGAGTGATGGGCCATGGAATGAGCTGCCCAGGGAGGTGGTGGAGTCACCATCACCGGAGGTGTTTAGGAAGAGACTGGATGGGGCACTTGTTGCCATGGTTTAGTTGATTAGATGGTGTTGGATGATAGGTTGGACTTGATGATCTCAAAGGTCTCTTCCAGCCTGGTTAATCCTATTCTATTCTTTCACCTTGGCATATAAATGTTTAAGAATGTGCCTTGAATCTTAAGAAAAAAAACAGAAGTATTTCATGTGAACTTGACTTGCTATCCAAACTTTAGGTAAGGAATAGAATAGACCATACCAGACCAGTCTAGTCTGATCCTCCCTGGTGAAAGGCACGGTGAGTCCATCTACCGCGGGAGCGCTCTGTTAACCAGGGACACTTCACAGAACAGGGTTAATTCTTCATTTCATTCTGAACCAAAAAGTTTTATTTCAGTACTCCATCGTGGTCAAAGAGTAGGACCATTGAATAGGACCATTTCAGTCGATTAAAAGCAGTAGTTAACGGAGAAGTGCATTCAGTATCTCTGGGCCTAAAGTTTGAAGAAAAAATTCTATTGATAGTGTCCAGCAGCGTGTAGAGTTTTAGCTCCTCCTGTTTTGCTTTCCATTTGTAATCTGGAAAAATGAACATTAGCAGAAGGCTTCATTTGCCCACAGTATCAAAATGAACAAACTGACAGCTTGTGTATGATTATGATGTCTAATGGTATTTTTGATAAGCAGCACGTGGAAATAAAGTGGTTCACACAACATAAAATCTCAATTGTGTAGCAAATATAATGTTTTGGGGTTTTTTTAACTTGTGGTTTTTTGGTTTTCCTTTTTGTTTGTTTGTTGGTTTGGTTTTTGTCCCCACAATGGTAGGTTCTCATTACTGGTCCTGCAGACACTCCTTATGCAAATGGTTGCTTTGAATTTGATGTATATTTTCCACAAGACTATCCTAATTCCCCTCCACTTGTGAATCTGGAAACAACTGGAGGCCACAGCGTGAGATTTAATCCAAACCTCTACAATGATGGCAAGGTAGGTCAGCTTTATTGTTGTGTATAGGTGTCACAAGGAAGTGAAATGGATGAAACTTTCTCCTTTGCAATCAAATGATCAGCTGCTCCTGTGTACTGGAGGAAGCTGTTTGATTAAAACTGGCCTTCAAACTCAAAGGATGAGTAATTGGACAGTTTCAAATCTCCTTCCTGAATCATCTTGGTGATATTTTTTTCTTTTTCTTTTTCTTTTTTTTTTTTTTTTTTTCCTGAGCCTTTGTGAGCTGGATTGGACCAAAAAAGCAAGTAATTTTGACCTAGAAAAATGTTCTTTTCCACCTTAGCTAAATAAACCAGGCAGAAATTTATTTTGGCTGGCTGAAATACTCAGGATCATTTCCACGGACAAAGTGTGCTTAATATTAGCTGCAAGTGAATCTTTTTGCCAAGTGACCTATCTTTTATTTTTCCATGCAAAAGGTCTTTTTCTTGAGGGAAGATAAAGACTTTCCTCAGCCTCTGTATTGTTTATTTTAAAAAATGTAATTGTGAATTATGGACTTCATGACATTTTTCTCAAGAGGGAAAAAAACCACAGTAAAGCTTTTGGAAATAATCATAAAAATTAAACACGCTTTCCCCTTTCCTTCCCCCATGTACTTGGCGTGTTGTGGCTCATTCTAAAGGCACCAAAAAGATAAGGAGAAGTCAAGCACATATCAGGGAGATGCAACTTACATTAAAAATCTGCACATATGAAGTTCTCTCCAAAGCTACAGACGTGGCCATGTGTGTATTTCCGCCCACTAAATGGCTTTAGGTATAGCACTGTGGTAGTCCTTCAGCTTTTTCATGTGGTGTAAACACTTCATCCATAAGTTAGTGTTTTTCCCTTATTCCCATGTCATTCATGGGTTCCCTGTACTCTCTGTTTGCACAAGCTATAATAATACTCCTTTCCAGTACTAGACATGGAGGTTTTTTCTCATAGAATCCCAGAATCATCGAATGTATTGGTTGGAAAAGACCATAAAGTCCAACCATTATCTAACTCTGCCAAAGCTGGTCCTAAACCATGTCCCTTAGCACCACATCTGTATATCTTCTGAAGGCTTTGAGGAATGGGGGTTCCAACCACTTCTGTGGGGAACATGTTCCAGTGGTTGATAACCATTTCAGTAAAGAAGTCACTTCTAATATCCAACCTAAACTTCCCTTGGTGCAACTTGAGGCCATTTCCTATCTTATCCCTTGTTACTGTGGAGAAGAGACCAACACCCACTTCAGTAAAACCTCCTTGCTGGTAGTTGTAGAGAGCAATGAGGTCTCCCTTCAACCTCCTTTTCTCCAAACTAAACAACCCCAGTTCCTTCAAGTACTCCTAGTAAGACCTGTTCTCCAGACCCTTCACCAGTTTCATTGCCCTTCTCTGAACCCACTCCAGGACCTCAATGTCTTTCTTGTAGTGAGGACCCCAAAACTGAACACAGTATTTGAAGTATGGCTTCATCAGTGCCAAATACAGGGGCACAATTGCTTCCTTAGTCCTTCTGACCACACTATTCCTGATACAGGCCAGGATGCTCTTGGCTTTCTTGGCCTCCTGAGCACACTGCTGGCTCATTTTCAGATGGTTGTGAACCAGCACACCCAGGTCATTTTCTGCTGGGCAGTTTTCAGCTGCATTTCCCCAAGCCTGTAGCATTGCATAGGGTGGTTGTGACCCAAATGCAGGACCCAGCAGTTGGGCTAGTTGAATCTCATACAACTGGCCTCAGCCCATTGATCCAGCTTGTCCAGGTCCCTTTGCAGAGCCTTCTTACTCTCAAGCAGATCAACACTCCCTCTCCCAGCTTAGTGTCATTTGCAAACTTACTGAAGGTGCACTCAGTCCCCTCATTCAGATGATTGATGAAGATACTGAACTGGTCCCAGTACTGCACCATGAGGAACACCATTTGTGACCAGTCACCAAGTGAATTTAACTCATTCACCACCACAGTTTAGGCCTGACAACCCAGACAGTATTTTACCCAGCAGCATGGCTGCAGAATGTAATTTATACTGGTGACCTCATCTCCTTTGTTCTTTGCCTACCATTAAGTCTTGGCAAACATTCACCTCTAGTTTTCTCCTGTTTATTTTGCCTCTCCGTGTTCCCTAACTGATTACTTTATTTTGTGATATGGTTCAAGAACTCTGCATAAAGTCCAGATCAGTCATATAAGTTAAGAAATATTTTCAGTTCCTGGATAGTCTGTGAGACAGAAACCATCTTTCATGTGCTTAAGCAGTGATGACCTTAAAAACTACGAAAGGAAGCATTAGAACAGTATTTAAAGAGGAAAGAGTCAGATTCATAATTCTTTTATTATTTTTTTTGGAGCCACTAGAACCTGCAGGTTTTCCATGGTAAAAAGTAATCAGCCTTGCCTTGTTCATTTATTAATACACTTACCCACGTTAGATTTAGCTGCTTTTGTTTCAAATTACTTTCCTGGGAAACAAATTTGCCTTTTAGAATGCTGTTGTACAGAAGCCTGTGAAAATGGAAAAGTTTGCATATAATGTTAGCATCTGGCCAAACAGAAAAATGTCATCATAATGTTTGTCTGTGGCATTATCACCTTTCCAGGTATGTTTAAGCATACTTAACACATGGCATGGGAGGCCAGAAGAGAAATGGAATCCCCAAACATCAAGCTTTTTGCAGGTGAGCATTTCTTCTTTCTTTTCAGTAGATGTAATTTAGGACTACTGAGTAATCTGTTGATCTGAAGGATTCTTGTTCTAGGGCTTTAAAACTAGAATTTTCTTTCTCAGGTAATGTAAGTAAGGTAAATGTCCAGAAAGCATCATTGGAACACAAGAAAAGAAATACCCTAAAGCAGACAAGTTCTTTAGAGTGCTCTTTCCAACAATATTTCTACCAATCTTGTCTTGAAGAGTGGCTGTTCCTGTGTGTTCCTGTGTGCATTCCTGCACTGCTTGGACTTGAACTCTCTCTCACAGAGTAGGCTCCACATTATGAGAAATGAGGAAGTGCAGTACACTACTGCCAACTGTAAAGCTACTCCTCTAAAGTAGCTGAATGGGGGAATAAACCTGAAGGGAGGTAAAGTGTTACGGAACACAGCATACCTACAATTAGGATTAGATTAGGCTGGAATTTATTGGGACATACAGCTGTTACAAATTTCAGCTTTACATCATAGAAATGCACTGACTAATAAGCATGTAAAATAAAAGTAAAGCTTGCAATAGCTTATTGCCTATGGCATTTTCTGAATTTATTCATTCCTTGGAATAATTATTGCACAGCACAAGGTACACTTCTGTTCTAAATCCTGAAAGACTGTGCGGTTCATTTCACCATAGTAGATCTTCAGTTCTGGCCTTCAGCAGGACAGATTTCAGCTTGTTCAAGAACTGGCCTCGGGGCTGGTTGATCAGTCTCCAGAATGTTCAGGAATGGTCTATTCCAGTGTGTATAAGTCAATCAAGAGTGTATAGAAAGCCAGCCTGGGTGAACAAAGAACTCCTGCCTAAGCGGAACTGCAAGAAGGGGATGGGCTTTTCATAAGAAATAAAGACTTGGGCCAAGCACTCAGGAGAGAAATGAAGAAAACCAAAGTTAGGTTGGTGTTGAAAATGACCAAGGATATAAAGAGGAATAAGAAAGGCTACTTAGAAGAGGGTTTAGCAGCAAAATAATGCATTGGCCTTAGGCTTTCTTGCTGCTCAACTGGCAAGGACATGGAAAATCCAGAGGTCATCTCTGCCTCATTCTTTAGAGGTGAGGTTTGCTTTCCATGGTCCTGAGCCCTCAGTAGGTAGGTTGGTGAGAAAAGGAGTTACCCACAGTAGAGGAAAGATTATTTGGGCTGATTTGACCCACTGGTTCATAGAACCAAGTCTCATGCATAGAGGAGTGCTGAGGGAGCCAGACAATGTCACTGCAAAGCCACTAGCTCTTGTCCTTGAAAGGTCAGAACAATCAAGGGAGCTTACTGGCAAATCTTGCTTCTAGACAGGCAAGAAGGAGGGTCTGGGGGTCAACTGCAGGCTGGTCAGCAACACCCAAGTCCTTGGGAAGATGGTAGAGCAAATCTGGAAGCTCCTTTCAAGTACAGGAAAGATAAGATAAAGACTGCAAATAGCCAGCATGGATTTACTGGGGGAGAATAGTGCCTGTATAGCCTGCATGCCTTCTACAGTGAGGTGATTGGCACTGCATAGAGGGAGAGCAGTGGATGTAGTTTACTTTGACTTCATCAAGATTCAGTCTCTCTTAGTACTCCTGTAGCCAAATTGATGAGATGTGGATTATGAACAGGTAAAAAACTGGCTGGTCCAACGGCAAAGAGATCTTGATGCTGTTTTGATGAAGGTACAAAGAAGGTGGAGTGAGACACCTCTTAAAGATGCAGAGCACTAGGACAAGTACCAACTGCACAAGATGGGAAATAGAAAATTTTGATTAAATACTAGGAAGAACTGTTTCACTATGAGGGTGATCAAATGCTAGGATAGGTGTCCCAAGAGAAACTGGAATTTCCATTCCTGGAGTTTCCTTGGGATAATAACATTCCCTTTCCTTTCAAGAGACAATGATGATTTCAAGATTGAAGTTGTGGTTCCTTATGTAGTGTTTTGATTTTTGTTTAATACAAAATAGCCATGGCTGCTTCTAGTTCAGAGCATGGCAGGCACTGGAGAGGAGGTGATGGCACACACGTAACAGTACCTAGCTTGAGCACCTGCCCAAGAAACAAATACTTGCTTAGTTTTCTTTCTCAGCCCAACAGGTGGGGGATGCTGCTTCACATTTCCCACTGCCCTATCCATCAGGATAAAGACTTAGTTGCCCTAGGTTGCACTTCCATGCAGTGGTTAAAGCACAACTACACAACTAGAAACAGAAAGTGTCATGGCACCAAAAGGAATATGGGTGCATCTCTGTGAGGTGAGATTAACCTGCAACTTCCAAGTAATTCTTGATGAGAGGTTACTGGTTTGATATGGAGTGAGTACACACTGCAGAGAGTGTGGGAAGCTGGAACACTTCTGTGCTGGCACTGCTACACAGGAAACTCTTAATTAAGAGTATGACCCAAAGTCTTGAATTGTTACTGCCATGGTTTCTATCTGATGTCAGTTGTGTGTTCAGCTTTTCCCAACAAGACAGTTGTCTTCACAAACTGGACTGCTAAATTAGGAGATGGCTCCAAGCTTTAAATTGTATCTAGGCTGGGAGGGGAGTCAGTTCCAGAAACAGCTGTCCTGAAGTTTTGAATCTAATGCAGTGAATGTCTTGCACCAAAGTATGCCAAGTGCTGGCAATAACATTCTTTGCAATGTAACATCTAATCAATTTTACAATGTTTGAGACAATGGCAGTGTTCAAATCACCTTTTTTTAATTCTTTTTTTACAATTTGAAACTAGGTTTGTGTCACAGAACTGTCATCTCTAAAATTCTTGCTCCAGTTGGTCCTAAGTACGTAAGACAAACTTAGCCTTCATTTAAAATGTTAAAAATAACGTCAATTATGGTTTTTTTACTTAGAGAAGAATATTTTTGCACATAACATAGTTTTGATTAAGTAGAACAAGCTGACAGGGGCAAGCATTCCAACATGGGGAAAATTAACAAGCCATCCAATTATGAATATAGTGAACATACACATTTGGTTTCCTATGAGCTCTGCATAGCTATTGAATTTTTTGGTTTACATTAGGAATATTTGGGCTTATACTTAGATGCCTTGTATGTATTTAAGCATCTATTCCCACATGTACTTAGTATAATTGAAAGGGGGATAAATGCCATTTCTTTATTCACTGATTAGCTGGTTCTTTGTTAATACAGTACTGCAAAGTGGTGAGGTTTTTCTTTTCCCCTCTCATATCTTAAGAGAAGTTCTGAGGTTTTGTCTTAATGGCATGTGACTCGGAGTGTTACATGTAAAATCCATAACTGAAGAGCTAAAAATGTATCCAAATCAATGTAATGCACTTGAAAGAAAACAGGAGAGTATGAAGATGAACTCAGTGGTTTGCATTTCACTTCTGTTATTCCTTTTCCACTGAATTCAGAATTAGAAGACTTAGTATGTTCAGCCACGGGAGAAGTTCAAGAATTTTGACTGAGTTCTTGACAAATAAATATACTTTCTTTCTCAGAAGGGTGCAATGAGACATCTCTTCCTTCAAACATTTACTTAAATTTGTATTTTTGTCATTTTTTTTAACTTGTATTTCTCATTTTCTCAGTCATAGAACGCAGTCATAGGAATTATGGTTTTTACGGGTAGTGACAGTTTTGGTTTGAAAGCATGGACATTGCTTACTTGCACATAGCCTCTATTACACATGACAGTAGAATAGAATAGAGTAAACCAGGTTGGAAGAGACCTTCAAGATCATTGTGTCCAACCTAGCATCCAACACCATCTGATCAACTAAACCATGCAACCAAGCACCCTATCAAGGCTCCTGAACACCTCCAATGATGGTGACTCCACCACCTCCTCAGGCAGCCCATTCCAATGGGCAATCACTCTCTCTGTGTAGAATTTCTTCCTAACCTCCAGCCTAAACCTCCCCTGGCACAGCTTGAGACTGTGTCCTCTTGTTCTGGTACTGGCTGCCTGGGAGAAGAGACCAACCTCTGCCTGTCTACAACCTCCCTTCTGGTAATTGTAGAGAGCAACAAGGTCTCCCCTGAGTATCCTCTTCTCCAGGCTAAGCAACCCCAGCTCCCTCAGCCTCTCCTCATAGGGCTTGTGTTCCAAGCCCCTCACCAACTTCGTTGCCCTTCTCTGGACATGTTCCAGCAAGTCAGCATCCTTCCTAAACTGAGGGGCCCAGTACTTTGCCATAGAAGTTGTTTTGCATACAAGGTAAGCAAAACTATGTGTATTTGTAAAAACAAGTGGGTAGCACAATTTTAATACTTAGTTTCATTGCTTAACAGGTGTTAGTATCTGTCCAATCCCTAATACTGGTGGCAGAACCCTATTTTAATGAACCTGGTTATGAACGATCGCGAGGAACTCCAAGTGGTACCCAGAGCTCCAGAGAGTATGATGGAAATATTCGACAGGCAACAGTCAAGTGGGCAATGCTTGAACAAATCAGAAATCCACTGCCATGTTTTAAGGAGGTAGGTTTTGTGAAATGCTGTAAATACCTTGATTATTATTTGTTTTATTTGAGTGTTAAGAATAAGCAGACATTTGGAAGCATCATGCGTTGCACAAGACGATGGCTTTAGCTGCCTTTTTATTTCCTGGGGCAACTGGCTACTGGCTCTAGAAACTGAAGTGAATAAGGATGCTCCTAACTTCCTGGGATTCTTTTCTGGGAAAGAGGAATGAACACAAAATGGAACTGACCTGCAAGGAGGCTTGGTGCAGTTTGAAACACAGTTCATACACCTTGGCTTATTCTTAATAGCAGATGGTACCTTCTACATCTCATGTAAATACTGTTGTTTATCCCTACCTACAAATGGGCACTGGGTGTTTGTTAGCATAGCTAACAGGAAGTATTCTTTCCAAGAAATACGAATTTGAAACAAATATTAGGAAGCACTTTGGATACACCAAACCATTGCAAATTGGATAAAGATTTGAAAACAAAACACCAACCTGAATATCATTTATGGAAGAATCCAGAAAGCATCTGTGCTAAACTAGAAACTGACTGTTGTTGGAAACAACTGTCTCGATGCTGATAAAAGTAACCTTCATGCATTCACACTGCTTTAAACTGATCTGAAAGAAATCACATTTGTTTACATTTATGAAAACAGTCTAGACTAACTCACTCATAGCATCATAAAACAAAAGTAGCTCAGCAATATTGTGCTTAGTCTGCAGCTTCGCTTTTGTTCTAATTGTATGACAAAAGCTGACATCCTGCCTCTTGTCAGGAGGAAAAGTAATATGATCCATCCAAGTGGTGGTGCTTCAATGGAAGAATTGTCATTTCCTGAGAAGAGATGACTTAGCATTACCAAGAAGCAGATGTTGAAAACAGTACAACCACTGCCTTTCTGAACGTGGTTTGTAGCTGGGGCTGAGCTACACTGAGCCACAGGCACACATGCAAATGAAAAATAGCATTGAGAGGTAGACAGCAGTTTGCAGAGGTATCTTGAACATTTTCATCTGCCTTTTGTTACCTGTGAACAGGCAAGTATTATGCTCTGGAGAAGAGAACGGCCAACACTTAAATGCTTTGCATCCAAGTCATTCTGTTCTGGTTTAGGTAACTGAGGTTTTCTTTATTTCCCAAGATACAGTTTTCAATTCTTCCCTGAAGTTAAGGTCTTGAGGACAGTGTGATGAAATCCTCGAGATTCTGAGAAGAAATTTGAAAGTTTTGGTAGCCTGCTTCTGTAAGGATCAGTTTGAGGCTATGTTTGCCTTGGAGTTAAAATTGCAGTTTAACCTTGGAGTCCTACCCGGTGCCTTATCAATTTGTGCACCATGAGAACTCCTCTCAACTTTTCTGAATACACATTCCCTGTCACGGTGTAAAGTGTCATGTATCTTTCTTCACCTATCAAAAAATGGAGACTGCACTGGAAAGCATGACATTATTCTCTGATGCAATAGCAGAATTTTGGAAGCAAGCAAGATTCAGTCCATGGTCCCATCCAAATGAAGATGCATCTCTTGTACAGACTATGTGATCACTTCTCTCAGGCTAGCTTATTGTAAAGAAATCTAGAGGGTTTTGTAGGGTTGCATCAGGAAATGTAGCAGTGGTGACCATTCAGTAACATAAATGCAAAGGCATCCTGAAAACTGAGGTGCAAGAAAATATATATTGTTCAGCTAAGATCTTTTGACTTCACCAATCTGAGCTGTCTTCCCTTCAGTGTCTTAAATGACAGGTAGTCTCAGGAGATCCAAATTGCAGGCTTTGGGAGTTCTTCCAAGCTCCATTATGGATATAAGGAATGTGCCCAGAACTAAAGTCAATTATGTTTTCAATATGGAGTTTTTCTTTAGACAGATAGCTGTATTGTCAGACCCCTAGAGGGAAAGATGATTTTGTCAATTATGTTGCAATAGTGCAAAGAACTCTCTGTGCTCAGTGAAATGTGTTTGATTTTATTGTTTATTAAGCAGGCAGAGTTTTAGAAATCTGTTTAAGACAAAGCCAACACTTCACAGCTTCGAGGGTTGATTGGCTGGGATGTTTTTAATCTCAAATCTGTACAGAAATACCAAAATGACTGTGCTACCAAATATTGGTTTCTACTCAAACTGGGCAATTCACAACTATTGCCTGGGAATTCTAGTGTCCCCAGTGGTAGTGCCTCTGCCTAGGACACGTAAATGTGGTTGCATCTTCTCCATAGCAGCAGGTACAATCCTTCTTCTCTCAGAGAAGCGTGTTACGTTCCAATACTCACAGTGGTGGCAGTGTTTCTGCTTGTTTTTGAGGCAGCAAGTGGTTAATGACAGGGAAGGACGTGCCTACACTTCTTTACTTAAACAGAACTGTGGAAGCAGTAGTAATTGTATCTCTGTAACCTTGCCCCTGTGCAAAAATAAGTGTCCATACAAAGTGCCTGCATACTACATAACTAAGATCATCTTTGGGCTGAATAATGTGTCCAACAGTCTACTCTCCCTTTTTGTTTTTCTTGGTGTGAACTGTATTTCCGGCACTCAATTTACCCTTCACCCAGATAGCACAAGTGAATGCTGAAAGGGCAGGCTGCACTGCTATCACCAATTCATAGTGACTGGAAGAGAAGTTCAGGCCAACCACCTCCTCAAAACAACCAGGCTCCTCAGGATTCTTCCAACTGGGTCATGGAAATCTCCAAGGACAGAAGTTCCACAAATTGCCTCCAACATGGTGCAATGCTGAATTACCTTCATCCTTATGCATCTAACTGGATATAAGAAAAAAAAGTCTTCCATATTTTGTATGGTGGAAGTATATGGCTCTTGGGCAATGATGAAGACTGTTCTTTTGTTTGGGATGTTTTCTTGCAGGTCATCCACAAACACTTTTACTTGAAAAGAGTGGAGATCATGGCTCAGTGTGAGGAGTGGATAGCAGACATACAGCAGTACAGCAGTGACAAACGGGTAGGCAGGACTATGTCCCATCATGCAGCAGCTCTAAAGGTGAGACTTGCTTTTATAATCATATATTCTTTAATCCAAACATGACAAATGGCAATTAAATTGCTCTGCAGCTGAGTTTTTTATAATAACGGTAACAGAATACCCCAGCAACTTTAAAACATGTAAACAAACCTAAGGTTCCTAATTGTCAAGAAGCAAAGTTTCACTTCCTCAGTAGGATTTTTTTCCTTCAAGTTAGACTTTCCTTTAGCACCTGCCCTGCTTATTTTCCTGTATGTAGTTACATAAGATGCAGTAGGTTTTTTCTCTCTCAAGGTGGGTGGAGAATTATGCTAAAGTACTGCAACCAATTCCTTGCCAGAAAACAAGCTTTTTGAATGAAGAAGCACAGTTATTGAACTGTGGCCCAATTCAATTAGTTATACACTATCTTAACTGTTAATAACAGTTGTAACCATTTTATAATGTGTATCACCTTCCCCTGAGGAGAAATAAATAAATAAAGGCTTCATTTTCTATTGCTAGCCTTGCCTGCTTTCCATGTGGCTAGTCAGCAAAATGAAGGTACTGTTAGTTACTATATACTGCAGTCAATATACAGACCTCTGCATATCTGTATCTGTAACCTCTCATCATGAACTCCTTAAAAATTAACATGTTGATTGTATGACCTACCTAGTCCAAGCCTGTTTTCTGCTGTAATCACAGAATACAGCTCAAGACAAACAGTGCAGCATTTAGGCTGATGCACTTATTTGTTGCAGTTCTGTTCACTGTCTTTAATTTGCCTGTAGCAGTGCTTGCTCATAATTCACAGAATCAGCCAGGTTGCCAGTGACCTCCAAGATCAAGTCCAACCGATCACCCAACCCTAACTTAACAATTAGACCATGGCACTATGTGCCTCATCCAGTCTTTTCCTAAACACCTCCAGTGATGGTGACTCCACCAACTCCCTGGGCAGTCCATTCCAATGGCAAATCACTCTTTCTGTGAAGAACTTCTTACCAAGATCAAGCCTAAACTTCCCCCTGTGCAGCTTGAGACTGTGTCCTCTTGTTCTGGTGCTGGTTGCCTGGGAGAAGAGGCCAACCCCCACCTGGCTACAACCACTCTTCAGGTAGTTGTAGAGAGCAATAAGGTCTCCCCTGAGCCTCCTCTTCTCCAGGCTAAACAAGCCCAGCTCCCTCAGCTGCTCCTCTACAAGTCACTACAAGGAAAGTGCCAATCCTTAAATATAGAGGGGAGTTCCTTCGGTCATTGAAGCAATACATTTATGTCTTCTCTACTTAATACTTTTTTTGCCTTATGTTGTCTAACATTGTGAAAAGTGTTGTTTCAGCTGTGGTCTTCCACACTGACCTCTTTTTGTATATCCAGCGTCACACAGCTCAGCTGCGGGAAGAACTCCTAAAGCTTCCCTGTCCTGAGGGACTGGATCCAGACACCGACGACTCCACAGAAAAATGCAGTGCCACAACAAGTGCAGAAGAGACGATGTTGCACGAACAGGTTAAACCCAGCAGCAGTAAAGATATCCCTACTGATTTCAAGTTATGAGTTGCATTGACATGGACTTTCTAGAAAACAAGGCTTTGAAGCACAAGCCAAATATGTCAATATTTGTATGTAAGAAGCTAATTATGTAATAGGTAATGAAATTGAAACTATACTATGCCCTTAAGGATATACAGTTTAATTCAAGATGATCTTTTATTTACCTGTACAAGAGTGTAAACTTTTTGTGCTTTTATTTTTCAATTGTGAGAACCACTGATTGGTATGTTTAAAAAGTTATGTATACATGAAATGGATAAATCACTGCTATATAAGGGAAACTACCTTAGGAAAGAATGTTTACTGAATGTTTATTATTTTTTTTTACTTGGTAGAGTGAGGGCGGTTGTAACAAAGAATATATATTGGTCATTCTTACAGCTCCTATTTAAAGTCAGAAAATTTTCACTGAATTTGATAGATTTTATGTTTGGCCATATTCATGCTCATATTTGATTCTAAAACAAACCCTCCTGTATACTTCAATAAACGTTGAATGGACATGATCCCTCTTTTATGATTTACTGGTACATTTTTTACAATAAACTGCCATGAAATACATTCTAGCTGAAGACTTGCACTTGTATGACTGAATTCATTACAGTCAACATCTTTAACGTGATGCTTACTAATTCTAAAATGCAGACTAAATAAATGCACATGGTTTTACCTCATGCCAAAATTTGGACTTCTGAATTCATCTTTGGCTGTTTTATGCAAACTAACAGTATTCTAAATTTCTTAAGGGCTCTTCTGGAACAAAGCCTCCTTTTGGTTGAAATGTCTGATTTTTACATTGATCAACTGTGCTCTTTAAGTGCTGACAGGGACTAATGGCATGCCATGCAGGACATTAACATTCTGTAGTCCTACTGTACAGATTTATTTCCAGTTTTGTACTTGCACCCATGGATCTCTAAAAAGGATAAAGGATTTTCTTGATCTAATCATCAGGTTTTGCTTTTAAAGTAACGTGCACTGCTATCACCCTTCAAAATTTTTGACCAGTCATTGAAGGACTAAAAAGTTATTACTGGTATCACCTCAGACTAATGATCTGTTGTGTTATAAATAAGTATAAATCAGGCAAAACCGAAGCTTTTTTGTTTTCTATTTGTTCTTTGTTTATAAGTATCATGCTGGAACTTTTTCACTTTTTGTTTGCCAATGTATTGTTTCTAATCATTAAAAATGGCACCAACCGAGGCTGTGTTCTTACGCTGACAGTGAACAAAGTTTGAAGTAAAATGTTTCTGTTGCATGGATATGGTGTGTTAATCCAAGGCTTGTCCTGACTGTGCATTCGTCTCAAAACAACAACATGGGCATGCCCGCATCACTTCAGGGGATCCTTAATCAAAGAGCAAAACAAGCTGCTCTGTGCCAGAGCTGCTGCTTAATGTGTGAAATGAAGAGCTTGTGCCATATAGTCCAAGTTTCAGAACTTCAGTGTTAAAACAGCACTGCATTTGTCTAGGTGGATGTTTACTTCCCTTCTGTTACTGTACAAAATGACTGTGATATTCTTGTAAAGGCTCCAAAGGCAAATTTACCTGCAAATTTCCAACTGTGTTGAAGTTAGTGGCTTCCATTAGAGCTCTTCATTTGGTGCTTGACCTATCTGCCTACAGGAGCATAGCCTTTTTATAAAATCCTGGCACTTGTACCACAACTAAATGTATCAGACCTGACGATGCTCATTAAACATGATGATCATTAACTTTTTTTTTACCATTAAAAACTAGCATTGAAATAAGTACTTAATGCATTGATTTGACAATAAGAGGGTGGCTAGCATGGTTGCACCTTTTTCTTTAGTGTGTGTTTATGGTGTCATAGCAACGCTAATGTGAAGTCACTGCTGCTTAATTAAGCAGATGTAAACAGCTGCATGGGATATTAAACTCTAATTTGTATCCACATTACCAATTATTTTTTGCTCTAACCTCAGTTAGAATACTATTGTACCAAATTAATGCAGATATTCAAGCCTTAGTAACTTGCCTCTGTTACAGCTCAGTAAGTAAACTGATCTTGGCAGCAGATGGGAAATAACTGTCTTTCAAGGTTTTAGCTATAACATGCAAGGTAGATATCTTACTTTGCAGAAAAATCACAGTGAATCCCATGAAGTATGTAGACAATGGAGTACTTTTTAAATCACTTCCCCTCATCTTTTTACCATTTTATCCAAGTGTATAGGAGCCTGTATAGTTAAAGTCAGTTTCTGGCCATAACATAAAAGTCCCATTTTTTAACTCTTAAGCTGGTTTTGTGGAAAATGGTTTAAGAATTATTTTCAAAGGCACAAAGGTCAGCAAACTGCTGGTTAGATCAGGACAGAACTTTACTCCATGGTTTTTGGTCCTGCCTTTGGCCCAAGATTCACCTCTGACAGGTTGCCACATTGCAGAGTGGAATGTTACCAGGCACTGGGATCACTGTAGCCATCCTGCCCAAGGGAGAGCACACCACACAAGTCAATAGTCTTTCCTGGTGCTTTTAGGAAGGGAAAAAAACAAGGAAATTTAAACAGTAAGAACCCTGTAAACAACTTCCAAGTTTCATTCCTGTAATTACATATTAGATATTTAGGTACTAGCAGAATAAAATATATGTGACTATAGAGTGACTGGGTCTGCAGCAGCCTCTTTGGCATTGTTGGTTGGGTTTTGCTGCTGTTTTTCTTCTCTAAATCTTTGACAAAAGTTCAAGGTAGAGATAGTGCCTATCTGCTAGACTGTCAGGGATAAAATTATGTGAATGGAGGCAAGACTGGACTACTGCTAGCTTCTAGGGAGCTTTAGTGTGGGTCTACCATCAGCACTGTATTTGGATGATGATCTATTAAGCAGCAATAGAGCCTGAATCTTTACTTAAAGACAGCACGCTCCTATACAACACAGGAAATAAAAACTACACTGCTTATGCTGGCTTTAACCTCTGCTTGCTACATCAGATACAGCATTCAGGCATGCTCGGAATCACACTGTTAAAAAAGGAATTAGTACAAAACTTTTTTTTTTCCCATGCCACTATGTAATCCTACACATGAACTGTTTATTAGGGTGGCTTTTCTTTCCCAAAGTGTTTCTGGTATTAATTAACATAAACAAATGATCTCTTTCACACCCTGAGGCAAACAGCTTGCTAAGAAAATAACCATATCAATTTATCGTGTGTACAAATGTTGAACCCAAACCCAGCTGACCTACATTTAAGCCAATACAATACTACTATGTTACCCTGGATCCCTGTGGAGGAGAATTACTGAAGTTTAGATTTTCAGATGGAATTCCTCAGGCATGTCTTCATTTTTTACCTCCATACTGCCTTTGTATTAGTGTGGTTTAGAGGCCTTCTTTTCCTGTTTCCTTATTTGCTTGTCCAGAAGCCAGTCTCCATCACCTGCCTCCCCGGACTGTCAACTCTGTTGTTACAAAGCAGAAAATAGAAACATTTTTCAATGGAATAAAAGAACAGATCTACATTTATCTTGCCATAAGGAATAAGTATAAGGTATACTAAGCAATTTCAGGTACATGTTGTTAATTCTTTGGGGTTTTTTCCCCACTATGTGTATATACACACATACTTACTTAGGTTTAAATATATTGGGTCTGGCAGCTACCTGTCTTTGAAAAGCAGGTTTTTGAGCTTCAATGTTTCTCTCCTTTCCTACAGATTAGGTGGAATTTGCAGGTGTTTATATTGAAACGTGATAGAAGTAAGTTTCACAATTACTAAAACAAAATAGATTCTCCTAGAGCATAAGATGCAGACCATACAATATATACCCCACAAATTACTACGGTACAGCTCTAAAATCTCAGCACTGCCTCTGTTTTTAATAAAGGCTCAGAGAACACAAATACCAAACCACAATGAACCATCCTGATTTTGAGAGGTCTGCATGTTATGACTTGTCACCTTTGTAAGTCACAATCTCTTCTGTGCTTCTTGCCTGAAAAGCAACTTTTTAAGTCTTGCAAAGTGCTAACTTGGTAAACTTAGTTCTCTAGCTGTATTAATGCTACTTACCCTTTACATTTAGAGTGCCTATACTAACTATATCATTTAGTAATACAGAATCACAGAATCACCAAAGTTGGAAGAGACCTCAAAGATCATCGAGTCCAACCTGTCACCACAGACCTCAAGACTAAACCATTGCACCAAGTGCCACATCCAGTCCTCACTTGAACACCTCCAGGGATGGTGACTCCACCACCTCCCTGGGCAGCACATTCCAATGGCGAACGACTCTCTCAGTGAAGAACTTTCTCCTCACCTTGAGCCTAAACTTCCCCTGGTGCAGCTTTAGACTGTATCCTTTTGTTCTGGTGCTGGTTGCTTGAGAGAAGAGACCAACTCCCTCCTGGCTACAACCACCCTTCAGGTAGTTGTAGGCAGGAATAAGGTCTCCCCTGAACCTCCTCCAGGCTAAGCAACCCCAGCTCCCTCAGCCTCTCCTCATAGGGCTTGTGCTCAAGGCCTCTCACCAGCCTTGTTGCCCTTCTCTGGACACGTTCAAGAGCCTCAATGTCCTTCTTAAACTGAAGGGCTGAGAACTGGACACAGTACTAAAGGTGTGGCCTAACCAGTGCTGAGTACAGTGACTTCCCCGCTCCTGCTGGCAATGCAATACCATGGCTTCTGGGCATCTTGTTCAGACCATGCTTTTGCCAAGAAAGGTTAAACCAGATGATCCTGCAGGTCTCCTTTCAACCTGGTATTCTATGATCATCTCCAAATGTCTAGATAATATTAATGCTAGAGTCTAACATGTCTGCAATTCAGATTGTTAAATACAAAATTGTATTGGAGAGGTGTCCAGAAAAGAAAAAAGCAGGTTCTTTATCAGTCAGAGACCATGCAGGGTATCTAGCAGCCCTGCTTCTGGTGGGAAGATCACCAAGTTAATCTTGGGATGCAGGATGCAGGGCAAGCAGAGCCCTAAGAAAATCTGAGAGTGAAAAAAAGGCATGATGTTCTTCCCCTTCAAAGACATTTAGAAGCGAGGTAACTGATAAGACTTGCACACCATAGAAGTTGTTAAACCTCAAGAGTAATGCCCAAAACTAAACCAAATATAAACGTGTTTACAAAAATAACAAGCAGGCTGCTCTACTAGGGTTGCTAGATATGGCTTTTATGTAAGGAACATGCTTTTCAAACACATCCTGTCTCACTGCATTTAAAAACCATCAGACAAGTTTCCCACATAACCACTTACTGTGTTTTGGGTTTTTTTAATTTGTTTATCCTGCACCTCCATTCATTGTTTTCCCACCTGCCAACCCACATCCACAGATAGGCCTTTAGTAGTTCAACTCTTTGCATAATGCTCTATGGGCAGAAAGTAACCACATCTCAGTCTCCCAAGAGCAAATATACAAACACAATAAAAGTGTGACACCTCCAACCAGAAAATTAAAGCAAACTAAACTGGAATAATACCAAATTCAATTTGCCATCATTAATGACTGCCTCTGTTCCCTTATTAAGCATTTTCTCATTTACCAGAACAAATGGGAAAAGCAAAATGTGAGGCTGTTCCATCTTTTCAATTTTCTTTCAGATGTTTAAATGAGTATGTGATTCAGAAAACAAAAGTGAACCCAACAGAAAATGTCTTGCAACCTACTCTAAGCAATGGTTTGGATGTCCCAGAAGTCCTGTTCTCTCACCGTGAAACTCTTAAGTTTCCAGCCACAGAAAAACTTTGCCCTTATATAAATGAGCAGTGACCACATCAATGCAAACTTCCAGAACCTTGTCAGTCATAGAATCATAGGATGCACTGGGCTGGAGGGGACCTCTAGAGGTCATCCAGTCCTCTTGTAGTAAGCAGGGGCATCCCCAACTTCAATCAGGTTGTTCACAGCCCCATCAAGCCTGACCTTGAATGTCTCCAGGGTTGGGACCTCCACCACTTCCCTGGGCAACCTGTTCCTCCCAATGATTCACCACCTTCAGATTCCTTTGTTTGAAACCTGTTATAATAAGCTTATTTCTACAATTACTTTAAGCAGCTAATTAAAAAGATAATGAGCTGGATGCCACACAGCTGTATAACAGGCACAGCTGAAGCCTAGTGCACTACAGTTCACAGAATCACAAAATTAACCAGGTTGGAAAAGACCGTCTAGTTCTAAGCCTAGAGTGTGACAGCAACCCTTGCAACACTGCAGGAGGGTAACACTGCACAAGGAGTACACCAGCATGATTAAATTACCATGTAGCAAGGTCTTAATCGTTATACATGCATAATCAGCCTAGCCAAGCACCAGCATTCTCACATTAGGGAGGCCAGGGTGCCAGATCCCTGTGCATGCTGGCTGGAACAGTCCTGCATGACATGAGCTCCAGCCAGTTCAGGCTGTTTGCTGGCAAGGTACTGTGGCAGTGACTCAAGAGGAAATGGCAGATCAAATAGCCAACAGCAGGATTGCTGGACAAGAAATTATATGCCTGCCAACAGGACCCATCCTCTTAACTACCAAGTTGTTACTGTGAAACCCCAACTGGATTTTGAGGCAGTGCAATTTGGTGTGATACAAAATTCAGGGAGGCTAGGCTGGCCTGGCCTTCAGCTCAGCAGCAGTCACAAGAGAAATCGTGTGACCATCTGGGCTGGCTGAGTTTTGCCACAGCAGGTGGGTTTCTGGATAACTCCCAGAGCACTACAGAAGCCCCAAACCAGGGAAAAAATACCTCTTCCAGATTTAATTCAATGCATGGCCCATCTCTCTCATGGTCACTAAAGGCAACAGAATGTGCAGGCAGATCACAGGCACTGAAATACCTGCTGTCATATCTCCCAGGGAGGCTTTAAAGATTAGCAACATGAAGGATCTCAATGGAGACCACCTGATCCGTAAGAACAGAGAAGACAAGGTGGAAATTACACCCAGATGAGGATTTAGCTCAATACAGACCTCATTCTAGTTAAAAAAAACACAACATTAAATAAAATAAATTAGTAACACAAACAACAAAACTCGAAACAAACAAACAAAAAACCCCACTACTAGTACACAGTCACAAACAATTGCTGTTGACAGTAAGTAGTGACCAAAGCAGAAGTCCTACTGATGTGTTAAACCTCTTTCCACTCTCTTCTAGCTGTTTCTCCAAGGAAATCATTCATGGTAGAAAACAAATAGCCAGATGAAAAATGACACACAGTAGGGAACTGAACATCAGTACCTTGTGTCAGAGGAGAAGCCAAGCCATTTAAACAAAGGAGAGGAGTACATGGCTCCTGATAAACTCTGCAGTTCAGGAAAGATGGTTCTGTCTTGAAGAGCTCTCAAGAGTCTCTGTTGCTAACAAAAATAAATGAAGGATAGTGCAGAAATTTCAAGACTGCAACAGAGAACTGCACTGGAATGCAAAATTTGATGTATGCCTAATACAAGACATGGATTAATTAGCTGAATAACATAGTTGAGATACTGTTGCCTTCTTGAAAATGTTTGTATGACTTGTGTAAGTGTATTTTTACTCACTGCTTTAAATATGCCTTTGCTTTTACTTGCAAATGCGTTTTCAGGCACAGGATCCAACAGCAAATGATTCTCCATTGCCAAGTGTGCCCTCAAACGCAGTTGTCCAGTCACTGTCACTACAGACTAACCATGACTGTAAACTCATCCAGTTTTCATTTTCCCTTGACAGTTCATTTTGCACATTTCAGCACTCTGACCTTCTTCTATGCAACAAAGCTCCACTGAGGCAACAGAGCTGTGCTAAGTGCCCCAGCATTCATCACTGGCTGCAGTTAAACATCCTAGTAGGTCAGGGTCTGGAGTCCCACCACAAAGCATCCTTAATCTGTCATACAGAAATTATTCTTTGTTTATTCCCAAATACTACATCCTATGACTGACACAGTTTAAATTGCCAGCAGTGTTTGCCTCAACCCTTGCTGCCTTTTTTATCAGACTGAAGTTGTTCCAGAAGCCCTCTGGGAGAAAATGCTACAATTTAGATTTTTTCTAAATTGAAAGTATTTCCATAGTTGAACAGCTTTCACTTTAACAGCCTTTGGGGTTTAGTTCAGTCAGCATATGTAAAGAAAATACTTCAATGTTCTTGTTGTGTTATCATCTTTTGACCGTAGTTTAGGCCTCTGTTGTTATTTAGATGACATCTAAGGAAAAATACAGCTCTACGTGAAGTTAAGGAAATGTTTCCAGTGTCATTTTGAGGCACATATCAGACAAGATTATTTGCTCTTTGATTTCTTGTTAAAATACAATTTAACAATTCATATGACCATTCTGCATACTAAATCCTCTGCCCAAAGTCAGTTTTATCACAGAAATGCTGACCACCTGGAGGCGATCACCCTTCGGCCCTGCTATTCCCCAGTCCCAGCTCCCTCAATGGCTACAACTGCTCATGAAATACATGATCCACATCCCCTACCATCATGATAGTTTAGACCCCGTGCTTCAAGCTAATTGCTTTCTCCCTTTTGTCCCTAGTTCCAGTTAAGTAGCAATGTTACCATGGATACCCTGCGTTTATAGCTTACTTCAGTTACAAGACATAATTTGTACATTTTCATTTACTCAAAACCAAAACCATTGCACAAGAGGTGAAGAAAATAAGCATGAACACTAAGCATAGGTCGTGTTTCACTTTTAAAAGGCTGGCCATTTTCAGTTTCTCTCATACTTGCAGTTAAAATCCATTAATCATCATAAACCATTTTGTCTAAAAGAAGAGGTAATACATTTTCCCATGTAAATCACTTCATTGCCATGACAGAATAATGTCAGAGAATCTAAACAGGTGTTCTAATAGATTTTCCTTTTGGAACAGTGCTTAGGATTAAAGTGGGGAGACACATACACAACACACACACAACACAGGGTGTGACTGATACCAGCTGCTGGTAAGAAAAATTCAGTTTTAATTGTTGTAAAATAGACCTAAATACTATATTGACACAGATACACCTTGAGAGACTGAGAAAAATACACACATAACTTAACAGTGGAGCAGTAAGAACTCAAGTCCTTTCTAGAATAGAAGTCCAGCTCCAGCTAATAATAAGATTTTCTGACATTTCTAAAAAACAATTGAAATCAAAATTAACTTCGTAAGGTGTATCACTTCATTCCTCTTTTTAAGGATCATTTTTGATCAGTAATTCAGCATTTCGTGTTCACCATTTGTACATGCACATACACTTGAATACACAAATTCCTTTAGCTGAAATTAGCTTTGCATCTAACTTGGCTTTGTGCATAAGAATTCTCAAACAATGGAACAGCAGTACAGGTGAGAAACAGAACTTTATTTCTCCCTTCGAAAGAGATCAACTTCCCCAAATTGTAGCCTACACTTTCGTCCTGGTTTAAGGCTGGACAGATCCTCTATTGCCCTGAGAGGGACAGAAGAATGACACTCACACAAAAGGATTGGATAGTGATGGAAAGTTTAAATGGAGAAGCAATTGGTGTTTTACAGAAACTACGAAGCGTAGTGGCAAGAATATCCCAAAGCATACAAAGTGCCGTACACCACACCCTAAGGCCTCCCAACACTTCCCTGCTCTCCACCTGAGGGTGTATACTCAAAACCCCACAGGGCTCTTTCTCCCTTTCCTTCGCTGTAAAAAATTAAAAGTTATTCATAGATCTTTAAAGTAATTTGATTCATAACAGCAGAAGAGTTTTCTCATGAAATCAACCTAATCCTTTTGCCAGTGATTTCTATTCATTTTTGTTCAGCTTGGTTCACTAACCAATTTTAAATACCTCTAGATGTACCCTTAAATATATTTTTAGGGTAAGACATCATTAACATCCCCTTGCACAATCAAAACCTTAGTATATAGTACAGGGGGAAAAAAATAAAAGAAAAAGAAAACAAAACCCCAAACAATAACACAACAGTAAAACATCCACACAGAAAGCAAAGAGAAATCTTTCTTACTCCACACATCCCCCCCTTCCTTCTGTTCATCTCCCTCATAAAGACAGAGACTGTGTTTCTGTAGTTGTACCTCTATGTGAACTCACTGATCACTACAGAAACAAACAATTCTGCTTTGTCCTGACAGGGACAGCACAAGAGGTGAGGAGAAAGTTCTTCACAGAAAGAGTTGTTGGCCATTGGAATGTGCTGCCCAGGCAGGTGGTAGAGTCACCATCCCTGGATGCATTCAAGAGAGGACTGGACGTGGCACTTGAAGCCATGGTTTAGTTCGTCATGAGGTGTTGGGTGACAGGTTGGACTTGATGATCTCTCAGGTCTTTTCCAACCTTATTGATTCTATGATTCTATGATCCCTCCTGATGAACTTCAGTAAGCTTCATTAATTTGTCAATACTGATAGGGGGAAAGGGAAATATCAAGTGCTTTGTATTAGCTATAGCTCTGTATTACTTCAGTGGAGGAGGCCACCTTAAATGAGAACAACCCTTGGTAGCAATCAGTCAGGATCTGGGTGGTATAACTCCCCAAAACAGAATCTTTACTGCTGATTCTCAACAGGTGCAACACAGAATCCCATTAAAAAAAAAAAACCACTGACTGAGACTAAGTATGAATTGTTCTCACTAAAACACTTTAAGATCAAACACTGTGTTCTTGAATGCTGTTTCCCTGTATCATTTATCAATTCATAGATTATCTGCATTTGCTTACCTCACTCTCACTGCAAAAACTACTATCAACTTTTCCAATGTTTACATTTTTATTTCCTTTCTATACTCTCCTTGCTCACAGAAGGCTTGAGTTCATTCTTTTAAAAAGTAATGTGAGGTCTTTCACTGTAGATTATTTAAGCAGTCTGTAGTACTCACCTCATACTTGAATGTCCAATTTTCTTAACTTCAGTAGTATTTTCAAGGTTAACAGTAAAAACTTCAACATTTTTTTCCTAAAATGACACCCTAATTAACTCTGTTTCATCTACATTGTTTTTCAAGCCCTTCAGCATTCTGCCCCTTTTAAGAACAAATAAATATATATAACTAATAATATATATTATAACTGTATATATTTATTATAGATATTATTATATATTACAGATGATAAATATTTATATATAACATTTATTATATCTAGTATATTTTAAATATATATTATAAATGTATATATAGTATAAAATGAAATTCAGTAACTGAAACAATGATTCACTTGGCCATATGTTAATGTTTAAAAGATAACAACAATAGTAACACAAATTAAAAGGGAAGTGTATGCACACATTTTCCATATTGCATTCAATTTAGGAATAGACTGAAGCTGACAAACTTATATTTACTTTAAGACTCCTTGATGCTAGTAAAATTTGTTTGTTTGGGGTTTTTTAATTAAGAGACTGGGGCCCATTATCATCTCAAGCTGTGCTAAAAGCTGACAAATTAAACCTGCCAGTTTCATAGTTTCATAGTTTCATTCAGGGTTGGAAGGGACCACAAGGATCATCTAGTTCCAACCCCCCTGCCATGGGCAGGGACACCCCACACTAGATCAGGCTGGACAGAGCCTCATCCAGCCTGCTCTTAAACACCCCCAGGGACGGGGCCTCGACCACCTCCCTGGACAACCCATTCCAGGGTTTCACCACTCTCATGGTGAAGAACCTCCTCCTCACATCCAGCCTGAATCTCCCCACCTCCAGCTTCATTCCATTCCCCCTAGTCCTATCACTACCTGATATCCTGAGAAGTCCTTCCCCTGCCTTCCTGTAGGCCCCCTTCAGATACTGGAAGGCGACAATTAGGTCACCTCGGAGCCTTCTCTTCTGCAGACTGTACAGCCCCAACTCCTTCAGTCTGTCCTCATAGGAGAGGTGCTCCAGCCCTCTGATCATCCTCGTGGCCCTTCTCTGGACACGTTCCAGCACCTCCACATCCCTCTTGTAATAGGGGCTCCAGAACTGGACACAGTACTCCAGGTGGGGTCTCACCAGGGCTGAGTAGAGGGGGAGGATCACCTCCCTCGACCTGCTAGCCACACTTCTCCTGATGCAGCCCAGGATCTGATTGGCTTTGCGGGCTGCAAGTGCACACTGAGAGCTCATGTTGAGCTTTTTGTCCACCAGCACCCCCAAGTCTCTCTCCTCAGGGCTATCCTCCAGCCAGTCACTGCCTAGCCTGTATTTGTGCCTGGGATTGCCTCGACCCAGATGCAGGACCCTGCACTTGCTCTTATTGAACTTCATGAGGTTGGCCTGTGCCCACCTCTCCAGCCTGTCAAGGTCCCTCTGGATGGCCTCCCTTCCCTCCAGCGTGTCTGCTGCACCACACAGCTTGGTGTCATCAGCAAACTTGCTGAGGGTGCACTCAATGCCACTGTCCATGTCCCCCACAAAGATGTTGAATAAGATAGGTCCCAGGACTGATCCCTGAGGGACTCCACTTGTCACTGGCCTCCACTGGGACATGGAGCCATTGACAGCCACTCTCTGGGTGCGGCCATCAAGCCAGTTCCTTATCCATCTAGTGGTCCACCCATCAAACCCATGTGTCACCAGTTTGGAGACCAGGATGTGGTGCGGGACAGTGTCGAAGGCTTTGCTCAGGTCCAGGTAAACGACATCAGTTGCTCGCCCCTCATCTATTAATTTTGTCACCTGCTCATAGAAGGCCACCAGGTTGGTCAGGCAGGATTTGCCCTTGGCAAAGCCATGCTGACTGTTCCCAATCACCTCTTCACTATTCTTTTGAGCGAGTAGTGACTCCAGGAGGATCTGTTCCATGATCTTTCCAGGCACAGAGGTGAGACTGACTGGCCTGTAGTTCCCTGGTTCCTCCTTCTTGCCCTTTTTGAAGATGGGGGCAATGTTTCCCCTTTTCCAGTCTGTGGGGACTTCACCAGACTGCCAGGACTTTTGAAATATAATAGAGAGGGGTTTAGCAACCTCATCTGCCAGTTCTCTCAGCACCCGTGGGTGTAACCCGTCGGGTCCCATGGACTTGAACACTTTCAGGTTCTTCAGATGATCACGAACCTGATCTGCACTTACAATGGGCAGTTCTTCCTCCCCGTCCCTGGCTTTGACTTCCATAACATCAGGAGTGTGGCTAGAGGCCCTTGCAGTGAAGACTGAGGTAAAGAAGTTATTAAGTACCTCAGCCTTTTCCTCATCACAGGTGACCATGTCACCATTTTCTTTTCTGAGGGGGCCCACACCTTCCCTAGTCTTCTTCTTCCCATTAATATACCTGTAAAAGTTCTTAGTATTCCCTTTAATCTCCCTGGCTAGATTCAACTCAAACTCTGCTTTGGCTTTCCTGACCAGGACTCTTGCTGCTCGGGCAGCTTCCTTGTATTCCCCCTGTTCTACCTGTCCTTCCCTCCACTTCCTGTAGAGTTTCCTTTTAAGTAATAGTGTGTCCAGTAGCTCCTTGCCCATCCAGGCAGGCCTCCTAGCATTCTTACCTGCTTTTCTCTTTGTTGGTACACAGAGCTCCTGGACACAGAGGAGGTGGTCCTTGAATACTGACCAGCTGTCCTGGGTCCCTCTTCCCTCCAGGGCTTTGTCCCATGACACTTTGGCTAGCAGATCCCTGAAGCGATCAAAATCTGCATGCCTAAAGTCTAGGGTCATGAGCTTGGAATACTTCCTCCTGATTGCCCTGAGGATGTTAAATTCAACTGCTTCATGGTCACTGCAGCCAAGGCCGTCTATGAGCCTCACATTGCTTACCAGCCCTTCCCTGTTGGTGAGAACAAGGTCCAGCAAAGGTCCAGTTATAGATATATTCCTTCAACCTACTACAAACAGAAACTGATTACTTCTCTCTTTAAGCTCACTGTACTTTTGTGTGTGTTATGTGTCTCACTCTAATAATTTTCTTCCAGGTGCACTGCAGCAAAGCGAAAAATAGCATTAACCAATTCACAAAACTGTTGCACACAGCTTTTGCTGAAGTAAAATTTCTCTTTCCTCTGCACTGCAGAACTGCTCTAACCACTGCATTTACAGATGACAACACACTGATGACAACACACAGATGACAACACACTGGTATTTAAATTCTGCAAGGGTACCATCTGCCCTTATTTGAGCTATGAGGCTGAAATGCCCTTTATTCCAACAAATCAAGAGATCTTTTGAAGAAAAGGATGTAAATTGTGTGGAGGAGGAAAGAATATAGACTACATTTCATTTGCTTGGAAAATTCTATTGTACTCCAAAGAAACAAAGCAGATTTCAAAACAGTCTTGATCAACCACTGAACCTTTTGACCAGATGCTGCCACAACTTACAGGGTGGCTCTTCCAGGACATGACTCTCAGCATAAAATGCTACCATTAGTAATTATTTTCCTTGTCAGAAACAATAATGTATCAGATCTCTTAAAGGTCCATGCCCTCCCTTTATTCATCATTTCCTGAACAAGATACTAGAGCTCTTAATATGCATGCATGCAAATTGGTACAGCCTGATCCCCCACTCATCCAGCAACATCCATTTCCATTGCCTACTTACCCTTCCCTCCACAAACACATACATGCTATCTTTCACACTGCATTATGGACAAACTGAAACAAAACCCTTCCAGGCTTGTCTGCAATGCCTCTTCTCAACACTCTTTTTCTCATCATTTTCCAGCATCTACCATGACAGCTCCTCCAATGTACTGATTGTATATACATGGAGGGTTTGCAGCAATTTCCATTATTTACATAGCATTCAGATCTTTTCATTAAAAAGATAAAATCAGACAAGATGCAGCTGTTGACACAGCTGGTTTATGAAAACATTCTTCACTCTGCCTTTTACTACATTAGCTCTCTCCACAGCATAGCCAAATACATAACAACTCTGTCTTCCACTGGAACAGTTCTTATCAGGACATCTAGGGCACTGACTGGCCATTAACAGCCTTGACCAGCCTCACCTGGGGCCTACACACACCCCTGTCAGCCCATGGGGCCAGGAGCTCTATTTAAGTCCAGGCCATCAGTCTTGGCCTAAGCTAAGTTGTTACAGTATTGGTCTCCAGATTTGTCACAGCTATGGACCCTGTTGATCCCAATCCCTGCACTGCCTTGGCCTTGGACCTGCTCACTGTGAGTTTACATAATGATCTAGACCTGGCCACAGCCTGTGAGTCTGCCTTGCTCATCTGTCCTTGCCTATCTGTCCTTGCCTTGCCAGCTGTATAGTGAAGATTGTTATCCAATTCTTCTGCAGTGATTAAGATTTCTAGGCCTTATTTTAAAATAGCTCATTTAAAATAGCAAAATTACTTTGCAGGCATTGAGTAAGCAAGAGAGTTCTCTTGCAATGCTAAATTTGAACTGGAAATTGACAAACCTTTTATGCCAAGTTTGTACTAAATATGGTATTGTGGCTGCTCCTTTTTTATCTTCTACAACAACACTAGGAAAATATTATAGCTGAAGATGTCATTGTTATGAAAGTATTGGGAAATGAGGGAATCTGTCCCTAAGCATGGAAAGTTTGGAAGTAGGTGGAAATTTCCACATTTATGTTGATTTTTGGTGCATGTTAGCTTGTTGTTTTTTTTGTTTGGGCTGGGGGGGTTTGGTTTGGTTTGTTTTTTTGTATGGACTTGTAATGCCTTTATGTCATGAAGCTCCATAAACTCAGGACTTGAGAGGAAAACAGATGAGGTTGGACTAGATGACCTTTAGAGGTTCCTTCCAACTCAAATCATTCCATGATTCCAGATGTAGTACAGAATGTAAGATGTTGTGACTCTCAACAAATGTGACATTCCACACTACAGAAATCCTTCTTTGCTGATCTTCACCGTCTAGTAGAGCTTAATTGAAAAGATTTATTTGCTATCATGACCTGGAAATGAGCTAGTGGTAATGTCTGTCAGATGTATGTTGGGGCTGAGTTGTAGTCACACTGCCATTGGTACTGCTGAGCATCCTTCAACACAGGTAAAAGGCTATGGGTGATCCCCATGGCCTCACTGTAGAATGGGAACAGCCATAGGGAGGACACAAGTTGTGAGGTGTTGCTCAGTGTCTATTGAAGGTAAGCCAGCATGTGTCCAAGTGACCAAGAAGGCCAACAGCATCCTGGCCTTTAACAGCAATAGAGGCCTGTACTGGGCACTGGTGAGGCTGCATCCTGAATGTTTAGAATAGAATAATAAACCAGGTTGGAAGAAACCTTCAAGATCATCGTTCGGTTTTGGGCTTCTCTCTCCAGAGAAGGGCATCAAAGCTAGAAAAGGGTGTAGATCATATGCCCTATGAGAAATGGCTAGGAGTAGTGGGCTTGTTTATGCTAGGAGGACGCTGAGGGGAAGTTTTCTCACTCTCTACAACTCCCTTAAAGGAGGTTAGAGTGAGATGGCAGTTGGTCTCTTCTCCTAGGTAACAAGTGATAGGACAAGAGAAAATGGCTTCAGGTTGTGCCAGGAGAGGTTTAAGTCAGACATGAGAAACAGCATCTTCCCTGAAGGGGCTGTCAAGCCCTAGAGCAGGCTGCCCAGAACAGCAGTGGGGTCACTATCCATGGAGGAATCGGAAAGGTGTGTACATTTGGTGCAGAGGACATGCTTTAGTGGTGACCTGGCAGTCCTGGGTTAACAGTTGGACCTGATGATCTTAAAGGCCTTTTGCAACCAAAACAATTCCATTATTCTGGTATAGTGACTGGCATAGCAGTGTCTCTAAGAGGCACTACCCCAACATAAATAAATAACAGCAACTTTGGTAATTCAAAAGGAAGACCTCATCCTTTATTTATGTGAGCTGAAAACCCATTACTGAAATGTTCTTTATTAAAAAAGCTACATCTAGAAATAGGAAGAGCTGCAAGTGCTTTATTCTGTGAGCAGTGTATTTGTAAGCAGAACTCTAGCTGGTGACACTGAACTGCACTGTCAACATCTGAGGAAAAATCCTGTCACTGTTTTCTTACATTTGGTGAATGTAGATGAATCTCTTTTAAAATAAGTCATTCTTGTTTTTTTTTTCATCCTGTGGATTCATCCAAGCCACCCACAGCTCGAAGATTATCCTTTCCTGAACTTGCCAATTTTTTCACATTTGAAATCTACCAGCTGCCAGATTTATATGCAAACCCAATGCCTCACACCACACAAGACATCTCTCTCACTTTTAAACTAGTCATTTGAGTAATATGTGAGGTTCACTTACAAAAACTGTTAGAAAAAGGCAGGTATTCCACCTGAGAAATCTGGGAAATTTCCCCAGGGCAGATACCTGACTACAACATCAGTGAAGTGTGGACTGCAAAAAAAAAAGGCAGACTAGCGCTGCATTAGCACATAAAGCAGTAAGCTTTAGCATTGGCTTTATCTAGATTCTGACTCTATCTTCATCTTTAAAAAGTCCCACATTACACAAGCTGTGAATTCATTCATGCCTAGGGAAATTATGAAGACTGTAGAAGTACTAGGAGATCATTATTTCTCAGAACAGATCCTTTTTCTGTGTCTCAGCCTACTCTTCCCTCTTGAATTGTATTCAAACACATATTTAAGCAAGGAATCTATCTCACTTTTAGTTCTGATAAGAATGAGAAATTAAAACCAGAACAGGGATAGCATTGGGTTTTTTTAAAAGAACCCAGACAGACAGCTAACTCATCTCCTAGTCATATTGAGCAAGTTATTTTCTTATGAATCATAGAATCAGTCAGGGTTGGAAGGGACCACAAGGATCATCTAGTTCCAACCCCCCTGCCATGGGCAGGGACACCCCACACGAGATCAGGCTGATCCTCAAACGCTTGGAGATTCCCTCAGTGTATCCTTTTCGGTAGTTACTTCTGTCCAGGGCTGCTGCTTTTTCGCTGTATGAAGGACAAGGAGGGGAAAAAAAAAACTTGGCAGCTCCCAAGCTCTTGGTGGGCTCCTTCAGAAGAGAAGTTCTGAATGTCACCTACAATCACTGTCACCATGAATTTCACATTCTCTTGGGTTAAAAGTGAAGCCAGCTACAAACTGATTTAAAGTCCTGCAAGTTGTGCCAATGTATAAATTAGTACTAACATCTTATCTATGTTCACTACTTTGCTTTAGGTTTCCTGATAGGAAATCAGTAGGATGTCTTATAGATGACTTCCTCTGACAGTTATGATGTTTGAGAAAGTTTTGTAAAGAAAACTCCTTTAATAGTGGTTATTTCTGACTGGCTTTAATCTGTTAAGAACTGCTGCAAACTATTAGCTGCTTTGCTTTGTGGTTGTCTTGCTTGTTTGTGGAATAGGAATTCCCTTTCCTAAAGAAATATTGTTGCAGAAAAGCATCATAGAATGGCCTAGGTTGGAAGGGACCTCAAAGATTACTTACTCCAACCCTCCCCTGCCATGTGCAGGGGTACCTCTCAAATAGACTTGGTTGCTCAAGGTCTTATCACAGCTATTTTCCTGGCTCCAGAACAAGCACTAAATATGAAAGAGAAGCCTGCTGCAGCTGGGAACCACCAGGTGCAACTTTCAATTTTACTGAAATAGAACCTAATGGCAGCATTCATCTGCGCTTTCCAAGGGCAGGTGCAGTGAGGGTATTTTATGGAACCACTTCATTTTATATGTTGTTTTAGCCGCCTGGGCACACTGCAGGCTCATGTTCAGCCTACCATTGACTAGTATCCCCAGGTCCCTCTCTGCCTGGCTGCTCTCCAGCCACTCTGACCCCAGTCTCTAGCACTGCATGGGGTTGCTGTGGCCAATGTGCAGAACCCGGCACTTGGATGTGTTAAATCTCATGCCGTTAGATTCTGCCCATCTGTCCAGCCTGCCGAGGTCCCTCTGCAAAGCCTCTCTCCAGAAGATCAACTCCTGCCCCCAGCTTGGTGTTGTCTGCAAATTTACTGATGATGGACTCAATGCCCTCATCCAGATCATCAATAAAGATGATAAAGAGCATGGGGCCCAGCACTGATCCTTGGGGCACACCACTGATGATACCAAGTCTGAACACACTGACAAAACTAGCACTACAGTGATCAATAGAAAAATGTTTCACAAAGAAAATCAGAATCCAATCTTCCTCTTCCTTCCCAACAACATATCAGCATGAGCAATAGTCACAAATTCTGTTTCAGAGCTAAATATGGAGATTTTAAGATAAATACTATTATTGATGAAAACTTGAATCTAAGCTTGTCACTGAAGAAAATTATGTCACTAATTGCAATATAGGAAAGAAGTGAAATATGACAGTGATTTGCGTTGCCAGTGTCAGCAGAGTTTAGCCTAGATGTACGGGGACACTATGACACTGGAAATGCAGTAATAGGTGTAAGTACAAATCCCCCTATGTTATACAAAGAGAAGTTAAGAGGGGGAAAAAAGTATTGGGAAAAGTAAACAGTTTTCAAATTTGTGTGCTGTGAGCAAAAATGTTAAGGATCATGGTGGTGTTACTAAATCAGGAGTTTTGCATACACCAGGGTTAGTGAGGCCTGGCTTCGAAATGATTTGTGTCTCAGCTGACTGCAAGCTGCAACTGAAGCTTTTTTATGCCCTCAGGGCATTCAATGAATCCTGACTTCAACCCCTCTTCCCTCCCCAGTTACCTCCTCAGGGCTGAGTTCTCTTTCACATAGTAACACAAGGTTTTCATGCAGGAGGTCTAACTATCCCAGTTTGTATTTCTCTTCTTGTTTATCCAACTTTTTCACAAACCTAAAAATCCCCTCATCAACCTCTGTCATTAAGTTAAATGCTCTGTTGATCTTAAATCATAAATAGGACTAAGATATTGGTATTATCCCATTATTTGCATGTATTAATATATTTTTATATAGTCTGTTTTCATCAAATAGACTTTACAGCCTATTGATTTAGGCAATGAGTCTGAACACTGTTATTATCCCAAGCTTCTGGCAGGATTTTTTCCTGGAGGTTAAATGGCTTCTTTCCAAATTGCACCTTGGCAGAGATTTTCTGCTGTGCTTAGACTCATGGGATTTCCTTATTTTTGTACTTCTAAGTCATAAGCAACAATAAAGTATTTATGATATCTAATGTCTTGGACTTCACAATAATCATTCTAGTAGTATGACAACCTATGGTACCATATTTTTCAGAATGTCTTAAATTTTGCTCCCATATAACTGTATTACCTTCCAACTTACATGTCAATCTCAAGGCTTTGCATAGTAACCACAGGTATTCTGTACATTCTGAGTGTGAGACCTCCCTACAGCAGGACAGTGTGTGTATTTTGATACCAGTCCTCACTACAAATAATATCAGAGAATACAGTAACTGCTATAGTTTGGTTTTTTTAAAGCTTGTGTGAAAAGGTTGGAATAAAGCAGTAATATCTAAGATGAGTTGAACTATCTGTATATGCATGGAGGTGTGGCAGGTTTGATTTATAGCAGCTTTATCTTAAATAAAAAAAAAAAAATTAATTCTAGGGAACACAGGTGACAAAATTACATTTTCAGTTCTAGAATTCAGAAGCCAGTTGCTGGAATAAGCTCCTCCTCCCCCAACTGCCCTCTGTGCAAATCTGAAGCAGTTAAAAGATTCTGTGTTTGGACTTGAAGTCTGAAGATATGTACAAATATGTAACTATTTCTGAGGCACTAATCCAGAAATGTATTATCTACTAAACTAATAAACACAAAGCTTCCCTGCTACTAGGCCTACCTATGCACTTCAATGCAGAGAAAGAACATGGAGCCTGGCATACCTGAACACTCAACCATTGATGTAAACAGGGGACACATTCAAAACTCAGTTCATTTGTCAACCTGACAGTAGCTGGAAGATTTCTGCATGCAAAATATAGAAGCATCTGGCTATCAAGAATATTAAGACCTTACCTATTGATCTCTTTCATCTGCTTAAATTAATTCAAGATGTTAGGATGCCAAAAAATGGTGATTAAAGATCCCATGCATAAAAACAAAACCCAATGAAGCAATTAGGAGATGGTACACATACTACAAAACCATACCTGCTGTACAGCTCCCAAATAGCAGACTGAAAACCTATAAACCCCAGAAACCTGACTGCTAGAAGTGGTGGACACTATGGCTTATTTTAAAAATGCATTTTGTTTATTTGTTATGAAGGACTTAAAGGAGAAAATTGTTGCAAAGAGAGATAAGGAACCAGAAGATGGGAAAATATGATTGTATTTCTATTACATGTCTGTTTGTTTTTAAAGGACCAAGCTACAATATTGCCTACAAATATAGGTTAGGTTTAACTTCTCTAACAAGGACCTATAGTCCCTGCAGGACTGGGGTTCATATACCAATAACATACCATAATCCCTGTGGTGGTAGGGCTAAATTGAGTCCAGCACAAACCCAGACAGGTCCTGGAATGTCTAGACATGGTCCCCCTCTTTCCCCTCCCTCCTGCAGGAGTTGGGGTAATGTGGGAAAAGGGACAAAAGAACAGGCACCAACATGTCTCCTTTTGGGGTAAGAGCACTGGCCACTGCTTCTCCCAGACAGGCCTATATTCCCACCTTTCATGGCCACAGCCTGGCAGAGTCCCATTTAATTGGCTAAGTGTTTGCTGGCTTCAGTTGCCCTATTGGCCCAATTGAATCTCGGACAAGTCATAAATACACAGGCTGATTTCTATTTGCCTTTGCCTGGACTTGCCTACTTGGACTTGCCTTGCCTTGAGTTGCCTGGTCCAAGACCTGGGATAGAAGCCATGAGTCCTACTTACTGGAAGCCTGAGAAACCACAAGCCTTAGGACCCAAGCCCCACTTCCCCTTGCAACCAAATTCGTGCCATGCCTCAGTTTACCCAGGAAGATGCAAGAGCCCTTTGTGAAAACGTATGGTACCACCTGCCCTCTTACTGGAGTCACATCAGCCTCAAGGCCACGCTGGCACCCTTACAGCCTTAATGGCTAAAGTACAGCAGCAGCACCCCTCTGTGAGTAACTAATTCATTGCCTCCTGTATTTACAGTTCTCCTCGAGTCTCCTCTGTGGTGGAGCACCATATTGCTCCCGGGGATTCTCGTATCACAGTATCACCAAGGTTGGAAGAGACCTCAAAGATCATAGAGTCCAACCTGTCACCACAGACCTCATGACTAGACCAAGGCACCAAGTGCCATGTCTAATCCCCTCTTGAACACTTCCAGGGGTGGTGACTCCACCACCTCCCTGGGCAGCACATTCCAATGACGAAAGTTCTTCACGGACAGAGTCATTCTCCTCACCTTGAGCCTCAACTTCCCCTGGCACAGCTTGAGACTGTGTCCCCTTGTTCTGGTGCTGGTTGCTAGAGAGAAGAGACAACCCCTTCCTGGCTACAACCACCTTTCAGGTAGTTGTAGAGAGCAATGAGGTCACCCCTGAGCCTCCTCTTCTCCAAGCCAAACTCCCAGCTCCCTCAGCCTCTCCTCATAGGGCTTGTGTTCTGTTATTCCTTCTAGTTTGCTTAAAATTGTTACATTGCCTAAATACATTCCCACTGTAAATATATATTCAAGCCATACACCAAACCTATTTGATAAGTTTTTGGCAAATATTCATATTAATTAAAAAATTAATGCTTTAATTAATATTCATGTTTTCAATATTAATTTCCATAAATTCTATAACAATCCCTGCAGCAGATTCATTTAAGTTAGAAACTGGAAGACTTCACAACACAAACCAATACAAATTGCTACATTAACTAGGCAAGTTAAAGATTCAAGCCTTATCTTTCCTTTATTAATTTTTAAGAGAGCAGGATGAAAATCACTGCACCTACTTTTACTCTTCCAGAAACAATTTAACTGTAGCAAGGGCACCATCTTTATCCTGTACCTTTCTTCCCTTTATAGTACTAGTATAGAAATTTATGGCTTGAAACTGAGATGTAAATAGAAATAGCTATTATTCTGTCAGGAGCAAGGAGATGACATTTGAGGAGAATCTGTTCACACTAGAAGCCAGACTAAATTAAGTCTTGACCTATACCACACTGTGATGCTATCAGAATCTGGCTGCGTGCCAGTCAGCCTCAATGCCATCTCTGCAATCTAAATTTGGCTGTTACATATATATATATATAGAGAGAGAGAGAGAGAGAGATTAATCTATAGAGAGAAAAAAAAAAAAGAAAGCAACACATGATTGTTGATAACCTTTCTAAGTTTAGAAAAATAAATAAAACATTATTTTAATAGATGTAGCAATTAATGCCATTGAGACTGAATAATACATAACTTCAAAAAAACTACCAGTAGAAGTGCTGGAAAATCTACACTGTCTTTCCAAAGTCATGCAAGTGTCACTGCCACAATCAGACTCATTATTCATTTTTGGGGCTCTGCCTGGGTGGAGATTGGGACTGAGATAATGAACTAAAAGAGGACAGCAGAGGAAGACAAGGAAAAGTTCTTTTTGTCATTGTGTGTGTTTTGAGAAGCATTTCGCCAAATGCTTTGAATCATTTTTTCTAAAATCATTAGACTAACAACAGAGGGACCTTGACAGGCTGGACAGATGGGCAGAATCCAATGGTAATGAGATTTAACACATCCAAGTGCCGGGTTCTGCACATTGGCCACAACAACCCCATGCAGTGCTACAGGCTGGGGTCAGAGTGGCTGGAGAGCAGCCAGGCAGAGAGGGACCTGGGGGTACTGGTCGATGGCAGGCTGAACATGAGCCTGCAGTGTGCCCAGGCAGCCAAGAGGGCCAATGGCATCCTGGCCTGCATCAAGAACAGTGTGGCCAGCAGGAGCAGGGAGGTCATTCTGCCCCTATACACTGCACTGGTTAGGCCACACCTCGAGTACTGTGTCCAGTTCTGGGCCCCTCAGTTTAGGAAGGATGTTGACTTGCTGGAACGAGTCCAGAGAAGAGCAACAAAGTTGGTGAGGGGTTTGGAACACAAGCCCTATGAGGAGAGGCTGAGGGAGCTGGGGTTGCTCAGCCTGGAGAAGAGGAGACTCAGGGGTGACCTTATCACTCTCTACAACTACCTGAAGGGAGGTTGTAGACAGGCGGATGATGGTCTCTTCTCCCAGGCAGCCAGTACCAGAACAAGAGGACACAGTCTCAGGCTGTGCCAGGGAAGGTTCAGGTTGGATATTAGGAAGAAGTTCTATACAGAGAGAGTGATTGCCCATTGGAATGGGCTGCCCAGGGAAGTGGTGGAGTCGCCGTCATTGGAGGTGTTCAGGAGGAGACTTGATGGGGTACTTGGTGCCATGGGTTAGCTGTTTGGGTGGGTTGGATTGGTTGATGGGTTGGACACGATGATCTTGAAGGTTTATTCTAAATAAACTATTAAAGCATGACAGAGCAGCACTGCAACCAGAATACACAGATTTAACACATGATTATTTAATCACATCACAACCATCTATGGAAAGTTCTCACCTCCCTTTTCCTGACTACACTTTCCACTAAGCAGACCAGTAAAGCTCTGTATTGATAAAAGTTATTTGTGGGCCAGTACAGCTGTGAAGTGTGTTTCACAGCCACCAAATGCAACCTTCTCCCATTAAGATGGTGCAATGTTCAGTGAAAAAAAAAAAAAGAGAGATAAAAATCATAAGGAAAAAGCTTCATGAGGAAGTTCAGGAGATAATTTAAGCAACATTCCTACCTTCAGAAATCTGAATGTGTGTGCTGAACATCCTTTTCTTCCTCTTTATAGCAACTTTTACAAATAGGAAGACTATCATGAACTCCCCTTAAATTTTTTGACTAAATACCATCCTAACTCTTTTCTCATAGGTTAAGTCATAAAGAAAAGAATAACATTTGAGATAGAAACCAGAGACAAGTTGAGAATTACTGATTAATGGAAAATATAAAGCTAAGGGATTTCAGCAAAAACCTTCTGATTCCCTAACTCTTTAGCTAATGTCGGGGGGGGGGGGGGGGGGGGAATACCACAACAAAACACAAAAACCCCACAACCTGAACCAAAACCACCTGTCCCTAAGGGTAAATCAATCTTAATTTGTTTCTGAGCATTCAGACCCTGTACTGATGTATCTTCTCAATTTTACTGAGGAAGTAAGTTCTCATACTTGATACTTGAAAAACACTCACTAAAATGTAAAGCACAAATGTATGCATGATTTTTACCACACAAAAAAAGCTCTTGCTGAAAAAATAATAAAATTAAAAATCATGAATGAGTTCTAAGAAGGATTATTTTTACCATAAAGGAAAAGCTTAGCTAAACAGTTTGAGCAATAAAGGTTGAAATGGCATGTGAGCATCAATGATGAATGAGCACTCAGACTTAGAATTGCTGCCAAGTCCAAATGAAAACTTCAATTGAATAACCTAAGCTTCATTTTCCTGGAGGAAAAAAAAAGGCAAGGCTTGCATTCATAAAGTTATTTTGAAAAAACAAAAAAAAATAAAAAATGGACAGGAAGATTTGAGAATATTATCAAGACACAGGTAGCAGCAGAGACCCAAAACCTGTTCCTTGGAAGTTCTAAGGAAGGATGTTTTATTCAGGAGGACACTATCACTAGGCCGTTTTGGCATGATCTCTCCTTATCTTGTGCAGGCTTATCAATTTTTAGAAGCAAATCCTGTAGGACTTTTGCCAGACATCAAGTCATATGCTTTTAGCCCAAGTGTGCTGACAAGAATTTGGCGGCAATGCTAACATACACCTGAAAAGTCCTTGTGAAAAATGCAGCGAGTAACAATTCTAATGACTTTGTGGAAGGACAGAACACCTACTGTATCACCAAGGTTATAGAAGATAATAAGGGGGGTGGGGGGAGGGGTGTCAAATTACTATTTCTGGTAAAAAAATGTTTTGGGTTCCTCTCCCTCCAACATAAATTTGGAAATCTGCCCTGAAAACACAATGTCTAATCTACATCCAGAGAGATCAGAAGAACATACAGTTAGTGAAGCATATACTGCGTGTGCTCCAATCCTGGTTCACTTATTCCGGGAATGATCTATGGTAGTGAAGAACACAGTGTATGCACTGATTCATCCCAGGCTAAGTGGAATTGAATACAAGGAATTCACAGCATTGATTAAGTATCTTATTTTAGAAAGGCTTTTCTTTCTGTGGCTGCTCACTTGCTTGTTTTACAGGGGTTAGTATATTTATTCTAAGGGGTTTAGATGTTACATGTATAAAGGAAAGCCGTGCAGAAACACCACCAAATCTGCAGTTGGTGCGTGTGTTACTATCCTCTTCTGCATAGACGTGGGAGGGACTTCAGTGATAGCAAATCCCCTAGAGACACTAGATAAGGTTTTACATTTCTTTTCTATTTGGTGAATACTTGCTTGTAATACAGAAATAAATGACCTACTGCACCTGCAAATCAGTGCCTGTTTTCTTGAAGGCACTCCCAGCTATAGATGTCTGTAAGAACAAAAAACTTCAGTAGAAGGAGGAAATAAAATATGCAAACTGAAATTCTTTCAAAGGAGAGACAGCAGCACTTTCCCAGCAGGAATTTCAGTAAGCAATGAGAATGAGTCATTATGATACAGCTCTGTGATTCAGACAATTCAGAGCCACTCTGGGATGTAAAACCACTGACATATTTTTGCTCTGAACGAATCCATACTACAACAAAAAAGTATTGTCCAGCTCTTATGAGACTCTCCTAACAACTTTCTGATGGAGGTGTGTTTTGTTTTTCAATGTTACTGCAAATCTGGTTTTAGCCAACTTTAGATCCTTAATAAATTGACCATATTTGTTTCAGCCCTTTGCCTCTGCAGTAACATATTTATTTTGCAGCAGAACATACATTAAAATGTAGATGTGGACTAATGCCTTACTGTTTCCTAATCTGGTTTTATTAATAATTGCTACAACCAGACTTTGAACAGAATGGATGTATAACAGATCAGCAGAGACCAGGCATGTAACAAGACATAAAAAGTGATTCCTCATCATGTCTGTTTCTAGTCTGCTCTTTAGTCATAACTCTGCTACAATATTCCTTCACCTACAAGAGTGGGAAGAAAAGTAATTTCCCACAGCAACGAAATTAAGGCATAATTCTGTTACTGAGAACACTGTCCTGAAGGGACAAAAGCCTCAAAAATGCTCTGAATCAGACAATGGGGCAGGAGCCCGCAGGTCTGTTTTTTCAGGAGATCGCTCACATTGCCCAGGCTTGTCTGAACATGTCCTGGGGTCTAAGTGAGCCAGGTGTGTGTGCCTTTGGCCACTCTTTGGAGAAAACTGATATAGGTTAAAGTATCAGTTTTTTATCTCTTAATCATTGTTGTCACTGGCCATCATTATCTCGGGAAATCTATAAAGACTAGCCCAAGGAGCCAGTGCCTTGCCTTGCCTTGTCCAAGCGCTGAGCGATGTCATAAGCCTTGCTTTCCTTACAATTTGTAATCTGAGCTGTGCTTCAGTTTACCCAGAAAGACTGCACAGTCCCTCACTGAAAAGCGTTGTAAAGCCCAGGAGCAGACAGACGTGTTTTGCCGGGCCGAGAGACGAACTCCAGGAGGAATTGAGACCCCAGGACAGTTTAGTTTTATTGTAAGAAGTAACAAGAACCGCTGTGAAGGTTGCAGCCGGAGGATGTCTCCAAACAGGCAAAGCTACAAAGCCGATAAGCCCTGCAAGCTTTGGCAGTAACCTCTTTTCTACAAAGCTTTCAGCTATAAAGCCTGTATGTGCTACAGCAACAAGCTGCAGGAGCCAACAGAAAGTAAAACTCTGTTCATGTAGCTTTCACGTGTTCAACACCATTTTGGTTTTGTTTAAATCCCCACACATACCGCGTGGTACAACGACCTGTGGAATATAAACCTTGCAGCGGAACGTACTAGACTAAAGCGATTTGCAGTGAGTAATCTATGGGATCTGATTTTTATAAGCATCTGTTAAAAGGCCTGTTGCCCTAGAGAATTCCAGAGTTTCCCCCCTCGCCCCCTTGTGGGCAATCTCTGGCATGTTGCTGATGATGTTCTCTTTATTTTTTTCTTTCCAGTTTAAATTACTGTTTGTTGTTTCTGGATTTCTGCTCATATTGTTTAAATTGTTACATATTCCTGCTGGTGAGGTATCTGTTCCCCAACCACATATTTTTAATAGGTTTTATTAATATTTTCCGTGGGTTTTATTATTAATAAAGTTATTGATATTTTTATTAAGCATTCTGTCTATTAAGTATTAATAATCACCATACAATCATAACAAACAGTTGGAAAACCGATGGGAACTTATTTTCATGCTACTAGCTACAAGAAACCTGGGATTGGAATTAAAACAGATACCACCGACTTTACCATAGGATCTGAAAGATTGTACATAGAATCATAGAATCAGTAAGGTTGGAAAAGACCTCAAAGATCATCAAGTCCAACCTCCAGGGACAGTGACTCCACCACCTGCCTGGGCAGCACATTCCAATGGCCAACAACTCTCTCTGTGAAGTATTTTCTTCTCACCTCTAGCCTAAACTTCCCCTGGTGCAGCTTGAGACTGTGTCCTCTTGTTCTGATGCTAGTTGCCTGGGAGAAGGCAAAAATTACACATCAATGAAAGTCAAATCCTGATCTTACTGAGACCAAGGGCTTTCCCTACATAAAATAAGAGATGGTGAACAACATTGATTTCTTCATGTTTGTGCAAAATGAATGAAAATTCTCACAGGTGCTGGCAGTGCAAGAAAATGTGTGAGATTTGAAGAATTCTATTGTTCACCTTTGGGGACTGTATAAGAATGGGTTGGTTTCCTCCAACTCACTGAAAGTCTGCTCAGAAGTTGTCAGTCTCTCCTTTGGGTATCCAGAAGTAAAGAGCTCAGCAAAAGCAGTTACAAAGGACAGGGAAATGAGTCATCCTAGTCCACTGTTAATGATCTCATCCATTCTTCACTGTGTCAAACTATGACAGGCATTTTGAGGTAGGTTTTGAAAGAGAACATTTCATAGTTTCATAGTTTCATAGTTTCATTCAGGGTTGGAAGGGACCACAAGGATCATCTAGTTCCAACCCCCCTGCCATGGGCAGGGACACCCCACACTAGATCAGGCTGGACAGAGCCTCATCCAGCCTGGGCTTAAACACCTCCAGGGATGGGGCCTCGACCACCTCCCTGGACAACCCATTCCAGGGTTTCACCACTCTCATGGTGAAGAACCTCCTCCTCACATCTAGCCTGAATCTCCCCACCTCCAGCTTCATTCCATTCCCCCTAGTCCTATCACTACCTGAGATCTTGAGAAGTCCTTCCCCAGCCTTCCTGTAGGCCCCCTTCAGATACTGGAAGGCCACAATTAGGTCACCTCGGAGCCTTCTCTTCTGCAGACTGAACAGCCCCAACTCCCTCAGTCTGTCCTCATAGGAGAGGTGCTCCAGCCCTCTGATCATCCTCATGGCCCTTCTCTGGACACGTTCCAGCACCTCCACATCCCTCTTGTAATAGGGGCTCCAGAACTGGACACAGTACTCCAGGTGGGGTCTCACCAGGGCTGAGTAGAGGGGGAGGATCACCTCCCTCGACCTGCTAGCCACACTTCTCCTGATGCAGCCCAGGATCTGATTGGCTTTGCGGGCTGCAAGAGCACATTGAGAGCTCATGTTGAGCTTTTTGTCCACCAGCACCCCCAAGTCTCTCTCCTCAGGGCTACTTTCCAGCCAGTCACTGCCCAGCCTGTATTTGTGCCTGGGATTGCCTCGACCCAATTGCAGGACCCTGCACTTGCTCTTATTGAACTTCAGGAGGTTGGCTTGTGCCCACCTCTCCAGCCTGTCAAGGTCCCTCTGGATGGCCTCCCTTCCCTCCAGCGTGTCTGCTGCACCACACAGCTTGGTGTCATCAGCAAACTTGCTGAGGGTGCACTCAATGCCACTGTCCCATGTCACCCACAAAGATGTTGAATAAGACAGGTCCCAGGACTGATCCCTGAGGGACTCCGCTTGTCACTGGCCTCCACTGGGACATGGAGCCATTGACAGCCACTCTTTGGGTGCAGCCATCAAGCCAGTTCCTTATCCATCTAGTGGTCCACCCATCAAACCCACGTGTCACCAGTTTGGAGACCAGGATGTGGTGCGGGACAGTGTCGAAGGCTTTGCTCAGGTCCAGGTAAATGACATCAGTTGCTCGCCCCTCATCTATTAATTTTGTCACCTGCTCATAGAAGGCCACCAGGTTGGTCAGGCAGGATTTGCCCTTGGCAAAGCCATGCTGACTGTTCCCAATCACCTCTTCACTATTCTTTTGAGCGAGTAGTGACTCCAGGAGGATCTGCTCCATGATCTTTCCAGGCACAGAGGTGAGACTGACTGGCCTGTAGTTCCCTGGTTCCTCCTTCTTACCCTTTTTGAAGATGGGGGCAATGTTTCCCCTTTTCCAGTCTGTGGGGACTTCACCAGACTGCCAGGACTTTTGAAATATAATAGAGAGGGGTTTAGCAACCTCCTCTGCCAGTTCTCTCAGTACCCGTGGGTGTATCCTGTCGGGTCCCATGGACTTGAACACTTTCAGGTTCTTCAGATGATCACGAACCTGATCTGCACTTACAATGGGCAGTTCTTCCTCCCCGTCCCTGGCTTTAACTTCCATAACATCAGGAGTGTGGCTAGAGGCCCTTGCAGTGAAGACTGAGGTAAAGAAGTTATTAAGTACCTCAGCCTTTTCCTCATCACTTGTGACCATGTCACCATTTTCCTTTCTGAGGGGGCCCACACCTTCCCTAGTCTTCTTCTTCCCATTAATATACCTGTAAAAGTTCTTAGTATTCCCTTTAATCTCCCTGGCTAGATTCAATTCAAACTCTGCTTTGGCTTTCCTAACCAGGACTCTTGCTGCTCGGGCAGCTTCCTTATATTCCCCCTGTTCTACCTGTCCTTCTCTCCACTTCCTGTAGCGTTTCCTTTTAAGTTTTGTTTCCTTTGGTTTTATTCTTCCTTTATTTCCTTTGGTTTTATTCTTCCCAAGACAGATAATCCTCATAGAAGCTAGCAGTTTCAAAGATTTAGAGAGAGACTCATGGAGAAAATGAAATCCATTTTAATGCTGATTTGAGGTTGCTAAAGGCCAGTCAGACCTACTGGTCCTTTAAGTGTGAATATTTTCTCTGTATCTACTTCCCTCCGTTACAATCTAATTGTTCGTTTTGACAGAACCTTTTTCTTGGCAACTTCTAACATTTCAGTAAGTTTCACCTACCTCAAAGAGTGGAGAACAAACAGCACCCTCAGTAATGCTGTGTGTCATTCGAATCACATTTGAAAATACTGTGCAGATGGTATCTAGATAAGATTTACATGAACTGAATTTCTGTCATTTCCAGACAGAATGCGTGGCCTCCTGCCTTAACACCTGTTCATCACATCCTCTTCATTCCTCTGGTATTATAATTCTAGCACACTTCAAAACTACACTAAACTTTTGCTTAAGCAAATTCAAACTGAGACAGCAAAACCAGAGGGTGGCAAAAAAGTACTTCTCTGACATACTGGGCACCATACCCCCAATCATTCAGTAACTTCTCGTTTAAAGCACACATTTCAAAGGGGAAAAAAGGAAAAAAATAAAGTCTTTATTCTCTCGCATACACGAAACTTAGCAAGGCCAAAAGCCACAGAGATAGCTCAAACTTCGGAGGACCAACACAAAAAAAAAAAAAAAATCAGTGATTTTTGAGCACAATTGGAATTGCCTGCCTATGAGCTTTACTTTTTCATGGTGAAAGATGGTGTGCTAGGAATTGATAGGGGGAATGGAACAAAAATAGAAATGGGTAGATTCACATTGGATGTTAGGAACAAGTTCTTCACCCTGAGGGTGGTGAGACACTAGAACAGGTTGCCCAGGGAGGTGGTACAAGCCCCATCCTTGTTGGTTTTTAAGGCCAGGCTGGATGTGGCTCTGGGCAACCTGGTGTAGTGTGAGGTATCCCTGCCCACGGCAGGGGGCTTGGAACTAGATGGCCCTTAGGGTCTCTTCCAAGCCTAACAATTCCATGATTCTGTGATCTTCAGGACATTCATCTTCTCATATCACTAACTTGTCTCCTGCTGAGATGGTTTTTGACTTTATCACATTTCAGCAGCAGCTCTGAGAGAATGCTTTTATTGTTTGAATTCTGAGTAAGCAGGAAGGCATGTCATTTTTTCCTCCTCTTCTGAAGTACATGCACATTGTAAGAGAGCTCAGAAAAGATGAAGCGAATTTGTTTTACTACAGGTATCTGGACAGACGCTGAAATAAATACAGGAACAGACCGAAGCATGGTCCTCACCTCCGCTTGCCCTGCCATCCAGGGCAACATAGATCTCGCCGCTGCTACGAAGCCATAGGATTCTCTTCAGGGCAATGCACAGGCAGATGCCATATACCTATGCACGCATATCCTTGTCTATGCCTGCACACGCTCGCCCCACAAGCTACTCCTTCCGCTGGGGAAGGCAATCGGGAAGGCAATCGAGAAGGCAATCGCGACGGCCCGGCCCGGCCCGGCCCGGCCCAGTCTACCTCTCCGCCCCGCCGCCGCCTCGCGCACGCCGAGCATCTGCGGAGGCACGCGGCTGGGGATCCCGCGCAATTTCTCACTCCTGCTCCGTCCCCCCAACACGTAGCACGCACGCTCGCGGGGGGCGTGTGCGCTCGGGCGGCTGCTGCTGCTGCGCCTGCGCGGCGCCGCGTCCTCCCGGCGTGCCCGGCGACAGTGTCATGGCTGCTCCCTGTGGTTGGTTCCTGCACATGGGCTGAGGGGAATCCGGCAGCACCTGTCAGCGCAAGGGTCGCTCTGAGCAGTCGCGAGCAAGGGAGGCGGCGGCGGCGGCGGCTGGGGCAGTGGTGACGAACAGGGCGAGGACGGTGAGACCATGCTGATCCTGGAGCGCTCCTTGCTGAGGGGCTTCTTCAGCCCACCGGAGTCACTGGAGTGGAAGCAAGGCGAAGTCGCAGCAGCAGGTGAGGGGAAGTTCCTGCCCAGCGCGGGAGAAGGTGCTCAGTCGTTGCTCTGGGTATGTGGAGCCAAAGGCATCTCCACTGGCCTCAGGCTGAGCTCGGACGGAGGCTAGCGGCTCACTGCACCGTGCCCGCGCCGGAGGCAGACGTGTTCCCGTCGCCTCTCGTCTTTCCTGCCCCTTGCCGGGTTCCGAAGGGTCCTGCTGGCGCCACAAGGCGGGGGAGTCCCGATGGGCTCGTCCACCTGGAGGAGTGACGCTGCTGACAGGGCTGAGGAGAGAGGTGCGGTCGCCGCGCCCGGTCTCTCCTGAGTTTCTCGCTCGCTATCTGCAGGTCTGACAGGGCTCCAGGTGGAGAGGCTGCGGCTGCAGCAGCCCCTGCTCTGCGCCTGGGGTCCGGCAGATGCCTCGCTGCCGGCTTCATGGCTCTCCGGAGGGCCTCAGTCACGGTACTGCCTCGTGAGTGCCCAAAGTCTCCCTGACTGTTTGAATTTGGCAGCGATATGAAACTCCTTCATGTAGAAAAACACGAGAAGAAAAACTGGCATGAACTACCTGTTCTATATTTTCTTAGTGACTAAGTCATAGTTGTTTGAGGGAACAACAGAATGTAGCTCCTTGAGGGGCTTGATTAAGCTGTTGCTGAGCTAGCTTTCCTGTAGGGGAACACAACAGCTTCTGAAATGCAACATTTCTCATGAAAATACACTTCCATATTTCAGACAGTCTAGAAGTATTATGCTGGTGTGTCAAGATGCTTAAAACATTTGAAAGACTCATTTATCCTTACACAAATGCTTGGTGAATTTAGGAGAAGGACTGTACAGAGCTACTCAGCTCCATTTACCTTAATTTTTATTTAACCTTTGTGATTGTACCATTCAGGAATGTTAGGTAATGAGACTGACATCTGTCACATCTGTCTTGGCACACAGGTTGTGTATGCTATTTGTGGTGCGTACTGTTTATGTGTGTGTTTATTTTCTAGTTTGTTTGCTTGTTTTTAAGTAGTGTGCTGCTGTAAGATGTGAAGAAAACTATTCTCAAAGATATCTTGGCATAGAGATGGAAAGTGGTGGCGTTTGTGATGATTCTTAGTCGTCACTTTCTTGGGCCCTTCTACTGATGATCCCGAAACTAAAGACTATGACCTTGAATTTGTATGGTGTCTTACAAAAAGCTAAGCACATATATGCTTACATTTACTTTACAACATTACTGCAAAGAGAAAATGTCAATATTCATTAGTATCCTCACAGCCAATAGTTATTCTACAAACTACAGCATCACCTGTTTGGGCATCTGCAATCCAATATTGAATTTGTTGAAGGGAATTCTCTCTAAAGCGTAGGTTGGAGAAAGTTTCTTGTTATTTCTATTCTCTGTGGGAGTATGGCATCAGCAGGGCTGCAGAACCATTATTATTCTTCTGTATACGCCCTTCCAGATACAGCTTAAGGTGTTTGGTTTTGAAACCATCTAGCACAAATCATTTCTTGCATTGTTCATTTGATCATTGTTTTAAAGAACAAAAGTGAATTGGAGTCACCAGCCTGGTCCAGAGAGATTCAAATAAATGTCTTTATCACATGCTCTGGCCAAATCATCCATCTCTGCTGTTAAAGCTGGCTCTCTGCTCAGTCTTCCTGTATGTATGAAATGTAGAATACTTGGTTTAGCTGGATGAGCTTGGTGTTGGTATTTTGTTTACTTCCTTGCACAGCCCCTGCCTGTGTGGATCCATGTCTATGCTAGTGCTGAATTGGCTAGCTCCAATCTTAATAGCAGTGTAGCTGTAGTAACACTTGAGTGGATGGGAGCTGCAGTCCCCAATTGGAATCCAGAGTAGTATTAAGGCACCTATCCTATGTAGACCTCTGCATTTCCTCAGCTGCACCATTACTAGCACCTGCCTCAGCTAGTTTAATACCAGTTAGTACATCTGCATGAGTTGCAGCCACAGCTGCAGTGTATGGAGATACGGATTTTGCTCAAGAATAGAAATTTTTACTAAGTTGAAGTTTTTTTAACACCCACTGGATTATCTACATTGTAGCATATAAAGAAAGGATGATACCTTCTCCGAAACTGTCCCCTTAGTCAAGAATTTGATGGATTTGGTCTCTAAAGGCTTCAATGGAGAAACATTCATGCACCTCAATCCACCTAATTATGCCTGTGAATCTGACTCCATATCTCATGGAGATAAATTTATCATAGGAAAATAATTCTTTTTATAAAGACAAAATCATGTTGCCTATTCTTTGTAAGTATTCTAAGCATTTAAAGGGTGGACTGAGTAGTATCTGCAGTTATACATAAAAATCCATGCACTGAACTCTGCAAATATTGAACCATTTTTATTTGCTGTATTTCCCTTAAAAGGGTTCTCTAGTCTGTGAAACTATTGTCTTATCTATTCTATTCTATTTTATTAGATTCCAACACACTCATATAAAAAGTTTTGGAGTAAGAGAATCCTCCTATGATAATTGAACTCATATTCAATAACTGTACATGTTACTGTACAATGTTAGAAAAGCCATCTCTATATTTCCCTTGAAGTTTCTGTGCAAGTTTTTATTTTATATTCATCTGACAGTTTGCATTTCAATGCAAGATTAATGCAAATTCTGTAAAATTTGTATTTAAATAAATTTTAATAAACTAGTGATGCCTGCTACTGCAGTTCTTTAGTTTCAGTGCAATTGCACTTTTCCTTGAAAGGAGAGTGATACATGTTTTGGTTTGAATAGTAATTGTAAGACAAAGTTGCTTCAAAATTGTCACTGATTTATGTTTCATGGGTTTTTTTGTTTGTTTGTTTGTTTCAGAAAGTGGATCATTATTGCAGTTGATTTTTGATGGGAAATATGAGGCAATATTTTCAAGTCCAGCCATCCAGAATATTTTCAGTGCATCTTCTGTGACAGAGGAGAACATTGACAGTTACTTGGAGAAACAGATTCTAGCATACCTGGACTGTTCCACAGAAGCTGATAACATGGAAAGGTGGAAACTTTTCTTTATTATATGGAAGATCAGTAGAGGCCATAATTGATTTTTACAAAAGGCATTTTGAAAAATTTTGTATTGTGTGACAAGGCCTCCAAAATTCTTTATCTGAGGGAAAAACTGAAAACAGATTTCTTGGGTTGTCTGCCCCAGCTCCTTTGGGGCATCTATTCATTAGTGTTTTTCCACTGTGTATTATTGTGATAAGATTCTGGTATAAAGAAGCCAACAAATGTAAATTCATGTTGGCATGTGTCATCAAACTATTTATTAAGTTTTCTCTCTGAAATGCTGCTTTATGTTCATGTGACTTCTTGATGTAGTAAAGTTACTGTCAGAGCAATGCCTGTATCTCTAGGTATGGTTCATAGTAGGGTTGTTCTACTCTTCTCAGGGTAAATTAAGATATTATTCAGAGATTATATTAATCAATTAATTATTTTCGTCACAAGACTTTGTCTGGTAGATTCTAATTGTACTGCATATGTTAATTCTTGCTGTTAAAAGTCTGACTTCAGTGTTTGCAGTTTGCTATCTACAACAGACTGAAATCTATCATGGTAAGGATAGTACAAGAAGAAAATGCGGGGGGGGGCATATGTATTAGTTTATTTTAAGAAGTGAGAAAGAGGTTTCCTGAAAGAAGAGCAAAAGATAAAGGTAAAAAGCAAGTAAGAGGGAGGTTGCCAATAAATTTTGGTATGACAGACAAAGTCAAGAGATTTTGCTAAAATGTCAGAGAGAAACAGATAGTTGGTACCTTTAAAATATTTAGCTTAGATTTGTTAGTGATTGCAGTGTGTCAAAAACTTCCCTTCTAGCGTGGTGCACTGTACACTGCAGTCCTGTTTTCTGAGTTGGAATGTTCAGATTGATCCTGTGCATTTTAAACCTAGGTATTGTTTGGGTTTTTTTTTCTTTCTTTCTTTCATTTTTTCTTTCTTTGTTTTGCTGTTGCTGTTAAATATTAGCTGGAGTTTAGATGGTAGTATAGTCTAGAGAAGTTTTTCAACATTGCTGGATTCTGTCATCTTGAAATAATTTGTTCTGGATAATGCAACAAGGAAAGATGATCTATCACGGCTGGAAACACTGCTTGAACATATGTTGCTACTTTTAGGAGCCAGTCAGCTCCTTAAAGATAATCTTAATCTATATCTTGCCCTCACTAATACTTTGTACATACCCTGTCATGTGACATGTTGTTTTCTGCTCCCCCTGTGAGTTTTATTTGCCTATGTATCATTTACAGGACTCTACTGCTGCTGTCTCACTGCAAACAGTGAAGGAACTTGTTCCGCAGGTGCTCATGCTGCAGCTATTTGGCCTTTGAGGTTTTTGTTGTTCCCTCCACAACTTGAGGTGACATCTGAAGCCCCCTTGTCAGAAAGCATGGAGGCAGATCTGCAGTATTTAGCCTTCCAGAAGCAGGGGGTTCTCTGCCCAAACTTACTGCCTGGAATTTTATTCAAAATGAAAGTGTGTCATCTTCAGAATGTATCAGTATCTGCCAGAAATGTTTTTTGTTTGTAGCAGTCAAGTGAATTTTTCAAGCTTCATTAATAGTAATATAAGAAGCTTTGAATTATATTAGTGCTGAAGGAAGTACATTGTGGCTTTTGCTTGATAGAAAAACTTATACTGAAAGACAGATCATTTCCTATTTTAGGTAGGCAGTGCTTATAGCACTTAAATCTGTACAATGTTTCTCTCCAGTGACTTTCTTGGTGAGAATGTATTACATGGTTATTTCCTCTACCTTCAGGCTCTATGTTCTGTAACTTTTGGAAGAAATTAATGCAGCTTTTGCACTCTGACCCTTCATTGCTTAAAGTGAAAATGGTTTTGTTTGTTTGTTTGTTTTTCTAAATGGGTTAAATGTTACTTTCTTTTTCCACAGAGTGATTCAAGAGAAGTGCAGCAAAGCTCTTAAGTTCTAGTTCAAAAAATTCAGTAAACCACTGTTTCTCTTGTGAATTTTAGTAGGCTGGATAAGTTCACATAGATGCTTTTATATCCTGAACTGCAAGTTGTAATTCTTGAGATTAAAAAAACTCAGTGGGAGTTGAACTCATTCGGAAACAGAAAGTTGGATAATGTTAGTCTTATTCTTTTAGCACAATATAAAGACAATACAAAGTATGCTTTCGCAATTGCATTAAAGAAACTCTTAAGGACTTCTTTTTCTGAAGCTAAAACTGAGCAGCTTGAGGGCAAAACAGCTCAAAATTTGAATCTGGATTGTAATGTCTTTGGACATAACTTGTAACTTTTTCCAATTCCAGGTCTGTGGTTCTATAAGGAAAAAAATGGTATTTTAAAATTTGCTGCACCTTTGCCTCTCATTTTAACTACTTCCCTCCTTCCCCTGAACCAGACAAGTTTTCAGCCGTTACGGCTTAAAAATGAAGTCTCAAAGCATTTCTTACAACAAACTTGCTGAATAGGAGACTTACCCCCACCTCCCCTCCACCACCTTTCTGTTCCTACTGAATTCAACAGTTAACTTTGGTGGACGGGAAGCTCAACATGAGCTCTCAATGTGCACTTGCAGCCCAGAAAGCCAATCAGATCCTGGGCTGCATCAAGAGAACTGTGGCCAGCAGGTCAAGGGAGGTGATTCTCCCCCTCTACTCAGCTCTGGTGAGAGACCACCTGGAGTACTGTGTCCAGTTCTGGAGCCCCTATTACAAGAGGGATATGGAGGTGCTGGAACGTGTCCAGAGAAGGGCCACAAGGATGATCAGAGGGCTGGAGCACCTCTCCTATGAGGATAGACTGAAAGAGTTGGGGCTGTTCAGTCTGCAGAAGAGAAGGCTCCGAGGTGTTCTAATTGTGGCCTTCCAGTATCTGAAGGGGGTCTACAGGAAGGCTGGGGAGGGACTTCTCAGGACATCAGCTAGTGATAGGACTAGGGGGAATTGAATGAAGCTGGAGGTGGGGAGTTTCAGGCTGGATGTGAGGAGGAGGTTCTTCACCATGAGAGTGGTGAAGCCCGGAATGTGTTGTCCAGGGAGGTGATTGAGGTGCCGTCCCTGGGGGTGTTTAAGAGCAGGCTGGATGAGGCTCTGGCCAGCCTGATCTAGTGTGGGGTGTCCCTGCCCATGGCAGGGGGCTTGGAACTAGATGATCCTTTCCAACCACAGCAAACTCCTGGCCAAGCTGTCAGCCCATGGCTTGGATGGGAGCACACTGCACTGGGTTAGGAACCGGCTGGAGGGCCAAGCCAGAGAGTGGTGGTGAATGGTGCCACATCCAGCTGGCGGCCAGTCAGTAGTGGTGTGCCCCAAGGATCAGTGCTGGGCCCTGTGCTTTTTAACATCTTTATTGATGATCTGGATGAGGGCATTGAGTCCATCATCAGTAAATTTGCTGATGACACCAAGCTGGGGGCAGGAGTTGATCTGCTGGAGGGTAGAGAGGCTCTGCAGAGAGACCTCGACAGGCTGGACAGATGGGCAGAATCCAACGGCATGAGATTTAACACATCCAAGTGCCGGGTTCTGCACATTGGCCACAACAACCCCATGCAGTGCTACAGGCTGGGGTCAGAGTGGCTGGAGAGTGGCCAGGCAGAGAGGGACCTGGGATACTGGTTGATGGTGGGCTGAACATGAGCCTGCAGTGTGCCCAGGCGGCCAGGAGGACCAATGGCATTCTGGCCTGCATCAAGAGCAATGTGGCCAGCAGGAGCAGGGAGGTCATTCTGCCCCTGTACACTGCACTGGTTAGGCCACACCTCGAGTACTGTGTCCAGTTCTGGGCCCCTCAGTTTAGGAAAGATGTTGACTTGCTGGAACAAGTCCTTAGAAGGGCAATGAAGTTGGTATGGGGTTTGGAACACAAGCCCTATGAGGAGAGGCTGAGGGAGCTGGGGTTGCTTAGCCTGGAGAAGAGGAGACTCAGGGGTGACCTTATCACTCTCTACAACTACCTGAAAGGAGGTTGTAGACAGGCAGATGTTGGTCTCTTCTCCCAGGCAGCCAGTACCAGAACAAGAGGACACAGTCTCAGGCTGTGCCAGGGGAGGTTTAGGTTGGATGTTAGGAAGAAGTTCTATACAGAGAGAGTGATTGCCCATTGGAATGGGCTGCCTGAGGAGGTGGTGGAGTCACCATCATTGGAGGTGTTCAGGAGGAGACTTGATGGGGTGCTTGGTGCCATGGTTTAGTTGTTTAGGTGGGTTGGATTGGTTGATGGTTTGGACGCGATGATCTTGAAGGTCTCTTCCAACCTGGTTTATTATTATTATTATAACCCTGACTGCTTCTATGATTCTCAGAAAATGTAGCTTCATAGCTGTATTTTAAATTATCGAAGTGGAGGTGATGAAGCAAGAACAACAAGGACAGAAGAAAAAGGTATTTTTGTAAAGGTTGATTCAAAAGAACATGAAGGTCTCCTGTTTAATTCCAAAACCTAAAGGAGTAAGGAAGTGAAAACCAGCAACACTTGTTTATATTTGCCATGTATTTACTAATTTTACCTTATTCAAGATATAAGTGAATACCAAACTTTCTGAAACAAATCCATACAATAGATCTTGTAATGATTTTCCAACCTGAATGCTAAGTGATGTTTCTGGCATTTCTCTTGGGGCATCTGATAGCTGGTTAATTGGTGTGATATTTATATATATTGGGGGGGGGGAAGAAGAAATTCTTGCTGTTCTGCAGCTTACTTTGGTGTATATGAACCGAAAAAAACCCCAAATAGTCAGTGTCTAATTTTGATTTGACTGATTTTCTGTAGTTTCCACTCTGAAAAAAACCAAACCAAACCAAAAAACCCACACAAAGAAAACCCCAAAACCCAAACCAAACACAAAACCTGTAACCTAATCGCGTCTTAAGCATAGCCTGGCTATTGAGTGTTTTTTCGCTCTTTCATTTTATTTGCAAATCCTAGCATTATGAAAATCCATTATTTGTTTCAAATACAAATGCTCTATTACTCTTTGTTTTGAATTTGAGCAAGATTAGATATAGCAGTACGAATATTACAGTGGAGCGTATATAAGCGTCCGATTATGTATCAGTGTCCCACTAGACTTGGTGTAAAGAGTGTTCAAAAAGAAAAAGGCCACAAATCCCCCATTCATGCAGAGAAAGGAAGAACAAGATGCAATGTTTCCAAATGAAGCAGTTCCATGCTTCTATGATGGATGCAGACATATGTGTAAGGAAATACAAGAAATAAATTAAACCAAGTAGGTCACCACAATACGCGGGACAGTCTCAGCAGTCCCTCTATTGCTTTTCAGGCAGCACAGAAGAGCTATTTTCAGGCAGCCTATGAGAGGTGAGCATTTGCAGGAGTGCATTGTAAGTGTGAAGAGCAGTCAGGCAGACAGAATTAATTTTTTTTTTTTTTCTTGAAAAAAAAATAGGGAAGAGGAAGGGGAGGCTAGTATTTTCAGATATTAGAGCTTGGAATTGACTTTCTGATACAGACGGAGCGATAAGGAGACTGGAAGTTGGTCATGGATATGAAACTGGAGGAAGAAAAATCATTTGGCAATCAATTTTCTCAATTCCAAGCTAGTGGGAAGACAGTGTCAAGGACAGAGTAATGGAATTGGTTATCCTTTTTTCCAGAGGCCTTCTGCATGTATATAACAATCAAAACTTCAAGCAACCTTGATTAGCAGAAAAATAGATGTCAGTAATGTTAAAATAAATAAATAAAAACATATTAGTAGGAATAATAGTGTAAATGACAATGAAAATTAGTTTTTGGAAGACTGAAAAGCATCTGTCAAATCCCAGTGCAATGATAGTTGATTGTTCTGTATGTTACCTTTCAGAAGCTCTGAAACACAATTTATCATGGGAGAATAATTAGAAAATGTATGTGTGTAGTCATTTTGTGTATAATGTTAATAATTTAATGCACAGTAGTTTTTAGAGCTTTGTGTTCTTGAATTATTTGGAATTTTAATGGTAATTTTAGATTGCTAGTAGAGAGTTACTGGCTGAATAAATGCAGCTAGTACATGTTTTGATCAACAGCTCTTTGTACCAGTTATTGTTTTCTAACTCTTCTGAAAGCTGTGGGGTTTTTCTGTTTGTTTGTTTGTTTTGGTGGTGGTGGTGTGGTTTGGGTTTCAGTCCTGCATTCCTCACCCCACCTTTCTCATTATTCTACATCTTTTTTTACATTCTTGCCCACCAACTGTGTGTTTGTGTATGGTGGGGTTTTTTTGGGGACTTGTATACTACATAATCCTTTCTTTTCCATTTGGAGGATTCATGCAGCTTTGAGTCTCTGTTTATAGAGGACGAAGCAGCACACAGGTTTTTGCAGTTTGGTTATGTTTCTTTAACATACCAATTTTTACACTGAGCCAGCATGATTGAACTGTTAATTTTTTGTAGGCAGGTGGCCTATTATATATGTGACAAGGCTGTGGTTGGCACGTGACTGATTGTAACACCATCAGGTTCAAAATCCTTTAGGAAACATGAAACAAACCAGAAGTTGTCTACCCCTATTAAAATCAAACATTAAATTTTGAATGATTGTGCCCTGCCTTCTGCAGACCATATTGTACTTGCATAAAGTACTAATATATTGCTGATATTAGATGAGCTTAGTCTCATAATTCCATCTTTAAATAAAATATTATTTAAATTAAAAAAGCATGATCAAATGAGGTAAGATTTGCTACCAAAATATCTGAACCAACTCGACAGTGATAGTTTTGAACTTTTTCAGTGTTCAGTTAATTACATTGTTGTCAGAGGTAGTGCAAATTAAACAGTAATGTTAAAACAATAAGAAACATGCTGGTTTGGAATGTAGGTGAATCACAGAATGTCAGGGGCTGGAAGGGACCTTGAGAGATCATCTAGTCCAACCCCCCTGCCAAAGCAGGATCACTTATACCAGGTCATACAGGAACTCATCCAGGCGAGTCTTGAATATTTCCAGAGAGGGATATGCCACACACCCCCGGGCAGCCTGTTCCAGTGTTGTCACCCTCACAGTGAAATAATTATTCCTTCTGTTTCCATGGAACTTCCTATGCCTCAACTTTCACCCATTGCCCCTTGTCTTGTCATTGGGGATCACTGAGAAGACCCTGACACCATCCTCTTGGCGCTCACCCTTTACATATTTATAAACATTGAGGCCCCCCCTTAGTCTCCTCTTCTGCAAGCTGAAGAACCCCAGCTGCCTCAGACTCTCCTCATAAGGAAGATGTTCTACTCCCTTCACCATTTTTGTGGCTCTGCGCTGGACCATGCTGTAGGCAAATATGGGATAATCTGCATCCTATGCTAATCTTCTGATCTCTGATAGTTAGATACAGCCTTAAATTTTGAATCATAGGATCTAACTCTACTTTCAAAATGTTTGTCATTAATTAAACCTATTATACAAACATATTTCCAAGCCTTTTAGTTCCCGATGTGCTTTCCTGAATACTACATGTAGAATTAATTTGATCTTGTAGCCTTAAGTAAAATGTGATATGCTAATTATTTTTCTTATCTGTATTGCAGGCAGAGGCTGATGTTTCTGCTTGGTGTGGGCAGTTTGCAGCTCTTCGTTCAAAGCAATTGGACTGGGCCTCCAGTTCAGTTCAAGCTTCAGGATTTTTTGCCACCTGCACTGTTACAGAAATTCTGTGAGGTATAGTTGGATTTTAAAAAGCTATCCTTTTATCATCATTGCTTTTCACAAATAACCATAACACAGGTATGTTAGGACAAGGGGCAGTGGGCACAAACTAGAGCATGGGAAGTTCTACCTCAACATAAGGAAGAACTTACTTTGAGAGTGATGGAACACTCACCACCATGACTTTTTTCTATGATACAGAACAGTGTTTGTCATGGCAGTACCAAAGTCTCTCATGATTCTTCTGAACCTGTGGTTCATTACAGTTTCTCAAGCATTTATTTTTCTCTTTGAATTAAACCTATGGTAAAATACTGATTACTGCAGCATGTCAGGGAAGAGCATACCACTAGTTTTTACTAATGCCAAATCTACATGAGTTTAAATTTAGAATTCCACTGTAAACAAGGTGTAGCCCATGAACAATGTGAATGCTCTAATCTGTGGAATGAGAGAAGTCTGAGTATACAGAAAGTTTTGCATAAACCCATCAGATCAGTGTTGTATTATTGTGGTGTGCTTTTGCAAGAATTTCATCATAAAGTCCTGCCCTGGGTTTGTTTGCAAAGTTGTCTAAGTAACCAATTCAGATACAGTATCTCCCCTTAATTTAGCCAGCTGTTTGTTAGAGTGATTTATCTTTTAGAACTGACATGGTGTATTTATAAGATTGTAATTTTGCTTGGTTTTTGATACTGGAAATTAAAATCTCATCTGATGATTAAATAAGTTGCAATAATAGCATCCAAGTGTACTAAATCTTCTAGGGTATGAAATGAGCTAGCAAAATATATAGAAGTATGTTGTTTCTGATGGGCAAAATTAGTCAAATTTGCCTTCATCTATATAATAATAATAATAATAAAAAAATACAAACTCATTTATTCCGTTCTCCTTATAATTTGTTTATAACCTTTAGGCTTCAGTAGTAAAATCTCATGTAATCTGTGGGTGTTGTTTACTGAAGGACTCGTGATGTTAGGGTCTACGCACGGGCCGCAGTCTAACACAGAGCTATAGCCATAGAATTGCTGTTATTGGCAGCGTTTGCAGACCTGTAAAACATAGTGTTCATAATTCCTATGAAACATCCCCATTAATTGTCTGTTTTAAGGGAAAATGAAATGTTAATTGCCTGTTGAATAAGGGAATACCTGTCTCCTGTTTATTTTCTGTTATGTTTCAGCTGTGGCTGTGAATGGAGTACTTTGAAAGATGTTTGCATATACAGAGGTGGTATTCTGGAAATTAAATTGGCTAGAGATTGCAAAAGGAAAGAGACTTAAGCATTCTTGATTTCTAATGAGTGCTGCGTCAGACCTCAATACTGCTGCAAGGTTTAGCTATTTATGCATTCAGGCAGAAGTTTTTCTTTATGTGACTATTTATTTTCTGAATTGCTAGTGGGTTTTTTTTTCAATAGCACTAAATATTTGTGTGCTAAAATATAATACCCAGTTACCTTCTTTATTAACTGTCTTAATTCAAAAGCTTTTGTGTATTTTGGATTATGTTTATGTATTTACTTTTTCCCCCTAAGGATTCTTAGCATAAAATACTCCCCAAAAAAGGAACGTCTTGATAAACATATTTTTATGCTTTCATTAATCCAGCTTTCTCCTCTTGCATGCACAAATATTCAGAAAAAAGTGGGTTAAAAATACAGTTCTAACTTTATCCATCTATTGTAATCTTGCATGTTCTGTCATCATGACTGATACAATACCATTTTAAATAGACTTTCTATTTTTCAAGTTTTCAGACTAAAATTACCTTTTCCCATGTCAAAGTTAAAATTTTGTCCTTGCATTTCTTTTAGCTTGCACTAAGTAATTGCACTAACTTTCAGCCTGACAATGTCTCCTTTATTTGAGGAATATTTTCACAACTTCAATATTCTTATTTTCAGCACCCTTTATTGGATGAGTCTTAACCATGCTTTCAGGCTCTAGAACTGCTGCCATTTCTATCCTTTGGAAGTTTCACCTCTAGGTTTCATTTCTGCTCCTAGATAGCTTCTGAATGCATCATTAATTTCTTATGAGTGCATTAAGACTTCCTGAAACTATAATTATTTCCAGAGAAGAATAAATAAAATAGCCTCTTTTAGGTGAGTTTCTGCTTGGGGCCTCTTGGATGTCTTCTATGAACAATATTCAGGAGTACATTTATTTCCCATCCCCAAAACTGATTGCAGCCTTCTCTGTAAACTATGGTTACATTTGTGTGTTCTGTTAGGATTTCCTTTTATGTCCTGCACAACTGGCTTGTGCTTTTTTTCTTTTGAGTCCACACATAAAGGTAGTTCACTAATTTTTAAACAGAAAACCAGCTAGCATTTTAGTGAAGGGTCTTTCAGTTGTCTAAAATAATTATGAGACCTTACCACACCAGGTAATAGTCTGACTCATACTACCTTGAGTTTCTGTTAAAGGAAGATTTTTTAAAAGTACTGGATTTTACTTCAAATGAATTAGCAGATCTGGGTTTGAAGTTGCAGGTACTAGACTGAAACATTTTTAATTGTAATAAGCTCCTTGTATCCAAAAGATCTGTCACTGTCTGCATATAAGGAAATTAAAGTTAAAATTGGAGCATAGTCTGCCTTAAGTTTCAGAGTTTCTGCATATTAGGTTGTACAATTGAGTCGAGTATTTTTGGTAGATGAACTGCACAAAACTTTGTAGTATGACTGATTAAGACCACCAATAACTGTGTGAATAGTGCAAGGAAGAGCTGCTTTAATTGTTCATTGTCTGCTGTAATATTCACAAGTAGAATATATTTGGTAACAAGGAGAAGCTCCATCTTGAAGAAGATCTCATTATCCTAATTGATAATACATGTAAATAACTGGTAGGAATCCCCCAAATACATTTTAACAGTTCCTTTTTGTAACTTCCAGGTTAATTCCAAATAAAAAGTTTTGGAATGCATTTGAATAATTCTTTTTCCTTGTATTACTGAAGTCTTCTTTGCATTATTTGATTCCTTTGCTGGAAAAGACTGAAATGTTACCACACTTGATATCAACAGCCACATTCACAGCTCTTACAGCAAACACCAATGTACTACTGTCTCAAATCCACTGTGATTCATTAGCTATGTCATAGAATCACACAGAGTCAGAGAATGTTAAGGAATGGAAGGGACCTTGAAAGATCATCTACTCCAACACCCCCTGCCAGAGCAGAATCACCTAGAGTAGATAACATAGGAATGCATCCAGGTGGGTTTTGAGAGAGGGTTTGGAGTCTCCTTCTCTGGAAGGAGACTCCACAACATCCCTGTTCCAGTATTCTGTCATCCTTACAGTGGAAAAAATTTCTTTCCATATGTTCAGATGAGACTCCTGTGCTCCAACTTGCACTCATTTCCCCTTGTCCTGTCCATTGGGCATCACTGAGAGAAGCCTGAAGTCACCCTCAATGAGGTCACCCTTCAGTCTCCCTCAAGCTAAAGAGACCCAGCTCCCTCAGCCTTGCCTTATATGGAAGATGTTCAGCTCCCTTAATCATCTTTGTTGCTCTGCACTGGAGTCACTCAAGCAGCTCCCTGTCCTTCTTGAACTGAGGGGCCCAGAACTGGACACAAGACGTGGCTTCACTGGAACAGGGTAGAGGGAGAGGAGAACCTCTCTAAACCTACTAGCAGCACTCCTTCTAACACACCCCAGAATGGCATTGGCTTTCTTGGCCACAAGGGCACCTTGCTGCCTTGAGGTCATCCTGTTGTCCATCGGGACTCCCAGGTCCTTTTTCCTAGAGCTGTTTCTGACAGATCAGCTCCCAGCCTATACTGGTACGTAGGGTTGTTCTTTCCCAGTGTGACCGTTTTAGGCTGTGCCTTTAAGAAAGGGACATTTGCTGGAACACTCTGGCTGAATGTTTTGGTATTAAAATGAAAATATTCAGATATTCTAAATGAATTTCATTGGTAGAATGCAACTTTAAGTTTTAGTTCAGTTGGAATCTTTTTCTGTTCCAGTCTGTTCTGCCTTTCCAGCCTGTCTGCCTCTGAGCAACTAGCTGGAATGACCTTGGATAACAGATAAGAGGACTAATCCCTGCATGCGCTTTGAGGCCTAACAAAATTTCACCCTTATAAATTACCTTTTCTATCTCTCTAGCCCTTTTTGGGAAAAAGGGAGGTAGGGGGAGAGACGGGGGTACAAAGGGGGAACCTTCCTCTATCCGGAGGAGGGAGTTTTGTTCTGTATTACTTTCTTTGCTGTGTATTTCTGTATATATTGTAAATATTGTATATTGTGTATATATATAACCTGCATTTCATCTTGCGTGTAAATATAGCTTTTACCCTTTGCTTCTCCGACTGAGCTAGCTGTGGTTTCTTTCTTTGTGGGGGAGGGAGAGCTAGGCACCCAGATGCTTGCACCCAGATGCAAGACTTGTCCTTGTTACATTTCATTAAACTTCTCCCTGCCCAGCTCTCCAGCCTGACTTAACTCTCGCTGAATGGCAGCACGAACTTCAAGTGTGTCAGCCACTCCTCCCAGTTTTGTGTCATCAGCAAAACTGTTGATAGTGCACTCTCTTCCCTCATCCAGGTCATTGATGAATGTATTGAATAGTACTGGTCCCAGAACCAACCCCTGAGTGACTACACTAGATGCAGGACTCCAACTAGACTCTGTTCCATTGACCTCAACTATCTGGCGTCTTTCCTTCAACCAGTTCACAATCCACAGTCTGCTGGAAATTCCCTATTCCAGATCGAGATGCTTGGCTTTTATTAGCATAAACTATCCAGAAAGAAGAAAGAGATGTTTGAATATCAGTGTCCAGCAAGACACAGGCTTTGAAGATTTTGCAGATCTCTCCCTCTTGTGGGCAAAGTAAGGACGGAATATAAAGGCTAAATGTGGCAGTCTTGTAAGCAGAGATAATCTGCTAAAGAAGCCTACAGTGTTGCCCTGCATTCCCTTGCTAGGACTACAAAAAAGAAGGGAGATTCTTAATGCAGTCACTTGGAAAATACTCCCTTAATAGTGGAGCAAAATCATCCTCATAGTGACTATGAACAAAAGCATTCATAGCTAAGTACTTCTACATGTAGCACTCCTAGGGAAAACTTGCTTACACTAACTCACTTTTATTGTCTTCAGTCTGCAACTCAGCTTTGCATGAGTTACTTGTTGCTGGTTTTGAGTGTGAAACTGCAGGCAGTCTCCACTGTAATTGTATCTCCTTTGCAGAAAGTTGAGAAGGAATTAGAAGAAAAACTGAATTTTCAATCCCCTAAACTCAGGAGTAAAGAGTGCCATTCCAGAGGACCAAATCTTTGGCCGGTAACCTCAGTACATCCTACGTTATTCTGAAAGATATATCAGCTTTGCCAAATTATTGTCCAGTATTCTCTGTACTGATTAAATTTGAGGAGCCCAGTATATGGGGCTTAGTATCCATGTGGAGACAGATTCCTCATTTGATAGTTTTTGTCATGTCCCCTCCCCCCCATTTCCATATTTAATCAAATATTCCCAAGTCTTTAGTCTGCTTTTTTCTATCTCTGTGTATGTGTGCACTTACCTTTTAAAGATTGAGAGAAAGGATCCCCAAGACTGTGTGCAGAGAAGGGCTACAAGGATGACCAGAGGGCTGGAGCACCTCTCCTATGAGGACAGATTGAAGGAGTTGGGGCTGTTCAGTCTGGAGAAGAGAGTCTCTGAGGTGACCTAATTGTGGCTTTCCAGTATCTGAAGGGGGCCTACAGGAAGGCTGGGGAGGGACTTCTCAGGACATCAGGAAGTGATAGGACTAGGGGGAATGGCGTGAAGCTGGAAGTGGGGAGATTCAGGCTGGACATGAGGAGGAAGTTCTTCACCATGAGAGTGGTGAAGCCCTGGTTGTCCAGGGAGGTAGTTGAGGCACCGTCCCTGGAGATGTTTTAAGACCAGGCTGGATGAGGCTCTGGCCAGCCTGATCTAGTGTGGGGTGTCCCTGCCTGTGGCAGGGGGGTTGGGACTAGATGATCCTTGTGGTCCCTTCCAACCCTGACTGATACTATGACTGCTGAAGAGCTGATTAAGTGTTAGGAAGGCCAATTCAGAGCAGTTCCTGATACAAAAACATACCATTTCTCCTTTTCATCTAGTCACTATCATTAGTGAGAAAGGGACATGAAGCCTCTGAACTAAAATTCTCATGCTCTTTATTCTCAGAGCTATTGAATGTGAATGGTAGAAGCTTTTTTTTTCCTGGTTGTAATCATTATTAGTCAGGTGGTAACAGTTGTGCTGGGAAATATTTTTTAAGGACTGTGAAAATAGAAATAACCAAGAGAACTGTCCAGCTTACAGTTGATTTAGGGCTTTAGTAGTAATTACTTAACATTAATACATAACCAGTCAGTAAAAAAATATGTATTTTGAGTGCATTGAGTTTCATTTGTCTGTGGTCTGGAGATGGTTGAATGGAACCATGTGCAGATCCAACAGAAACTGGATGTTTACCTCAGAGATTTCTCAGCATGTGTTCATAAATTAGTTGCCTAGTATATATTTCTGTGTTTAAAGAATGTTATTCTTGAATAAAATAATTACATGTTTTGATAGCAAGTCTAAAGAATGGAAAGATTCAGCAACGTAAGCCAGGTTTACTATGCCAGGAACATTATGAGGCAGTTTTGAAATACATGAAAATTTTGAGCTGTGTGAGGTAGGTTTGACACTTGGAATACCTAAGTGTTTAAAAATTTGCAGACAAGCTCAAAATTTCTTTTTACTCTTAGCCAATGTTTTGGAGGGGGTTGTGGACTTGGTTTCTAACTTTTCAGCCCTTGAAGCTGTAAAAGCTTAGGTGTCTATGGGGCTGTTCTCTCATTTTAAAGACTGCCTCAGGGCAGTAAATCTTCTTGTTAGAATTCTGTGCTGATAATGAAGTCTTAGAGCAAACTCTAGAAGAAAGAATGTTTCTGACCTAAAAAGAAAAGGTCTGTAGGAGATTTACTCAATGGAAAAGAGCACAGCTTTGTTAAAATAGGAGATAGCAATTCTTTGGCTGTGTGACTTGTTGGCTTATTGTCAGGGCTGTGACGTGTCATCATATGTCTCATCTCCCTCCCTCATTACATTCCTTGTAATGTTACATTAGCCGGACCGAGTGCTCTAGTAAAAGGCCTTGAAATGGGGGTTTGAGATTAACTGTTTGCTACAGTGCTTAAACAAGTGTAGATTACTATAGCATAGCAAGGCTGGTTTAGAAAACATTTCTATAACAAAGCTTACAGCTTCTTTGCTTTTCCACTGAGAATTTTAAGTGTGGTCTACTATGATTGTAGAAAGAATCAAAAAAGGAGCATATGAGGAAAAAAAGTTTATGGGAAACTGAAAATCAAGTGTTCTATTATGTGTGTTGGGATTTTAAAAACAGAACTCTAAAAGTACTAAATGGTGACTTTCTCAAAATCAGAATAGAGCTGTTGGTTAGGACTGTACCGTTCTGAATCACTACAGAGGGAAGGAATCTGATATACTTCCACTTAACTGTTTCTTTCCTTTATTCCAAACTGATTAGTAGACTGTTATATTTGTTTTCCAAGGTGGGATTGAAATGACTTCGGTGATGTCATGCAGAAGTTCCACTGGGGACTTATAATTATTTACTCATAGTCGTTGTCTACAAAACAAAACTATTTTCAGTGTTAATGCAAGCTAAGTAACTAACATTCTAAGGAGATCATAAGAAAAGCCTGATGATTACACTGTTACTAAAAAGTGTACTAGGGCAATAATGTGGCTTACCAAATTTTGTCTTCAGTGTAACATGTTGGGAAAGGTATTGAAAAGAGTTTCAAATCACTTAGAAATTACATCTTTTTTTTTTAGTTTAAAGAGCTGAAATGTGATTCAAATTACTTCTGTCTTGGTTGTATAGACTTAAGAAAAATCTTCCTCAGGCAAGTGACTTCAACACAACTTACCATTTAACCTTCTCTTCCCCTTCCATTGTCTTGCTCCTTTCAATACCAACTGAAAACAAAAGCCCTACTTTTGTTAGTTTGCAAAGGAAACCTGCCATATGAGAACTAGGAATTAACTGATGAACTGATATCTTCCCTGAGCCTGAAGATAACTCTCTGTTTGTTACGCATTAAAAGGGAGAGAAGAATAGGTGATTGTCAGATGACAGTCACCACTCAGAAATTCCCTGGGGAGCTACCTCAAACCCATTAAGTAAAAAAATTGCTGTAGGGAAAATCGTAAAGGAAAGCATCCAAAGCAGGGAGAGGATTTTATTTATTGGAAAAAGGAAGCAATGTTTCTAACATTGCTGCCCTGATGCCACCTCAGCTGGATGCTCCCTCTGGGGAAAGAAGATAAAACATATTGACATCACTGGTGGAACACCTAGTGAATTTCAGTGCTGCAGGATTGATTTAATGAATAAATTACTGTATTTCTGTGATGACAAATCAAATGGCGTGGATTTACCAGAATCTTTTCTCCTTAGAAAGCATTATATTACTGCAGTGTGTTTGGGGATAGTGATGGCTGGACATATGCGTTTCAGGTGGAATAAGATCAAGTTGATAGGGTGTATCAGAACAGAGAGAAAAAAAAACAACCAGAATTTACCATGAGTTGGTAAAAAGTGGAGACTTCAAGAGACAGTGTTGTTGTTTTCTGTAAGGTTTTGAGTAGGTTTTTCCTTAAATACATGGAGAGGTTTTTTTTCCTTAATCTGTATTACATGATTTGCATATAAATTTACTTATGTTTTCTGGAACTTGTATTTTACTTTATCTTTCTTTATTCTTCTTTTAGCCAAAAATGCTGCATGCAGCTATTCTCAATATGCTGGTTCTGGATGGTGAATCAGTCTATGCCTTGACTTCTCAACCTATTTTGCTACTTATAGCTAGAATAATCCTTGTGAATTCAAGACACAAACTTGGATCTCTTCAGGTAAGAAATATATGAGTAATTATTTAGACTGCCAGCTACTTACTAATTTTCTTTCTCATTCCTTTCTTCATACCTCATTGAATCAGGTTTTTTCTGCTAAGAAACAGTTCAGACAAAGGGATTAACATTAAACACAAGTATATTTTCCTTAAAAATGAACTGTTTTCTTACCATCTGCCTCAAAAGAGAAGAAAGATGCCTTCACTACCTGGAAAAATTAGAAAATTTAATAGCAAGCAAGTTTTTTGAAAGACATACTTTGGGACCTTGTTTGAGGGAGGGCAGAGAGGAATGCCCTATAATGCAGCATACATATACTATGCCCATTTTTAGAAACTTTGGGATGCTGTTAATAGTTACTGCATGAATTCTAAGCCAGGAGTTCTAAATGTCAAGTAAGTCCTATCTTGTTTATCATTGTCTTCTACTTCTTCAGCAGGCAACCATATGAAGGCTATCTTAATTCTCTTTTTTTCGTTGTACATTAAAAGCAAGAAGATATGATGGACCTCTTCTTGAGAGACCTTTTGTCTGTATCTGCTTTGTAGTTTAGCAGTAGGCTAGTTGGTAGCTGGACTCTCTCAAACTGGAGGACTTTTAACTGCAGTAAGTTCTCTTTATTGCATTCCAGTCGAACAGAACTTGGCTGGAGATCAAAATGCCACATGGTCCTTCTTTATGCTTGGCTGACAACATCCATTCCCAGCTGGGTCTTTGTATGAGTGATGAATTAAACTGCGTGGGAGATGTTGGCTGAACTGCATTTCTGGAAGCCAAGGTCTTCCATCATTTTCCCTGTTATTCACAGATGAGTGCTGTTGAATTTCAGCAGTTGGGTCAGTCAGGGAGGCAGAAAATGTACCTGGTATAGAGAATTCCCTTGCTGTCTCCTCTCATACTGAGATAATGGGGGGCTGCTGTCTACCAAGTGGAGATCTAATTCCTTGTGGCTACATCAAGTTTGGATAGTAGTTCAAAAACAACAGCTGGTAAAAACTACTTTGATCAACAAGTCAATGTAGCAATTAAACCTTGCCATTCTTTTTTGTTTCAGCTTGATTCAAAAAGAGGCTCAACACTTCTTCTTTTTTGAGATTAGCACAAATAAATTTAAAACAAGATAAAAGACTCTGAAATGTATTATCTAAAGCATTTATAAAGTCCTGTTTTATTAAAAAATATTATTGTACATGGAAGATTAAATGCTTAAAAATCCTCTACAAATTCTTAACTTGGCTCCCAAAAAACTGGCATTGCTGATGGAATATTGTGCAGAGCTCAGCTGGCTTACCCAAAACTTTATAAACGTGCTTTCTCTGATACTAACATTTCTGAGTGGCAAGCATCAGGCCTCAGGAAATTGTCATTAAGCTGGATCCTCAGTTACTTTGTTATATAAACCTTAACCAAAGTAATCTGAAACTATTTAAATTGCCCTTAGGTTTCTAAATAAGTGAAATGCTGGGATTTGACCTTTCTTCACAAAGTCTATTGTTTGCGTGCTTTTAGTCTGTTAAGCTTGCTATCAGAAGTCATCTTTCGTTGCTCTTGGAAATAGATGCTATTTTTTTTGATGGTTCCTTTCAAGGGATGTCACAGTCAACTACATAGGATTGGTTTAGATGTTTGCACTTGAATAGTGTACAGCCCTCGGGTCAGACTTGTAAGCATACCTATGTAAAAAGTTCAGAAATAGATACCTCTCAGAAGCAGTCAGATGTCTGTTTTCTAGAAAATTATGGGCATGCTGACAGTAGCAGAATAACTAGTAATCTCAGGAGCCTGTGGAGAGGTATGCCCTACATTGACAGGCAATAAGAATAATTTTAAGATCTTGTACTATCAGTTAGCTTTTCCACGCATTTCTACCTGGTGGAGCCATAGAGGCACAAGGTATGTTGGGGAATTTATGCTTTCTGTATACAGCTTTCTAAAATCAGGTGTTTCCTGAGCTGTGATTTGGCTCTCCTATAGAAGGATTATTTAGTTCAAAAAGGTATTTGCCCTTCTGAAATTCCACATGCAAACATTAGTACTTCCAATTATGATTGTGAAGTGACCATAACTGCTCATGAAAACCTCTTCCATTTCTCCCTATCTCCTTTCTACCCCCACCTGAAGAAATAAAAAAAAAGGTAAAATGGAAAAGGGAAAAATGCATAGAAGGGCAATACTAGATGATCAGAAATACTGAATGGCTTCCACTCGAACAGTAGCTAAATAGTCTAAGACTCTTCAGTCTGGAAAGATACCTGAAGAGTGAGATCATGGCTGTGTACTAAAATCATGAGTTTCTTACCAGATTGTGGTCCTAAAGCTTTGCAGGATTCAAAGAGTAACTAGAGGAATTAACAGGGGAAACCCCATCAAACACTTAGAGCACTGTAGAGCTGCTTGAGGATGTTAATCTTTATGCTAGATTAGTGTTTGCTTTTTATAGAAAGGAGCTGTTTTGGATGGTTTTATATTTTTTTTAGACATTAGAATCAAATAGATTACAAAATCTGTATTTTAAAGCCACTTTTCCCCCCTCCCCCATTTTAAAGAAAAGGGATCTGTCCTTGTTATTAACTTGAAGTATCTGTATCTTCTTTCAGACATTACCTTGGTGGACTCTGCGATGTGTGAATATTCACCAGCAGTTGTTAGAGGAAAGATCACCTGAGCTATTTACTATTGCCCAGACCTGTATAAAACAAGGTATGTTTCTAATTTCTTCTCATATTGGCCTATAGCATCAGTTGTAAGATATCAGAGGAGAGGAATTTGTGGGCACAACTCTCACAGTGTTCTTACGTAATTAGGGAGAGCAGAAAGGGAACAGAATGCTCTTAAATTGACAGAAAGTTGTTTGCCTCATGCTGCTTTCTGGTCTGCAAGATGAAAATGGGAATACGCAATTGTAAACAAAGGTTTTCTTCACCTGTACTTAGTATTGTTAGCTTATCACAAGCTCACTTGAAGTCATTCTGTACAGTTTTTATTTCATAGAATCATGGAGTTACCAGGGACCTCAAGGCTAGTTCCAACCCCCTTGGCCCAGAGCTCCATCTAGCCTGGCCTTAAGAACTTCCAGGGATGGGACTTCCACCACTTGTTTGGACAACCTGTTCCAGTGTCTCACCACCCTCAAGGTGAAGAACTTCTTCCTAACATCCAATCTATATATCCCCTCCTCTACCTTGGATCCATTCCCCTTAATCCTATCACTACCTGACATCCTAAAAAGTCCCTTACCAGCTTTCTTGTAAGCCCCTTTCAGATACTGGAAGGCCACAATAAGGTCTTCTGGGAGCCTTCTCCTCTCCAGACTGAACAACCCCAACTCTCTCAGCCTGTCCTCACAGGAGAGGTGCTCCAGCCCTCTGATCATCCTCATGGCCCTTCTCTGGACACGTTCAGTATTCGATATCACTAAGGTTGGAAGAGACCTCAAAGATCATCGAGTCCAACCTGTCACCACAGACCACACGACTAGAGTAGGGAGGACACTACTGCCCACTGCAGGCTTGAACTCACAACCTTCCCATTGGTTGGTAGTCTTATGCACTACCAACTGAGCCACAGCACACGTTCCAGCATGTCCATATCTTTCTTGTAATAGGGGTTCCAGAACTGGACACACTACTCCAGGTGGAGTCTCATGAGAGCGGTGTGGAGGGGTAGAATCACCTCCCTCGCCCTGCTGGCCACTCTTCTCTTGGTGCAACCCAGAATGTGATTGGCTTTCTGGGCTGCAAGTGTTCACTGGCAGCTCATATTGAGCTTCTTATCCACCAGCACCCCCAAGTCCTCTTCTTTAGTAAGAGTTATTTAGATTTGGAAAGGAAATTTCCTTTTTCTTCTGTATCTTCATGGGGGACAAACTTATTTTCTCCTTTTTCTCTATTTCCACCTAAGTCCTGAGATTTGTTACCTCTCTGCATTATCACAGAATCGTAGAGTCAGAGATTGTTAGGTGTGGGAAGGGACCTGAAAGATCATCTAGTCCAACACCCCTGCCAGAGCAGGACCACCTTGAGTAGATCACACGGGAATGCATCCAGGCAGGTTTTGAATATCTCCAGAGAGGGAGACTCCACAGCACCCCTTGTCAGTTTGTGCCAGTGTTCTGTCACCCTCACAGTGAAAAATTCTCTCCTCATGTTTCCATGGAACTTCCTATGCCTCAACTTCCACCTACTGCCCCTTGTCCTGTAATTGGACATCATCAAGAAGAGCCTGACTCCATCTTCTTGGCACTCACCGTTTACTTATTTATAAACATTGATGAGGCCACCCCTCAATCTGCTTTTCTCTAAGCTAGAGCCCCAGCTCCCTCAGTCTCTCCTCGTAAGGAAGGTGTTCCACTCCCTTAATCATTTTTGTGGCTCTGCACTGGACTCTTTCAAGCAGTTCCCTGTCCTTTTTGAACTGAGGGGCCCAGAACTGGGCACAATATTCCAGATGCAGCCTCACTAGGGCAGAGTAGAGGGGAGAGGAGAACCTCTCTCAACTGACTAACCACAGCCCTTCTAATCTGCCCCAGAATGACATTGGCCTTCTTGGCCACAAGAGTACATTGCTGGCTCACAGTCATCATTCCATCCACTAGGACCCCCAGGTCCTTTTCCCTTTCGCTGCTCTTCAGCAGGTCAGTCCCCAACTTGCTGACATTGCACTCCATTCCCTCATCCGAGTAGTCAATGAATATATTGAATAGTAGTGGTCCCACTACTGACCCCTGAGGGGGACTCCACAAGATAGATGACTCCAACTAGACTCCATCCCATTGACCACAACTCTCTGACTTCTTTCCTTCAGCCAGTTCACATCTACCTCACTACCTCACTACCATACCACACTTCCTCAGTTTACCTGCAAGGATGCTGTGGGAGATGGTGTCAAATGATTTACTGAAATCAAGATAAACCACATCCCTTGCTCTACCATCATCCATCTACCTGGTTGTGTCCTCATAAAAGGCTATCAGGCTGGTCAAACATGACTTCCCCAAACACGATATGGATAAAACCATGTTGAGTGTTCCTAATGACCCTCTTATCCTTGATATGCCTAATGACCACACCAAGTTGTTCCATTACCTTTCTGGGGATGGAGGTGAGGCTGACCAGTCTATAGTTACCCAGGTCCACCTTCTTGCCCTTTTTGAAGACTGGAATGACATTTGCTTTCCTCCAGTCCACAGGTACCTCTCCTGTCTGCCATGATTTACTGAAGATGGTGGAGAGTGGTCTGGCAATGACCTCTGCCAGCTCCCTCACCACCCACAGGTGCATGCCATCAGGACGCAGGAATTTATGGATGACCAGATTGCTTAACTATTCCCTAACCCAGTCCTCATCATGTAGAGAAAATAGACTACCTTAAAATGGAATTATATATACATATATATATATGTTTACAAAAGCATAATGTAGAAAGTTAAAATGAAGTGTAATTATATTGCTTGGGTTTTTTGAAAGAGATGAAGTCTTATAAAAACTGTTAGTATTTACTCCAGCAACTGATAACAGCTGGAAAAGGAAGGACAACTTTTATGTTTATTTGCCTTTCAGCAGTGAGTTAGCTAAAAATTCCCATTTAACAAACCTGAAACATCCAAATGATTACATTTGAGAGATTTTCAGAATTATCTTTTGTATTACAAATACATTCTTCTTAAGTGTGAGTCAATGTCATCAACTCAATATAAGACAGATGCAGCGATTCCCTGCTATTCTGAGTCTTCTGTTGTGCAAAACCAACAGGGCTCAGTGCAGTTTTTCATCCGTTTAGCCCTGTGCAAGACATGGTATGGAGACCTGTAGGGCTGTCTTAAATTTGGGGCTGTAGTGATAATGCTTCTGTAACCATGATAGTAATGATGTGAAACATTGTAGAGCTCCTTGAAGTCTCAAATGCTTACACTGACCACGTTTTGGGGTTGAGACTGCAAGTAAATACTTAGGGAGTGGTAAGACTACCTCTCAATGCATCACTTCGGTTTATTATAGCAGTATATATAGCAGTATATAAACTAATTTTACATTCAGATCATTGAAACATGATAGCTGTGGAAAATAAAGAAGTATTGTATGATTATAGACTATAGCCTGTTTTTTTTCTTCTTTGAAATAGAATAAAAATCATTCATTTGGAAAGCTGCATTTTGGTGTAGTTTCCATATGTATACTTGCACATTAAAGTATCTTGCAGGTTTTTCACTGAGAACAGCCCTTCAGATTTTAGCAGCTCAAATTATACTAAAGAGTGAATGCAAATCTCTGTTTGCATCTGTATAAAATCCTCATTGCATTTTTGAGTGCTTTTCACAATACCTCATGAAAAACACAATTTTCTTTTTTCCTCATGTAAACAGGATTTTTGTCCTTTGGGAAACCATCAAAGGTGCCTCATATTTGTATGGAGAGTGAAAAGCAAGTGAAGATAGCAGATGTTCCAAATAATTTACTACGTTATTTCCCCCCACTCTTTACAGAAAACAAAGCTTCTGTTAGGCAGATGTTTTACGGTCCTGTGGACATTTTTCTCTTCTATAAAAACAGAGAATGTGTTTCATGATCTAGATGGGCAAAAGCATTAAGGCTTCAGACTGTTTCTTAGCAAAGAATACACATTACGGAAATGTGAAGTTAACATTTGAATAGAATAGAATAGAATAGAATAGAATAGAATAGAATAGAATAGAATAGAATAGAATAGACCAGACCTTCAAGATCATCGTGTCCAACCTAGCATCCAACCCACCTAATCAACTAAACCATGCAACCAAGCACCCTATCAAGTCTTCTCTTGAACACCTCCAATGATGGTGACTCCACCACCTACCTCCCTGGGTAGCTCATTCCAATGGGCAATCACTCTCTCTGTGTAGAACTTCCTCCTAACCTCCAGCCTAAACCTCCCCTGGTGCAGCTTGAGACTGTGTCCTCTGGTGCTGGTTGCCTGGGAGTAGAGACCAACCTCTTCCTGTCTACAATCTCCCTTTTAACTTTCTCAGTTTTGAAGTGATGTGGATTTTCTTAAGGGTTTTTTTTTAAGGGTTAAATTGTAACCTGCTGCATTCTCTATCGTACTTCAGTTGAAAACTATTGAAGTAGTATTTTTAAATTACTAGTTTGATGTCATGAAACAAAAATCTCTAAAATCAGACTTTGTAAGAAGTTGTTACTGAGCAGGATTTGTGTGTGCAAATTCTTATTTACTAAACTTAAAATAACTGTGTGAAAGTATGTTCAGAATTAGGAGCTTTCTGTGTTAATGGAAAGATTTTGAGGATTAACATGTAGGCAAGAAAAAAAGTCTAGGATGCGTAAACAAAATCTTTCAGGCTAGAGTTGACTGCCAATTTCTGAAATCAAAAGCCAGAGAAAAACATTTTAAAAATCATTGATAATGTTATTAATATATTATTAATCTTAAATCATGCTTGAAAAGGTAAGCATCCATTAAATAAAACAGCATCTGTGTCTGTCTTGGATACCTGTCTTTTTAGGTACTGTGATGTTCTGGGCTTTTGAAGACATATATTTCAGAATTTAAAAGTAGCTCACATGAATTGTTTTCAACTTAATGGTCTGTATTTTACTATGCAAGGAAATTACTTTGTCATTTACTGTACTTCGATAAAATTTAAATATATAAGAAATACAAATGCTCTCTGTGCTGGTTGAACAAATACCAAATCTTCTAGATATTTCAGATCTGTTTGCAAAGATGCTTTCTTCTGTTCAGATGGAGAACATGATCTTTATCACTCAGCAAAACAGTAATTATAAAAAAATGGAGCAATAAACTTACACACAAGCAAAATCCATCTAAAGAGTCCTAAGCCTCCATTCGATGCTCAATCTGCTGGTAAAACTCTCTCGCTTGAAGCCTCCTGCTTAAGGGAAGGATATTAGCTCAATATTATGTGTTCTGAATTCCTGTGTTCTTTAGCAGGTCCAAGGTAATTAGAGGGTTTTTTTTTAACTTTTATGTAAAATATGAGCAAAGATTAATCTTTTGTTTGTTCTAGTAGTAATCCTTAGATAAAACACTTGAAAAATGCTTTGAATAGTGCCTCTCTTTTATACATGGACTGTGGATTTTTAAATGTGTGGAGGTGTGAGGAACAGCAGGTCTACGTTGAGCAAAACAGACTTTCTCTCCTGGTATATTAAATGTATCGTTCTCCTGGACTGCATCCTGATTGCTTTTTGTTTTCTTAATTTGCAGTGACAGAAACAGAAACTTTGTTCAGATGTGGTGAAAGCTGGCACTTAGCAGTTCAGTTCCACCTTGAGTGTGCCTATACATTTTTGTATTACTATGAGTATAAAAAAGCTAAGGAGCGTTTCACTATGGCTAAAGACATAACAAAACTGCAGATTAATCTTACAGGTAAGTTTTGCTTATGCAGTCTATGGTGATGGTTGGTTGGACCAAACAAACCTATGGCTTGTTGGGTTGTTTTTTTTACATAAGTAAAAAACAGTAGTTTCAAAAATTTTTACTTTTCCAGATAGGACTTGTTTGTTTTCCAAGAATTAGTATGGCTTGGAAAATGGAAGAGCAGTGTGTCATATAGGTACAATAAACACAGGTGTCTCAGCAGTTGTATTACAATCCTTCCTGTGTTTCATATCAAGTTCTAGGTCTACTTCTATCTGTTGTGTCTTGATGAATGTTTCTGTTTGTTTCTTTGGAGACACTTCTGTAGAAGTCTGCATAATGACTTGTTGCAGTCTTTCACCTTTTATGCCAGTAGCTTAGATAAAATCACTTCCAGGACTGGTGGTGTCACCGGAAACAAGTAGAAATGCCGAATTTCTGATGAACAGAAATATGAAGCATACAACCACTGCGGAGACTATGATTATCTTTTCAGAACTGATTCTTCAGAGTAATGCAGATCAGATTGCTGAAACTTCCTTTAAAATTACATGCGTAGATATGGGAATGTTTGCAACATAAAATGCACATGTTTTCTGTGACAGAACTTTGGATTGTACATGAGTAGAAATGTGAAAGCTCTTGTATGTCTTTTTCAATAGACATATTAGTGAAAAGCACTAAAGAACTCCTCCTTTTCTATTAGGTGTGTCACAAGGCTGGATGTTCTTTTATCTTTAGATAGAAGCCACAGCCACCCCTGCTTATATCCTGAGTCAGTAGTTTCATATTTCGAGAAAAACCAACAACACAAAAAGCAACCAATGAAAATGCACACACACACACACAAAACCCTTACAAAACTAAACAACTTGTATGGAACTTCTTAATCATTTCCTCAAAGGTTTTAAAGCTTTACTTTGAAAAATCTGTAATGAAAATCTTGGGGCACACTCTCAAAAAAATCTTGTGGGACACAGTCTCAAGCTGCACCAGGGAAGGTTTAGACTTGAGGTGAGGAGGAAGTTCTTCACCAAGCGAGTCATTCGTCATTGGAACGGGTTGCCCAGGTAGGTGGTTGAGTCATCGTCCCTGGAGGTGTTCAAGAGGAGATTGGACGTGGCACTTGACTAGACCATGGCACCATGGGGTCTGTGTTGATAGGTTGGACTCGATGATCCTCGAGGTCCTTTCCAACCTAAGTTATACTGTGATACTGTGATAATGTTTTTGCATGACTATTAATTGATTATATTCAATACTACCTGCTTAGAACATAGAGGAGTAATTTCTATACATTTGTTTGAAGGAATTCCATGTCTTCAACTGATCCTACCCTTTTTTCCTATGTGCAACGTGTACTGTATGTGTGACATACTGTGTGTGGTGTATGCTGCAAACTTGATACCATAAGGTAAATTTGTTTAAAATGTGCTTATTTTTACTTTTTCTCACTATAGAAATTTAATTAAGAAAGAAATTTAAGACAATAAAATGGCAGGTGGCTATTTCCTGATATTCCTCAACTTATAGCTACATGTTCAATTATTTTTTCCCCTTTACAGGATAGCTTTAAATTTTTATTAAGTAATGTCCTTAAACCTAACTTAGGGGGCAAAAAAAACTCCTTTGGAGGGATAAAAAAGAGTTTGGATGCAGTGGAATTATTTGTATTTTTTATTACTTTAATAAGAGGTTATGCTAGTCCCAGAGAGAGATTGTGTCGATATAGTCTCTTGGAAAAATGTTGTGAAACTCCTAAAAGTTTGTGGTTTGTCTCCATAAATCAATGAGAACAGCTATGAAAGATGTCTAACCTGGAGGCAAATGAATTAAACCAAGCATGTGGCTATTACTGGCATTCTAGACAAATTCACTTAACATGCATGTATTACATCATCAAAAAAGACACAGCTTTAATGTAAAATTTCAGCCTCTAGCAGAGACATTTTTAAGGTTTTTGGAAGTCATTTCCTTTTTTAGGAAGATATTTTTAATTCTCTAATGGTCGTAACTGTTGCTCATTGAACATTTTATTATGACATGGAAATGAGTTCTGCTCTTAAAATTTAGAACCAGTATTTTCCAATGTTATTTTAGAAGTGTGTGAATAAATCATCCTTGTTTTGGCTTGTGTACTTTTTTAAGTCCCATTAATTCAGGTCTGTGCTGTTTTCTTCATTTATTAAAAAGCGTCCTTATGTCCCATGCAATGAGTCACAACCATCAATTACTCCACTAAACAATTTCCAGTAAAAGAGAAGACTGTGGTCCTTCTTGCATATAAATTTTCTAAATTGAAGAGTGGTAATTAGAAAAAAAAAACTTAAAAAAAATCACTAGATCTGGAGGATTACTAATACTGAACTCCTGAGATCTGCATGTTGTCTGCTTATTGTTTTCACGCCCAGTAATGCATCCCTGCAAACTTTTAATATGGAACAGAAAATAAAGTCTCTGAGTAGGTTTCCTCTCTTTTCTGAGAATTTATGGTGGTATAAAGTAAGCACATTTCCCCCCTACCTAAAGAAACATGATATATATTATCATAGAATCAATAATGTTGGAAAAGACCTCAAAGATCATCAAGTCCAACCTGTCACCCAAGACCTCATGACATGAGGAGGAACTTGTTCACTGTGAGGGTCACAGCGCACTGGAGCCGGCTGCCGAGAGATGTTGTGGAGTCTCCTCTGGAGACTTTCACGACCCATCTGGATGTGTTCCTGTGTGACCTGTGCTGGATTCTATGGTCCTGCTCTGGCAGGGGGGTTGGACTTGATGATCTTCAAAGGTGCCTTCCAACCCCTAACATCTTATCACAGTATCACCAAGGCTGGAAGAGACCTCAAAGATCATCAAGTCCAACCCATCACCACAGACCTCATGACTAGACCATGGTACCAAGTGCCACATCCAATCCCCTCTTGAACCCCTCCAGGGATGGTGACTCCACCACCTCCCTGGGCAGCACATTCCAATGGCCAACAACTCTCTCTGTGGAGAACTTTCTCCTCACCTTGAGCCTAAACTTCCCCTGGTGCAGCTTGAGACTATGTCCTTTTGTTCTGGTGCTGGTTGCCTGGGAGAAGAGACCAACCCCCTCCTGGCTACAACCACCCTTTAGGTAGTTGTAGACAGCAGTAAGGTCTCCCCTGAGCCTCCTCTCCTCCAGGCTATATTACTTACAAAATTAAAAAAAAAATATTTGTACCTGTAATAGCAAGAAATTATTTGCTTAAAAGAACATGGGTGAGTGCATCTCAGAGCATAAACAAATCAGGATTTCTAGGTGGTAGCAAGTAAATTTATTTGTAACTATCTTAGCAGGTGTTTTATTCAGTTATTTAAGCAGTAAGGCATAATGGGAAACTAATCACAGCATAATGATTTTCAAGCATTGTTAAAATTGAGAATTGAGCACTACTGTTTAATATTAATCATTATCCATATTTCTCTCCATGTGTGTCTCTACAGTGCACATTACAATTTTACTGTGATACTTTTAGAACCTTTTGAATTTCTTCATAAAGTCTTAACATGAGGCTTTGCCATTAAGAGGATTATTGGGAGAAAAGTTGAAATCAGTTTAATTTCTTGTTTTCCCTACTGCTCTGTTTCCACCTGCAGGAAGAAAAGGGGGTGTCTGCTATTTCAGTGCCTGTGCCATGTGATTCTTGCTGACAGTAGCCTCATCCTTCGGCCTTTGTCACATGAGCAGTCAGTGGTCTTTACCACAAGGATTTATATATCCTGCAATATTTTCAACATTATAATGAAATTAAGAAATTGATCTTAATTCTTCAAAGGCAACAGTGGACCAAGATTCATTCAGTCCTGTTGCTGTTGACTTTAACAGTTCACATTATCTGAACATTGTGTCATACTAATACTAAGTAAGCAAACCTTCAAATTTTTAAGCTCAGTTTTGACTCTGGTTAGGATTCCGTTATTCTGAGTAACTGTCCTGAGAGTTTTGTGATTTCTGATTGCAGCTTGCAAACATCTTGCTAACAGAGGAAGTCTTCAGATGAAGATCTGAAATATTAAAAATTATGGCTTGAAAGATATTATGGGGTTTTTATTTGCCTAAGTTGCCATGTTTTCATTAAATGCTAGCTGGCAAACTGAACAATTTCTTGTGTCATATGGCTAAGGGGTAAGTGAGGAACTGATGAAACTTCAGGACTATGACTTTTAAAGAGACATTATGGTGGATGATGGGGGTTTTACCTAAATGTGGCTTTGCGAAGGCCTGTCTAGCTGAGTTTGTATGTTTGTAATAGGTGTTTCTTTCTCTGTCATTGGTAGCAGTAAGGACAAGGCAAACAGATCAAGCAGAGTTAAACCAATGCTAGGTTATTTCCCAGTCTGTTTCTCCTATTATTTTACTTTTTAGTTTTTCTAAACTTGTATTAATTTTCTGTAGGTGCTTTGGGGAAGAGAACACGATTTCAGGAAAAATATATTGCACAGCTTGTTTTGGATGTCCAAAGAACAGATGAATTCCTCATTCCTCATAGTGAACTAAGTCTGGCTCCAACACCTCTAGAAAACTTAACAATGGTGTGTATTTGAGAAAATTTGGTTAATTTCTTAAAAAGAAAAATGTTCTGAATGCTCTTCCAGAGTATCTGCAAGCGAAAAGTGTGTGGTTCCTAGGAGAAACTTGATTACAATTTCTGAAAGTTTTGGGGAGCTACATGGGGTAAACCAACAGATGACTGTCTGCAAGACAGATGTGGCTACTCAACTAAAAGCATGTTTGCAAGTTTGATCTTCCATAGTTTATGTATTAATTTCTTGTGCCTAAGAATGACAGAGTTAGGAAAATCAGTGAAACAGATTTTCAAAACAGCCTGCAAGGCATCACAGGAATGTACAGACTTGATTTAGTAACAATATGAAGATAGGAGGTAGGTGTAGGTATTCTTACTGGTATTAATTATGTGACTTGACTCTGCTGGTTCTGAGGATGTATATGATTACTTCAATTATAAATTGCTTAACAACTACTGAATTGTTCTGGGATAGCATTTTTTATTCATGAGGAGAAGTTCTGATTGGTATTTAAAATTACTTGAGCTTACTAAAGAAGCCATAGATGAACTCAGGCAGTGTGGTGCAAGGTTTATTCCTTTATAGAAAGCTTTTATAGGAAAAAAAAAAAAAAGTCTTTATAGACTTCCAGTCTAAGTGGAAATGTTAATCAAAAGAATTTTTAATACTTCTCTATTCCTAAATTGAACATGTGAATATCTTGGGAGACTATCCTAGTTTTTTTTTTTTGCTTGTTTTCCATTACTATGTCCTGACTGTTGTATATAGCAAACCATTTAAGGATAATGAGAACTTGATGGAGGCCACTTGGTGAATGGTAATTTAGTAGTAGACTTAAAGTACAAATTACCTAGAACTAAATTATAGGATCCATTTTTCTCACAGAGTCTCTAACTGACATACTGTGTAACTACTTTTTTCCAGTTATTCTCTATTTTGTGCAGAATTTGCCTTTGTAAGCCTTATCTGATAAGGGCTTTAGTTTGGAATAAAATATTGACATTGATTCAATAAAAGTGACAGCACTGGTTTAGGTTTTAGGTATAACCTGGAATGGCATATATATTATCCTTACTAATTAAGTAGTGTATTCACATGTCCTTTTACTGAAGAGACCAAAAACTTCTGAAGTTAAGTTCAGCAGAGACTTTGAAAAAGGAAATTGAGATATTAGAAACTTTAAATTTAACCATGCTTATGGGTTTTTTTTTAATATATTTAGGGTTTTTTGAAGGGAAGAAGAAATTGTATTAAAGTTACCTCCTTCTTCTTGCAGCCTAAAGAATCTTTTGTTTCCAAACAAACACAAAGTAATTTACACTTTTTAGCCACAGATTGTATTACTTTCTTCCTCAAGTTAAATGATAGAGAATGAACTTAAGGTAGCATAGTTGTTTTTAAATGTTAAACCAGATACTGCTTAAACAACTTATTTCAGAGGAAATTTGCTGGAAAGGTGCAAGTACTTGTCTGGGAGCACCTACTTGTCTGGGAGCAATACTCTGTCTTGCCTTTACCTGGACAAAGTATCGAGATGTTGCCTCAGTGAGGTTTCTTCAATCTGTGTTTAATTTGCAAAACTCCTTCTGAAAAAAAAAAATTAAAAAGTAAAGGAGGACCAGTTCCCTGTGTGAGGAGTTTAACTGTGCTGGCAGACAGTGTTGTTCTACTTAATTGCACTTTACTGAAAATTCAAACATTCCCAGAGGTCTGTAGTCACTAGTCTGAAAACCTGCATGCTAGGAAAGTGATTAACCTTGATCACTTTCACGTTGACATTTCAGCTTGTCAGTAAATGTATAGTAGAGGAGGAAATTGTTGATAATACTATGAGCACCAATTTGAAAAGGAAAATCCCCTTCAGACCTTAAGTAGAAAATCAATATTCAGATAACCTTCAGGATGCTCTGAATGCTGTACCTCCTGCATAACAACCAGTACTCTTGTAGCAAAATGGTCTGGATGATACTTCCTTCTGACTGCCTTAGTCAGTTAGCTATGCTATCACAATCATGGTAAATTGCTTTCAATGTCATTTTGTGATATTTGCATTACCCTATTTCAAACAGGTCTATTTTTTTTTTCATATTTTAAGGCATATATTTCTCTGCAGTTATTTATATCCATTTTAAAATATTTTTTTCTCCTCCAACAGAATTATGATTTAAATGATGACACATTGCTTAATGAGATAAAATTAGCAGATGCTGATCAGTACCAGGTACCTGATTTGTGTGCAGAAGAGCTTGCTGTAATCCTCGGAATGTGGTAAGTTCATCTCTCAGAATAAATTGCTACATTAATCATTCTGATAATTAAATAGTGAAACGGTGAGTTGATGGGACTTTTTATCATTCCTTACCATGTAGCCTTATATGACTAAAATGTTAAAAGATTTGCATGATACATCCTGGCCTGCATTAAGAACAGTGTGGCCAGCAGGAGCAGGGAGGTCATTCTGCCCTTGTACACTGTACTGGTTAGGCCACACCTTGAGTACTGTGTCCAGTTCTGGGCCCCTCAGTTTAGGAAGGATGTTGACTTGCTGGAATGAGTCCAGAGAAGGGCAGCAAAATTGGTGAGGGGTTTGGAACACAAGCCCTATGAGGAGAGACTGAGGGAGCTGGTGTTGCTTAGCCTGGAGAAGAGGAGGCTCAGGGGAGACCTTATTGCTCTCTACAACTACTTGAAGGGAGGTTGTGGACAGGCAGAGGTTGGTCTCTTCTCCCAGGCAACCAGCACCAGAACAAGAGGACACAGTCTCAAGCTGCACCAGGGGAGGTTTAGGCTGGAGGTTAGGAAGAAATTCCACACAGAGAGAGTGATTGCCCATTGGAATGGGCTGCCTGAGGAGGTGGTGGAGTCACCATCATTGGAGGTGTTCAGGAGGAGACTTGATAGGATGCTTCATTACATGGTTTAGTTGATTAGATGGTGTTGGATAATAGGTTGGACGTGATGATCTTGAAGGTCTCTTCCAACCTGGTTTATTCTATTCTAAAATAGCATTTTCAGTAATCTCAGTTAACATTAGTGTCCAGGTCAGAATTTCAGTAGTATTTCATTAATTGCTATGTTGTTCTTTTATCCTGGGAAAACTTCTTGTTCTTTGTGCTTCAGACTAATCATATTTCAAATGTCAGGTAGCATTAGCTACCATATGATGATGACATGTTGGCGCATTTTGAAGATGTATTTCAGAGTCTGCAATGGTCAGCCTCCTATGAGGATCAACCATGTCAAGCAAAATTCTGCCCTGTTATTCAGTGCAGTGGGAACAGAGCATCTGTTGCCAGTTAGAAGCTACATTACGATGTCTTTGGGGTTTTTGCTTAAGGATTTTTCTCTTCAGTACATGGGTTTTGAAAATGGCACAGAAGTGCAAAAAGCAGCTTGAGATTTGAGTATCATACATTTTAGCTGCTAATGAATATTTCTCTTTATTTCTCTCTAAAAGAGAAATACTTTTTTCTATGATACAGTGTCAGCTGATTCACCCTTCTGAAGGAAATTTTAATTTGCCTGTTGGTCTTTCCCTTTGCTCTCTTTTTTTTGTGTGTGTGTGTGTTGTTTGTTTGTTTTTTAAAGTTTAGAATCTGAATTTTACATTGGTTATCTGCACAGTAGGTTTCTTGCCCACAGTATGTCACTTTGAAACCACTGCTGTCACACCCTGAATAGCAGCTAAAAACCATCTCAGCTGCCATCTGTGTGGGTACATTATAATCCAAATGGTACGCGAGTTTGGCGGGACTCAAGAGAAGTTAATTTAACCCACTATAAACAACCACCACCACCAGAAAAATCTGTTAGTGTTGCTTCCCCATAAGAATAGTAAATGGCCTTCAGTGGGTGGGATGTTAAGTGACTGAATTGTTTTGGTCATAGTTGGGGACAAGATTTGATATGCAGCCAGATTGCAGAACTGTTAGTAGAATGTCAGCTTTGAGAACTATTCTGAGGGGATTTAGGATGCAACCCTTGTGACTCAGTGGAGTTTAGACTTGGCATTTGCAAGGAAGTATATTCATGTATAGGAGATTCCCTGGGTTTTCTCATGCTTGAGGACTTCGGTTCTGTAGACCAAATACCTTATTTTATAATAGATAAGTTTGCTTTAGGATTCATTTAAGTTTCCAAAGCAGTTTTAACTAGACTTTAGTTTAGTCTAGCACCACCTTAATGGTATCTGTTGTTGACTGCCATATCAACATTGACCTACTTTGTTGTAGAAAGGCAGCCTGCAGGGAAAGAAAAAGAGTAAATGTGAGCAGTTATTTTCTATAAATTTCCTTGTGCTTGATCCTGTTTGTTTTACAGCAAATGTCACAGAAATGTTCTTTAATTCAACAGAGATTTTTGTAGCTAATGATAACGTTAACAAAATCAGCTGCAGGCAGAAATGTTTGTGGATAGCAGAACAAACTGAAAATTCTTACAATTTTCAGAAAACACTTAATTACAATTACACAGGATCCTATAATTACCTGAATACACATAATGCTTCCTACTGTGAACTAAGTTTCATTTCAATAGGTTACCACGATCAAATGGGTAAACAGGGTGGTGGTACAATATCATCTTCTCCTCAATAACCTTTCAAAAGGATATAAAATAGTTTTTTTCAAGTGTAAAAATATCTCACACCCTACTGTTTTTACAAAAATGGATGCTTCTCATGCAATATGCTTAAGCCAGCATGTAAATAACATGCATGAGCCTGAATCAGTTTGAGATTTGTTAAACCTCTTTGCACTGATGTCAGAAAAGAACAGCTTTATCAATAATCTATTTATATAAAAAATGAAAACTACCCAGCCAGTTCTCTCTGGCATCTGTAAAGCGAGGCAATTTCCTTCAAAGTGTTTGGCTATTCTGTTTCTTCTCAGCTAATTCCTTTTCTCCCAAATACTGAACATTCTGTGAAACTGATTTTTTTTTCTTTTAATGTAATGAAACTGTAGATACAAGAAAGGGGTGAAAGGCTGAGGTGGGGGACAAAACCGCCCCCAGTCTGCCTCACTTACACAGAGGCTTCCTATTCAATTTTATCCAGATTTTATAGTATCTGTCTAGAAAGAAAGTATCTAGAGGTGCCTTCAGATCATGTCACTGCAGGAGTAATGCAACTGAAAGGAGATATTCAAAGAAACTCCTAGGAGTGTAGAATCATCACTTGGCTAGGACTTTTTTGGTATTTCATATGAAAATAACTAGTCATAATGGTAGAAAATTTATCTTATAGTCAAGCATATGAGTGAAGCCAAAATTTTATATAGAGCCTTGAACCAAACTTTCAGAGACTGATGGAAAAGGTACAAATGTGCCAGTTTAAAAAAACTAAAATATAAAATAATCCAAAGAATGGACCAATATGTTAATATAGTGTAGATGCTGAGAAACTGAGACAGGATTAAGTTTTCCTTGCCACTTAAAATAGCCTAGATTATGTAGCTGCTAGACTAAACAGCAGCTGTGTATCAGTTACTTGGGAAGGAAATAATTTGATTCGCCATTTCTTAAAGGGAATGGTTTGAGAAATTAGACATGGCTGTAGAAAAGTCTAAGAAAGCAAGGAAATGTCCAGTGGCTGGTTATTTCTTAATCTTTTGCTATCTCTCGTGGATCAAATCGGATCAAAATAGTGTATTATGCTACTTATACTGTTATATATGCATCAATCTTCAGCTTATAAGAAAAGCATCAGGAAGCCTACCTTTTTTTATACATAGTACATTGAATAATAAGACATTATAAGTTTACACAGTGAACTGTATAAGCACACTTGAAACAGCTACATAAGCACTAAATAGACAACAGCAGATTTATAATTCTCTCTTCTAAACTATTGAGATAGGAACAGTTATGATTTTCATGTTCCTGTGGAAATTCCTGTATTCCAGTTTGTGCCCATTGCCCCTTGCCCTATCACAGGACAACACTGAAGAGTCTGCCCATCTTTTCTTGACGCCCACTCTTTAGATATTGATAAGCATTCATAAGATCCCTGCTCAGTCTTCTCTTCTCTAGGCTGAATAGCCCCAGGTCCCTTAGCCTTTCCTCCTGGGAGAGATGCTCCAGTCCTTTAATCACCTTTGTAGCCCTCTGCTGGACTCTCTCCAGTAGTTCTTTGTCTGTCTTGAAATAAGGAGCCTAGACCTGGACATCCATCCATATGTGACCTCAGGAGAACAGAGTGGTAGGGGAGGAGAACTGCCCTTGACCCGCTGGTCCTACTCTTCTTAATGCACCCCAAGATACCGTTGCCTTCTTGGCCACAAGAGCACGTTGCTGGCTCGTGGTTAAGTTGTTGTCTGCCAGCATTCCCACCCAGGTCCTTCTTGGCAGAGCTGCTTTCCAGCAGGTCAATCCCTAACCTTTACTGGTACATGCGGCTTATTACTCCCCAGGTTCAGGACTCTACACTTGCCCTTGTTGAACACCATTAGGTTTGTGTCTACCCAACTCTCCAGCCTATCCAGGTCTCATTGAGCGCAGAGCAGCCCCTTGCTGTCAGCCACTGTCAAACTCACTGAGGCTACACTCATCCAAGTGTGGTGGTTTGAGGTTCAGGTACCTTTAGGAAGACCACAGAGTTCTCCAAAAAGACCAACAGAGAGTCCTAAGGGAAGGACCGGGCCATTGTAACATTGTTATTCTGTTCTGATTTCTGGTGTCACAATCTTTAAGGCAGTGCCTAGCTGATACTGCTGTCTCCTCTCCTCGGAGGAGCTCACATGCCTCTTTATCCTATGGGTTGTGTGGAGACGTGGCTCTGGCGGGCAAGGGGACTTTGGAGATGTGTCACAAGGCCTTGTAGGCCTGAGGAGGTGAGGGGTGCAGTTGTGGCCTGCTCTTGGGCCTGATGAGGCTGGTAGGGGTGAAAGATTCTGGAAGCTTTTGGCCTGGTAGTCTAATTTGTGTATGTATTCATTCTACCTGAATGCTTTCCATGTGTATATTTGTAAATAGAATTTCCACTTAAGCTTCCAATCTAATTGTGCAGCCTTTTTACTTCTGCTCCCCAAAAAGGAGTAGAGTATCTCTCTGTCCAGTCCCCTGGTCTGGAGTAGCTTGTGACTCTAATCCAGGACACCAGGTCATTGATGAATCCTGGCCAACACTGGACACTGTACTGACCCCTGGGGAGCCACTAGCTACAAGCTTCAACTAGACTCTGTACTGATGATCTCAGCTTTCTGAGCTCATGGATTCAGTCAGTTCTCAATCCACTTTGCTTTCCGCTCATCTAACCCACACTTACCTAGCTTACCTCAAGGGGGCAGCATTCAAAGCCTTCCTGAAGTTAAGGTAGCCAACTGTTCACTGTTCACCCCTCACCGATCCAGCTAGTCACACCAGAACTCTATTTTATTTCAGTAGCTCCTAACAATGTTCTTTTATATTTTTAAACTTTCTAAATCAGTTCTTGAAACAGAAATGTTTAGTCATAATACAAAAAGGGATACTTTTTGTGTTGCTTTTAATTCCACTGTTACAGAGATTATAGGTTATTAGGTCTCAAACTATATAACTGATTAAACTGGATACCATATCCTTTAGATTGCCAACATAGATCTGAGTAATCCCAATAAAATATTTAATTGTAAATTGTAAACTATTCATAATTAAATTTGCTGATTTACCAGATTATTTTTTTCTGCAGAGTTGATCTTACTCTAAAGCCCTGTTTTACCCTTTTAAAGAATGTCTGTTTATCTTTGGTTTTGTCCTTCCCTCATCTATTTCATTCAACTTCCTGAGACAAGGTTAAAGAACAAATAGAGAATACTTTGCAAAGCTAAATGGTGCAGGAAGTGACTTTTCTTTGTTTGGTTATGAAAAGATGCCTGATCATAGATACTAAATTCCACTCTGATTTCACTGAAATTCTCTGGAGTGAACTGCTTAACCTGTCCTTGAAATCGGAACAAATACAGGCATAGAAGTGAAACATCTGTGAAGGACTCTGACAAGAGCTGACACAGTCACTAAAAATGCTTAAAACCAAGCTATAATTCTACTTTAGTTTCAGGTTTAAAATATGCCTTTAAATTTTATTTGATTTAATATGAAAAATCATTAAAGCAATTCCATTTTTCTCTTATCTTTCAAGGTTTTAATTCCTGTAATTATGTGTCTTTAAGTATTGTACATGGATGTGGCAGAAATGGAAATTAGGGACCTATTTTAGCACTGCTTTGATCTGGAAGAACTGCATCTGTGTGCTTCAAAATCTGTGACAAATCTGTCTTGAACAAGAAGAAGATTAATCCTTTATCTTTGAATCAATACATATGCTAACAAATAAGCTCCAAATTTGTCAAAATGTAACTGTCCTTTGATTTGCCCATCTTTTTCAAAAGCTGTGGTCATGTCTCTTTAACATTCTGATTGCTTAGCAAGGGGTGTAAATGTGCTTTTGCTTTGTCTCTCAGCCTTACCTGTATTTGGCTGTAGTCCTTTGAATAAATGCCATTTGTGTTGGCAGAATAGAACTTTTTTCAATTTATCCCTTAATTTCCTGAATGCTTCATTTTGCATTCATTCCTAGTCTGCTTAGTTTGAATGTTGGAAATTCCTAAAGAGTGGTCACTTCAGAAATGCTGAAGCAGTGCCCTTCAGAAAGAACTTTCTCTTGCTGTGTTTGGTTTGTTGGGCTTTACCCTCATGTAATCGTGGTGGAATGTGGAAGAGACCTATGCCATCAGGAAGGAGGCTTGGAACTCTGCCACACAGATAATATTTCTGCATCTTTTTGTGGGGATGCAAAGATAAAGAGAGTAGATTTAGATTTGGAAGAAATTCTTTCCTGTGAGAGTGTTGAGACCCTGGAAAAGGTTGCCCAGAAAGGCTGTGGATGCCTCATCCTGGGAAGTGTTCAAGGTCAGGTTGGGTGGGGCCTTGAGCGACTTGGTCTAGTCGAAGACGTTCCTACCCATGGCAGGGCATGTTGGAACTAGATGATCTTTCCAGTCCCACCTAAGCCACTTTGTGTGCCACAGAGTAGTGGCAATGCTGGTTTATAAGAAATGGACTCCTGTGGTTGTGTTCCTTGAGTGACTGAGTGTTAGTTTTTTTGGCGATGTTTTGGTTTTTTTTGCAGACTCTGTGTTCAATTAGTCATAGAATTCAATTGAAAACAGACCTCTGTAAAAAACAGAGAAAATATTTTAAACTGCTTAGGATTTGTTAAGAGTGTTTTTCCTATGAGCTTAAACTGAGCAAGGCATTTCAAAGGCACTACTGAAATATATTGGTTCCTTGAATGATTCTTTTTTTCTGTGACTGCTCCTAGGTCTAAGCCTTAAGTACGTGCATACTCCCATTTGTCATTGTAACCTTTTTCCAGAATGTCCTTTAGATTTCTGCAAGTTTGAAAAATGTGTTGTGCATGCTGGTGGTTTAAAGATAAATAAGCATGGGTTCATTATTTTATTTATTTTTTTTTTAATAGTATAGACTTCCAAAAGAACAATCCAATACACAAATTAACCGAAGAGGAACTTCTGGCTTTTACTTCAGTAAGTAACTTATCTGAATTTCATACTAATTGTGTTTTCACTTAAGTACAAAGTATTAACCTGTCAATCACATTAATCATTCAACTGTTTATAAGCCAAACTTGTTTCAGTGCTCAGTTATTTCATTACCTCTTTTCTTATTTCAAGAAATTAAAGTTATGCTGAAGTTCAACCCAGTTTTTGAGCCATCTTCATGCAGGATAGGTTTGATACTTAAACATTTAATTTCACCTGAGAACACGCACAAAACTTTTTTTTTTCATATGTTTGGTTTCGTTTTTATTAACTATATTAGTTACAATGTAATACTAAACTGCATTTTTACAGCAAACTCTTCCTCTGGCACTTTGAACGGTATTTAAGTGGATTTGAAGAGGAATTTCAGCTTTATTCTGTCAGATTTATTCAATCTGTGTATCGGATATTCCTTGCCAGTTCAGTGGCTGATTTGCTGCAGAATAATCCTATAACTTCCAAAGAAGCCTTGAACATTCTAACTTAGTATTTTTACTCAAAGCACAGTTTGCTCCCTTCTTCAATTTTGTGTGTGTGTGTGGTTTTTCGAGAGTAGTCTATCTGGGAGAGGTTAAGAAAGAAAGGCCAGACGTTATTTTGCCATTTTTGCATACTCTCCATGATGCTAGACTTTGGTGCAGTAAAGACAGCTTGCTTTCCTGTGCAAGTCTTGTAATGTGAGACCTTTTTGCTATAGTAATGCCCCCTGGAAAGTAAATTCTTGTGGGCATTTTGCAGATAGGATCTCAGCAAAAATCTCTTGGATTTCAGGTAAGCTAGAATTTTATCACTGACATTGCAGTTATGTAGAAGTACTATTGACAGTAAGATTAACTGTGATAATGCTTGTTTTGTTTTGGTTTTGGTTTGGTTTGGTTTTTTTTTGTGGCAGTAAAATGAAGAAAAAGAGACAATTCTAACATTATTAATCAATATATTCGTTTTAAGGTAATGTTTGGTTAGACCCCTATAGTAATGCAGTACATAAGATCTGCATGAAGGAGCTGAGTGAATCACTGTAAAGCAATTCAGTTTATGTAGGTTTTCTATTTGTTGCTACAGTGATCATACTGCTTTCTCATTATGTACTCATAGTTTCTGAAATATTTTGTTCTAAGCAGCAGTTTTGTGGTCTTTTTAAAAAGCTGGGAATAGAGAGCAAGAAGAATTGAAATGAAGAAAAAAATGAAGCTGTCCAGTCTCAGTTCATACTGTGGTAATTAAGGTATACAATAAGGATATTAAGGAGAAAAAAATGCACAGAAAGAATAACCACATGCAAAGTAAGGAAATGTACACATAGAAAAAGCCATAGGAATGAAAAAAATCCTGGTGAACTGTGCACTGCAAATTTCTTTAAAATGGTGAGGCTACTGGAGTATAATTTTTTGCAAAGGTAATGATAATGTGAATATGTGCAGTTTGAAGATGTACATATAATTTCATTAAAACAAACCTTCTTGTCAAATTGAGAGGTTTCTGTGAAAACTCAGAATTTTGCTTATCATATTCTATTTCCTGTCAAGTTCACCGGACTTTTTTTGTATAGTTCCTGCTTCAGTCTTCCCACAACCCACTACTACATAGCTCTTGGATAGAAAAGCTTCCATGATATACCTGAATCGTGAAATAACTTATTCTTGAGGATGTTCTATCCTTTTAATAGTAAATTGGGTGATATTGTGATAACAGTATATCTTTAAGAAATTGTCTTTATTCCTGTAACAGTCTACTTTCCAGTGTGATGAAACTAAGAGGGGGGGTTTTACTTGTTTTAGCACTCAGTGTTTCAAACATTTAAACACATTTCAGGTTTTACAGCAGAGGAGAAAAAGTAAAAGTAGCACAAATACTAGGCAAGAACAATAATCAACTTTACTGTCTTCTTTTATCTGGCATTGCTTGAGTGATCCTATTACTTGCTGAGATGCAAGAGATCTGTTGGCTGAATTCTTCCCCATGATGAGGAAATTAATTGCATTTTTCTGCCATCTAGTGGCTAATTCCTCAAAAAGCAAAGAGCTGAGGAGCTTGATCCTGACGTATTTATTGCTGTGACTGTGGGGAGCTCGTGCTTTTGTTCATTTATTTATTTATTTTTCTAAACCTTTAAAGTCAGCTATAGCTTTCTTCAAGCTTGTAAGATCAGCAGCCACTTTCAGGACAGATCTCCAGAGAAACACAGGTGAAAGATAGGTGTAGGCTTCTTTATCACTTTGTGCTCTGAATAGCAAAAAAGAAGGATATATTGCAATAAGCAAACAGGAGTCTCTCTAGAAGTGCAGAATTCAGTGGTCAGTAGTGAGCTGAAGTAACTGGTAGCCTAAAAATGAGATAAAAGAATGAATTCCAATATACTGAAAATTAGAGGAAGTAGTGAATTCCACTATCAGAATAGGGTTTTTTATAAGCTTTTACTTAATGTTTCCAAGTTACCTGGATGTAGGGATGCAATTCAATCCCAGACAAACAAGAACAAGTGTGAGTTGTAACATTACCATCCTACATCTTGCCTAGAAAGTGTGAACAGGAGTTACTTTTCAGTAAAGGCATCTTTTGTGAAGTTTGCACATGAGCCTAAAATTATGGGTAGTCCCCTGCAGAATTTCTTTATAAAATCTTTGAGCAGTTCTGCATCCTAGCTCTGAGTCACTGAACTGACCAATTCCATCACTACTCCCTGGCAGTAGGGATGTTCTTGTGCAATTGTTAACACAGCCTTGGTCTGCTAGCTGAGTAAATAAGTGGCACTGCCAATGTTTTCACTTGTATTTACCAAGCTTTGGTACTACCTGGTGAAACAGATAAATGATTACTATATCAGTACTACTCTAGTAATTTCTTTAGCATCATTTAAACTGCTATGTGTGTGTGTGTGTGTGTGAGCAGGCATCTTCTCAGCCTACATGTGGATTCCTAAATCTGCAGGCTGGTTAGATGGTTGTCATGCATTCATCTGATATCTGCTGAAATTTGTTTCCTGAAGAAAGGAGAGCATTTCAAGATATCTTAAGAAACTTGAGAAATTGTAAGGCATTTTTAATAATCAGTGAATTGCTTTGAACGTGGCAAAACAAATGCAAATGACCTGCAATTTCTCTTGAGCAGAGAGAATTAAGTTCCAGGTAGTATGAAAGGGAAAGGATGATCAAAGTCAGCTCAAGTAAATGATGTGCCTGACTCATACTAGGTCTAGGTTGGCAAACAGGCATTCTAAACTCCCTTTTTTATCTAGAGAAGTTGAAAATTGCTGTATCTGTAAATTTTGCATATATTTAAGTCACTGTTAGTGATTGCTTGGTGACTGCAGTTAAATACAAAATGATTACTGCTTTTCATTTACTGAAGTCTCATGGGAATGTTGCCATCATCCCAAAAGTACTAACTTTAACTAAAAATTACTTTTAGTATTGCAAATTTTTGAAGCAAGATGTGAGGCTGTAACAGATACTGCATAATTGTGTATGCATTCTTGTTGGCTAGGATAGCTCCTCTTGGTAAAATAATTTGAACTTCAGGGTTCGAGGTCTTCTAGTCAAATCTGTTTATCTATCATCATTGTAATATTTCAACTTTGAGGCTGCTCATCTATAGCTGAAATTAGATACATTTGATTTTTTTTTTCCTGCTCATTGCTACTTTTACATGAGAGGTAGTATAGGTGACATGCACTTAAGAATAAACACAAAATGAAACATTTAATCTTAAGGGGAATTAATTATCTTTTTTTCTTCTGCATAACAGTTTAAGGAAACAGTTACAATGTTTGTAATTTTATTGTGGTAAGCACTTAAGTCCTAGGAAAGCCAAGATCTTATTTAGAAATCAAATATCACACAAGCCACTTCAGAGACAGTTATACATATGATTTTTGGCAGACTTTCTGATTCAGCTAACTGAATAAAGACATTTTGAGAGAGGAAAAGAGGCAGTAAACCAGCAGTGAAACTCAGTGCTTCTCTGCTAGAACTACTGCTTTCTTCCTTACAATATTTTTTTTCTCCAGAGCTTTCTGTATAGAACATAAGAAGTAGACAATGTAAGAAACCAAGGAACTACCTCAGTACATCTTTCATATTGAGGTTTACTAGCTTAGTGTCCTTCTACCTCCCCAGGTTAGTTTTGCAATGCCTGAGTATGCTTCCTCATCCATCTTTATTTTCAGTGGATTGTTTTTAATGTAAAATACAAATGTGAAGTATGCTGGATTTTTTGTTGGGGTAGTAGTTGTTCCCTAGAAGTTCACAAGTACCTCACTGATCTCTATATATTTTAGAAATAAATAAATAAATTCCTTTTTGTAAATGAGCAAAAATAAGGTCTTAAAATCACTTCTATTAAATAGTCACTGGTTTCATTTTTGGGATAGATAATGCAGTTAAGACAATAAACCAAAGATGTGCATGATATTTCAATGTATTTTTAAGAGTTTTTTAACAGTTACATTTAAAGCTTTATAAAATATGTTGCAAACATAAACTATAGGACAGGAAATTAAAAAGTAGTTCTGAAATGTAAAAGAGTTCCAGAAACTTATGAAGCTTCTGTGTAAAAACTGGTAAATCTTCCTTTATGTTTTAATATTGATTGTGTAGCTCTTGCAGAGAAATAGGGGAAGGTTTAAATACTGGATTGTTTTGCCTTTTTTCTTTCTTTTACAAAAAAGAAATTTGGTCTTAAAAACAAGTGATAAGATTTGATTCTGAAATACAAGTTTTTACAGCTTTGTAAAAAGCTTATACTGTGTTTCAGAATTTGCATACTGGGGAGGTAATTCAGTGTTTTATTAGCCTGATGTGACACTCCAGGATTAAAGAGCTGCAAACTGGTCCTTAACATTACCCCTCCATCTGGCTTTGCTTCATCCAGGAGGAACAGGCTTCGCAGTAAATCTGATGAGCAATTTAGCCCAGTGTGGGAGAATATTCATTTTTTCCCCCTTGTTAGAGTGTTAAGATTAAGGGACTTAGAGTAGTAGCAACAGTGTTAACCTATAGGGGACAGAGGAAAAGCAACCAGAAACCACAGAAGATAAGCCTCTTCCTTTGTTCTTCTCACATCTTAGCCCTGTATTTATATTCTTTGAAATCCATAAAAGATGAGAAGGGGAAGAGAAGGGACTGTGAAAACTTATTTGCATTGGTTTGATACATTCCTGTCACTTCTGTTATTTATAGAGAGTAATTGGTTTCTTTATTAGCAGTGAAAAGCAGGAAGATGGAAGCTCTGGCAGCTCTTCTATTGGCACTTTAAAAAGGTGGGGATATCTTTCCTGAAGGGGGGGAACTTTTATTTTGCTCAGAGTACAAAATTGAAAAATCATTCACCATCTTCCAACAAAAATACCTTGATCATTCTGAAATTGTTCCAATAATGACATGAAAGATACTCAGGTCTGATCAAGGACTTGCAGCATGTGGAGAAAGTCTGTCAAAATCAAAGAAATACTGTATATTCAAAAGCTGGACCAGATGGGCATGATCCAGTGTGGTGAGGTGGTGATTCCGTAGGAGACTGATTTTACTAAGGAATTTGAGAATGGTTGGACAGAAGTGTGTTGTTTTTTTTCAGAGGTGGCCATTTATTGAGTGTGAGAGAAACTGATGTTGCATGGTACCTTTGAAAATCACAGCAAAGAACTGTAGTGCACATTTTACTGAGTCAGTATGTGTGTATGTATGCGTTTATGAGTATGTGTTCTGCTTTTCACTGTAGGAAAGGGACTTTGGGAGGAGGCAGTGGAGGGTGGAAATGGGAATGCTTTATTTTTCTCATCTTTTGTATGGCATTTGTGATATTAATGTGGAATAAGGGAGCAATTAAATCATGGCATGTGATATTTTTCATGTTAAGCCTTCCTATCAAAATCTCTATAAAGTTAACATGCCAGTTGGGTTTCTAAAGAGAGGCTGTTTATATAGCTTAAATAAAAGAAGTACATTTTTCTCTGCTGACAAAATGGCTGCAGTTTTCTTTATGTTTTATATCCAGCAAGAGTATTGAAAAGCTCATTAAGAGTGCCATGTGTCTCTACTGCTGTAACTTTTGTGGCTTTATAAAAAGTCTCTTTCACTTCTTTCTCTAAGCTGTGTTGCCTCTCTGTTGGTTACAAGATTATAGCACTGCAAAGACTTTCTCCAGGAAAGCCCTGCTAGTACTAGTAAGACACTTTTTTCCAAGTAAATGAATTTAAAGCATTTTTTTTCCCCTGTGTTTTTTTCTTATAAGCACTTACATTCAAAAGTCTGAATCATTTTCCAAGGTCAGCATCTAAACACTTGCTGCTAATTTAATGCATGTATGCTTTCTGGCCTATCATACATTACTGGGAAATCAAATTGAGTGTGGTGGAGGAGTATCACATGTAAAGACTCAACCAGCTTTCTCAGAAGCTCATTCCTACAGTGTTTAGTACTTGTGTTTACGATGTATTGTGGACAGGACATTAATTTAGCGTTGTCGGTACGTTTTGCTGCTGTTGCACCACATGCGTTCAGATGTTTTAGGATAAAGGAATTGAGTGTTACATAGTACCTGTCTTGAAGGACAGGGGAGAAGCTTGCAATCCATTCTAAACTGATGTATATAAGTAGTAGTCTGATTTATTTTACAAAGTATCAGATTTCAACATAATTGACGCTTTTATCCCTTTTGACTTTGTTCTCCCCTGTGGTCTGTATTCTTCCCTGAGTCCATGGGATCCACAGCTCTCCTTGAATCATGTCTTACAAGAGATTATTCCTGCTTTATTGTGTGTCTTTCTGGGCAGGAAGACATTTGGGAAGAAATTTGGCCTTCTCATTCTAGAGTAGTCTGCACTTTTGCAAAATCTGTACAGAATTACTCAAGTGATGAATTTTGGTAATCTTACTTGAAACTGCAATAAGAGAGCATAAAAGCCTTGTTTAAATATTAGTAGATGATTTGCCTGTCTAAGTTTGAGTGGTTAAACAAGCAAATGTGACGATGGTTAGTAACATTTTTTTCCCACAGCAGTCTTATTTCTCCCCCTCCCTCCTCTTTATCTATCAGCAGCTCACTTATTTTTTTTCTAGCAACCTCTCTGACAGTCTGTTGACATGTTGCAGGCATCCCTTCCCTCTCTTGTGTCTTTCACCAGTTATGACTGTTATAGTTTACTTCAGCAAGGAAGATTTCATTGCTGTATGAGGATAAAATTAAACCCTGTATTTAACAAAATGCTGTCTTGAGGTATCTGAAGGAAATAAGACATTGTCACTACTCTGTGTAATGCTTAGTATTTCTTTTTGATAATATTCTGATGATCAGTTCAATTCACATGTCATCAGTACTAGCAGTCACCATTTTTTTTTTTAAAGGCATGTATATTCTACTGATCCACCTAGCTGGATGTATTAAACAGGAGGCAAATGCTCCTCATTTTTGTTCTTTTGCCATCTGTGAGGAAGAATTATTCTTAAATTTTAATTTATCTGCCCTAATGTCTTGCCTTCTGCTCTGCCTAGTTTTAGTATTTCCCCTTCATTTGTTTTTTTTTTTCCCCCTTACCATTTAAAATACTAATCTTGTTTGTTCCCTAGCATCTAAAAGAATAAAGACAGTTGAATTCTTGTTTTCTAGTCACCTTGCTGCTGTCTCTAAGCAACAGAGTTTAATTTTCTGGCATCATCTGTCTGTAGCTTGCCCCAGAAGATTCCTCATATCAGCACCACAAACAATCTTGCTGGTCTGTATTAAAGATGAAATATTGGTAAAAATAATAATTTGTTAAACTTCCTACACAGTTTAAGAGAGGTTTGATTAGAAGGGCACAGTCCTTGATTTCAGTCATGAAGCATGTGTTTTTCCTTCCCCACCAAGATGTCTGTAGCATTGAAATCTGATACTCTTTGATTCATTTGTCATCACTAAAATGTCTCTGTTTTGGGGTGGGTTTCTTTAAAATAAAAACAGGCATAGTCAGTAGTTATTCTTCTACTCTTAGAAGAAAATTTGGGAAAAGTATCGCAAAACCAGGAGTGAAAAGATTAAATATCTTCATTTTTGTGTGTGTGGTTTTGGTTTTTTTCTTTTTCTCCCCCCCCCCCTTTTATTTTTTTTTCTCTCTTTTTTTATCCTCCCCTCTTTTCTTTATTTCTCTTTTCTTCTTTTCTCTCCTCCTTCTTTTCTTCTCTCTTTTTTTTACCCCCTTTCTCCTTTAAGTCTACTTGAATGGATTTCTAACTGGAAAATTGTTTCCTCAAGTTCAGACTCTACACATCATGGGCTTTTGAAAGGAGATGTAAAGGGTAAAGCTTTGGCAATTTTTATCTATTTTAAGAATTTTCCCCAAAAAAGCAGTTACAGCTTAGACTCAGCAGAATACCCATTTACATGCTTAGCTGTTCTATTTCAGTAAAGCCCCATCTGTTCAGCAGTAATCTTGGATATGTTTTTGCACAGTGTATTGTTCTTGTTGGTTTCAGTATGTTGTGGTAAAAGCATGGTCCTATCTATGTTACAGAAAGACAGAAGTTAAGTAGCACTGATTCTGTTATTTCCACAATATTTCCTTTCCCGTGTTTTATTAAAAGAAGTAAGTTTAAATAGTAAAGTGAATTTTTCCAATAGAAACCAAGATGTTAATTTGTGAAATATTTATCTACATCTGCATTCACATTTCTTTTACTTGTATTGACAGAATGCTTGAAGTCTAGTACTAAACAGTACATTGTGAATAAAGGGGAGAAAAAAACCCATTTATTCTTGCCAGCAGACCTCATCACTCAGCCTTTTTTTTTCCTTCTACAAGTTTTTTTTTCTTCTACAGTTTTACTTGAATAACTTACATACTGATCAGTGAAGTGTTGTTTTTAATAATTATTTGTGGCATCAAATATGCAAGACATTTCCATAGTGTAATTTGCATCTAGCATTTGTGACCTTCTGAAAACTTATTTCCAGTTATGGAAATACATGGAAAGGAATGGTTCATATTTTGTTTATGAAGGTCATCTCACTGCATGAGGAAAAGGAAACAATGCTAGCTCATTTAGTGGACTGTTTAGGCAAATATATATCATAGTTTCTTGATGACTGTGAGAAAATTCAAACTTCTCTGTGCATAATTTATGTGCTTAGCATATATGATAATATATGGTATGGTACAAATACTTTTGATGTGTTTGGATTGGCTGCATTAATCATGGTAAGTAGAGCTGTTATAAAGACTATTCAACATAATGCAAACAGAATATTTAAAAGCATCGTGTTCTATATATTTCAATTTGGAAAAATGTTTTAAAAAGTTAAAGCTATCTATCTGTAAAGCTGAAATTTGAGGCCTCTTCTGAACTTAAATAAAAATCATGGCATTAGATACTAGTTTCTGGGTTTTTGACATTTGAGAAACTTTTTACTGTCTTGTCTGTACTAACCTTAAACATGTGTTGCATTAAATTGGAGCTTGGTCTTTTTTTTTCTTTACATACTTTGTCTTGTCAGCTAGATTATTCTTCAGTACGCTTATCAGAATATGTTGGCCAACACATTCTACAGTGACTTCTATCTATCTAGACAAAAGATGAGAGAGGAAATAACTTTTACAGATTTCTATAAATAGAATGTGTGAGAATTTTCTGCTCTGTAAAATGATGGCTTTTCAAAATGTTTACAACAGTCGGAGAGAAGCAGTACATGCATTTACATTCACCCAAATTAGCAGCATACCTGTTGGGTTTTTTTTGTCATTGGCTAAAACCAAGTATGGGGTTTTTGTCAGTGAAACCCTTTCAGTTTTAGAATAAAGGAAGAAAATATATTTAGAAATTTGTTTTTATTTTGTTTTGATCATCTTGCATGGTTTAAAGATGTTTAGTATCTTAGTAGTAAGATTAAGAAAGCGAGCCAGTCATCTAGTTGTTGGAATAAAGCCATATTTCTCATCCTGAGGCTTATTGTGTTAAGAACTGCAGTGTGTACATTTATTTGTCTTTATATTCCCTTATCTAATAGCAGCCAAATAGTTATGTATGTTGAGTATCCAACAGAACTGGGAAAATGGGAAGCTTAGAGGTGCACTACTGGAATGATTGCCTCTTTTGTCTAAGAAAAATGTCTTGCAGCTTCTTCAGGCTAGGTATGAGGAAGAAATTTTTTACAAAAAGGGTGGTGAAGCATTGGAGCAGGTTGGCCAGAGAGTTAGTAAAAGCCTTATGCCTGGAAATAGTCAAGGTCAGTTGAAGATGTCCCTGCTTACTGAAAGGGGGTTGGGCTAGATGACCTTTAATGGTCCCTTCCAACCCAAAGCATTCTGTGATCTATCATCCAATTTTCACGGTTATTTTAGATTGTGTTTGAATCTTAATCCATTACAGCTCATTCTTTTAACTTCTTTCAGTTCTAAGCCCATCCCAGACATTGCCTTTGGTCTCCACTGACCAATATATTCAGACTATAGCTTCTCTTTATGTAACTCTGTCAGATTGAGGAACGTTACTCACTTTTGCCCACCAAGACAGGATTTTCTTTCATGCTCCCTAGCAGTCTCTCACTCATTTTTTTTTATTATGAGTCACTTGTGCCTATGTCAGTTTCCCTTTTTATTTATTCATCCATGCCATATTTCCCTCAGCCCTCCTTTGTCAGCTCTCATCTGCTGTTTATCTGACTTGCTCTCCTGTTCACTAATTCCTTTTTAACTCGCATATTTCCAACTGATGTTACTCTTTTCTTCCTGACTTTTGGTTGCTTCTTAAGGAGTTAGTCTTCTTTCAGGACCATTGTGTATTATGAGGCTCTGAAAGGAAGGTGATTGGAGCTTTGTTTTGCTCCTGGAACTAAACTTTGTACACATAAGGTTAAAGATAGGCTGCTAGTGACCTCCAGCAGCTGGATCCTATTGTGTGCAATGGGAACAGGAGCTGTTTAAAGAGGAGTACTTCTACTGGTGAGGTTAGGAACTGGAAGAAAACAAATATTTTTAAATGGACATTGAGCCAGCACCAGAACAAGAGGACACAGTCTCAGGCTGCGCCAGGGGAAGTTCAGGCTGGAGGTCAGGAGGAAGTTTTACACAGAGAGAGTGATTGCCCATTGGAATGGACTGCCCAGGGAGGTGGTGGAATCGCCATCACTGGAGGTGTTCAGGAGGAGACTTGACAGGGTGCTTGGTTGCATGGTTTAGTTGATTAGGTGGTGTTGGATGATAGGTTGGACGCGATGATCTTGAAGGTCTCTTCCAACCTGGTCTGGTCTATTCTATTCTATTCTATTCTATTCTATTCTATTCTATTCTATTCTATTCTATTCTATTCTATTCTATTCTATTCTATTCTATTAATATGGTCTTTCCTGGGAAACTGCTGACACCATCCTAGAAATCTCTTAAAATATCATCTTCAGACTTTGACCCTAGCCGCTTAGCCTACCAAATAGTAATTTGGGCACACCTCTTGCATTCAACAGATTACACTAACTTGTGAACATCCTGTATTGCTATATGTAGACTACTGAATAGTAGAGACTGTTGTTGGCAGAATTCATGTGGTGGATGCTGGCATTCAAAATGGGAAAACCAGGTATGACACACTCCCTGTAGATTCCTGTTTGGCATTGTATGGATGTTTCTCTGCTGTGCCTCACTGTTATTCCCCAGACAGCTGCTTTTACAGTCTGATGGTTGTAAAGATGTTTTATAGAAATTCTATACTTTGTTCTAACTTGGCTTAATAGTAAAGTCAGTGGCAGCCTTACTATAAATCTTTGGTTTAGGTGTGTAATTCTTCCTGAATTTTTTTGGCTGTTCCTGCCACCAAAAAAAAAAAAAAGAAAAAGGAAAAAAAGTGATATCTGATTTTGACTAGTTAACATCATTATAGGATGAGTTCACAAATGACACTTTAACAATTGCATACAGTTTTTATATTACAAAAGTATTGTTGTTGTGCCATTGACTAATCTTAAATTTTTGAAATTGTGAAAACATTTAAATTGTTTCTGTCAAGAGGATAATTTTATGCCTTTTGCTGAGGATATGAAGGTGGTTTGCAAGGCTCCATTGTGTAGTATAATTTTCATGGTTATGCTCCAGGTCTGTCTGAGAACCAGTATTTTTGCCAGCCTACATTCTCTCCCTGCAGAAGATACTCAGTAAAAATATTTTAAGGATAGTTACTGTAAATGGATATTTGTCTTGAGGTTATCCTTACCAAAGTAGACATAAAAGTTCCTGTTAGAATAGGAATCTATGCTGCATCAGATAACAGCAGTATTCTTCTAGAAACAGGAAAAAAAAAAACCAACAACCTGGATTTTGCTGAGTAAGAAATGCTATTAAAAAAAAAATTAAAAAATAAATTGCTTAGAAAGGGTTGACCAACCTAAAGGAAGTATTGATAGGTCATGGTTCTTATCTGTCACCACAGGTAGCAGTACCAGATATGGGAAGATGAAAAGTTGTAACTGCCTCCCTGAGGAATAAATTTCTATCAGCAGAGGATAAGTTAACCTGTAGTACTGTTACAAAAATGGTCCTTGTGAGAGGAGAGGCAAGGCTGAAGGTGGCGTGGGGCAAGCAGAGCAGAGGATTTAAAAGCCTACTGTGGTAGTTTCCAAGGGAATACCTAACAGGATGTTTCTTCTTCCACATAGCTGGTCTGAATGGAACAAGTTAGAAAATATTCTCCATTGGCACTGACTTTCAGTCATTTGCTTTGTTGTCTTAGGCTAAACAGATTGCCAACCTTAGACAGGATGTAACATTGCATATAGTCTTGAAACTAGCTTAAAAATATTATATCTAGCCATTCTCAAACCAAACTGACTGTTTTATTAGTTGCCCGGAGAGCAGTCTCTTTGAGGTACTGCTCTGTTTTTCAGAGTACTATCAGTAGAACACGTGATGTGTTCAGATGGTGAAATTCCTGAGGCTGAACAGTGAAAATGAGGAATTCACCATTGTTTAATACCAAGGGAAATCCTTATCATTGGTACCAAAGAGTTAAAGTCTAGTCTTTAGAATCCAAAAACCTGCTTTATTGCTGTTGAGGTTGGGCCTTAGGCAATACATTCAGTACTGTGACATGGTGTGGAAGTCTATACTTGAAGTCTCTACTTGTGTACTATCAGGAATAAGTCCAAACCACAAACCTGGAAAAGATAATGCTACCACAGTCAAATCTGGCTAAAGTAGTTTTCAGCATGACACAGAACAAGTAATACGTTAGGTACAGCAGAGCAAGTGTCACTAGTATTGCTGGACTCCATTCTAAATGAGGATAGAGCTATATCTTTTGTGGTTTCCCTTTCATAAGTCATTGAAAGCAAATTCTTTCAAATAAAGCAGTATCTTCTTTCTTTGTCATGTTTCATCTTCTTCTCTGGTTTCTTCTAAAAAAGTGGAGAACCTCCAAAGAAACTTACTTCTCGGCTTAAATAGTATATCAAAATGAACAGAGAAAAAAACCAAACCAAAATAAAAATGTAAGATCCAGTCCAACTTCCCCCTCAACTTGATCAGGTTGCCCAGAGCCTTGAATATCTCCAGGGATGGGGCCGATACTACCTCCCTGAGTAACCCAAAATCCCATTTAAGCAACAGCATGAAAAGTTTTAACTCCTTTTTTAAGTCATACCAAAGCATGCAGTATGTGTATTGTTGCAGAGCATTACGTTCTTAGAAACTTGCTAAGTATCAACTCATTGCTGCCTGTTCATGTGAAAGACTTTTTTTTTTTTAATTGTGGACATCCAGAATAGATCTATTGCTTGGATGTGTAAGAACTGAACAAATAATCTGACCCTTGGATAATAACATTGCACTATTATTAGAAAGCAGAAAATCCTAAGGGGGAGAGAAGGAAGCATTAAAACATTTTCCTAGCAGAACCTGATTTTAATTGAAATTTCCAGTGTGTCTAAAATGATTTGTAATTTTTGTTCCTACCGTAAGTGTCTCTGAAGGTTATGTACCTACATGCATGCAAGTTAAATAACAGACTGCCTTATGCACAATCAAAAAATTGTTATAGCTCACTACAAGCATCTCCCCTAGTTCTTGTTGTATTTTTCTTCCATGCAAGCTAATGTGAACTTGGTTTTCTGTGTTTGTTACATTGAAATCCATACAAAGCTTTCTTTGAGTTGTCTTTCTCGACTGAAAATTCTTCACTAAGTGTAAATCTTTGTACTCTGTTCATGTAGCTTTTTTTATGAAACAGGAGGCTTCCCTTGCAAGGGAATGTTTGTTTGGTACTCATTTTTTTTGACCTTTCTTGCTGTGAAGTATATCATGTAGGGGGCACTGGGCCACCATTTCAGTTTTATCTGCAGAGCTACATTCATATCTACCTATGAAGACATCCATCTTGTGCTTGTGTTTCTTCTGAACAGAGGTCAGATTCCATTACACCTACGTCCACATGAGATGACTCCCTATAATTTCATTTTATTAATACAGACAATATTTGCCTGTTTCTGAGTCACAGGGTTATGGAGTGAGACAGGAGCTTTTCCAATAAAAAACACAGAAACATCCAACTTAAAAGAAAGCTCAGGAAATTCTTGATATGTATTCAGAAGACATAAAGACTGTAGCAGGAAAGGGAAGAAAAAGATATGGACTGAGCTTTGGGCATGAGCATTGCTCTAAGAAGTGCATAACCATTTTCATATAGACTACTGAAAAATGTACTTGGTGAAAGGGAGAGAAAGATGTTTTGATTTGCATTCTTTCTGCACGGGAGGAAGTGTAGAGGACAACAGAAGGAAGGAAAAAGAAAGATGCAGCCTTTTACAGAACAAGGTAGTTATATCCATTAGTAAAGACCTTTTGTATGTTTCTTTTTGTAAGTTTCACTTTTCACTGTCCTTAAAAAGTAAAATAAAATTAACTGCAGAAGAGAGAAGGGCTAGGGATGACTTCAGGTTTCAAATGAGTCAGTCACAGAGAACAGAAAGGGAAGCTGGATATTCTTCTAATTAATGACACAACAGCTAAGACCAGAGGTAAGGTAGCCTCATTTTACCTGAATTTTTACCTATGTTGTCTTTGCTAGACAAAACAAGATGAATAAACAAGCTGTGAAGTCTGAGGATATTTTCTGTTCAGAAGTCATCCTTTTTCTCCATCCAGACTTCTAGTCCTCAGTTGAGAATACTAAGTCTGAGTATTGACTGAACAAAAGGAAAGGATGCTGGAGAATATGCAGTAGTGTTACTTTATTACTGAGGAGCTCCATTGTCTTTTTTCAACCAAGAATGCTGTCTTTTAAGAGTAGCTAGAAAAGACAGATGAAGTCTCTTGCTACTTCTAATGAAGATAGTAACACAGCATCTATGAGCATATAATGAATCATAGATTTGAAGTTCTTGGCAGAGCTGAAATTTTGAAAGTAGCAGATGCCTTTATTTAAAAAAATCAATAAATTTACTTATGGTTCTGTTTTCAGCACTACTTTCCAATGTCTTCCAAGGAAAGAAACAATGTGCAGTCCTTTTAATGCAAATTATTCTTTGCTTTGTTTGGCTGGCTTTTACAGTGCCATCTACACAAATACGATTGCACTCTTACTGTGGAGGAAATTAAGAAGAGTTGTACACAATGGAGTGTTTTGTTCTTTTTGTGAAGAGACAGCTCCCTTTTAGTATTGAGACTGCTGATTCATCCTTAGGTCTGTTGCTAGCATACCAGCTAGTATAATACTGAAACTGATTATATCTGTGCAAACACTTAGATGTCTCTTGAGAAGGTACTTGCATTGACTTAAAAACTAAAACAGGGTGAGAGATACACCTTAGGGTTTTATTCACTTTGAAATGTGTACCATAGAGCAAGTACTGTACAGAAATCTGTACTATAAAGCAAGTCTGGTGTAGAGTGTATTTTTTCCATCACTTGTATGAAAGAGTCATTCCAGAGGTGTCTGCATCCCTGTGACAAACTTAAGGGAACTAAAGGACATATGAGACTGGAAGATACAATAAAATTGTTGAGAACCTGTCTAGAAGATTCACTGGCAATAAAAATAAATAAAACTGTGGGAAAAATTGTTAGAGTGAAATTATTCTAGCTTACTTGTATACACTAGTGGAATATTTTAAGTCTTGGAGAATAAACTTCTCATCTTCCCTTCTAATTTTTTGATTGATTAAGCCAGCTACTAAGTAACTCTTACATTTATTTAATGTACCTTCAGACATGATGAATTTCAGATATGATAAATTCCAGAGAGTCAGTCAATTGCAAACAAAGGTTAAATTAAATACTTAAGAACTTTCAATTGCTTTCAGACAAGTGCAACTTAATTGCTGCTATGTTAAGTCTAACATTCATTTTTCAGTCAGTCAAATATAGTCTAATTAACTGTTTAACTAAGAGATTTTTAACATCTTTGCATACACCTTGTTTTATAAAAAATGTGGACAAAGAGAAAATGTATGATGACTCTTCATAGCTGCCAATGGGGAAAAAAAGGAACTGTCTATTGTGTGTGTGTTTGTGCATACATATATTCCACTTTAAAAATCAGAATGAATATTTTATTTCAAATGCATTCAGTTAGCCAAGACTGTGAAATTGTATAGGTGAAAGAATCTCATTCAAACACACTGAAGTAAATAAAAATGTAAAAATAGAATATTTTAAAAAAAAAAAATCAGGTAGTTTAATCTTTTTTTTTAGCTGTCAAATTCAACAAAAGATGCTCTGTATTTGCAATGATGTTATGTTACAACTTGAGTACCAAGGCTGCCAGACAAGACTAGACAAAGCAAATTTTAAAAATACCATTCTAATTAGACTAGTCCCTTGATGCAGGTCATGTTTTGGCCTTACTCTTGACTTTTTAACACTGAGAGATATTTTGTATGTCTGCAGCTAAGAGCTTTAAACCCAGCTCTGCTCATGATCAGCTAACACCTGTTGCAGTGAAAAGCTATTTTAGTTATACAGTCTCAAGATTAGTTTAATAGACCAAAATAAACTCTTGTCATACAGCTGAGTGAATAGCTTTAGACTTCGGAAAAAGTATGCCAAATGTGTGCTCTAAACCTACTGAAATATATATATGGAATATTAAAGCCATGCTGGAAAATGGCAGTGTGCACATCATCTCCTCTGTCACTTCAGTACTTTCAGACTTTCTGCTTGTCTCTCATGTTTACCTGACAGACACAATTTGTTTGAAAAGAAGGAACCACTTAAATCTTGATAATGTTAAAGAAGAAAAAAAGGACTGAACTTAATATGCCTACTCAGTGTAACAACTCATTAAAATCAATTAAATACCTAATAAAGGAAAATGCACTTCTGCTAATGTATGTCATACAGGTTCAAACATTGCATAATTTTTTGTATTCTTGTTAAACTGCAGAGGTATTCTTACTCTGAAGGTGCCATGCACAATTTAAATTAGATACTTGTATTTGATGTATTATCTTGTTTGTATTGCTCTCTAAGGACACTGGAGATGTTCAGGAGGAGACTTGACAGGGTGCTTGGTTGCATGGGTTAGTTGATTAGGTGGTGTGGGATGATAGGTTGGATGCGATGATCTTGAAGGTCTCTTCCAACCTGGTCTGGTCTATTCTATTCTATTCTATTCTATTCTATTCTATTCTATTCTATTCTATTCTATTCTATTCTAATTGTGACAAATAGGATTAGAAATTGTCAAGTGGTTACAAGAATCATCTGTTTTGTGTTGTGGGGGGGTTTTGTTGACCCTTATTAGCTATGAAGATGTTCATAGCTAATAAAATGTGATTGCAGGATATACAGCCTTATGTTTTCTAATTACTTCTGCCTAATCAATCCTAACATTTCTAGAGATTAACACCTTATTTGTCTGAATGTTTGCTATCTTGAACAGATGCCCAAAATTTGTTTTTTAAGATTAGTAGGTCTTATCCAACTATTGACACATGCAATCAAATATAAAAATATTTCTTGTCAATGATACATTGGAAGGTGAGGAATTTATAGGTGCTCAGATTACCACTCTGATTAGTGGTGTAAATTTCAAAATTATTGCTTGTTTTCTGCAGTGTCAGTGGTTATAGATGACAGAAGTTTGAAATAATTTCCTTCAGCATCCTATTTATTTATTGTTGTTTGTTCATAACTGTCATGTAGCCATGATGTTTTATATAAATTGAGGATTGTATGGCAGAATCCATTAGTATAACTTTTCAAGTATAGTGAAATCAGTAGGTTTGACCTGGGTGTACTGCATTTTGCTACCACCTTTTCCAACTCACTAGCCAAGAGGAATTTTTATTTTTTCTGTCAAGTTTATGTTTGAATTTTGAACCTAGTCAAGTAGTTATGTGTTAACATACTTTCAGAGAAAGCAAAAGAATTCTATGTCATATATTTGAGTAGGTAGGAATAGGAGTTGCTTCCATCTAAACTTCAGATTATTTACAGAATCAGAGAATGGTTTGGGTTTGAAGGGACCCAAAAGTTCATCCAGTGCTAACCTCACTGCCATGTGAAGGGGCATCTACTATACCAAGTTGGTCAAAGCCCCATCCAACTTGGCTTTGAACACTTACAGGGTTGGTGCCTTCACAATTTATCTGGGCAGCCTGTCCCAGTGCCTCACCACCCTTATGGTGAAGAATTTCCTCCTATTGTCTAAGCTGAACCAAACTTCTTCCAGTTTGAAGCTATTACCCTTGTCCTGGCACTACAGGCCTTTGTAAAATCTTCCTCTCTAGATGTCCTGTAGGTCCCCTTCAAGTACTGAAAGCCTGCTACAAGGTCTCACTGGACCTTACAGCCTATAGACAAGAGCTGAACAATCCCACGTCCCTCAGTCTGTCTTCACAGGAGATGTGCTCCAGCCCTCTGATCACCTTTGTAGCTCTCCTCTGGAACAGTTCTAACAGTTCCATGTCCTACTTGTATTTCAGTTTCAACAAATTGATGGTTTATGAAGAGGCTGGAGGAGCTCCCTGGTTAGTATGAAAAAGATACAGCCTTTACAAAATCACAGTTGTTTAGTCTTTGTCTGGGATGAATTAGATGGGGATTTAGAGATGTGTGTTTTATCTTAAGGGTTCAATTTTAATGCAGTCATATGAGAATACACACAGATTTGCAGACCTTGTGTATCATTTTATATAAAATACAATTTATATGTAATGATAGCAAATTTTCATATATAGTGCCATGGTGAGAAATAAAAAGAGGGAAAAACATGATGTAGGAGTGAATGGATGGGTCAAAATAGATAGACAGTGGTGGAACAAAACAAAATCATAATTCAACATTCTGTAGTTGTAGGTGCATTTTTAAGTTTATTTGCAGTTGAAGAATACAGAGAATGTGTGCTGCAATAATCTGGAAATATCTCCTTTTGTCTACACTTAGAAGTTTGTCACTGTTCCTTTAAGTGATTACTAAGCAACATTTTTTCATTTAAGTAACTATGTTCACCAGAACAACAGCATTCTGTGCTTAAAAACAATCCTTTGATATTTAGATCAGCTTACCTTTTCCCCGTTTAGAAAACAATAAATGTATTTTAGTTCTGTATTTCCAGGATTTGTGTGTGTGCATAGTTATTCTGGTTTCCTCTTAATTTATGGTTGCTGAAGGATTAGTAAACTTTGGGGTGTTGTGATAAGAAAAACACTACCAGGAAGAATGTAAGGTCTGTGAAACCTTGCCTTGCCTTCCATGGTGATGACATATAATGAGATCTTATTTTGATTCTTACTCATTTTAAAATCTTTGGGATGGGCATGTACAGCACAATTGGTACAGATGCTAGAGTGAAACAGAAAAGCTACTTGCTCTGTTTCAGCAAATATGAAATTTCTGCATGTTCATATACCAAGCAGAAAATCAAAAACTGATCGTATTGGCGAGCCATGGTTCTACTGCTTAATTGTGACTATAAATCTAGTCTTTTTCTTATCCTCTTGACATTTATGCTTTTCAGTGCAACATAAAAATTGCATTGATGTTGGAAACCATTTAGTTGTAAATGTACTGTATTTTACCTTCCGGAGTTCTAACAAAATGTCTATTTAAAGTTACACTTCCTATTTCAGCTGGAAAGCTGCTTACAGTGTTGGAGGCCACCTGCATTTCAGCTCGATTAAGAGTGGACTTGACATATCTTGACACTTGCATACCTTTTGCTTCTCTATGGACTTCAGCTTGCCTTAAATTTTTTTTAGGCAATTAGGAATGGTTTTAAGTTCATCTAACTAGTGCCCAGGGCAAAGCTTCCTTTGCATTCTTTTTTTCTTTTTAGAATTGTGTTTCTCTTAGAAAATACTCTTCTCCTGAAAATACGTAGATTAAAGAAACTTTACCACAACACTGTGGCATCTTCCCTTTTTTCCTGTAAGTCAGGGACATTTAAAAATGTATTTCATTTTGGCTTTTTGGTCATTAGTTCAGTTCTAGGAGAAACTTCAAAAACAATTTCAAGTGTTATCTAGACATCTTTTTTTAATAGAAAAATTGCTTTAGTTACATAGAAATTTAAGTGTCAGATTATTTGGATGCAGCTGTGGAAAAGAATCATAGAATCAATAAGGTTGGAAAAGACCTCAGAGGTCGTTGAGTCCAACCTGTCACCCAACACCTCATAACTAACTAAGCCATGGCTTCAAGTGCCACTTCCAATCCCCTCTTGAACACCTCCAGGGATGATGACTCCACCACCTCCCTGGGCAGGATATGAAAAATGAAATCACATTCCCTCTAATCTCTTACTAATTTTCTTCTCTTGTTTGTTAGGATTGAATTCAGTGAACTTTTTATGTCCAAGAATCCTCTGCTGTATGCTTAAAAACAAATTGGGCACTTTTAAGGTAGCATTTAGTGATAAGAGTCCTTCACCAGATATTAACAGATATGTCTGCAAAGCAGTGCTGAGAAGCAAGAATTTTGCCTTGCAAATTATTGGTAGCTTGTACAGCAATAATTTTGTATTGATACTGCAAATTGTGCAACTGTTCTTCCTCTGCTTCTCTAACAAAAAGTCGTTGTGTGATCAAGGTGTGTGTCGCACCTAGGCTACATTCAGAACACTGATGAGACTGAGTCATTTGTTAATGGCACCTGAGAGCCTGGGTTTGCTCTCGGTGTGCACCTATCTCACAGTCAGGTATTACTTGCCATTGTGTTCTTTTCATCGTAATGGGCTGTTATAAAGGTGGTGTACAATAGCAGACTACTTTGTTATTAAGACTTCAGGATCGTAATGTTTCATTCCATATATAAGGAATATATATGTCGTATAAGGGTCAGATATTGAATGAATATTCTGGCTTGTATAATATTTCAGGAATCTCCTTTTTAAACTTTGATATGGTGATATAAAGGGTTCTTGTTTGTAGGAAAAAATGTGGGGAAGAATTGAAGAATTTAGTTTCCCCGTGTGGAAAATTCTATTCAGTACGGATGTTGCATAACCTTCTTTTCTTTCCTATTTTCTCACCTCTTCTGATTCTCCTGTTTTTCTTTGTTTTATTGTTCTTTCCCTAAAGTAAGAACGAGGATGACCTGTGAAGATTCTCAATAGTGGTTTTGTTCTAGAATTAGTTTTCTTAGCTGCCTTTTGGTACAGTCCAATAAACATCCAGATATGCCAACCAAACTTCCATAATCTTTAGTTTTGCTTTTTCCCAAATGTTTTATTCTAACGTGTAGTCTCATTAATAGAGTCTAGCTCTGTATTCAGGTGAAAATACAGAACTTTGGGACTTAAAAGGAAATATTTATTATCTAGACTATGTGAAGATTTTGGTTAGAAGATTAAAGCTTGCCTAATAGTTTTGGATGCATGTTCTGGAATTATTCTTTGCAGCCCTAATGTACAAACATTTGTGCCCTTTATACATGTATTTTTTTGTCTCAGCGGTGCTTTAAATATTACAAATAGGCAGTGAAAAGGTGAGCATTTAATTTCTGGCACAGGACTGAGTTCAGTAAAAGTACAAAATTAGAAGTGTTTCTTAAGTGAAAATAAGCCTGCTTCTAACTGTCCTATGCAATTGCAGTGCTTTTTTATATCAATAAAATGCAGAGAATTTAATTTTTCCTTCTGAAATTGTATATCAGGTACACCTTACACTTTGTTTTGTTTATATCTTCAAAAAGCAGGACTGTTATGCAAACTAAGTGTGATACTGCTCCTGCAGAGAAGTGAAACATAATTACCTCAGCATATCCTCTATCCTGTTTCACTTAGCTTCCCTTACCTCCCCATATGACTTTGCATACACATACAGCATAATTCCTTAAATTGCTGCAAAAACAGTGGTGTAGGAGGTATATATAGAAGCAGAGGTTAGGATTTCCCTGAGATGCTGGTTCTCTTGCAGAGCTGGATGGTGTGGATAGGCTTTGTATAATGCCCTGCTTGTGCCAGTTGCTAAGGTGAACCGGAAAGAAGGGACAGGTACTCCGCTGCTGGACAAGGGCTGTAACTAGATGTTAAAATATATTTAGGAGCATTACTAGTCCAGCTATTTAGTTTTCATTTTCTTTTGAGAGATATTGTGTTCATTAGAAAAATAAAATAATCTACCAACATACAGCAGAGACAAAATGTCCTTTAAGTGAAAAATAAAATATTATGACAGAATACCAATAGTGGAGAAAATGGGGCAAAAGGTAAGATTTCTCACAGAAGAAGCTTCTCAGAAGCTTCTCAGATAAAGTAAACATTGTTCAAGTGTTTGCCCTAACAATTCCTGAAGGGGTTTTTAGTAGCCACCTTGAGCAGCCACCAATGAAAAAATTTGGAAACCAGGATCCTCTGTTGGGAATGCCTTCCTTTTGACCTACAGTGAAGGGTCTATCTTAGGACTAAGCAAAACGTATGTAGTAGGCTGAACTTCCCATAATTAGACAGGAGAGAGACAAGCCCTTAACAGTAGGATTTGGACCAGTTAACAGAGTTACTGATCATAATTGTAAAAGGACACCTATTCTATATCCTGTATACTTTTGGTGTGGTTGTATTCCCAAGCACATAGGTCCTCAGCACACAGACAATGGTTTAGAAGTCTTTGGGTACTTCTTAACATAAATCTGAGTAGAAGTTTGGAAAGAACCAGTGCAGAGATTGTTAGTCACGAGAGGATCAGCCGATGGTGAAGTTTATGATGGCTGTACCTGTGTTTATACTGCTTTCATTTACGCATTCATTTGCTGTCACCTTTCTTCCCTTTATAGTTTTGCTTGGGGACAGTTTGTTTTAGCTTGTTTCTTTCTGCTTCCTTTACTGTGAAAACACTAGGGAAAAGAAAAACTTCACAATATAACAGAAATTTGTCAGGCATTTCACACAAACCACCGGCAAAATATACTTTCTAATGTTTTGGGAGATCTTTGACAATAAAGAATAAAACCACTGGGGCTTTTTTTTTCCAGTCTACAAATATCTATAGACAAATTTATTTTCTCAGAGAAGCTGGATCATATTTGTAGTGTCAATAAAATTAGCAAGGAACTTTTCCTGCTGTCTCACTTTTCAAAATGAATAGCTAACAGAAAAATGGTTTACTGTGTCTGAAACCACACTGGAAAGAATCCATGTGGTCTGTACATTATTAAGGGATATTAAAGTTGTATTGGTTATGTATCTCATATTTTGTTTTTCTAAAACTCAGTAGTTGGTGACTGACTCCAAATTCCTGGCATCAGGGCAAGGCATTCCAAGTGATAGATAACCTACTATGTGATTAGAAAAGCTTTTCAACTGGATTATTCTGTATTCCCTATACATCTACTATGCATCAAAACTTCTTCCTGTTATTCTCAAGTCATGGCAAATTCTAAATTTATTATTATTATTCCAATTGTTAGCAATTTCAGTCTATGTAATGTGGAAGTGCTGTCAAAGGTAGGCATAAGAGCACCTCATATGAGAGGCTAAGAACAAACTGATTCTGCTCAGCCTAAAGAAGTCGTATCCCTGCTGCTGTCTGCAGCTATTTGGTATGCAGGTGTGGAGAAGGCTGAGACAGACTGCTCAGTATTAAATTCTTTATCTTCCTTTCATTCTGAGCAGCATTTCAATGTGTGCAGATTGGCACGTGCACCATATGGATATGTGTACAAACTGTGCTGCCCTGGCTGAGGAGAAAATAATTTTTATGTCTACCCTTTACGCTGAAAATAATTAAAGTGTCTGTGCAGCCTTCAGTTAATGCAATAAGTACTACAACCGCATGTTTGACTTTCAGAATAGGAAACAGCATTCATGCTTGAGAACACTGTTTAAAACTTTTCTGTCTTCTATGTCTTTGAAATAATGGGAAAAAAACCTTGGTATTTTTCTCTGCAGTGCCTGCTCTCTCAGCCAAAGTTCTGGGCCATTCAGACATCAGCCTTGCTCCTTCGGACCAAGCTTGAGAAAGGAAGTACTCGCAGAATGGAACGGGCAATGAAGCAGACACAGGTAAGACATCTGTGCAGGCATCTGTCTCTGAACTACATGTATAGACCACAAATCATTTTATGTCTGCCAGTCTTGAGATAAACTCTTAAATATACAAATAATAAATAGTCACTTCCTTTGAAAACACAACAAGTTGTGAAGGATTGTGGTAGTTTATGTTAATGCTGGGGGGAAACTTCAACCCACCACCAGGATTGAAATTAAAATGTGTTTTCTTACGTCTAGTTTCTGACTTCTGATCTGAGGAGTTTTTTAATGTAATAGTTTACGAATGTTAAGCTGCTGCCATATTTTGAAATAGTTTTTACTCAACTCATCTGTAGCCAACACTGAAACTTGCAAATATTCATTGCTATTGTGAGAACAAGAAAGCACATTTATAAATAAAGCAGCACTTCCAGTTTACTGGTTTGATGTGGTACTTAGTGTTTAGGATACTTACTGCAAGTCTGAGGAGATGATAAATAATGCTACTCCAAAGAAAGCACTTTTCAAATAGGAAAAAGAAATTTTAAAATTCCGAAAGTTTTCAGCTAGTAGGGTTTTGGGATTTGGGGGGGTAGAGGGGAGGGTGTTTTTTTTGTTTTTTCCAAAGGAAAGGTTTGTAGGCTATATAAAGAGTGAATTTTGGGGTTTTTTTTCCTTCATGTTGCAGAGTTTTGCTAGCCATTTGTCATCTTTATGCTCTTAAGTCTTGCTGTCACATCTGAACAGCAGGCATTTCTGTATGTCCATCAGGAACAGTCCTGCAGACTTAAACTGCCAGGAGGCTATAAAACTATGGCTATGGTGCTGTGTAATTAAATCCTGAGAAGCAGATGTTTCATCTAAAATCAGTATTGATGCATGGATCTTTGAAGGAGTGTAGCTTGGATGTACGTTTTTGTTTTGCTGAGAAGAACGTAGAGCTACTATAGTGGAATTTCCTGCAGTCAGTAGAAGAGTGCGAGGGAAGACAGGATTCCAGGTCTTGGAAATGTAGCACCTAACAGCATTTGGGAAGTAATTTCAGGATCCCTGATGCCCAAAGCCATAAAACAGTTGGAGTGTCTCCAACATTTTTGTCTATCTTGATTAATCCTTCATACAGAAAATTATTATACTATGCTATGTTTGACAGTCACATGATAGAAATGTTCATGAAGGAGTTATTCTTGCAAGTACAGGCTCATGGTGTTATTTAGTCTAGAAAAGAGAAGACTCCAGGGGGATCTTGTAGCTGCCTTCCGATATCTGCAAAGGTCCTACAGGAAGGCTGGAGAGGGACTTCTCATAGGGGTGTCTAGCAACAGGACAAGGGGGAATGGTTTCAAGCTGAGGGAGAGTAGGTTTAGACTGGATCTTAGGAAGAAGTTTTTCACTATGAGGGTGATATGACTCTGGAATAGGCTGCCTGGGGAGGTTGTGAATACCTACCTCCTTGGGGGTGTTCAAGGCCAGGCTGGATGAGGCCTTGAGCAGCTGAGTCTTGTTGAGAGGTGTCCCTGCCTGTAGCAGAGAGGTTGGAATATATGAACTCTAAGGTCCTTTCCAGTCTTCTAAGACAGTTGAATAGGAAGTGGTAAACTAAATCATTGAAGTTACTTTAGGGTTGACTGAAGAGTGCATGAGCCACTATAGGCTCTGTGTCACTGATGCTGGGACTTTCTTCTGCTGTTACTCCCCTTTCCCATTTCTATGCTTACTACTTCTGTAATGAGTCTGCAACTTAGATTATTGCTGAGCAAGCATACACTGCTTTTCAGCACTAAAGCAAGCCAGGCTACATGTTTGATTTGTCAAAGAAAACATGTTTTGGCTCCATTGATTTGTGGCATTTTTCTCAGAAAAGACAACAGTTTCATAGTTTCATAGTTTCATTCAGGGTTGGAAGGGACCACAAGGATCATCTAGTTCCAACCCCCCTGCCATGGGCAGGGACACCCCACACTAGATCAGGCTGCACAGAGCCTCATCCAGCCTGCTCTTAAACACCCCCAGGGACGGGGCCTCGACCACCTCCCTGGACAACCCATTCCAGGGTTTCACCACTCTCATGGTGAAGAACCTCCTCCTCACATCCAGCCTGAATCTCCCCACCTCCAGCTTCATTCCATTCCCCCTAGTCCTATCACTACCTGATATCCTGAGAAGTCCTTCCCCTGCCTTCCTGTAGGCCCCCTTCAGATACTGGAAGGCGACAATTAGGTCACCTCGGAGCCTTCTCTTCTGCAGACTGTACAGCCCCAACTCCTTCAGTCTGTCCTCATAGGAGAGGTGCTCCAGCCCTCTGATCATCCTCGTGGCCCTTCTCTGGACACGTTCCAGCACCTCCACATCCCTCTTGTAATAGGGGCTCCAGAACTGGACACAGTACTGCAGGTGGGGTCTCACCAGGGCTGAGTAGAGGGGGAGGATCACCTCCCTCGACCTGCTAGCCACACTTCTCCTGATGCAGCCCAGGATCTGATTGGCTTTGCGGGCTGCAAGTGCACACTGAGAGCTCATGTTGAGCTTTTTGTCCACCAGCACCCCCAAGTCTCTCTCCTCAGGGCTATCCTCCAGCCAGTCACTGCCCAGCCTGTATTTGTGCCTGGGATTGCCTCGACCCAGATGCAGGACCCTGCACTTGCTCTTATTGAACTTCATGAGGTTGGCCTGTGCCCACCTCTCCAGCCTGTCAAGGTCCCTCTGGATGGCCTCCCTTCCCTCCAGCGTGTCTGCTGCACCACACAGCTTGGTGTCATCAGCAAACTTGCTGAGGGTGCACTCAATGCCACTGTCCATGTCCCCCACAAAGATGTTGAATAAGACAGGTCCCAGGACTGATCCCTGAGGGACTCCACTTGTCACTGGCCTCCACTGGGACATGGAGCCATTGACAGCCACTCTTTGGGTGCGGCCATCAAGCCAGTTCCTTATCCATCTAGTGGTCCACCAATCAAACCCATGTGTCACCAGTTTGGAGACCAGGATGTGGTGCGGGACAGTGTCGAAGGCTTTGCTCAGGTCCAGGTAAATGACATCAGTTGCTCGCCCCTCATCTATTAATTTTGTCACCTGCTCATAGAAGGCCACCAGGTTGGTCAGGCAGGATTTGCCCTTGGCAAAGCCATGCTGACTGTTCCCAATCACCTCTTCACTATTCTTTTGAGCGAGTAGTGACTCCAGGAGGATCTGTTCCATGATCTTTCCAGGCACAGGGGTGAGACTGACTGGCCTGTAGTTCCCTGGTTCCTCCTTCTTGCCCTTTTTGAAGATGGGGGCAATGTTTCCCCTTTTCCAGTCTGTGGGGACTTCACCAGACTGCCAGGACTTTTGAAATATAATAGAGAGGGGTTTAGCAACCTCATCTGCCAGTTCTCTCAGCACCCGTGGGTGTAACCCGTCGGGTCCCATGGACTTGAACACTTTCAGGTTCTTCAGATGATCACGAACCTGATCTGCACTTACAATGGGCAGTTCTTCCTCCCTGTCCCTGGCTTTGACTTCCATAACATCAGGAGTGTGGCTAGAGGCCCTTGCAGTGAAGACTGAGGTAAAGAAGTTATTAAGTACCTCAGCCTTTTCCTCATCACAGGTATTTGAGAGCTAAAGCATTCCACTAGAATATTTGATCATGACCAGTATAACATATATTGAAGTCTGGACTAAGGTACTGCTAATCAAAATGGGCATCCAGATACAGTATGATTTTTTTATTTTTTTTTAAGGCTAAGTGTAGGTGAGAGAGGATGGGAAATGCTAGGGTGAAAAGGAAGGAAAGAGGAGGGAGAAAACAGAAAGAAAAGGGGATAGATTTTGATAAATTGCTCTCCACGTAACCAGAAACCTGCCACTTCTACATCAGTTTTGGGATCTTCACCTACTGTCTATTGTAAGAAAGTAATTTATAAACTATTAATAGTGGAAAATTGTTTGGAATGAGCTGTTAAACCACAAGTAACTGCTGAAAAGTGCAACCAGAGAGCAAATAATAGGATAAGGAGGAAAAAGGAATTTTGAGTGGTCTAGGAGCCATAGAAAAAGAGAAAATGGAGGAGGGATTTAAAAACAAACAAACAAAACCCAACAAACACCACCCCCCCACCCCCCCAACCAAAAACAGAAAAGCAAACCCTAACCAAAAAAGTTGTTTAAAGCACATAAAGGGTATCATGCCACTATAGTTTCTTGGTCTATTAAATAAATATTCTTCCATTTCATTGGAATTTAAAGTATTCTTAAGAATGAAGCAAAATTAATTAAAGTTCACAACATCAGTAGACAAAGGGAGAGCAGCCAATGTCACTTACCTGGACCTCAGCAAAGCCTTTGACACTGTCCCATATGACATCCTGGTCTCCAAGCTGGAGCAGTATGGGTTTGGTGGATGGACCATCCAGTGGATAAAGGACTGGCTTGATGGCTGCACCCAAAGGGTGGCTGTCAATGGGTCCATGTCCAAGTGGAGGCCAGTGACAAGTGGAGTCCCTCAGGGATCAGTACTGGGACCAGTCTTGTTTAACATCTTTGTTGGAGACAAGGACAGTGGCATTGACTGCACCCTCATCAAGTTCACCAATGACACGAAGCTGTGTGATGCAGCTAACAGGTGGGAGGGACTTAGGCTGGAGACGTGAGCCCATGCCAACCTCATGAGGTTTAACAAGACCAAGTGCAAGGTCCTGCATCTGGGTTGGGGCAATCCAAGGCACTGACATAGGCTGGGCAGTGAATGGCTTGAGAGCAGCCCTGAAGAAGAGGACTTGGGGGTGCTGGTGGACAAGAAGTTGAGTATGAGTCATCAGTGTGCACTTGCAGCCCAGAAAGCTAACTGTTTCCTGGGTTGCATCAAAAGAAGTGTGGCCAGCAGGTCGAGATAGGTGATTCTCCCCCTCTACACTGCTCTGGTGAGATGCCACATGGAGTACTGTGTCCAGTTCTGGAGCCCCTATTACAGGAAGGAGCTGGACATGCTGGAATGTGTCCAGAGAAGGGCAACAAGAATGATCAGAGGACTGAAGCTCCTCTCCTCTGAGGACAGGCAGAGAGAGTTGGGGTTGTTCAGTTTGGAGAAGAGAAGGCTCCAAGGAGACTTTATTCTGGCCTTCCAGTATCTTGAGGGGGGTTATAAGAAAGCTGATGAGGGACTTCTTAGGGTGTCAGATAATGATAGGGAAGATAGATTTAGATTAGATGTTAGGAAGGAGCTCTTCACCATAAGGGTGGTGAAAGCCGCATCCCCACAAGTTTTTTAAAGCCAGGCTGGATGTGGCTCTGAGCAACCTGATCTAGTGTGACGTGTCCTTGCCCATGGCAGGGGGGGTGGAACTAGATGATTCTTGAGGTCCCTTCCAATCTTGACAGTTCTGTGGTACTGTGGAAATCCCATGCTTTGTACACAGGGTGGTGGGGTAGAAGTGAGAGCATTGTTACACTGGATTACACCAGGAGTGGAAGAGGTGAAGCTGCCTTGAGCCTCATAAACTAATAGCCTGTTAAGTCTTACCCTTATGGAGACTTGTTACCGCTGCTTTCTGCAGCTTAATCTGAGTGGTTACATGGGCTACCACTACACCTGCAGCTTTTATCAGCTTGCCATTGTGTCCCTTTTGTGATTGTAGTTTCTGCTGCTCACTGCATGTGAAGATAGCACACCTATAAGATAATGGGTTTTCATAACAGGCATTACAACATCTATGGTATTTCATACAGTTCTCTCTTGCTTGTTTTTCTTGGCACCTAAAAAATTTGCCTATTAGGGGCAGAGAAATGTATCTTCAAAGGGTGATTTTAGTAAGACTTTAGGAGACATGGGAGCAGACTAGCAATTCTATAGGCTAATTATTGTGTCTAAGATTGAAAGGTCACATGAGATCTTGCTCTGTATCCTTAGTTATACACACGTGTAAGTGATTGGGAATTCTGTCTCAGCTGCCCTGTAATTTTTTCACTTAAATAATACTTCAGAGTGTTGTTTTTTCCAGCTATTAATGGTTTTCTCTATGTGTGAAGAAGTAAATCTTCTTACTTAAGAAAGTAATCGCAAGAGAGAATGACCTTTTTGTGATAGTTATGATTTCAGTCTCCAGACAGACATTTTAAGACCGTATTTAATTTTGCTTAAGCAAATGGCAGGTTTGGCAGAAATTGTTACATGATAGAAGTGATTCTGGGGATACAGTGAACACTTCAAAATAATTAATGCAGTAGTGCTTTGTTTCCTCTTTTTCTTCCACTAGGCAATCATAGGTTTTGTTGAAACAATAAAAAATAGTAGAATAGAATAGAATAGAATAGAATAGAATAGAATAGAATAGAATAGAATAGAATAGAATAGAATAGAATAGAATAGAATAGAATAGAATAGAATAGAATAGACCAGACCAGACCAGACCAGACCAGACCAGACCAGACCAGACCAGACCAGGTTGGAAGAGACCTTCAAGATTATCGTGTCCAACCTATCATCCAACACCACCTAATCAACTAACCCATGTAACCAAGCACCCTGTCAAGTCTCCTCCTGAACACCTCCAGTGACGGCGATTCCACCACCTCCCCGGGCAGCCCATTCCAATGGGCAATCACTCTCTCTGTGTAAAACTTCCTCCTGACCTCCAGCCTGAACCTCCCCTGGCGCAGCCTGAGACTTTGTCCTCTTGTTCTGGTGCTGGCTGCCTGGGAGAAGAGACCAACCTCTGCCTGTCTACAACCCCCCTTCAGGTAGTTGTAGACAGCAATAAGGTCACCGCTGAGACTCCTCTTCTCCAGGCTAAGCAGCCCCAGCTCCCTGCAGCCTCTCCTCACAGGGCTTGTGTTCCAAGTCCCTCACCAACTTCGTTGCCCTTCTCTGGACACGCTCCAGAAAGTAAATGTCAGAGATCCAGTCTGCCAAGAGTTATTCAGGAATAACTGAGTTGATTTTGTACCGCTAGCAAAAAAAAAAAAAAAAAACCAAAAAAAAAAAAAAAAAAAAAAACAAAAAAAAACAACCAAAACCAGAATATTGAATAGTATAATTTTGCAGCTAATGATTCCTGCCTAGAAATCTTTTACTGAACTGTTGCATTTGTGACTGTAGATCAGCAATATCAGCTGGTGTGGGGAAGCTTTTAACATGCAAACCTTTTTGCATTTGAGAATTATGGTCAGTACTTGAGCTGTTGCTTTTTTCTGTCAATGCACTTTCTAAAAGCATCAAAAATTACTAAGCCTCCCATTTTTTCCTAATGTTTCCCATTGAATCTTACATCTGAAGATACTTGCCTTTCTCCCTTTAGAGTGTCTTCACTCAGTATCTTGACAATTGGAATGGTGGCATTAGGAGTCATAATTTCAGATAGGAGAATCCTTAAGCCATATTGAACAATAATATTAAATTTTTTAACCAACAAAATTAAGATAATGAGTTGAAAAGAAAAATGTGAATATTGATAGATTCCAGGACACAATGTTCACATCTTTCTAGAGAAGCTTTACCCTGGAGTGCATAAGATTTATCATCTCAACTGCATTTAAACAATAAAAATAATTAAGTTCCATACATAGTCAGACCCAGATCAAGGCATGGAGAACACACCATGCCCACCTACTGCCACCATGAACAGAGGAAGCTTTACAGCTGTTGTTACATTTGAAGGTAAATATTTACAGTGTATGTCATAATTATCATTGTAGATCTGGAGCTAGGTATCCTACTATGAGCTGACAAACCAAGGTCCAAAATAGCCCAGTACAGGTAGACAGATCTTCTTGTGTCACATTGTCCAGTGTCTGTACCAGGTGCTAGAAAACAAACTCTTCCTTACCTGTTAGGGCAGTTGTCTGTTCCTCGTATATTCTAATTAAATTAACAGTGATAGCTTTTCTTTTATTTCTTCTTCTATCTTGTCCTTACTTGCCCCATTTTAGTGAAAACCAGAAAGCAAAGCTGATGCAACAAGCCTTTGGATCTGCTTTTCAGCATTGCTTTCAGTTGTACCTTCCCTCTGAGCAAGCTGATTTGGGAACTATAAAAGCAGTGTAACTACCACAGCTTGGAACTTAATGCAGGCTTAGTGTTCAGAAAGCATATGCAAGTTTGCAGCTGGGTGTGGAAGGAAAGCACACAAAAGGAAATGAGTGCAACGATCCCAAATGCCTCTGCAGGTTTTGCACCCTGTGCTGTGTTTTGTAGCTGCTCTTCACCAATGGCAGTAGCAAAGCTAGTTACAAACATCTCTACAAGAAGCAGTTGTGCTCCATGGGTGCTCTCATGATTCCATGGGACATTTATCTGCTGATTTAGGGCAGATGTATGCAGACATATCAAGCTGTGACAAAAATGTTGAGTCATCTGATAGGAAAGAGGGAACCTCATTGCAGATCTTTTTGGGGAAGTAAGTTCAACTATCTCTCCTGTTTACCTCTCCTGTTCTGACTCATAAAGATGCAGGTTGAAGCTGTGATCATCCAGATACGTTTAGCATTTGAGACTGCAGAGAAAGATACTGTGATGCTGCTGCGCTGGAAACAAATTAGCTGCAAACATACCAAAAAGATGGCAAGATGCATACATGGAAAAGGAGATGTACTTTTCCAAATGTCAAATGATCTAGCCTCTATTTGAACTTATTTTAAATGTAGTGCTGCCATGGTGAAATTTTGAATGATATCAGTATTCTTGCTTTTGCAGTAGGAAGTGAGTGGTCTGATTTTAAATCCATCCTGTCAAAGTAAGCTTGTAAATCTATCGTAGGAGAAGTTCTGCTTACACCTTCTGGTACACCGTAAAAATTAATAGTATCATTGACAAGTGAGACAGCTTTTTCTTTGAAATCAACTACACTTTCTTGAATGTTTTTATTTGATAAAGATAATGGAATAACTACAAAATCATATTTCATATAAGTAACATTCAAATAAGTGAAAACTAAATGTAAGTGGCATATATATTAAAAATACACATAGCATTTCCCAAAGATTTTGTGTCCTCCGTAAGCAGATTTGTCCTGAGGCTTTAGTCATTACAAGGTTTAACATTGAAATCAGTCTCCTAAGCACTGGCAGTCAGTAGCTTTGGGCTCAATATTTGTCCAGAATACTAGGCTTGTTATTTTCACAGTCTGTTGTGCTGTTAGAGGCCTCATTTGTTTTACCATCCTTCTTTAAGTGGTACCATTTGACTACAACAAAGCATTCCAAGCTGGCATTGCATAGGCAGTGCTCTGAATTGTACTGCTTGGCTCTCAGTTTCAAATAAAAAGGAAATATCACGTCAGACGTTCATGAATCCAATTATCTTCTATTCATGACCTTGACCTCTTTTGTGCTAATTTTGATAGTGAATGCTCTCTATTTCATTTGGGATCGTTGCACTCATTTCCTTTTGTGTGCTTTCCTTCCACACCCAGCTGCAAAAACACTTTTATAAAGAAATTGAAGCTTTTTTAGTAAAATGACACTGATAGAACATGAACATTCACATTAAAAATCTACTGTGTGGCTCGTTTTAGAAAAAATTTAGACCTGCACAGTTTCAGCACCCTAATCAATAATTTCTGTCCCAGCATACTTCCTTTTGCAACTATCAACATCATCTTGCATCTGAAAAATTCACATGGATTTATGCAAAAACCAAGTCTTATTTGTAGTCCAATGCTTCAAGTTCTTTTGCATAGATGCCATGCAGATTTTTGGCCTTCCCTCTTTCCTGCCATTGTATAGGTGAAGCCAGTACCTTAGATTCAAGAGGTGGTCTCCTCCTGCATAATTTTGGAATTTGAAATTATGATGATGTGTAATAACTTTGGATGATTGTCTGTCTTAGACAAGTAGGAGATACTTAGGGAATAAATTTAAAGTAAAGAATCTATTTGTTTGCCTGAGAACAAGGTAGTAATAGAGTGGGGGGAAATGAATTACCAAAATATCACAGAGGAAGAGCTCTGGAAAATGTGTCTCAATGGTAGCTTTACAGTTTTCCACTTAATAGCTTTAATTGGTACACCAGAGAATTAGACTTAAAAATCTCACAGATAAAAGGCCTGCTAAAGGTAGGCAGTGAAAAAATTGTAATCTTTCTAAATGCTCACTTTCTGAAATACAGTTAAAAGCAGGGATAAATCCATTTTTTATAAAGCAGGAGCTGTCAAATAATTGTTTGAAATTGAAATTTAGCTGAATTATTTAATGCTGAATACTTAAAAATGCTTTTTACTTTTTACATTCAATATGTCTATTGACACCCAGTACCTGTAGAACAGCAAAGTTAAAAAGTCCCAAGTGATAACACAGTTGAGACACAAACCAGGATAAAGAAAAAGTGGTACATCCAATTAATGTTAAGATGTTCTCTTACAAAATGTCCTTAAACCTACACTTAAAATCAGTAATCTAACATACCAGAAGGACATGTTCAGATACTGAGGTTTAATGACAGTTGGATGCATGACATCATGAAAATAATTGGCAAAGTACCTGGAATGACAGTGTATGGAAGTGGTAAACAAGCCTTCAGGACTTGCCACACAGGTGCAAAGGCATATTTTCTTTCACTTAACTTTATCCAGAATTGGGAAAATTCTTGGGAGCTGATAAAACAGGAAGGCATATTTTTCTTGTTTGCTCTATGAAATTACACCTGGAACAGAAACAGGGAGATCTGCTAATTTTAATGTGTTGTAAAACAGCCCTGTTGTCAGAGCCTATACATCCCTAAGATATTTCTAAGAAAGGAGTAAATTGTAAATGCAAAACTGCAAAACACGTTTTGATAGCTGTCTACAGGGCCTGTAGTGCTATTTAATTGGTGTAAATAATGCCAGTTGCTTTATTTGCTAATCACACTTCCATTTCCATCTACAAAAGTCTTAAAGTGTTGGCAAGCTCACTTCTTTGTTTGAAACCTTCTCTAACATTTAAATAGACAAAAAGAGGAATTCTGTGCTCAAGATGGTTTAATCCTGTCCTAAACATGTTCACATTGGATCCTCCTGGTTTTTTAAGAAAAAGATAGCAATAAGGCTATGTATAAAGGAAGCTGAAGAAAATGAATTGTTTAGAGGAAAATAAGTTATAATTAAAATAAAATGTTTCAAAAAACCAACAAAACAGAACAAAGCCCCAAAACAATCAACCAACAACAAAGCAAGCAACAACCAAAAGGCCACAACAAAAATACCACCAAACACCATCCCCCTGCCAAAACTCAAGAAAAGCCACACAAATAAAAGAAACCAGAAAATAAACCCTGCCAGAAGGATTTCCTGGCTGAAATAATATTGCTATTTATTCATTCAAACTGCGTACATTTATATCAGTTCTTTCTCTCTTAAATGTGCTTTATCTTCAATGACACAAGTCTGTATGTGTATTTTGGTTGATTAGAGCCATGGTTTATTAAATATATGGAAAGTAGTTGCTCAATAAGATGGCTTTTTTGGAGCTGTGTGAAGATAAACAGAATGAATTTTGCATTCTTTTCAGATTTTCATATTTTTCAAGAATAAAAATACATGCAAAGCAAGTATAAAATGCCCTGAGGATGAAAGCTTTGCAGTTTTAATTCATTAATGTTGATCAGTTTATTACAGGTAAGAAATTAAATCAGTTAAAGGAAACAAAAGCAGTTCTCTTTGTCCTTCCAGTTTTCTCAGAGGAATGTACTCCCAGTCTTCCCTTGCAATGCCTGCCAAATGAATGAGATTTCCACGTGATGAGAATGCACTAAGCATGTAGGTTACTGTGGTTCAAGAAGTTCCAGTGCCACGGTGAACTGTGTAGAAGATTAATTCAGTCTTGAAAGACTAATTTAGGGTCATGCATGTAGTAGATAGGGCCCTCTTATTGAAATGAAGCTAAGATGTACGAAAAACAATTGTTGGGAAATATCACAATAACAATGAGACAAATGTTATTGATAGAAGTGTTTTTGAGTATTTTGAAAGTGGTCCAGCATTGTTCTGAAAAATTCTTCCATTAGAAGGTATTTTAGCACTGCTTTAGCCATCTCAGGAAATTAAAGACTAGGAACTGGTTTTAGTTTTGAAAGCGTTTAAAGGGAAAGAATATGGAAATAGTAGTGCTCTACTACTTGCAGAAGTTGCACTAGCTAATAAGTCAAAGATATTGGTAAATGCCAGGTAATTAGTGGTCCTTGCTTTTCTCCTATATACTCAAGAAATAATAAACAGTCTGACAGTATGGCTTTTCTTTCTTCTGATACAAAAAAGTCTTCTTACTTCCTCAGGTGAGCATATAAGCTGTGATTTTAAGAGAACCAGTGCATTTATTGTCCAATGAGATTTTTAGTGGGAAATCTGATAAAAGCTGAAAATAATTACTCTACAAATAGAGGCAGGAAAGTGGTTATGTAGCCAAATCAGGGTAGATTGGGAGAACATTACATTGAGAACATTTTACTTTTATTATGTAGGTCAGCACTGGGGTGATCAAGGAGAATGCTTTAGGCAATTTGTTTCTTGAACACCAGTTAAGAGTAATATTTCAGCAGATCAGTTTCTGCAACAAAGTTGTATAAGCTGTGGAGATTTGTAGTCATTGGCAGAGATAGTATGGATTCACAGAAAGTGGGGCGAAGAGCTTTGTGAAATAGGTCATTAAACTGGTGACAGATCTTTGTGATATATATTTAGAAACACTGAAGAAAAACAGTCCTTGTGGAAAAGATAAAACAGAGAAGAATGGACTATTGTGTAATTAATGAGGGGAAATGTTATTTTTCTTTTTTTAGATTAAATGATTGTATCATTTACAGAAACAAGAACTGATTTCAAAAATGAAAATGTTCATGCTGTGAAACTAGTTTGTAACCAAGATGCTGTAGTAGGCAGAACTGCTTTTTCTGATAAATGTGCCTACTGACAGAATTCCCATCATGCCAAGGGCCCATCTCTCAAGTGAGTAACAGGGAGGGAGGATTAGGTTACTTTTAAAAATATCTAATATGTTAACTGTATGTGCCTTCTAAGTGTTCAGAGGTACAAAATTTGGGGAATCTAGTTTGTAAAGAGTGAGTTGAATGGGAACTATTGTACTGTGGCTGTACTTTACAGTAGAGACTGAGCTGGTCTGGCAAATTCAGTGGCGGGGGGGAGGCGGAATTTTCAACCCACCACAGCTGGATGTAGTCTCTAACCAGAGAACTGTTTCCTAGCCTAACTAAGCTTGTTTAGTTCCTATTTCAGTTATATTTATGACTTGAGGAATGTATTTGGATTCTGTACTTTCCAAACTAAGGGCCATTGATTGAAACAATCATTTGGATCACTGTATGGAGGGTTCTATGGTGGTGTAATACTGACTCTCTGCAATATTTCCCTTTGCTTTGCAGTTACCCAGTTTATTCACAGTATTGCTGTTTGTCTGAATATTGTTAATTATAGCATTTTAGGTTTGTGATAAGGCCTGGGTGTTTTGACAGATGTGGAAATATTTTTGAAAGCAATATGATCTAAGGTGTGTGAATTGGATTTAAACAGCAAAAATATTATTGTTTATAACTATTAAGCAGATATTATACAGGTCTGTGTAAACACTGAAGTTGCCTAGAAATAGAAACAGTCAGTAAATGATTCTACTACAGACCCTTTGTCTGTTTTATTCCATTTTCCCCTGTGTAAAATGCATACAAACAACAAGTAAGCTCAGAGACTTAGTTCTAAAATGCTAAACTGCAATGCAATCTTAAACTATTTCAGGAGCTCTCAAGCTGCGCCTGATCAGGACAATTCCTCTGATCTGAAGCCTGCATTTTTCCCTCTGGTTCTCTATTAAAGGTGCAGGCTGAGGGTTGGATGAATGGCTAAAGGCTCAGTAGACTCCTGGGCTCACTTCTGTCCTCTGGAAAAATGGTAGCAGAAGTATGTGGTGGCTGCTGCTGATGGAGAAGTTTGACCTTCAGTCCTCTCCTTCTGGCTCAAGTTAGAGTACCTCAGGTGAAATAGGGGAGCTGAAAGCAATGTGTATTTGTTCCTCTGGCACCAGCGTGCTACCTCCTCCTGATGATCTGCAAGAAAATCACCCTCAGTGCAAGACTGGTACCATTAGAACTTGCAGCTGCCCATCACAGAAGTACCTGGGTGTGTTGACAGCTGCCTGAGTGTGAGCCAGCAGTGTGCCCAGGTGATCAAGAAAGCCAACAGCCTCCTGGCTCTTCCTCATGTCTTCATGTACCTTGAATACTGTGTTCAGTTTTGAGCCCCTTAATGAAAGGGGGATATCAATGTGCTGGAGCAGGTCCAGAGTAGAGCAACAAAGCTACTAAAGGGTCTAGAGGACAGGTCCTATGAGTTGCCACTGAGCAAGCTGGGGTTATGTAGTCTGGAGAAAAGAAGGCTGAGGGGAGACTTCCTTGTTCTCTACCTGAAATGAAGATGTAGCAAGGTGGGTGTTGGTCACTTCTCCCAAGTAGCAAATAACAGGACAAGAAAAAATAGCCTCAAGTTGTGCCAGAGAAGGTTTAGATTGGACATTAGGAGAAATTTCTTCACTGAAAGCATTGAATCATCATCCCTAGAAGTATTTAAAGGACACATAGATGTGGTGCTGAAGATGATTTAGCAGCACACTTGGTAGTGTTAGATTGATGGTTGGACTTGATGATCTTACAGGTCTGTTCCAGCCTAAACAATTCTGTGATTGCCCTTGGTTAAGGGATTAAAGGATGGATGTATGATATTAACTGTCACTTTGTTTCTACAGTTCATGGTTTTGTCAAGGTTGTCCAGTTGTGCTTAGCTGTAGTTGCTCTTCTGGGAAGAAGCAGGTCTGTGTCGTCCAATCTCTGTCCTTCAACTTATTTGGTGCAAGTGACCAGCACAGACCACAGAATTCCATCCACCTAAATGAAAATATTATTTTGGTTTAGTTTCTTAATGGGTTGTGAAACAGACAGGCTGTGCCAATACTGCTATGGAAAGAATTGTGGTTTTGTTGATACTTTTTTTGCTAAAGAACTGAGTCTTCAGAGGAGCTTGATGGGCTATTTGATTATGTCATACAATCAGACATGGAATATTTAATGCAATTAGTGTATTTTCTTTTTTTACTGGAAATGGAACTGATTTCAAGCCAATTATTGCTGAAGATGCTTATTTTCCTCTTTGGCAAGCAGATCAGCCATTAACAGGGAATGATAGGGGGCTCGTTTGTTTTTCCCTGATATATAGAGAACTTTCCAGGAACATTTGAAGATCTGGATTGGATGTCTTTCAAGAAAATACACATACTGAAAACAAACTTCTTTATATGTGATAGCTTTTCTTTGGGATAGCTGAAGTTTAAATGTTTTGCCTGTGTGTCATATTTCTAATATACTTACCATCATATACTCTATGGTTGCTGGGTCAGGCTCAGCTACTGGAGGAATGTGCATTTCCTGCCAAGTCATTTCTCAACAGAAACTACTGGGTATCAGTGAAGGTTTCACTGTAGAGGGACGCTATTCTTAGGAAATTTTAGAATTTTTTTTTTGTACAAAGAAGGGAAGACAGTGAGTGTCCCAAGATGTTACCTGAGACATTCTGATCAAAGTCAGGACAAAAGAGACTGAATGTGTCTGTCTTTTCATGGTCCTGTCCCCTTCACCAAATAAAAGTGTTCTTGAGATTTACAGCTGAATATAAGCAGTTGAAAAACAGATTGCAGCAAAAGAGCACTTTTCTTGAGGGGGAACTGGGGAAAGGAAGTTGGCTTTTTCTAATACTGCAAAAAGAGCTGTTAGTTATTAAAGCAGCTGAATATCTGTGGTTTCAGGTTACTGGTATCTAGGTAAAACTAGACAATATTTTACTTTTTTCCCCTCCTCCTTACAGGTGGCTAAGGACATCAAAATAACATGAACAAATTATGCTTGATGTGATTGCCAGTAAAAAAATATCAGTTGCTACAATTTACCGTAAGCGAAATGCAAATATGCGGCATATAGGAGCTAAACTCAAGTCTTCCAGCAGTAGAAAAAGTACAGCATGTTTCTGATAGATTATTATTCTTGAGCAGGTTGTTCCAGTTGGAATATGGAATAGATTAAATAGATCATAAAGAGGCTTGTATGTTTATTATTCTTAAACTAATGATGAAATATTGCATAGAGAAGTTGTTAAACTTAAGGATTCAGCTTGGCTAGCTCTGACTATCTCCTTCTGGTTGTGACTTCTCTCTCAAAGAATATAACTGTTATATCACAAAGCATAATTACTTGACATTATTTATTCTATATAACACTTTATTGTATTGATGCCTGACAGGAATGGGGAGAAAAGATTACAGTACACCACAACAGCTGGTTTCTGGCCTGAAATCAGTCAGATCTTTATTAAACGTTACAAGCAAGTTCCTCCTTTGCTGAAAAATGCACCCCACCTTTGCTTAAAGAGAAGCTTATTTGCTTAATCTTTCAAAGGAAATGACAAACTTAAATCTATCAGGTTTCAAACATTTTAGAATGTTTTCTAGACAGTCTGTCTTGGAGAGAATACAGGCTGGGGGAAACTCAGACCATTTCTTACCATGAGGGTGGTAGAACACTGGAACAGGTTGCCCAGGGAGGTAGTTAAGGCCCCGTCCCTGGGGATATTGAAGGTCAGGCTCTGAGTGACCTGATTTAGTTGAGGATGTCCCTGCTCAATGCAGTGCTGCTTAAAAAGGGATTATACTAATTTGAAATAATAAGCATAGGAGATTTTCATTTTCAGTTAAAAGAAATCAACCTTTTTTCTTCTGTCTATAAAGCTGGTAGAAAGTGGGGACATTATGTTGTGACTGCTTTTTAAAAAGCAAATAACCTTAGTCACTGAACATTGTAATTTCTTTCAATGTAGTGATTACATACAATCAAAAAGTTCCTACCACTACATTGAGCAGAGTAGTTAGAGCACCATTTTCAGCACAAACTTAGTTTTGCAGGCTTGCAGCCTGAAGCCTTCTTGAATGCTTCAGTTAATTCTTTTTAAAGCACTGCTGGTTTTTTGTGGATCTAGAGTTGAATTGCCGTGTTAGTAGTTTCACTCTGAAGCATGACTTTGTCTGAAGAATGACTGAAAGGGTGAGCTTGCAAAGTCAGCAAAAATAGAAGTCTTCAAGGCTACAAGATGTTAATGAGAACAAAAGTTTTATCTGATTGAGGGATTAAAAAAGGGTAAAGTTTTTGCACTTAGAAACACTGAACTTCTGCAGAGTTATGAGAGAACATTTTCATCCTCCAGAGAATGTGAATAATGTAAAATCCCTACTAATTAGTGTTCTTCACTGTGGCATCTTTGCCAAATGTAAGAAATAGTCTTTTTGAGTTTCCATGAATAATAGTGATCGCTGTAAAAAATTTTCCTCAAGATTTCAATGTCATAATTCCCCACAGAAAATTAGATAAGTGAGGAGGAGGGTTTATTTCTTGATGTTGAAATACATCCTTGCTTAATAGCTTTTGGTTTGTGTTTAGATGCTTTAGTTCTTGACTAGTCAGAGATTTTCATCCTTGAAAAGAAATATGTCATATGCAATCTTAGAAAGATAACACATTACTTCCTTTAAGTTATTTTAGTTTCCAAGCAATCAAATCCTGTCTTAAATTTCAAAATGCTGTTCTGAATCATGGTTAAATGTGGTCCATCCACATACACTGGGTTTATGTTTTTTAATCTAGTGATAAAATGTACAATCAATAACATGATCACTGTTTGGTCAACCAGAAATAATACTCTCCCATTACAGTATCACAGTATCACAGTATCACTTAGGTTGGAAAGGACCTCGAGGATCATCGAGTCCAACCTGACACCGCAGACCCCATGACCAGACCATGGCACCAAGTGCCACGTCCAATCTCCCCTTGAACGCCTCCAGGGTCGATGACTCAACCACCTCCCTGGGCAACCCATTCCAATGCCGAATGACTCGCTCGGTGAAGAACTTCCTCCTCACCTCGAGTCTGAACCTCCCCTGGCGCAGCTTGAGACTGTGTCCCCTTGTTCTGGTGCTGGTTGCCTGGGAGAAGAGGCCAACTCCCTCCTGGCTACAACCACCCTTCAGGTAGTTGTAGAGGGCAATAAGGTCACCCCTGAGCCTCCTCTTCTCCAGGCTAAACAATCCCAGCTCCCTCAGCCTCTCCTCATAGGGCTTGTGTTCAAGGCCTCTCACCAGCCTTGTTGCCCTTCTCTGGACACGCTCAAGTGTCTCAATGTCCTTCTTAAACTGAGGAGCCCAGAACTGGACACAGTACTCAAGGTGCGGCCTAACCAGAGCACAGTACAGGGGCACTATGACCTCCCTGCTCCTGCTGGCCACACTATTCCTAATGCAGGCCAGAATGCTATTGGCCCTCCTGGCCACCTGAGCACACTGCTGGCTCATATTCAGGTGGCTGTCGATCAGCACACCCAGGTCCCTCTCTGTCTGGGAGCTCTCCAGCCACTCCGACCCCAGCCTATACCTCTGCATGGGATTGCCATAGCCAAAGTGCAGCACTCGGCACTTGGACTTGTTGAAAGCCATCCCATTGGACTCTGCCCATCTTTCCAGTCGGTCGAGGTCCCTCTGCAGAGCCTTTCTACCCTCTAATTGACTAACATCTGCCCCTAACTTTGTGTCATCTGCAAACTTGCTGATGACTGACTCTACCCCTTCATCCAGATCATCAACGAATATGTTGAAGAGGACAGGGCCCAGCACTGATCCCTGGGGGACACCACTGGTGACTGGCCTCCAGCTGGATGCGGCACCGTTCACGACCACTCTCTGGGCCCGGCCCTCCAGCCAGTTCCTAACCCAGCACAGAGTGTAGTGGTCCAATCCACAGGCTGACAGCTTAGCCAGCAGTTTGCTGTGGGGGACGGTGTCAAAGGCCTTGCTGAAGTCTAGGTAGACCACATCCACAGGCCTCCCCACATCCACCAGGCGGGTCACCTGATCATAGAAAGAGATCAGGTTGGAGAGGCAGGATCTGCCCTTCCTGAATCCATGTTGGCTGGACCTGAGCCCTTGGCCATCCTTCAGGTGCGCAGTTATTGCTGCCAGGATAATCTGCTCCATCACTTTCCCTGGCACTGAGGTCAGGCTGACTGGCCTGTAGTTTCCAGGTTCCTCCATCCGACCCTTCTTGTGGATGGGGACCACGTTGGCCAGTTTCCAGTCATCTGGGACCTCACCAGTGAGCCAGGACTGGAGGAAAATGATGGAGAGTGGCCTAGCTAGCACATCCGCCAGCTCTCTCAGCACCCTAGGATGGATCCCATCTGGTCCCATGGACTTGTGGATATCCAAGTGGCTCAGCAGGTCCCGAACTAACTCCTCATGGATTTCCAGGGTATTACTCTGCTCCCCGACCCCAACGCCCAGCTCCGGAGACCACTCGTCCTGAACTCCTGCCTTGCTGTTAAACATTGAGGTAAAGAAGGTGTTCAGGACCTCAGCTTTATCCTCATCCTCAGTAACTGTGTTCCCCTCCAGGTCCACTAGGGAGTTCAGGTTCTTCCTGCCCTTCTTCTTATTGTTAATATATTTATAAAAATGCTTTTTATTATCTTTGACAGAGGTGGCCAGCTTCAGTTCCAGCTGGGCCTTAGCCTCCCTAATTTTATTCCTACATAATCTAACAGCTTCCTTGAACATACCTCGAGAAGCCTTCCCCTCCTTCCAAAGGTGATACAGCCTCCTCTTCCCCCTTAAATCCTCCAGGAGCTGCTTGCTCATCCAGGCTGGTCGCCTTCCCCGCCGGCTTGCCTTCCGGCACATGGGAACCGCCAATTCCTGTGCCTTCAAGAGCTCCTGTTTGAAGTAGGTCCAACCCTCCTGAACCCCTTGGTTCATGAGGGCTGGTACCCAGGGGACTTTGCAGACAAGTTTTTTAAATAGGCTGAAGTTCGCCCTTCGGAAGTCCAAGGTGGAGGTTCTGTTGGTGCTCCTCCCAATCTCCCTGCATAATGAAAACTTCACTATCTCGTGGTCACTGCACCCTAGGCAGCCTCCCACGATCACATCTCCCACCAGCCCTTCCCTATTGCAGAACAGCAGGTCAAGCAGAGCCTGTCCCCTGGTAGGCTCGCTTAACAGCTGTGTCAGGAAGCAGTCCTCCATTCGCTCCAGGAATCTTCTGGACTGCCTCCTCCCTGCTGAATTAAGTTCCCAGCAGATATCTGGGAGGTTGAAGTCACCAACAAGGACAAGATCAGATGATCTTGAGACAGCCTCCAGTTGCTTGTAGAACAACTCATCAGCCGCCTCATCCTGGTTGGGTGGTCTGTAACAGATTCCAATCAGGATGTCAGACTTGTTAGGTTGTCCTCTGATTTTGACCCACAGGCTCTCAACTACCTCATCTTCCACCACAAGTTGTGTGGCAGAGATTGACTCTCTAATATACACACAAATTTACTGCATTATTATATGCAAACTGTTTTTATCAGTTCATAGTTTCTGGCACTGCTTCACTGGAAGAAAAGTATTTTAATCATTGGATGTTATAATCACACAGAATCACCAAGGTTGGAAGAGACCTCAAAGATCATCAAGTCCAACCTGTCACCACAGACCCCATGACTAAACCATGGTACCAAGTGCCACATCGGATCCTGTCTTGAACAGTCTGGCTGTGTCTCCGTTTGTCCCTGTAATTACTGTTACAGGAGCTCTTAGGCTGACAGAGTTATTGAAGCATTTGTTATTTGGATTATAAATATTTTTTCCTTTACTTTCTTAAATATAAGTTTACTAAAAATGTAACGCACGATCAAATTACATATCCATGAGGTACTAGAAAACTTCTATTGCATTAGAAAAGCTGGGACTAGCTGATCACAGGAAGGAAAATTCAGAAAACGCTAGTTATTCTGTATATTTCATTCTTTGTAGTTGTCACCTGCTTTCTAATGTGTATCTAGCTTCTGACTTTTAGACACTGATTACCCAATATAAATTTTCTTTAGAGGGAACACAGCTTTTATTGTTAGAAAACACAATTTGTCAGGGAACAGTTAAAAAAAATTAATGAAGTCACTTAAAATTTTGAAGCTTCAATAATTATGTAGATTTTCTGTTAGACAAGTATTTTAATATCACTGCCCCAAAAAGTTGTTTTGTCTTTTTTTTTTTTTAAAAAAAAAAAAGAGGCATTTAGAGTTTATTCTTAAGTTGCATGAAAGTTTGAATTAATTTAACAGTGAATCTCTGGAAATGTTACACAAGCCTGTAAATACTGCAGGGTCTGTGGGCTCAGTGATGCATAAGCTTAAAAAAATGTCTACTTCTTGTTTCACAAGTATTTAGCAGTAGAAACTCTTTTATCTGTGTGACCAAGTTCTGTGGTAAGGAATTGGAGGAGCTTTTTGATGATAAACTCTGAAGTTTATTCATAATTTTGTAAAACAAGCTTCTGAGTATAAGAACTTTGTACAAGCAGATTTACACACATAGGTGCTGTTACTTTTACAAAGCATTCCTCTAGTTTGTTCTTGAGTAAATAACACAGGTGAGCTCAGTACAGTTTGGGTCATACACCTGCTAAATTCTTAGAAACCACAGTACCAGTGAGAAGATTCTTTCCCCTACAGACACTTTTTTATTTCTTTGTGTCCAATCACCACTTTTTCAAGCAGCTGAACAATTCCAACTGTGTCTTTGCACCATCAGGTATTTCAGTGCCTGACCCATAAGCCAAGTCCCACCCAGGCAATCCCAAAACTGGTGCCCACACTTTGGTGCTTAACAAGATATATAGGTTGTGTAAGTAAAGACTGAGGCCTAGAATTGGCGATTTATGAAGCCTACATGATCTATTTCATTTTAATCCGCAATTAATATGTTAATGTTGCGGGGATGGGGGATGGGGGGTGAGGTGTAGCTGGTTTTGCAAGGCCTTCTTTCTTTCTTGAGGATGCACTTAATTTTTTTAAGATTCGTAGCATACTTTTGTCAAATGAGGGCTTAGGATGGTAGGTGTTTGGCAAACACAACAATGGGTTCCACTGCTATATACTTTTCAATTTTCATAAGAACAGCATGCAGAGCAAAAAGGAGGAAATTTGCATTAGTTTTGACATCTGAATGGAAGGCTTCCAGCATATGCTATATTCTATCATATACTTACCTTCTAAACTTCAACATAGGTCAAGAGTGACCTAAGCAAGAGGCTGAATAGCTGAGCAGATGGTAACCAAAAAGAAGATAGATTAAATGAGTGTAGGGTTAATCTTTTTTTTTTCCCTGTAAAGGGTAGAAGACTTTTTTGGTGCACTGGAAGTGAGACAAAGCAGGGGAAAATATAGAGATTAATACAGAAATGATGCTGTCATATTAAAGGAAAGATCCCAGATCCCAGTATCTGTCTGTCTCAGAGTCCAGGACTCCTACTGCAACTATTTGGCAAAATTAATGTTTGTCTCCTTTTTTTTTTTTTTTTCTTCTTATTGGATGTGTGGCATTTTCAGGAGTCTTCAGACTTGGGAGAAACTGAAGAATGATGAGACAAAAATCACAAGATCATCATGGAAATATTGTGTGTTTGAACTTTCCATGTTAGGAAAGACTGAAAAGTACTTTTACAGTCTTTTTTCTTTTGTATGTGTGTCTGTCTGTCTGCCTGGAGTTAAAAGCACCAGCTGGCTAGTATGTGCTGGACCATGGCAATAGGAGGAAAGCGGAATATATGTGGTATACATTTCCCATGGCATACATCAAGCTAAACCCATGTTAAATATGGCAAAAATGTTTAAGAGGAGGATCATCGTAGAGTTGTTAGAAAAGGAGGGCAAAAACTGGGCAAGATAATGCTGCATTCAGCATGTTAGACATGATTAGGTTGTGTTTTATGGCTGTTGTGAACTTTCACGTAGAAAGGATGCCTCAGTGGATAGTCACTAATGAATCACAGAATCACACAAAATCAGTCAGGGTTGGAAGGGACCACAAGGATCATCTAGTTCCAACCCCCCTGCCATGGGCAGGGACACCTCACACTAGATCAGGCTGGCCAGAGCCTCATCCAGCCTGGGCTTAAACACCTCCAGGGATGGGGCCTAAACCACCTCCCTGGACAACCCATTCCAGGGCTTCACCACTCTCATGGTGAAGAACTTCTTCCTCACATCCAGCCTGAATCTTCCCACCTCCAGCTTCATTCCATTCCTCCTAGTCCTATCACTATCTGATATCCTAAGAAATTCCTCCCCAGCCTTCCTGAAGTCCCAGAGTTATTCACTAGGGATTGATGCTGGTAGACTGACAAGATCTCTAGGCTGAGAAGAGGAAGAAAACTAGAAAAAAAAACTCATTTAATATTCCTGAATACAAAATTATAAATGATGAAGAACATTTAGTATACCAGGATAAATCAAAGTGTATGAGGGAATACAAGATACTAAGGGCAGAGATGGTAGTACTGAAGAATGCCTAGCAAGTAATCAGGTACTGAAGTAGTAAAAACATTGATGTTTTAGAGTGTGGGTAGTGGTAAATAGCTAAGTGGTAGGTTGAGAACTCAAACAGCATTGCATTGTAAAGGGAATGATATCTCTGGTACACTCAGCAGTGCTCCCTTCATTTTATTCATTTTATTGTTTTGTTGTTTTGGTTATATATTACCTGTGTGGTAAGTTAGGATTCTTATTTTCTTGTTAATGTAACACTCATTTCTTCAAGCATAATTCAGAAGCATAGGATTCAGCAATTTTTGAATACCATTTTCTATACTTGACTAGATGGCAGAACTATCAGAGATTATTTTTTCCATGTATAACAGAATACATAAACCATTGATTTTAATGACTCCTTTCTTAGGGATTGTATAGTATTCATATGTTCTACCTACATTTTTAGTTTTTGTAGAAACTGAGCAGAGCACAGTATTTGTTTTAGGGAGGGGGAGAATTCTATTTGCCAGTAGCCATATTCCGCTGGAACATGGCATTTATATTATGCTTTTCTGCTAAGGAAAAACAGTAAAGATACAGCCACAAAATTTCTATTAAAATACTGCTTTTGACAAATTGCTTGAATTCCAGTTTTTCTTTTAGAACAATAGAAAGTGTTCTTGTTTAAAAAAAAGGCACATAAAACAAGAACAGAATGTTTTTAGTGACTTCCATCTCCTATTGTCCTCAAAAAATTATTTTGCAGGACATATTTAGGCTTTTCTGGCATTGCTCAGACTTGGAGCAGTAGTTTACTACTTTGTCTGATCTTGTAAAATGATGACCCAAGGAATTAGAGAATTTTTCAGTTTCAGTTTTGTTGCAACCAAATATATGACGATGTGCTTCTGCATAGCATTAGAACATTTCAGCATAAAAATGTTTGTAGTCAAGTGAACTCTCAGACAACATTAAAGGTTTACTTGAATCTGACTCCTTTTGCATTGCTTGGAACTGTATAAAGGAATGTGATTTTACTACAAATATACCTTACTACAAATATACCTCAGCTGTTCTTGGCATGGGTTTCTGGCTAATCTCTAGGAACAGATCTCTAGAGACAATTTATGAGAAAGAATGTGAATAAAACTGAGTATTTTAAATATTAGTATTTTAAATTAGGACATTTAGCACGGTTTTAAAGCCTGAATTACTGCTACCTGTTGTGATTTATTTTATTAAAAGAATGAAGCCACCTAATATTTCCCATTAACATCATAGTAGTTACAAGATGCTTAGCAGTTTAAATCATGTAACTGATTATTTTATGACAACTGTTATTTGCATTATTGATATAGGTAGGGTAGCCAACAATTGCATTTAGGAGGAGAGAGAAAGAAGTAATTCTAGGCAGTTTTTCCTTTTATTTGGGAAACTTTACATTCATTTTCCATGCTGACAAGGTGTCTAGCTCCTTCTATAAAACTTTGAGTTATATCTGAGTGGATTAATCCTGTGAAGGCAAGTAGTTTAGTATTCCCTCATTTATATTTCTAGCCTTAAATTTGCCACTTTAGTGATTAACTGGCATTTGAAGAGAATTTCTCCCTTATCTTAAAATTTCTAATCAACTTTCTGGGTATAGCTACTTTTAATATTTTTCTTTTCCTTGCTAGTGCATTTTGATTTAAATACCTTCATAGTAGCTTTTCATAGGAATAAAATCAGTGCTGAAGCTGCTGCACTTTTGCTATGCAGAAGCTACCATTCTCTTTCAAAGGGTTTCAGAAGAAAACAACTCAACAATCCAAAGCCCCACCAAAAGAAAAAGAAAAATGTAATTATATTCCAAGTCACAATAATTTATTTTATATTAGAACAGTTTCCAAAAACATAGTCTACTATAATATGTTTGCCTGCCTTTCTTTAATAAGAAATTTCATGCCTAAAGCACCACATGAATACTGTCTTAGGGAAAAACTAGCTAAAGGATTGAAATATATTAGCCAAGGTCACTTTAATATTTGATACAGTTTTTCTCTCCAAGTATTTGTTTGCAGCTGTAAGTTTGATTCTTATTCCTGTTGCATGTACTTTGAAATTTGAATCTCTTCAAGGCTTTTCTCTTTATTGTTAGCTGCAATAAAGAGTTTTACATAAGTATTTCTTACACTCCTTATATGGAGTAAGAAAAAGACTTGTAGCATATTATGGTGTAAGCATAGTCGTGTCTAATATTATCTTTAATATAATTTCTTCAACTGTCAAGAATGCCTAAAATCCTAAATAATGTGAATTATTTTTTTATGTTGATGAAGGCTAACTAACTAATAATTAGAATATACTTTGCATTTACAGGCCCTTGCAGACCAATTTGAAGATTCAAATACATCAGTATCTGAGCGCATGAAGATTTTCTACTGTTGTCAGGTGCCTCCACATTGGGCCATACAGGTATGAAGCAACATCATTTCAAGCTTTACTTAAAAGCCTACAGTTGTTATTTTTGGTACTGCATGAGTCCAACATCAAAAGAGTATGATACAATCTTGGTTTGTAACACTGTAGAAATAAAAGACATACCCTATCAACATACAATCCCATTTTTCTAAGGAAAGAAATCAAGTTCTACAATGTCTTGCTCTCAGACACTGTGTTCTGTCATGCACAAAAGATACTACTTGTAGTGCAATTCTTTACTTTCTTTTTTGCTACAATAAAACATAGACCAAATCTTAGAAGTTTTCAATGGATCTCTTGTTAAAAAAAAACAAACAACCTTGCCACTGTCTTCCTATTTATTACTGTTTTACTTAGGCTGCTATTGCTTGCATCTTCCTCATCGAGTCAAAAGTACACTGAAGAACTTGAGCTGAGGAAGTTTTTTTTTTCAAGGCATACCAATACTGACAGTATTTTTTCCGCCTCAAAACTATACTTTTTATTTTGACAATAAACTCTTTCTAAAACAGAAATCTGCACATTAGAGTCTTATCTGGTGATGCATCAGATAAGATGCATCCTACATGCCCAAAGGTGCTTCTGTTGTTTAATGATGTTTTATTAATTTTTTATTTCTAACCTCAATGCATGTTACTTTAACCAGTCATATCTTCTAGCATTCTGAAGTTATTCCACACAACCTTTCAACAGGCATTTGCAATAGAACTAGCAAGTTTGGCTTTCATTTCCAGTTTTCAGAGTGGCACTTTTCAAGCCAAGCCTATTTTCAAAGCCAATGAAATGCTAAAATAGAAATTTACACTGGAAGGTGGCTGCCATCTTCTACTCATAACTGCAAAGAGCAATTGCCTGTCTAATTGTTAGCAAATTTGGCTCCAAATAAATCTAATAAAACACAGATGACATTTAGTTCCAGATACTGGCAAATGTAGGTTCTTTTTCCTAAGGGATTAATATCAAATAATTGCTTTGTTACAGATTTTCAGAGTTCGTTACATATTTATATCAAGGAACTGTAGTCAATTCTTAATTTTTTGACCCATGGTCTCTTCCACTATGGTAACTTCTTGGATTTGTAATAGATACTGAACCCAAGTCTATAGAGGGAGGTCTGTGACATCTGTGGAGAGCTTCAGAGAATCTGTTCAGGGTCACCAAAACCACTGCAGAGCTTCACTGTACAGGATCTCAAAGCATAATTAGGTGTCCTTACACAGAATGCTCCCATTTGCTTTTGCAAACCAGATTGTGTATCTGTCACACATAGAAATTAAGTTATTCTTTCTTCAAAAATGAAAACCTATACATGATTTTAATCTTCTCCTAAAAAATAAACAAAAGACCAAAGACAGTTTTGCAAAGTCATGAAAACATACCTTGTTTGTTTTTAAATTGAAAAGATTACTCATTTATTTTCATAAGTAGACTGAAATAATAGCTAAATTTGAAATAACAAAGACACTGAGTTATCTATGAGGAAAATTCAGCTAAGTTGAACCTGAGCTCAAATCCAGTATTGGTTTGATTGAAAACTAACATCCTTTTGTTGTGCCTGTTTGGGATAGTGATTTCTCACAAGTACGCAACAAAACTGTCAGAGCCTTTCTCTCCATCTGTGTTTTTCTTGGAGGTACAGATTACTGTGGCAAAGTATTGCTAAAAGAGTCTTTACCTCCTGCAGCCTGTTTCTCACTCAGCACTCCCAACATCCTGTTGCAGCTGGACTCCAGAAGGATAAGCCATGTGCCTCATTTAAGGGGTGGAAGTTCAGCTCTGTCAGTTCATACTTGTCATGTCTGTTCCCACTTTTGCATTATATTATAAATTAGTTCAAAGAGATTCATGAGCAGCAGTCAAATCAAAACAATTACTGTTCTACTGATGGTGGGTGTTTTGAGGTCAATACATTGTTTGAGGCTCAGGTTGAAGCTTCAAGAGAATAAATTCATACTCTCTGGCTGTTGCTTCTTGATGTCAGAAATTTCTAACATTTTTAAAAATACAAGTAGTATTTACTTATCTCTTTTGAGTAACTTGGGATTTCTTATCTTTCCAGCGACAGCTTGCAAACTTACTGTTTGAGCTAGGATGCACCAGCTCTGCCTTGCAGATATTTGAGGAGCTGGAAATGTGGGAAGATGCAGTAATCTGCTATGAAAGAGCAGGACAGCATGGAAAGGTAAGTAAAATGGGTTTTACGATTGAGAATCCTGTCCTGAAGTTAATATCTGAATTATGAAGGACTGTCTGGCTTGAGCTGACAATTCACTAAGGACACTACTTGTTCTGAGGAAAGCTCGTGTAGGAAAGATGGAGACATGACGTAAGCCTGTCATGACCTGTGAATGCCAAATAAACAGCATTTGGGGTAATGAACACATGAAGTAGAATCTAGTAAATAAGAACTTAAGTAAGAAGATTGTGACAGTAAGTCTTGAAAGTATTAAAGGAAAATGAAGTTAACAAACTATGGATGCACAACAGGGTGTAATGTGGTCATTTCAAGAAGGTTGTAGCAGTCATTCATGATGGAGTCTAGGAGCTTTTTCTGGCAAGGATTTTAGTTTTCTTTCTCACTTGATTTTAAACTATTGACTGTATTTTTAAAATCTAAATTGAATAACAATTACTTGTTGTAAGTATTAAATAATGTTAACATATTACAATTACAGTCAAACAGCTGAGACAAGAAGGGCAATAAGAGTAAAAGGTTTTAATTTGTTATGCCTATGTCGATGTTTTCCTGAAATTCTCTGCCATTTCTTTAACACTGCTGCAGCTAGGTGTGAACAGCTCTACATAAAAACGATTTACAGCCATCACCTAACTATATGTTGGTGACAGAGTTGTTTACAAGTGGTAGCAGGCTGTGGCAGTCCTATTAGTGATTATTTTGCTGTTACTATTAGAGTAATAGTAGAAAGGCTTTAGAAAATGATGCTTGGAAGTAGTGTCTGCTTATGTGTGGCTTCAGCTGTATTCTCTTTCTGGTGCAGTCTGTCACAGAGGAATTTATGCTATTAAGTATTGGTTTCAGTATTTATATGGCTTTCAAAAATACTCACTTTCAGACAAAAATATGTATTTTCTTCCCTGTACTTTCTCTCAGTTTGGTATATGGTAACAAATGAATGTATGTGTGCCTTTATGATTCCATAAGCTCTAAGACTATACTTAAACTAGTTTGAGCTTACAGAATATGGAGTTATAACTTCAAATAATAGAAAAAATACAGAATTACTCACACTTGAATGTTTTTTCTTAACTATCACGCAGCAGTGCTTAGATTTTGGTCACTGTAAGTGGACAGATATGTCTTGCTGGCAAATTCTGTGTCACATTATGCATGCCTTGGGGATAGTATGCTAATATCCTAATCCTTTCAGTACAGTAGAGAAATAGAGGTCAGTGTTTTCCATTTCCTGGAAATGCATTCTATCCTAGTTATATTGACAAACTGCCCTTAGGGAGTTATGAAAATGGTACTCAGAGAATAGGACAGGATATCGACACAGGAAACTGCTTAGAAATGCTTTCAGAATGAGGGTTTGTGCTGTGCTTTGAAAAACAGAAAATGCTGTGTAAGTACTGAGTAACAGTAGTGCTGGGGGAAAAAAGCCAGCAGCTTCAGACCAAAAAAGCCAGAAAATTAGAAACATTTAGCTGTAAACCAAGGAGAGTGCCCATTTGGGATCCTTATCAGAAGGCTTTCAGAGGTTTTATTACCAAAAATGTTTTCAAGCATAGTAGTTATTCTTTTAGATATGCACATCTTCTACCTGCTGCATTTCTTTAACAAAAGGAGACATTAATCTCCATGCATATAGTGAGAACTGGTGTTGAAAAGTGTCCTTCTCCTTTCTTTGAGCAGTGAAGGGATCTTGGAGATCTCGAGAATATTTACATTGGACAATTTATATTTGTTAATGTGTAAGAGGTGTCTTCAACTGTACTGAGAATGGACAGTACACTAAAAATGGTATTTCCCTGCTAAAGAAAAGGTGAACCAGAGATGCAAATTTTGTATTCTTCCAGTTACGGTGAGTGAGGCCTCTAAACCTTGCAGGAGCTCCAGAGCATGGTTGCTGACCTTTGATAAATTCATGAGATCTTCCTTTTAGTATCAGCCTGGTGTTCCCTTCAAGAACGTGATTCATTCCCACTATGTATTTTGTAACAGATATAGAAGGTATGTAATGGCTTCTATATGTAGCTAAAAAAAATGAGAAAGAAGAATAAATGGCTTGCCCAAGGTCATACATGAAATTACAAGGAAGATGAAATGAAAACTGAAGAGCTTTCTTTCTCTGTCACTACCTCTTTCCATGCTCATTTGTTCTGCTTCTTCATACTATTTCTCTGATAGCCTAGCAAATAATACACAAGCAGAAAAGATGAAGGCATTTTAGGAAATATTTTGAACTAGCAGAAGAATGAATTATCAAATAATAGAACTGGCAGATCTGTGCAGAGGGAGACTGTTAGAGGCTTTTAGGAAAGAAATAAAGTCTATGGGAAGAACACACGAATGGGATGGTAAGTGGAAGGTTAGGGTTGGGAAGCCAAATGCAAGATGAATCTTGTGCTTTGTATCCAGAATTCTCTGTATTGAGTAATAAAAAGGCACTACCTTTATTTAAAGCAGAATCCTATTTATTGATGTGGAATTTTTGTGAAGCCTTGTTTAATACCTATGTCCACCATAGTAGTCCAGAAAGCATGATAACAGCCTAAATCTTTCTGATGCTTATATCAACCGATTTTATAATTGAGTATTGAATTCCACCCATTCTGGTGCAGACCATACTGTGAAAAGCAGTGTTGTTAAAATTACATCTGTTTCAGTCAGCAAGGGTTATACAGCTGAGTTTTCTTCTTTTTCAGTAACTTAATTGATAATTTTATTACCAAAGGTCATTTAAAGATAATTTTCAGTTGTAAACCATATTCATTAATAATTAATATCTGTTTAAGGGCTAAGAACAGATCTCTAGTAGTTATATTTCATTTATGTGCACGGTATAAGCTGTGTGGAAAATGCTTCCTGATAATTTTTGTTGTTAAGACTAGATTTGTCTTTACAGAAGCAGGATCCTTAGCAAAGATTAAGTGTGCATTTTTGAAAATAGTTTACTACAAAGTTAGGAGAAAGATACACTTTTCTTCACAAAAACCTAGGCAAAATGAGAAATCCATTTTTAAAGTATTGTCTAGTTTTGTAGAAGAGGATTGATAAATGTTTTGACAATATGATACTTTTTAGTTTGTTCAATTTGTAGCTATGATCCTTTGTATTAGCCTTGAAAGATGTTAGTAATAAAAACATTTGTAACATGCCAGAGAGGTGATCAGATAACTAATCAGATGAAGAGAATATCAGACCTCTGGTTATTTAATGCTCTGTTTTACCTGTTTGCTGAAATATTTATTCTGGCAATAAATTCCTGTAAGCTGAGCAAGTTTTTATGCTCTTAAATGTGAAATGCAATTAGTAAACTGTTGTCTTTCTAGTCTAGTATGTGATTAGTACTAGGCACTGCGACAGAATAGCAAGCTGACCTTGGGAGTGCTCTACAGAGGAAGAGGTAAAGCAGCAGCATGCTTTTTACCTCATAGCTGGTTTTAACACAGCAACAATTATATCTTTCATTTTTTAGTTATCTGAAGGGGGAAAAAGCACCTTACCTTTTGGTTCCTAATGTGATTACCGCAATAAGAAAGCACTCCCTGCTTCAGAAAAAAATCATCTTAAAGATCTAATAATGTGTTCCTTTAATCTTGGCATAGGAAGTAATGGAGACAGGGAAGGGGAAGTAAATTGCTCTTTAACCAAACCCTCTTCAAGTGCCTTGATAGGCAAGGTTTGCTAGTGCTTCGACTAGGATAATTCTACATTTTTATTAATAATTTCTTAGGTTTTCTTTGGAGAATTGTTCTGTAGGAACTTTAAAACACTTGTCATTAAGCAATGTTTGTGATTTTCAGCCACTAATTCTTAATGGGATCCCAGTTTTCCTAGTTTAAATCCCTTTAGAAATCTAAACAACACATCCCTTCTTCACAATAATTGAAAGATCTACTGTTGTTTTATTTAACAAAAAAAATACTAAGAATTAAATGTTAAAATTACTATGCACTAAATATTTCAACACAAAATCATTAAAGAATGTTATGAGAGGATGAATTTTACTGATTGGAGGAAGAGACTTTGCTTACCTAGGGGATCATCTGAAGAGCAAAGAAAACCTAAAAAGGAGAAAAACAATAATAATTTAAATGCAGAAATGGATTCAGCTTTCCTTGTGGATAAACTGGCTATGCTAGAAAAATATTGTCAAACTTCAAGTCTGTGGCAGACTGTGTTGGATCTGTCTTGGTTCTCATGGCTCAAATAGATCATTTCTATTTGAAAAATTATAGTGAGCTGAATTACGTATATTACATTTTTGCAGCAGGGGCCTGAGGTGAGAGTTCAGTCTGAACAACAGATCATTTGTCCAGTGTATTTAACTTTTCAAAAAGCCAAAAGCCCCAGAAAGCAGACTACTACTTGTTTAGAAGAGAAACAATGATTTTATTGTTCGAGCAAGATAGTGACCCTGAGATAAAGAGCTTTTGAAGGTTGGCTGCAGCCCAAAATAGATGTCTGGGAGACCCAGCTTGTGTCTTCTATCCCATAATGCTGTATATATTCTGAATATATTTCATCTGTATCATTTAGATAAATTTCTCTCTTCTGCATCTTATATAAAAGAATAGTATCTGCAAAACCTATAGGATGAAAGAGGATGTGTCTTCAGATATAATACATGGGAAAGAACTGTTTTTTCTGAAAACAATAATTAGTGAAAAAGGAGTAACAGTTGTTGCAAGAGTCTTTATTAGGATATATAGATAATAAACTATTAGGATTTTGCATAGCTTAATGGTGCTGATACTGTGCTTTGGTGCTTATACTGTGCTTTGCTATGAAGTCAGTGCAGGCCTGATGTTAAGAACTGATATCCGATCTTGGGACAGAATACATGCTGAAGACATAAAATGAGGAGCAAACAGCTTCTTGTTTTAATTGGGTACATTTCCCTTGGCGCATTAAACCAACCCCCACCATATTATATTGATGTCAAAGTGTTTGGGGATTTTTAAAAACAGTTTGCAACCAGATTTTCTCTAGTCTGTGATACTGTGTTGGGCAAAGATAATGTGTCCTTGCTATCCCAACTGCTCCCAACTGCTTAGTCTTCAGATGAAAATTGCAAGGTGCTAAAGTGGAGTGTTCAAGCAGGTGTTTAACAGAACATCAGTTGTCCCATTGTGTATTGACTTCTCTTTGTTTTTTAACAGGCAGAAGAAATACTCAGACGGGAGTTAGAGAAAAAGGAAACACCGGGATTGTATTGTTTGCTTGGTGATGTTCTTAAAGACCACCAGTATTATGACAAGGCCTGGGAGCTCTCCAAGCACCGCAGCGCCCGTGCTCAGCGCTCCAAAGGCCTCCTCCATCTTCACCACAAGGAATTCAGGGAATGTGTGGAGTGCTTTGAACGTTCAGTGCAGATCAACCCTATGCAGGTTGGGAAATGATGCACATATGGCTTTGTTTCAGTTGGTGTGTTCAGTTTTGAAAGGTGACAGGCTTTTTAAAAAGGCAGTTCTGTGCACAATTGTCAAAGAAACAGCTCATTACTTTTCTTAGAAAATTTTTCACCATGTACTGGGAAGCTGGGCTAAAAACAGTGGCATAATGAAATGAAGACATCGTTTTACTTTCAGGTCTTTGCATGCAGCTAACTCTTTGCTGGTACAGTTGTTCTACTTCAAAGGGATCAAGCCTTTGAAAATTTATAGTTATCATGAAACCATGAACAAATGTCAAGCAAAATAGTTACAAGAAGAATGCTGTATAGATTTTAATGAAAGTATCCTTTTGCTTTATTTGATGCCTTTGAGTTGCAAACCCTGATCTTTCTATTTCACAGAAATCCTTTTCAAGTGTTCTGATCTGTCGTGCCCTGGAGTCACTGAGAAGCATTGTGTTAAAATTGCCATGACACTAGCTTTTAATGCAGTAATGAAAACTGAAAACACAGTTAAAAAAGTTCTCTTGATGAAGCAGATTATTTTGAAAGATCCTTTTCAAGCTCTTCTGCAGACAGTTTTTGTAACCTTCGTTCAGTTTCTCAGCCACTATATCCTATCCCATTAATGTCCTCCAAGTAAAAGGCATTGAGAATATAAAAGAGCTTTGTGGCTGTTGATATAAATAGTGCTCTTAGACATTTCCAGGTCCATTTGAAAATAGGATATTCCTCCTTCTTGCCCTCCAAGGAATACTGCAGGAGCTGCTGTTTTGAGTTTCACGTAACTACCTGGACTTCTGTTTTGGAAAAAGGAGAAATTTTAAAGATCTTTAGCTTTTCAAATCCCTTATCCCAAAGCTTTTCCTGTATTTTGATGACATATTTTATTCCAGTGACTGAGAGTCCTGTCCTTATTCAAACTAACTCTATATAACTTATAAACACCTCTAGAATGAGGAGCAAAATGAACAAAAATTCTTGCTTTATGTTCTGTTACTGACTCAGGAAATGCCAACAGAATCAAGGAATGGGAGAGGTTAGAAGGAACCTCTGGAGATCATCTAGTCCAAGCCCTCTGCCGAAGCATGTTCACCTAAAGCAAGAAGGTTGCGCATGACCACATTGAGGCAGGCTTTGAATATCTCTGGAGAAGGAGACTCCACAACCTCTCCACAGCAGAGTAGCCTGTTCCAGTGCAGGTTCGCCCTCAAAGTAAATATATTTTTCCTCCCATTCATATGGAAATTCCTGTGTTTCAGTTTGTGCCCATCACCCCTTTCCCTATCACAGGACACCACTGAAAAGAGTCTGGCCCCATATTCTTGTCACCCACTCTTCTGATACCGACAAGCACTTAATAGATCCCCTCTCAGTCTTGTCTTCTATTCACCAGTCTGAACAGCCCCAGGTCCCTCAGCCATTCCTCATGAGAGAAATGCTTCAGTCCCCTAATCACCTTTGTAGCCCTCTGCTGGACTCTCCAATAGTTCCTTGTCTGACTTGAAATAAGGAGCCCAGAACCAGACATGGTACTCCACACGTGGGCAGAGTAGAGGGGGACAAGAACTTCATTTGACCTGTTGGCCACAATCTACTTAATGTATGCACCCCAGGATATCATCGGCCTTCTTGACCACAAGGGCATATTGCCCTTGGCTCATGCTCAAGTTGTCCACCAGCACTCCCACCCAGGTTCTTCTTGGCAGAGCTGCTTTCCAGGTCTCGTTGAGTGTCAGCACAGGCTTTCAGTCTATCAGACTCTCCTGTGTATCATAAGCAAACCTTCTGCAGGTACACTCTGTCCCCTCATCCAGGACACTGATGGAGACTGTACACTTACTGATCCCCAGGGAACACCACTAGCTACAAGCCTCCACTAGACTCTGTACTGGTGAACACAGCCCTTTGAGCTCCTGCATTGTTGGTTCTCAGTCCACCTTACTGTCCACTCATGTAATCCACACTTCCTAAGCTTACCTACTCAGATAAGAACTTTACTGAAACCAAGAGGACTCCCAGATAATACAGGGCTGCAGAAGATGGCCTACAGGGTTCAAAATCAAGAAATATGTTGCTGAGGTGCTTTCTTATTTTGTGTCCTATCTAAAGGAAGGTTAAAATGAAGATCAGTCCAAGAAAAATAGACCAGTCCATATAGGAAAGAGAACATTTCCTCCTCTTATTGCTCAGGAAGCTCTGTTTGAGATTCAGATGAATTGTTACAAAGAGACTGAAGAAATGGATAGTGTGGATTGACATATTGCTGTCTTCTGAAGTCTGTCTGTATTCTGTCACTACAGAAATGCATTGTTTCCTATTCCAGGATGTCTTGTGAACAAAGAGCAGAGAGGAAGGTGATTCTAGATGCAAGGACTTTAATACAAGGAGTTGTTCCCAGTATTGTGAATGATTTATCAAGTAAACAAGGACTTCTTAGTACAAAGAATTTTATTCTTTTTTTGTGGTTATCAAAAACTTTTTTGGAGGAAGGAATTTTTAGACTGCAACAAGTGATTCCCTACAATATCTAATGGATAAGATCATTCTGTGCCAACCCTCTTTTAATTTCGTGTACTCTTGATGAACTGGTTGACTTTATTGAGATCTCTGAGGTAGATCTTTGCAGTACAAGCCGACCACCATATTAAACTTGGGAGAATTCACAAAGCAATGAAAGTTTTACTGTACAAATACATCTGAAACTTGTCTTCAATAGCTTTGCCAGTCAAACAGTTACTTGTACTAGTGAATGGCATGCATTTTTCTTGCATTTTCACTGTCAGCATCTTGCAAGGCTAGACTGAGGGAATTCCAGTGATCAAAGAGCTCATGCAGGGCATTCTCCAGCAGTGAAAGTCTGCATAACAAATCCTGCAGCTTGTTAAATTACAGATTTGTTAGTACCTGTGCTGAACAGTGTGTGGTTCTCTATAACCGGTCACTTCACGTTTGAGTTTTACAGACACAAGAGTGTTCATAGCACCTTTTCTGTGCCTGCACCGTTCTCCACCATGTCACAGTCTGGAAGAAAAGAATAATCCCCTTTTCTGCTAGACTATTTGGCTTATAACTTCTCAGGCTACTTTATTGGGTGTGAAGCAAGACAAGTGACCTCTCTCCAATCTGGGAAAACAGTCACACTTTAGAAGTCAGCTTACCATCTAATTTGAAGTTTTGAACAATGCAAGGAGAGTGTTATTCTCAACAATTCTTCTTATTCATCTTGCAATAGTAGAAGTAACTTGAACTGGAGTTAAATTATGATAAAAGTCCCTACACTTATGTAAAACTACAGTAAATTATGTTGGTGTGTTGCATTCAAAAGAAACTGAATTGTAAGGGAGAAAAATGATGCAGAAAAGAGCAATTAGTAAGATACTCAGCTGGGATTTCACTCAACTAGAGCTCTTAAATTGTATTGCAGTTACTAACTCCAAAGATTAATTGGGCTCTACAGGGTATAGGTTGTTTCTAATCTAACACTGTTGTACCACTAAGAGTATTCTACTGAAGATTTTACTGGATTCTGAAAAATCTATGCCTATCCAAATAGCAGAAATTGCTTTAAAATTGAAAAAAAAAAAAATAAAAGTTTTGTCAGATATGATTTGGGGTTTTTATTTATTTTTTGTAAGGATTCAGCTCTACTGTAATTAGGTTACTTTGGAATGATGTTGCCACTCATATAAGAGAATTGCTTGGACATTCTCAAAGCATTTCTTAATTATTTAGAATTATTAAAGACTTGCCTGGAAATTCCTGATGGCAAGTTTTAACAAAGAGTGCAAGGCTAAATTATCTTCCTTTTGCCGGTTACTGCCTTCAGCTTTGAAAAGGATAAAAATGTACAGCTTGTTGTGTTTTTCCAATCAGTAGTGAAATTTGAATCTTTAGGCAATGCACTTTTTTTTATTTCCAAAAAATAACTTTGACCAAAGTTTTTTTTTTTAATCTTTGTACAAAGTTTTCCTTACACTGCCTTTCAGTTGGTCACTTTGCTCAGAGCAGTTGTTACATCAGCCAGAGGGATCAGCAGATTTCATGCCCTCCTCGATAAAAGGGGAATTCTCAGGATTCTTTCCACAAAAAATAGCTTAAGTCCATTTATATAGTGTATCCAAAATATATGATTGAAGCATCACTGTAGTTCTTATTTTCATTGCTATGGTTGATCAAAGGCAAAGAACTAGGTTCTTTTGGTTGGTTTGGTTTAGGGGGGTTTTATACTGCTTTTTTTTATTGAGGCCTGAAATTTTAATTCATGTTGTTCTTTTACACAGTTAATTTTCTATATGTTTGATGCTGAAATTTTCTTAACATATTGTGACAGTCTTCCATCTGCACAACCTATTGCATGTTCTGTATGCTTTATGCCTCCATATCACAGCATCTCACAAGGTTCCTTAGTTCCCAGCTCAGAGACTTTAATGTCATTCTTTTTGCTAAAGGATCTTTTTTGTGCACCTTTCCCAACCTTCTCTATTGTATCCAGTTCATAGTATTATAGTATCAGTCAGGGTTGGAAGGGACCACAAGGATCATCTAGTTCCAACCTCCCTGCCATGGGCAGGGACACCCCACACTAGATCAGGCTGGCCAGAGCCTCATCCAGCCTGGTCTTAAACACCTCCAGGGATGGGGCCCCAACCACCTCCCTGGACAACCCATTCCAGTTCTCACGTTTTTTCTGTTCAGTGGAAACCTTCATGCCTTCATACATAGTTACTGATAGGCAAAATACTTTGTTTCAAATTATTAAGAATAGAAAATGTTTATCATTCTTTGCAGTCACTGTATGGTTTTTGCTAGGTACCTGTTCATACAGCTTTTCTCCACAAAAGTAAATCATTTTACTTTCTCCTCCTGATGTAAGTTCTCCTTCAGAAAGGAACTCAAAAGCTTAAGCATTAGTAAGCCACTTCCTGAGAGATGCAGCTGCTCGCCATCAGCCTCAAAAAATTAAAATGGTGGAAGTTTTAGTCAAATCAGATTCTGGAATCACAAGCTCAGAAATGAGACTGTAATGCTGTTTATCATTAGAATTACAAATAATGCAATAATTGTTTTTCACAGAATGTTAGGGGTTGGAAGGGATCTCAAAAGATCACCTAGTCCAACCCCTCTGCCAGAACAGGATCACCTACAGTAGGTCACACAAAAACACATCCAGGCAGGTTTTGAATGTCTCTAGAAAAGGAGACTCCACTATCTCTCTGGGCAGCCTGTTCCAGTATCACAGTGTCATACTCACAGTGAAATTTTTTTCCATATGTTCACATGGAACCTCCTATGCTCCAGCTTTCACCCATAGGCCCTTGTCCTGTCATTGAACATCACCGAGAAAAGCCTGACTCCATCCTCCTGGCACTCTCCCTTCACGTATTTATAAACATTAATGAAGTCACCTTTCAGCCTCCTCCTCTCCAAGCTAAAGAGACCCAGCTCCCTCAGCCTTTCTTCATAAGGGACGTGTTCCATTACTTAATCATCTTTGTAGCTCTGCACTGGACTCTTTCAAGCAGTTCCCTGTCCTTCTTGAACTGAAGGGCCCAGAACTGGACACAATATTCCAGATGCAGCCTCACTAGGTAGAGGGGGAAGAGAACCTTGCTTGACCTGCTAACCATACCCCTTCTAATACACCCCAGGATGCCATTAGCCTTCTTGGCCACAAGGGCACATTGCTGGCTCATGGTCATCCTTCTATCAATCAGGACCCCCTTTCCCCTTCCCTGCTCTCCAATGGGTCAGTCCCTAACCTGTACTTGCACATGGGGTTGTCTTTTCCCAGATGCAAGACTTTACACTTGCCTTTGTTCTATTTAATTCAATTTTTCCCCACCCAACTCTCCAGCCTGTTATGTTCCCTATGAACGGCAGCACAGCCTTCAGGTGTGTGAGCCACACCACCCAATTTTGTATCATCAGCAAACTTGCTTCCCTCACCTGGGTTGTTGATGAATATATTGAATAGTACTGGTCTCAGTACTGACCCCTGAGGGACTCCACTAGATACAGACCACAAGGCTCTGACTTCTTTCCTTCAACCAGTTCACATCCACCTCACTACCTGATCATCCAGAACATACTTCCTCAGTTTAGCTGCAAGGATGCTGTGGGAGATGGGGTCAAATGCTTTACTGAAATCAAGGTAAACCACATCTGCTGCTCTACCATCACCTATCCACCTGGTTATGTCCTCATAAAAGGCTATCAGGTTGGTCAGACATGGCTTCCCCCTGGTAAAACCATGTTGATTGCTCCTAATGACCCTCTTATCCATGATATGCTTTGAAATTGCAGCAAGGATAATTGTTCCATTACCTTTCTGGGGATGGAGGTGAGGCTGACCAGCCTTTAGTTACCCAGGTCCTTCTTCTTGCCCTTTTGAAGACGAGTGGTGTTTGTTTTCCTCCAGCCCTTGGGCACCCCTCCTGTTCCCCACAACTTACCAAAGACAACGGAGAGTGGCCTAGTGATGACTTCTGCCAGCTCCTAAACACCCATGGCTGCATCCCATCAGGTCCCGTAGGTTTATGGATGTCCAGGTTGTTAACTGCTCCCTAACCCAGTCCTCATTAACAAGGGAAACTCCTCCTTTGTCCTGACTTCCTTAGGGATCTGGGGCTCATGAAGACAGTTAGCAGCAGTATAAACAGACAAAGAAGGCATTCAGTAACTCTGTCTTCTTTGTATCCTCTGTCACCAAGGCCCCCACCTCATTCAGCAATGGGCCTGCATTGCCTCTAGTGTTAGTTTTGTCTGCAATATTTAAAGAGGCCCTTTCTGTTGTTCTGGACTTCCCTTGCAAGGTTTAGTTCCAAGGAGGCCTTAACTTTCCTAGCTGCCACCCTCCTACATCCTCTGATGACACTCATACTCCTCCCAAGTGGCCAGCCCCTCCTTCCTTGATCTGCAGACTCTTCTTCAACTTGAGTTTGCCCAATAGTTCTCTATTTAACCATGCAGGTCTCCTGGCTCCCCTTCTCAATTTCATTGGTATGCTGTGATCCTGAGCTTGGTAGAAGTAGTGCTTGAATGTTAACCATTGTCTTGGGCCCCTTTACCTTGTCCCATGGGATTTCCCCTAGCAATTGCTTGAACAGGCCAAATTCAGCCCTGGTGAAGTTGAGGGTTGTGATCCTTCTTGGTCCTTCAATTTCATACTTGTGATCCTTCAATTTCATACTTGATCAGTCCTGTCTCTACCCTTGTTTTCATGTCCACAAAGTTATTGAGCAGGAAAGAAGAGAAAGGGGAGTTAACAAGGTAGCAACCATGACATGAGTGCTGGGCTTTGGGAAACTTGCTGGATAAGAGGCTTAAAAAATCAGAATGAGCAGATGTTTTTTCCTATTAACTTTGCTCCCTGAGTTTTGGGAAACATTTTTTTCTCCTTGTATGCAGTTTCTTCTTGAATGATGAGTTTAAGCATCATGAAAGATGACAGACTGACAACACTAAAGATTTTCATGTTTGCGTAGGCCAGATGTAACTGGCAGTTCTATCTTCATGTTCATCCTTATGCTGCATACTTGGGCCATCCGTGTAGGCCCTCAAATACAAAAGGATATCTTTATTGTCAAGCTTGTTCTGTTCTTTTCTTGATATCATTATGACTGCCCACCAAGGTGCCAGATATGACACCTAAGTTTTGAAGCAGATTATCTATGAAGTCTAGAGCAGATCTGCAGTTAATCTGTAAGAGGTAGAAGCACCTTGCATACGAACAAACAACTTTATTCTCAACCCTGTAAAATCCCTGATTTGCAAATGTTTCTTAAGGTAACTTTTCTGTGTTTGAATAGCCATTATGGTTTCCTAAAAAGAACTTAAGTTATCAAAATTGCTTGCTTCAGAACTAGTACCTAAAACACAGGGGGATGTAAACATTAATAAGATATTTTGAAAAGTAATATGTTGTGCAATGTACAGTTAACGTAACGTGGTTTTCCATCTTCCTCTTTCCAACTCTTTTCTCCTCTCTGAATTTTTTTTCCAAGAAAATCTGTTTATGTTTCTTACCTTGGCATTTAGAATGGGGAAACAGCTGAGGCTTTTGCAGTAGGTGGCATTACCTGGGATAATGTTGCAGCACATTATAAAATGTTGTGTTTGATTTTGACTCTGTACATTTAAACAGCATAATGCTGTCAGAATATGTTCTCTCAATATACTTGTCATTTAATTCAGTTCTGAATTACAGAGTTTTTCTCAAATGTAGCACTGGTTAGCTTGCAGAACTTTGTGGAGAGGGAGGTACTCTTGGTGAATCTGTGTGAGTGAGGTATGTGGTTGTAACAGCTGAAGATTTACAATGCAAGATTATTGAGATGGTAAAGTTCTGCTCCCTATGCAAGGCATTATTTATGTACATTTCTGACTTTAAGCACCGTGTTGCAAACTGGAGAAGACTGATAATCTGGCAGGTAGAAAAGGCTATCATTTTGAAGAGTTTATGTTCAGTCATTAGAAATGTTTCTTGTAAAAGCTGATTTCCATTCCCTAGTATGTGAATTTTTCACAAGTTAAAGCAAAATATGTAAAATTCTAAATAACTGTCACTCTCTTCTCTAGATTAACTGTGTCCAGTTCTAGGCCCCTCAGTTTAGGAAAGACGTTGAGTTGTTGGAACATGTCCAGAGAAGGGCAACGAGGCTGGTGAGGGGTTTGGAGCACAAGCCCTATGAGAGGAGGCTGAGGGAGCTGGGTGTAATGGGTTGGGGGAAACCCCCTTCCCACCACAGGCAGAAACAACGACTCAGACAAAGGGATTGCAAAAGTGATGGAAAGCTTAAATAGGAAAACAATTTAAAAACAAACACCAATGAAAGCTTTACAGAGAACCACAAGCACCGTGACAAAGAGAGAAATCCCAGAACATGCCCAAGAACATCCCATCCCCACCTGGGGGTACACCCAAACCCCCCCAGGGCTCTTTCCTCCCTCCCAACCCAGCCTTGGGTCTGGGCAGGCCCAAGGGAGGCGGCTCACGCCATTTTACCTAGGCTGCAGCTGGGGACGAAAGAGGAAGTGGAGACCCCGCATGGGCATTTTATAGGGGAGCAGGGCATTGTGGGATTGAATACCTGCCTGTGACCACCCCCTGGGCTGGGCCCACCCCTTGGGACCTCCCAGGTGTGTTCTGTGCAGTGGCATCCGGGCCAGCACCCAGCCTAAACTACCACACTGGGGTTGCTTAGCCTGGAGAAGAGGAGGCTCAGGGGAGACCTTATTGCTGTCTACAACTACCTGAAGGGAGGTTGTAGCTAGGTGGGGGCTGGTCTCTTCTCCCAGGCAACCTGTGACAGAACAAGAGGACACAGTCTCAAACTGTGCCAGGGGAGGTTTAGGCTGGATGTTAGGAAGAAGTTCTTCATAGAAAGAGTAATTGCCCATTGGAATGTGCTGCCCAGGGAGGTGGTGGAGTCACCATCACTGGAGGTGTTTAAGAAGAGACTGCATGAGGCACTTGGTGCCATGGTTTAGTTGATTAGATGGTGTTGGTTGATAGGTTGGACTCGATGATCTCGAAGGTCTTTTCCAACCTAGTTAATTCTATTCTATTCTATTCTATTCTATTCTATTCTATTCTATTCTATTCTATTCTATTCTATTCTATTCTATTCACTCTTAAGGGTAAGTGGTATTTTGGTTAAGTAGTCTTTATATAGTCAACACATTTTTTAATCTATATTTATTAAAACTTTGAATCTAAGCCTTTCCTGTATTCTGCATGCAGGATATTGTTTATTCCAGTGCAGTGCTATTATGATAGCTGAAAATTGAGTAAAAATTAGCAATAGTTCATGTTTGAGCATCCAGGCAAAATTATTTCTTCTGTGCAGTAATACATATACATATACATATACATATATATATATATTTATATATATATATGTATAATATCATCCTCTTTTTTTCTCTCCAGCTAGGTGTATGGTTTTCCTTGGGCTGCGCATACCTTGCTTTAGAAGGCTATGAAGGTGCTGCCAAAGCATTTCAGCGTTGTGTGACATTGGAACCAGATGTATGTACTTTTCAACAAGTGATTCAGATGGCTTATCTAAAAGCAACACGGATGTTTTCATTATAAATAAGCAAAGCAATAATGAAAAACTTGTTTAAACGTTAGCCCTTTGAATAAATTAAACATTTACATCAACAGTGTATTTTTGTTGAGGGGCATCGTAAAAATACTTGTGCATACTTTGTCCAAGTATGTGTGTGTGAATGTTAAAATATGTTTGAGCACAAATTCCTTTATGCTTGCATACATTGCTAAAACAGAGAAAAGGGAATGAATAGACTGTGAGGAGTGCTGAAAAGAGAGATAAAACAAAAAAATGGTATTAAAATATTTAGTCCTCTAACTAATCAACTTCTGAGAAAAAAGTCAAATAACTAACTCTTTATGAGCATGGGAAGAATGGAGCTTGTCAGCCAGCTTTTCAGGATGCATGGGGCAACCATGTGTACAATACTGCCGGCTGAGTGTGACTGTGCATTGAGATAGTGGAGGTGTCAGCTGGATTACCTCTTGGGAATGCACTGTCAATACTTCAGTCAAAAGGCCTAACGGCCAGCATGTTGTTTGCTTAGAGCTAATGCCTCCTATTTGATGGAAGCTATCATTCATTCTTTTCCCCAAGAGAAAAGAATTAAAGCAATGAAAGATAATGGACTGTTCCTTTTTCTTTATTAATAATAGGAAATAACTCACTGGGGGGTGGAAGTACATACAGACATCTCTCTGTTTAACTGGAGTTTTTACTTTATGTAGTGATTTTTATTTTATTTTTTTTGGCTTAGTATAACAGATTACTTCCAAGCAGATAGTAAAATTGTGTTCATTTATCTCTCTGGGGCCCGTGCTTGATTGTATTCATATGAACAAAGCATCTGACTTCTCAGTGGGTGAAGTGGTATTTCTTTTGTGCGTAAAGGATGCTAGGCTGGCTCTTTGTTATGGAAGTGAAACCTATCACAATGTCAGCAGGTTTTTTCATGAATTTCAGCCTCCAAAAGGTTGCCTAACATGGTTTAAATCCTCCTTAAGACTGAGGATAGCCTTCAGTACCAAAGTATATTTCATTGCAGAACCTAGGTTCTGTTCCTCAAATTCAAACTGGTTGTCACTTTGAATTAAGGAGTGCAGCTTCAATTTTACAGCAGTGTGAAGAAATGGGCAGAAATCATCTCTGACCTTGGCCCTGCTGGTTTTATCAGAGAATAGGTTGTCTAAGCACTCCATAATCCTTTTCAGCTAAACCAGTTGATAAACACTGTTGGAACTAACCCTATTAGTTTTGCCTGAGATGCAGCAGGGGACATTCAGATGTTTGGGGTTTTTTTCACTAACAGAGCTGTGCAGTTAAGTAGCTTCCAGTAGCTAGTGGATAGTGATGAGCTGCTGGGGGCACTGACCTCTCAAGCCATCCCAGTTAGATACAGAACAGGATGCCTGTTTAAACAGAAGGCAGGAGATGACTTAGCATATGCCAACCAGAAGGTGGTTAATTGATATGTACATACCTTATTGTTTCTCTAGTCAATAGTATTTATTTATATTATTTCTATTTCAGTGTAGTATTTTGACTGCCTTTTAGGAAATATGTGTTAAAACATGCAATTAGCAAAATTATTTATATTTCACAGTAGTTTATTTTACATATTTTTGTTAAGTAAGCATAATATAAGTGAAAATTTTTTTGGATAATCTTCTTCTATGATTACAGAATGCTGAGGCCTGGAACAATTTATCAACTGCTTATATCCGATTAAAACAGAAGTAAGTACTTCAAAAGGATTAGAAGATAAAACTTCTGAAGTAAATAATGGAGATTTCCTCCTTTTTTTGTTTTTTTGACATTGAGTTTTTTATTCTTATATTGTGGTTACCTCATATTTGTAATCCTACCCCCTCAGTTCTTTCTCCCAGATTGGACACTGAAAGCATATTTTACAGGATATAGAGTTTCATAAGCTTAACTGGTAGGAACCTCTCACCCTACACTTTTTTCTTGTTACAAGTATTTATGATGTAGTAAAGTACAAACAGTGCAAAATATTAATTTTAAAGGTGGAAACTAATCTGACTGTAAGGTTAAAAAGATCCATCTATGTCAAGCAATCTATATAATAGAATAATAATAATAGAATAAACCAGATTGGAAGAGACCTTCAAGATCATTGCATCCAACCTATTATCCAACCCACCTAATCAACTAAACCATGCAACCAAGCACCCTATCAAGCCTCCTCCTAAACACCTCCAATGATGATGACTCCACCACCTCCCTGGACAGCCCATTCCAATGGGCAATATATATGAACCTATGTCAATTCATACCACATTAATCTTGGTAGGTTTAGAGGGGAAAAAGGCAGTTTACATTATCAAAGCAGATGGAGATCTGTACACAGACTGGCTTGCTTGTTCTTTTCCCTCCAAATTAACCAACGATACAGGAAGCCTTAACCTAAATTGACTTCCTTTCATATTTTGTATTTCAGCTGAATGTAATAAAAGTTAATTGTAGACATGCAATACCTGAAATAATAGTTGAGAAAAATTTTCAGTTGTCCCCAGAGAATGGAATAAAAGAAGAAGACAACTTTTTTGAAACCTTATTCAGAATCTGACATGAGTTTATACAATTAGGCATTCAGGAGGCAAACTGAAAAAGAACAGTAAATTTCCATAGAAGGATAAGTTGATAAATGTTCAAAGGAAATGTGGGAAATAATATCATAAATCAATTGAAGAGGTGGTTTGATAGGCTAATGGGAGCAGGAGCAGAGGAGAAAATAAATATTAGAGTACTTATGACTAAAAAGTAACATAAATTGAAGGCTTGTTTTAAGTTTTCAGTAGTTCCCTTCATCTTCAGCAGTGCTGTGAGAATGTCAAATTTACTCTCTTAAAACTGTGTCTTGTGGATTACTTCTTTTGCATGAAGTTTAAAAGGGTGTGTCAGATGCTCAGTGTACCGGCTTATGCTTGTTTCATAAAAATATCTTTAATCAATATAATTTTTCTGGCCATCCACTGCAAGACTGAGAAACTACTAAGTGATGAATTTCACTTTATTGTTCTAATTTTATTAAGTTTAATCTAGTCTTGTGATTTTGCATATAGACTTTGTGACATACTTCATATTGTATCAAAAACTGTAAAGAGGAGCATGTTTCTGAGGGGGTTTTCTACAGGAATCATGTGGAAGAGGAATATGTGTATAGGAAACCTTAACTCAATATTACATACTGATAGCTGAGTATGGCCTGTATTTGTTCTGACGCAGAAACTCCTTCAAACACTTGTTCAGATCAAGACTCTGTGAGTTAGTTTAACCCCCTCTCAAACCAGGGTGTACCTGTAGTAGTACACTTCAGTATCATTTATTCTGGGGGACTGAGTGATGCTGAAAGTTCAAATTCTTATTTTTCAAGCCTCTACCAAAAAAGAAAAAGTGGAGGAAGGATTTTAAAAAGGAAAATAAAATTTGCATATTTAAGTTACCTGTTTTCTTCTGCTCCTTCATCAAAATCAGGCTTGACTACAACTGGGTTCTTAAATGAGTCCCACTCACAGAATGTACAGAGCCTCATAAAACAGACAAATAAATAAAATGTGGAAGTCAGTTTGAAAGTGTATGCAGACAGCTTGCTGACACCCAAATGAAAGAGGTTTTGTGTATTCTGAATTTCTTCCAGGAGAAAATAATTCAGATAAAAACAGACTCTATCTTCTGTTTACCAGAAAAATTTCTCTGGGTTCCAGGAGGCATTTGAAACCTAGATCTCATATTTCTCAATCTGTGTCTGTCTCTCTGTCCTTTGGGTGCAAGATTCATGATTTCCAAAACAGGATGATGTACTGGTACTGCCTACTGTTTCCTGTTTGGATGTGAACTGATTTAACTGTTGCCCTGGTTAAGGATACTCCATCATTATATGATTTGTTAAATATCTAGGGAATTTATTTTGAGAAGCTGGAGGACTTTATTAGCGTAGCAAGAGATTTGAGGAATACAATTTTCATCCCAGCCCTCTGGTCCCATATCTACATTAAAGAGCTTCATCTGCCCTCCTGATAACCTATCAGGAGAGATCTAATCCTGCAGATCATAGATGTTGAAGAGCAGTTTCAAATATGGTTTCTTCATTCAGCCAGAGTACTTTCCAGCCTGTCAGATATCTGTGGCAAATACCATCTTCCATCGTTGCAAAACCACAGAGGAAGGAATACCTCTCCATTCTTCTCTGGTGTATCTATCATAATTGGGATCTGAAATCCCTTACTCAGACTGTGAACAGTGGAAGGGACACAATTGTTAGTACATTTACTTAGTGACGTCATGTATATCAGTGTATCAGAAGAGAGAGAAAAGGGGACTGAACACAGGAAGACCCCACCTGTGGACTGTTCTGCTTTAACAATGCTGAATGACCTCTTGTCCTTGAATAATTTTGCTCTATCAGCCAGCTCTCTTCACATGTGTTTGATAACTTCTTTAGTACTATGGGCTTAGATTGATAGCTATTTACATTTCTCCCTGACCCAGCCATTCCAGACTTTTAATTGTTTGATCCAATAGTTAAGTATTCCCCTCTGATGGGTGGGATATTTACACTGTCCTGGACCCTCTCTTTGAAACTCAGCCAACAATTTCTTTGTGCTGTCTTTCTTTAGACATATCACTTTGAGCAACTTACTCAAGCAACAGAGCCATTGAACTGAAAATTTTTAAAACAAGCCATATTTATATGATCTTTATTAAGAAGAGATTTAATGTCATACTTTCCCAAATACAATTTTTGCCAGACTGGGAAAGTTTTTTCAAGTTTTCATTTAAAGCAATTTATTCCTTTGTGGTTTTTCCTCCATATTACCACTGTCCACTTGAGACTAAACTTCAAACTCTTGAAGTTCTAGTAACCATATTATTCTGATTCTCTAGCAAATCTTGGGTTTAAGTTTCAAATTTATTGAAAATTTTAGCAGTACATTTAAAGCTTTAAACAATAGGCACCCAGATTTCACCAACATACACTTCAGATTGCATTAGCACTTGTGCTCTCTGGCAGCATTGGTTGCACATCATGTAGGAGGTCGTATCTTTGTAGGTCAACTGCTTTCAGCTCATATTCTTGATCTGGCCAAAATGTCTAATGTTTTTTTGTGGTTCTAGTTAAAAATTCAGAAAATAAAATACTGACACAATTATATTGAATTTGGCGCATTCATAATGAATATCTGTAAAAATGTAATTAAGAGAGCTAACATAGGAGTTTCCTATTTCAGACTCTACAAAGTGTACTGTGGAGTGAACTGAGACAATGTAATTGTCAAGAGAGATTAAATAAATCAGTATTGTAAATTATGAACAATGACTTCCACACTACAGTGTTTTCTAAACCTAACTTTTTTGAATAAGCAGCTTTATAGTTGATACCATGCCAACTGATTTTAGTGTTGAATGTTTCTATATTCAAGTCTTAACACGGAATTATCTTTTTTACTCTTTTTTATTATTAATTAGAATCAAAGCATTTCGAACCCTTCAAGAAGCTCTCAAGTGCAACTATGAGCACTGGCAAATATGGGAGAACTACCTTCTCACCAGTACAGACGTTGGAGAGTTTTCAGAAGCAATTAAAGCTTACCACCGGCTGATGGACTTGAGAGAAAAGTACAAAGATACACAGGTGAGGAAATTACCTTGTTAAGTCATCCTATATGTTCACTAATTTTTCTTATGAGACAGAGATTTCTGCTGATAATGGTATCAGTGATGATAGTACACATACCAGGGAAGTTATGTAGGCAAGCCATTTATTTTTTTGAGATCTAGACTCTAAAACAAAGTATTTGGGGAAAAAAATGGACAGAATGGTAAATTTTGCATCCAGATCGTGTTAGATTTTGTGGAAGGCCAAATACGAGCCTTGCAGTTTTAAGATCTATTCTTACATAAAACACAACATAGCCTCATATTTCTGTATTGTTCCTGCATATATTAATATCAGAAATAATATAAACTATTTAGTTTATAGGTAAGCTTTTCCCATGTGTTTGAAAATTACACAAATGAGCCTTTGAGAATGAAGTTTCATAGACCAAGTGCATTGCAGTCGGAACATCGATTCTTAGTAATTGTAACAAAGACAAAGAAAGGAGGTGTTTTGCTCCTAGAATTACATAGAATAAACCAGGTTGGAAGAGACCTTCAAGATCATCACATCCAACCCATCAACCAATCCAACCCACCTAAACAACTAACCCATGGCACCAAGCACCGCATCAAGTCTCCTCCTGAAAACCTCCCATGATGGTGACTCCACCACCTCCCCGGGCAGCACATTCCAATGGGCAATCACTCTCTCTGTGTAGAACTTCTTCCTAACATCCAACCTAAACCTCCCCTGGTGCAGCCTGAGACTGTGTCCTCTTGTTCTGGTGCGGGCTGCCTGGGAGAAGAGACCAACCTCTGCCTGTCTACAACCTCCCTTCAGGTAGTTGTAGAGAGTAATAAGGTCACCCCTGAGCCTCCTCTTCTCCAGGCTAAATCATCTTTCACTGTAGTTAAGTTCATTTAACTTCCCTGGTAACTTTCATTAAAACTGCAAGTTTATCATTCTGGATCTGGTATCTGAAGGTTCTCTTATTTGAGCACTGTCAAGTGTGATAGTCTAGCTACTAAAAATGGTTTGATCAAGTGAATTTTTAGAGGAAAAGAGCTGTTTGGACAGCAGTTCTGGAATAAGATTAACTAATAGCAAGCAGCATTTAAAAATTATTGGGTTCATTTCTAAGGTTTTGTCCCATGGTGTTTTTTGTTCAGTTTTTAGTAAACACATATTATTCACAAAAGTGAAGAAAGAGCACAGATAGTGTGATGTCATACTAAACACAGTCTCTGCACGCTGACACCCAGTTCATTGAAAAGTCATGAAAAAAGAAAGCTCTATGGCTTGTGTGGGATCCTGGGCAACTGAGCATTGGTTTATTAGATTAGTGTGTATGGCAGTTTACAATCTGTCAATGACAGAAACAAAAATTTAACACTTAAGACAATGATCTAAAATGGAAAGCTCTGGCACACTGCTAGTACTTTATGATGACTAGCACAACTCACTTGCAATTTGAATTATGAGTTTTAATCCCTCAGATTCCAAATCATGAATGTAAGGTGAATTTTAGAACTTTTGGACTATTAATAGTTGATCGCATTTACTATTGTTTAAGTGAAAATCCAAGCTGTTTTAACAGAAAAGTAAGAACAGCTAGTTTGTCCTACCATTTTGTAAAGGCTATATTCTGACAGTTTGAAGGGAGAAGGGGTAAACTGTTTAGCTGATATTGACATGCTACTACAATTCCTTAATGATTCTGAAAAGGTACCAGGTCCTGTGAGGAGTGGCTGAGGTAACTGGGGTTTACTGCGATTGAGAGACGGAGACAAAGCTTGTTGCAAGCAAACTGTCTACTTTACCGTACAAAGTCTTTTCTTTATATAGGCTAACATAATCAAAAGCCACTTGTGATTGGTAATTAGATGTGTCCGTGCGACAGTTACAGACTCATGATTGGCTGCCGAGAAAATGCCAGGGAACACACATCCCTGAGCAAGGCCCAGACAGGTGTTAGACAAAAGGCAAACGATCAAGCATCGCTTATCCAACTTCAGAAAGAAGACAAAAGACTCTCTTGCAATATTTACCAGCTCTTATTCTCAGGTCGTTGTGTGGCTTCCTGAGTTGCAGTGGCCGTTGGTAATCAGCTAAAGGCTTTTTTCTCTCTACACAGTTGCAGTTTTTTCCCAAGGTCTGTGGCCCACAAGAGCTAAAACATTTCCTTCTATCAGCTGAACATTGCTTGAGGTTCTGCTCCCTAAATTCAGTCTGTCAGGGGTTGGTCAGTCTGGAGAAAAAGAGGCTGAGGGGAGACCTTATTGCACTCTACAATAGTCTGAAGGGAGGTTGTAGCAAGGTGGCTATTGGTCTCTTCTCCCTGGCAGCAAATTACAGGACTAAAGAAAGTGGGCTCAAGTAACAGCACAGGAGATTTAGATTGGATATTAGAAGAAACTTCTTCACTAAAAGGGTTATCAAACAGTGGAATAGGCTCCCCAGGGATGTGATTGAATCCCCATCCCTGGAGATGTTTAAAAGATGCAGAGATGTAGCGCTAAGGGACATGGTTGAATAATGCTTGGAATGTTTTTTCCAGCTGAAACAGTTCTCTGATTCTATAAGATGTATAAATTTTTCCCCACTTTTTGGTTACGTTGGTGTATTTCATAGTTCCATTTTTATTTATTTGGGTTATTTGGCATTTCTTGTATCTGATAAAACTTAGTAATTAATTCCTGGAATGCATGTTAATTGAGTCATTCTATAGAAGAAAGTTGTTTTAGGAAAATTACATATCAAAAATGCTTAACTGCATATGTTTTTATTTTAACTATAATATACTTTTGATTAATGTCATAATTTTTACATAACTTTCTGCCAGTGAACTCCATCTTGGTATGTGAGGATGCATCCCCTGTCCTACTTTTTTTTAAAGTAGTGGTATATTTGTGTAGAGATAATCTTTGAAATGGATTTTATTGCTCTCTCAATATTAGTATTGCTATTAGTGTGATTTCCTCTAACTATTAATACCAAATAGCCAAAATAGTTGCCAAATGATAGGCTCACAAGTCAGCAATTAAGAGCATGAAGTTGTTTGTATATTGGCCTATCCCGACTGCAAGACTTACGAAACTTCTATTTTGTTTTCATCATTCTTTCAGTCTCATACATGACACAGAAGCAGTCGTTGACTTAATAAGCCACAGCTTTTATTTCCTTCTAATTCACCATGTGAGCCAATGTCTTAATTTACATTTGGTGTTTCTCTTTTTTTGAGAAACACTGAGGCACTACAAAAGTGTTTTCTACTTTTCGGTGTCTAGTTTGGGGCAAAGAGTCCTGTTCCTTTCAGGGGCACTTGGTATTGTATAGTATTTCATCCAGGCAATAACCACTTCCCATTGAGTTCACTAGCAGCTGCATGTGCTCAGCATTTCTGCAGGTCAGTTGCCTTGCAGTTTGCACTTCATCCACTATACATCTTTCAGTTTCTGCAGGTAATTAAATACCTGTGAACAGCAGTGTCTGCCAATACAATAATTGATCTGCTTCAGCCTGCTTGCTGATACTGTATAACAGTATTATAAAGTGATATTATCTGAGAGTTTCCTATGCTGTTCTCTATCACACTAGCCTCTCCTGGTAAGCCAGTTTTCTGGGTTTAGATCTTTGGGCTCTCTATGTCCACCAACCCAAGAATCTTAAAAATTATGTATAGAATAGAATAGAATAGACCAGACCAGACCAGACCAGACCAGGTTGGAAGAGACCTTCAAGATCATCACATCCAACCTATTATCCAACACCACCTAATCAACTACACCATGCAACCAAGCACCCTATCAAGCCTCCTCCTGAACAACTCAAATGATGGTGACTCCACCACCTCCCCGGGCAGCCCATTCCAATGGGCAATTAGTTGAATTAATCCCCCTATTACATTTATCATTGCATGTACTGATAGTGATTTGAGTTGAAATACAAACTCTTTCCTGCTGCTTTTTTAAGGTGCTGGCTATTCTAGTGAGAGCAGTAGTGGATGGTATGGCAGGTCGCACAGGAGAGGCAGCAAGTGGATTGAAGGGGAAATTGCAAGAGCTCTTGGGCAGAGTGACTTCACGAGTGACAAATGATGGGGAGATCTGGAGACTTTATGCCCGACTTTATGGAAATGGACAGAATGATAGCAATGAAGATATTGAAAAGGTAAAATGTTTTGAGGTTGATGATTTGATTGGTGCCACACTTTTGGTACAAACCTTCTGTTCTCTGACAAACTGTAGTCCTCTAGAAAAGACACGCTTTTGTTCCAGAAGTGTTTTGCTTTCACGTTCCTCTATGTTTATTTTTAGTATCTCTAACAGTAAAATATTTTGCAACAGCTTTTGTGGATTTTTTTTTAAATCTCCCTTTTTTTATCAGTATTTCATTTTAAAACATCCTATTACAGCACATGTGCACTGTCATGGGTTTGTATACTGAAACTTTTCTTGCAGCAGTTCAGTATCTATAATGTAATGGTGGTGATTGTTGGTTTTATTTCAACTGGAATCTTTGATTCTGAAGACAAGATACTGCAGCTTCAGGACTGAAGTGGATCTTAGTGGCACAATCCAGTGGCATTATAAGCCGTCTATTCTATATTCTTCTTTGCAATCATTAAGAAAAAATGCTTTTAAGATAGTCTATACTACAGTTAGAGCTTTGTCCTTACCTGCTTTAAAATTGAATTAAATAACACTATTTGATTCTTAATCTCTGAACTGTAGGTTTCTTTTCACCCGTCTCTGAATTTTACTGCATTTCTTGTTCCTATTACTTCCCAGGTAATTCAATTGATTTCTAAAGTAACCTCTCTGTGATGCTGGAAGTGTTTACTTTGTTGTATGCTGGAGTGTGCTTTGCATATGGTATTAAACGTCCAAAAGTCACATAGCCTTGTACACTCCAAAAATACTTACACGTTATCAGATCTTCACTGAAGCTGAAAATGCACAAGGTCAGCATTCAGTATGTGTTTCCTAGTGGGGGTATGCCTTTGGCCTGGGCAAACATGTCAGTCTGGGGTTTACATTTCCCTTGATGTCAAGGATGCCAGGCAGATGGTTTGGCCTACAAACTGAATGCCTGTGGGGTTAAACTTATAATTATTTGGGTCTTAATCATTGTCTTCCTTTTTGTGCTCTGCCCTGTAAAATGCTTTGTTTAATCATTGCCAGTGTCCATTGTACCTCCAATTCCTCCCTTTTTTTCCTTCTCTACTTTTCTGTACCAATGCACAATAAAAGGGATTTGGCCTGTTCAGAATTCAGAATTACAGACACTGCAATATCCTGTAATATATCCTCAAATTCTTACTCAGACATGCAAAATAGCAGAAGCCTTGTCTATATTATAAATGCAATCGTTTTAGAATCTGGTTACATCACAGTATTTTTCACTAACCCACTTAAAAACATGTTTTCAATTTGTAGAACAGACAGCAATTTGTTTCCTCATCAGACTGATATTGGAACATGCTTGCAGTCTAAATTGCCCTGCAAAATGGAATTATGTTTATCAATACTTAAGGTATGCTTACATGTGTACCCAAATATATTGGTATAATGGTACCATAGATATAGATCATGAAAAAGCAAGTCTGTCTACTGCCCCAGCATATAACAATTCACAGTGAAAAAAATTAATTTACAATGCACTACATAATCACTGGCAGCTTTTCTGATACATTAGCAAGTGTTTAAAGCAGTATTTATTGGCTTCACTAGACAAGCACCATTATTTGTCTGTGAGAAATTAAGTTAGTTAGTGGTTAGTTAAGTTAGTGGTTCGATGTCCTTAAAATGAGGGGCCCAGAACTGGACACAGTACTCAAGGTGCGGCCTAACCAATGCAGAGAACAGGGGCACAATGACTTCCCTGCTCCTGCTGGCCATACTATTCCTAATGCAGGCCAGGATGCTATTGGCCCTCCTGGCCACCTGGGCACACTGCTGGCTCATATTCAGGTGGCTGTCAATCAGCACCCCCAGGTCCCTCTCTGTTTGGGAGCTCTCCAGCCACTCCAACCCCAGCCTGTAGCTCTGCGTGGGGTTGCCGTGGCCAAAGTGCAGCACCTGGCACTTGGACTTGTTGAATGCCATCCCATTGGACTCTGCCCATCTGTCCAGTTGGTCGAGGTTCCTTTGCAGAGCCCTTCAACCCTCTAACTGACCAACAACTGCTCCTAACTTGGTGTCATCTGCAAATTTGCTGATGACTGTCTCAATCCCCTCATCCAGATCATCAATGAAGATGTTAAAGAGGATGGGGTCAGCATTGATCCCTGGGGGACACCACTGGTGACTGGCCGCCAGCTGGATGTGGCACCATTCACCACCACTCTCTGGGCTCGGCCCTCCAGCCAGTTCCTAACCCAATGCAGTGTGCTCCTGTCCAAGCCATGGGCTGACAGCTTGGCCAGGAGTTTGCTGTGAGGGACGGTGTCAAAGGCCTTACTGAAGTCCAGGTAGACCACATCCACAGGCCTCCCCACGTCCACCAGATGGGTCACCTAATCATAGAAGGAGATCAGGTTGGAGAGGCAGGACCTGCCCTTCCTAAATCCATGTTGGCTGGACCTGAGCCCTTGGCCATCCTTCAGGTGCGCAGTTATTGCCGCCAGGATAATCTGCTCCATCACTTTCCCTGGCACTGAGGTCAGGCTGACTGGCCTGGAGTTTCCAGGTTCCTCCATCTGACCCTTCTTGTGGATGGGGACCACGTTGGCCAGTTTCCAGTCATCTGGGACCTCACTGGTGAGCCAGGACTGGAGGAAAATGATGGAGAGTGCCTTGGCCAGCTCATCTGCCAGCTCTCTCAGCACCCTAGGATGGATCCCATCTGGTCCCATGGACTTGTGAGTGTCCAAGTGGCTCAGCAGGTCCCGGACTAATTCCTCATGGATTTCCAGGGCACTACACTGCTCCCTGACCCCATCACCCAGCTCAGGAGGCCACTCCTCCTGAACTCCTTCTGCCTTGCTGTTAAAAATTGAGGCAAAGAAGGTGTTCAGGACCTCAGCCTTTTCCTCGTCTTCAGTCACCATGTTCCCCTCCAGGTCCAGTGAGGAGTGGAGGTTCTTCCTGCCCTTCTTCTTATTGTTAATATATTTATAAAAATGCTTTTTATTGTCTTTGACTGAGGTGGCCAGCTTCAGTTCCAGCTGGACCTTTGCCTCTCTAATTTTATTCCTACATAATCTAACAACTTCCTTGAACATACCTCGAGAAGCCTTCCCCTCCTTCCAAAGGTGATTCAGCCTCTTTTTCCCCCTTAAATCCTCCAGGAGCTGCTTGCTCATCCAGGCTGGTCGCCTTCCCTGCCGGCTCGTCTTTCGGCACGTGGGAACTGCCAGTTCCTGTGCCTTCAAGAGCTCCTGTTTGAAGTAGGTCCAACCCTCCTGGACCCCTTGGCTCATGAGGGCTGGTACCCAGGGGACTTTACAAATAAGTTTCTTAAACAGGCTGAAGTTCGCCCTCCGGAAGTCCAAGGTGAAGGTTCTGTTGGTGCTCCTCCCTCTCTCCCTGCATATTGAAAACTTCACTATCTCGTGGTCACTGCACCCTAGGCAGCCTCCCACGATCACGTCTCCCACCAGCCCTTCCCTATTGGAGAATAGCAGGTCAAGCAGAGCCTGTCCCCTGGTAGGCTCGCTTAACAGCTGTGTCAGGAAGCAGTCCTCCATTCGCTCCAGGAATCTTCTGGACTGCCTCCTCTCTGCTGAATTAAGTTCCCAGCAGATACCTGGCAGGTTGAAGTCGCCAATAAGGACAAGATCTGATGATCTTGAGACAGCCTCCAGTTGTTTGTAGAACAATTCATCAGTCTCCTCATCTTGGCTGGCTGGTCTATAACAGACTCCAACCAGGATGTCAGATTTTTTAGGCTGCCCTGTGATTTTAACCCACAGGCTCTCAATCCCCTCATTTTCCACCTCAAGTTCTGTGGCAGAGAGTGACTCCCTAATATACAGAGCCACCCCTCTACCTCTTCTCCCTCGCCTGTCTCTCCTAAAGAGTCTGTAACCCCTGAGTGCAGCACTCCAATAGTGTGTGTTATCCCACCATATTTCTGTGATGGTGACTATATCACAGTCACCCTGGTGGACCAGGACTTCCAGCTCATCTTGCTTATTGCCCATGCTGCGTGCATTGGTGTACATGCACTTCAGCTGGGCTCCCGACTTTTCAGTTAACCCTAACTTGTACCCTACTCTTTCCTCTGCAGAGGGACTGATTTCCTCACCCACCCCCTTTAGACCTAGTTTAAAGCCCTCCTAATGAGCCCTGCCAACTCTAGTGCTAGGACTCTCTTACCCCTTCTAGATAAATGTACCCCATCAGGACCCAGCAGGTCAGGTGCGGTGAAAGTTGTCCCATGATCAAAGAAACCAAAGTTCTGCCTCTGGCACCATCCCCTGAGCCAATTGTTGATGGTGTGGGTTCTCCTGTTCCTCTCAGTGTACTCCCCTGCCACTGAGGGAACTGAGCAGAACACCACTTGAGCTCCTGCCCCATCAATCAATTGTCCAAGGGTCCTGAACTCCTTTTAAATCACCCTGGTGCCCTTCTTGTCAATCTCATCACTCCCAGCTTGTATTACCAGCAGAGGGTAATAGTCAGAGAGCTGGATCAGCTTTGGGAGTCTCCTTGCGATGTTCCTAACCCGCGCCCCGGGTAGGGAGCAGACCTCCCTGTGGGATGGGTCGGGACGACATATGGGTTCCTCGGTACCCCCAGGAGAGAGTCCCCAACAACTATAACCCTTCTCCTTTTCTTTGTGGAGCTGGTCGTTATAGCTGGTGGGGACCGCTTGGGCTTAGGCTCCTCCCCGGATGGCTGCTCCTCAGCCCTCTCATCCCCACTGCCCTCAGCCTGCAGGGCCTCATACTTATTATGCAAGGGCAGCGGAGGAGGAGGAGAGGGCCGGGATGTATTTCTCTTGCCACCCCTGGCAGGGGTCTGTATCCATCCCTCCCTGTTTCCAGGTACCCTTCCCTCAGCAGGGGAGATCTGCAGAGCCTTCTCCCACAAATCTAACTCCCTTTCACTTTCCCTTATTGATCTGAGCCTAGATACCTCCTCCTTCAGCTCGGCCACTTCGTCCTTCAGCTCTCCACCATGCTGAGGAGAAAGTTCACCTGGTCACACCTGACACAGATGTTCTCTCCTTCCCCCTCTATTCCAAGTGCCAGGCCGAAGCATGCTCTGCAGCTGGCAGCCTGGACTCCCGCGTGCTGATGAAGCAACTCTGTCTGGGTAGATGCTGTTTTCCTACCCTTCATCCGAGTGACGACCATGGTTCAACGTTTGAGTGAAAACAAAACACGAAATATTTTTTTTTGATTATTTTTTCCATGCAATCAGTCAAGAGACCAGCTCTCGAGCCAAAATGGTGCCGCACGCACAGCCCGGGTGAGATTTAAACCTCCCGCGGCTGACATCACGCTCCTGTTCCTGCACAGGCTCGCGAGAGCCCCCTGCCTACTGGGAGTCCTCCCGACCCGCAAAACCCCGAAAGGAAGGAAAAAAGCCGAGCAGAAAGCTCACAATTCAAGCTGAGCGGTTCCGAGCACTGAGTCCGGCACAGCCCGGGCAGGATTTAGGAGTGTAAAACAGCAAAGTACTTCCTTCATTCAGTACATTCAGTACTTCCGTCTTTATTATGCTGAATGGAGTCCAGTCCACCCCTTTTCCACCCAAGAATCTTTCCAGCCTTCATTTCCTGATGATTGATACCCAGGGTATGAAAATCTTCTGTCCCTTGAACTTTCCCTATCTCATAGCTGCTTCCTTCCAGGATAAATTCCCCTTCCAGAAGCTCAAACAAACAGCCCAGGAGACTTTGAATTCTTTCCGCTCCCTGACATCTGTCAGCAAACCCCCTATAATTTGCCGGTCTGACTTAGACATGTGCAGGGACTGAAATAAGACTGCTGTAAAATTTCTTGTTCCTTCTCTTGGAGATTCTTGCCTCTGCTGGCCAGAACTACTACCAATTATAATCCTATGACACTGGGTTACTATGAAAAAATACAGTTTGCTTTGGCTTGACTTAACACCTTTACTCCAATTTACAGCAGCATGAGCAGTTCAGTTGCCTGTGCTGTAGTCACTAGAACTCCCATGGGAGGGAGAAGGTGGAAGCTTCTAGGGTGATGACCCCTCATGTTCTGATTCCTGTCTTTGCCAACAATCAGAAGTCTGCTCTGAATGTTTTTTATTCCTTTTTATGACATTTAAAATCTTGTGGTTTAACCCCAGCTGGCAACTAAGTAGTACGCAGCTGCTTACTCACTCCACTACAGCAGTATGGGGAGGAGAATTGGAAGAAAATATTTAAACCTCATGGGTTGAGATAGGATGGTTTAATAACACAACACAAAGAGAGAATAACCAAGAATAACAGAAATACTAAAGAATAATATAGAAAGTGTAGGAGAGCAGAAAGTATCTATGGAAGGTTTCAGGACAAGAAAGACCAACAGGCCGCTGATAACAGAAGAATGGCCTGATGCGAAGACTGCAGTAAACAACCTGAAGTATGAGAGAGAAGGACACCTGCCTCCATGCAAGAACAGCTCAACCTGATATGGGATGAAGATAACAATGGACAGCTGCATATCAAAGAAGAAAACTCAATTAGCAACAGGGGTGCAAAAATATCAGGGAATTGCTTAGCCTGCTCGATTTTTCCTATATAAACTGCTTGTTAAGTACCAATGAACTATTCCTGCTTCACCACCAAGGGAGTCCGTACATGCATTCCAACCTGAAAGCAAGTGAAGCATGATGCAGTTGCTCACCACCCAGAACCTGGTTCTGAGCCACTTCCCTAGTTATATACTGAGCATGATGTCACATAGTATCAAATATCCCCTTGGGTAGTTAGGGTTAGCTGTCCTGTCTGTGCCCTCTCCCAACTTCTTGTGTAAGTTAACTCTATCACATTCAAATCCAGGACAACCCTTTACAAGAACAATTGAGGAGCTGTAATTGAACCAAGCCGTGTAACTTCTGATATGTATTTGTTTCATATTTCTGGTGCTACAGAAGAAAACAAAACTCAAAAGCAATAATTTATTGTTTCTGATTAAATTTTTTATTTATTTATTTTTTCTTAACAGGATCCTCTCTTTCCATGTCGCTTACGTTTATTTTTCCTGTTCATTCTGAGAACCAGAGGAATATGGCAGCTAATAGCTGCATCTGTAAAATACATTGTTTGGGAAGAATACATAATGTTTTTTTATGCATTCAATTATATCTTATTTGGGTACAAAATTGCTGCTCAAAGTGGGAGTATGAGTATTTTTATGTTTTTCTTGTGCATTTAATTATGGTGACTTGGCAAACATGGGTCACATCCATCAGTCTAGACAGATTTTTAAAGGACAGAAATTAGACACATATTACTTTATATGCCTCTCATACTTGACATGCAATATAGGTGAAAAAGATCTGTGTTAACAGTTGGTGCTTACCATTGCAGAGAATGACAGTGCTCCAACTCACAGGAAATCAAACATATTAAAGATACATTCATTTTCAGCATTGAGCATTAATTTCATAGAAACGTAAAACTAAGCTGGTGTCTTAGATTGTTTTCTCACATAGTGATAATTTTTTTTCTTCCTTGCAGTCACTGCAGTGTCTTACCAAGGCACATAAATGTGAAATTCAGTCAAGTGACTGGGAGAAAGATGTCTCTTCTTTTAAGAAAGTAGTGAAAGGAGCCATAGAGATTGCACATGGTGAGTTCTACCTGAAAATAACTTTTATTATTCATGAAGAGTGTAGCAAATATTTATTAAGCTTAGTAACATATAATCTGATTAATATTCTACTTTACCCATTATATTTATTCCTACTATTGAGAGTCTTCTAGCATAGATCATGAAATGATAGTGCATACAAAAATATATTTGGAATGAGGCATAAATTATGTTGGGCGAGTCAGAAAACATACAACTGCTAAGCATGGAATCAGTTCGTTTCACAATCTAGCAATTTCATAATGCAAGGGAAAATGTATCTGTAGTTCATCTCAGGAGGTGGACAAAATTTAGACTCTGTAAATCTATTTACTGTGCTGCGATATTTACATTCAAGAAGGATATGTATACCTCTGGGGTTTAGAGGCATCTTCTCATAATTGCTTGGCATTATTTTTATTTGTGTTTCTTTTGAGGTTATTTACCTTTAAATTTTTGTTTGGAAGGCATCAAGACTTTTAATTAGATGTTGTTTAATGATTATTGCTATAGAGGTAATGCTTTTATTGTTTTGGGGTCCTTTTCTTCTATGTTTGGCTTCTAGTGGCTATAAAGTGCAGCAAAACCAAATCTAATCATCAAGAAGCTTTGCAGATACTTTCTTCAGCTCGGCTCAACTTACGTGGCTTGTCATCCAAAGGAAAGGTAGGAATGTTTGAACGCTAGGAATCTTTGTTCTGCTGCCAGAAACCATTTCTCTCTTTTGAGTCATATGTAATACCTGTCTGTCCCAGTGTATCGTCAGATGGATATTCACTTCTATGCTGTTGAGGATTCCAGTTTTAAGTAGATCTACATTTTCCTTCTTCCTGCTAGGGTTTGACTGAAATAAACTAACTAGTCTAAAACATAGCACTGACATTTTAGAGTAAGTTAGAATTTTCCTTAAAATTGTGGGAAACAAACTCAAATATTTGGAAGAAATCAGTAATTTCAAAGATTTGTTCCTTGTGTGAGTAGTCATGGGGGAAGCAGGGCAGTCTCAGAAAGAGTGAATGTAAACTTGCAGAAAAGCCCAAAACATGTCAGGATTACTTTGCATCACTTGAAGTGTTTTAAAAACAGGGCTATCTGTTACAAGCAAAAACGGATTTTAAATAGTATTTTCATGGATACCCTATGAATTCAGATAATGAGTTGTTGGCAAAAGTTATCATGTTTGAATTGCATGTTTGGGGTTTGGTGTCGTGCCTTCATTGCCAGGCACTCAAAGAGCCATGTCTCGCTCTTGCACCATTATTATCCTGATTTTACCATTCATCTTGCAGCATGAGACACAGTCATTGCTTAACTGAGGATTGATATGGAATGTACTTCCATTCAAAATACACTTAATGTCTTAAAGACATATTCTTCCTAGCTATGTGGGGGACTTAGTAAATGTGAACTACAAAGTATAAGTTTTATAGCACGTGTACACGTGTTACAAAGTGTTGATCTGTCAGCAGTGTGCTAAACTTGGCTCACTCTTTTTTAAATCCTATCATTTTAAGGGTAAAAGCCTAGGAAAGATGTATAAGCTTTTAGATACTGGTATAACTAAGTCTTCAGAATGTGGTCAAAAAAAGCCACACCATGTTTGTTTTGTTGTGATTCATAATATGTGGGTTGTTTTTTGGTGTTTGTTGTTGATATGGTTTGAGGGTTTGGTTTGGGGTTTTTTTTTGTTGGTTGGGTTTGCATTTGGTTTTTTCAGTGTGTCGAGTGAGTATAGAGAAAGCAAGACTACTTGACATAAATTCTATGAATACAAGTACAGGTGGTTTATATTATGCAATGTTTAAAGCTATTGGTATGACCTCACTGTTTTTGCATACTTTCCAGGATGCCATCTCATTTTTAATGTGAAGTCATACTGAATTTCCAAAGTGTGTTGTGGTTTAAAAACTCAATCATCTTCTGTAAGATTCTATGCACAATTGAGCACTTTTTGTATATGTGTCCAAGCTTGACTGCAGCATTTCTTTTCCCTGCCTTGTCAGTCAATAGTTTTGTAGGTTTGGGTTTTTTTTTCTTTATCATTTTAACAAAGAAGAGCATTTTTTTTTTAAATGGGCTATGAGCAGATTTGGTAATTAAGTTTTCAGCAAGAATAAAGGGCAGAGAAGGTAACTTCGAAACTGTAACATTCCAAAATTTTATGGTCAGGACATGCAATTTAAACACAACAGCAGTTTTTGTGTTCTCACCTGTCCTGGGATCTCCATCTCTGACGTTACAGCTTCTGTATTGTGCCATGCTCTTGATACACCCACAGTCTGCTGAAGGCTACAGCTATGGCTCTTTATTGCAAATGCATGAAATTTGGGTACTGTTGTGGGGCAACATGGGACGCAAAGCCCAAAGAATTGATGGTGCATAAAACTTCTCCATGTTGCCTCTGGACGAACAGGTCTCTAACTGTGGGAGGAAAAATAAAATTACAGCATATTGATTTATTTAGCAATCCTAGCCAGGAAGAACTAAACTTCTCTGTCACATTCCCAGCATGAGGTTTTGGGGCTTAAAGTCAGAAAAGTTTCTGTATTCATAGCAGGTGTGTGTTCTTGGTTTTGTGTAAGATGTTCCCATGTTCAATGACAACATTGTTCTGAGGCACATTGAAGACCTTGGTTCAGGCTCTTTATGTACATTTTTGTTTATATACTTCTCTATGTTACCCCGTGGTGTTTTGATGATATCATGATGTACAGATGGATTCCACAGAAATTTATTTTCTTGATTTGTTTTTGTCCTTAGATGTAGGCTTTTCAGTTATGTCAAATGAAATATGAATTGCTCTCCCTTTATATAATAATGGGGAAGCACATGTTTGGATCCTTCAGCTCCCCCTATATTTCTGTGGAGTGGTACCTTACATAGCCTCCATATTACTTCAGTCAAGTCACAGGTCCTGGCCTTATAATATCAACACATTCTGGTGCAAACTCGGCACACATAAAGCTCCAATCAGAGGCAAGTTATTTAGCATACATGAAGGTTAAGATTGTTCATGGGTTAGCTGCTTTGAGTTTCTTTTAATGTCTGAAGATCTTTAAGAGCAAGCTATTTTTATTAGTCTATAGTTTTTTTGTTTGCTCTTGTATAACATAATTACAAACAGATTGATGCATCCACCCACACATGTCCTGTCATCAAATATTAAAAAACATGTTTATCTGAGGTTTTGGAGGAAAAAAATCAACAGAATATGACACTGGGGAAAATGGGCATTAAAATTCATGACTAGTAATTTACCAGCAAATGGGTTTAACGTAAGCTGCAGTGACAGTATGTGAGATGCTCGTCTAATTTGAGTTTTATGTAAAGTTTTTTACTTCTGATGGGATCAGGAGTCAGCATAGGCAGCCAGATCAGAGCAGGAATCCAGCTTCCACAGGAAGATTCAGCCTCTTTGGCAAAATACCAGATGTGTGGCACAGACTTCGTGTGTGTGTGTGTGTGTGTGTATGTATGCACCTTCTGTTTATTAGTCACAAAATGCCCTTTTTAAAGAGAGAAATACCATCATAGGTACTGAAAATACAAACATTGGTGATTAGCTTGCTGTGTTTTATCTCTACACCGAAAGAGAAAATGTATAAATGTATGTGTATTTTAAAATAATGCCTTTCTATTTGTCATGCAGCAACTTTTTGTAGATGTAACAAGTAATGAAGTTCACAGTGAGATAGCTGATGAGGTGAAAGCTATGGACAACATGATTGCTGAACTTCAGGAGCTGAGCAACCAGCTGAGAGATCAGTGCTGACATAAAGACCGTATTTCACAACAGGAAGACAATAATGTCATGTATCTTTTGCCACAACTTTTGTTGATGAAATTCTAATGCAACAACAGTCTCAATAAACTTTTTTTCTGTACAGTCCTGTTCTTGTGGTCAGCTTTGTTGTGCTCAGCAGCTCAGGCTGCTTTTTTAATTTTTCATCTGCTGTCAGGGTGTTACAAAATAGATTCTTCAGGCCCAGATTTTCTGAAGCAGAACTGCTTGTATTGCTGAAGCAATTATTGCAGATTAGTTCCACCTGACTACTTCACAGCCAGGTCCCTGGCCTCCATGGGACACCCCATTTATGTTGCACATGTGGAGCAGGATTGGTGCCATGGCAGGAGGAGGTGCACAAGCACACAGCAGAGGCAGGAGGTGGGCCCAGCCTATCAGTCTCACCATCAGGGCACATAGCCAATTGGAGGATGCATCTGATTGCCACTGGCCGATCAGAGCAGCTGTAAGGCTGTCCACTCAGTGCTGTGAAGCTGCGGTGGGATCAGGGCGGAGTGACAGGGAGCAATGGAGGGCTGCAGGCAACGGCTGGGCCAGGCCTGGGCCTGAGGTGGCTGCTAGGTTGTTTGGGCACTTTCTGGCTTTAATTTGGTGTTAAGTGCTTACAGGGGAGGAGGAATTCAGTCTTTATTTATTATTCTTGCAATACAATCAAAGTCTAATTTAAAATACTTAACATCTGACTAGACCTGAATGAGTGATTTTCATCTCAAATCTTTTGCATTGTTTCATTTTTGAGCATATTTGCTATAGCTCTTTTTAAAAGAGGATATTTTTTTTTTCCCCCCAGGGTTTTCTAGAAACCTATGCAAAATTGTTCTCTCACTCATCATGATTTTGGACTTTTCTTCTGTACGAGAAGGAAGCAGTCTCCAAAAATGCAGCTATCAGTATTCTGGGTATGCACCATCTAGGGTATACTCATTAAAACTATGCTGTTACTAAATGCCAAGAATGCTGTTCATGAAGAGAAAGTCAAAAGATAAGAGGAGACCAGACAATGAATTGGATTTGAAGCAGCAGTAAAAATGTGTCATTCTGCTGTGTGACAGGTAAAACCATCTTGATGTCTTTGTAAAGCTTTGTATCCTTGTAAATCTTCTTAGAATGGAGAATTATATCTTGCTGGCAGTATTTGAATGTGAGGTTCCCACAAAAATTACTATCTTAGCAACGGGTATATCTGCTAGTGAAAGGAGAGTTGGCTCCAAAACACTTCTGCATTGAAATGGCCCAGAAAGGGAAGAAGCATTAAAGCTCATGCAGAGTGAATTTGCTGCAGAAGCTCCCATTCTTCTGCTCATATACACAGTGAGGAGTAGCTCACCTGACTGGAAAAAGCAGTATTGTGACAGACTCCCACCACTACTGTCTTTTTATAATTGTATTTTATAATAGAATCAAATAAACCAGTTTGGAAGAGACCTTCAAGATCATTGCGTCCAACCTACCATCCAACCCACCTAATCAACTAAACCATGGCACCAAGCACCCTATCAAGTCTTCTCCTGAACACCTCCAACGATGGTGACTCCACCACCTACCTCCCTGGGCAGCCCATTCCAATGGGCAATCACTCTCTCTGTATAGAACTTCCTAACCTCCAGCCTAAACCTCCCCTGGCACAGCCTGAGACTGTGTTCTCTTGTTCTGGTGCTGGTTGCCTGGGAGAAGAGACCAACCCCTTCCTGGCTACAACCTCCCTTAGGGTAGTTGTAGAGAGCAATAAGGTCACCCCTGAGTCTCCTCCAGGCTAAGCAACCCCTGATCCCTGAGCCTCTCCTCATAGGGCTTGTGCTCCAAACCCCTCACCAGCTTCGTTGCCCTTCTCTGGACTCGTTCCAGCAAGTCAACATCCTTCCTAAACTGAGGGGCCCAGAACTAGACACAGTACTCAAGGTGTGGCCTAACTAGTGTGGTGTACAGGGGCAGCATGACCTCCCTGCTCCTGCTGGCCACACTGTTTCTGATGCAGGCCAGGATGCCATTGGTCCTCCTGGCTGCCTGGGCACACTGCAGGCTCATGTTCAGCCTACCATCGACCAGCACTCCCCGGTCCCTCTGCCTGGCTGCTCTCCAGCCACTCTGACCCCAGCCTGTAGCTCTGCATGGGGTTGTTGTGGCCAATGTGCAGAACCCGGCACTTGGATGTGTTAAATCTCATGCCACTGGATTCTGCCCATCTGTCCAGCCTGTTGAGGTCCCTCTGCAGAGCCTCTCTACCCTCCAGCAGATCCACTCCTGCCCCCAGCTTGGTGTTGTCCGCAAATTTACTGATGATGGACTCAATGCCCTCATCCATGGTATGTTTTACCTTGTTCACAAAGGAAAAGAAAACAAAAATCTACAAAAGCCTACTCTTTACAAATAGCATCGTTCTAAAAACTTTTGACAACTAGTGTTGTGACAGCACGCTAGTTTTGCTCTTATAATTAATGTAATAGCAGGGAGATACCTGCAGAGACTTAGAAGTACGCCATTAAATATGTACAGACAGTCTACATTATGTGGAAGATGGAGAGACTGGAGTTGGCTCACTATTCAGGAGGCCCTGGCTTTTCAGAATAGTTAACCATCCCAGAAGATCTCAGCCACTTCATCCATGAGACTGAGCACCTGATGTAACTCTCTTACCAGGTATGTTCTTACTACCTCTTTCTTTGCATTAACAGCATTTTCGTTGTCCTTGTATACAAGATGAGCCTATGCTGCTTCTTTGGAGTTCATCACAGGTGCCTTTTAAAAATTCCCAGACACAAAAGCCACCTCAGTTTGTATAGTACTCATTTTCTCTACTCATGTCAGCACCATTTGCTTTAGAACAGCTCTAGAAGACCATTGTCATGAAGACAATGTTAGTATAAAAGCTCTGATTGTTAAAAAAGCTTGCTAGTATGGAAAGAGGAAGGAACATTACTGACCAGACTACAGACTTTCCAGATCTCCATCTTATAGGCGGCATATGTCTTCTGACACGAGAGTGTTTTTCACTTGGGTTACTCCCATGACAACTGCAGAATCGAGGTTTAGTAGAACTGGACAGTCCTTTCCTCATGTAGTTATCACACCTACAAATACCACTGTAACATCAATGTTATTTTCAAGTACTCTGTGTACAGTTGCATGATGACAACTACTTGGTATATCAGGGCCTTGATTAAGTGGTATTTTGCAAGAATGTCTTAGATTTCGTAGTAGAACTTAAGTTGCTTCCAATCTTCTTTTGTTTTCCCCTTATTTGAATTAAGTATTAAGGACTACCCATTGTATTGGGTTTGGCTGAGATGGAATTAATTCTCCCCAGAGCATCTTTCATAGTTCTGTGTTTTTCAGTGATGTAGCTGGGTGTTGATAACACACCAGTGTTTTGGCTACTGCTGAGCCAAGGCTGTGCTCTTCCAACATTTCTCCCTCAGCAGTAGGCTGAGGGATGGGCAAATTCTGGGAGGAGACAGCCAGGCCAGCTGACCCAAACTGACCAAAGGGGTATTCTGTACTGTATGATGTCAGCTCAGACATAAAAGCTAACTGAAAGAAGGAAGCGTGGGATCCATTTTTTGATGGTGGCTGTCCTCCAAAGAAACTGCTATGCATATTGAAGCCCTGCTTCCTGGGGAGCAACTGGACATTGTCTGCTTATGGGAAGTAGAGAATAATGTCTTAGCTCTTGCTTCTGTGTGCAGCCTTTGCTTTTGCTTTTCATCTTATTAAATTGCTTCTATCTTGACTTACGCACCTTTGTTGTATTTTACCTCTCCTGTGTCCATCTAAGAAGGGGAGTGACAGTGCAGCTTTGGTGGGCATCTTGCCCCCAGCCAGGGCCAAATCACCGCATTCATTTTTGTTGTCTGTCTGCTGTTAGAGTTAATTTGGTGTGAAATGGAAGTAAAATGGATGAGTCCAGAAGTTTTCATTTTTGACCTGTCCAGACAGGGAAGTCAACTGTCTCAGGGTTTTGATGATGAATACAAAGGCAGTAAAGCTTGAAGGAAGCATGATCTATGGAAAAGAATGTATTTCCGTGGCCTAAGATTGTTTGTTTACTGTTTGTCTTTGACCTAATATGGTTCAAGATACAACATCTTCAGGCACTGGTGGTTAGGACCCAGGGAAGATCTGACCCAGAGGGCTCTGTCTACACAGAGAAAGTATACAAAGCCAAGTGTAATGCTAGAAGGTTTTCTTGGGCTGGGACATTACTCATAACAGAAGCGAATGCTCTTAAGGCTGGTGGAACCACACTTGCTCAGGTCATCCTGAATTACCAGTGTGCACTTGCAGCCCAGAAAGCCTATCACAGTGTGGGCTGCATCAAGAGAAGCATAGCCAGCAGGTCGAGGGAGATGATTCTCCCCCTCTACTGTGCTCTGGTGAGACCCCACCTGGAGTACTGCATCCAGTTCTGGAGCCCCTATTACAAGAGGGATCTGGAGGTGCTGGAGTGTGTCCAGAGAAGGACCACGAGGATGATCAGAGAGATGGAACACCTCTCCTCTGAGGGCAGGCTGAGAGAGTTGAGGTTGTTCAGTTTGGAGAAAAGAAGGCTCCAAAGAGACCATATTGTGGCCTTCCAGTATCTGAAGGGGGCCTACAAGGAAGCTGGTGAGGGACTTTTTAGGGTTTCTGGTAATGATAGGACTAGGGGAATGGAAAAAAATAGGAATGGGTAGATTCAGATTGGATGTTAGGAAGAAATTCTTCACTGTGAGGGTGGTGAGACCCTGGTAAAAGCCCCATCCCTGGAAGATTTTAAGGCCAAGTTGGATGTGGCTCTGAGCAGCCTGATGTAGTGTGAGGTGTCCCTGCCCATGGCAGGGGGGTTGGAACTGGCTGATCCTCGAGGTCCCTTCCAAACCTAACAATTCTATGAATAAATGCCAGTGAATGCCTTCTATGTCACATCATAAACAATGTTCCTTCCACCACACTAGCTGGTACATGCAGAAAGGCAGCTTTCCTCCCAGTATGCATGTAAAGCTCTGTGCAAAAGTGCTTTGGGAAGAAAGCAAGCTTGGAATAACTTTTCAGATATAAAAATAGTTTGTATGCAAACACAGAGGACACATTTGTAAGTTTAGCTTTTGGATATGCATGTACATTGGTTGAAACTGCCCCTCTAATTATTTTCAAAATAAATAAGGTAGAAAACCCCCAAGTACTAATTTCACTTTATCCTACTCTGGAGCAGCAACTGGCCAAGAGATTATTTTGATATAGCTCTTCTGTTCAGAATTTCTGTCTCGATATCAGTGACTGTATGAATGACAGTACAGATGGAGATAACATATTTCAGGGGATTAAAGGAAGCTAAAAAAGCCCTCATGCTATCTCCAGAGTAACACAAATTAAAATAGTATAGAAGTATTTAACATCTTCATCTGCCTTCATGCAGAGCTGTGCACCAGAAGTGTGTGTGAAATAGGGAAAAGGTAAGAGCTGATCATGTACAACTTAGGTTCTCTGAACTTCAAAATAAACTGTAAGGAGTTGGTTTCAGTGTGATTGAGTGCTTTATTTTGCAAAAATTATGGCAAGAAATTGGTTGTGTTTTGTTTATATTGTGTGCTTATATAAGCATATACGAATGCTTATAGTGTATTGAAATACTTAAAGTGGATTGAAATGCACATATATACATATATATATATATATATAATTGTGACTGGTCACAGAAAGAGTTGTTAATTCTGGGGGTGTAATAGACACATTTACAGGAAGGTGCATCTCCTGAACTATTGTGGAGGCTGCACTTTGGCCACAACAACCCCATGCAGAGCTATAGGCTGGGGTCAGAGTGGCTGGAGAGCTGCCAAACAGAAAGGGACCTGGGGGTGCTGATTGACAGCTGCCTAAACATGAGCCAGCAGTGTGCCCAAGTGGCCAAGAGGGCCAATGGCATCCTGGCCTGCATTAGGAATAGTGTGGCCAGCAGGAGCAGAGAAATCATTGTGCCCCTGTACTCTGCATTGGTTAGGCCACACCTTGAGTCCTGTGTCCAGTTCTGGGCCCCTCAGTTTAAGAAGGACATCGAGACACTTGAACGTGTCCAGAGAAGGGCAACAAGGCTGGGGAGAGGCCTTGAGCACAAGCCCTATGAGGAGAGGCTGAGGGAGCTGGGGTTGTTTCGCCTGGAGAAGAGGAGTCTCAGAGGTGACCTTATTGCTGCCTACAACTACCTGAAGGGAGGTTGTAGCCAGGAGAGAGTTGGTCTCTTCTCCCAGGCAACCAGCACCAAAACAAGAGGACACAGTCTCAAGTTGCACCAGGAGAGATTTAGGCTGGATGTTAGGAAGAAGTTCTTCACAGAGAGAGTGATTTGCCATTGGAATGTGCTGCCCAGGGAGGTGGTGGAGTCACCATCACTGGAGGTGTTTAGGAGGAGACTGGATGAGGCGCTTGGTGCCATGGTTTAGTTGATTAGATACTGTTGGATGTTGGGTTGGACTCAATGATCTTGAAGGTCTCTTCCAACCTGGTCTGTTCTATTCTATTCTGTTCTGTTCCGTTCCGTTCTGTTCTATTCTAGCACCATTTTCCAGAGAGTTTCTATTGCTGGTCTGCTGGATAGGTTTATAAATATGAAAACAGATATATTTTAAGATACGTTGTTTTCATTATTCACTTAAGAGATGTGCATTGATATCTGCCATTGCAAAACTCTGGTGTCATCCATCTGTGAAGCATTTTAAATTCACTTTGTATTACGGCTGAAGAATGAACAGAGGGGAAATTTAGAAGTTATTTTATCACAGAATTTTTATGGTTACCTTAAATTAAGACAGACATGGATAGCACTTATTTTAACAAGTGTTAATTTGCATTTGTGAAGATTTTATATACACTCATGTATAAAAGATACACCTATCCCCCACTGACAACTGCTAACCAGTAACACTTCTTTTTTTTTCTTTTGAGCTAAGAAGTTGTAAGAAAGTACATCCTGTACATTTTACATTATAGAGTTCCGAAATAAAATTGGCTAAGGAGGTGAATTTCAGTGCAAATGGCAATAAAATATTTACTGTTATGCAAAATCCATTGCCATTCTGGCATACAGATAGCTTTTACACCATTCAGAAGTGCTTATAAATAGATAGGTTTCAATTGACAAGTAGCTTATTCAGGCATGTACTCAAGTATAGTAGCTGCATTCATTAGACAAACTTCTACTAATCCCTCAGCTACACTAATAAAAGAGTAATCCTTTATAGGCCAAATGTAGTAGCAAAGGTTCTTTTTTTTAACTGTTAATATTCTCCAAAGACCAAGATCTAATCATTATTAGTGAATGTATTTGATTTATAGTAAATGAGCTCACATATTTTATTTCATTGTTAAGGCAAGAAAACTAAGTTTGTGGAGTCAGGCTGGCTTCACTGAGCAAGACAAAGATGCTGGGTAGGAACAAGACAAGTGAGTGAGGCCCTGCCCTTTTGTAATGGGGTAGATAAAAGACCTATTACAAATTTAATCCACAAATACTCATCTAAAACTAAATACCATTTCTACAAGAACTGGGTGGTTTGAATCCAAAAATCTGTTATATTTAACTTTACTTTCTGTACAGAGCTGTTTTCCAAGTTGACCTAAGTATGAAAGCCCATTTTCATGTTTTCAGTTTACTCTGACCTAAATGTTTTCTCAGAACACACCAAGAACCATGTAATGACCAGTGATGTCATATAGCCCTTCTCCAATTTTCTTTTTTCCCCTATTTATTTTAAACCTCAGTGACCTGTGAGTCAACTAGAGGAGTTCTTGGACAAAAATCAGTATAATGAACCAGACAAAAGAAATTTCAGCCAAGAGCCATGCAATGGAAAACTGGGATTAAGAGCATGAAAATCTTTAAAACTGCAAGTTAGCCTATTAATGACATCACTGCTGAAGTGAAGCAGGCACATTTTGCAAGTCACAATTTGAGGTTAATCTCTGCAATTCAGCTCTTTTCCACTGTCATCTATAAATGAGCATCATATTGTTAAGTGTAATCATTCCATCCACCTCCATGTCTCTTGCCCTGCTTAACTGTTGCTTTCTGCTTGACACAATGGTGGTCCTGCAGTCTTGGAAACTGCTTTAGCCAGCATCTCTTGCATAGAATTGGCTTGCCCATTTCTATGTGATCCCTCATCTCTGGGTGTTTGGTGACCTTTGATCCCTGGAAAAGCACCCTTGCTTTTTACAGTTCTTTGTTTCTGCCACACAGACATTTTATCCTGTCTGTTTCCCGTAGATGTGCCCCTTCTTCCCATCCCTGTAATCTGTCTTCCCCAGTTCAAGGTTTCTTTATGTGATCTTGGTAGGAAAGATGCTGGGAGGGTCCAATTAGTTTAGAGAGCAGCTAGCAGCAACATGAAAAATGCAATTTGTTGTGAGATGAGAGTTACTTGAAGAAGTGTGAAAAGGGTGTTTTTTCCCTCTGCCTTGTCTGAGCCCCTTGGAGATGAGACAGAGAACAAGTATCTTTATGTATAAATTGGGTAAAGAGCACTGTTAAGCCTTTGCCAGAAAACTCTGTCTGAGGAGAGAGAACAGCAGCCCAGAGATGGTGATAATGGTCCCGCTGGAACTGCTGAAACAAGGCAAAAAAGATTAGCACTATTCATTGGGCAGGAAGGGACAAGTCCTACCTTGCACAGAGGACCGAGCAGTAAATAACCAGGCCAAACTCCTACGTTGCCAGAGAGAAACAGCAGAGCAACCAGATGTCACAGATGCAGCGGGAGAGCCTGGCAATAGCTCAAAATTAAAAGAACCAAGCTTTTAAGGCATAAACGCCAGAGGGCTTTTAACAGCCCATATGGTCTGAGGGATTGTGTCTGGGAACACTCCAGCCGTATCTACAGATTTTTAATTTGTTTTATTCGTCGCAGTCCATGTTGCACCACTCAGATTTCACTGTTGTCAGTGATATCATCTGCTATTTTTAGAAGCTTGTAATTTTACTGTCAGTTCTGTGCAGTCCTAAACCCAGGTGTAGTGAACACAGCTTCAACCAGCCTGCATTTTCTGTTTGCAAGTTTAAAATAGGCAAGTCAGTCATAAGTTTGGCAAGCTACTGTAACTGCAAAACCAACTTACTGACATGCTAAGCAGAGGGTTTTTTTGTAGCTGAAATATGTCTTGCAATCAGTACTGGGGCCTGTCCTCTTTAATATCTTTATTAACAATCTGGATGAGGGGATTGAGTGCACCCTTACTAAGTTTGCAGGTGACACCAAGCTGGGTGACTGTGTTGATCCGCTAGAGGGTAGGGAAACTGCAACAGGATCTGGACAGGTTAGACCAATGGCCCAAGGCTAACTGTATGAAGTTCAACCATGCCAAGTGCCAGTTCCTGCACCTGGGTCACAACAACCGCATGGTAAGCTTCAGACTTGGTTACAAGCTGCACCAGGCAAGGTTTAGGCTGGATATTAGGAAATACTTCTTCACTGAAAGGGCTATCAAACATTAGAATGGTCTGTCCAGGGCAGTGTGGAGCCACCATCCCTGAAGGTAATGAAGCAGTGTGTGGACCTGGGGCATGGGGACATGGTTTAGTGTTGACCCTTCAGTGCTGGGTTGAGGGTTGGACTGGATGGTCTTTGAGGTCTCTTCCAACCATACTGATTCTGTGATACTGTAATTTGTTGGTACTCCACAAGGGCTTGTACTGCTGCAGTAATCTCTAAACTGATAATGGCAAGCAAAGCAAGTTCAAAAGAACTGATGTGTAGGATAATTTACACAGTTTCAGATAGAACATCAAACTGACTCTTTATGTAGTAAGGGGAGGATGAAAAAAAGGGGAAATGGGCTATGGGAACAGTTTAAGAACTGAGATCCATAAAATGAAATGAAACAGTGATAGTACTGAGAACACGCAGTGTTGTGACACCATTCAGACATGGCAAAGACAGCAAGGTTATTTGCTTCTGTCAGCACATACTGTTTGACTGCAGAAGCAGTTAGAACATAGAATAAACCAGGTTGGAAGAGACTTTCAAGATCATCGTGTCCAACCCATCAACCAATCCAACCCACCTAAACAACTAAACCATGGCACCAAGCACCCCATCAAGTCTCCTCCTGAACACCTCCAATGATGGTGACTCCACCACCTCCCCAGGCAGCCCATTCCAATGGGCAATCACTCTCTCTGTATAGAACTCCTTCCTAACATCCAACCTAAACCTCCCCTGGCGCAGCCTGAGACTGTGTCCTCTTGTTCTGGTGCTGATTGCCTGGGAGAAGAGACCATCATCCGCCTGTCTACAACCTCCTTTCAGGTAGTTGTAGAGAGCAATAAGGTCACCCCTGAGTCTCCTCTTCTCCAGGCTAAGCAGCCCCAGCTCCCTCAGCCTCTCCTCATAGGGCTTGTGTTCCAAACCCCTCATCAACTTTGTTGCCCTTCTCTGGACTCATTCCAGCAACTCAACATCCTTCCTAAACTGAGGGGCCCAGAACTGGACACAGTACTCGAGGTGTGGCCTAACCAGTGTGGTGTACAGGAGCAGAATGACCTCCCTGCTCCTGCTGGCCACACTGTTCCTGATGCAGGCCAGGATGCAGGCCCTCTTGGATGCCTGGGCACACTGAAGGCTCATGTTCAGCCTACCATCGACCAGTACCCCCAGCTCTCTCTCTACCTGGCTGCTCTCCAGCCACTCTGACCCCAGCCTGTAGCTCTGCATGGGGTTGTTGTGGCCAATGTGCAGAACCCGGCACTTGGATGTGTTAAATCTCATGCCATTGGACTCTGCCCATCTGTCCAGCCTGTCAAGGTCTCTCTGCAGAGCCTCTCTACCCTCCAGCAGATCAACTCCTGCCCCCAGCTTGGTGTCGTCAGCAAATTTGCTGATGATGGACTCAATGCCCTCATCCAGATCATCAATAAAGAGCACAGGGCCCAGCACTGATCCTTGGGGCACACCACTAGTGACTGGCTGCCAGCTGGATGTGGCACCATTCACCACCACTCTCTGGGCTTGGCCCTCCAGCCAGTTCCTAACCCATTGCAGTGTGCTCCTGTCCAAGCCATGGGCTGACAGCTTGGCCAAGAGTTTGCTATGTTATCAAATATGATTCAGATTCTAAGGTGTTCCTAATCAGAACTATGGCAAACTTTTTGAAAACTACTAATCAGAAGTGTTGAGACTGAGGTCAGTAGGATCTTTCAAAATTTCCCAAACATTTTGGAGAAAGATTCCATTTCCTGAGGTTAAGCTTTTATTTATTCTGTCCCCTTGGCATCCTGTGTCTATAACAGTTTTATGAGTGCTTCACTCTTGGAGTTTTGTGCTTTGATTGCGTGACAGTAACTACCTAACTTAGCACAGATGTTGCAGACCATTCTTATGCGGTCTTACATGTGCAAGGGCACACAAATACACACACACAAACACTTCTCTTGCATGTGGCAGCCTTCTCTCCACCTCAGGGCAACTCAAAGCAGCCTAGCATATTCTGCTGCACAAGGTGACATGTCTGGGATTCTCTGTCTCAGAGTTTATCCATTCTGTGTGTGAATGCTCCCACCTGTTACTGCCGTGTTTGAGTGCCTGAAGAATAACATCAGTGACTGTAACCAAGTCTCTTGTGGATATAATGGAATCTTGCAAGTATTCAGCTTGAGGCAAAATTTTGGAGTTTCTGGTTAAGGGTTTTTTCTTTTCCCCCATGACATACACTTGAGTGAAAGAGACATCAGTTTTGTGAATGTCAGTTTGCCATGGTGGGGTGATGCTGGCTGGTTGGTTTTTAAAAGGAAAAGCTTGCAATTTTTTTCTCAAAGCTGCTGCACCCTGTGTTGGTTTGCTGACAATGCCTTCAGCTGAGTGGTCAGTTTACTGCTTGGGGAACTGGGCCAGGGTGATGACATCCATTGCCTTGGAAGGAGATGACAAATTGCTTTCTTAAAACCATGAATATATATGTCATCTCTTATATCATTCCTTTGTGCATTTAGATATTTTTCTGGACATTTTCTCATACATTCATACTAGAAAATATTTAGCACACTGCAAATGTGTTTTTTCCATACAGGTCTGCTTCCTTGTGAAAATATTGGAAAGGCAGTGAAGGTAGCTTGCTGTGACAACAGTGAACACAGGTAGGATATGTTGTCACACACTGCCTGCAAATGTTTTGGATCACTGCAGATACGCCCACCTTCCAAGACATAAATCCAGAGGAAAACCTGCTATCCTCTCTGATGCTGTTTCTCGCTGTAAAGACATTACAAGGCGCTGCATCAATGAAAACAAAACGGGGTTTGGATTAAGGGATGGCAAGGTAATATCTATGCAGAAAAGCAATTGCATTTGAGTTGTTTTAAGCATTCATGTTTTGATTTATTGTCACTGAAATTTAATCTAGGGTTTATTTTCCTTTGGACTTTGCAAGAATTCTAGTGAAAATATTGCATCAGCACTTCAGGAATGGAGCAGCAGTATTCTTCTGATCTGTCAAATGCAGAGACCATGAAATTCCCCTGAGAAACCCAGTGAAACAGCCTTTCTTCTTCCTTCAGGACTTGTATTGTCAAGAATACTTCCTAAAGTGGGGCCCCTACAGTAGCCCTCACAACTTATTCTGCATGTGAGCCTGATTCTCTGCAGAGGGCTCTGCAGAGGGACCTCGACCGACTGGACAGATGGGCAGAGTCCAATGGGATGGCATTCAAGAAATCCAAGTGCTGGGTGCTGCACTTTGGCCACAGCAACCCCACGCAGAGCTACAGGCTGGGGTCAGAGTGGCTGGAGAGCTGCCAAACAGAGAGGGACCTGGGGGTGCTGATTGACAGCCACCTAAACATGAGCCAGCAGTGTGCCCAGGTGGCCAAGAGGGCCAATGGCATCCTGGCCTGCATTAGGAATAGTGTGGCCAGCAGGAGCGGGGAAGTCATTGTGCCCCTGTACTCTGCATTGGTTAGGCCACGCCTTGAGTACTGTGTCCAGTTCTGGGCCCCTCAGTTTAAGAAGGACATCGAGACACTTGAGCGTGTCCAGAGAAGGGCAACAAGGCTGGGGAGAGGCCTTGAGCACAAGCCCTATGAGGAGAGGCTGAGGGAGCTGGGATTGTTTAGCCTGGAGAAGAGGAGGCTCAGGGGTGACCTCATTGCCCTCTACAACTACCTTAAAGGTGGTTGTAGCCAGGAGGAGTTGGTCTCTTCTCCCAGGCAATCAGCACCAGAGCAAGAGGACACAGTCTCAAGCTGCACCAGGGGAGGTTTAGACTCGAGGTGAGGAGAAAGTTCTTCACTGAGAGAGTCATTCGTCATTGGAATGTGCTGCCCAGGGAGGTGGTGGAGTCACCGTCCCTGGAGGTGTTCAAGAGAGGATTGGACGTGGCACTTGGTGCCATGGCCTAGTCATGAGGCCTCTGGTGACAGGTTGGACTTGATGATCTTTGAGGTCTCTTCCAACCTTGATGATTCTGTGATACTTTTTTTTTTCCTTCATATTCTAATTTGATGCAGTGGAAGAAAGTTACTCCTGTATGTATAGATTTGTCAGGGTAGATCCCAGCACAGTAGTTGGAGCAGTATTGCTGAAAAAGTAGTGACTCTTCAAAATTACTTAGCGTAAATTATCAGCCCCTAAAGGTGCCGTTCTGCAAGCTTAAATGTGCTTAGCCTTTGTGAATATTTCAAAATGCATTTGGAAAAGTAATGAAAAATAAAAAAGTAGAGATTTAAGGGAAAAACATTTTAAACATATAACCATCCTCAGAACAGCCATGCCTCTATTTGACAGGAGCTTAAAAATAACTAATGCTTGGCAAAATTGCCATGTGTGAATACATGTATGTGGCAGTTTTCTGCCTTGTAAAGGCAAGTGGTGCTAATATGCCCTTATGATTTACTGCCCTGTTTGCACTTGTTTGCTGAGATCAGTGATCTCACACAACTCTGGATGTGGTGTTTAATTACAGCAGAATGAGAGCATGGGTATAAAATTGTTTTGTAAATCTCTCCTAAATATTGACTGTGTGCAGCCATAGGATGGAAGGGTTTAAGAAATTGTGTTTGGGAGATCTCAGAGCTCAGCTCTTGCCAGGGTTTGGAAAAAATGGTGTAGCAGTGATTTTGCTAGGAATCACAGTTAAGAGAGATTTGAATTGCTTGTCTGATTTTTCTTCATTTAAAAACGAAATCTAGATAAGAACATACACACACACACATATATGTGTCTATATTCTGTCCCAATTTATTTTTATTGCCTTTTAAAGTAACAGCAAAAGCATCATGTGCTATTATTGTCAGAGGAACAAGCTGACCACTGTCCCAGCCATCAGTCCTGATGCTTGGCCTGAGAATGACATTAAGCTGTGCATGGTTTTGGCTTTTGTTGGCTTCTTTCTTACTTGTTGCTTTTGCTACCAAATTCTCCTTTCTAAAGTTCCATAAGAGACAGATGATAATCTCCCAGGCTACATTTGATCTTTCCTTCTCCTTGGATTCAGAGGTGCCTTTATAGGAGTGAATAATAATCTGCAGTCATCTCTAGGGGATTTTTGACACCCTTCTCTCTCCAGAGCCATAGGGAGGCCCTCTGAATGGTGCACATTCTGTAGCCACAGGGTCTGTTGGCTTTTCCTTGCCTTAAGTCACCATCTCACACATTAACCTTCCCTGCTGCAGCTCACTTGTAGATGTCTTCTATTCAGGATGCTTTCTGAGAGGCACTGTGCCTCCCTAGGACCCTGCTTTGTCCTGCAACACACCTGTTCTGGAGTCAGGTTCTCTCCAGTTCCTAGTGCTCCAGCATGATGTCCTAAGAGAAACCCACAGGGTTCACAGGCAGGGTTTGAAGAGGAAGTCCCTGAAGAACTTGGCTACTCCCTTTAAACCCCTGAGTCACTGAAGTAATTCAGATAGCTCTGGAGGTGAATGGGAGTGAAAAGACTCTGATCCTTGCCCTTGGCTTCTTTCAAATGAAAGGGAGATTGGAATTTGTTTTTCACTTCACAGTGTTGTGAGGTGTCCCTGTGCCTTAAGAAAAGGATACTCAAGTAATGTAAGGGGGGAGAAAAAGGCAAAAGTTTTCTTATGTATTCATAAAATCTTAGACATGGAAAAATACAGCTATGGTTTGGTTATTGTGGTTCAAGGTAGCAAGCTCAGATCTCAGTCATGGCTGAAGATAGGCGCTGCACTCATCCCAAGCAGTCTCCATTGCACGGCTGTGATTCACCATAATAGCTAGTAGGACATCAGCATGCTCCATGCTGACTTGACAGAGTTCACCTCCATACAGCTAAACACTTTTCTCTCCCAAACAACACAGAATCCATCAACGACCTACTGGGAGAAGTCCTTGGCCCACATTTACATCCAAACTTGAACTGTCCTATGTAATGCTTGAAAGAAAGCTAGCTGGCTTAAGGCAAAACCATTTCAGAGGCCATGCTACTAATTCAGCAAGATGGGTGACTGTGGTGGGCCTGTGCTCAGACACTATTAGTTTGACCAGTCTAAACACAGCTGAAGAACACAGTCCCTCCTCATGGGAAACCACAGCCCAAGAACTGACAAATAGGCAGAGGAATAAGAGTATCAGTTTTTAGAACATTAACTTCATGTGTAAGTTGCTGTGATTTTTCTGTGAGCAAGTAGAGGAGAGATAAAGCCTTATAAAAGGCAAAAGGTTTTGAAGGTGACCTGAGAGCCATTTGTTCAGGATATAGTTACACATGTGGAAGATGTCCCAGGGGTGACCTTGAGGAGCTGACAAAGGGAAACTTGTTGCCTTGGCAGAACAAATAAGTCACAGATGGAAGAATTAGTAGATAACAGAGTCTTGACAAGAAAACATAAAAGAGAACAAGACTGAATTAAGCCAGTCCTGAAGGTCCTTTGTTTCTAAGTGACTGATAAGGGAGAATAATTAAACAGGGTAAAGGGATGGGAACCATAAAATAATCAAACTCACTAGTTAGCAGCAACCACTAAAATTAATTACTTTCTTCTGGCTTAGAACAAGGATTTTTATCTTCTGCTTTCTTTTAGTCAGCTCCCATCTCCATCTTAATGTTATTTTTATGTATTACACTTTCTTGTGAATATAGCAGATGGTGAATATAGCAGATGTAGCTTCTATATGAAGCTTCACAGCTGTGCAGACAAATACTAACACCCAGAATATCTTTAGAGAAATATGACTGTAAAAGGGTTTAATTTATAGGAAGAAATAGAAATCTGAAATTCATGCGTGCCTGTGGCTCCCCCAGCTACAGATGACAACACCAGTGAGGCAGCCAGGCCATAGCAGTCTTCTGCACAGGGAACTTGTAAATTAAACAGCAGCTGGGCCCATCCTATGACTGAATGGCAGGGGAAGGTGTAGCTGTTGTTTTCTGTAGCCTTGTTTTATGGATCCCTGTTAACGGAGCAGGACCTTGTTGTACTAGGCATGCTGCCACCATTTTAGTCAGCCTGTCTACATCCCTACACAGAAAGGAAGATTTCTGCCATGTTTGGCCTTCTGGAATATCTCTGGCTTCCTCTTGCCATCACCATAAGTACTGACTGAGCTTTATGAAAAGATTTGGGAAATACATCCCAACCCCAACTCTCAGCTGCATCTAGCAGGGCACTTTCAACACCATTTGAGAGATTTCATTTTAACTGACCTTCAGGCATGACTTATTTTTGTGCTGTGGGTATTTTTAAGATGAGCCCAAAGGAACTCCTAAATAGCTCACTCATGAGAGTGGAGGAGGACACATACTGTTGCTGTTTCCAATAGCTCTGAAGGGTCTGGAAAGTCCCTGTGTAGAGTTTTCAGCTTTAGAGATTATTTTCTAAATGTAGAAAGCCTGAGCTTGTAAGTAATCTTTGTTGCCAGAAGAGTCAGAGTGAGGCAAAAAGATTTGTTTGTGGCATGTATAACCTACCCTGTTCCACATTGCATGGCTGGTTGCAAAACAGTGAGAATCACTGTACTTGGGTGTGTGGTGCACACATGCTTGCAGGGCTACAAGGAGTTTGCCTGTGTTATTGGTACCAGAACATTAGAGGTGAACAGCTGTGTGGGGGAATAAAGTGGGAAGGCAAATATTTTCTAAGTGTGATGGTACTGAGACTCATAGAATCATAGAATTGTTTTGGTTGAAAAAGTCCCTTAGGATCGTTTAATCCAATCATTCTCTAACTCTACCAAAACTTGAGCTAAACCTTAGCACCACATCTGTGTATCTTCTGAAAACCTCCAGGGGTGGGGATTCAACCAGCTCCCTGGGCAGCCTATTCCAGTGTTTGATAACTCCCTTTCAGTGATGAAGTTTCTTCTAATATCCAATCTAAACCTCTCCTAGTGCAACTTGGAGCCATTTTCTCTCATCCTGTCACTTGTTAGTATGGAGAAGCTACCAACCCCCACCTTGCTACAGCCTCCCTTCAGGTAGCTGTTGGGAGCAATAAAGTGTCCCCTGGGCCTCTTTTTCTCCAGACTAAACAACCCCAGTTCTCTCAGCCACTGCTCATAAAACCTGGACTCCAGACCCATCACCAGCTTTGTTGCTCTTCTCTGGACACGCTCTAGCACCTCAACGTCTTTCTTATAGTGAGGAGCCCCCTGTTCCTGCTTGTCACACTATTCCTGATACAGCCCAGGATGCTCTTGGCCTTCTTGGCCACCTGAGCACACTCCTGGCTTATATTCAGCTGTCTGTCAATCAATACCCCCAAGTCTTTCTCTGCTGGGCAGTTCTCCAGCCACTCTGCCCCAAGCCTGTACCATTGCATGGGGTTGTTGAGACCCAAGTGCAGGACCTGGCACTTGGCCTTGTAAATTTCATACGTCTGGCCTCAACCCATCAATCCAGCTTGTCCAGGTCCCTCTGTAGAGCCTTGTTACACTCAAGCAGATCAGCACTCCCTCCCAGCTTAGTGTTATCTGCAAACTTAGTGCACTTAATCCTCTTGTCCAGGTGATTGATAAGGATATTGAAGAGAACTGGCCCCAGCAGTGAGCTCTGGGAAACACCACTTGTAACCAGCTGCCAACTGGATTTAACTCCGTTCACTAACACTCTTTGAGTCCAACCAAGCAGCCACTTTTTTATCCAGTGAAGGATCCACTAATTCAAGTCATTAAACTGGAGTGAAAGTAAATACAAACTGTAGCCTGGGATGCTACAGCATATTTTGGTCCCTGTACAGGTCTGTGTACAGGTCTGGAGCCTTCAATATAGGAAGGACATGGACGTGATGGAGTAGGTCCAGAGGAGGGCCACAAAAATGATCAGGGAGTTGGAGCACTTCTGCTACAAGGACAGGCTCAGGGAGCTGGGGTTGTTCAGCCTGGAGAAGAGGAGGCTCTGGGGAGACCTAATAGCAGCCTTCCAGTACAGTACCTGAAGTGGGCCTACATGAAGGATGGAGAGAGACTGTTCACAAGGGCCTGTGGTGACAGGATGAGGGGCAACGGCTTCAAACTGGAGAAGGGCAGATTTAGGTTGGATATTAGGAACAAGTTCTTTACTATGAGGGTGGTGGAACACTGGAACAGGTTGCCCAGGGAGGTGGTTGAGGCCCCTTCCCTGGAGATACTCAAGATGAGGCTCAATGAGACCCTGGGCAGGCTGATCTAGTTGGGGATGTCATCTAGTTGGACTACATGAGCTTTGGAGGTCCCTTCCAGCCTAGACCTGGTTCTATGATCTCAGGGGAGAGGTGGCAACTCCAGGCTGGAAGTATGACTGAGCATCTGCATCTCTGTCCTGGCTGTGTGTGCTGTAGGTCATCTGCCCTTCATCCCTGCTTGGCTGGAAGAGGGAAGCTGGGGAAACTGCTCTTCACCTCTTCTCAGAGAGTGCCTCTGGTAATTCTGTGTGGTTTGCCATCCATATCACATATTGAAAGGACACACAGGCTCACGAGTGCTGAATGTCTTCTGACAGCCTGCTCCCAGTGGGATTATGCTTGGAGCAATTGCATAAGGGAGGGCTACAAGACTGAATAGTTTGGATAGTGTCCAAGTCTGACTAGTCTCAAGCTAGTAAGCAAAATGAATATACCCCACAAGGCACCCTCAGCTTGCTTCTTCCTGGGGAGCAAGGAAAGGAACTGAATTAAAGTTTTGCACTGCAGGGGCAGGGTATTTAAATGATGTTTCTTCTCTCAAATTGCAGAGGGTTAAGCTTCCTTGGAGCCAAAGCAGCAGAAGGATAAAAGAAGACTTTGTCTGCTGTGCAAAGAGATAACTGGTAGTGGCTACAGCCTAATTACTGTGTCTGCATATCTAATTAACTTCTTTTTCCCTTTTTCTTCTGAAATGTTTTTGGAGTAATCCCTGCTATTATTTGTAAACAATCATTTTATAAGGTGTGAAATTCCTATACTGTGTTTATCATGATTCATGACCCTATGCCTGAGGGGAAGGGTGTAGTCAGGTTGGCATAAGCTGCCCTGTGCCAGATGTAGGGTGGTTCATATCCAGAAATGTTATTTACAGAGACACAAGGAGCAGGGGGGGTGGGGCAGGAACTGGAGGATAAAGGTCCCAGATAGCCTGGAATGTGCAGGATCAGATATCTGCATTGGAGCACTTACCCCCTTAATTCATGTTTCCCAGGATGCCTGACTCTTACAGATCATTTCTCTTCCCAGTGAACATGTGCCTACATATAGCTCTTTCCATTCCAGTCACAGCCCTTGTTTATGTCACTTGCAGACTTCATCACACTTGGCTGTGTTATTTTTACATGGAAGAAGTAAAAATAAGTGTAATTGTGAGAGGCATGGGAGAATTAATAAATCCTTCAAGCAATTGCTCTCCAGAGCAGTAGATGGATCTCTGTCTGTATCAGTGTGCATATTTCACATATGGAACTGCAATGACCTTCACCCTCCTGTTTTCTGAGGCTTTTGAGCCAGAGCCCGGTGAGACTTACAGGTTTTGGCCACTTGGTTTGAGGTGAACTGGGTTGTTTTTTTTAAAAGCCTGTAGCCTGCTTCCTGAAGCAGACCTGGAAAATGTAAACCACACTAACAGACCACCAGGGAAGAAAGCTGCTGTGCCATACTTTATCAGCCTGATGTTACTGAGGAAGCCAAAAGATTCAGGTTTTTGGCCAAAATCTATGTTGTTTTTCACAGCAAACAATTTCCACAGTGTTGAGGGTATTTTGTGTGTATGTGTGAAATCCAGAATGGGATGTGCAAATTGTTACAGTTTTGTAACTTGCTTTAGCATTTGAAGAGTTCCTACTGGCAAGAACATAGAGGGACTTCTGCGACAAAATTTCCTTCTCTCCCTAGCAGAGTGAAAACTCCAAGAAACAATAAAGTATGCATGAAACCAGTGCTTAGAAATAAACTCATTGAAGATTCTGATTTCTAATTTGACCAGCTATGAGATGTCAAAACACACCTTTTTTTTTTTTAATTTACTTTTTTCCCCAGGTGAATTTTCAGTGTTGGTTCTCTAATGATCTTTTTCCCAGATGTTTTGACACGCAAAACCACTGTTGACAACTCAGAACATAATATACTACTGAAAATAAAGTTCTGAATAACTTTATTTGGGGTGTTGGTTTGTTGAGGGTTTTCCCCAACGTGTTCTGCTAAAGACTTACTTGCTAAAATCAGGCAACACTCATTGGCAAAGTAGGCAACTAATTCAAATTGTTCATTCTTTCTTGTTCTCAGTAGATTTGTGTCATGGTTTGGTTGTCCAAACATTCACTGAACTCTCATGTGTGCTTCACAGGTCACTATTTTATTTGTCTTCCTATTTAGGGCAGTGACACTGCATTTTTTCCTGTGTTAGGTACGCAGTGTATAGATTAATAATGGGAAGCACTGAGTAAAAATGGTAAAAAAAAATTTCAAATCCAGACTTGCCTACAGGACAGTGCTTTTCTTCAAAAATCCTGGGATAGCCATTTTTTTAAACAAGTCATTTTGTGGCAGCAGTGCTAATGAAGCCTGGTTTCCTATGGCTTTTTCTCTCTTGGGTGATTGACTTTCACTGTCTAAGAGGATGTGAGCCCCCGGCAAAGCTTTTCCCATCGCTGGGGTGTTTATATAAGGCCTTTCTCCCATGAGGCTTCTCTCATATCTTGAAGTCAGGACTGCAAGTTTTCTCAGAGCTAGGGCTCTGATAGCATCTCTACTGATCTGTCTGTTTTCAGGACAAAAAGGAAAGAGGAAATCAGCTATCTTTCAGAATTCTACTAGTGTTAGAAGCTATTTGGAAATACCATTAAGAAATTGTTGGAATGAGCACACAGGTGAACACAAAATGAATGAGCACACCGGCTCCTATACTGAAAATTGAGCTTTTCAGGATGCAGTATGAGAGCAATCAAAGATATTTTGTGTTCTTGAAAAGAACACAGCTACCACCAGCAGCTGTTGCTTAGCTGTGCTGTTTAATCCATATTGCATAGATTTGAAGTTTGGAACATTTGGTTTGGACAGTAAAGGCAAAGTCATAAAGAGAGAGTTCTTGCACAGCCGAGATATAGCAATGCCTATATTAAAGTCAGTGAAGTAAAATTCCAGCATGTATCCTTTGATGCTTTGCCTCAGTGATGTACATTTTAATGTTATTTTTATAGTACTCAAACTCTTGCTTGTATTGAAATGCAATTTTTCATCTTTGATGATTTTGGAATGTGTTGAGAGCATGATATCCATGTTTTTCAAGGATCCCAGAGAGACCTCCCTCTTAACTTTTCCTTTTGTCCACTTACAGCAATCTCTGCCTTATTTGGGTGCTGAGGAACTCTTTTGAGTTAGTCATCAGTGAGGTAAGAAGTGGAATTTGAGTTAGTTGTCTGTATTTTAATGAGAAACTCTGTAGTGTTACTAGGCAGATTCTTAGATTTGGGCTTTACTTCTTCTGCTTAAGAGTGTGAACTGCCAGAAATTTCCTGATTCTTTTAAAAGTATCTGTATTTTTCTGAGATGATCCCACGCAATTTTAAGAACTATTGCGGAAACAAGCTAGAAATAGTACCTAGAGCTTTTCAGTCATCCATTTCCAGAGGCTTTAGAGAAGTATTATTAGCTCCATTTCATATGTGGGCAACCTGAGGCACAGAAAGTTGCAGCGACTGCCCAGCCCAATCAGCAAGTAAGAAACTAGAGTTAGCAGCTCTGACTTTTAAGTTGAGTCAAATCCATTCAGACACATGCTGCAGCCATCATGAGAGAAGCCATATCACATATCACCTTTAGGAATAGGAATTAATTAACCCCAGTGGTTCACAAAACAAACTGTCTAAAGAGTAGAAAAGCTGGATATTTGCATCCTCTGATATTCAGACAGCTAATGTCAATGGGCTAGCAAGGAGAAGCTTGTGTCTCTGCCTGGGCTAGAAAGGAGGAATGGCTCTATGGCTGAGTCAGTCTGCACATGATTTTCTCTCTCAGTCAATGAAAAAATACTTTTTGGGGTATAGAATGAGATTCTACATTTTTCTACACTGTTTAACCATGATGGAGGCTGAACACTCAAGTTCTCATGAAAGAATTATAATTCTTTCTGTGCAGACACCTCATATTTCTTTAGACACCATCTGATCTAATATTTTGCTAGATGAGACATCTGATGCTTAGTCATGACATAAACGAGCTTATTTTGCCTGTATGTATCACAGTAGGAACCTGCACAAGACAGACTTTTGAACTTCTGTCCTGGATTCTGCTGTCCTACCTGAGTAGCTAGAAGTGGAGAAATATTTGTGTTGCTAGTTTTATCTCAAATGCCCAGCATTACAGCTTTTCAGTAGCCATAGAAAGAATATGCCAGGTATTTTCCTTTCTTCTCTCACAGGCTTTCACAGACAGGTAAGCTGCAGAAGAATAGCTGTATGTAATCTCCTGCAAAAGGGAGAAATTGCAAAAAAATATGGTGGGGAAAGATGAGAAACTACAGATAGAGAAATTCAGTTCTGAAATATCTTGGAATTATCCTCTTTTGCTTACGGTCTTCAGAATCTCAGTGGTACCCATTATATAGCATGGTCACAGCACAGGAACTGAGATTTGAACTCCAAACAAATAGTAGAGAAGGGGGAGTGGTACTTAACATCTGTTTTACAGGAGAGCAGTCTAAACATTACATTGAAATCTTCATGCTGAATTTTCTTAGCAGCAATGAAAAGTAAGCCTATGTAAGGAAGAGTGCCTAGCATCAGCTTTTGTTTTAAAATGACCCCATATTCCTAAAGCTGTGTAATGTTTTGCACTGGTAAACTATCTTCTATGTGTACTTAAATTTTTTTCATTTTTTTTTTTTCCCCCAGCAACTTGCACTGATGAAGTTTTCATTTCATTCAGAGCCCTGGAATCCTGCCCACTGGAACTTGTAACTTCTGAAGCTCTAATAATTAACATGCCTGCATTCTTTGAACTGCAGCACTCAACAGAATGTGCTTCCTGCAGAGATGAATGACACTGTCTGGTCAGGAGGAAGTAAATAATAGTGACCCTTCCTGGAAGGATTCTTGCTGTCTTTGGGCTGGTTGGAGGGGAGGGTTCACCTGAGCCGTGGGTAGTCAGAATGCTCTTAGCCCCTTTGCACATACAGGAGGTATGTAGGATGTGGCTCTCTTTTGAGTTTTCTTTTTTAACTTACATGAGATGCAGGCTGTTTCCCACTCCAGGGCTCTGCTTACTGGAGAGATTCTCTGGTTCCTTCTTAATCCAGGTTAAAAAAAAAAAAAAAAAAGAAAAGAAAAAAAGGCAAAAAAAAGGTAGCTCTAGTTTCTAACAAGTGGTATGAAGATACAACTTCTTTTTCCAGACCCCTTCCTCCATCACGTGAAAGGAGGCCATGTGAGGCCTTATCAGTGACTTGAAGATTCTTCTCTGAATAAGCTCCCCTGATGAGGAGAAATTACTGGGAAATTGCAAAGGGTAGTGAGTGTCAGTAGGTAATGTTAACACACACACACAATGTAGCCTGAAATAAGTACCCAAGATCTTTCTCTGAAGTGACAAGGAACCCACCTGGCCTGTCAGTATCGTGCAGTCTTTGCTGAACTTCTTTCACATGTGATGTCTAGGGGTCTGCAGTGTGACCATGACATTGAGTTTATCTTGTTTACAGTTTTCTCAAGCTGTGATCTCAGGAAGTTCAGTCCCTTGTCCCAAGGACAGATCAGTTAAACCAGCATCAGTTTTCATCAAGATTTGTCTGATCTGTTCTTAAACACCATCCCTAATGACCTCTCCAGACAAACTCCAGTGTTTTATTTTCTTCTTTATTACAGGAATCCTTCCCTTAAATGTATCATACTGCAAATCAAGCATATTACTTCTCATCCAATCCACACTGTACCTGGAAAACAGTTTATTTCCATTTCTTTTTGCAGTCTTACATACTGAAGATTGATATCAAGGCTCCTCTCAACCTTTTTCTCTAAACAACTCCAGTTGCTTCAGCCTTTCTTCTATGTCAGGTTTTCTGGAGCTCAGATTAGTTTCCACTGCTCTCCTCAAGGCTGTCTCCATTTGGCTGCTTCTGTGAACTGCAGAGTCCAAATGGGGCGAGCACTTCATCTGAGCTCTTTCCCATGCTGAGAAAGCATCAAGCCTTTCTATATGTTTTACAGTCCTGCTTGCATCTGCTGTTCCAACACTTAGGCCAACAACTAATCCTCAATTTAAAGGTAAAGCAGAAATCTCTAGCCTATAGCCAAAGCAGAACAGATCCTAAAACACTGAATTTTAGTACAGCCCTGGCTCCAGGTGGACTGGTAGCTGAATCCACAGAAGGCTCTTATTTAGCTCCCTTTCTTTCTTTCCTCTCCACTGAGAAAAGGTGACAAGGTGTGGCTTGCCAAAGCAGACTGCCAACAGCTAAAATTTCCTATACAGCTGTGAAAATAAAGAACTATTGAGAATGCCTGGTCCCCTCCACACCCTTTCCCTGCCTCTGCTTTGCCTTTTCTAAAGTACCCTGCTCTGCCATCTGCCCTTGCAGGTAGGCACACAGGGTTGCAGTGTACATCCTTGTCTCTTCTCACACTCATTTTCTTTTTTTCTGCTGGGTCATGCCTACAGTGTGTTTCATGCTGCATGGCTGGAGCCCACATTCTGTAGTATGTTGGGCATTTTCCTGGTATTTTAGGGAGGTAAAAGCTTCTAGGCTGGCTGTTTTTATTTTACTCTCAGGTTACAGCAAAGGTGTCCCACAAGATCAGAAGGATTGGTGTGCACATCTTTATTCTAATACAAAGCTTGAACCCTGCTTTTTTTGGCCTTCTTTTATTTAATGGAAAGTCGATGCTTTACTTCACTGATGTCCCTGGCAGGAGAAAGGAACAGGCAGTCTTTAAAACTACTTTAAAAGCACCTCATAGTTATATTGTGACCACATCTGAACCTATGAATGCAGGGCCCCTGCCTTTTGAGCTGCCAGGAGCACTCAGCTGTTTGAAGGTCAACAGAAGTTAAAGTCATGAAGCATTTCCTAGGAGGCTCCTACCACCCAGTAGGACAAGACCCAACTGAAATCAGTGGTGGTCTGTATGTGTTAAAACCAGTTGTACATAACCAACCCAGAGAGTCGAAGAAGCTAAGAATTTAACCTGAAAAGAGGGAGTTTTATTACACTTAGATGTGGTTTTGAGGAGAGTGACTAGAATTACAAGAGATGTTTTTCTGTTATAAGTGACAGGTTTTTTTTGTCACCCAGCACAATCATGTATATGGTGCAGAATAACATGCGTGCCAAATCTAATGGAGCAGGCATTCCTAATTGTGCAGAGAAAGATGACATGGGGATTTTACAGGAAAAGCGTATTTTCTCCAACCTTGCATAACTCAAAGAACAGATGGATATATTTACTTTAAAGCTTTTCAATAAACTCTACCTTTCAGATGAAAATAAGCATGAAAACTTTCAAGGGAATTTTCAGACAGAGTTGGGGTTCTCGACCCTGATTAGTGCTATTCTTGATAGGTTGTGCTTTCCAAAAATAAGATAAAGATGTTTCTGAGAGCCAAATTACTATTGTCTCAAAACACTGTGTAACATACCTGATCTGAATAGACAGTGGTGGCTTTGATAGCCCTTATTAGCTCTCGAGGAGAGATGATGGCCTGGCAAAATGGTTTAACAATGAAAAGAGATAATTTCTGTTGGTGGTGGTAATTCTCCCCCTCACTCTTTCTCTCCCCCTTTTTCTTTCTCTCTCCCTTTCTTTTGCTCTCTCTCTCCCTCCCTTTCCCTCTTTTTCCCTATTCTTTTCTTCCCATTTCCCCTCTGCTCTGGTCCATTGCCATTTACTCCAAGGGAATTTCTGAATCTTAGCAGGACCTCCCCTGCTGCCCAGGGTTGGCCCTGGATACCAGGTTGTGACAATGCTTGAGGAAGTTATTCGATACTCCTCATTGCAAGAGTATTGTGTTATCTTGTCAGGACCACCTACCTACAGAGGGAGACTGAAAGAAAGGTGTACTGTGGAGGGCAAAGAATGTAGTTCAGACAGCACATGAAAAGGAAAGCTAGAGACAGTAGCAGCACGCTTTGAGCGAGCCTAGGCATACATTCAGCTATTGCACCTTAAATAATGTGTCCTGACATTGTGTCCAGGTAAGTCATTGGCAAAACCCCTAAAGGAACAAACCGCAGTCTCTTCATGTGTTTTGGGGCTTTTTTAAAATAGAAAAATCTTTACATCTAAACTTTTGCATTTATTTACTCTAAAATATTATCTTTAAAGTTATGTGCTAGTAAGTCCCAGTCCTGTTCAGACTCAGAAAAGCTATGTCTTGGATGTATATGACATTTTGCAATGCCAGAGATAGTCACTCCAATGTCATCTTAACTAATTAAAAACACGGGCAAAGTGTTTTGTCATGGGTTAAGCTGAATATTTGCTGCTGTTATTCAAAACCATCCTGCCTCATGCCAGCGTCAAAATGAAAGTGCTGGCTGCAGCAAAGTATTATGGGGCTTGAAGTTCAGATTGCAACAAGACAGGCTTCCTATTCTTGCTTTTGGGTGTTGTCTGTGTCCCGCAGGAATGGTAGCAAGACAGGTGGGAATTGGCTAGTTCCCTGGTTTTCTGCTTTATGCCACTGCTGTCCTGCTTTATGCTGCACTTTTGTTTCTGCAAAGAGGCTAAGCTAAGGTAATTGTGCATTATATTGTTAGCTAAGGTGATTGTTCATTATTATTGACTGTTTTGCTCAGAAATGTTTTTTTATCTCAACTCTTTTTATCTCAAGCCAGTGTTTTTGTGTGTTACTTCTCTCTCACTTCTGTGTTGGGGATGGGGAAAGACAGGCAGGTTAACCTGTTTACCATGTGTTAACCTGTTACAGTTTTATAATGTGTGGACTGTCCACATTGTAGATGCTCTCAGAGACTTTAATTCTACATCAATTGGTTGCAAATATCTAATGATTGATGATGCAAATATGCCATGATTTACTCTCACAATGGGTGTTAGGTAACTAATGTCACTTGTGGTACCATACACACCATTTGAAAATCAGATTTTATAAGTAGACTTTGCTTTAATGAAAACCAGAGTTCTTTCAGGAACTGAGCAACAGAATTGTTTGGCATTTGTTTTTCTATATGAACTTGCAGTGGCAAAATATTTTAAGTACAATAACAACTTCAAATACTAAGTACTTAGTATTTAAGTACTAATTGTACTATAGTACAATTGGATTTAATCAGAGAGGTGAGCAATATCAGAATATAAAGAGTACATTTATACATACACATTTTATTAAGTAAATATTTTTTAAAATATATATTGGGATATATTTCAGTCAAAATAAATATTTTGTCCTATGTGTTTATGAAAGCTGAAAGTCTGGTCTTCCTGCCTTTGTATTTTGGATCTCTGTGGCTTGAACTTGACTTTCAGAGCTTCCATAGGACTGTCCAAATTGGTTAGCTATTAGAGCTATGTTTTAGAGTTTATTTTCAATTTTTCTTGCAGTCTACTACTTACTGGTTCCAGGAAAAATCTTGACATAACAACTGGGTCATTTTTCAATTTAGTGAGGGGGTTTGTGGCTTTTTTCTCCTTATAGATACAACATAATTCTATATTGTTTAGCTTTGCAGATGAGGACTCCACTCACAAAAAAAAGAAGAGAGAAACACAGTTCCAGCAGCACTCCATAACAATGTAATGAGATAACCCAGATGCTATCATGATGGAATTACTGCATGAGATTTTATGGCTTGCGTGATTAGCTGTCCAACTCTTCTTAGGAGGGAGGGTCACAGGCTAGCTGTGGTATCTTCTCACTTAATGTGGCATGGAGATGATGGTTCCTGGATTGAAGTGCTTGGCTAAGTAGAACTCCAGCTCTTCATCACTAGGTGGTGGGGAACAGCAGCAGACATTCTTGAGAGGCAGAAGCACTCTTGTGCATGGAACTAGCCTGAAGCCTGAATGACCCTCATGAGCTGGCACTTGGTGTGCAGCAGGTTGGGACTATACAAACACTTTTGTCTTTAAAAAAAATAAAATGTAAATCTATCAATCACAGTTTTATGAGCAGCAAAGCTACTGAAGTTGTCTGATATACTACATGTAGCTTTCTATCTTATGGGTAGATCTTATCTAATCTACAGTGCAAATACCACCCAAATTGATTCCCAGAGCTGAGATACACACATTTTGCATTCTCTGATGTCTAATCCTCTTGTTATTTTTCAGTGGTGCCAAAATGGAAGCTTTAACAGTTTAGCAACCTTGTGGAAATTGAATAAGTTTCATATATTCCTCTTAAAATGTGAGTGAAACTAGCCATGTGCTTAGAATTTAAGGGAAGACACATACCATGATTACACATATTCAATATCTTATGAAACTAGGCCAAGAATAATACGAGTATCAGTTTGTTGAATAAAATGTGGAATTACATCAGGATGTTTCTGCACACAAACTCTCCAGTTCTGGCAGGATCTAATTTGGAAAATGTATTATGCATTATAAGGGCTTGCTGCAAAGTCAATTGTCTGCATATTCCTTAGTAGGACAGATCTCTATCTTCTGCTTTTCCCCATATGAAAGACAGGTGGTGAAAACAGATATGCATTAATTTATTTAGATTGTAGGAAATCAAAGGGGAAATGAGTTTGGATGGCTTATCTACTTTAAACATTATATAACATAAAAAAGGTCTAATGTCGGTCAGCCATGTCAGAGGGAGCTGATTTGTATTCACTATTTGTACAGTTAACTAAATGTGGAATTTTGGAGTGTCACTTTAGGAGTCTACTTCTTCAAGTGGTGGTACCTGCAGAGTGCCTGCACTTCAAGTAATTGGTACCTGCAGAGATGTTTAGCACTTACTCCACTTGAAGTATTTGTTGATTGCTGAAATAAAGTCTCTGACTGTCTTTGGAAAAAGCTACCTGATTGGTCTGTCAGGATAAAATCTAAGCTAAGCAATTAATAAACCTCCTCAAACTCCTGGCCAAGCTGTTGGCCCGTGGCTTGGACAGGTGCACTCTGTGCTGGGTTAGGAACTGGCTGGAGGGCCGAGCCCAGAGAGTGGTGGTGAATGGTGCCACATCCAGCTGGAGGCCAGTCACTAGTGGTATACCCCAGGGATCAGTGCTGGGCCCCATCCTGTTTGATATCTTTATTGATGATCTGAATGCGGGGATTGAGTCAGTCATCAGTAAATTTGCAGATGACACCAAGTTGGGAGCAGATGTTGATTGGTTAGAGGGCAGAAGGGCTCTGCAGAGGGACCTTGACAGGCTGGACTGATGGGAGGAAACCAAGTTGTGGTCCAAGTGCCGGGTGCTGCACTTTGGCCACAACAACCCCATGCAGTGCTACAGGCCAGGGTTGGAGTAGCTGGAGAGCAGCCAGGCAGAAAGGGACCTGGGGGTACTGATTGACAGCTGGCTGAACATGAGCCAGATGGCCAAGAAGGCCAATGGCATCCTGGCCTGTATCAAGAATAGTGTGGCCAGCAGAAGCAGGGAAGTCATTGTGCCCCTGTACTCTGCACTGGTTAGGCCACACCATGAGTTCTGTGTCCAGTTCTGGGCCCCTCAATTTAAGAAGGAGATTGAGACACTTGAACGTGTCCAGAGAAGGGCAACGAGGCTGGGGAGAGGCCTTGAGCACAAGCCCTATGAGGAGAGGCTGAGGGAGTGGGCCGGTTTAGCCTGGAGAAGAGGAGGCTCAGAGGAGACCTTATTGCTCTCTACAACTACCTGAAGGGAGGTTGTGGCCAGGAGGGGATTGGTCTATTCTTCCAGGCAATCAGCACCAGAACAAGAGGACACAGTCTCAAGCTGTTCCAGGGGAAGTTTAGGCTCGAGGTGAGGGGAAAGTTCTTCACAGAGAGAGTTGTTAGCCATTGGAATGTGCTGCTCAAGGAGGTGGTGGAGTCACCATCCCTGGAGGGGATTGGATGTGGCACTTGGTGCCATGGTGTAGTCATGAGGTCTGTGGTGACAGGTTGGACTTGATGATCCTTGAGGTCTTTTCCAACCTTGTTGATTCTATGAATGCATAAACCCAGAGTTGCTTCTGAAGCAAACAAAAATATTCAGCAATTTAAGCAAATCTTTTGAGGAAAGATTGGGTTGCTTTTTGATATATTCCCCCATACCCCCAAAAAAAACCCAACAACCTAACAGGAAAATAAAAAATGGAGCAAATGCTAAAAACCAGGAATGTGTTTCATAAGCATTTAAAAAAATCTCAAATCGATGCATTAGGGAATTCTTCCAAATGTCATAGTGGCACTCAGATCAGAGGTCAAAAAACTGGTAGGTTTTAAAGCCAGGAGGAGTCATTAACATTCATCCTTTTTTAGCTTTCTTTGTAGGACAAACTGTAGAATTTCACTCTGAAGTTCTTGATTTGCTTTATTTGAGCCAGGTGTGAAAAAAAGAAGTCAGTACTGACACAGACTTGAAGTCCTGGAGGATTTACTGCATCCATCCGTAAGCCATTGAGCTGTTTGATTTTGTCACAGCAGAAATTTGTGTGCTTTATCATTTTGAACTTCTCTAAATTCATCTACTAGCCATATGATCTTGTTATGCACTGCATTAAAACATCTGCTTTTATAATGTGAACACCACTGCCTGCAGTGAGGCAGGGATGTCTGCTCATGGAAATGAGGTTAACACAGAAATGTGTTTTACACTCTGAGTGTGTGAACATTAGTTAACAGGAACAGAAGTGAAAGACCAGGCAGTTTTAGTACCAGTTACTAGTTTCCCATGTGGCTCTCTTTAGTGGTAATATCCTATGACAGGCTGTGATTTAACATAGCCACCACACTAGCACATCCTCCAACTTCAGTCCATGACTGAGGGTAGCAGGAAAAGCTGCTGAGGCCCACCTTCTCACATTCAGACAGCAAGATATCCCAGCTAACATGTCCTAGGAGCCTGCTGCTGAGGTCCAGGCAGTGGTTCAGGGCTTCCCTATAGGACCAGCATGCTAGGATATCTATTGAGCCCAGCATGACTTGGTTTGACTTATTCAGAGCCATGTGTCCCATTGCATCCTCCAGCCATCCTGGATCCCAGAGTGGCTTTTACCCATGAACCTGGACAAACAAGGACAGGACATTGGATATTCATGCAGTGCTGCAGTGATATACACCTCTTGCCATGGTCCTTCCGGGAGCACCTTGCCAAGAAGGTCAGACAACCTAATTTTTTCCCTCAGGTTGAGGAAATGCATGCATGTCCATGCCTGATCCAACCAGCTGTGTTTAATACATTCTCAGCTTGCTGATTGCACTGAGTGTCTCCTGAGGGCTGAAGTATCAACCCAAGCATAGCCAGAAAAGTAAGTGCTTCTGAGGCTCTAAGTGTATAGAAATCCAGGCACCTCAAAAAGCAAGGGATTTGATGACTGTGGGACTGTGATGCAGCAAAGTGAGGGATTTGGGGCTTTTTATATTTCCAGCTTGAACGAGCTCTTTGTGGAGTTCAGCCTAAAGCTTGCAGTTCACAGTAATACCTTGCATGTGTTACCAAACAGCAATGCCTCTCCTTCAAATATGACCATCTGTCTTTACTGTTACAAAAACTTTTATCTGAATTATGCTGTAAACATATTTTCCTAAATAATTTTCAAGGAGCAAATAACATGAAACACTACATCTCTGAAAGAATCTAGACACACACGGAAGCTGTTTTGCAAAAACTAACTGCTTTTCATAAAAATACTTAAAGAAAAACAAAGAGGTGTACTTGGAGCTTCATGGAAAGATGAGGTGATGGTAAAGATCTGTATCATTTTAAGAGTATGTCTTTTGAAAACTGCTACTTCTCCTGCTATTTAGGATTCAGTTCATGAAATTAACTAGCCTGAACACAGAAGACATCAGTATTCTGCAAACACTGTTTATTAGTCAACATTCATGCTCAGAGAACCTTAGCAATGTCTCTGAATGTTTGGTGGAAATCTGTGAAGCTACGCTTTTAGAATACAGAATCTGATGTTTTCAACTGATCTGAAAAGTACCTTACATTCCCATTTATAATACAACATGTAGTATAGTGTCATTATTCTAGTAGAAATGGGCCTGTTTACTTGGGGGCCTTAGTTTTGTGTGTGTATCTGCAATGTCACACATCTGGTGTTTGTCTCTGCAATAACTTTTTGATGGTTTTGGTCTAAGACATCTACTGATAGCGATGGTATCTACTGTCTTGTAGCAAAAAAAAACCAAACAGGTGATGTGCATGGTGCTGCTTCTGTGATTTTTATGTCTGTTTGGTGTGGGGTTTTTTTGTGTGGTTGGTTGGGTTTTCATTTGAGTTGTTCTTTGGTTGGGGTTTTTTGGAGGGGGGTTGGGTGGAGGGGGTGTTGTTGCTTGTTTCCTTGTTTCCCACTTTAGAGCAGTGGCATTCATGCCAGTATAAAATAGGGATGCATCAACATTTCCTAGTGCAGTCAGAGAGCCACACACTAAACTGGATTTGTTCAAACTTTTGCCATTTCAATGTTTCTCAGATGTTTTGTGGGGAAATTTTTTGTGCTCTGACAAGCAAGCTATTGTGTGTGTGTGTTTGTTTGCTTGCTTTTTAAGCATTAGATATTTTTAAAAGTTCATTTTTATGCTCCAATGACTACACAAGTTGTTACTGTCCATTAGTATTTGCCTGGAGGATTAGGGCTAGCATTTAGAATAATGTACCTGGCATCTTTATTCAATTATTACAGAACTGCCACATTAAGTGTTACTTGGTGGCAATTTTATGATGTGCCCCAGCGGCACAAAATATCTGTTTTATGTTTAAAAGAATGCACTCAAGGACAGTGCAGTGGGACCCTGATACAAATGTTTTGCAATGGGACACATTCTCATGAAGTGATTGAGTGTCTCAGCTGGGATTTAACTCCCAGGGAGAATTCCAGAATTGTCACTTACTGATATTGGTTCATTTTCAGTGGAGAATGCTGACTTCTCAGAAAAGGAGGGAGGGGAGTGAAGAACCATCTCATTTGTTTTATCCTTCTATTTGGTGGGTCAGGGCAAAGTTATTTAAGGGCAATTCTGTTGCATGCCTTGTCAGATACTCATTTCTCAAGTGCTGAGCAGGGAATTTTTATTGCTTTCACTTGGGATAGTTAAAAATAATAAATTTGAAAATAGGAGATGCATTTTATGTCTCTTGTAAACTTCACACTCACAGATCTCTATCAGCTGTGCAAATGTGCCATCAATCCTGTTAGTATCTGACAAGCAGCAAATGGGAAAAATGTCACTTGCCTAAAATCTGTACTGTAATATTCCAAAGTGAGTTTTTCACAGGCCTAAAGCAATTATAATTTCTTAGAAAATAGGCTTCTTCCACCAACAGTTCCAATTAAAGTGTGATTATGACTACTGGACTGTTTTGTTCTAACTGAATTGTTACTGCTGGATTTTGGAAAATTGAGCCTTTGAGTTTGACAAGAGTAGTCCTTGTAGGACTGTGTGTGACAACACATCTGCAGTCAGCATGTGACAGTAGGAGATGTAACGTTAAATGACTCCTTGAATTTTAGCTGTCATGGAATGTAAATCAGGTAGGTAAGAGGTACAAACACTCATTTTTGACAGCTGTGTTCATAACTGGAAACCATTGGAGTTCTAATTAATGATACAAAAAAGCTACTTTCAGCATTGCTTTCCCATAGAAGGATTTATTTTTATGCTAAAACATGACTACTCATCCTGTGTGTAGGTGGGTCCGTATATACACAAACAGGGCATCTCCATCTCTGGGGTCACTCAGAACCCCCCCAGATGCATTCCTGTTCAACCCGCTCCAGATGAACCTGCTCTGGCAGGAGGATTGGTCTACACGGGCTACAGGGGTCGCTTCCAACCCCTCTCATTCTCCGATTCTGTGAAAGAGGAAACTGCGTTTAAGTCATGCCTGAAGAAAAGTCAAATTCTAAGGTATAGAATGGACGCACAAATGCAAGAATGTGTTGGGGCTGGATTTTTGTGTACCAGCAGTGCCTCTCACTACTTCATAAGAAGTCCTACTCAGAGTTGAAGTATGCTTTGGAATTTTTCAATATTTGTAATACTTCCAGAGAATCTGTCCATGCCTCTTGCTTAGAAAATCCAGAGATTACCTCAGGGGCTCCAAAGATTGCCATTGTCTATTTTACTTACACGTGTATGCCCCACTGGTACCCAGAACTATGCATTCCCTTCTTTTCAGTGAATTAATGTTTAACTTTAAAGGCTCACAAGACTGTGGTAGGGCTCAGGCTGGGCGCTGTTTGAATGACAGGCACCCATTTGTGAAGTAACGCACTGCAGTGATGCTGCTCTTTCTAAGAGGACTTGCTGTGACATGCAAGTAGATATTTGTGGCAATTCAAACTCACCATAAGGCTCTGACAATTTACTTCTACATGATGATATTTTCCTTACGATTTTAAAAGAATTTACTGAAAACATGACGATCAATTAATAGCATTCAAAAAGTAGAATTATTGCCAAAAACTATAGGCAAGGTTATCTCTTGCATCTGTCCTTAAAGGGGGTCTACAGAAGGGGATTATTTTGTTTTCTTCATCTGCTTTGTCTTCCCTGTTCAGCCCTGCAGACAGACTTATGTCCCTCTTATATGGCTGCACAGTGATGGCAGAACCAGTGAATGCATGGTGGAGTGCAGAAAGGTTTGGGCAGAAGGGCAAAAGAAGAGGGATTGAAGGGAAGTGAGAGTTACTTCCACTGCCTGCAATTCACTGTGAGATGAGAAGCACTTTTGAGAGGACCTCAACTTACTCTGTAAAGGTTCCTGAAAGAAAGAAAGGAAGAAATAGAGAAGACCTGTATATCTCTACCTAGTGGAAGGTCTGACCAAGATCTTGGAGGATATCTGTTTCAGATCTCCCTTGGGCAGCTTAAAGGTGCTGGGAACTTCAGTGAACAGGCAGTAGGGTTTGTGACTTTAGAGCTTTAGGTAGGCAAACTTCAAACAAAGTGAACTCCAACTGAACAAAACTCTTGGGTACATGAATGGTATCCGTATTCTTTGAAGGTGAACACGTACTGACTAATGGGAGCTAAATTGTCACAAAATTAGTCAATGTGTCCCTTTCACTGGAATGTTGTCTGCTCAGTTCAGTGTAAATTGTGATATACAGAGTAACTGATGAACTGAAACCACTTGAGGTCAAGTGCTAAATAACTGCAAAGCTTAAAGCAGCTGAAAGCTTTGAAACAGCCTCTAGAGTGTTTGTGTTTAGGCAGTTTCTTCTTCCTTTCCTCTAACCATTCACAAGGTTCTGCTGTGTTAACTGTGAGGCTCTCTCTCCATTATCTGCTGCCTCAGCAGAGCCTTATAAGCATCTAGATCAGGCAGGTACCTCTGTGTCATGACACAAACTATGGGGGATTTTCATCAGGACATTCTAATGATCTTAGCAGATTCTTGGCAGCCATATTCAGAATTGCCAATGGCTTTATTTTTATCTCACTTAGTTTGTTTTCAAGCTTGAACATGTGTCTACACTAAGATTAGAACGATTTGCATGCCAGATTTCAGAGCTCAGTTATTTTTGAGTTAACATTAAAAAAAAAGAAAAGGAAAGAAAGAAAAAAAAGTAAATGGCATTTGTTTAGGAGGAAAAGGGAATGTGATTTTATTTAAGGCAGTAATAAAAAACAATTCTTAATTCAAATCATATAATAAAAAAAAAAAGGTCACAGTTATGCATGGAGGTCAAGCACAGAAAAATCTGGTTTATTGAAGGAAGTATTCTCTTTCCTTCCTCACTTATCCAAAGGTAAAAGTTAATTGAATTTCTGGGTCCATGGGAGCTGGTCCTTGTATCCTTGCATGGGAGGTCTGCTGCATAAGGAATCTGCTGCAATTCAAGTGACATTATGGTCAACTGCACCAATGCCTCATGTTTCTACGCCAACACTTACCTATTTTTTTAACTAATATTTTTACTTCCCAACTAGACTGAAGTGCATTTGAATCAAATATGCAACCACATACAGGTTCTGTATGCCTTGAAGTTAGCATCTCCTTGCAAAGGCTGTATGTTTGTGCATATAAAGAGGGCTTTCCTCACAACTAGTATCACAGCATAACTTCTCAGTATAACTTAGGTTGGAAAGGACCTCAAGGATCATCGAGTCCAACCTATAAGTAGATTGCTTAATAAGACTACTGATGGCATAACCTAGCTTCATGACATCTGGTGGCTACTATTTCTCCTTAAAGCTAATCCTGAATTTATGGCGTTTTTATATGTGAAGATCAGAAAAAGGAAGAGACTCTCTATGAATTTAGAGAAGCAGTAAAGCCCCTCTGCAGCTGCTACTGCATTAGCCAGACTGCAGTTAAAGCCAAGACTGAATCTTTCCGCCGGCAAAAGGGGCTCTCAATTTCTAGATATCTATTAAAAGCAGTACAACATCTGGCTCAGGAAATCCATAAACTTATGATTGTCGGAAACAGGGAAGATACATTTTTAGTTTATTTTTTATTGGAGAGAGACTCACTCTGCACACACCCTGTTCTTATATTCTTTTCCTAAGCAGCTGCCTCTATCTGCTGTCAAAGGCAGGATATGGGCTGGATGAATCTTTCATCTGACCCCAAATAGCAGTTCCTGTGTGTTTGTGGGAGGTGGAGTGGGGTGTGGCAGTGAACCTCCATATTCCAGAATCTAAGGATCCCATACAAGATTTCCTCCCCTGCCTAAACCTTTATGGTTGTAGTGCCTCATCTACTATCTGTTTTCCCCAGACCCTGCTCACAGCAGAAGTGTGGCATAAAGGGAGAGCTGGCCCCCCTCCTCAAGGGCTGTGTGTTTTTATGTGTGTATGTATTTATTTTGGCTTGGATGGAGATTTTTTTTTTTTTCTTTTTTATTTCCCCTCTGAATAGATAATTGAGAAAAGTGACATAATTTTTAATCCTTGACAGTTTATGGGCTTTGAAAGAGTTTCTGGATAACACTGAGCAATTAAGATGCCATTTTATTGGTTCTTTCAAGTGAAATCAAGTGAGTAATTAAATAAAATTTAATAAGGACCATGTCAGGCCACCCACAAGCTCTCATACCCACTACAAATAGATGAGTAAGTCAGGGTGGGGGACAAATCCTATGTGTTTAAGTGGTCCTATTTATGTATTATTGGGTAATTCTAGGAATGAGGCTTTCAGCTGGAAGATGTTTTGTTTGTACCATGTTTTCAGGCAAGAACATATAAGACTCTCAAGTGCTATTCAAGCAGCAGTAACTTTCCTGTCTTTTTAAATTCTACACGGTGGTGTTAATGCCATTGTTTTGCATAGATGGCCTACTGTAAGAGTCACAGAACATAAACAAGATTTTTTTACATTAGATGCTGGATTAGCATTTCTGCTGCCTTACTATTTATATGATTATATGAGGATGCCTGTTGAAAGTTGCTTTAGAGCACAAGCATGGAGTATGGTATTACACATGCTTTGCATTCATTTTACACATATTAAAAGACAAAATACAGGCAAGGGAAAACCAAGCGCTTTTCAGATTTACAGTATGATTAAGCAGAGACTGATGAAAGGTGATAACTCTGTTGCTTTTAAGTTCATTTTCTTAGGAGGGGAAAGACCTCCTTTTACTTTTTTTTTCTTTCTTTTTAATTTTTTTTCTTTTCTTTTAAGATTTTCCACTCTTACATGTTAAATATTGTGCCAGGATCTCTCACTATAATCAGAAGTATTGACTGAAAACTGTATTTCCAAAGTGTATTCTTTGTACTGTAGTTGGGATACTTAACCTTGTCTTAGATCTATGCAAAATGCTGAGAAAATATTGATGATTGAAGAATATCCCATTTGAAATGAAAATAGAAATATCAAGATGATGACATTCGATACCAGTTTTGAAAACTTGCATCTGCAGCATTACTTTTCCTCAGTTAACACTGGAGGAAGCAGGGGCTCAATACAGCAGCCAAAATATCTCACTCATTTCACATACAGAGTCACAGAAAATCTCATATTATTCCTCAAGAATTTCCTCTGTATGATACTTTCTGGGCAAAGCTGAGGGAGTGTGCTTTACACCACATAAACTTGCTTTCCCTTCTTCTCATCAGTGTGTTGCAATCAACTGATGATCACTCAGTACCTGCAGGTGCTACGCTAGTACAAAGACAAGCCGTTTTCTTCCTCTCCTGAAACATCCTTCTCTGTTTTTACAATGAATCTGGGGCGATGCAAGCCCCCTCTGGTGGTCAAAACAACATCTGTACATTTCTATGGGATTTCAATCTCAAACTGTTTGGCTGAGGGGCCAAAACGTCTGCTTTATGTTTTTAAGTTGTATGACCATACTAATTCATTTTTTCTAAGAAAACCCCGGGAATGAGCCAAAAGGAGAGAAGAAAAATGTGTTGGAGGGATGTTCCAGCATATGTCAGGTCCCAGGAATGCCGCTGGTGACACTGACGGGCACATAGCTGCAAAACTCATTGCACCAATTCTCCCTGCCCAGCTACAGAGCAGGTGTAGGGATGGCACTCAGGACGCCAGGGCTGGGCCTACTGCTGGAGACAGGAGAGATCATAAGGAAGAAATAGGAAACAAACTCTTACTGCTGAGAAAAAATACCTGACTAATGTCACAGACTGCTCTTTCTCTAATCACTGGAAACCACAGGGATACTGGATGTGGCCTATCAAGGTACAGGAAGGCACTATAAGATGATTTACCAGTTTCTATGGCACCCTTATAATTTGGTAGATTTGGCCTCGTGATAACAAAAATACTTGAACTCACACAGAGGATTATGATATACAACACTTAAATTTAGAAGACGATGACTCTCCAAATAATTTTTCCTTTTCTTTTTCCTCTAATATTCTTTCCTGTGAACAAGTGGCATTTCCCTTTGCTGTTGTGAGAATGTTTGGTGTCATCCTTTCAGGCAAGTTATTTCAACAACATCTGACTTCCTGCAGGTTGAGCTGGTTTCTGAACTTGGACTTGGGGGTACTGGTGAATGGGAAGCTGGACAGGAGCCAACAATGAACACTTGCAGTCCGGAAGGTAAATTGCATCCTGGGCTGCATCAAAAGAAATGTGGCCAGCAGATCGAGAGAGGTGATTCTGCCACTCTGCTCTGATAAGACCTCACTTGAAGTACTGTGTCCAGCTATGGAACCCCGTTGTGGTTTAAGGCCTGTGGTGGAATCCTGACCCTCTGCAGGTGGGCCATAAGGTGGGTGCAACCTGACCCCCGGTGGAGGGGTCCCTTGGTCACGTTATTCCCTCCCATTTCCTGCCTGTCCTCTATATAAGGGGGAGGAATTTCCAGTGTTGATCTCTTGCCTTCAGTTCCTGCCTGGGGGCTGTTGCCACTGAGAGCTGCTGCCATGTGGTGAGGCCTACCTCCATACAGTCAGGCCTCCAACCAGGGAATCCATTACCATCTGCCACTGGAGGTTGTATATATCTGTATCTAATCCTTTCCCTAATATCTCTGTACATCCCTTTTCTCTAAATACCTTTATTTTTTGTTAAAATTACTTCTCTACCTTCCAAGTCTGTTTGAGTCCTTTTGTTTACCCCTTACATCCTCTGCCTATCTTGTCCCTATGGGGGAAAGGGGAGGGGAGAGAGTGGGATAACCTGCATTCTGTCCAACGGAGTTTTTGCCCTGAAAACATAACCAGCAACAGACCCTCAACACAAGAAGGACGTAGATCTGCTGGAGTGGGTCCAGAGGAGGGCCACAAAGATGATCAGAGGGCTGGAGCGGCTCTGCTATCAAGGCAGCTCCAGAAAGCTCCGGAGAGACCTTGTAGCAGCATTTCAATATCTGAAGGGGACCTACAGGAAGGCTGAGGAAGGACTGTTTAGAAGGGCTTGTAGTGATTGGATGAGAGGCAATGGTTTTAAACCAGAGCAGGGTAGATTTAAGTTGGATATAAGGATGAAGTTCTTTATAATGAGAGTGGCAAAATACTGGAATGGGTTTGCCCAGAGATGTGGTTGAGGCCTCATCCTTGAAGACATTCAAGATCAGATTTGATGTGGCCCCAGGCAGCCTGGTCTAGTTAGAGGTGTTCCTGCTGACTGCAGCAGATTTGGACAAGATGACCTTTGAGAGTCCCTTCCAATCTGATGACATCTGGGAAACTGCTGGAAAAACCAAACAATGTTTGAGGTTGCTATGGCATCCTTAAAAGCAACTATCAGCCATATCATCAGGAAGATAATCAAGTTGGTTGTCCAAAATCAGTCTGACAGTCACTAGCTAAGATTTATCCTTCCATCTGAATATGGCTGATTCTTGTGCATTGCACAAGCTTCCACTGGCATTTCTTAGCTTTTCCCCTAAGCCCTTGACTTGACTTTCTGTCTGCTGCCTCCCAGCAGCCACACATAACCATCTGCCACTCAAAGAATAAAGAAGTCCTGTCAACATGAGAGCTGACCAAGAAAAAATGTAATTTACCAACATGTTTACTTTCTCAAGAGCACTCGATCAATTCTATCAGTGGTGACAAAGAGGATTTAATAATAACATACAATAATTCTGTTGTTGTTTTAAAACCTCACTAGCCACAATAATGGCTGCTGAAGGGCTCATCATTGTCATGTGATTCTTGTTAGCCTATTCTGTTCTGATGTTTCATAAAAATATTTATAGTGTTACTTAAGGGTTTGTGCTTGAGAATGTTGGTTTATCCGAATCCCCTGTTTTTATTTGTCTCTTAGTATCACAGAATCACAGCATGGCAGGGTTTGTAAGGGACCTCTGGAGATCACCTAGTCTAACCCCCCTCCTAGTGCAGGTACACCTAGATCAGATTGCACAAAAATGCATCCAGGTGGGTTTTGAAAGCCTCTAGAGAAGAAGACTCCACAATCTTTCTAGGCAGCCTGTTCCAGTGCTCTGTCACGCTCAAAGTAAAGAAGTTTCTCCTTAAGGACAAGTGATACATCCTAGTTTGTACTTGCTGCCACTTATCCCATTACTGGGCACCACTGAAAAGAACCCAGTCCCATCCTCATGACCTCTTCTCTTTAGATATTTATCTGCATTTATAAGGTCCTTTCTCAGTCTTCTCTTTTCCAAGCTAAAGAGCCCCAGGTCTCTCAGCCTCTCCTCATAAGAGTGATCCTCCATTGGACTTTCACCAGTAGTTTCCTGTTCCTCTTGAACTGCGGAACCCAGAACTGGATGCAATATTCCAGATGTGGCCTCACTAGATAAGAATAAAGGGGGAGGAGAACCTCCCTTGACCTGCTGGCCACACTTCTTAATGCACCACAAAATACCATTGGCTTTCTTGGCCATGAGGACACATTGCTGGTTCATGGTGAACTTGTCTACCAGCTCTCCCAGGTCCATCTCCACAGAACTGCTTTCAATCAGGTCAATCCCTGACTTTGGGGTTATTCTTTCCCAGGTGCAGGACACTACACTTGCCCTTGTTGGACTTCATGAGGTTCACCTCTGCCCAGCTCTCCTAGTAGCTTTTCTGAAGACCCATGCACTGCAAAAAATAGCTTTGTGCCATAATACACTGAAGTTTTAAACCTCTGGTAGCAGGGGTCATCCTGACCAAGGGCTTCTGAATGTTGTTTTCTTTCTGTAGTAGGTCTGAAGGTGCTTCACAGTTTGCTGGTAAGTGTACACTATTGGCAGCTACAGGCCACCATCAGAAAATAAGTGGACTGCCGGAACAGCTGGACTGGTTAGAGTTTAGTGTGTATGTTTGGGGTTTTTTTTAAGTTTATAAATTTCTGTTGTAAATAGATATTTCCAAAGTAGAAGGCTAGAAATCTGTGTGATTATTTATTTTTCTTTTCACTATAGAAAATAAATATAATTTTTATGAGATTTCTTTTAGTTATACAACTACTGCCATTCCCCATGTGCATAAGTAATACTTGTGCACAAGGCTGTGCAGAGGAGAATGGCTTTAAAAGGGAAAAAGTGGACTCTATGGCTGCCTTGGACTTCTTTTTCAAAATGCCAAATGCCAGATTACATTCAAAAATAGTTTGTTCATCTTAAGAAATGGGGATACTATTCATGAACAACCATCAGAGTCCTTTTCCTTTGCTGAATTGAACAGTTGTTGTCAAAGTCTTGTTATTCATGTGTTAGTTTCTGAATATGGCATTCCTTAACCTTCTTCCTGATGAGCTAAGTAGTCTGGATTCATGGTCTTTTTCATACATGACATTTATTTTCCAGGTGGCTAACTGACAGCATGTGAGCTACACGAAATGCAAGCAGTTAAGGCATGGTTACAGAAGGTGGTGAGTCACAAACCCATCTTTTATCACACCTTTTGTCTCATCTTTCATGTAGTGAGCAGTGGCACTCTTAGGGGATCAATATTCCATTGATCATTCTGGGAGTTTCCCATTCTGGCTTTTGATCAAACAAAGAAAAAGGACAAAGAAGATTGGTCATGTCCCTGTTAGTCACTGTTGTGGCTTTTCTCTGAACTTCCTATAACTTATTAGCATCCCTTTTGAACTGCAGGCTCTAACCTTGGGCAGAATTCTAGCGTAATTCCTCAGGACTGCATGCAGACATATGATAGCCATCCTGCTTGCTTGGGTATATGCTTGTGTCTCTAAGAGCAGCATTGTCTCGTATAGCAGAATGTCACATCGGGAGCTCCCGTTCAGCTGACAAAGCAGCATGACTCCAATATGTTTTCAGCGACCTAAAGCTCATGAAAGAGATCCCATTTTTTTTCCCTGGCTGCAATTAATCATGAAGGGAAACAAGATTACACAGAGGTCTTTTTAACCGTTTTTTCCCCCTGGGGACCAGCTCCATTCCTGTGCCCTAGAAACAAAGACTTTAGGTATGAATGCTAAATGGCTGAAGAGGCCAGTTCTGGTTCTTTGTTCAGGCAATATACAAGGGATGCCAGCAAAGGTATTGAAAGAACTTCTGGTATGGGCATGCATTCCTTTGACTGAGTGCTTGCATACAAGAAAGTTTATGTAGTTACATTAGTAAGAGCTGATATTTGACTACTATTCTTAGTGCAAGCTACAAACCAAAATTGAACAGGACTACCCTATTCATCCTGCTGCTGATATTAAGAGGCACTCCAAAATGCCATTCAAAAGACCAGGAAAAAAAGTCCTAAGAAAAAATACAGTATGTAAGCAAGTTGAGGGCAGGTGTAATGGGCACATAGTTATCCTATTACTCTAAGCTGGTATATTCATGTGACAGAATCTGGCTAAGATACTCCATCTTTCTTTCTCACTGCTACTGCTGGGAACTCCCCGAGCTCTTGCCAGGGAAATCCAGCTCCAAGCTGCTGTATGCTGTATGCCCAGCAGCCTGAACATCAGAGGCTGATAAAGACATCAGGTCATGATCAAGCAACAGGAAGAACTGAGTGAGGAATTCAACAGGAATTTAACACAAGGGTGATGTTGAGAAACAGTGGAGGGAGACAGACAGAGTTGTTCAATAGGAAGAGCCCATTTACCTGTAAGATCAGCTTGGGACAGAAAAGGGAGATGAGCTGGTAGAGCAAGACAAAGCAAGCCAGGCATTAGGCCATAACATAACGGTGCCCTCCATAGCAGCAAGAAAGCAGGCAAAAAAGCATGCACAGACTTCATTGCAAACTCCCTCATAGTGCTGTGTACTTGGCAGACCCCTGGCTCACCCTGTGTGACAGAGGATTTTCCTGGCTAAAGCAGTCTGTTGGCAGATGCTTCTCCACCTCAGACACAGAGATACCATCTCTCAAACAGCCTGTGTGACTAAGAGGAGGCTGACTAAATTATCATTACAGTATCCTGAAAAATACAGATAGGGATGATGGTTACAGGAAAAGCTTTAAAAGCCATGCTTGCAGGAACAGAGTGCTTTATTATGTGAGGCTACTTCCAGGCAGATTTTCCCTATAATGGAAAAATTTCAAAGGTAAAAGAAGCAGCTTACTTCAAACTATCAATCTGTAATACAGAATTAGAAAAAGTAAACCAAAACCACTATGGAAACTGTATTTGGAAAGCATCCTTTGTGGGTCTCTGTGGACACAGGAAACTGCAGGCCTCTGTATACCCCAGCTATGACATGCACTGATGGGTGCTCAGAGATGTTGTGCGTGGCTTTTAGGGCTGGCAGGGCTGTTGCCTCAATAGAGACATCTTTTCCCAGCCAGGATGGCAGGACTACTCTCTTCCTGTCTTGTCTGCCCCACTTTTCATGGCACTGGAATACAACACAGTACTAAGGGGATTATGTCATGTCTTCCCTCTTTCTCCTGAAACCTTTCAACCTCTAAGGTCCCTTGGTTAATATTTCTATTGTATACTTTAATTAGCACATTCCTGGCTGCAGGCTACCTTCTCCTGGCCTCTTTAAAACACAGCAGTCTATATAATATATCATATGTTTTCAAATGCTAATTTGTCCAAGAACCTTCTAGGATTTGTAACGTTTAGCTTGCTGTTACTTTTGTACAGGATCTGCCTGTAAAATAGATACTGCAAACCACTGGCTTGTGGTGGCAGACTGCCAAAATCCAAGCATTTTATCACCTCATCCCCTGCTTACAGTTTGTTAGATTTTTGGGGACCCCTGCCATACATGTTAATACAGTGAAACCCCATCTGTAGCTGGTCCTTAACACTTATCCTGTAGTGTGCCAAACTGAGACTAAAAGGTTACCTTTGATTGGCATCTGAGGGCATTTATGGCACAGCAGAGTTTGACAATGAGGACTAGCCCAGTGACCTGCAGCAGAGGTTTCCATTTCTCAGGAGGTGTACTCAGGAAGGGCTCATCTACCCAGAGGCAAGAAGTGTCTTTGATGACTTTCTGCTTCTATAAACTCTGGAATCTTATAGCCACCTTAGCCACACTGGTTAGTGCAGGCATCAGCAAGCCCACTGAGTAAGCTCACTCCACTTCAGTTGCCACCTGTGAAAAACTAAAGAGAGATACAGGTGGGATCTTTTCTGGAAAGTACCTAGTGAGAGGTATCTATGGTAAAGCAATCATGACAGTGATTACAACATGATTTCACAAATGTCAACCTAAGCATGCAGTGACAGAGGCAGATCTCAGAGGAGGATAACCTCTGGCAGAGGAAAAAAGAAAAAACAACAGCGAGCAACTGGGATGGTGCCCAGGAGTTTCAGTCTCTGACCCACTTTATCTGCAGATACAGCAATGCACCCAGGCAAAGCTTCATTAACAGCTGTATAAATTTCTGCAATATCTGAGTGTTGTCTGAAGGTTTCCCTTGAGTATGTCCTCATGATCTGAGCCTCACTATGGCTGTAGAATATACAGGGAAAAGTAATGATGGTTCTTTTTAAGAAACAGATACCAACATCTGAAATAAGTCACTGTGCTTGTCTTAGCCAAACCAAATTCCTGATGTCTAGAGTTTTGTCTGTCTAGCGATAGCAGGATTAGATACAATATGCGTGAATATACTGCGTGACCGTGCAAAACCAAATAGTGCCACAAAGATAATTGTGGTTTAATTAATACAGTCTGCTGCTCCATGCTCCACCAAGTTTTTGTTTATATGTCCATCTTTAAATTTTCAACAAAGCATTCCTGCACAGTGAGATGCCTTCAGAAAAAGAAGAAAAATTGTATTTCCCTTTCCATTTTGGAAATTTGACTTGATTTCAGACCGTTTCATTCAATAATTTTGTTGTTGCTGTTTATTAACAACACATTTGGCATGTTCATTTTTCAAAAGCTTTTGAGATTCTGAATCTCTGTGAATGTCGTAAGTGAAGAGCATGAAATATTTTTACATCTGGCAATTTGAAAACCATGCTTTAGTTACAGACATAAACGTGTTTCCAAAATACTAAGTTTACTTGTTGACTTTGTTTAACAATTTCATTTTCATGTCTCAAACCCCAGCTTTTAAAAACACCTCTCTCAACTATAAGATGGTACTTTTGGCCACTCACAGCAGCTGACACAGATTTATTTTATTTCTTTTTCATCATTATTTAGTGTAAAAGACTAAAAATAAAAATGTATTGTTCTGAGGATTGTGGACATTTCCAGATAGGGAAAACAGAGGCTTTTATGACTTAGGAAAGCAGAATTCCCAGAGGGATGGTCTGCTTTTCTTCCACTCTTCCCTTTAAGATTTTCTGAGAACATTTCACTTACTTTTGACTCTGCAGTACATTTATAGCCTCTTATTTTTAGGGTTTTGTGTGTACCTTCCCTGTGCGTGTTCCAGCCCTGCCTTCCGTCTGCTTTCCCATGCTCACAGAGGTATCGCAGCATACTTGTTTACATTCACTCCCTCAAGTGTGACCAAGGATTCAAAGTGGTGGGGGTTCCTGGTTTTGGGTTTTGCCTTCCCAGGTGCTGACAGAAATTGCTCTCTACTTATAATGGGTTCGGCTGAATGTTCAGTCTCCAGGAGGGAGCAGCCCTTATGAGGAGGGTACCCCTTAGAGCTCCAGCCTGGGGTGTTCCCTCATGCAGTAAGCAGAAGGGCAGGCAGTAAAGCTGGGCTTCCTGGAATCCCTTGGTTTCCTCACCCCACACCATGTTTCTCTCCTAGTGGGCAGTAGGTAGGAGCTTCAAGGAATGTTATATCTGTGCCCATTCAGCTTCCAGGGCTATTCCCCGGTGGCAGCCTATGCCCTCCCCCTTCACTTCCCAAAGTAAAAGCTGCGCCAGGCAGCACAGCAAGGTCTGAAATGCCTTTGCCTGCACCCTTGTTATCCTGAACAGCTGGGTTAGAGCCACACACAACCTGTGGCTGTGAATGGCAATATTGACTGTAAAAAGAAAATCCTATTTTTGATTGGCTATGCCAGCTGTTTGATAGCACAGCTTTCTAGCAGCTTAGAATTTCTTTGTAAATAGCAAATTGTTACAGAATAGGGAACAACGTTATACAAAGACTAAGATTTAAACTGGGATGGCCAAATTTACCTTCTAGTTGCACCTAAATTAATAATCTAATTTTGAAAGGAAATGAGAACCTATCAGCTGTTGGTAACTTTTCACAAAGAGTCAGATTATATTTTTTTCTGATTATTTGAGTGCATATGGTAGAATAAATTGTAGCCTATTCTTAGAATATATTTCTGTTTATTGTTGATTATTTTTTTTTTACCTAGCAATCTAACTGGTAAATGTACAAATGCCTTAAAGCTCAAACCACATAAAAAATATTTTTCTACTCAACAGAAGTGGCTCAGTGTGTATTTCATGTTCAACACATGAGCCATGATGAAATGAATTGGCAAGTAACTCTATGCTTCCCAATGTTTTTTTAAGCTGATAATCTTTACTGTCAGACTAAACTATTTATTATTTGATGTTTTCTAAAAACTGATTTGTGTCTTCTCTAATGTCTCTATTTAAGCCCTAATTCCATGCTATTTATATGTTTTCTCAAGGCTAAAGGTTAGTTATTTAACTGACAAATCTGTTAAGTCTGCTTACTAATTCTTAAACACCACAGATTTGTTAGTGGTTTAAGTCAGGCACATTGTCTGTGCCTCTTGAAAAGGAATTAATGTTTTACATTAACAACTGAAAGGTGTTAGGAAGTACGCTAGATATATAGTCCTCCTCTTACATCAGAACTGGCATATTCTAATAGAGAGTCCTGTATTAACATAGCAGTTACTAATTCATAGGTGATGTGCCAGTAGATTTTCAGTTAACTCAATACACATGTTATCCACTTGGGAAAAGTCCTTAAGTTTATGCTAGGATGGAAAGAAAATTCTCACACCAAAAGCAGGGAGTTGATATAAGGTGGTGATGAATAAGTGGAAGCTGGAAATTAAAATAGTGTGTCAGCCTTACAAAGAAGTGGTGAGGCACAAGTTCTGCAGGCTATGGAAAGAGAAGCTTGATATATCTCTGCACCATGGATGATGATGTTGCTCCTAAGAAGGCTTGAAGTGTTGACCCTTCTAACCCTGGGACCCATGTTGTTCTTATGTAATTCTAGGTGCTCAGCTTCCTGTTTTGTTTTCAGTTACCTGGGCATTGTAATCAGACTATAAATCTGTTAATGTTTCCAACAGAGGGCAGGAATATGGACAGATGTCTGTGTGGAAAAATGCTAAGACTGCAAAACTCAAAATAGGGAACTCCAGGCTTTAATCTGTCTGCACGCTCTTAATTCACGTCTTGCCAGATGCAGGTGCACACTACACCTCATTTATATTCCAACTCCCCAAATTCAAAAGACATTTAAGCAATGCTTTGGTTTTTTGCTGGATCCAAACTTGAGTGTGTGAGGTGGAGAGTGTTCCCTTCCCTCCTTATGGTAGTTTTAGGTTATGCCTTTAAAAATTTTTCCCAGATCTTGAAAAGAAAGTAGTAAAATGTAAATAAATCACCATTGGGTGTGAAAAAGGAAAATAATGATAACTCTAAACAATTCAATTGGAGAGATAATGGACTTAAATTAGTTGTACAAAACAATCTCTTTTTTTTTTTTTTTCTGCTTCTTTGGCTCTGGCTGATGCTTCTCCTGGCTTTATTGACCTTGACTGCATTGCTTTTGTTGTGACTGGTATTAACAACAACTTCTCTGCTCTTTCTCTTGTCCCTTTTGTGTGCAGGGGAATAAGAAGGGGGGCAGGGAGGGAGAAGCTATTAGCTCCTCTGGTTTTTGGCCAGGGGGATTCCTGTGCTGTTTATAAATTGCAAATACCTGTAAATATTGTAAATACTATATATTTTGTACATATTCATTCCATTTCATTGTAGATTGTAGTTTTGCTTATAAGTACAGCTCCATTTGCTTCCAACTGGGCTGGTCTGGCAAATTTAATGTTGGGGGGAATTTTCAACCCACCACACTCCTCCTTCTCTTGAATGCATTTTCCCCTCACCATCCTGGGAGTTTCTGCAGTTGTGTCCCTCCTTACAGTCTTCTCTCTTTTGCCTTCCCTTTGACCCATGCACTAACCATTCTAAGGTTCTGTGTCTGCCTCCTCTGTATTTCTGCCTATCGTTGTATTGTGGGACCAGGCTGTGTTTGGGTGTAGCAGATGTGCTGTGCCCCGAGGCTTCAGCAGCAGCATGCTGCCACGCTTTGGGCTTAGCCCCCCACACCCAAAGCACAACCAGCTGTGCTTGCAGGAGTGTGGGAACACTGCTGGGCCTTCAGCCTCATAAAGGGCTGCACAGTTGAAGTTCACTGTGGCTAATTAAACCCTTTTCCAGTACACCAGAGGGGAAAAAAATTAATATCGGTCAGCTTCTTGCCACCCAAAGTGCAGCATGAATTAGAAGCATCAGCCTTGCTTTCTGTGAGTTTTCCCTAGTGTAAAACAGGGCTATACCTGTGCCAGTATGCTGGCTATAAATGAGAAGGGTTGTATAGGTGTCACTATTATTAGCTGCTTAATAGAAGTAGATGGTATTAGAAATGAACCACAGTCAGTGAGCCATAGCAGTGTCACTTTAAACCCAGATAGCTAAAGTGTTTTGCTGAAAACTACTAAAGTGGAAGGAAAAAAATTAATTGCTGTAGTGTTCCTGTAACTCTGTCAAAGGCTTCTGTCTGTGGAGTCAAATGAAGCAGAGTCCTGCAAGTTTACAAAGATCACTTTTTGTCTCAAGTTTTTAAAGTAGACTTTCCAAAAAGTGGCATTTTGAACAAATGGGCTGACTTCTCCTCTTGCACCTTTTCAGAGAGATTTCCTGACCAGGCTAGCATGTCCTCTCATACTTCTGGCAGCTCCGTGCTCAGTGCACATGGGTGCTTTCCTTTAGATGAGATGACAAGGTCAGTTTTGGACACCAGGAAAGCAGATGGATGATTTCCCATCAAGAAATAAGCTTTGAATGAACACAGCACCAATTTTTTTTTTGTCTTACAACAGCTCACTCAGGAGTGGCCATATGCAGAGGTGGCAGGACTGTGATCCCCACAGTGTTATGGAAGAAAACCCTGTGAGACTAAGCTGGGGAAATTGAATGGATTTTCTGAGTTAACTTCTCCAGGCTGAGGAGCACTGGGAAGTGTGCAGCTATACAACATACATTGCAGCTGCACCCAAGACAGGGAATTGTCTTCTAACAGGGACAAATATAAGGTTTTCTATTACTTTTTGATACAATACCCCAACCACTTTTCCTCCATCGCTGTTAACACCTCATAAAAGAGAGTGCTTGGTTGACTTGGTAGGAAACTGGTGTAGGTAACTTGGAAAATTTTTTAGAAAGCCTGTTTGTATGGTTGGTTTTGTTTTAGTGTTCCACCTGCAGCTTCTGAATTCACAGACTAGCACAGCATTTCCACTGAATTTCAGAGTTTTGGCCCCAAGTGCCATTGGGCAAATTGTACCTAGGATTTAATTTGGGAAAATGTGGGGGGGTTACCATATTTTAAGTAACAGCTATATTCAGAAATGATACACTGAATACTTTTCTACAGTACCTACAGATGTAATATCATACCAAAAAATCTGTACTGCTTTTTCCTAAAGAACTTGGAGACAAAACAGTGTGGCCATTGTATTTCAAACATTAGGGCAATTGTTCAGTACATGTGGTGCGACTTCAAATTTCTGTGTCAGAATGCAGTGCCAACTCTGAGTCCCTGTACATTGCGGCACTGTGGGCATGCGCATGTTCAAACACTTGCTTTCCTATCTTCAGTTTATGTAGTCATATTTATGTCTATGGTTTGGAAAAGCCGGAAAACACTCTAAAGAGATGAAAGGGAACCTAAAACTTGTGCTCTTTTTTCTCACCATTGTACTTTAAAAACAAAGCAAAAACTGTTACAAGGCTTAGGCTTTTCCTCCGAGTACACTGGCGTTTGTTACATACACATTCTAATGGTGTTTATTCTTGTTAGGTAATAAAAAGAGACTTAGTAAACCAAATACAGATAAACAAAGTATAAATTCATTGCCTGCATTTGAAAATGTTTTGTGCTATAGTTTCTCTTACTCCAGTGTGCTCATAAACCTGTGAATTTAAACAACCTCAAATCACAATTTTAGGAAGCCAAAATATTAGTGTAACTCCTTTTGGCTTCAACAGGCTACCTAGTGGCTTAGCATGGTACTGAAGGTCAAGAGAATATAATTCATCCTCCATAATGCCTAGACATTACCAGATACACCTCTGGAATTATCCTGGAGAGCGAAACTGTGCAAACATTCCAAGCACTTCAGTGGGATTGTTGTTTATGACAAGATCATCTTGGACAATACACAAACCTTTGTGTACACATCACCATAATATCCCACCCACCTCCCCCACCCCCAAAAAAACAAAAAAAGAGTTCCTCCTTGGGATAGCTCCACTTGCTGTGTACACTGTTTCATGTGGGCTGGTGATACGTGGAATCAGCACTATCGGTAATAAAAAGGAACAGCTTCTCACCCACATTCTCAGTTTAAGCTTTCATTGTTCTTTTGACTGTGTTGTTTTCTTATTTTTGAAGAAGTTTCCCATGTACCATGCATAACACCTAGCCCTGGAAGATGCTAATCAGGGTGCTGTATTTCCCTGTTTGCACAAAACAGGTAATCCTCTCAGACACTATTTTACCTTTTCATTTAAGTCACAAAAGTAAGAACATTTTCTTATTTATTTTTCTTACTGGAATTACCCTGTGGAAACAATGGTTGTATAGGCCAGTTAAGACCTCATGCAAAACTATTTGATTGTGGGATCAGCCAGTATGCTCAAAGAGCATTCACTCTTCCCAAGACATGAATCGTGCACAAATTAAAAGTAACAGGCAGTACTAGCCCTTGAACATAGGCTTGATGTCCACCACCACACTGCTGCTGATTTCAATCTAAAGTTTATGCACTGGAATGGTGAAAAGAATGATCGCATGCAAACAACATCATTTCCTAATGCAAGTGCAATCTGACAGTAGGAGAAAAGGAGAACTTCTCCCTTATTGAAAAACATTAGGAAGACTGATGTCTGCTTTAGAAATAACATGAGAAACCTAAAAGGTAAGTGAACCTAAAAGGTAAGTGTGTTGTTTTGATTAGAGAGCCAGACCTTGGAAAGCAGCAAGAGGAATGGCAAAGTAAAGAAAACTGCAAAAGGAAAGGAGGTGAGAAGTTTGGTTTGTAACTGCAGAGGGCTTTTAATCTTGTTAGTATTGTTTTCAGCTTTAAAGGATAATTTGGGTTATGTTGATCTTATATCACTGAGACAAGGAGCTGGACAGATTCTGCAGAAAAGTGTGTGACTCATGGAAAGAGTAACTAGTGAAGAACTTGCTCGACTTGAACTCTTGCTTATAGAGAATTTATTTACCCCTGGGGAAGGGTGAAATTTTCCAGTTTGGCACAGAACTAAACTGCTTTACTGCTGAGAGAGAACTTGAAGCCTCCTTTGCTGAGAAGATAAGCTTTCATGATAAAGGCTAACATATAGTGAAAATTATTGTACATCAGGAAAGGCGAAAGATGCCTTGAAGCATGTTTCTTTAGCTGTGAAAACTAACTGATGGGGTATTCAGCACATGCATTGTACTTAACTAGGTGGTCACATTCATTCTTTTTTGGTATACAGGACAAATTGTCACACATTTCTTTACAGCAGACACACCAAAAAAATTAAAAGAAAAATGCTCCCTGCTTTGAGGAACTGAGAATCCATAGTAACTCCTTGCAGAACATGGTACCGATAGTCTCATTCCCAAAAAGCTCCATTAGAAAATTCAATCAAAACTATCTTTTCAATTTTTATTTCTAGTGAGAACAATAATTCACCTGCCTGGTGACAGCATTACAGACACTTACAAATTTTTTGCTGTAGAATCATTTAGGAAGAGTTACATTTAAGAAAATAGCTTGCTAAAGAGGCTTAGTTTAGATGCCAGTTTAGTCCCAGCTCATCTCTACAAACATGTTTTAAAAGAAAGGGAAAAAAACCCACATTCCCTGAGGTGCTGATCAGAGCTCTTAATAGCAGTCTAAACTAGGCATCAGTTAAGAAGAACTCCCCACTTTCTCCAGAACAGGGCACAACTTAATTCTCTGATAAAATTTGGCTGCAGATTCCAAACACACACTTTTAATACATGAATTTTGAATATGGATTTAAATTTTTTTTATACAAACCCTACAGCAAATTATGAGGAAATATTTAAACTGCTGTTGTGAATCTTCTGTTCAGAATAACTATTGATAGTTTTGTAAAAAGACTTTATTCTACTTAATTTTGGTGTCAAATCACCTAAATTTTTATTTATTTATTTTAACACCCATCCTGAAAACAAAGGGGGGAAAGGCTTGCGAGTGCTTTGCCCTCCCTGTAGGGCATTTTCCCCCTGGGAAACTGAGTCTGTTCCACTCCCCTCTCCCTGCCCAGCTAGGGTATAAAAAGCAGGACGTTGCAGCCATTAGGCCTCCTTTTGGCTCCTGCCTCTCCTGGATGAGAGCTACTGCAGCTGCCTTCCTGCTCCTCTGCCACATGGTCGGGCCTGATCCTTCTCCCTACTGCCTCTGTGCCTCTTCAGAGAGAGAGACTGGTTTTGTATTCTTGTATTTTTTCCCCTCCCATCCATCCTTGTTCCTTGCCCTTGTGAACCTTACCTGTTATTGTTATATATATGTATACATATACATATATACATACATACATATATATATATATATATATTGTTTAAAGAAAACTCTTTACCTCTCTACTTCCAAGACAACTCCAAATTATTGCTTGGTGGATTTGCTCCTTCCCGTTCCTTTTTTACCCCTCTCTGTTGGGAGGGAGGAGGGGGGAGGGGGGGAGATATTCTCAGCCTTGCCCCCATCTGAGCTCTTAACTCCCAGTTAAGGCTCAAACCACTACAAACCAAATCTTTCATTTTAAAACTAGTAAACCTTAACAAGAAGTAGTAGGAGTGAAAGTTCAATTTATCAGCAAAGCTAAATCATTCAAAAGATACATAACACAGATGACAAGAAAAGACTAAAGAACTGTATGTGGCTTGCAAAAGCTACTTTAAGTAATGAAATGCTGAAGTTGAAAATGTCACTATTTGATGAACTGAAACCTAAGGAATCACAAGAGGTTCCTGCAGAGCCTAGGAATGTTGTGTAGTGCTAGCAAATTCATGTGTGGATCCTGAATCTTGAGAATTTTCTGTTTTCTATGTGCTTTGGGCTAGAAGTCAACATAGGCAGAATGAGATAAAGTGTGTGTGTGGGGGGGGAAAGCAGCGCTACACGAGCTGAAATTTCTTGCTACAAATGCTTGCTTTTCTGGGTGACCCTAGTCTGAACAGGTAATGGCTCTACTCCTTAACACTCCAGCTATGTGCGATTCAAACAAATGTATCTCACAGACAGACTGTTCAGCACTGTTTCCAAACAGGAATACAGATGTGTGTAGTTAAAAGAGTCTGTATATGCTGTTTCTATCTGCTGCATGGTTTAGTAGTCATGAGGTCTTGGGCGACAGGTTGGACCTGATCATCTCTGAGGTCTCTTCCAACCTTATTGATTCTGTTATTCTATGTGATACTATATTGCCCTGCCAATCTGTGTACTCCTGTAGGGGAAGTGCCTGATTTTGTGTGCAGAGGGGCTTATGAAGAGACAACCCACACACCACTGCAGAGACACTGCCCATGCTGGAGACTGGAGGTCCAGCGGGAGGAGTAAGTCCCTGAAGAAAGGAAGAAGTGGAAGGCTGCCCCTCAGGTAGGCTCCCTTTGCTGACAGTGAGGAGCTCCATTTTCGTGACTCAGCAGCTGGCTGCCACAGGAATATCTGAGTGTGGGATGCTGTCACGGGCATGCTGTGGATGGACCACAAGCTGTGCACCACTGAGATTAATCTGCTACTGCTTTAGGGAAGCACAGTAAATTATGATGGCAAGCATAAAGCAATCTGACATTTGTATAGACTTATTATAAACACAGCCATTAAGGGATGATACAAATGTATAATTTTCATAATCATCCTTTGTTTAGGCTCAGTGTCCTGAGCCCAAGAAGCAAACACTGCAAAACAGACCCTGATCAACAGGGATGGACAAAGGATTTAGTGATGTGACAGACTCTGAGGCAGGCTAAAGCTAGTGCACAAAATACTCCGTACCTTCCCACATGTAGCCTTCAATCCAGAAAACAGCAAAACCAGTAGAAAGTCTTTCCACTGATTGCAGCTCACTAAGATTGAAGCCTTTTGAGAAAAACAGAAATCTACTTGTTCATGCCCATGCTTCATACCTTTGTGGCAAGTAGTGGTCATTCCATTACACACAATTGAGGATCACTGACCTTGCTGAGAATTGCTAGACAGATCCTGTCCCCATTCTCTTTCTTGTGTCCCAGGAAGCCCACGCTGGAGCAGTGCTTCTGTCTGCTGTCCCTTTGCACAGGAATGCAACAGCATCTGAACTACCACTGGGTGTACTTAGTCTGCCTCATATAAAAAGACCTTAATTAGGAACTGGACATGAGGCTAGTATGATAAGAACAAATCAAGTCACTGTCTTCCTCTGGTCTCTGCGTGACTGTTTTGCTCAAGGTCTTGCAGGCTATTTAGGATAGCTACAGTTCATCTGCTTTGGGAGTAGTCACTCATAACTTTTATCAGGCTGGTTACAAACCATATTTTAACAATCTGGTATTGTCAACCACCAGGCCCTTCTTGAATAAGACCCTTTGCTATAAGGCCAGACTGAATTTCTGTTCTCTAAATACAGGTGAGGCTCTCTGCTGGACTGGCATGTTTCTCTACAATACTCTCATGTTACAACCTGCCTAGTGGCCATATCAATTCAGGCTGTTCCTGGCATCATATCTGAGTCTGGGTGTTTAGCCTTTTTTTCTGGGGGTCTTCTTCACCCCTTCTGGCATGTCCTAGCTTTTCCAGTTCTCAAGCTCCTTCCCACCTGCAACCTGCACCAGGAAGCCTTGTATATTATTACCCTGCAAGCTTACTTGATTTCTGCCCCACTCCAATGAGCATCAGCCATGCCTGTGTCCACTTAGGCACAATGCAACAACTCATCACAGATTCACACAGTAACTGAGATGTAGGAGACCCTCAGAGGTCCTTCTGCTCAGACCAGTGTCAGTGTTCAAGCAGCCTGATGCAAAACACAGACACATTGCAGACTGACATTAAATACCTGTACAGACACCTCTTGCTATTGAAGAAGCAGCAATGGAAATGAAAGCCAAGCATTCCTCTCCCTACCTACTAAAAAAAAAAAAAAAAGGAAAAAAAAAGAGCTTGTAATTTTCATTTTGTCACCTTCCACCACAAACCTTGACAGAGCAGCAGACAGAGGACCTACACACACACACTCTCAATCTCTAACATTGGTGTGGTTGGGAGCTAGTCCAAATATATCATTAGAAGTACTATTCTGTCCTGGTTTTAATCCAGAGAACCAGGATCTGCTGCTCTCTGGGCCCAGCTGGTCTTTATTGTTTACCTTGACAGTCAAGCCCAGCTACTAGTTCCTAGCACAAATCTGAGCAGAGATGGGTTTCTCTCTTTGTGAAAATTATCAAACTTAAAGGAAACTGTAGATTCCCAAGCTGTCCACCCAGCAGCATTTCAAGCTGTCAGAGAGTGAGACTGAGCATGAACATGGGGGTGAAAACATTGCCTTTCAAGTTGTTAGCCAATTGCTGCAGGGGGAATCACGGCTGGTGTTCCTATGAGCTGTGGCTCCTCTTTCCACAGTCTCATACCACTTCAGTATGTTTCTCTTCCACCTATGCCAGTGTACTGATCTGCCTAGATTGCGTATAATTACAAAATCCTTAAGATGTTCTTCAGTGCTAATTCATGTCAGGAGGAGTTTTTTCCTTCAGATTTCCTAAATCACAGAATCACCAAGGTTGGAAGAGACCTCAAAGATCATCAAGTCCAATCTGTCCTCATGACTAAACCATGGCACCAAGTGCCACATCCAATCCTCTGTTGAACACCTCCAGGGATGGGGACTCTGCCACCTCCCTGGGCAGCACATTCCAATGGTGAATGACTCTCTTAGTGAAGAACTTTCTCCTCACCTTGAGCTTAAACCTCCCCTGGTGCAGCTTGAGACTGTGTCCTCTTGTTTTGGTGCTGGTTGCTTGAGAGAAGAGACCAACCCCGTCCTGGCTACAAACATCCTTCAGGTAGTTGTAGACAGCAATAAGGTCTGCCCTGAGCCTCCTCTTCTCCAGGCTAAACAACCCCAGCTCCTTCAGCCTCTCCTCGTAGGGCTTGTGCTTGAGGCCTCTCACCAACCTTGTTGCCCTTCTCTGGACACGTTCAAGAGTCTCAATGTCCTTCTTAAACTGAGGGGCCCAGAACTGGACACAGTACTCAAGGTGTGGACTAACCAATGCAGAGTACAGGGGCACAATGACTTCCCTGCTCCTGCCGGCCACACAAGTCTGAGCAGCATACAGTACAACAGTGAAAAATAAGGGATCCACCGATGAAGTTTATTTTTGCCAAGGTTAGTATTCTTAGCATACAACATAGCCATACTGCTTTTGTGAAGTATGTATTTGTTTAAACATGTCTTCTAAGGTAAATTGAAACAATTACATGTATTTTTCTCATTTATGGTTCTTTCCACCTAATTTCCTCTGTAGTTTATTTACTTTCAGTGTATCTGGGACTGTACAAAGAAACAAGCAATTGCAAGGAATAGTGCAATAAAAAACTCTGTTTTGTAGACAAGACATATTTATTTCCTTGAGGGGAAGAATAATTGCAACAGCACAGTGTAGAAATTTTAATATCTTGAACAAAATCTTGTTGGTTTTTTTTTTTTCTGAGTGAGTTAGTTTATGTATGTGAGGATAACTGTGAAACTGCCAAATATTCTAGTACAGGAAAATGGAATTCAAGGCTATCCAAATCCACACAACTTCTTTTACTATGACAGTTATGTCAGCAACTTGAAAAGAAGCCAACTTCTACTTGACTTAAAGATGTATTTTGTTGGATATGGCAGTGGTCAGTAGTGATAACTTTGCCAAATGGATCCAACTTTTAGTGTGACTTACTAAAATAGAAAAAAAAGAGTTCTTCTGATGATCTCTTTTGAGATTACCATTATCCCAGCTATCAGTAGTCTGTTTTCTTTTCCCATCCAGCCTTGTAGTCTGGACTATTTGAATGTTAGTCTGCCTGCTTCAGCCACCCAGTGCCATGCAGGACCCATATTAGCTTCAAGGTGTGAAATCATACACAGATCAAGCTCTAAGTCTCAGCATAAAAGTTCTGTCATGTGTGAAAAGCTATTCTGCTTCAAGACTCTCTGACTCAGTCAGAAAAGATGGTATGGTTTATCTGCTTGCACATGATTATAGTGACTAATGCATCAGAGCCCTGATCGCAGTGGCAATAGTGATTCATTGGGAGATGATGACTTCAGTGCAGGTGCTGGAGAACACACTGCAAAGATGTATTTGTGGTAGCAAATCCAAGGAGCGGGAGACAGAAGGTTGTTTGCTCAAAGTAATGTACTGTGAGTCTGGAAACACTGAGATGTGCCAGGGTTGATCATTATAGATCTCCAAGTCACAAAAGAAGGCCACCACTACTGAATGGGTTTAGCAAACCTAAGACACTTACTTTCAAGCCTCACAGATCCACCCAGACTCAGTCTGACTATCTGAGTTCCTTGGAAGTGAATGTAAGTCCCTACTTGAATAAGGCAAGCAGGATTTGTCCTTTGGCAAAATATTGTTAATGATACTTATACTGCGGTAACACTCAGGAATAGTTGTGGCCTCAGGATATTACTTGCAAACCATAATTACAATTTTTGCCTGAAGGAACAAACAGCAGTCATGGTTGGAAGGTACAGTTCTGTTCAAAATATACTGTGTAGAAATTATATTATCCTGTCTTACTCTGCAAATCTACTTCATCTATGTATTCAGAGTCACATGTGCTAGATACTTTAGTGACAATTGCTTCTTTCCCTATTCTGATGTCAATGAGACTAAGCTGTTCTCTTTTGCTCAGAAGAAATACCTTCTAAATTAGTCACATTACCTGTACAAAGTTGTGGCTAAAGGTGTAATTTAGCCTGCAAAATACAGGCTTTCTTTTTTCTTCAGATACTTGTCTAGTATGGAAAAGGAAAACAGCAGATACATGTCTCCAACTGGTTCTCAGCTTACAAGAAATTACAGAGACTGTTTTTTCTTCTTTGGCTCAGAAGTTTTAAGTAATACTATTGAAGCTAATGGACCTACACTACTATTAAAAGTGCTCCTCTCTAACCAAAATTGGGTCTGAACACTGTACTCAGCCTTCTCAAACTCTGTTAATTGTAAGCTCCCAAGCCAGATTTCCTTCCAGGCTAAGGATTGCTGCCTTGTGGATCTAGAAGACCACTTGCTAGTCCTGTAGGCTGACACATTGCACATTGATGATCATTTAACTACTTCATGTCTAACGTAGACATTGGGCCACAGGGAAATACTGTAGCACTGTGCTACAGAAAGAAGGCTGAGTGATCACCCATGCTCAGATGACTTCAGTTCCCAGTCTTCCAGCTGGTTCTGCCATTCTCAGCCTCAGATAAGCTCTTACAGCAGAGCACCTTGTCCTTGTTTTTGCCAGTGCAGAATCACAGGCAAGCAAGGGGATGCAGACCATTATCAGTTTTGAGTCAGGGAGGACAGCTGACTTGACTTGGCTCACAGATGTATCCCATACCATAAACATCATACTCAGCATAATGGGGGAAGTTGCTGAGGAAAGGGAAGCTTCCTGCTCTTCCTGCTTCTGAAGATGGCTTTCCTCTTTGGGGTAACTGCTGTACCTTTGCTGGGCTGAGTATAACACGATATATTTTATTGACATTGGTATCAGTTTTGTTGTTCCGTTAAATCCATTTTCATTTCAACCTCCTTTCCCCCATCCTCCTCCTCTGCTAGGAAGGAGTCAATGGGTGCTAGAGTCATTGGGTGACTAAACTGCTGTAGTTTAGTCCCAGATAAGGGCTAAATGTAGATGCACCTAGAGGGTTGTCCCTCTGGTAAGAGGTGTATGGACTGAAGACTTTAATTTTTGTTTTCCTGTGTTTATCCTTTAATCACAAATCACAAGGAAAAGGAATGGAAACAGAAACACCATGAATTGCTTTTCCAACTCTTAAGAAAGTATTGTGCCTGGTAGGTGGTGTGAGACAGTAACTCCTGTAACTGCACTCCGTTCCTCGCAGAAGGTGGGGAAGCAGCTAAAGCAGGTTTCTCATGAGCAGTGATACTACTTAGTAAAGGATCCTCAGCAACTTTAGTAGCCAGCTGGCTTGGGTTTTTATATTGTTTTGTTTTATTTTGTTTTTGAAAGGCTAGCATCTAACTGTTTGATTCTGGACAGATGTGCTTTTTATTCTTTGGAAGGAGGGATTTCTCTATGCATGAAGAAATGTTGAACTCTTTTTCAGACTGCAGTGGTGTTCACTGAAGTTCTCTTTTACCTGTTAAAACTTCTACAGCAAATCAAATGTGTTACTACACCAAAATGAGGTCCCTAACACCCAAGATCCTCCCGACTTGGCAGGAGGGGAAAGTGAGAAAAAATACTTTACCAAAACCAGAAAAAAAGGTGGAAGAAAAATGTGGATTTCCCTCTTGCACTGAAAGAGAACACTGAAAGTCTGATCTGCTATGTGAATTTGTGAGGAGTGCTTGACCTCAACCAATTAATCTCAGGTAATATTTAATATTTCTTTCAAGAATGTTTTTCAACCTCAATCACTTTATGCAAGGCATCCACCTTTGTGGATACATGTCCCTTGAGGTCTCTTACCATTTGCTGTACAGTAGCCAGTAATATACTGCATTTGCCCCCTGCATGATGTGACTTAAACTCCACATTTCTCAAAACCAACTGGCTTCTCCTGTGGAATGATGCAGTTTTTGCCCTCTGTTCAACAACCCCAGCCACACACGTAGTTGTGATCTCATTCTGGAAAACTTCTGAAGGACAGCGGCCTTGTGCAGAGCAACAATCCCAAGTACCACATCAGTTTCTCACTACTTAATTGTCACCCCACCTCTCTGATTTCAAGGTATTTTTTGTTCCCTAAACACTGAAAAAATATTTAACATACTCAGGATTGACAATAATTATCCTCAGCAGGCTGAACAGTTTAGTTGCTGAAAATGTCATCCAAGTGAAAAAACCAACAGACATGTATGTTTGCTGAGAGAGAAGGCTGTGGTCTTACAGCTAACTTCTTAGTTATCTTCACGCTGAGGCTCCTTTGAGGTTTTATCTCAGGGTTTTTTTTTTGGTGGTTTTTTTTTTGCCTGAACCACTACAGAGTTTAATTCTATCTTAACCCACTGTGGATTCAGAAAGCCCCAGTGCTAGTGACATTTTCTTTGTGAACACTGGAGGCACAGGACAGAAGCCTTTAACATCAGTGTGGCTCCCTTACACTGTGACTATAGAAAGCTCCAAACTCTCATCTATTTTAAACATCTATTTATTTTTGAGCAGTTTTAAATAGATGAGAACTAAGGAGGAAGGGACTGTTGTGCTCCTAACACCGGCTCTTGCCTGGAATCCTGTCAATGTAAAACCCTCCTGTTCCCTGTGCCGGCTGTGTAGCTGCGCCAAGAGCATTTAAGAACAAAATCTCACCAGTTTGGAGCCAGGGTCAATGTCCTTAAAGCTTTGGAAAACAGCAGAGAACCCAGGGAGGAGAACCTAGATGCCAAGCCATTGGATTGCAAATTGTTTCTTGGAAAGAATTCTGACGCACCAACTCCTGGGTGTTTTAAGAGAGGTAACCTTTGGGTTATTTTGTGAACTTTGGTGGTGGTGTTTTTGTGTGTGTGGGGTTTTATTTATTTATTTACAATGCTAAAGGATGACATTAGTGACACACTGGAGAAAAATGTAGGCAGTTTTGTTTATTTACTAATTCCAAGTGCACAATTATGGTTGGTATTTTGTTCTTTAAGAATACATACTGCTTTACCAACACAAATTAAAACAAGAATATGGTCCCTCCTAATTCTGTTAAGATTTCTGCTGAAAGCAATTGCAAACCAATGGCTTTTATTAGGCACCTTTAATGTGCATGAGTGCTCTCAGTGAGTTCCTACCTACAAAACGGAGCATGTATATAAAGCTTTTGGGGGTTTAAAGCTATAGTTCCATTGAAATAGAATTAGCTATTGCAAAAGCACAGGTATGCTACCCCAACTGCACAGGACAGCTTTGTAGTCTGTGCCACAGGCAGATGACAAGTTAGCGCCCGTGAATTAAGATATGTATTTCTGAGGCTTGCTTAGCCGTGAAGGGTCTGTCGCAGACTCTGATCGCCCCGCTCCCCGTCCCCATGCCTTTCACCTGGCCCCGTCCCCCATCCTCTCGCCCCGGGAGCGCCGCCGTTGGCCCCAGATTGGCTGCGCGGGGCCGGCACCGGGGCAGGGGCACCGCAACTCCCCCGCCCCCCCCTTCCCTCCCGTACACACTCTAGGAGACACTCTTAAAAAGAGAGGTATTTTTTTCCAGCTCGGACTGGCTTCAGGGCCGTTTCTTACACACACCCGCAGACCCCTGGCAGCTCCAGCAACCGACACATCTGCTCTCCATTGCGACCACCCCCCTCCAGCAAACACCCTTCCCCTGCTGCTGCTGCTCCTCCTCCCTTCCCTCTCCGACTCGCAGCTCGGCTCGCACCCGCCGCTTCCTTTCTTCCAATGATGTTTTCCTGCTCCACGGGGCGACGTGTTTGCTGAACTTTTCTAACAGTTTGTGGGGCGGGCAGGAGGGACCTGAAGGTTTTTCCTTTACCCCTCCGGGGCAGCTTGCGGGGAAGCGAGCGGACGAAGGATCTGCACACGGCTTTTGGAGGAGAGGAAACTCTTGCACTAGGGGTCCGCGAAGTTCGCAGTCTGCAGGGGCTCCTGCTGTGGAAATGGCTCGGATCAGATGGAGCTTTCTCCTACTCGCTGCCTGTGCGCTTTTGTCACCAGCGCTCGCTGCCTCCGAAAAGGGAAGGCTGAGGAGGATCACGTACGTCCTACAGCCCGGCCGGGGGGGCTCCTCTAGCAGCCGGCATCAGCGCCCGACCCTCCTCGCGGGGGAGCAGCAGCAGCGCACGTTTAACGTACAGCTGAACACGCGCTACGGCGGCACCCTAGAGCGGACCCGGCGGATGAGCAAGTCGGGAGGCGCCGGCGCCCAGCTCCGCTTGGGCCCCGCCGGGCAGGTCCACCCCAACTCCGCCGCTCACGTCTCGTCCTTCGCCAAGCCGGCCCGCTTCGGCCCGCGGCCCAAGTTGCCGCCGGGCTCCCACGCCAACAGCAGCAACGGCCTGCCCCTCCGCCAGAAGCACCAGTTGCCGCCGCTGCCGGGGTAAGACGCCCCTCCAGCCCGCCGTGCCCCGCATGTCTCCCGCTCCCCCGAACGGCCGAGGCGCCGGCGGTGCCGTCTAGCCGCCCGCAGCCTCCCTACCATCCCGAACATCTTCGTTGCCCCCGCTGTCGCCTCCTCTCGGTGGGGGAGATAAGGGCAGGGGACCGGGATTCCTTCTTGGGGGCACCGCGGCGTTACCTTCCCGTTGCTGGTACCTGGCTGGCAGGCAAACCCTCTGTGGGCATATATCCCCCCGATTAATCTGCCGCCTTCCCTCGGCGCTTGAGGCCGGGAGCGGAACCAGTCACCCCAGCAATCCGTGGTGGCTCCTGCGGCACCCGCCGCTGAGCTGAGGCGTCGAGAGCGCGAGGCTCCCCACATCCGCTCTCCGCTCGGTCATCCCGCTGGGGCGGCGGGGTTGGCCTCGGCCCTGACACGGCCACGAGTCGCGGCTACTGCTTTCGTTGCTTGTACCTCTGAAAACAGTGCTCGGGATGGCCTTCCGTCCCCGGCCCTCTGCGCCTTTCAAGTCAGAGCTGGCGCCGGGCTAAGAGTTCCCTCAACGCTCCTCGGGACGTTTAATTCTTCCCGCCTTTTCCCAGCCCAGCGCCCGCCCCACGACTCGGCTGGGGATGGGGAGCAGGGCTGGCCGCCAACGCGGCGCCTGGAGGGGCTCCACTGGACCCTCGTCCCTCTTTGCTGTTCCCGCAGGGTCAATGTCTGCGGGGGGCAGTGCTGCCACGGCTGGAGCAAGGCCACGGGATCCCAGAGGTGCATCAAACGTGAGTAGTCCTGTGACTCGGGAGCTAGCGGGGGAGGGACGCCACTGCCGTCAGTGCCGGGGAGACCTGTGGGGATCACGCTGTCTTCCGGCCAGGCGGTGGATCCCGACATCGGCTGTGGGTGAAGAGGTGCCTGGTGAGCTACAGATTCCACCTGCGCAGCACTGGCGTGGTCAGGCAGCGTGCTGTTTCGAGCTCTTTTTCTCACAGTTTCATTGTGCACGGTAGTCTTAACACTTCGGTTTTCACTCCTAGACCTTTGCTTGCTAACCTTCAGCTTTGCTAAAGGACGAATAGTGGAAGCCTCTTATGTTTATTCTCAGCACAGGTAGCGGCCTTTTTGTTAGGTTTGTGGAGGAAGAAAACTTCATGCTTGGGTGTTGGGAATTTTTGGAACAGAGTGGCTTGGTAAGGTGAAGAACCTGCCAGAAGAGCACAGGGAATTGTTCTCTACCCTTACGGTCCCTTTATCAGCAGTCCACATGATGATCCTGTGCTTAAGGAATGGAATTTTTGAAGCATTGCAAAAGACAGAAGAAACTCCTCTAGAGGGATGTATGTACCTTTGCTGAGGTATCTAGAAACACCATACATACATACATAAGATAGCACTGCATCAAGGCTGTCCTTTCTCCTCATATGAAAGAGGAAGAATCTCTGCTGTTGTAGGCAGGATTGCAAATAGCATAACTGGAGTGATGTTGCTATAAGATCATGGCAGACTGGAATGACATACCTGTTCAGGAAACTGCTGTTAGGCATCAGCAAGATTGGGTTGGTCTTGGAATGTTGCTTTGAGCAGGACAGACTTCTGTCTCTGAAAGAGTTGAAGTAAACAATTCTCCAAAGATGCAACCTAGTTGGGCTTTTTAATTATTATTTAAAAAAATAATAATTTCATAGTGCCTTTTGTCCCTGTGTGGCATTTTTCACAATAGGGAGAAATCCCATTCAGTAAGGTTAAGTATGTTTGACTTGCATAGAGCTGTTGCTAAGACTTTATTACAATAGGCTGTTAAACACAAAATGTCACAGTTTCCCTGACCAACTTGGACATACATTTCAGATGGTCTTCTGCGTTAACATTTTCATCCTGAAACACATACTGCTGTATTAGGTTAGTCACTTTGTGTGTGTGTGTAAGTAACATGTTTTACAGGGATCAGAATGATTTTTTTCACTTTACAGTATTTGAAATGACATTTTGAGTCTCATTGCAGAACTTGGTAAACACCTACCTTAGCTGAAAAACTAATCAAAGCAGGAAAAAACCATACCTCTTAATTTCAGGAGATTAAAAACTGTATTTCAACTACAGTGCTATTGTCACATTTTTGAATAAAACCCATCCTTTTAAACTTCTGTTTAGAAATTGTTTTCTTTGCTTTTTGTCCTTTAAGTTTAGTCTTTTTTCCCTGATTATCCTTCAACTGTTTCCTCTTTTTTTGTTTGTTTTGTTTGTCTTCTCTTTCTTTTAATTCTATTTTTAGGGTCTTCAGTAAGGACTAAGTCAATCAATTAGAGTTTTATGGAATAGCTGTGTAGAATCTCATCTAAATGAATTAATTACTTGCTTCATATAGTTATTGGGGGAATAGAGTAGTAAAGGAAGAGTTAAAAGAAAGGTGGAGAAGTTTTCTTTCTCATTTTGTCTCTCTGATACTACGCTTTCTTTAGTGTTAGATATATTTCCTGCCTCCTCTGATAGTACTCTGGCACCTCCAAGCAGTGGAATAATATGCTTGTCTTGGATCTTCTTGGTTTTACCTCTGCTTGGCAAGCCAAGGGAAGCACTAAATGTACTGAAATAGTCTGGTTTGTAACTTAGGCAAACTATGAGATAGCACTGACTTGTTTTAGCTGTGGAAGATTAGTCTCATAAAAGCCAGATACCTCCTTTTCTTGAACTGCCAAATGTGCCTTTCAGAAGAAGCGCAACCCCATAACCGAACAAAAGTTAACCCCTGTGTTTCCTGTAAAAATAAGTAATTTTAAATTCTTGATGGGAGATTCGCAGTTGGTTTTCAGTGGATTATTGCAGTTGTGGATTTATTGTGCTACAGGTGCAGGCACACCTGAACTGATGTCATGCAGAGTCAATTTGGATCTGTCAGGGGTTATTAGCTTAAGCTCAGTATCACTTAAATAAGCTCTTTGGCCTCTAGGGCCAGTTTATTTTTTGTGTGTGGTGCAAAGCCTGAGCTAATAAACCCCAGACCCATACTGGCTCTTTGCAGAACTGCTTTCCATTTGTCTGCATTGTTCTTCCAGAACCAGAGTGCTGAGAACCAGCCCTTGTTAGGGAGGCTTATTAGCTCAGGTGTAATCCCAGGCTGGAGCAAGAACCACGTGTTTCTGCTCTGCTGCACTTGTGAGAATAAGTTTGCCTGTAAGCCACAGAAAGAGGGGTGGAAGGGAAGAGGAATGGTCTTGCAGCACAGGCTATGTTAATCTTCCCCAGCTCTTTGTCTTACATGCTGGTGATTGCTAGCCCTAATTTCTCATGCATGGAGCTATGTTTGAGACTGCCATTCCCTTGGGTAACTTCCAACCCTCAGCTGGGACCAGTGGCAGCTGTATCACATTTTGCCTCTGTAGCAGCAACAGGGGGTGTTTGAAATGGTTTTGTGCAGGTCAGAGGGCAGCATCTACACAGAGGAGACAAGTGGACTTTTCAAGTCCTTTTTCTAAATTGTAGTTTGAAGCTGAACTGCCTGTTGGGTTTATAGTGCTCTTGGAAGCCTTACTGTATGGCCTTAGAAGGTGATCTGCTTTTTTTCTGTTAACTACCTGTAGTGATAACATCTACCATAGCTGATTTCAGGCATATATAGGTTATCCTCCTCTCTGCTTAATACTTGAATTTTATATTGTGAAGTTTTAGCTTAAGAACTTCTTTTTCAAGCTTTGTGTGACTTTGCTTGTGAAGAATTGCATCATTGTAATTAAACAGATGAATTAATGAAGCTCCTCATTAAAATTATTTGGAATTGCTTTATACTGGGAGAATGATGTCTGACAATCAAAAATTACCCTTTTGAAGCATTCAGAACATCCAGCTTTGGGTAAAGACAAAGGTGAGAAAAATTCAACCACAGCAGTAAACACCTTGGAAGGTTATAAGCATGTAAAAGGGTTTATGACAAAGATTGTCTTCCAGTCGTAGTTATCATAGGTTATAATCTGTTTAAGTGGAATAATAAGATACCACCAAGGCTGGAGACATTGTGTTTTGTTAGTACTTGTTGCATGAACTGAGTATTATACAAACCTTAATTAGCTCTATATCATGGCTGTAAGGCAAGGTGAACCTAGAGTATGGGGTTTTTGTTATTTATCTAGTTTATGAAAATTGAGCCGTAGGTTAAACAGGGCCCTGGACAAGTTACAACAGCTGACTGGAAGGCCTAAGATGGAAATTAGGAGTTCCTGCCTCTCAACTGCATGCCTATTTTATTGAAACCTGTCATCTCCTGCTTTGTTACTTGCCACTAAGTTTCTATTGGGGTAATTAATGCTGCTGCCTACAAAATACGCTCATCTGTTTGTTCTGGTTTTGTTTTCTTTCTCTAAATGGTTACCAGGAGCTGTTTTTCCATGTTAGGAAGTTAAGAAATGATGTATTGCATGCAGGATCACAGAATCACAGAGTATTAGGGGTTTGAAGTGACCTCAAAAGATTGTCTAGTCCAACTCCCCTGCCAGAGCAGGATCACCTAGGTCACACAGAAATGCATCCAGGCAGGTTTTTAATGTCTCCAGAGGAGACTCTACAACCTCTCTGACAGGATATCTTAGACCACTTCTGAAGTGTGTAATAATACACTTTGTGGGTGTTCTCAGTAAAGTTGGATGGTTTAAAAAAGCATTGCTGGGAAGAATTCTAAGCTTTACTAACATAGCAATGAGACTTAACTAATGCTAGTGGAAAGGAGAGAGTTGGCTGTAAATGGAATGTGGAAGCACAAGCTCCTTATTGTAGAGGTGTAAGAAAGACTTGTAGTGCAAACAGATTTTGCAGGATTATGTTTAGGGAGGTGAATTACTGTCTGTGTAGATGTATAACCCACATACATCATTGCTGTCAATTAAGAGAAAAAGAATCTTTGTTAGGTAAAGGTGTTGTCTGTTTGCATGTGTGTATTCCATGCATGGTCACAAGGTGAAGATTTTGGAGGTGGATTCTTTCAGTTATGAAGTTCTTTCCTGTCTGCTGTGTGCTTAGACACCTGGGAAAAGTCACTGGAAAATAAGACAAGCAGTCTGTCTTTTTTTTGTATTTAGATTACTATGCTCATTCTCTTCTCTTTTGAAGACTTCCTGACTCAACATTAAATGAATGTGCTATAGATAAAGAAGGTTTAGTTTATTTTTCAGAATAGGAAAATATGCAGTGCTAGGGCCTTCCTGCTGGAGAAGGAGACTGAAGGTTGCTCTAATACTTGTGCAGAGGCAAGGTCTCCTTTGGTCAGTTCCAGAACATGCATTTTTATTGCTATTCAGTTTGAGCCATCTGATCCCTAAATCTCCAGAGCTATGCTTGTTGCTATTGCTGAGTTAGCATGCTGCAGCTTTGTGTCTCCTTCAGGACAAAATAGAATAATAATAAACCAGGTTGGAAGAGACCTTCAAGATCATTGTGCCCAACCCATCAACCAATCCAACCCACCTAAACAACTAAACCATGGCACCAAGCACCCCATCAAGTCTCCTCATGAACACCTCCGATGATGGTGACTCCACCACCTCCCTGGGCAGCCCATTCCAATGGGAAATCACTCTCTCTGTGTAGAACTTCTTCCTAACATCCAACCTGAACCTCCCCTGGCGCAGCCTGAGACTGTGTCCTCTTGTTCTGGTACTGGCTGCCTGGGAGAAGAGACCAACATTCGCCTGTCTACAACTTCCCTTCAGGTAGTTGTAGAGAGCAATAAGATCACCCCTGAGTCTCCTCCTCTCCAGGCTAAGCAACCCCAGCTCCCTCAGTCTCTCCTCATAGGACTTGGGTTCCAGGCCCCTCACCAACTTCGTTGCCCTTTTCTGGACTTGTTCCAGCAAGTCAACATCTTTCCTAAACTGAGGGGCCCAGAACTGGACACAGTACTCGAGGTGTGGCCTAACCAGTGCAGTGTACAGGGGCACAATGACCTCCCTGCTCCTGCTGGCCACACTGTTCCTGATGCAGGCCAGGATGCCATTGGCCCTCCTGGCTGCCTGGTCATACTGCAGGCTCATGTTCAGCCTACAAAGACACATCAGAGTGTGAGCAGTAGTTCTAGACCTTCAGATGTCGAAGAGCTGGATGAAGCATGCACTAGGTTGCTTCTAGCTTGCGCTGCTGATTTGTCTCTGGAACGGTGAGGTAAAGGTTGCATGCTTACATCTTGTTCTGATACAGGGTTTGGATACAGTCCTGAAAGCTTGGAAGAGTGCATGCGTCCCCCAGTTTAGGTATAGAACTCTGTACCACTGTTTTAGTATTGGTTGTTCAGAATCTACATTCTTTGTCTTCAATGAAGCTCTTAGAAATGGTGGTATCCAGGAGAACTGTACTTATTATTGGAACTGAATACTTCATATGTTTGCAGCTATGCTTCATGGAGGGTTTCTGGTCATAAATGGTTCTGGAAGCTTGTACTTAATTACTTTGAGACTTTGAGTTTTACCAAGGTCTGTTTATTTACGTTGTGTATACAAAGTTTAACTAGAACATACTTTCCCAAATGTTTCTTCTTATTCTGAGACTATCATCTCAGTAAAGACAGTATCAATTTCCTTCAGATTATGTCTAAATCGAATAGCTCAGTTTTAAAGAGTTGTAACTACTATGAGCTGGTGTAACTGACTTACATGTTAGTCCTAATGTGTCCTCTGACACTGTTTTTAAATGCTTCAAATTTGAAAAACTGAAAGACATCACTTGAATAGTTTGTGTTTGCCTCTGCTATGCTTGCTACTGTAATATTTTTGTAAATAAAACTTTTGAATTTCATAGATTGGCTTTTGTAGTGGGAAAGCTCTCATCAGCCTTTTGCAGTAGTTTTTTATTGATGATCGGGATGAGGGTGTTGAGTCCATCATCAGTAAATTTGCAGATGACACCAAGAAGGTGTTGATCTGTTAGAGGGTAGGAGAGCTCTGCAGAGGGACCTTGACAGGCTGGACAGATGGGCAGAGTCCAACAGCATGAGATTTGACACATCCAAGTGCCAGGTTCTACACATTGGCCACAACAACCCCATGCAATGCTACAGGCTGGGGTCAGAGTGGCTGGAGAGCAGCCAGGCAGAGAGGGAGCTGGGGGTACTGGTTGACAGCCATCTGAACATGAGGCAGCAGTGTGCCCAGGTAGCCAAGAAGGCCAATGGTATCCTGGCCTGGATCAGGAACAGTGTGGCCAGCAGGATCTGGGAGGTCATTGTGCCCCTGTACTCAGCACTGGTTAGGCCACATCTTGAGTACTGTGTCCAGTTCTGGGCTCCTCAGTTTAGGAAGGATGTTCACTTGTTGGAACGAGTCCAGAGAAGGGTAACAAAGCTGGGGAGGGGTTTGGAGCACAAGCCCTATGAGGAGAGGCTGAGGCAGCTGGGGTTGTTTAGCCTGGAGAAGAGGAGGCTCAGGGGAGACCTTCTTGCTGTCTACAAGTACCTGAAGGGAAGTTGTATCCAGGTGGGGGTTGGTCTCTTCTTGCAGGCTCAAGCTGCACCAAGGGGAGGTTTAGGCTGGATGTTAGGAAGAAGATCTTCACAGAAAGAGTGATTGGCTTTTGGAATGGGCTGCCCAGGGAGGTGTGGAGTCACCATCACTGGAGGTGTTTAGGAGGAGCCTGGATGGGGTGCTTGGTGAGCATGGTTTAGTTGATAAGATGGTGTTGGGTGATGGGTTGGACTTGATGATCTCGAAGGTCTGGTCTGGTCTGGTCTGGTCTATTCTATTCTATTCTATTCTATTCTATTCTATTCTATTCTATTCTATTCTATTCTATTCATCTTTACTGTCCTTGCAATGGAAGGAAACAAGAGCATCCAAATTCTTGTAATCTTTGGCTTTGTCTACAAGCAGTGTGGACTAATGGGAGCAGATCTATAGACTGCTCCAAAGCCTTTGGGTCTGATAACTTGATGTCCATGGTATGCATGTTTCAGGGCTTAGTGCTTTATTTCAAGCTAGGTGTAGTCTGGTCTCATGGAATGAATGCCAGTATGAGGCAGAAATACATTTGGTGCATTCATGGAGTGTTCAGGATTTGAGTTTAGTTTTTTATGTTTACTATTTTTTTTCTTTTCTTCCCCCTCTGCATTTCAAAGAAATAAGATGGCTCCACTACATGAATCAAACTTTGGTGAGTGCAGTTTGCAAGATACCCTTTGAGAGAATCCTGACCTAAGCTAAAGCAGTGTTGCAGACTTTGAGCACAGTGGTTTTATGCAGGTCACTGATGGCAGCCTGCCTCCCTCCTGCAAGTGGAGGCAATAGGAACTGTGAGAAGGTGGGGAGATGTTAGCTGATCCATGCTGTATAGACATGACTGTGCTGTTGCCTTGAAAAGGCTTGGGGGGCTGGAGCACCTCTGCTATGGGGAGCTGGGATTGTTCAGTCTGGAGAAGAGAAGGTTCCAGGGAGACCTAATTGCAACCTTCCAGTAGCTGAAGGGAGCCTGCAAGAAGGCTGAAGAAAAGACTGTTTACCAGTAGGTTGAGGGAGGTTCTCCTCCCCCTCTCCTCTGCACTGATGAGGCCACATCTGGAATGTTGTGTCCAGTTCTGGAGCCCTCAGTTCAAGAAAGACACAGTGAGCTACTTGAAAGAGTCCAGTGCAGAGCCATGAGGATGATTAAGGGAATGGAACGTCTTCCATGTGAGGATAGACTGAGGGAGCTGGGTTTCTTTAGCTTAGAAAAGAGGAGACTGAGAGGTGACCTCATCAATGTTTATAAATATGTAAAGCGTGAGTCCCAAAAGGATGGAGCTAGGCTCTTCTCAGTGGTGCCCAATGACAGGACAAGGGCCAATGGGTGGAAGTTGAGGCATAGGAAGTTTCATGTAAATATGAGGAAAAATTCTTTCACTGTGAGGGTGACAGAGCACTGGAACAGGCTGCTCAGGGTGGTTGTGGAGTCTCCCTCTTTGGAGATTTTCAAAACTTGCCTAGATGTGTTCCTGTGTAATCTGGTGTAGGTGATCCTGCTCTTGCGGAGGGGTTGGACTAGATGATCTTTCAAGGTCCCTTCCAGCCCCTGAAGTTCTCAAAATTCTGTGATTCTGTGAAGGTGTTCAGCTCGTAGCGAAGGTGTTCAGCTCATTGCAGCAAAATAAGCAGGATGTAATCAAGCTATGGTAAATCTACAGTAGATAAAAAGTCCTGAACACTTCTTCTGTTAATGTATTATCAGAAGAAACCCAGGAAGCTCAGGAGCTGCCTTTCTTTCTTTTTTCCTCCCCTTCCCGCCTCCCCTCCCCCCACCCCCCCCCAACCTGTCAGTATTTGACTTATGTAGCCTAATTTATTCTTAGAAAACAGATCCTTTCTCCAGTGGCTACAGAAAAAAGCAAACTTTAGCATCTGTATTTCTGACTGCACATAGAAAAGGAACAAGAATTTTACATTGTAGTGAGGCAAGATATTAATTTAAATACAGAGCTAAAAATGGTTCTGCTTGGCCATATATTTTTTTCAGGTGAAATGCAGATAGCAGTTCTTGTAAAAACCTAAAGTTTTGGAGAGCTGCTTCCTGTTACAGGACACAAAACAAAAGAAATATGTATGCCAAAAAAGCATACCCAAAGCACTGGGTTTTGTTTCTCTCCTTTCTTGGAGGTCATGTTTGCATCGGCATCCACACCAGTGTGGGAATGCGTCAGATATTTTGAAGCGGATCAGTGAAGAATTCCAACAGTGACACATGTTTTTTTTTTTTTGAAGTGTGTTTAGAGAAAAAAATTCTTTAAGACCATATAATTGTGATAAAACTAAATTCCTGTGTAGGAAGACACAGATGGTTGTAATGCTTCCCCCATTACTAGTGTAGAGGTCATGTATGTTTTCTGTGGGTAATGCCATTTCTTTTGATAATTTCAACTGATTTTATTGAGTGGTCTTACAACATGGTTGTCTTTCCCTCTAACACAGATTCCTCTCTTCCCTATCCTCAGTGAATGCATGGAATTGTTGGATATAATTCTTGTAAAATTCAACTTTTGTGAGCTGTTTGGAGGAGAAGACATATTTGGAGAGCTAGATCTCCAGAAAAGCATTAGATGATGAGCACCAAGCATTGCTTTGGTTATCTTTGGGATTTGTAATTTCCAGCTTGCATCCTCACCATGACTTAGAAGATTCTAAATATCCAGAATAAAAGTGTTAAACTGGTGAGGTAATCAGTAGGGCAATTTGGAGAACAGTAAACCATTGTACATTGTGCTCTTCTCCAGGGTGCCAGCACCATACTCAGATTTTTCTGGGGGAAACTGGAATATTCCTCTTTCTTTTCAGAATTTGCGGTTAGTCAGTCTTCAGGGAAAGTGCTTCACTGCCTTTCTTTTGGAATCCGTGGGAGGTCATCACTCAGTCTTTCAACACAGCAGGAGTTAAAGGTGCCTTTGTATCACAACTTTTTTGTTTAGGATGAGCACTCAACCAGGATGAGCTTTGGTTTAGTTTCCTTGTTTACTTGAAGAACAGAAATCGTGAATTAATGAAACACGACAGTGTTTGCTTTGTTTTTAACAGTATTTCTGTGCTACATGTAAAAGGACTTTAAATTTCTGCTCTAAGCACAGATACCTTCATGTCACAGTGCTGTTTTTTCCCTTCCTGTGAACGTGATGCATGCATCATTTCTCAGCCATTTTATGCTGGAATCTGAAAGAGTCACACTTAAAATCCTCTTTGCAATTATTATACTTGCTATTATTTTCCTTCTAGCATGTATTTTGTCTGACAGGATTTATGAACTCCTATGAGAGAAGTTGGTATGTACTGTACCAGTGTGCACAGTAATGAAATTTGTTGGAAGTCAGTGCTTTCTGCTTAAACTGCTGCTTGACTACCTGTTGTTAAGAGGATTTTATGTTACATTTTATGTGGAAACAGAAAGAAAACTTCTAGTAGATGGGCTCACTAGAAATAACACAAAACTCTAAACACTGCTGTAGTGTAATCATATCAAAGTTAGAGAAATTTAGGAACGAGGCTGAAATTTAGCTGAGACTACAAGTTTGGAGACTTCGGTGCAAGAAACTTTGGGGACATTACCATTTGTTTATTGTTTCCCTCTGGAAAGTACCATTTTATGAATTTCAGTTCTCCACCTGATCTAGAGACACAAGGCAATAAACTCGCAAATGAGAAGTTACTGTTTTAATTGTAAATCAAGGTAAAATTGAAGTGATTTGCATAGGAATTGGATCTTAAATATCTTAAATGAAGAATTACCAGGCATTTAATAGAAAAGGGTTTTTTGTTTCATGACAAGCAGAGCTAACTGTACCAGTATTTTGAGCCTTTCAGAAGGGCTGAAAAAAACTTTTATCTGAAGTTCAACATATGATAGTATTTTCTACTTAATAAGTTAAACATAATTTGTCATATTAAATCAGAATGCATTAGAACAGAAATATATTTTGTATATGTAGAAGTCTTAAAATATTTACATAATTTAAAATGTCATAAACCTTTAATTCAGGTCTTGCTCCTGAATATTTATGTACTCTTTAACCAAAATAACATTAATGCATGGTCTAAAAAGTCCTTATGTATAGATCAGTCCTAAACCAATGTACAGATGTGTTAGGAGGAGTGTGTTTAAACCTAATATTAATGCTGTTACTTTATAGTTGCTTTTCTGAAAGGATGTTGTAAATACAGCCATATCAGGTTTAATACATGTCCCTCTAATCAAATATTCTGTCACAGTGGTGAGCAGTAATTGATTAGGGAAAGATGCACAGAAAGGGTGAGTATGTTGGGATACAGCCACCAAAAATGCTTTCAACTTTTTGTGATTTAGGGCCTTCCAAAGCAGATGTGGCACTGTGGCTTTATTTGTAGTAGTTACAGACTGCATGGCCTTAAAACACAAAAAGCAACCCAAAAAGAACTTCATGTTCCTGTGCCATGCGTCGGGAAAGTGGGATGAGTTTGGTTGTACTGTCTGTGCCTGGCCTTCCAGGCTGGCTGATTTCCTTAGCACAGCAAATATTGGGTGCTGAAACTAACAGGTTCAAAAAGCAGATTGGTGAACTGCTGAAAAAAAACCCACACCAAACAACAACAAATAAACAAAACAAAACAAACCAGCAGCAAACTAAGGGTTATTAAGCAGAAAACCATCGTTCTTGCTCAGGAAATTGCTGACTCTCAAATTATTGAAGACTGTAGTGGTACAAACTTTTGCTCTTCCTCACCCTGTTGTTACACTTGTCCTTATTACTAAGGTGCTTATCTACCTTAATAATAGAGAGAGGATTTTTTTATCTGACCTACTAAGCCTACTCTTGTTGTTTTCTCTTTGCCAAGCTCAATTTCCAATCATGACCTCCTTGAATTGAATAGGACCATGCCTATTGTCTTTAACAGGAGTGTATTAGCCCACTTTTCAGTTTTAAACTTAATACTTCCATGCTTCAGCTTTTGGAAGCTCAGCTTTATGGAAAATAATGATGTTTTCAGTTAGATGTGCCATTATTGTTGCCTTCAAATGAAATAATTAGGTCATGCATTTGGCACACTGTGGCTGTCTTGAAATTTTTAAAGGTAAACTGCTGTATTATGTCAGTTAAACTGTTCTTGTTAATTTTTCCCTGAAAATGTGATCTTTTGTCCTATTCTGTAATCTCCTATTACACAACATTAATGAGAACTTCAATCAAATGATGCATTACTGTGGAGATCTAGGAGATCAGGTTTTGAATTGATTGTCACCATTCACATAATTTGAGACAAACTGTGTCTTCTATAATGTAGTTGCTGGATTGGCTGATGTTTGTTTTGTTGTAAGACCAGCTAGAGTAATGCAATTTGTCTGCAGAACTTCGTATGATTTATGTATATAGAAAGCTGAGAACCTTTGAGGGTATATTGCTGTCGGTGAAGGAAGAGTCTTCAAGTCTGGGTAAAAGAGAGAGGTAATTTTAAAACAGGTTCTGTTTTCAGTTGCATGGTTTTAAATTCATTGCAACCTTATTGAGGTCACTTTGGTAAGTGGAAAATGAAGTTTTCTTAGGCTATTGAAGCAGAGTTTTGGTTCTTAATGTCAGGAAATAGAGTTGCAGTTTTCTCAGGGTTGTCTTCTGTGTGTGCGTAGGATGTTATTTCAATTTTGAGAGTTAAGTTATACACAATGATCAGTGTCCTAGCAGAGTGGACATTTTGTTATATTGACTTTTGGGGTGGTCTTGTTAGCTTGCTTCTGTTAAATTTTTTTTCTTTTTTAAATGATTTATTGAGAAACCTGGATATTAATATAGATGAATGGCCATAAGTCTCCAGAAATATATGTTCAGTAGGAGTGCTTTTATAATGCTGGAAAAATGGGACTTGTGAAAACCCTGATATTTATTTATTTATTTATTTTTTTAACAGAAGCACTTGCAACAGTGCCCAAAGTTGTGAGTTTTTTGGATTTTGTTTATTTTCCCCAACTGTGATCTTTGCACACTTTCTACAGATGACCTGGATGATGTGGTCAGTGTTCTGGAGACTATCCAAAGCCAGTGAAATATAATTGGAATTGATGGCTCCAATTCAGGAGTTTTGTTTTCCAAAGATATAACTAATTTCAGTCACGTGCATATAAGTGGATCCTTACTGTTTGTAACAAAGTCTAGGTCTTAAAAGCAAGGTGCAAGAAAGAGTTGACTTGTACAGTGCAACATATGCTTGTTGCAAATTGCCTGTCAGGTTTTCAGTGGAACTGATCTTCACTCTTCCAGCAGCCAAAGACAAAATGCAATCTCAAAAATAAACAAATATAAATAAGCAAATTACTGCATTTTGTTCCAGGTAGGTGCTTAACATGCAATTAAACTATCTCAGCTTGATAGTGTTGGAAAGAAGTTAGGTTGCTGAACATCATTTATAAGGGTGAAGTGTGTGTGAGAATAACCCTATGTAAAAGTTCAGGCTGAAGTTGTAGGGCAGTTTTGGTATTGTATTACCAGCTGATAAATTAGTCCTCCAAATTAACAGTCTCATCCCAGTAAGTGTATGCTTGTGCATTTACTTTATATACATAATTGTAAGTTAAAACTCAATTGAAGTGCCAGGTGTTCTGATTTATTTGAACCAGGGCTGTGGACAGACTTTGAAAAAAAACAAACAAACTTCTGCAACTGGATATATCTGAGCATGGTGCAGAAACACATGTCATGGTTTAAGATATGGCCTTGCCTATTTTATTAAATCCTGTAGACTTTATGTTGTGCCATATAATTTTGTCTGTCTTAAAAGCTCTTTTAACATTATTGAAAGTATGCTTAGTTGGAAGGAGCAGAGTAGCTTAGCAGTGATTTTTCTTTTAAATGCTTCATTTCTGGTGAGACTAATGAATAAATTTTTTTTATGGTTATTTTAATTAAAATGGTATTTTACTGTTATTGTATTCTCTGGATAAGGGAAGTAACTTGTTTTGCTATCTTTGTGTTACTTTAATATTCTCTAAATACAATAGCATTGTACATTTAAACATCCAAAGTAAATCCTCAGATTAGACATAACTTTGCAATGTTATGGATATATCTGATCAGCAACTGCTTCTGCTTCCATTTGCCCTTTTCTTCCTGGCATGGGAGTAGGATTTGCTTTTCTTCAAAGTTTCTTGCCCTTTCTGAATGGAATTGATCCTATGTTAATGAAGTCTACAAGCTGAGTGAGTCTAGGCTGATTATTCAGACTGCCTCTGTAGTCAGTGGATAGAACAAAACAGAGTAATTAATCCTATCTGAAGGCAGGTATCTGAAAGTGAATTGTCTTTTGAAAAAATCTCATCCCTTTTCACTTGTGGTACAAAGAATCCATAGAAACTAGTTCAGGATAATCACAAACACCTGTCTTCAAAGAATGCAACCTCTTAGTGTAGCCATGTTGTCTTTTTTTTTTACTACAGCGGTGATACCAGAGGGAATTTAATTTGGATTTAGAGAGGGAAGTGTTGAATCACATATGCTTTTCTGCATTGTTTTGGTTATGTATGTGACTGTAAAGATTCCTTCAAGCTACCTGTGGAGGATCTGTGATTTTTAAACAGTGAGAGAATGAATCCAAGCCTGAATCAGTGTTAAAATTCTATAATCTGCATAATATTGTTTCATTGGATGCAATTTGCTTGTTGAAGTATGAGGAGGAAGGATGCAGCATGACATCCATGTCTTTAAGTTGGAGAGATATGGATTTGATGGGTGTACTGTTCAGTAGATAAGGAACTGCCTGGATGGTTGCATTCAGAGTGTAGTGGTCAATGGCTTGATATCCAGATGAAGATGAGTGACAAGTGGTGTCCCTTAAGGGTCCATACTGGGCCAACTTAGTATTTTCATTAATAGTAGAGACTGTGGGATTGAGTGCAGATGGTACCAAGCAGATTGGTGTGGTTGATGTGCTGGTGGATGGGATGTCTTCCAGAGGGACCTGGACCAGCTGGAGAAGTGGGTCCAAGTGAACCTCATGAAGTTCAACAAGGCCAAGTGCAAGGTCTTGCACCTGGGTCAGGACAATTCCTCATTACCAGTACAGGCTAGGGGATGATGTGATAGAGACCAGCTGTGTCTAAAAAGACTTGGGGTGTTAATTGATAAAAAGCTGGACATTGGCCAACAATGTGCACGTGCAGCCCAGGCAGCCAATGGCATCCTGGGCTGCCTCAAAGGAAGCATGGCCTGCAGACTGATAGTGGTGATTCTGCCACTCAACCCTGCTTTGGTGAAACCTCACCTAGAGTACTGTTTCCAGATCAGTCACCCTCAATGCAAGAAGCATGTGGACATGATGAAGAGGATCCAGAGGAGGGCCGCATAAGATGATCAGAGTGCTGGAGCACCTCTCCTACAAAGACAGGCTGATCTTTCAGCCAGGAGAAGAGAAGTCTATGGGGAAACCTCATAGCAGCCTTCCAGTACCTGAAGGGGGGCCTACCAGATAGTTGGGGAGGGACTATTTACAAAGGCACGTAGCAGTAGGACAAGGGGCAGTGGTTTTAAGCTAGAGAAGGTGTCTCGGTCCGGAGAGGGAAAGAGACTCAGTTCTTTTAAATATTCCCGTGTTGTGAAATGAGAGGCACAAATGAGGCCAAAATATCAACAGCCAGGCTATTTATTATTACATAAATAAAGTGAATGTATCAGAAGGGGAGAGAGAGAAAATAGAGAGGAATTATATTACCACACCCCTCACCCCCTCAAGACAGTTTGAGTCTGTGGAGGAAAGGTGCTGCAGGAGATGTTGGGTCTGTAGAGAAACGGTGCTGAGGCTTTGGCTGGAGAAGAGATGTGGTCCTCTGGGCAGCCTCTTCAGCTCCATGAGTTGCAGCAGGCAGAACTTAGGACATGGAGAGAGGGTTCAGTCTGCTTCTTCCAGGCCCCACAGCCTCTTTTCTCCAGAGCAGCATTGTCCTGGGCTTTTCCTTCTCAGCGGCATGGTCCTTCTCCTGTGTTTTCCTTCATCTCCATTTTTCTTCTTCCAAGCCAGTAGTGGCTCAAGTCTTTTATACAGTTTTTAGTCCTTAGGTATGTGTCCAAGTATTGTCCCTCAGGAAATCAGGAGCCAGGCCTTAGGTAAAATATCCAGGTATGGTTCCCCAGGAAATCTTTCTGTGTATTCCTGTGTGTTTGGGCAGGGGTCTGGATGGAGGGGGGGCCCTCCGCCTCCTCCTTCTCCATCTACCTGCCTACACACTCCTTACACATCAGGAAACAGGTGGTGAATCCATTGTCTCACCATCCTCCCTTCCTGGGTATCTGATGGCTGGAAAATGATCTTGCCTTGAAGGCTTGATGGCTGGGTCCTTGGGCCATTGTTATAGGCCAGCTGCAGTCCAGTTATCATGATGCAATAGCAAGGTGATTTGCATCCAGAATTGGTAGACAGGATTCCTACATGATCTTTGCACCTTCCTTCCAGTGGTTCTGCCCAACACATATCAGCTATTGGTCTGGGCAAGCAGCAAGTGATTTTATCTTTGTTGAGTCACATCAGAAGAGACAAACTTTTGGTCTCTCACAGAAGGGTATATTTAAATTGGTCCTTAGGAAGAAGTTCTTTACTATGAGCATGGTGGAACAATGGAACCGGTTGCCCAGGGAAAGTGGTGGAGGCCCTCTTGGTGGAGAGATTCAAGGTCAGGCTTGATGGGGCTCTGAGCACCTTGACCTAGTTGGGGATGTCTCTTCCTACTGCAGGGGGTTGGACTAGATGACCTTTCAAGGTCCCTTCTAACCCACCATATTCTATGATTCTATGAAGCAGACTGTAAAAGGCCACTAAGAGTAATTAAAAATAATGCTGTATTTCTTGATTTAATCTGTGCATTTCTTTTTGGGCTCACCAGCATTTTACTTTGAACATTTCAAGTTTTTCAAATGTGCATGGAACTTGGTGGTGTTGCTCTCTTCTACTACAGTTAACATTAAGGAGGAATGCCTTTTCTTATTGTGGGGAGGGTTTGCATTTTGAATCATGCCTTGTTTCATAGGTACTTTTAAAAATATCTTTTCTTAGCTAACTGTGCGCCACCGTGCCAAAATGGAGGGATGTGCCTGCGACCTCAGCTTTGTGTGTGTAAACCAGGAACAAAAGGTAATTCCTGTGAGGATACAGTCATGCAAGACACGTCTTCCACTGGAGGCCGGGGCCCTGTTGTTCCTCCGTGGCCCATACCCCAGCAGGCAGTCCAGCAGACCTTCTCCCAAAAGGGTCAAGTTCCACCGAAGGTTGGCCCTATGACTCAGATGGCATTCACCATCAAGCAGAAGCCTCCTGTTGGGTTACCTCAGCAAATGCAACCACAGTAAGTGTTTTCTTTGCTTTTCAAGTCCAGTATGTCCTTGGAAGTGTTTTCAGATAATCACACTTGGAAACACATTCATGGATATATATATTTTTCTTTTTCTAAAAAGCTTTTTATTTTAACTGTCAGACTTCAGTGGATTTTTAAACTTCTGTTACTTGTAAGCTGGATCACCTCATCTGAATAAAGTATCCCATAATAGCAGTCAGCTTCTATTTTCCCTTAGAATAACAAAACTACTATTTTCAGAGGAATTATTCTGAATTTGTAATAGTGACTTTTTGAGTTTAGCCTAGGACAATTTCAACACCTAATGAAACTGAGGAGAGTAAGCTTTGGTTCTTGTGTTCTGTTTTCTTTCTTCCATTTGCATTATATTATTTTTCAGCTAAATGTGTATGGCTTTACTACAAGGGATACTTATGCTTGCTTCCATTGGAAGTTCAGGATGTTATCTGCATGTCATATGCAGCAAGGAAGCACCCTTCATGTTGGAGAATTTTTTTCTATGCTTCTTCAGTAGCTGGTGACTTAGATTTTGATGTTACTTTCATTGGTTTAAACAGTTCAAGTGAGTCTGAAATTTCTGTGACTACAATGCTGTTTTATTAATGTGTCTGGCCTTAACTTATTTCAGAGGATGTGCACAGGAGGATGATAATCAAATTGAATGTAGACAGTTTTAGGTATCTGCAGCTGTTGCTCTCTTTCCAGTTTCAGTAGAAGTCAGTGACAAAAGTGTTTCCATCCTGTAACTGGTGTTGGTTTTGGATAGCTGTAAGCAGTGTGTAGTCTACCTCTCTTCTAGCTTCCAAAGCAAGATAATCAGGATTGGGAAATTACTTGTGTTTTCTTGTACTCAAAATTATACAAATGAATGCAGAATGGTAGTGTGTGATTATAGAAGTCTGTAGCCGAATGATTATACACTCCTGACAGCAGTGTCAGGAGTGTATAATCTGTCACTCTGTCACTGGCACCAAAATCCAGATCTGAGAACAGAAATCACTGGGCACTGCCAAAGATGTCTGATGCTATCTGGTAACATCTTTATCAGGTTCTTTCCTCCTAAATCCTTCTAGTTCCTTTTACTGTTGTCTTCACTCATCTTACTGTGGAGGTACAAGCAAAACTGGGTTCATACATGTCTTCTGTAATAGGAAAGAGGAATTTACCTGAGTTCCATTGGAGTTCTAAGCCCTAAGGCAGTATGTACTTTGGGAAAGGTAGGTGGGTATGGGTGGACTTCAGGAACAATTGCATCCATAGTGTTTGGAGGACAGAGAAGTCATTACCCAATTTTAGTTGAGCCAGTAACTGAGCCAGTTACATTCCTATCAGTGAATCAGGGATATTGAAGTGACTAACGTGAAGAGGAAATTACCTGTTGAATCAGCAGGCTTTTTCCTGCTCCTTTCCTTCTAGATCAGCATGACTGGTAAACCTCAACACCCTGCTTTTCTGCTTATCTCCACAAAGGACAGTACAGCAAATCACTACAAAGAGGACAGACAATTTCTGTCTTACGAGTACTGATATCTGTCTAGTGTACTGTGTCTTTTGCCCTCCCTCCACACACAAGCATTCTAAGGAAATTCTTCCTCCTGTTGTGATAATGGCTAATTGTCCAAATTGAGTAGTGAAATATACTTCAAGAAAACTAAATGCAGTTTGCTCTTGCCTGAAAAAAGGAAAATCTCTCTTCTTTCAGGTGGTCTGAACTGTGCTTAGAAGACTTGCAGCTGCCTCTAGAGAAGACTTCTTTTCCATTATTTCTGGAAAAGTAAAGTCAGGGGATAAAGGGTTCCTCCTGTATGCAAAGATTGTGTTAAGCTGATATTCTTCTATGTGACTATGATAGTTGCCAAGCTGTGATGCTCAAAGTGTTTTTAGAGGTTACCTACAGCATGCCATGCTTTACTAAAATATTTGCTCCTGCTTGCATGGGACAACATGCCAGATGTAGAGGAAACAACTTCAGACTAATAAAACCTGTCAACTGTTAAGGGCCATGGTATGCTTCCTGTAAGCACTGTGAACCCAAGTGGGCTTTGTTGTTCATGTGACCCTTGTCAACCTAAGGGTTTTCCCCTAGATGTAAAAAAAACCAAAACCCTGTTCAGGTAGATAGGACTGTTAGTCTTTAGGATCACATGAGGATAAATCTATTTCAACAGCTTAATAATAAAGTAGGAAAATGGAGGACTGAATTTTTGTAGTCATGAGAAAGCCAGGCTACAGACTTGTCAGGAGCCAGACATAGGAGTGGGAGGAGAGGAAATAGGTTGTTTCACAAACCGAAGAAGCTGTATGAAGTGCAGCAGAAAGTGGTGGATTTTTAGATACATGAGTGCTGGCAGTAGTTCTTGTGTAGACTATTAGGACAATTTACAGAACTGAAGGATTCTTCTGAGAGCAGGTCTCTGTCACTGGTACAGAGCAAATGGGCTAGTTCCTGCTTCAGTTTGAATGTTGTCTGATGCCCTACATTGTATGAGGCTGCCCAGATATTTTTGGAATGGCACTTTTCTGTTCCTGCTCCTGCAAATATAGGGAAGACTGTCAGGAGTGGAATCATCCATTGTCAGTACAGTTGGTACACTGATGTAGACACTACTGCTTTGCAGAGCTGTCAAGAGGTGGTGAGAGTCAGGGCAGAATCCCGTATGGAAGACTGAAACAAGCTTCTAGAGGAGGCTTGTCTCTACAGTGTTTCTGCGTTGCCATCATTTGTCATGTTTTTCCCCTGTTTTGTGTATGAATGCAGCTTTTCTAACTTCAGTCATCAAGGTGTGTTCTTACACGTTTTCTTAGTATCATGGTGGCAATGATATTTAGGGAAGCAGGGAATTCATAGGTATTTTTTCCAGAGTTTTGTTTTTTTTAAGTGAACATGTCACTAGTGAAGTCTGTCATAGCCCTGAGCTGAAGATGGATACTATCAGATACAAGGTCTTATCTTGGAAGAATGTTAGCAGAAGATGTAGCAGGCTGTAAGTGAAAATGAGAGGTGTCTCAGAAAAAAATCTGCTTCTTATTGGAAGCTGTTGGGAATTCTGATCTCAGTGTGCTTTGTGGTCCTGAATTCTAGTGATAGCTCTCCAGTAACTCTAGGTGACCCTTTCACATCTCATTCTGTCAATTGTTGGCAGTAGTATAGCTCCAACAGCTTGATTTTCTGCATTTACCAGCTGTGGGATCAGAAAATTTAAATTCTTTTAAAGGGAACTTTTTTAGTACAATTTTGGAAATGGTCCTGAAAAGGAATACAGCGTCAACCAGCTGAAGCTCCATAATACAATTAAGTGCCACATTATTGCACCTACAGCCTCTTTTGCAGTATCATCCCCTTGAGCTGCCTTTTCTTAGAGCTGAGCCAACTCACCTCCTTCGCTCTCTCTCCTTGTACTATGTGTTCCAGTCCCCAACAGTCTTGGTATCAGGTCTTGATTTGGGACGACCATAATTGGATGTAGTAGTTGAGATGCAGTCTTACAAATGTCAAATATATGGAGTAAATCATTCTCTTGACCCTGCCTGGCTGTTGTTGCTAATGCAGCCCAATATATGATTGGCAATTTTCACTGTGAGCACATTGCTGGCTCATGTTCAGTTTGTCCACCAGGACCTCCAGATAACTTTTTGCAACTTGGAGTTTAATCTTAAGCACAATAGTAGTACAGTTTAAGAAAAATAAAGTGGAAGAGCCACAGTGGAAGATAATATATCAGTTCGCAGCGCGGAAACAAGTAACCCTGAAACTTCTCACTAAACATTCCCATTCAAACATTGAATAGCCAGGCACCTCAGGGGTTTAATCTTAGGCACATGCATACTTTAGGATATTGAGTGTATAGAGGGCCCCAAACTAATCCTTGCATGAGCCGTGCCTGCACTGTTAAGGTACAACCATAGGTGGTTAACCTGGGCTTCAGAGATTTTGTCCGCAAGACTATGGCTACAGCCCTGCCACAGCCCAGTGTAACCCAGTTTGACTTGCCCTAAGAAGCAACATCTAAATCCTGTTAGCTTGTCTCAGCACCAGTGCTTTGCAACATCACAGTATCACAGTATAACTTAGGTTGGAAAGGACCTCGAGGATCATCGAGTCCAACCTATCAACACAGACCCCATGACTAGACCATGGCACCAAGTGCCACGTCCAATCTCCTCTTGAATGCCTCCAGGGATGGCGACTCCACCACCTCCCTGGGCAGCCCGTTCCAATGACGAATGACTTGCTTGGTGAAGAACTTTCTCCTCACCTCGAGTCTAAACCTCCCCTGGTGCAGCTTGAGACTGTGTCCCCTTGTTCTGGTGCTGGTTGCCTGGGAGAAGAGACCAACCCCTTCCTGGCTACAACCACCCTTCAGGTAGTTGTAGAGGCCAATGAGGTTACCCCTGAGCCTCCTCTTCACCAGGCTAAAGGTGTTACTGTTTCTCAGCCTTCAAAATTTAACTCCAGTGGTCAAAGGTGAGCTTTTTACAGCAGATTTTGATCCCACTGGTTTGTGTCAGAGAGGCGGGGAACGGACTGCAGTGTTAAGCTGGTGACTGTATTTAGCATAGGCTTCTAACATGCTATAAACTCATGGTGTAACTGTTACAAGGTTTACTAACACAAGGTGGCTCTAGGGAGAATCAGGAAAGTTATTTTTCCTCGTTGACTGTTTTCCTACATACAAAGAGTCTATTGTCACAATACATCTGTACCTTTTAACTTCCAAAGGAAGAAAAGCAAAGTGAGAATGAGATTATTAATGATTTCAGGTGTAGAAATATGATTTAAGAGTGTTCTGTCTTTAGAAAAATCTAGCTATTTTTGTTCAGTGTTGTAGTGATCAATTGCTTGCTGAACTAGAGAAACTGTCTTCTGTTTTAGTGTATTGAACTAGGAGAAAAGGCTTGCTTTGTTTGTAGATGTGTATACCTTTTGTCATCATGTCACAAATCTTGCACAATATTCAATCTTTAGGCTTTTAAAATAAAATTGGCATGAACTATTAGAAGATTTGTGTGTTGCTGGTGTTGTCTCAACATTTCCAATCTACACTGAGAGCTCAATAGCTTTATTAAAGAGCTAACAAACACACAAAGAGCCCTTCTTTGGGGGATTTACTTAATCTTAACATTTAGCTAGTGTAAAAGATAAATATATTGGTCAAGAATCTTCATTCAGAGAATGGGCTGTCCTTAGACAAAAGCAGACATATTTTCAGGATTGGGCCTGTCTGATTCTTCAGCAATGAAATTCTTCATCATGAGAGTGGCAAGGCACTGGAAGAAATTGCCCAGGGAAGTTGTGGAGTCTCTGACCCTGACAGTGTTGAAAGCCAGGTTGGCCTTGAGTAACCTGATCTTGTAGGTGTTGCTACCTATGGCAATAGGGTTTGAATTGGGATGGTCTTGAAGGCACCTTCTAACTTAAGCCATTCTATGATTAATTACTAATGCCTCATTGATATCTATGAATAGCCTGTTCTCATGATTTAGGAACCCTAAGAGATACTAAGTCTCTAGGAAACTTTTCTTCTTCAGTGCTGAGATCTGAGTACTTCACTGTTTCCCACTGAAGAGTTTCCTATTTACTTCATCTCCTTAATGCTTACATATGACATGTATCCTTGTACTTTGGTAAATTCCTCCCACAAATGACAAACTATTCTTTTACAGAATGTGTAATTAGTTGCTAACTGCTGCCAAGGAGGGCATCTGATGTTGACATTTGGGTGCTACTGTCATCAGCATTTAGTGAGAGGCAGATTTTTTGTTTTTTAAATGAGTGGATGTAAATGCTGAAGAATGCTAAGCAGCTGGAGGAAGCAGGGTCTTCTCCTCATGTTACTGTTCAAATATTGATTGGTAGGATCTTCCTCTCATATTACTGTTCAAATGTGGAGTCTGCAACCAGCCAGTAGTCTATTAGAGGGATTCAGATCATTGTTGATTTCCCTCTTCAGCAGTTTTTCTCTGAATTATCTCATAGGCCTTAGAAAGAGGTGTTGGCTAATTTGAAGTGTTCAGCATAGATAGTGTTGAATATAAAGATAGCTCTGATAGTATGCTCAAAAGTTACGTAGGCAATTGGATCATGACTACTGGACTTTGAGTTCCGCAACTACCTGTGCTAGCAAAGGATCTATTGAAAGACGCTTTGTATGTAGGAAAACAAATACCTCCAGACTAAGAACTTACAGAAGCACTGTAATTACTTGAGAAAATGTCTCCATGCTTGAAAACAAAAGGCATTGTTTCTGCTGCTGAGACATGGAATGTTGAGAATGAAGAGAGTATTACAGCCCTGCTTTGTTACTAATGTAATCTGTATAGCTTTAAAAATACCTTCTCCAGATGTAGGTACAGGCAAAAAAAAATAAAAGATTTCTGATAGGCTTTATCTGTTGCAATGGTTTTTGTTTTGTATTGTGTGTTTTGTTTTGTTTGTTTTTCATTTTAAGTACTCTGTACAGAAAGCATATCATGCAGCTCAGGTCAGACTTTAATAAAGCCTATAGCACCACTAGAGGACATTAAAAGGAATTCTTTCTCAGTTTGGATGCCATGAGAAATGATGTTTCAGGGTTGTCAGGGATTTTGTAGGAATTTAAAATTCAGTTAAAGGAAGAGGATAATTTTGGATATTCTGTGTGCTGGCTTTGTGGTTTTGTTAAAAAGAAAACTAAATGTGCAGTTCTGTACGTTCTGTGTCAGGGATGTTAGTTTCAAAGCCAAGACAGTCTGTTAAGAGGACATATTCAACAGTAGTACATACTATTATGTCATTGGGCAGTAGGTGGCAAGCTTTACTTTTTGTTCTACTTAGGGTTTATTTTTATGTTGCAGTATGCCAGAATTTGCTAGCAGAATGCTGGAATATGTAATTTATTGGCATGATATGTTTTTTGAGCAATCTATTTTCGTTCATTGTGTATATTGAATGCTGAAGTGAGGCCTCTCTTCTTCAAATGACAGACAAATTAACACATGAGCTCTGTTGTATTCTCTTATGGCTTCATCAGATTACTAATACACAAATTAAAACCAAGTGAGTTGCAGTCACAGTCAATCCCAAATTATTTGAGATCCTCCTAAAATCTGATTTATACTTCTATCTCTCTAGCAAATAACTGAAAAGGAAAACTATCAGAATGTTTATTTTGCCTTTCTTATATATCATTGTCTGTTCCTGTTCTCCCTGCTCTATTCTACTACTATGAATGAACTGTTGTAGCTCCCCTTTACAAACCCAGCCTGCTCTTCTGATGTGTAGGGTCAGGCATGGGGGCAGAAAGCAGAAAAAATCTGCATAGTTAAAACTAAGAGTGTGTAGAGTGCAGTGCTTGAGTGTTTGTCCTTAGATACTTTCTGTTGTTATGACTGTTAATACCTCTCCTTTGCTCAGACTTCCTACCAAGTCATCTGACATCCCATGAATTAGCAGCCAGCTCTGTATGTGTACCAAGGATATGAGGGCACAGCACCTCTCTTCCTGTGCAGTTTGTCTCAGCTGTTGTCCAGCTAGACATCCTCAGCTGTTCTCCAGAACACATGTATACCTGTTAACCAAGTTAATTCTTCATTGAATTTTCTCATGGTGAATGAGTTCATGTTCTTCTAGCTTTAAGTTTTTTTAAAAAGTGTGTTCTGGATTTAAAACCCCATATAGCCCTCTTGCTCAATCTGCCCTGCATGCACTTCATAATAATTATTCTGAGGAAGATCAGCTGCCTTGGAACTTCTTGATCCCAAACTTGAACATATTAATATAGATGGCTGTTTAATTATGTCATCCTAGAAATTCTAAAACAGTAATTGACATTTATTATTTCTTTTTCTTACTATAGCAGGACATTCTGCACATTCTTATGTAAACAGAGGCTGCATATGAGTTTACATTTTCACTGCAAAGGCTTTGTGTCCTCACACTATTCATAATGAAGGTCAGAAGTGTTTTGTGGGACTAGTAATGCTGCCAGTTGAGGGCATGCTTAACTTAATTGCTATATCAGCACTAGGTATATGTGAAAGATCTTTGGCATCAACTACTGGTAAATTGAAACCAGTGTTTTAAGATTCTGATACTGCAGATATTCTCACTTCTGTAGTCTTTGGCAATGCTGTTGATGTATGTGAGCTGCAACAAAAACTGGTTCAAAGGTAGTTACTCATCTCTTTGCTGCCAGGCACTGAGTCAGCCCTCAAGAACACCTCCATTCATCATTCTAGGGGAATGTAGTCACTAGGCTGCAGGAGCTGAAGTCACTGTTTTATGGTTATGGAAATGTCTGGTCTCCCTCAGGACTGGGATCATTTGTGTTGGCAGAGAACATGAGTTTTTTGGTGACAGTGTTCAGTCTTAGTCGTAGTGCCCTTTTTGAACAGTCTTGCTGCACACTTCAATGCTACTCCATAAACCATCAGATAATTTGTAGTTACCTCTGTTGAATTGAGTATGCCTGCTGTTTGTACAGCAAACTGTCTTGAGGGAAGTCTTTGGTGTTTTCATGGACAAAATCCAGTCTCTTGTTGTTATGACTTGTTTGTAAGACCTTTTGAAAGTGAACATTTTTTTTTTTTTTACCACACCTGTTTTGGCTTAAATCCTTGGAGATGGAGTTATCCTGTTTACTTAAATTGAGATTTCAGCAAAGACAACTTTTCAATGGACTCAAGTTAGGTGTCATCTGGTCATGTCAGGAACTATGCATAAGCAGTGAACTCTCAGCAGTATACTGACTTCTGTCCACCAGAAAAGCAGTGTGGTCTTGGAAGGAATTCTGAAAATTAAAGTACCATCATTGCACCACCATGTAAGACATTCATGAGACTCAGCTGCAGTGTCCTGCACTTTGGATTATTGATGTACCTGATATGAATCAGCCTATCATTGTGTGAACATCTGGTTTTATCCACACATCAACTATCATCAAGTGAAGATCTCAAGAAGAGGCATGTTCAGTGTTTTCATTAGTATTTTTGGTAGGAAAAGGATTCTCAGAAATAGTCTTCCTTTTACAGAAAAAGGAAATGCCTCTATGTAACATAATGGTCCTAAAATATTTTTAATAATACAAGAATGTTAAGTTTTAAGCATCAGTCTAATTGAAGTTGTGGTGTGGGAAATGGTCAACCAACATCTAAGCTTACAGGCTATAAGCGGTAATCCTGTCTTCAGCTTCATCATCATCATTCATCATCAGCTTCACAGCCTGAGGATTTACAACCTTAATACATTTATGTTGGGTTTTTTTTTCTTTCCTTTAAAGTCTCACTATGGTTCTGCACTAGGCCCCAGTATGTCCCTCAACTACGTTCTGAACCACATTCCCAGATCACCTTGAAACAAAGTTTCTACTTTAAGTCACATGTTCAGTGATCATATCTGGAAAGCAATATGAGGGTCTAAAATAGGTTTAGATTTAAATGCTTCTTTTAAAAGTACTTTTAGAATGTAACAATTTTGGGGAGCATAAAGGTAGACTTGTATTGGTTTTACATCCTAAAACTGTATTACATTTTAATAGCCTGTACATGCTTCTGGGAAAGGCAGTAATCAGATATAAACTGTACAGTTAATGGATACTCTGATCTTAGTTACTACTTTGATATGGATTCTGTTCTGGTTTCTGCATGGTGGACGAAGATGTTTGTAGAATTGATACCACTGTCAAATTAATAATTACAGTGAAGCAGAAATATATTTATTTACCAGAGCAAAAGCTCTGGTTTCTCTCTTGCTTCCTACACTAGAACCTTGAAGTACTGAAGTAGAGGACAACTGCAGGTCACCACAATCCCCAGCTGTGCTTCCTTACTGCTTTGAACAGCTTTTGTTGTTGTTATATAATGCCTGTTTGGGAATTCCAGCTGTTGCACATATGCAGATCCTTTGCAAGAAGACAACTCCCCCTCATCCCCCCTTTTCTATTCCATTGGCTTTTCACTGCAGTGTATGTTTTGCATCATGAACTGTTTTTCTTCTTTTGTACCCTGAAGGGCTGTATGTATATATTTTTTTTTTAATGGAGTATTTAGAAATCTAGTGAATTCCAAACCTGGATTGCCTTTTGATGTGCTTCTGGATGTGAGATTATGAAGAGATGTAACCCACAGCTGTACATTTAGAACATTTATAATTGGAAGTTGTAAAAGGAAAAAGAGATGTATAGCTGTGTAACTTCAGTGGTGTGTGGTGTTGGGGTTTTTTTTTTGTGTGTTTTTTTGTGGTTTTGTTTGTTTTAAAATACTATGTTTTATTGATTTGCCCCTCCTTTCCTCCCATTCATTCCCAGGTTCTATTGGTATTGAAACAGTAGAAGGGAACTGCTAATCCTCTGTGTGGTGCTTGTGGTAAGGAGATCATTTAGGGGTGATACAAGAATAGTCAGTCTGTCAGTCCTTTCTATAATAGCTAATAGCTAGACTGGAAGAATGACATTTCACCTGTTTTTCATGTTCTTATTGGAGAAGGGAGATACAGCTTTCTATTTCTATATTTGGGATGCCATTTTTTTTTGGGGGGGGGAACAGGTTTTCAGTATGTTCATTCAGTGTCACTAAGGTTGAAAGAGACCTCAAAGATCATCGAGTCCAACTTGTCACCACAGACCACATGACAACCTGTCACCACAGACCACATGACTAGAGTAGGGAAGACAGTACTGCCCACTGCAGGCTTGAACTCACGACCTTCTCATTAAGGGTCTTATGCACTACCAACTGAGCCAGATCACAGTGTTAAAGCAAAGACAGTCACCTTTTTCATAGTCTTCTGTCATTTTGCCTTTCTTCACTTAGGATGTCTTTGGAGAAGTGTTTTGTGTGGACATTGTCATTTCTTTTTGAGTTGTAGTGCTAAGTAAGAGAAAGGTACTGAGCTCACTGTCATGAATGTAATTTTTCCTTAAATGTTAGCATGCTTTATGGCAGAGCTCCTTCTGCAGGCATCATAGGGGTTAATCCTCAGTCTGCTTGATCGTCTGGTGAAGTGATACAGTGTAGCTGTGTAAACACTATATAGCTTCTGTAATGAATCTTTAACCAAGGATGAGATCTAGCAAGGCCTGCTAAGTATGGAGCGAGGCTTAGAGTTCTTTTAACTTACCCTCTAGGTTGCTTTATACAGGATAACAGGATGCTGTCATGTTATCATGTGTTGTCACATTAATAATGTGGACTGCAGCTGCATATTCTGCATGCTGCACAGGTTATTCATACCATGATGAGATGTTAGAACTGTTGCCTGCTTAATTGATATTTACTTATATTGTGGTGTTATTGTTGAAAATAAAAGAAATTACTTATGAAAAGCATCTGGGGGAGGTCTGGTGACAAAGTCTTTTGGAGCTCCTCTTCTTTCACTCTTGAGTTCATGCAGTCTGTATAATTCTTGTGCTGTAATTTCAGACTTGATATGTACTTTTGAAGTGTTTTATATAGTAACATTGAAATAATGGTTGAGGTATCTAAAGGTTTACACTGTATTAGTAGCAATAATATTATTGAGAAAAGGTAAATCATTAGTTGCTGTTTGTGTCTTAAAAGTACCCATTTATTGCCTTAGACTTAAGGCATTAAAAATATATCTGAAACGTCACTTATTTTCTCTCTAAAGAGAAAGGGGTGGGGGGTGGGGTAAAAGAATGAAACCAAAGAGACAATAAAAGCTGGTTGTTGTCTTACATTTCTTTCTGTTCAGTCTGTGGTGGGTGTAGTGTGGTAATTTTAGGCTATGCCTTTAAAATTTTTTTGCAGACCTTGACCAGAAAGTAGTAGAATGTAAATAAATGACTGTTGAGTGTGAAAAGGAAAATAATGGTGATTCTAAACAATCCCATTGGAGAGGTAACGGACTTAAACCAGTTGTACGAAACACTCTATCTCTCTTCTTGCTTCTTTGCTCTGGGAGAGACTAACTCGTTTCTGTTTGACCTTGGCTGCACTGCTTTCTTGTGGCTGGTATTAACAGCAACTTCTCTCTGCTCTTTTCTCATGTCCCTTTGTGTACACAGGGGGGTAAGGAGGAGGCAGGGAGGGAGAAGCTGTTGCAGCTCCCCGGGTCTTTGGGCAGGGGGGTTTCTTGTGCTGCTTATTAATTGTAAATACCTGTAAATACTGTAAATATTGTGCATTTTGTACATATTCATTGCATTTCATTGTAGATTGTAGTTTTGCTTGTAAATACAGCTCCATTTGCTTCCAACCAGGCTGGTCTGGCAAAAGTTAATGTTTGGGCAGGGGGTAGAATTTTTAACCCACCACATGTAAGTAGAAAATTTTATGAGAAGGCTTGTTAAAATTTCTCTTTCTGCAAGTACAGTACAAAGTCAGAGTTCATTTTTGATGCTGAAAGCCCTGGGCATAATAGTTGCCAACTTGCTCAATATGCTGAACTTGTGGTTTTATTAAGTTTGCATACGTGGAAAGTAGTTGCTATTCTGGTTCAATATATTCCTTAACCATATAGAAACCAATACGTGTCTGTTCTGAAAATCTTTAACTTTGTAACATCATAGTGCTTGCTAGAGAAGACTTATTTCTACAGACTCTGCGCATGCTTGGCACAAGCTTTCTGAACTGCTTCTTCAACTGGACACTGAAACATATGGTGTGAGGACCCATAGGTGGTTTTGACTGTAGTTGTGTAACTCAGGTAAATAATTCTTTTTAGATTCAGTTAAACTATGAATTACAGTGATTGTTTTCTAAGAATGTATTATTTTCATTCTTAAACTTAGAGAATTAAAGCACTATGTGCCTCTACTATAAAATTCAAGTGTTAGCATTTGACTCTTCTGTGCCTTCCTGATGCTCTTCCTCCCATCCCTCCTGTGTTGCTGGATGGGGAACAAACAAAACCAAAACTGTATAGTTTAAATCAGTTGTTGTGTGCTGTATTTATTGTAATTGTTTTCTAAATTGATTGATAATTTAGTAAAATGAAATGATTAGAGTTTGTGTGCAATTCTGCATCATTTTCATACAAAAAATTGTGGAGTTTATAGGAGCTGTATGATCAGTAGGCAGGAGTAGCAGTTATAGCTCGAAGTACATCCCAAATTTTAACACTTCAGCATGTTGTTTTGAAACCTTCCTTTTTTTTTTTTTTGTAATTATGCATTATTTCACAGCTAATAAAGCACTTGAAACTGCAAAACTGCAGAGCCTCATATAGTACACCACAGAGCTAAGAACTGTAGCAGCACATGCATGAACAGAGAAGGCAAGAAATTACGTAAATTAAAGGTACTTCTAAAGTCAAAACAGTCTCAACATTCAACTGAATAATTGTAGTAGCAAATAGCTGTGTGCCCTATACTTCTGAGATAGAGTATTTTTTTCAGGTGCTTGTCATTCTTTTTGTCTTTAGTTCTATTAAAGAAGGTACTTGGGATATTTAATGGATAAGTGTTAAGTCCATTTGTGCTGCATCAAGAGTTAAGACAAACTGTAAATAAGCTGCTCTTTAAGAGCAATTATGCAAATGATAGTATTTTGGTGTAACTAGATTGTTCTAATTGTAAAACCAAGTCTCTCTAGCAGAACAGGAACCAATCTCAAGATGGCAAACTGGCTGGCCTGCAAGTGCCTTTGAGAGATTGCAGGGCTTCCATATCCTCTTGTCAGCTGAAAGGGCAGAACTAGGGTCTTCATCACTCAAACAAGGTGTTTTTGATTATTCGTGGTGGAGTTTACAGCTTTTGTTCATTGCTTGTGTTGTATATATTGTGTCAATAAACCTGTATCTGAAGAGATTTGAACAAGCCAAGTCCAAAGTAGTGTTTAAAGAAACTGGAGATGAGCAGCGACTGCTACATCTCTTTGTTCCAAAGTAGCATGTTAAGCCCAACTGTGCCTATTCATCATTAAAGAGTGTGCAAGGGTAGGTACCTATGATATTTGCTGCTGGAGTTTCTAAACATAGCTTTGAGTCCTGCCAAAGGACTCAATGTCAAGAAGTTCCAGTAATTACAGGAATGTTTAAATTCTGGAAACAGGAATGTGCTCAGCATTATCCTAATTCAAGGTAGCAAGTGATCTGGAAATGTATAACATTGTCAGTTTCACTGTAGTATCCATAGATTTCTGAAGTCCTTGTTGCTTCGTTAAGGTGAAGATGGATTAACCTCATGTAGAACCAAGGACTGTGGAGTGTCTACAGGCTGTTTGGATATGGAGCTGAACATGTGCCCCAAAAAAGTCTGTTTGGCACAAATGCCAAATTCCAAAAGTTCACAGGAACAAGTTCTGCCTGGCTGTTGAGGATGCGTAATTCACAAACCATATGGCACCATATGCTTTCAAAATACAGTCTTTTATCAGTGTTCCTGAGTTACTTTGCTAATATTCCTATTGCAATAACTCATCTCGGTAGATTTTTCTTTCTGAGATGTATATATTTTAGTATGCTTCTAAGGTTCTTTGATTGTTTTGTGTATTAGCCTATGCAGATGTTGAGAACAGTTTCATGTTGGTTTTGGCAGTAAGTTGTCACTGTTGTTGATTTAAAAATACAGAATTTGATTTATAATTAAGATATTTGTTTTAGTAACAATAATTTTGTCTTTTTTTTTTTTTTCTTTGCAGCCCAAAATATAGCTACGCTAAAGATGCTTTTTCAGTTCTGTGTATAATATTAAATTAATAAATAAATATTGAATTCTTGTTTCAATTTTCAAAAACTCTGTATTAGAACTCATGGTTGTAGAAGAAAATACCATAGATTTCTGGTTTTCATTAAGTTAGCAAACCTAGATATGTCAGGTGCTAATTGAAGTGATACTGTGAAGTGATTTGTAGTTTTGAGTTGCACATGTAAATTGTGCATAAATGGTATGCCACGCAAACGTTTTTAGAATTTTTGTATCACAAAAGTTAGGTACTTTCAGGAGTTAAAAAAATTAAAATATCTCTGTTTCTAGGTTGCTCTGGTGCTTTAACAAACTCAAGTTATATGTAGATGTATCTTGATGGTACTTTTTGTTTACATTATTTTTGTGTGTATGCAGTTCACCAACTTAATAGTACATTATTTTCAGAAGCAGTCTGCTTTTGTGGTCTCCTGAGTAGTCACTGGGTGTTTTAAGATAATTTAAATTAGTAGAAATATATTTAGGAGTTCAAGCATGTATTTCTTTGAAGTCATTAATGAGGAAAGAAAAAGAACTCTAGCAGACGTTTCAATCATGAAGTCTGCAAATCAAAGGAATGTGAGGAGAAGCTTCGAAATTGAGCCCTAAGGATGTAATTTCAAACACCGTATAACCTGTCCTTTTTATAGTTTAGACTTGTTGGAATGACAGAATTCAGCTTACATTTAAAAAAAAAAAATCCTTTGTGCAGAAAGGGAAAAACAAATTGAAGTACTCTGAAATGTGGTTTACTGTTGAGCCAATGTATAACGCAAACCCGTTAATTACAAACTTTAGCAACTTAGAATAGATGCGCAATATGTTGTACCAAAAGTTGTGGACCAAAACCAAGGACTGGGACAGCGTTAAAAAAAGAGATATATAGCAACTGCATATTCTAAAATTTCACTTTGAAAAATACTTCTTATAACAAAGCTTGTAGCTCTAAGGAAAGCAACATTTTACATGTAGCTAAGGGAGCACAGTGAATTTTTGAGGAGAAATTGGAGACATCCTTAAAAAACAGAGGAATGCCTCACAGATTTCAAATTTACCAACTGCAAATAGGAAAACAAGCTATTCCTAGACTTCTGGAATGTGGTCTGGGGTTTTGGTCACCATATTTTTTTTTCTTAAGTAGGCAAAGAGGTTTAGAATAAGTGATCCAAGTTCTTCCAGACATTGTCGGTTCAGCTGTATGTCAGAAATTCCTCATAGCTGCTATCTTGCAAGCTAAATTGGACTGTAGTTAGACTTATTTTTATAATAAAGAATTAGATTCCTTCCACATACTTTATCCTTGTGTTGATTATAGGCTGAAGTTGGGGATGCAGTGTTCTTTCAGTTTGTTTCATTTCACTGCCTTCCAGGGTGACAAATGGCATGTTTCAGGAACTAGAGTTAGGAACCAAGAGGGATCTCTGTTTTGGCATTTGAAGACAGGGTAACATAGCATTTATGGGTTTAAAGTCCAACGGTGCAAAGCTGTGTTTGACAAGTAACAAAGTCCTGGGATGATATCATGGCCAGCAATGAAATAAATGAGAGCTCTGCTGTTGACTTCAGTGGAATCAGGATTTTATGCTAGTATCTGGGGACACAGACCACATTAAAACCAGTTTAACTGTGTTGGTATTCTTTCATTTGTGTACCAAGCACTGTACAATTTTAAAACACTGATAAATACTTTTGAGCATCCTGTTAGATTGTATGTAGATTTATTTCTATTTTAAAGCTACAGAACTGAAGAGGAGAAAAAAAAAAAAAAGCATGCCTATTTTAAACTTCTGTGCTGACTTCAGTCTCACACTCCTCACACTGTATTGTTCTGTACAGCAAGATCAGTGGAAAATTTGAGATTTCAAACGGTTTAGCTTTCATTGTTGACCTCAGTGCACAAGATAAGCTTACCTTCTGCCTAATTATTCTAGAAAGAACAACAGTGCATCATTATAATTACACTTACAGAGTTCATTTGGCTCATTAGCAATGCAGTGGTGAGTCAATGTTCATTGACATCTATGCTCATGTTTAGCCCTGTAATCATTGCTGAAAATCATGAACCTTTCTCAGACAAAAACACTAATATCTTTAGATTATCTGAGTTTGCTTACTGAAAGATCATTTTAATACTCAGTATTCAACCAACCTTTTTCTAGCAGAATTATGTTAAGCAAACAAATTAGAAAAGGATGGTCTATTTTTAAATCTTGATTCTTTGAATGCTCTTTTTAGATTTACTTGGGGAGATTTACAGGGGAGACCTTATTGCTGTCTACAACTACCTGAAAGGTGGTTGTAGCCAGGAGGGGGTTGGTCTCTTCTCCCAGGCAACCAGCAGCAGAACAAGAGGACACAGTCTCAAGCTATGCCAGGGGAAATTTAGGCTTGAGGTGAGGAGAAAGTTCTTCACTGAGTGAGTCCTTAGCCATTGGAATGTGCTGCCCAGGGAGGTGGTGGAGTCACCATCCCTGGAGGTGTTCAAGAGGGGACTGGACGTGGCACTTGGTGCCATGGTTTAGTCATGAGGTCTGTGGACTGGGTTAGACTTGATGATCTTTGAGGTCTCTTCCAACCTTGGTGATTCTGTGAAATGTTATAGTGATTTGTATAGATGCTAAGAGCCTGTGTTAATATGCTAAACTTTTTTTCTTCCTTTAATGTCTGAAGTTAAAAGGTGTATATTTTACGTCTCCTGATTCTTGGACACTAAGCTCATAGAACTACTCCTAAAGTGTATCTCCTTTTAAACCTTAAAGCAATTAGTCATGTAGTTAAAATTGGCTGATAAGCTGATAAATAGTGTTTTGGTGGAGTTTCATTATTTTTTTGTGTGGTATCTCTAATGGAACTATAAATAAAGCATGTTTTGCTAATCTGCTGTCAAGGTTCTTTGTCAAGGCTCTTCCTGCAGAGGAATTTCCCAGGTCTCCTGCATCAATTCCAGACTGATGAGATGTTGCAGGAAGCATGCTATTATTGCATCACTTGAATTTAGGTGGCTGCTGTGGAGGCGAACTTGGATAAACTTCCTTGGGTTTGTGTTTTTTCTTTACTCTCCATCCCTAGGATTGCTAAATTTTGTGGTGTAATTTAGTAAGAGCGGTCCTTGGGGCATTTCAGGGAGTTTATCCTCTAGCCAGTATAGTTTGTCAGAGCTTGTTGCTAATGATTCAGTATACCAAAAGAACTTCTGCTGAGAAACACAGACACTGAAGTTGGAGTCTGGATTTAATCTTGAAATTTTCTAGTCTTGCCTGTCATAAAATACTATGCATTTTATGATGCTTGTCAAGTACATTTAGAAAGCCTTCAGTAAATATGGTTAAGATAGTCATTGTGCAATGATCATCTCTCCATTCAAACACGTGAAGACATGGTTTATTCTCATAGAGTAAACACATGGCACTTTTTGTGTATAATACTTGGGGAAAGTCAGTGTACAGCATCTGCTAGTAGTTGCTTATGTAGGAAACCTGTGCATTACAGAGGGATAAAGTGCTCTGACTTGTGCACTTGTTGGCTCTTCCTTAGGTGGAGAAAATTAAGGTTTGTTTACATTGTTTATTATGTAGGAGACTGATCCCAAGAATAGGGATTCCTGATTTATTTATTTTTTTTCTTCTGTGATCTCATAATCAAATTTGAGATGTACTCATCAGCCATTTACATTAGCAGGCTTGGAAGCAGTTATGATTCACCACATCTTGTGACAGTTCTTTCCATAAACCAATCATGAAGTATGTGGAAAAAGTATTTCCTTTTTAGTGTAGCACTTAGTGCATTTAATTTTGAATTAAGGGTTATTTTGTAAATATCTGTCATACATTTCCTAAAGAATTTTCTCTGGAATTGAACAGAGTCTGACTTTTATCTGTCTGGACACTTTATGGACTGTCTTTTAGATATGTGGGAATCAGTGCTTCTAAAAAACTCTTCCTTGTTATTTTCTTTCCACTCTTGACACTCAGTGATGGTTTGAGTTATATCTTTTAATCCAATTTTGTACACTGGAAACTTCCACCATCCTGATGCTAAAGTCTCTTGGTTTGTGGCTGCAGTCAGTGTGATGAGTTCTGGTTGCTTCTGATGCATATTGTCATGTTCGTAAGTGTTCAATTTCATCTCTAGTCCAGGTACTCTGAGGAGTTCTGTCCTCCTGTCCAGCCGTTATTAACTGCCTTGAGATTTTGTGCTTTTTCCTACTTTCATGCAAGTCTAATTTATGAACAGGTTTAAACTGATGATGTATTTTCTATTTCTGAGCCCTTCTGAGAAGTTATGCTTACACCAGCAAGGTGATACTTTTAAAGCATTTCCTATACATCTGAAGTTGTAGTGACAGAACATTTTTGTTAATCCATCTGCATCTATGCGGAAACTTGAGGGTGGAGTTCATTGCTCATTGCACTTCTTTGTTTCGTAATCATGACTTAACCTGTCAAAATGTCAGGCACACACCAATATTTTGGGTTCTTTAGGGGTACATTTGTTACTGAATTCCTATATGACAAGCTTCTGCTTAATTCTCACAAGGCCATGAATTTTTATTGTGCAAATGTAAGTTTGCTAGTCTGGAAGACTATAATCCTGCAAGTCTGGAAGACCAAATTAAGTTAAAGGATTTTCTGAGTTACTGTAACAACATTTCACATACTTAGAAGTTACTTAAGTAAAGTGAGGTATTGCCAAAACATGTATTGGTGGACTTCAAAAAAACATACTTTATTTTCTTGGACATATAGTAATTATAGTATCTGTTCTGTTCAATATCTTTACCCATGTTCAGCTTGCAACACAGTTTTATGATTTAATTTATTAGTAGCCTCTTGTAAGATAAGTCTTCAAAGTCTTTTTTGAATTTGAAAGAATGTGTATTAACGAACTAGGCTCTTTGTCTGCTATTTTGTTTTACATGCTGAAGAATTTGAGTAGATTAGTGATGCATGGTTTTGCTTTGCTGCAGCTGTGCTCATTTGCCTTTATCATATAACATCCATTGTGGGAGTTTGTCTCTATTTTTAATGGTCATTTCAGCATATTTTTCTAATACCAAAGCCTGCGTCCTGAGTGGGTGGATTAGAAATGATTAGTCGTTAATCTGTCTGTATCAGAGTAATTTATTTATCTTACCCCCCCAGTTTAATGTTATGTAACATGTCACTAGTCCTATGGAAACAAACAAATTTTCTGTAGAAAATGCAATGTGAAACAGGTCATGTTAATTTAGAAAAGACTATGTACTGAACTTGCTCAATGCTCTGGTTAAGTAAGCTTCCCATTAAGTATTGAATTTGATGTTGCAACATAATGACTGCCTGAACATCAAATTTTTAATGCAAATGTTTGTAAGATTGGCAGCCACTCTTACAAGCTGAAATCTTAATGATCTCTGGTTTCCAGAAGACATAAATGTAGTGTTACTAAACATAATGCCATGCAAAAAAAACCCCAACAACAATAAAAAACCCAACAATCAAAAAACTGAAAACCAAACCCCAAACAAAAATCAGCAAAAAGCAGGTCAACAAGAACAAGTCAGCAACTCACATAGGGTTTCCTGTTTTGTTTTGTTTTCTTTTCTTTCTTTGCCTCCTTGAACTTTGGTGGTAAGAGATGCCTGACAAGTTGAAGGTGAATGTATGATTGAGAACCTGCGTAAAATTATCTAGATTTTGAATTAATTTGGATTCATGAAGAGCTTCACTGGTGAAGTAATGGTGAGAGTCTGCATAAAATAATGAATAATTTCTAGCTTCTAGTTTAATTTGTAGCTTCTAGTTGTTCGTTTGGTGCATGGTGAAAAGGGGGGTGAGGAAGTTTGTTGCTGTGAGACTACAGACGCCTTTTTTGTGCTAATTGTTCTCTCTCATTAGATTTTCCTAGTTTCCTTAAGTGGTGGTTTAATTTGAGCATAGTTAAGACTTACACTGTAAGAAGATTTTAAAAGATTTTAATTAGTTGTATCTTGGTGGCATTTTGGGAGTAGGTTGGAACAAACTTGTGAAGGCAGTCTTGCCTTTTTCTCACTGATAAAATAATTTCTGTAACTTAATTCATTTTCAGAAGGTGTATTCTTAAAATTTAACCTTTAAATACTCTGTTATTCAAGACGGCTTTTCTGCTTTTGCATAACTTGCCAGAATTGTAGCTTCCATCAGGCTGTGTCTGACCATTTGTGGTTTTGTTCTGTATATAAATGTTTGACCAACAGATACATTTCTTTTGTCTTAAGAACCTTTTTTTCTGCTTTTTTGACATCTAGGAAATGAGTCATTGCTTGTAATTCTGGAGAACTCAGTGTACCCATTCTGCTTAGAAACCTGGAGGAATGTTTATATTCTACCGGTTTCAATTTATCGTGTTGGCTGTAGAAAATGCAATGAATCAATGGAGTCATAGTTGCACTTAGTTTGAAAACATTGTTTCTCAGAGCTTCAGTTCAGCTATTACACCAGCTTGTGCTGACAAAAGCTTTCTAACCTCTGATCAATTTAATTGAGTCTACAAATGCAGGGCTAGATCTATTAGCAAACACTAAAGAGTAGATAATACCTGAAAATGTCTTCAACAAAGATTTTACCACAGAATTTATACTGAAGTTGTGCAAACCTGGCAGTTGTGGATGAAAGGTAATACTTCACATTTTTTGTGGGAAATATTATAAACAATTTTGATTCCATATTTACCCTTTTTACATTAAATATATTTATTAATATTTGTAGTATTACTTCCTTTACAAATCAAATCAACTTGATTATGATCAAATAAGGTCTTGTTGATGATGTAAATAACATCTTAACCTTTTAAAGATGTAAGAAGGCAAAAGTCAGTAACCCAAAGATATTGTTTAAAAGCAAGTTAGTCATATCCAAACTGTGATCTTTGCAGATTTTTGCCTGGGGAAAAACGTATTGCAAAGATATGAAGTCAAGGCAAGATTACAATGAAAAAACAAATGCAACCCTGGTTACATTAGGGCAGGCAGATCTACGTGCTTCTTTCACAGTGTTTGCGCTGTATTTCAGGAGTAGAATTTTTGATTATGCATTAAAAATACATATTTTTTTTTACGCAGAATTAATGTTGTGTGTAATTTTTGCAATGGCAAAGGGAAAAGCTTGAAGGCTTCTGCTCTTTCATCTGTTGTGAATGGTAGAACGTTGTGAAATAGGCCATGCTTGATTAATGTTGAGTATGATAATATAAAGGGCTTTGAAGAAGTCCCATCTGTTCATCATCAGATGGGAAGTTAAACTTTTTCATATATCTTAAAAAAAATTAGAAAAGCCATTTAAGGAGTAAACAGCTGGCAAAGGTCAGGGTGAACTAGGAAATGAACTTTAATAATTTACAGGGGGTGCATTTAGTTCCATTTTCATGCCTTTTGAACTGTTCTGCATACTTTAACCACGATTTTAGAAAACGTCTTCCGTTCATTCTGAGTTTGAGCAGATGTACTGAAGAAGGAATTAATTTCTAGGTTTGTGCAACACAATTATGTTAGCAATTGAGGGTTTTTTTAAGTATTGCTAGCTAGGAGCTAAGCATGGGAGCATCAGACTTACAGTAAATAAAATGAAGAAAACAGCCTGAGTCAGGCTTGTCTTTAGTCTAGACAGTGCTTTTCATGCCAAACATTGCTGGTCTCATTTCTGCTTGCCAGAGTTACTCTAATACATCAAATTCCTGGTGTGCTTTTATCAAGTGAGAGAGCTTTCATTTGCATGACTGTTACCAGCAAATGTTTGTTCTCCCTCTCTAGTGCTTTTATAACCCTATTAGTACTTGCTGTATTGTTTGTTTGTTGAAAACACAGTTATGCATTTGTCTGCCTAGTGTACGCTAAAGCAATGGAAAACTTCTTGTCAAGTTCATTAAGTTAATGTCAGTTTTGACCATCTAATTACAAACTATCAGAGAAATTCATGACATAAGCTGGTGTAATGCAAAGTTCTAAAGTTGAGATATACAAATACCTTCAGTTGTGATGATGGCTGTTATTAATAGATAACTGTTGACTCTCAATATTAAATATAGTGGCCATGAACTGATGAGTTTCTTGTTTCTGAGTTAAAATATAAACTCCTCATCTACAGTGTCTGCTTATATTATAGAACCCACATGTACAATTACTGTGGAGTATCCTCTTGTAGGCTATGATAGCAAGATAGCACCAGCTCTTTATAGTGGCCTTGAACCTTGAGTAGTGTTGTGAAGAAATCAGCTCATCCTACTGCTTACTTAATCTATTATTACTGTTGGAATATCCAAATGAATGAAGATGCTCCATTCAGTGCCCAGGTTGCTGTAGCCTTAGTGTACTGTGAGATGAAACTGCCTGAACCATTGTCTTGGGACAGCTTAAATGTATGGTAAAAATCAGAGGGAAGGCTAACAAAACTGACATCCTGGCTGGAGTATATTATAGACCACCCAAACAGGACAAAGAGGTAGATGAAGTGTTCTACAAACAGCTGGAGGTTGTCTCAAGATCGCTGGCCCTTGTTCTTATGGGTGATTTTAACCTGCCATATATCTGCTGGGGACTTAACACAGCAGAGGGGAGCCAGTCCAGAAGGTTCTTAGAGTGTACAGAGGACACCTTCTTGACACAGATGCTACTCGAGCCTTCCAGGGGTGAGGCCCTGCTTGACCTGCTGTTCTCAAATAGAGAAGGGCTGGTGGGAGATGTGGTGGTATCATGAAATCATGAAATAGTGGAGTTTTCAATATGCAAGGGAACAAGGAGGAGCAACAACAAAGCCCTTACTTTGGACTTCCAGAGGGCAGACTTCAGCTTATTTGAGCAACTAACCTGTAGAGTACCTTGGGAAGCAGCCCTTAAGAACAAAGGGGTCCAGGACAGTTGGACTTACTTCAAACAGGAACTCTTGAAGGCACAGGAGCAGTTTGGCTGTCCCAATCCTCCCTACTCTAGTCATGAGGTCTGTGGTGACAGGTTGGACTCGATCTTTGAGGTCTCTTTGAACCTTAGGAATACTGGATACTGAATGTGCTGAAATATGAACCAACAGGGAAAGTGACCAGCCTGGATGGGCAAGCATCTTTTGAAGGAATTAAGGGGAAAAAAAAGAGGGTATATTTCCTTTGGAAAGAAGGGAAGGTAACTCGAAATATGTTTAAGGATGTTGTTAGAGCATGTTAGAGAAAAATTAGAGAGGCAAAAGCCCAGTTAGAACTTAAGCTGGCCAATTCTGTGAAGGACAATAAAAAGCATTTTTATAAATATATTAATGGTAAAAAGGGAGGCAAAAAGAGCCTCCACTCTTTATTGGACTTGGAGGGGAATATTGTGTCTAAAGATGAGGAAATGGCAGAGGTACTAAATACCTTCTTTGCCTCCATTTTCAACAGTAAGGCAGGAGGGCTTCAGGATAACTGGCCTCCTGAACCAGTAGATGAGGTCAGGGAGCAGTATAGTCTCCCTGAAATCCATGAGGAAGTAGTTAGAGACTTGCTGAGCCACTTGAATCCTCACAAGTCCCTGGGACTGAATGGGATCCATCCTAGGGTACTGAGTGAACTGGCAGATGAGCTGGCCAAGCCACTCTCTATCATTTACCACCAGTCCTGGCTCACCAGAGAGGTCCCAGATGACTGGAAGTTGGCCAATGTGATGCCCATCCACAAGAAGGGCCAGATGGAGGAATCTGTAAACTACAGGCCTCCCAGCCTGACCTCAGTGCCAGGCAAGGCTATGGAGCAGATCATCTTGAGGGCAATCACAGCACACCTGCGGGATGGCCAAGGAATCAGACTTAAACAACATGGATTTAGGAGGGGAAGGTCCTGCCTGACCAACCTGATCTCCTTTTATGACCAGGTGACCTGCCTGGTAGAACTGGGGAGGCCTGTGAATGTAGTCTACCTGGACTTCAGCAAGGCCTTTGACACCATTTCCCATAGCAAACTCCTGGCCAACCTGTCAGCCCATGGCTTGGACAGGTGCACTCTGCACTGGGTTAGGAGCTGGCTGGAGGGTAGAGCCAGGAGAGTGGTGGTGAATGGTGCCACATCCAGCTGGCACATTCAGCCACCAGTCACTAGTGGTGTCCCCCAAGGATCAGTGCTGGGTCCAATCCTGTTTAAAATTTTATTGATGATCTGGATGAGGAGATGGCGTTGTCTGCAAACTTATTAAAGGTGGGAGCAGGTGTCAATCTGGAGGGTAGCAGGGCTCTTCAGAGGAACCTTGACAGGCTGGACAGATGGGTGAAGTCCAACAGGATGGCATTTAACAAATCCAAGTGCTGGGTGCTGCACTATGGCCACAACAACCCCATGCAGTGCTAGAGGCTGGGGTCAGAGTGGCTGGAGAGCAGCCAGGCAGAAAGGTACCTGGGGGTACTGGTTGACAGCTGGCTGAAGAAGAGCCAGCAGTGTGCCCAGGTGGCCAAGAAGGCCAATGGCGTCCTGGCCTGGATCAGGAATAGTGTGGCCAGCAGGAGCAGGGAAGTCATTGTGCCCCTGTACTCCGCACTGGTTAGGCCACACCTTGAGTACCTTGAGCTCAGTGGGGCTTGGGGTGATGCTTGTCACCAAACCCAAAATATTTCCTTGTGGCATCTTCCATTTTTTATTAATCAGTTTCAGTGCTAATATATTACTTGACTTCTTTCTGGAGCTCAGGCTCGCTCTCTCTACTGAGATCAACCAGAAGGGATAGTTCTGAAGATTTCACAGCGATCAGTACAAGGGAAAAGACCTCAAACTCCTCACTTTTTTTGCTGAGCCCACTAGAAATCATACCTTCTTACTTAGAGGTCCTTCAGCACTGATGGACTCCCTATGTTCTGGTCTAGGAAGAGAAACCTCAGGTCTTTCACTGGCATCTATACCCTAGCTGTTGATAGAGCTGTGCGACTGCTATCGATAGCTTCCATGATGTAGTTAGAGGAATTTCCTTCCATTCTGATGGAATGTGCATCATCTCAGCCATACAATATCCTTTTGATTATGAACTAATGCCTTCAAGAGTGAGGTTATGTTGAGAAGAATTTGAGTATCAAAAGAACAGTCAGAACAGAAGGATTTAATAAACGCTTTTATGTTTGTCCATATCAGCTTTTACTGGAACTGCACTTCTGGTGAGCAAGACCAGTGAAACTGATTGGATGGCTGACAAAAGCTTGCTGTCAATTAGCTTACATTCAATGTAGCAGCAGACACTCAATACCAGACAACTTTAAAACATGGAGTTTTATACCTGTGCTCAAGATCGTTGGTTAGTTATACCCCAAGACCATAAAAACTGAGCACAAATGTGCAAGAAAAAGGGTCTAGAAAAGGCCAAACTTTGGGTTCAGGCAACTATTGCAAGCATGCACCTTGATAGAATAAGTGATTTATTGTATATTGAAACCAAATAGCAACTTGCACATCAGGTGAAGATGTTTCCTTTTAAAAGCTGTGAGTTTCTAAAGATCTCAGCTTTCCTGTGTACTTCTGAGTAAATCATGCCCTTGTGTTTCATAGAGTCACAGAATGTTTCAGCTTGGAAGGGATCTTTTAAAGTTATCTAGTCCAACCCCACCCTGCAGTAAGCAGGGACATCTTTAGCTAGATGAGGTTGCTCAGAGCCCCATCCAACCTGACTGTGAATGTTTCCAGGGATGTGGCATGTCATCCTGGACAGCTTGTTCCACCGTTTCCCCACCTTCACTCTGAAAACTTTCTTCCTTACATGTAGTCCTAAATCTGCCCTCTTTTAGTTTAAAACCATTACCCCTTGTCCTATCACAAAAGGCCCTGCCAAAATGATTGTTCCCATTTTTTTATAGGTCCCCTTTAAGTACAGAGAGGCCACAATAAGGTCTTTCTGGAGCCTTCTCTTCTCCAGGCTAAACAACCCCAACTCTCTCAATCAGTCTTTATAGGAGAGGTGCTCCAGTCCTCCAGGCACTCCTCTGGACATGCTTCAACAAGGTAATGTACTTCTTGGGTTGAGGGTGCCTTCTCTGAACACAGTACTTGAGGTGAGGCCTCACCAGAGCAGAGTAAAGGGGCAGATTTGCCTTCTCGCAACCTGCTCGATGCAATTCTTTTGCAGCAGCCCAGGATATGGTTTGCCTTCAGGGCCGTGAGCACACACTGCTGGCTCACACCCAGCCTTTCATCCACCAGTACCCCCCAAGTCTTCCTCCTTAAGGATGCTCTCAATCCTTTCATGTCCCAGCCTGTATTGACACCAGGGATTGCTCTTACCCAGGTGCAGGGCCTTGCACTTGACCTTGCTGAACCTTATGAGGTCCACCACAGAGGTATGCTTTTCCATCTTGTCCAGGTTTCTCTGGAAGCATGACAACTGCACCACTCCACTTGGTGTCCTGCTCAAGCTCACTGAGGGTGCACTCGATCTTACTGTTTATGTCATTGATGAAGATATTATACAGCACCGGTCCTAGTACCAATTGGTCCAATGTCCCTGAACCTCTATTTGATCTGCTGGTAGGAAACTTAAGACAATGTGGAATGTACAGTATTTTCTCTTAACCTGGATTAAGGACTTTTAATGAATATAATGAGACTGTAACACTGTATTAGAATAAGTTTAACCTTAAGATAGTTTGAGGAGTTAGGTTTATGTTGTGGTAAGAGTCATGTAATGTCTCTAATGAAAGCACTTTTTCTCAAACAGATCCAAGTTAGCAAGCATTTGTTGTATAGAACAAAACCCCACTGTGTGTTCTAACCACAAATCCAGCAGTTACTAAGCATCCTCGAATAACATGACTAAGGAATCAGGTATTGCTTTGGAGACAGTGGCTGGTTCTGGCTCCACATGTCAGAAAACAATATGACCTCTTACTCAGCTGTAACTCTTCAGTCTCACCACTGCGGGGAAGTGCTGCTCAGCTGTCTCCTGTGATATAGGGTACATGCCTTATTCTCAGAGGACAGTTATTTACCCTGCAGAACTGTGGCTTTTTGAGGAGTGGTTTTTACAAAGCCTGTAACTTTCTTTTCTATTTGTGCAGACTGAACTTAGCATAGACCCTTAGCTGAGAAGAAAATGAGTGAGGCTTACAGCGTGCCACTCTTCCTTCATTTGAGCAAAGGACAATGTAGTCCTAGTAGCCACTGTTACTAGGTTAGTAATTGATGCTACTCTTTGAGGAATGCATATCTGTACACTGTGATCTACACTTGCTACACCTTCTGAAAGCCTTTCTATCCGTAGATTTGTTACTTGAAGATGTGCTGCTACTTGCTAGGCAGTGGAACCCTGCAAGCTCAGAGCCCCATAGTGGCTTGCAGTTTCATTGCATGTCACTAAGAGCTGCATGATTTGCTCCCTTGCTTGTTTATTCTGGTGTTGGTGGCTAAATAAAAATTTTTTTGAGAGAAGGAGAAGGGAATTTCTCATGAAACCTCACATGGTCTTGTGCAGTGAGAACCTGAGGTCTTAGGGAGGAGCCTAACAGTACGAGTAAGGAACTGTGATTGGCTGGCAATGAGAATGGGTGAGCTTGAAGGAATCAGCTTGTTTAACAGGATGGGAAAATAGCTTTGCTGCTAAAGGGAAGCCTTATGGTTATGAGACATTTGTTAGAGATGTTCAATAGTGCAGGCAAAGAGCAAGTGGATGGGGAAGGTAATGTGGAGCTGGGAAACAGACTTTCTGGTGAGATGGGAGGCAGACTGAAAAAGGGAGGAGGAACGGTGTTGTGCTCTATGGCTTAGAGGGCTATGGTGAGGAAGAGAAAAGAGTTTCTGGGATCAGAGAGGGCAAGTCAGCTGGCCTTAGGTTCTAGTTAACATACCTAGTGTTGAATGACAGCTTTTAGAGAGAGGTTTGAATGCACCGTTGCTTCTTTGACCAGTCTGAAAGCTCTCCGTGTTAACAAAGTTTAACAGCAACTCAGGATTTTAAGGAGGGTCCATGACATTTCTCTTGCTGTGTCAAAAAGGAAGTGTAGTCTTTATTTGTCTCTCTAGTATTTGTAAGGTGTTTGCTGAGCTAATGAGACAACAAAAATGCAGAATATATGGAATATCAGGTACTGAATTGTAGGCTAGTAAGTTTCCCAAACTGTTTTGAGAACTTGGGGTACAGATGAATTTGTCTTTTTTCAACCAATAGTTTCTGAGTCTAAGTTACTGTTACCTCATTCTGTGGTTTGTTTTTTTTTCCTTCCTAAAACAGGATGATACCCCTTTCATCACAGACACTAATGATGAATCTTCATCATGGCCAAACACAGGAATATGTGATCAAACCCAAATATTATCCAGTGAAAAAAGTGCTTTCGGGAGAACAGTCCACTGAGGGCTCATTACCACTGAGACTGGGCCAGGACCAACTTGCATCACCTTTTCAATGTGAGTACAACTGCAAAAAGCCTGCTCCCTTCTCTTCTTCTCCCCCAAAAGTCCCTCCCCCATTTTTTAAGATTGAAAATTTCTTTTGTTCACCTGAATTGCCACTAACACTTCAAGAAAGAGGTTCAAAGAAATAAATGTGAGAAAATTTTTAGATTAGCAAATGTGCCAACATTCTGTGTCCTGTTGAGAGGCAAAACAGACTTCCTGGATGAAGAAAAAAAATTGAGTTGGCTGCTGGAATCTCATAATGCTATTTTTGGATGATAGTTTTTCCTTCAGATAGAAGGTGCTTTGTGAACACTTGCTTGAGTAGGCTTAACTGTGAGTGTAGTCAGTATAAGATGACAGTACCTTTCATTCAATATGATGGGTACCCTTATTGGAAAGCTGAAGTCCAGGATTGTGGTCTCATTGGTGACCCTTTTTCTCTATATTTAATTTATGTGTTTATGACCTTCTGCACACTGTGAAGACTGCGTGAGAGTTTCTGCCTCATGTTTATTAAAAAGGGGTGTGTAGGTGCCCAGTTTGTAGCCTGGGTTCATGCCCCCCCAAAGTTTGCCTTGAAAGATGAAGATTGTAGTGGATTATGGGTTAGATGTTTCAGAGCATCTGCTGGCTTGATTTGGAGATATGGTTTGTGTGAACATCACTGAATTTCTGCATTGCACATCTTTATGGTCTGTCTGTTTATGCTTAAATGCAACCCGCTGCTTCCTTTCCCTGAAGTGTAAGTAACATCACATCAACGGAGCTTGAAAATTCAGTAAGCCATTTGGGTTACAATAATAGCATATAAAGTCACCGTGAAATGCATTTGCCTGCCAGTAGCCATTTCTGCTATCAAACATTTTGATCTTTTGTGCTGTGGACTATAAGCCTTCTCTGGAGACCAGCCAGCAAAATCAGTCATAAAGCTTGAATGTAACTTTTGAGTTGTTCAGTGCTAAATCTGTAATGCTAATTCATTGTGCTTCATGAGGAAGACTGTTAGAACTGTTTATACTGTTTTTGAAGAAGTCTTATTTTTAAAAACCAAACCAAAACCCTATGCTAGAAATAGTATTAAAGACACTGGTTTTTTTTTCTGGAATTCCTTTCAACACAGGTATTGTGAGAATTATTAGGGCAACAAAAGTTAGGGAATTCTTAGTTTCCACTCTATCCACTTCTGGTGTTAAATGATTTTTCAGAAAATTCATTTAAATACATGCCATATTTTTCAGCCTGAGATAGCTACTTGATAGTTTTTAGTGGTTTTGACTGAAAAAAAGGAATTTATGCTTTTGAAATCAGTTGTCCAGTGTTGTTAGAACATGTAGCCCACATGTGTAGGACACTTTGGCACTGGGCTACCACTTCCCTTAAAGGGGCTTTGTGAAAATGTATTAGTAGTGGTTGAGGTGACCAAGATTGCTCTAAATGCAAAAGGAAGACTCAAGTAGGCATAGAGTAGCTTACTACAGCTGCAATGGCATTGTGTGCAGTAGATAAAGCCTGTCTTTATAATAACAAAGTTATCCCATGTTCAGCCTACTATCAGCCAGTACCCCCAGGTTCCTTTCTGCCTGGCCGCTCTCCAGCCACTCTGTCCCCAGCCTGTAGCGCTGCATGGGATTGTTGTGGCCAACGTGTAGAACCCGGCACTTAGATGTGTTAAATCTCAGGCCCTTGGACTCAGTTCAGAGGATAGGGAGTGATGTTAAGGCTGTATTCTGATTAAACAAGGTATAGCCAGCAGCATGAGTTGGGTAAAAAGAGAATTAACAGTTAGATGGCTAACAAGTAGAAATAATTGAAAAATCACAACACAGTCTATTTACAGGGAGTGTAGAGTCAAGTTCACTTCAGTCACTCGTGGGGACTGACATTCGTGTCATGTTCCTGAGGTGGTATGTAATCAAATTCAAAGAGGAGAATCCGGTAAGTGTATGAATGTCAGGGACTTTTTTTCTTTTTCTTAAATGCAAAACACTTGCATATGTGTTCAAAGCCTTTGCTCCTCATCAAGAGGTGAGGGGAACTTTCCAGGAACATTTGAAAACATTTAAGAAAAGTTTTGGTGCAGTCAGCACTCGGGTCAAACAACAGCATGGCTTTTCTGATTTATTAGAACTTGAACAATTTTGTTAAAGCCTCATCCTTTTCCTCTCTCCCGTTGAAGAGTATTACTTATACTGCTGTTGAAAGACATAGTAGTTCATAACAGCCATTTAAACTTTGTATTTGGTTCCAGTGGGACTTGAAAACAAGAAGCTACGCTCCAAATATAAATTAAGTGCCTTAACTAGAGTTGCACTAATGCAGTTAACTCTATCAAATCATCCGGCACATTTATTTTGCTTTTTCTTTAAGAAGCAGAGTGACAAATTCTGTAAAAAAGTAAGTTTAACAAATCAACATAGTTGCTTTGATTTTGATTTTTTTTTTTTTTAATGGGGTGTGGGTGTTTGTGTGTTTCATGTTTTCTTTAGCAATTGTACAAGATTATGGAGTTCTTTGAAATCCTTGGAGATGGTACAACTCTGTATAAATACAAACTGATTCTGTCAATATACTATAGCTGCAGGCACTTTAACAATACTCTTTCCAAGCTGTTTTTGTGCCTGTTTGTATATCCATAAAGACCTCACAACTAGGAAGGTCAGTAAATCTGTGCCCCCAAAACAGCACTGCAATTTCCTCTTTGTCACAAAAGACGTTATGGCCCTGAGGTCACTAATAATTGCATACCTGCATGACAGGTAAAGGCTGCTGATGCTTTTATGGGAACTAATTTAAATGTTTCGTTAACCCAAAAAGTGAATGATGACCTCTCTATACCTTAAAATGTGGAGGCCAAGATTGATAAACAGCAGTGTGAGGGAAAATGTTGGAAAAACAGTTTGGTAATCTGGCAAACAGAATCAAAATCAGTTCAAAATGTGTTATAGCTAGGGGAAAACAAAAACTGAGACAAATGCATTTCAACTGCTATGATGAAAGAGAATTGGCTCCAAACCCAAAGATTTCTCAAGAAGTAAAAGAGAAGAGGCTTTCCAGAAAACTCTGCAGGGGAAAACCTCTATGACGTGTTTGAAAAATAGTAATTCAGCTGAATATAGAGTGCAATTGAATCCACACAATTAAGCATTAAAAGGCCTTTAGCCAGGCTAACTCCAGAGTTGCTGTGATACAAATCTTCAGTATCAACAGTTCATTCTGACTGTTGCAAGTAGCCAAGTCTGGTTCTACTTGTAAGAGATGTGAAAGTGTTCTTCTCTGATGTCAGTACTGTCATCCATGCCAGAAGGAAAGCAAAATTATTGACCAAAAAAAGTACTGCAAGAAGAAGTTGCTTAGCCTGGAGAAGAGGAGGCTCAGAGGAGACCTTATTGCTGTCTTCAACTACCTGGAGGGAGGCTGTAGCCAGGTGGGGGCTGGTCTCTTCTCCCAGGCAACCAGCACCAGAACAAGAGGACACAGTCTCAAGCTGCACCAGGGAAGGTTTCGGCTGGATGTTAGGAAGAAGTTCTTCACAGAAAGAACTGTTGGCCATTGGACTGGGCTGCCCAGGGAGGTGATGGAGTCACCATCACTGGAGGTGTTTAGGGAGAGACTGGATGGGGTGCTTGGTGCCATGGTTTAGTTGATTAGATAGTGCTGGCTGATAGGTTGGACTCAGTGATCTCAGAGGTCTTTTCCAACCCATACCCAGTGAAACTGAGATTTCAGAATTGGTGACATCCTTATTTCTGTCCTTTTCTCCCCCTTCAGAAAATTAGGGGGAAAAAAGATCTTGACTTTATGCATTGCTGAGAGAGTTGAGTAGTGATTCAGCATGTGGAGTGGGCTCTGTTCACTTATAACTTATTTATAACTTAATTCCATGACTTGCTGTCCATTAGCACTGTTTACAGTTTGTGGACTTCCTTAGTGCCTTTCAGTTGCTTCCTTTCAGGAAATGGATTGTTAAATGGGTATAGTTAGAAAAGTAGTATTGATGTAGTTTTTAGTCCTTATTCTTCCTGGAAATGGTAAACATTTTTAATGTCGCACCTTAGACTTATTTTCTCATATAAGGGAGTTATGTATGCTTGGAGTGGGAAACTGTCTGAAGTAACACTCTTCCAACTTAAGACTTGTAATAGTGTCATAAGGTTTGGTAAAATCTGTTCTCATGATTGTGAAAGGAGTCAGATAATTATCTTGGGCAAAATGTATAATTTCAGATGAATGAAATCAAGTGGGACTGAGTCTCATTCCTGATGCATGAAGGCCTAAGTGAGACATGTTTGAAAGAGTCCTATTGATAAAGTGGGCAGTACTGATTGTAGTTATCTGGTAATGATAAAATGCCAGTGACTAATAATGCGTGTTCATCTGTGCCCACCTGAGTTTGTGTATGTAAGTCTTTGTGTGAAGATACTGACTTCACTACTGGGGTGTGCAGTTCCTGCAATAGTCCCTGCGGTAGCTTTCATGCGTGTAAAACTGTGGTGGGCTGTGAAGCCATTCCTGCTTCATTGTAGGTGAGATGAACAGTGTAGAATAACTTTCTATCCTAGATATTTGTTTGTATCTAAAGGTCACTTTTTGCCTTTTTTTCCCTTGTCCCTCAAGTTCAGATCTGCTTTAGGTACCAAAGAATCTGGGTAAGTGGAATGGAAGTTTGAAAAGTCTTGTGGACCCAAAACCTATGCTGGGTTGCTTACAGCTGGAGCTGTCTCCAACCCCAAACGTAAAGCATGGATATGAACTTCAAAGCACAAGGCTCCTGAAGAGCTTGAATTTCTGTTTTAGAAGTGATTAACTTTGAAGAAGGAAAGCCATCTGGGTGCTAACATTTTGCTTAATTCCTATCTAAACCTGCAGCTGAAGCAATTGACTGCACTTCTAAGGATAGACAGGCAGACAGCTAAGGCTTGTTAAACTCTCCTGCAGGATTAAGCTCCATAAGGAGCACTGCAGTATAGTCATGACGGAATTTGGAACCCAGCTGTATAGCAAAGAATTGCCTAGTTCTTCAAAGAAATGTTTCTGATCCCTAAAAGGATTTGAACTAAGCAATCTCATGTCCTCAGTGTTTCCTGTTTAATGGGTTGGGCACATTCCTCTTCAATGTGCTGGTTAGTCTGCTTGCTCCATGCAATGAACTTTACTCATCTCTTGTACAAGAGACCTAGGGCTGATCGGGGGTACAACTCAAGGGTAAAATTTAGGGTTTTTAACATCTCATCCATTTGTGACTCTAGTCTACGCGTAATACCTTTACAGTAAAAGTGAAAACAGATTAAAATAATTGTCCCTAAATAAATTTAACTGAATAAAGCAGAGGCTATTCCATCAGACATCTCAACACCATGCAGTCTCTTCTTCTTGATCAGCTGTTGAGTAGAGGCCTTAATTGCTTTAACACGGAAGTATAATTCAAAGTAGGACGTCCATTGCCTGAGGATTGCATGTGGAGAATCTTTGTAGTGGTAAAAAAGGAAGACAGAAGCTGATTCATTAAGCCTGCTTGATAAATCTCAGATCTTGAATCTGTGTGAGTTTCTTATGCACTTGCACAGGACAAAAATTAATGTAATTACTGTGAATTCCTCTGACTTACTGTAAAAAGGCTGTGTGAGTAGGAGAATTTATCAGCAAAAGGCTCTGGCTTCTGTGGGGGACATGTAAATACAGTTATGAGTATCTTGTTCCTTTTGATACTTCAAGTGACAGCCATCCATAGAGAAGAAACCAGAAAGTTGTGTTGTAGACAGCAACAGACAGCAAGTTTTGCTGTAGTAAAATTACTTCAAACAATATACTGTTTACCTTCCTCTCTTTCTTAAACTGAGATTAATAGAACTGTGTAGTGCTTTACTTGTCTCTCCTAGAACTGACTAAGAACTTTGTTATTTCAGGTGTGGTTTGTTGTTTTTGGGTTTGGGGTTTTTTTGGGGGGTGGAGGGCAGATGTGGGGTTGTGTGCATAATGAGAATGATGGTGATGGAAACAGCAGAAATTCTTCTCTCTGCTGTGACAGGGAGCAAGGAAGAAATTGTGTTTCTGTGATAATCCGGAAGGGAAAAGGATTTTTCAGTCACCTTTTCCAGGTATCTTCTTCCTTACCTTGGGTGCATCAAGTCTTGTCAATGATTTACTTACGTGTCTCTCAAGGATGCTTTAGAAGGAAGCAGAAGATGATTGTGATAGGAGCATCTAAACAAGACAGGAGGAGGAAGTGATGTGAAGATGTAATGACATGGCTAATCAGAAATAGGTGTATAAAGGTGTGTGTGTAATAGCTATGGTGGCAATAAGAATAGCCACAAAGACCAGCTGGGGAGATCACTGCTCAGTGTTGTAGCAGGCAGCTGGATCATGTTTTGCTCTTTGAAAGCCCTGCTGGCTTTTACAAAGGCACTATAACTGAGTACTTGAAAGTGACAAAATATCAAAGGTTAAGCTGTATTAACTAATGAAATACCTGCCAGATCATATAAATGCAACTAAAATAAGGAGTTACAGAAATAGAGAGTGTGCTGGAGTTAATTACATGTAAGTAATACGTAGCTATAACTGTCCAGAGTGTAAAAAAGTACAGCATGACACACTGCCTTCTTCAAAATATTTGACTGTGTGGGTATGCATGTCTATACCTCACCTCATGCAGGACTGGTTACAGATACTTTTAAGCATCAGGCAAGGCACTGGATCTTGGATTAAATAGAGCTGTGTCATCTTACTTTTAGTTTCATTGCCTTGTCTAATTTTTACCAATGCTTGTGAAGAGAACCAGGCGGCAGGTGTCTAAAGGTGCATTGCCCTATCTGAAAATAGGCATTCTATACTGAAGACAAAACCAAAATTACCCAGTGGCTGTGTGTTGTGGTCTATAAAAGGATCGATTAATGTTCAATAAGCGGAGCGATTAATAAAAATATTAATAATTTTATTAATCACAAAAATCCCGCAAAAGACACTAATCAAAACCTATTTACAGATTCGAGGGGTTCAGCTGTGGAACAGATAGCTCACCAGCAGGAACAAGTAACAATTTAAACAATATGTACAAAAATCCAGAAACAACAAACAGCACTTTAAACTGTAAAGAAAAGCAACCTCGGCAATGAAGCCGGCGATTGCCCACAACGGTGACGACGACGACCACAACTCTAGAATTCCCTAAGGCAACAGACCTTCAATAGATGCTTATAAAAATCAGATATCGTAATTACTCACTGATCCTGGTACCTCGTGGCACACGTTAAGATCTAGACAAACCAAAATGGCACCGACCAGGTGGAAGCTGCAGGAGCACCGTTTCACTTTTCTGTTGGTGTCTGCAGCTTATTACTGAGGCAGGATTCGTTCCCAAAGGATTGGTAGCTGAAAGCTTTGTAGAGAGGAGGTTTCTCGGCTGTAATCCTTTTGTAGCAGCGCTCACTCCTTTCTCCAGTCAAACGAAACTGTCCCGGGGACTCAGCGCTTGTGGGGTTTCGCCTCTCGGCCCGGCAAGGTGTGTGTCTGTCCTCTGGGCTTTACAACGCTGAAAATAGCGAGGGGTCCTTGTTGTCTTGTCTGGGTAAACTGAAACACAGCTCAGCTTCCAAGCGAAGCTTGTGGTCCCTTCCAGAGTGTGGACAATTGCAAGACGACGCTCTGTCTCTTTGGGCGCATACTTATAGAATTCCTGAGGCAGTAACGGCCAGTAGCAACACAGATCTAGGGATAAAACCCTGGTATTGCATCCTATAGAAAGCCTTCTTTCCAAACGTGGCCAAAAGCATGCCCACCTGACTCATTCTGGCTCTGAGACATGTTCAGGCAAGCCTAAAGATCTATGAACTTCTGCCTCATTGTCTGATTCAGAGTAATTTTGAGGCTTTTTTGTCCATTCAGGACACTGTGCCTTGCCTTTTTAAATCCATGTGGGTTCCAGACTTGTTTGTGCTTGTGACTGTTACAAAAATAAAGCTTCTATTCTGCATAATCTTCAAATGGATGAGGTGTGAATGAGGTCTGAATTCAGAAGGTTTTTACTCCCATGCTCAGAGCAGAGTAAGGGCTCAGTTCAGTCCTGCTAAAGTTGTGTAGGGTATGTTCCACATTGCTTTACTGGGATGACATCTGTAACAACTACAGAAAGGGGATTTGGGAGATCTGTACCCTTTTGCCCTAGCCTGTAGACTAGTTCTGAATATGAGGCATTATTAATGAACTATTGCAGGAGAAAAAAATAATTATACTCCCATAAGCATTTTTCATAAGCTGTGTTAAGTAATTATGCTGTTCTCCACATGTGGTAGTTTTAGGCTATGCCTTTAAATTTTTTTAACAGATTTTGATCAGAAAAGTAGAAAAATGTAAATAAATCACTATTGGGTGTGAAAAAGAAAATAGAGATAATTCTAAACAATTTCATTGGAGAGATATCTACCATAAGACTGGTTGTACCGAAACAATTGTGGAGGTTTCTCGTCTCTTCTCGCTTCGTTGCTCCAGAGGGATACTAATCTGCTTCTGCTTGACCTTGGCTGCATTGTTTTGGTTAAGTCTAACAGCTACTTTGGACACCCCCTTTGGACAGGGGGTGGGTGGGCAGAGAGACAGCTTCCCTGGTCTCTGACCAGGGAGATTCTCACGTTGTTTGTTAATTGTAAATATCAGTAAGATATTGTGATTACTGTATATTTTGTACATATTCATTGCATTCCATTGTAGATTGTAGTTTTGGCTATAAATACAGCTTTTATTTGCTTCCAACTGAGCTGGTCTGGCAAAGTTAATGTTAGGGCAAATTTCAACCCACCACACCACTGGTCAGCACTGGTTAGACCTCAACTGCAGTATTGTCAAGTCTTGGACAGCATATTTGAAGAAAGATGAGGACCAAGTGAGTGATATCAAAAGCAAAACAAACAATAGAGGTCTGCAGAGTATGGACTGTTAAACTGAAAATAGGCTTTGGTCTGGAGAAAGTGAGACCAAGGGATGTTCACTGTAGCAGTCTTCAAGTATGTTAGAAATTGATCCACAGAAGAGTTTTGTCAGAGTTTGTCGCAGGTAAGACAGATCAATAATAAACTTTAACTGAAACAGAGGGTGTAGGTTAGGTATTAGGAATACCTTTATAATGAGAGACTGAAGCACTGAAATACCCTCCTTAGGGTGGGATGTGAAATCTGTGTAACAAGTTTTGAGAATAGGATGTGCAAACTTTTTATGTACTGCTGTACTTTTACCCTGTGTTAAGAAAAAGAAGAAAGAAGGGAGCAGGTCACATCTCAGAATCTTTTTGTATTCCTTTTTATGCTGAACCAAGGGTTGTATTCTCTCAACATGTCCGAAATTTAGGGAATATCAGCCTGTTGTCTATATATGAGTCTAGTGTCTCTTTATTGCTCTTATTATTTTGTTTCTTCTTCTTAACATTATTAAGTCTTCCAGATGTTGAGATATACCTAAGAGATATGATAGCTACATTTCAATTTGTTTTTATCTTTGGGAACAAGGTTTTGGGGTTTTGTTTTGTTCTAAATTTATGACCAAGTGGTGATAAGACAGAACTTCCTCATATATTGTCAAAAGTGAAAAAAGTCATTCTACAACAGTTCTAAAAGCTTAGCTATTTTACTTGTGTGGTTGATTTTTAGAATAGAATAGAATTAACCAGGTTGGAAAAGACCTTTGAGATCACTGAGTCCAACCTATCATCCAACACCATCTAATCAACTAAACCATGGCACCAAGCACCCCATCCAGTCTCTTCCTCAACACCTCCAGTGATGGTGACTCCACCACCTCCCTGGGCAGCACATTCCAATGGGCAATCACACTTTCTGTGAAGAACTTCTTCCTAACATCCAGCCGAAACCTCCCCTGGTGCAGCTTGTGACTGTGTCCTCTTGTTCTGGTGCTGATTGCCTGGGTGAAGAGACCAGCCCCCACCTGGTTACAACCTCCCTCCAGGTAGTTGTAGAGAGCAATAAAGTCTCCTCTGAACCTCTTCTTCTCCAGGCTAAGCAACGCTAGTTCCCTCGGTCTCTCCTCATAGAGCTTGTGCTCCAAACCCTTTACCAGCTTGGTTACCCTTTTCTGGACATGTTCCAGCAAGTCAACATCTTTCCTAAACTGAGGGGCTCAGAACTGGACACAGCAGTCAAGGTGTGGCCTAACCAGTGCTGAGTACAGGGGCAGAATGACTTCCCTGCTGCTGCTGGCCACACTGTTCCTGATGCCGGCCAGGATGCCACTGGTCCTCTTGGCCACCTGGACACACTGCTGCCTCATGTTCAGCCTACTATCAACCAGTAAATGCAGTGTCAGCTTTCCTTTTGGTTGAACAAGCATATCCAGTAGTAAGGAGTAAACCAGGTGGGCTGATGAGGTAACTAGGAGACATCTGTTTTAGGAAATAAGTAATTTCCTTCCTTCTTTTTGCTTTTTTTTCCTGTCAGCATTTAATTAAGGAAAAAAAAAGAGTTGGTTGTCTGAGAAATTAAAATGTGAAATCTATTTGCTGTTTAAAAGCTTGTTGACTTTGATTTGAAAAATATTTTAATTCCAAAGTTCTTGTGTATTATGGTTGCAATGTAAAAACATGACATTGTCTAAGATAGCCTGTTGTTGTTAGGAGAAGAATGTAATTTTAAGATGGGATCTCTAGTTCTGATGACATTCTGTGTAGATACACATATGAAAACATACTGGGTTCAGTGCAGGAGTAAGTGTCATGAAAACAGGAGTATCTGTCATTCTTGGAGGTACTAATGGTACAGTTTGCTTAATTCTATTTCCTCAGGAGATTAGTCTTAGGATATTTGCCATATGTGAAGGTACTACCAACCAACATCCAGACCCAATCCGTCTAAAAGTAAAGTCAGAAGTTTTATGCAAGGATTATGGTAGAATTGTGTGTAAACTCTAACAGATAAGATGTCATTTTTATTGTGAATAGTTTTGATTAGGTCACTGGAAGTACAAAAATATCAAACACACAGTAATACAATATTTGTTCAACACATTAAAGTGTTTTCTTCTCTTCATCCCACCTGATCTGTGAGGCAGTACAATACAGTCATTTTTAAACCAAACACCAGCTCTGCTTTTACTCATGTTGCTAGTCCATTATCTTCCCACAAAACAGGGACATGTCACAAATTTTCTGAGACCTACTCTAACTATTTAATATTGTCTAGTTAAATCTTTGCAGAATTCTGGGCCTGTACGAGCAGCCATGAAAACAAGAAAAAGATATGTTTATAGAAATCCTTCTAGAAAGAAACAAAGTATTGCAAAGGGACTGAGGAGGTTGAGATGGAATGCTTGCTCTTACACAACTCTGCCGAGACATGGCTATGTGAACAGTTGTGACCACCTGCACCTAAAACCTGCTGCCTGTCTTAACTCATCACCTTCTTTTCTAATGCAGAAAAAAATTAAAATCATCAGTTTATCATAATGGACAGTGGGGGCAGAAAGGATTGTATGAAGAAATCCTCTTGCTTATATTTTCCATTTTACCAGCAGTTGTTGCTAAATCATAAATTTATCACAGCAGGAGCTTGCTGTGTTTGTAATACTCTATCATAGTGACTTAGAGAGAAGGAAAGAGCATCTCATACATGTGGTGCTAGTTTGCAAGTAAAATCTCAGCACTTTACCCAGGCATCTTTCTTTTTAAAATCTGGCTCAGGAGTTTAACAGATTTTGGAAATTATGAGTATGTTCTTCCACTGATCTCTCTGAGAAATGTACATCAGAGATCTTAGGTGCACGCCTGAATTATGAGGCAGGATCGTGGTGTGGTTGGCTGAGTCTCTTCATGAATTTGTTGCCTAGCTCAGGGATGAAGCTTTAGCCAGTATTAGTAATTCAGATTGTTGTCCTAATAAAGATGAGACAATATGAGTTTCTCTCTAGTACTGCCATTTTCTTGATACCTTTGGTATTTGTTTGGTGTTTGCAATTTTTGATTTTTTGTCCTCTTTCATTAGGTTCATTTATCTATCTTGTCTCACATTTGTGTTTCTTCAGTGAGTGTTTAATTTCCACATACTTAACATTTATTTTGAAGAGTTTATGATATATTTTTGTGTACCTATTAAAAATAAATTCCAGGTGTGTTGCAACAGCACCATCATTTTTTCCCCCCCAGAAATGAATGTGAGATAATCTAAGTTGCAGATCTTTCATGGCTATGTCACTGTAGCATCATCAATATAGCTTCTGAAGTTTAAAGAGGGAAATAATGTGTGCTACCTTAATGCACTGTCTTGCTTTAATATGAACTAGCTCAAAACCGAAAGAGGTCAAGGCCATATCAGTAATGAGTTTTTCTCTTAACTCTAAACTGTGACATCTAACATTAATACTGCTAAAACAGCTAAGAGTATTGAAGGATACAGTTTCTTATTTGGAATTAATCATACCCTATTTGGAGAAAAAGCATAAAGGGGAGAAAGAGCATAAAGGGAGAGGATTCAAGGAAGTCCCAGAGTCTAATCTTGCAGAGTTTGTGCCTTTCAGGAGAAGGCTTTGTGGTGTATTCTCAATTTAAATCTCTTAAGGTCGCTAAACCTTAGGATGTATGAGGATAGTACTGTCTACTTAGGTACAGTTATGGAGAGGGATGGAGATAATGTCTCTGCCTTGAATCACCTCCTCGTACACTGGTCCATTTTCAGCTCTGAGGCTCTTATTCACTTTGCATTCTTCCTAAATTTCTCCAAAAGAACTGAAGAAGTTAAAAGCTGTGGAATGCTAGGCAATTATAGCTTTCATAAATCTGAGATAGAGAAAATCTTCCCATGTCAAAAGAATACGAAGCTGTCGTATTTCTAGTTCTCTGCAAGTAGTAAACCAGGAATATCTGTGAGCATTGACTTTGTTTTATGGCACAAGCATTGCTGAATAATCATTCGAATTTAGTAGGGCTTACTTTATGTTGTTTTTCAGACTTCTTACTTCCCTGAAAAGTTTAATATAATTTTTTTTTCATGGATACTCTTTATTTCTTTATATATAGGCCTCTGTTTTTTAAGGTGCGGTTGAACTAATATTCCTGTTTTGTTCCTCCCAAACTTACATGCTAGCATTTTCTCACCCAAAGGGGCTGAGAGGCAAATTTACAATTTCAGCGCAGTCTCAAATTAAGGTCTCTCTTACCAAAAAAACAAAACCCATGTTCTACAGAATTCTTCTGGTAAAAATTATTACTTAAATTACAAGTGTTTGTGTGTTGTTGGTTTAGTTTGGTTTTTATGATATAAACATGTCCAAATTCTGTTACAGTACTCAACATAGTACAGAATACTATGAAAGAGAATGAAATCATAGTTTAGTTCCATCTATACTTTTTTTATTATTATTATTTTAAGCTAAGTTGGAAAACTCATGTGGATACCCCAATACAGTGTAGGCAGAACTGACTCTTGTGACTCAAACCATATTTTTTTAATTAGATCATATCCTAAAGGAAAAATGTTACTAAAGCATCTGAAAATATAAAACATAAAATGGATGGGACTTTTCTAGGAAAAGGTGTATATAACTATGCAAATAAAATACAGAGGTGGCAGTATTGCTTGTGTAGCTGTACTTAGCACAAGGAAAACTTAAAACTTCTAGCTTCAACAGAAGCTTATTGGGAAAGATGCATTAATAAGTTGTGTTAAAAACAAAGAACATTTCCCCTCCCCCCCCATCTCTGCCACTCCCCCAGAAAAAAACAAAAATCCACAAACAAAACACACCAAAATAACAAGAGCAACAATACAACCCAATCACCAACAAAGCAAGCTTGGTATCCCTGAACCCAGAGTGTCTTCTCAAGTGACTGATATCACAATACTAGCTTCCAGTTGAAATATTTTATTCCTATATTTGTCTGGGCTATGCTTTTTCTAACTGTTATTTAGGAAGAGTAAGGTGGGAGCATCTGTACTACAGCTGCTGTTGAAAAAGAGCAGTGCCTTTACTGTAGACAAAACAGTTGGCATGATTGTTTTATTTGTTTATGAAGACCCAGAAATAAGAAGGCTTTATGTTCTTTTGAAGTAGGAATATTTTCTTTATTTTACTGAGATTTAAAAAAAAAAAAAATATTTGTCCAGAGGGTATTTCATAACATTGCTTAGAAACTATCTGCCTTTTCTTCTTTTAATTTCTGTGACATGAAGAAGATTCTTCTGGTTTTATGTGTCATTTCTCAGGGTTGCTAGGTTTGATAGAAAAGTCTTGGCTCATAGTTTCCGCAGAGCTGCTGTAATATGTTAACTCAAATTAACGGAATTTATTAGTAAGTGTGCAGAGGATAAACTGTTTTCTTTTTAAATAATTGCAAGTGGAATCTGGTTTTTTCCCTAATTTTTCCTAATAAGTAGTTTTAATCTCTTTTATATTTTTTGTCTTCAACTGTTAGATGTGGACTCAAATGCATCTGGTTTTAAATCAAATTACATAACAAGAAGTTCTTCTGACTAGATTAATTTAAAATTATTGTCTTGTTAGTCTTTGTTCTAGTCAGGTTTTTAAAATGACTGTAAGGAAGTACATATAAAAAAGACAGTCTACTAATTTTTTATCTTTCGAGTTCAGAAGCAGTATTTTCAGGCATTGATACTTAGCCTTTCCTCTGAACTATTTATTACTTAAAGGTTGACAGCAAAGCTTAGTCTATAATATGTAAATCTGTGTGGAAAACCAGTGCCAAGAACCTGTGAAAAAAATGGGTCCATGCAGCTGCGTCACAAGGTTTGACCACTTCAGGCTGGGGTGCCAGCAGATTTGAGACAGATGTTTTCAGACATGCCGCATGCCTAAAACATTTCCAGGGCTCGAGCTACAAATAGTGACTTAATAAGTGCAGAAACAGGAAAAGTATGCAGGAGGACACAAGAGTTTATTCACCCTTAGGTGCACAGCCAGCCTCTTTACATTACATCTGCCTGTCAGGGTTGGCTATTTAAGCTGTCATGCCCTTGGTATTGCTTTTTGTCTGCCTGTGAATAAAGTGCAGCATTGTGATTACTAATCCCACTCCAGTGACTTGACTTTAAATGTGGTTTGGAGCAGATCCCGGAGTTCTGTTTGCTAAGCTTCCTACTCCTGTTTCAGAGACACCACTGGAGATCTATGAGCGAGCACGGCAGACTGCCCTCCTCCTGTAGACCTGTCGCCTTTTTCTCCCCGCTGCCTTTTTTTTCTCTTTCCTTTCTTCAAAACTTTTTTTAAAGGAAATCAATGGATACCAAAGTGATCTGTTTATTTTTCTTTTTTTCTTTGCCTCCACTGACAGTGGGAAATCACACTGGTCGCATTAAGGTGGTCTTTACACCCAGCATCTGTAAAGTAACTTGTACCAAAGGCAACTGTCAGAACAACTGTGAGAAGGGAAATACCACAACCCTCATTAGTGAAAACGGCCATGCTGCTGACACTCTGACAGCCACTAACTTCCGAGTAGGTAAGTACCCTGAAACTGTTTGTCCTTAGCTGTCCTCTCTTGACTAACAGAGGGAGGAGATGTTTTATTATTAATACCAGTTGTGCATCTGTTGCTCTTTGTTTGAAGGGCTATGCTGAGTAGGAACCATTGTATGTTTAGACAAGCTTTCTGGTATCCTTTGGAAATGATCCCAAGAGTTCCTTTTGTGTCATAGGAAAAAAAAGCCTCTCTGAATTTTGGTTTGAATTTTCAGCTGCAGGGCTGCAGCATGCTAAGCTGAAGCTTTTGGCAAAATTCGTCCATCAGAGTTTTTGTTGGTGAATAGAGAAAATGTTAGAAATCTCAAAAAGTTATGTGTGGGTTGGTTTTTTTCCTGATAGTTGAATAGGTATCAAATGCATGTAAAATCTTACTAATACAGTGAATCTGTCTTTAAAAAATTGTTCAGCAGTTCCTAAAAACCTACAATCCTCTTAAAAAATCACCATAAACCTTTTTCTTACTGCTGAGAGTAAACTAGATTTCATAATTATGACTTGTAGAAACCAAAATACTGTTAAGTCCAGTTAAGTTATTGAAGCCAATCATTTCCCTGATAATGTGTGTTCTTTCTACTTGCTCAATAAAGAGCCTCAGCAGTGTGCTGATACCCTACAACTGCTTGACTGTATTGAAACAAAACCTAAAAGCTATCTAGGATAATGATTAGCATGTTTTAACTGTACACTATATGATGTTGGTAGGAATTTGTGCACAAATATTAGTTCTGTAAGCTAAGAGAAATAGAGATACTTGGATACATACCAAAACACACTTAATATTTGTTTCACATTATAATATCCTTAGCTGCTCTGGGAAGGTACATTATTGTTATCCTAAAAATATCATCGTGATCTCTTTGGGGGGGAAACCCCCCCAAAACCCCACAACACCCCACCCCCCCAAAAAAAAACCCCAACCAAACAAAAAACACCAAAAACAAACAAACAAAAACCCAACAACCCAACCCAAAACCCAGACAAAACACAAAACCAAATCCAACAAAGCCACACACAAACAAACAAAAATAAAAACCAGAACCAAAACCCAACAAACAAACCCCACCCCAAACCCAACAAAACCCAACCCATTTTTAAAAATAATCATTTTGTCAATTTATCCTCAAAGAATGCCAAGTATGAATGAACATTATCATTTTATTTTCTGTCTAGTATAAATATGATGTCAGGTAAGCTGGCCAAAAATGCCCTTTTTAAAGTGCACTGTATTTAAAAGCATGTTCCTTAATGATATACATGCTTTTTAAAATCTATGTTTTGAACTAATAGTAACAAAAGCAGTATTTTAAAAGAACAATAGAGCACACTTTGAGTTTGTTTATGGTTGTTCTGAAACCTTAAAAAGAAGAGAATGTTGCAAAGGAATGGGGAGTCAAACACTTGTGCTTGCTGTCAATACGTAATTTTACCAATGTTTTGGCAAGAACCACAGCTAAGTAAGTATTTTTTGTTTAATTTTCCAACTGCTGTGAAAGGATAGGGTTATGCTTCTCTCCTTTCATTTGACCTAATTTTTTAATTGAAATTATGAAATGCCGAGAATGGGCAGTCATGTAATTTGTCTGCTATGTGAGTCTGTGCTGTAACATGACCTTTCAAATACTTGAAAACTTGGAGAGTGGAAATTGACCTGTAAAGACGTGTTCCACACCTTCCTTCCTGGCCTTAGGCCATGCAGATCCTGACACAGTGTGCAATAGACTGCTAGAAATATCCAACAAAAGCGGCTTGAAATAGTATTTGATGGAAAGATAAGGGAGGGTTATGTTCAAAAATGTATAAAAACAAGTTACTACATATGTATAGGGGTTTTTAACCTGCCTGTAGCTATATATCTTCCCTGTTGCTTTTAAAAGACCGAAAGCATTCCCTGCAGCTCTAAGTATCATCGTTTTTACAGAAGAGGAATAAGGAAGAGACCTAAACTGTGACTTCAAGATGTTCCAGTGAAAAAAAGAAATGCTGAATGAACTTAACTACTTAATGGCCAGAGAGGAGAGTCTACACCTGTAGACTGAGCTCTTTCACTGATTGCAGGTTTTCAGGAGCTTCCAAATCAGGATTTAAATTATATACTGCTGAAATAATTTTTCTATCTTCTCTCTGACTACTGCCTCTCATTAGCTTAGACTTGTCCTAAAGCAGAAATAATTGGGGTCTTCTGAGATAAATTATTTTTGTTATATTTTTAACATCTGTATCATGTTTTACAAGTGCTTTTTTTTTCCTCTTAAGTTTCTGTTCTAAATTAGTTTATCCAAAATGCATAGAAATTCTTATTCTGTTTATTTGGCATTTTAAAAGTGCAGCCATAAGTCAGTGTCATGTCAGAAAGTACATACTTAAAGTATGGCACAGCATGTTTTTCAATATGCTTTTATGGTTATATTATATGGTTATGCTTATATGGTTATATGGTTTTATAAAAGTATTTGTTCTTCCAAAACCCAGAAAAGATAACTTCACATGCTTTATTAGGGAAACTAACTGTTTACTATCAATGAGGAAATTAGGAAACTGCTTTAGGGTCTTAGATCTAGAGACAGCTCTGGAGCAGGAGCAGCTTTCAAGTGTACAAGATTTAATTTATAGTCTGTGATGACAGAAGATTCTCTTTTCTTAGTTCTTAATAATCCATCGTTTCTAAAAACGACCCAGAACAAACTTTTGTGTGTGTGTGTGTGTGTGTTTTAAACTTTTGCGCTGAACTTTGTAAACACTTTTTTATTTTCAGAGAGAATAAGTTGCAGTACCTATACTAAAGCTACTGAAGTTTTCCATGGGTTATTTCAGATTCTTAACATTTGCTCAGTTTGTCATTTCAGCTGAAACTTGGTACCAGTGAGTCCAGGCAAGGAACAAATAGTTTCCTGGAAATCTTGTTAGATATGGATTAGCCATTAAAAACACAAATTCACAACAGAAAAATAACCTAAGGGGAAGTGTAGCTTTTCCGGTAGCTGAGATTTTGGTTGGTATCATGAAGAGCTCTAGCGTTCCAACTTAAGGTGATGAAAGCTTGGTGTTTAAAAGGAAGGGTCTCCTTAATTGCCAGTTTGCTTCAGTGAAACTTAGAGGATTTTGCAATTTCATTTTGTGAACGGGCTATGTTACATAGTTAACTAACCAACCTCCAGTATTTCATTGGCTGGGAGAGTTAAAGCATTTCATCTAAGTGGAAACTTCTGCTCAATACATGATTCTTGGTATTCTACTGGACTGATGTATGTGCAGTTTGTGTGGTATTTCAGTCTTCATGTAGTTACAGATGCTTGTAAAACAGTGTTGATATATGTGCATAGGAGAGGATTCCTATAGAATAACATAAAAGGTTTTTGTCTCATTCATTGTTGAAGTTACTCAGTTATGTGTGCTGTTTCTCTTCAGAATTATTCCACATTCCAAAATACCATCTTTTTGGAATGAATTTTCTCTCTGTGGACAGTAGGAGGACAGCAACTAATTTGTAACTGTAAAATGCTGTGGTAAGGAATTAGGAAATGTCCGAAGTAATGTTCCTTGTGCTTTTAATTTACCCCCTATTGTGCAAATGTATGTAATTACAGATTTGTATTCTATTTTTTTCCACAGCATCCTCACCTCATTCATTGCTCAGAAATGACGGAACTTAGTGAAGGAAGCAGTTATTTAATACTTAGGTTTATACTTGCTGTTCATTTGTAGCCTTGTATCTCTTTTCAAGTGCTTCATTCAAACTGTTAGAGAAGTTAGAGTTGCCTGCTATTCAGTGGAATTGCATATCGTTCTGTAGAAATTTTGTCTGAGCACTGGGCAATATCCACGTCAAACAAGGAAGCAGCAGCATTTTGAATCGTGGAGACCAAAGAGAGTTTAAATTTTTTTTCCCAAGGCATAGAAGATGATTGTGGCAGAGGTGGTGACAGAATTATTACTCTGCTACTCCCCTTTATGTCACTCTCTAATACTCATCAGTATCTCTTCTTTTAACATTCCCCTTCCCGTTTCTTCTAAACCCTTTTCATATAGCCTGCACAGTTGTCCTTCTTCCTGGCTTTGTTGTGCATGACCAGAGTTTGCATGGGCCATTATTTGGTGAGGGCTTTCCCTTGGAAGAAAGGCAGATTTTAAGGAATCCTTTGGGTTTTGGTTCATTGAATTTAAGTGAAAGTTACTGTTTCTCCTACATCTTCACTGGTCTTTACAGGGAGTTGAGGGCTTGAGAATGATGTTAGATGTGTGTTGTGGCCTACAGTCTATGTTAGCCAATATTCCTTTTAAGACTAGAAGAGAATGAGAAGATGTATCTCCATCCTACTTTTTTCTCATCTATAAGAGGTCCATTTGTCTCTGGTCCTTATATTAACATATTAATAAGGATCTATGAGACATAATTTGATGACATGGTGTCATGACATCTGAAGTGAAAATACATCTGGTTCTTCCTGTTTTGAAGGCTCTGATACATTTATTTAATCACAAATTTTAAAACTTTCAGCATGGATCCCTGATGTGCACATCTTGTACCAATCCACAGTAATGCTCAAATTATATTGCCTGTTGAATTTTGACACTTTCCCTGTAGAAATTTTATATCAAGAATTTTTTCTTCTTTACTGTGTTAACTCTATACGAATGGTTCTGGACAACTGAAGCTGCAAGCAAGCCAGCACATTTTTCCTGTAGTTTGTGTACGGCAGGAAATCTAAGACCAAGGAGTGACATTTTCTTGCTACTATTTGTTATCTAATAAAGTTGTTTCTTTGCTTTGTGAGATACATCCTCCACCTATCCTACTACATGTAGGAGTTACTGTAGGGCTGTGACACTGGAGGAAGACTTTTCAATCTTGTTTGGTATGAGAATGCTTTTATTGTCAATAATATTGGAGGATGGATTTGCTGACATATAAAGACATACATGACCAACACCTAGCATTTGTGTTGATTTGTGAGAATTTACAGACTTTGGCAGCTTGAGGTGTACAATCTTCATTTTTTTACCTATTCTGTTTTGTTCTTCGTTTTGTTAGATTTGGTTTAGTAAGAGTTGCTAGAATGTCAACATGTTAGAAAGAGAGGCTTTCTCTTGTCTGTTACAAAGTGATGTTTACTACTCAGTGAAGGATGTCAACCTGGGTACATAACTCATCATGGCTGATCTCTGTAAATTGTGCCCCAGCAAATCAGTATTTCTGTGGCTTCATCTGAGATTTAGCAGATGTACATGTAACTTCTTAAATGGAAGATTTAACATAATTGATAGCAAGTGACTGTGTACACAGAGATTTGTGAATTCCTTTTGGTAACATAACTGAGAATGGAATTTTTTTTAAAAAATGCTTTAGTTTTCAACTTGATTATATTCCATCAGACATCCTAATTGAAAAGGAACTTATTTCTGGAATAACTGCTTAGCTCAAGAACAATGTATGGTAATTCATAGTCTGGTTTCAGTAGTATGCTGTCTGGATAAGAGGGATGTGTTACTTGGAAATATCTTTGGTTTTTACACTTGCCATAGTATCCTTTCCTGAAATAGTTATCTAAGAACCTTGCTATTCCACTAGTATTTTACTGTAGAGTGGCTACCTTGTAGCCTTATATGGTAAAAGTTTTGTTTCTGGTGTTTCTGAAGTAATTATCATATCTGCCTTGTCAGACGATACGGCTTTATGCTCTTTTTGTTGCCAGATGAAATATTTTATGTTTTAACAGACACTGGCAGACGCTTGAAAGTTTCGGAATTCTTGGACAACTTGGTTGAAAGATTAACTTTCTAAACTTTCTGCAACAGTAGTCAAGGAAGTTGTTCAGTCTGTCAGTGTCTCTTTCTCTGGGGTGGGGATGGGGGGGAAACCAAAGGAGGATCAGAACACTGGAGTTTATTTACTGCTTTAGATGGTAATTTGAAATTTTATCTGTATAAATGATGACCGTGTTAGAAATATTTATACAAGCAGCAGCACTGTAACAGCTGTGACAAAATGAAGGCCAAGTGTTTTTCTCCAGACTCTGCTCTGAGTGGCTAAAACAGAAAAAAAGGCCAATAATGGTGAAAATATTTCCCAGAATCACAGAATGTTAGGGGTCAGAAGGGACCTCGGAAGATCATCTAGTCCAATCCCCCTGCCAGAGCAAGATCACCTAGAGCGGGTCATGCAGGAACACATCCAGGCAGGTTTTGAATGGCTCCAGTGAAGGAGACTCCACAAACTCTCCCTGGCAGCCTGTTCCAGTGTTCTGTCACCCTCCCTGTGCAAAAGTTTCCCCTCATGTTTACATGGAGCGTCCTGTGCTCCAGCTTTCACCCATCGCCTCTTGTCCTATCATTAGACATCACTGAGAAGAGCCTGGCTCCATCCTTCCAGCACTCACCCTTCATGTATTGATAAACATTAATGAGGTCACCCCTCAGTTTCCTCTTCTCTAAGCTAGAGACCCAGCTCCTTCAGCCTTTCCTCATAAGGCAGATGTTCCACTCTGAATTGGACTCTTTTAAGTAGTTCCCTGTCCTCCTTGAACTGAGGGGCCCAGAACTGGACACAGCATTTCAAATGCAGCCTCATCAGAGCAGAGCAGTCTCTTGACACCCCTTCTAATACAACCCAGTATGCCATTGTCCTTCTTGGCCACAAGGGCACATTGCTGGCTCATGGTCATCCTGTTCACCAGGACTCCCAGGTCCTTTTTCCCCCTCACTGCTCTCCCAACAGATCAGCCCCCAGCCTATACTGCTCCATGGGGTTGTTCTTTCCCAGGTGCAAGACTCTAAACTTGTCCTTGTATTTCATTAAATGTCTCCCTGCCCAGCACTTCAGTCTGTCCAAGTCTGGCTGAATAGCAGCACAGCCTTCAAGTGTGTCAGACACTCCTCCCAGTTTTGTGCTATCAGCAAACTTGCCGACAGTGCACTCTATTCCACTAGATACAGAACTCTGACTGGACTTAGTTGCTTACATCCTCTGCCATATAGAATGTACTAGGAAAGAGGTATTTCCCAGTCTGAAGAGCCAATGCAAAATAATTTAGGAGGAACCAGATTCCTTGTGTTCTATAAAGTAAAGGCTGTACCCAGAGAGTGGTGGTGAATGGTGCCACATCCACCTGGCAGCCAGTCACTAGTGGTGTCCCCCAGGGGTCAGTGCCAGGCCCCATCCTGTTTAATATCTTCATTGATGATCTGGATGAGGGGATTGAGTCAGTCATCAGCAAGTTTGCAGATGACACCAAATTGGGAGTAGATGTTGATCGGTTAGAGGGTGGAAGGGCTCTGCAGAGGGACCTTGACAGGCTGAAGGGTTGAGCAGAGTCCAGCATGATGGCATTCAACAAGTCTAAGTGCCAGGTGCTGCACTTTGGCCACAACAACCCCATGCAGTGCTACAGGCTGGGATTGGAGTGGCTGGAGAGCAGCCAGGCAGAAAGGGACCTGGGGGTACTGATTGACAGCCACCTAAACATGAGTCAGCAGTGTGCCCAGGTGGCCAAGAAGGCCAATGGCATCCTGGTCTGCATCAAGAATAGTGTGGCCAGCAGGAGCAGGGAAGTCACTGTGCCCCTGTACTCGGCACTGGTTAGGCCACACCTTGAGTATTGTGTCCAGTTCTGGGCCCCTCAATTTAAGAAGGACATTGAGATTCTTGAATAGAATAAACCAGGTTGGAAGAGACCTTCAAGATCATTGTGTCCAACCTATTATCCAACACCACCCAACCAACTAAACCATGCAACCAAGCACCCTGTCAAGTCTCCTCCTGAACACCTCCAGTGATGGTGACTCCACCACCTCCCCGGGCAGTCCATTCCAATGGGCAATCACTCCCTCTGTGTAGAACTTCTTCCTAACCTCCAGCATGTGTCCAGAGAAGGGCAATGAGGCTGGTTAGAGGCCTCGAGCACAAGCCCTACGAGGAGAGTCTGAGAGAGCTGGGGTTGTTTAGCCTGGAGAAGAGGAGGTTCAGGGGTGACCTCATTGCCCTCTACAACTACCTGAGGGGTGGTTGTGGCCGGGAAGGGGTTGGTCTCTTCTCCCAGGCAACCAGCACCAGAACAAGAGGATACAGTCTCAAACTGCACCAGGGGAAGTTTAGGCTCGAGGTGAGGAGAAAGTTCTTCACAGAGAGAGTGATTGGCCATTGGAACATGCTGCCCAGGGAGGTGGTGGAGTCACCATCCCTGGAGGTGTTCAAGAGGGGATTGGACGTGGCACTTGGTGCCATGGTTTACTAGTCATGAGGTGTTGGGTGACAGGTTGGACTTGAGGATCCTTGAGGTCTCTTCCAGCCTTATTGATTCTATGATTCTAAATTTGAGCAGACAGGAAAATGAATTAATTTGCTTACAGTCCAGGTTGTGCAATGTAGGAGCTTTCCTAATGTGAATTCTACCCTGCAAAGTAAAGGTACCATGCTGCAGTTGAGCAGTGCTCAAGGTTTTAATGCATTTTGAGTTACCGGCCACCTGTACTCAAATTACAAGGAAACATTGCATCTTAAGGACTTTGTTATTGTCCTTGATATCTACATCAGAAGAAATTATTTCGTTCCGCTGTGTATTTATCAGTACTTGTCACCAACAAATAGTTCTGGTTTCTACCCTATAGCTTGGAGCATCTGTGAAGTCTTTCTTCATAATCTTAAAATAATTATTCAAATTTTAAGTCTTTTACTCTGATTCTAACAGAGGCCAGATGCTAATTTAAGGAAGATACATTGTTCAACCAGATGATTTTAATAAGGTTGAATTTAGACAAGCTTTACCAACTCATTTCCACTCCCTTCCTCACCTTAAGGACTTCAGAACATCACTGTGAAGCAAATGTCCATCTGCTCTCAAAGCATTTATCAAACCATATATTACAAAGAACACAGTTTTCGGATGTGCCGTCACAGGATGAACCACAAATGGAAATGGTACAAAATCCACACCTGCATTCCCTCAAAGACACATGAAGTATGTTTCCCTCAAAGTTAAAGCAAAACAGAACCCAAAGTTAAAATGCATAATGTATTATTTTAATGTATGTGGTTTCAATTTGTAGGGATTAGTTTATGTACACTGATGTGAAGTACTGTAAAGAGAACTTAGAGTGCATTTATTTGAATTATTAGGGCCATGAGGATGATCAGCGGGCTGGAGCACCTCTCCTATGAGGACAGACTGAGGGAGTTGGGGCTGTTCAGTCTGGAGAAGAGAAGGCTCCGAGGTGACCTAATTGTGGCCTTCCAGTATCTGAAGGAGGCCTACAAGGAGGCTGGGGAGGGACTTCTCAGGATATCAGGTAGTGATAGGACTAGGGGGAATAGAGGCTGGAGGTGGGGAGATTCAGGCTGGATGTGAGGAGGCAGTTCTTCACCATGAGAGGTGAAGCCCTGGAATGGGTTGTCCAGGGAGGTGGTTGAGGCCCTGGAATGGGTTGTCCAGGGAGGTGGTTGAGGCCCTGTCCCTGGAGGTGTTTAAGAGCAGGGTGGATGAGGCTCTGGCCAGCCTGATCTAGTGTGGGGTGTCCCTGCCCATGGCACGGGGGTTGGAACTAGATGATCCTTGTGGTCCCTTCCAACCCTGACTGATACTATGATTACATTGTTGTAATGTATTCAAATAAACACACTACCTTGTACAGCTATAATTTTTATTACTGCTAAACCAAATGTCTTTGCACATAACCTCACAGAAGATCAAGCATACTCTAACTTTGTTTTAAAAAAGAAGAAAGCTACCTTTGAATTATCGAAACACCAAAGAGTCTGACAAGTTTCTTTACTGGTTAAAATATGGCATTTCTCATGGATAGGTTGCTTAGCAAATGAGTTTGTATTTAGTGTGGCCTTTTGGATGTAACACAATCAGAAGGAAGCAAACAGCTGACACTGCTCCACTGATCACAATTTCTCCCCATTCAGCTTCTAATGCCTATTCTGGTTTTTGTTTATTCTTCTCAGGTAATTTTTCTGCCTCTGCACAGTGTAGCCTGTAACACTTTTACCTATCCTTTCCACCTAAAATTAGCTCTTAGATTTGAGTAGCGCTGTAATTGAGAGGCCTGTTTTGTAGTGTAGTGGTACAGAGATTTCTGGGTCTTTCTTTTGGGAGACAAGCTATACTTTCAATATATATATCTTCACTGAGTTGAAATCTGTTGCAATTTCAAACTTCACTTACAAATCGCTTGCAAAGTCCTGTTTTATTCTGCCAAACAATCTGCTAATTTGTCATGTTGGCTGCATTTTCAGTTTAATTTAAAGATTTTAAGCTGTGGAGTAAAATTTTTATACTTAATATGATTCTGATATTTCAAGTTCGGGGAACCTTCAACAGCTTTTCATGTCATAATTTAGGAACACAAGTTCTGTGAGTTCTTGCTGAGAGGAACTGCATTTGTCCATATGTTGTATAGAGCAGTGGTCTCCAAACTTTTTTAATGACACTCATCCCTAGCAGTAAAATCTTTTTGAGCAGACTCCCTCAGTATATGTATCAATAAACTATATACATGTTCTATTATATATATTGGTACACTGTAAAATATAGAAATAGAAAACAGATGAGATAAATACGAAGTAAACTCTATTTAGAAAATACATTTTATTTATTAGTGGTGCAAACCATATTTTTTTCCTAACATCCCAGTGTGTGTCTTGCACACAACCTGGAGTGAGCACACCCTGCTTTGGAGACCACTCATACAGGGAAACAAAGGAGGGAGGCCAACTTTATTACATAACCTATAATACTATCTTTCTGCAGTTAGTGTGTGTCCATCATATCTCTCTTACTCGTTGTTTAATTGTAGTAAATTCAGCCTGTTATGTTAGGTGCTGTAACACCTGTTTTTCAGTCTAACTGGAAGCTACGTAGGCCCCAGAGGCAAAGGGATTTTTCTGTGCTTGTACACATTTCAGTGCACAGGGTCAGGTACAACACTGCAGCAGACTGAAGCTTATCAGTGGGGCTGTTCCCAGGGAAGTTGGATGCTTGTGTTAATTGCTTGGAACTGGACATGACTCAGAGTGTTAACTGTGTGTTAGGTTTACGCACCTTGCACTACAATTTGTATAGATATTATGCTTTGTTAAAAGAACCACAACGAGAAGTGCTGAGGTCATGTGGGGTTTTTAAAGGGATTTCCAAATGCCTGCTCTCTGCAGAGTAATCTTTATCTTTCTTACTCATTTGCTCTGACTCTATTCCTTTCCTCCTTCAGAACTGCAGAATTTGAGTCTCTTGCTTTTCATTGGCCTGTTATGACCTCACTTAATACTCAAACTCTGAATAATAGCCTTCCCAATATTCTCATATTGTGTCACCTCTTCAAGGTCAACTCCCTAGGAAATTTTCCAATTTCTTGTGATGTAGTCAGTGCCATAAAATCTTAGAGAGTTTGTTTTTCATGGTTTTTAACTAGTCCAGGAAGATCGGGTTTATGAGCTATTACTTGCATGTCAATGAGCAATCCACTTGAATCTGTTTCTACTTTATTCTTCATGTAAATATTTTCACACAAAAATTAGTGCTGTGGTAATGTTACAGTAATTGGAGAGCAGTCTTCTGATGTTTGGAAATTATGAAAATGTTTTGATTGAGTAGTTTTTGTGGTTTCTCTTTTTCTATTCTGAACAATTTTGTTACTGCAAGATTTCTTGTAGAATGGGATGCAGTGGATCAGTGCTTACAGATTCTTTAGATCTAAGGTTTGGGGTTCTTGCCCCTCACCAAGTCCTATTGAGGTGCCTGAGAAGCCTAGCTGTCAGTGATGAGTGTGACCCTTATGGCAGGTTGGCATATGGATGGCTTGAGTGGCCTGCTGTGTGAGCCTCTCTTCACTGACAGAGTGGAAAACCTTAGATGATAACAATCCTAACATAGACGTCTCAGGAAGCCCCAAAAAGTTAGATGGGATGAATGTCAGTTTAACTATTCACTTGCCAGAAATACTAAGGATGCTGATGTCTTTGGCCAGCATAAGCTTTGCTCTGGTCTTCAGAGCATTTACCTATCAGAGGCATGACCAATTGCTTAAATGTTTCTCAGGACACTTTGCCATTTTGTGTGATGATACCCAAATAGTTTGATGTTGAAGAGCAGCTCTTTGCTGGACACTACTGCACGTTACTACTTTTTTTCACTCCACTCAAGAGTTCAGTGTGTTTTTTGTAAATGACCTAATAGGAGAATGGTGTCAGAGCAGAGGGTCAGTGCAGTGACTGTCAGATTGTAGCAGTGCATGAGCAATAACATCTTTGTTTCATTACGGTCAAGTAACTTGTCAATCCTGTAGTCCTTAAAAGTGGATAATGCTGCTCTGCTGACACAAGAAGGAAAGGAGAGTGCAGTCTGGAAGGATTCTGTAATAATAAAGATGCTGCTTGTTCATTGTTATTTGCCCTTCCACTGAGCTCTTGTTCTGTCTTTTGAAAATGGATACATTGCAACATTGATTAGTACATGTTAGTATTACACATGCTCAGGCACATGTAACTATAGAGGAAAGTGTCTTTAAAACACTGGGAACATAGGACAAGCTAGTCTTCATCAGACACTGATCACCTCGGTTTCAGTGTTCCCACTTTGATAATGTCAATTAAGTTATTGAGGACTGTTTAAAATTATACCTATGAAGGTTTGTACTGCAGCATACAATTTTGCAGTCTTCTTCAGTTTCATGTTCTGCAGGAAATTATTTGAAAGCAATAGTTTAAAAAAAGTGTTGCTAACTTGCTCTACTTTCAAACTGGACCTTTCCTGGAGACTTTATTTCAGTTGCATGTCTTGCACAAAGAGGAAAATTAATATCAACCCACTGCAGAAATGTAAAGAAGTGCCTGGAGTAGCTTTTCTGTGTGTGCTAGCATGATTATCAAAGGTTTGACATTAGCCATTTGTAATGCATTAATTCCTGACAGACAGCAACCGGTGGTTTTGTTGTTTGTTGGGGTGGTTTTGATTGGTTTCTTTTAATATACTGATTCTAGGCTTAACTCTTGTGTTGTACTCAGTATAATAATGATCAGTTCTAATAAGATCAATAGATTCACCAAATATGATCAGGGTAGGAGTGAGTCATCCCTTTACACTGTCTGTCCCCATGACTTTAAAAATTGTGTCTTGAACCATCTGATAATGACAATATTAGAAGCAGATTTAGCAAAGAATTACTGTAAGCGTCATGCCTGGTAGTAAGCCAGCATCCTCCAGTCAACCATTTCTCAATTACCATCATTTTTGCTATATACTTTTTTGGTTTGTTATGTTATGTTTGGTAACCACAGCTCTAGGCCATTTTCTATGCCAAAGTATGCCTTTTATTTTTCTGATATCATTTGAGTATCATTTGAGTATTCTAATACTGGTTTTCAACCATCCCATATTTTCCACATTGCAATGTTTAAATAATTTCAGCCACCTAGACACAGACCTACAATTACATTTGACATGTCTGAGGATAGCTGGCTTATCAAGAGCTTAGAAGGACATGATAGAGGTTCCATAAGACTCCTACACTGAAGGATGGTTGAAACACTATGGGGGCGTATCTGATGTCTTTGTTAACTGTGTACACATTGGCACGTCTTGCTGATCACAATATTTACTCAACAAATATATATTTCTCTAAAATATATTGCAGCATTGTCCTTTATAATCTGAACATGTGTCCCAGTTTTCAGTATCAGGATGTCCCATAGTTGATAATGTAGCCTCCATTAAAGGATGATTGATAATCCAATATTGGTATGCTCTTATACTGAAAAACAAATGGTGCAAGCTTGTAGACTGAGACAGCTTGAACATCAGCTTCTACATAGGAGATGCATGTTGAAATCTACATTACAGACAATGGAAATTTAAGGATTTGTTCAAATCAGTCCAACACAGACACAACTATCTACTGGGTAAAGAAGTTATATGGAAAAAGTTTCATAGAAAAGGATGTACACAGATCTCCTTACTCTGGGATTTTTAGAGGCAAACTGCTGCTTTGGTCATCTTGACAGAGTTGAATGTTGTTGCATTTGAATTAAAGCAGAGGAAAGAAAATTGTGGTTACTTGAATATGATTCATTCTCTTGCTCAAGAGTTCTTTATTAGTTGAGTTCATTCTTGGACTCTGTTTGCTTACATCTTTAACGTTAACAGTCTTGAAATGTCATGTGCACTCAACTGCAAACCAACCAAATAAACCCTGCAATTAGCATTAATTACACATGCCCCACCCCCCACCCCCAAAATGTGCATGATCCAGACAGGGCTAACACCATAAAGCTTGTTTGTTTTGGCAATGATTTTGGTTTATTGTCTGGATAAACAACACTACTTACAGTCCATTCCCAAGTGGGGGTGCATTGCTTTGTCAAAAGTCCTCTTAGCAGTAATTGCTTAAAAATACAAGACAAATTCTAGAGAAGTTAGTGACCATGTTGATTCACAATAGCTGAGAACCCAATTTAGTAGCTGCATATTTTTACCTATACCATTAATTTTGAGGTTAAAAGTTTCTGTTGAAATTTTTTTCCTGCAGTGAAACAGAGGAGCCATCTTGAAGTGTCTTCAGTATTATGACCAGCATTTTAGGATGCAAAAATTTGTTTGATAAGATCCTCCTTATAATACTTAAGCATCTACCAATAAGGTGACAGTGCACTGGACCCCTTTCATGGTAGTTCTTCTGTATCCATTTTTAGTTGGAAAGCAGGTGTAGTGGAATAATCCACCTTGAATTTCATTAAGTAGATTTTTTTTTTCTACTTATGAACAGTTTTAGTTGTTTTAGTACTTTCTCACTGAGCAACTATTAATGCACCCTCTGAAATAGGTGGTGCAGGAGGGAGGTGGTGGAGTCACCATCTCTGGAAGTGTTTAAGCAGAGACTAGATAAGGCACTTAGAGACATGGTTTAGTTGATTAGAAGGTGTTGGGTGGTAGGTTGGACTCGATCTCAAAGTCTCAAAGCATTTTTCCCTTCTCGCTGAATACTAGAGATTTCCTTTAAAAAGGCTGTGTTGGGGAGGCTTATCCCACCCCTGGTACTGCCATTTGTCACATACCCTGACTGCTCTCTCAGCAGTAGCAGGGTAGCCATTTCCACAACATTGCTCACATCTGGAGTCATGCCTGGTGCTGTCTTCACTGTTTGAATAGCAGCGGCACATAACATGGGCTTTGCAGGTGGTAAGTAGGCTATTCACGTGAGCAGAGCATCACAGGCCTGTCTTAAGTGGTTAGCAGAGAAGAGCATTTTTCATCTGCTGCTAGAGCTCTTGCCATCCGATTTACATTTAAGAATTGTGCTTGGCTGTTGCAATAGAATAGTTCTCTTAGAAGTTGTCAAAACACAAGCATTAGAATAAATGTAGAGGTGAATATAGAACTGTTACGCTTACTAAATCAAGGCCACTTAAATTTTCTTATATTGCTTCCCCAATCACCAGCTGGTGATAGCAAGATCATCTTAATATTACTTTTAAAAAAATTAATTGGTGACTTAACCAGCAGCTTCATTACATAATATCTCTGAATTAAAACCAGGAAACTGAAGAGATTAGTAGTGACAAAACTAGGAGAAATGAAGACCAAACCACCAAACAAAAAGCCAAAATAACCCCTAAACACCCCCTACCTCCCCCCCCCCCCCCCCCCCCAAAAAGCCAAAGCCCAACTACACCAGCCACACAAAATACAACAACAACAACCAACCAAAAAAAACCCCAACCCAAAAGATGTAGGGGAATAGGGAAGAGTCCAAGTGGGAGGATCTCATCATTACTGTAGCTCTTGCCGCTGTGCCTTTTGTGAGTAACAGAATTTCTGCTGTTAGAAAGTAAAAATAGGTTTGGAGCAGTTGCACAGATCTATAGGTAGCACTTATGAGTTTCAAAATTTATCTAAAATACATGTTTTTAGAGACCCTACGCTGTAACAATATTGCATATGGCAGTGTTTCCTCTCACTGATGCCATCTTTTCTTCCCTGTGAAAGACTGTCGTAGATCTGTGTGCTAGTCCCTGCACTTCCCATGTGTTTAGTAACAGCATGGATGAAAGATGCACAGGCAGCTGTGGAGCATGTAGTAATGCTGGGCAAGTCTGGAGTATCTGAAGACAAAATTAATTTGATTTGTGGTGCATCCAGGGGAAATATTGTAACATCATTATAGTTTTAAGATGTTCCTTTGAGAGTCTTGATATTATTGAATATTGCTTACACTTGAATAGTTGATAGCATGCAAGTAGAAAGGGCAAACAACCATGAAGGAAAATGTGTATCCCCTGAGTGTAAAAGACAAGGCTTTTGGAATCAGATAAGGAATGCTTCAAAACACATCTTTATTTTCTTCACATTGTTTGCAGATTGATCTATTCTAAGGGCTTGTTTCAGTAAGCATGGGACATTTTTTAAGGATTAGGAAGATTTAGGTGCTTGAAATTTGTGTTGTTACACATTATTTTGATTAAATGAAAAGGTGCAGACTTGATTAAATTTATTTATTTGTAACTATTCAAGGTTGTTTAAGTGTCATGAAAACAAATTAGATGATGTAACTACATGGAGAAAGTGTTTATCAGTGGTTTCCAAACTGCTTTGTTGATTATCCCATGCCCTGTTCTTGCATTGTCAGTGCACAGTTGTGAGCATTATTTTGATATATATTGCAAAGGGTCAAAGGTGTTTTTTTTTCCTTTTTCTGTGCCTCCAGCTCTTCTTGATACACTTTCTCCGTTTGGCTCATTTTGAACCGTGATACCCACCAACCTGTGCCAGGCTGGAGAGAAACTGAATCTTGTTTTTATCAATTTATTGTCCAAGCATAAGGAAGATACTTAAAATGTTTGTAATTCTTCAGACCTCTCTCTACATTTCTAAAGGATTGTTCTTCATTTATATTAAGAAATTGTTAAGTTTGTTCAGTTGTATATTGGCTGATCCTTAAGAGACAGCGGAGAGACTTGGCTTACAGCATATTTTAATGAGGAATTAGTTGTCTTTCTTAGGTTCATTAATCCTTTATTTTGTTTATGAGATACCCACACACAAACTGAAATGTCTTGTCATCTTGTGCAGATCTATCTCCATGGTTATCTATGCAGCTAGAGTTTCACACCATAATGGATACTTTTATTTCCTTTTTTCCCCTTCTCCTTTGCAGAGGAAATGGCAAGAGCCCAGCGAGAATCAGGCTCCAGTGTGCCCTTTGTTTGAATGCCAGTTGTGAACATACGTGCAAACCCAGCATCTTCTAATGGTCTCTCCCAGGGAATGGGTCTGGTTTTTGTCAAGAATGTCCCTGATACATCTGGCAGTGTTCAGGCATTCTATTTATTTAAATTCTTTAACCTCGATGACAAAATGAAACAAAGCAAAAACTTTCATCAGAAGCTGAGCCATTCCAACCTATCCTGTTCCTATCTTAAGTGGTTGTTTCCTTAGGGCTCTTTGGTCATTGTTAACCTGAGATTTGCCTTGTCTAACAAAAGTAGCGTTTCCTTCCCCTGGCTGTGTAGACCTTTACTCCTCTTCAGCTCACTTTTCTCAAATGATCTGTGTGTAATTCCAGCTCTGGTGAAGTTGTGTGCTGGTGATTTCCAGTACCAGCATCATAACCATATGTAGCCCTTTTTCCTGGCTATAAACTGTATAAGAAAACATTGCAATTAGTGTGGATGTATTCTTATTATGCCAGCTTAACATTATCATATCTTTTATTTCATCATGTTTCATTCACAATTTGGGGGGTGATTTCTGGATTTCTTTTTGAATTACTGTTTTTTAAAAGTTCTTATAATATTTGCCATTTGAGATTGTCATCTTTTCAGCTTAGTTTAGCAGTCATGTCCTCTTTGTTTTGACATATACCTTTCAAGTTACATCTTTCTGATTTAATTTTTTAATTATTATTACAGGATGTTAGATTCTCAGAATAGATTTCATGTATTCTTATTTTCAGTTCATTCCTGATACATTAGGTCAGACCTTCAAGGGGTGACTGAGTAATATACACTACATAATACAAGCAGCTTGGAATTTTTATTTTCTGTTTTATGTAAACACTGAGAAATTAAACATTCTTCATTATTTAGCTCTCACTAGACCTGTCAGTGGCATTTGTTTTCACATTTTGGCACAAATTATTTGTGGAAATATCCTCAGCAGACAGTTATGAAAAGGGACCTAAATTAACTCTTTTTTATTGGTATCTTCCTTCATGATATTTTTAGCACAAATTTTTGTTTGCTTGGAGACAAAACTTTTCATATATCCATTCTTCACCTGGTGGGCTGCTGCAGGAGAGGAAAGCCCAGAGAGTGACATGTAATGCACAGATTCATGTGTGACATGCCCTTCCAAACACTGACTGCTTTATATGAACAGAAGCTTGAAGAAATTAATTTATTTTGGTGGAAACAGTTGGTATATTTATATTGTTTAAAAGGTGGATTTTGCATCTTAACTTATTGCCTAAAGGCTTATGACAGCAGGAAAAAATGTGCATTATAGACTTCTCGTACACAAAGAACTCCTCAGTTAGACTATTTGTTTGCCTCTGTCACACTGTACTTCTTTCAAGCATGGAGTAGCTGTTGCAGTAATGCTACTTTACATTATTTCATTGTGCAAAGTTACTTTTGTATGAAAGGAACCTCAGCTTTCAACCTTACTTAGGCAGGTCTTTACAAGTACCTAAAATTCTTTCTATGTTGTCACTATTACAGTAAGCCTGCCTGTTTGTGGCTGCTCAGGGAGAAGTGGTAGCAGAGAAAGAGAGCTGTCATGCTTCAGTTACTGCTGGGGTCAAAAAACCTTCATTTTGCCCTGAAGTTACAGTTGCTATGTAAGAACATCTTTTATGCACTCCGATAAAGTGGGACCCAAAAGAAGTGGGGCCTCTGTTGGCATGGATTGCCTTCTGAAGTTAACTGGGCCTCCTAGAATAGTGCTAGAGCTGGAAGTACTTTCAGTTTATATGAAATGAAAATATGAGATGAGATGGATAGAATAGTAGAAGAAAAATTCTGTACATTTGCATTTGTGCATTGACCTATCTGGTGATCAGGAGTCAGTTGTCCAGACCCTGTCAATACAATGTGAGGGTGATCTTCAAGAAACCCAGCTGATAGTGCCATTTCTTGAGCGCTCTTACTGTGCTAAGCAGGTTATGCAGCTGGGTTGGAATGTCCTACTTCGTCTTGTGACATACAGGGATTCCTTATCCAATACTGATGTTTTGTGGTATTAGTAATATCAATAGGCTGCAGTTGCCCAGAGATTACACCACTTGGAATAATTGTCTTGCCTTGTAATTCAATATAGACGAAGCAATATCAATCCAGATAAATGCTGTAATTAAAAGTCTAGATTTTTATTGATTTATTTCTACAGCCAATATCTTATCATAAAAGTTGACAAATGGATATTGTATGCTAGTTCTCAAAAAATCTTTGATTTCTGAAAAAACAGCCTTCGTTTGTCTTCAATGGAATCTGACAGTATTTTTCCTACATTGTTTAGTTCTTGAACTAAATTATAGTTGATTATAAAGTCCCACATCACACTTTTTGAAAGTGCTGAACCATGCCTTTTACTGTTTGTATCTTTGAGTTAAGAAATATTTTTCATTCTATGCTGACATTTTTTTGTGTTTCATCTGATAACGTATTTAGCTGTAAATGTGCAAGTACTGGCTGGCGCAGAAGTAATTACCTGTGTTTTTATATTAAAGTTAAAATACTTTAATACTTTGAAATATATCTCTGAAATAATTGGATTGGAATCTTTCAGTATTTTTAGGATCTTGATGGGTGGGTATACAAATTAGTTTCTTTTATCTGAGAGAAATGCTAAGCAAAAACACAAATACGCAGTAAGACCTGACTTTTCCAGAGAACAACCAGAGCTTTCAGTGAAAATGGAAAAATTTATCCCCAGTACTGTCTACTTTCTGGTGAGTTTTTCCCTAGTCTTCTAGAGAAGTGTAGGTGGTCCATGATTTTCAGAAACGGGAGGCTGACTAAATAGGATCAATACCAAACGGTGAATAAAAGGTGCACCCAAGCACAATATGAATTTAGCATCATGAAATAAAGTATCTGGGAATACTAAGGGAAGAATGTGCTTGTCCTGTTCGTCATGGAGACATAGTGTGAACTGGGCAGAGGTCAGAAAGAGGGTTTGTCATGGAAAAAAGATGGGAACCAAACAGAGGTCACAAGGCAGGGAAGAGATGGCAATTACATGTGCATGTCATATGAACAGTCATTCTTCTGATACTGGAAGAATGAAGGCTCCCAGCCCTGTTCCTTTCTTCTTCAATTTCTGTGTATTATGTGGTCAGGTAATACTAAAGTCTTTTACAAAAATTTCTCTTTCTACTTTCTTTTCAGTTATTTGCCACCTTCCATGTATGAATGGAGGCCAGTGCAGTTCTAGAGATAAATGCCAGTGTCCTCCTAATTACACTGGTAAACTTTGTCAGATCCCTGTGCAGACTGCAAATACTCCAAAACTGCACCATCACCCGCAGCAGGTGAACAAGGCTGCAGGATCACAAATTATCCATTCTACTCATACTTTACCACTGACGATGTCTGGACAGCAAGGGGTAAAAGGTAACTATTTTTCTTGAAAGATGTTTTTTTCCTTTGGAGTTGATTTTAGCAAGTAATTTTGGGTATCCAGCTAGTAACCATAGTGATCTGTCTACATAGTTTGAATCTGGATACCACAACTTGAATCATGATGACTGGGAAGTATTTTGCTCAGTGACTGAAATAATGAGAAATAACAATGCTCTTGAGAATAGTTTGCAATTAAATATGCTTCGCTTTATGGTGGAATTGAATTCAGAAAGGTAATGCAGGCAACTTCTTCTAGGAGTTTAGACCTGTCCAGAAGGAGTAATTGTGGCTGATCAGAGTCCATAAATTGCAGTATACCTAGATAGAAGGTTGCACGTGATTCCATAGTTAACGGTAGAGGGAAGAAACAAAATTTAAACCTAGTGTAAAACTAAAAATACAATCCATCTATACCTTAGTTATATTATTTGGTAGAGTCCTATAAGTTAATTTTGTGGTGAACTGTTGAACATAAGCCATGATATGATCCAATTAAACGGACCATTCTTTCCAGGTCATGTAATGATTCCATAGAAAAAAATGGTGTTTTCTACTGCTAGTGTCATGAAGAAGGCAGAGGATCAGAAATAAGAAAAGCTGGGTTGTTAATCAAATATTTCCCAGTCATGAAAAGTTTCAGCTTCACAGTTCCATTTCCCCGGGTACTTTTTTGTGAGGTGACAAGTTCTGATGACTGTGAAGAGAAGTGTTTTGTGTCTGGGGTGTCCTATGACTTTAGGTAGTTTTTCATCTGGGTAAGATCCTATCCATATGGAAAGACTCCTGCAATTTTGTTTCACGACATGTGAATTAATGTGGAGTTTGTTTGAATTGTCACATTGATTGGTTGATTTTTATTTATTTTTTTTACCTTGTTGATGGTGACTTTACAATTACCTCTTCAAGATTGCTGCCCCTGAGTTAAAAAAAAGGTAGTTCCTGGCAATTAGTTCCTGAATAACTTTGGTGAAAGAGGCCATATTATTTCTATGCTTGTGATAAATACAATCTAATGTAGTAATTCTATTTGCAGAAAGGGACATAACTGTCAAGGAAGCATTGACAGTATTCTCCTAGAAACATAACCTTTTATAAACACTTTTAAGTATCTGCTTCATCTTTTCAATGGATTTGCTCACTAGGGACTGCCGCACAATCCTCTGGGAAATAGTTTCCACTGACATGTTGGAGTATTATTTCCTAAAACATTCAAGAACGTTCCAGACTTAAAAAAAAAAAAGGGGGGGAGAGGGGGAAGAGAGGATTAAGGGAAGACAAGAATACATTTAGCAGAGCAGCAATTTATTACTATGACTATTTAATTTCAAAGGAAATTGTTTTAGACAACATTGTGGACCATAAAAATATTTCAAGAAAGCTGTTTTTCAGGAGTGGAGTTGCTGCCTTAAAGCACACAATAGGTTTCTTATTGTTAAAGAGTCTGTTCTCTTTTTTTTTTTTTTCCCTCTGATCCTCAAGTCTTCATAGAACTGTCAGCAGTCACAATACCTTTTCTTCTCTTTCTATGCCCAAATGAGATTTTTTGGATTGTGGAGAAAGGAATGTTCCTTTTCTTTCAAGGAAAGAATAAAATAATTCATCCTGAAATGGCTGGCAGAAATAAAAATTAATCAGCACATCTAGGCAGTGATCCAAGACTTCGAGAATATTGTGGTAATAATATTGCCTGGGAAGAACCCGCCTTAATGTGATGGTTTTGCATGAATTTATATATTAAAGCAGAGCGATTCAGTTATATCCTCTGAGGGTTAACACAATTTTTATCAGCTGGAGAAACTAGTTGAAGGGATCTCTTTTCATACATTAAAATCTAAGATAGTAAGTTGGGGTGAGTTTCATGCTTTTCACAGCCAAGCTATGTTGTCTTGTCTGGCCCTGCAAAACCCATGTAACAACAGCCTAAGAAAGGCCTTACTGCTTCTCTCTGTGACACTGAATCTTTTCCATGTGGGCTCACCTGGAACTCATGTAGCATAAATTTTACCTGAAAGCTGTTTTCTGCTACAGGCAAGATCTGAAGAGCCATTAAGGCCCTGTAACCATATTTTGTTGACCACCTTCTGCCTTATTCCTGATACTTCTGTCTGCAATACATTGAAGAGTTTCATAAATGAAACAATGCAGGCCATAGTAAAAATAATATTCTTTGCTTTTAAGAAATTCCAGTGTAAGACCAATCAATATTGAAATGTGCCTATTAAAATAAGAATAATGTGACAGACCAAAAGCCATTTCTACAAAACAATAGAATTTTGAAGTACCTAAAATAAGTGAAATATGCTTTCTGAGAAGTGGAGTTGTGAGGCTGAAGTTTGTAAATGAGAACAGAAAATGCCTAATCAAATTCTGAGGCAAGGAGACAAACCAGAAAATTCAACCATCCAGTATACATTTTAGAGGAAGTAGGTTCAATGATATTTATTGGCTCTCGATGTTTCAAAGAGGCATTAGATGTAATGAGTTGTCTGGCCTTGAGCTGTCTCTGCAGTGCTTGCTGATGAGAAAGACCCAGCCAGATGCAGTAAATGTGAAGTTTGTTATTACAGCATACAAACTACAAAACTTGCTACACACCTCTCCTCCCTGCCTGCCCACCCTCCACAATAATTTGAGTTACATTTGTGTTTAAATGGTAAGATGCTTCAGCATTATAGACAGTTCTATGCACACTGGCTGAAGTTCCTCAGTCTATATACTCAGACTTAAAACTACAGCTGTATTTTAAGAAATGGAAGTGTGTGAAAGACATTTCTTCCCCCTTGATCTGCCAAATCCTGAATTCAAAGTTTATCAAAGGGAGTAGCAATTATAGATGGTTGAGATGCTGGCAACTCTAGCAGGGGCAAACGTGGGGTTTGGCAGGTATATCAAGGTGAAGGAATGAAATCTGAAGCTTTTTTTCTATGTTCCAGAGAAAGATGATGGATCTGAAAAAGAAAATAAAGTTTACTACATATCCAAAAATAACCCAGCAGAGTTTGAATTCTGGAACTTTAAATGGGATTCTTATTACACAGTATGACCACAAATATCAGTGTCACTCTAGCCAATTTAGACATCCATGTTTGTATAGCAATCTGTACAATCCTATAATGTTGTTTTTTCTGTGTGAAGAGTTGTCAGGGGTTATGGTGGGTTTCTTGGTGGGTTTGTGTCTTGAGTTTTGGTTTTTTGGTTGGGTTTTGTTTGTTTGCTTTGGTTGGATTTAAATTTTTTTTTTTGGTTAATGATATTTTATTTAGGTTTCATTTATATTTTGGTCACTTTAAGGCTTGTAAAAATTCTCATGTAGAAAAAAAATTGCCTTAAAGGTGTCCAAATGTATATATATATTTTTTTAAACATATTTTATTACCAATTTTTCTTTATGTGCTTTTTCCTTCAATTGTTTTAGTGAAATTTCCTCCTAACATAGTGAATATCCATGTGAAACATCCCCCTGAAGCCTCAGTTCAGATCCATCAAGTTTCAAGAATTGACAGCGCATCAGCAGGACAAAAAGCAAAAGTACCTCAGCCAGTACAACCACAGGTCTCTTACCAAGGTCTTCCATATCAGAAGACCCAGAAAGGACATACTACTTACACAAACCAACAACCCATTCCTCATGTGTTTCCTGTTTCAGTTAAAACTCAGCTTGGACGATGCTTCCAAGAGACTGTTGGGACACAGGTAAGAAGTACATACTAAGGCTTTTGAGACAGGTATCCTTAAAGCACTATTATATAAATATATGAGAAAAAAAAAACCAAACAATCACCAAGCACCAGGAAAGGATACATTTGACTTTTTTTTTTTTTTTTTCCAAAAGAAAAGTATTTTAAGAAAGTAAAATGTTTACAAAATAACTTGTTTCTGAACCTGCTCCTCCTTTAATCTAATGTAATTTCTGCAGGTGTGGATCCCTGACATTCTGATTTCTTTTACTCTACAAATAACTAGCCTAGCCCTATCTCTTCTGATTGCACAACTGTGGTTACACCATCTTCCATGGCTTATACTCTTGTTTGGTTTAATGAGACTTTTTGTATGCATACCTCAGCAGGCAGTGTTTTCCAAGGAGTTGCAGTTTTCATTGAAATTCCCATTCAGAACCTTGGTATGTTTTACAGTACTGTAGGCTGCTAAAGTGTGACCATTGAATGGGGCAGAAAAAAAAACATCATGAAAGCCAGCTGTGTTTGCCAGAGCATTAAAACCTTCATTCAGGTTAAAATATGTTCACATTAGTTCTTACATATGACTATTCAAAACTGCATATCTGCTTTCAGATCTTGAGCACATTTTAGTAAGTGACATTTTAAGTTAGAATAAGATAGAATTTTTGCATTTGCATATATATGTATATATAGGGAAAAGCTATCTTTGAAGAGATTGTGAAAAAGTTAGCAAGACACTGTTACTGTTTGTCACCTGGCCACAATGTGACTTTTCAGATTGTTGTTGGTTTCTTTTTAAGGTTGAATACATGCCTAAGGCTGAAATTTTGTGGTAGATAACAGAAGAAGCATTCAAATGTTTTGAGGGATGATGTGAGAGAACAAATATATTGTGTTATGAAGGCTAAAAAGAAAAAGTACAACTCTTTCATTGAAGATTTGGATTCTCTGTATGCTTTGAAGTAGAAACTTAAATTTATCATGAAGGTTACTCTGCCCTTGATCCTTCCAGTAATGTGCATACAAAGTTAGTCAATTTTCAAACATCTAAACCCAGTCAATTTTCAGTATATTCCATAAATGTTTTTAGATGTTGGCAGCAAAATTCTCTGAAGATTTTACCTGCACACAGCATGATCTTTCTTCCCCTCAAAGGACAGCACCCATCATCCTTGAAATGCAGGACTGGAACAAAATGTCCTTTACAAGTGTTTCTTCTAGCTCTCAGTGAATTTTGTGATGCTGAGAGTTAGAACTGACAGCAAAGAAACTCCCAGGCAGTGCACACAGACACACATAAAAATTGAGAGAGTGGGGTGGGGAAGGAGGGGGAGAGACCACACTCATAGCAGGACAAGGAGCTTTGGAGAGGCTCAATAATGGGGAGCAGGCAGGAGCAGAAGTGGGCTTTGTCCTCATGTCTGACTTGGAATTCTAGTAAATGCTCAGTCTCCAATTTTTATGATTTCTTTTTTTAATTCCCCTGCAAAAAATGTCTTTGCAGTGCTCTCAAGAAAGGGTATTGTCTTCTAGTTTTCTATTCTTTTTACTCTTACATAGATCTATTCTAAAATAATGTTGGGGTTTTGTTTCTTTGATATTTCCTTTGCTAAATATGAGAGTCTTTGTTCAGACAATATGCTAAATTGAGCTTTCTGGAGTTTATTCTGGATAATTTTGATATCTGTGCTTTTCTGAGCAATCACCACTGTTTGGTGAGGTAGATTATATATGTGCTTCAGAAATGTTTTATTAAATACCCTGGAATCACAGGTGACTGTACTGTCCTAACAAGGATTCTGTTGGTAATGTTGTGTCCTGTCAATTACTTGACTTATAAATCAAGAAAAGAATGCAGGTGCCTACTATCACCTACAATGAATATAAAGATAACTTAGCATTGCTTTCTTTTCCCCTTCAAGATCAATTTGAAGTGTCTACCAAGTATATTAATGTGTTTTCCTATGGTTAGTTCATTTCAGTATTTTGTCTAAAATAGTCTTTTTTCTCAAAATTCATTTGGTCTCTTTTTTGCTTATCTGTAAAGAAGGAGGCATTTTTTGCAAAGCAGCAAGCCACTGGGGAAGCTGGTATTTCTAAATGAGTTTATATCAGACTCTTTCTAACTAGATTCAGAAGTAATGCTGTTCTCTTCAGCAGATACTTTAAAGTATCCATTTTACCAAAGGAGACTTCTGGTGATCTCAGCATCTAGAAATTAAAACCAAAATTAGGAAGATTTATTACTTTAAAGAGAGAATGATATCAAAGTTCCTTGCATGGCTGAAGGCAGCATACACCGTGTTCATTGAAAAGGTGACCTGCTTACAGGATGAGGGAAGGGCTGTGCTGGTTGTTTATCTGGACTTTAGTGTTCCACAGCCTCATCCTGGAGAAACTGACTACTCATGGCTTGGATGTGTGGATGATTAGCTGGATAAAAAACTGGTTGGGTCCAAAGAGTTGTAGTGAATGGAGTTAAATCCAGCTGGCAACTGGTCACTAGTGATGTCTCCTGGGTTTAGTACTGGGGCCAGTTCTCTTGAATATCTTTATGAAAGACATTTGGATGAGTGGAATGAGCAATCCCTTGGTAAGTGTGCAGATGACACTAAGCTGGAAGGGAGTGCTGTTCTACTTGAGAGTAGAAAGGCACTACAGAAGGACCTGGACAGGCTGGATTAATGGGCTGAATCCAATTGTATGAGATTCAACAGGGCCAAGTGCTGGGTTCTGCACTTGAGTCACAACAATCCCATGCAATGCTACAAGCTTGGGGCAGGGTGACTGGAAAGCTGCCCAGCAGAGAAAGACCTGGGGGTGCTGATTGAAAGCTTGAACATGAGCCAGCAGTGTACCCAGGTGGCCCAGAAGGCCAAGAGCATCCTGGCCTGTATTGGGAATAGTGTGACAAGAAGGAACAGGGAAGTGATTGTCCCCTGTACTTAGCAGTGGTGAGGCCACAGCTTGAATACTGTGTTCAGTTTGGGGGTCCTCACTACACAAAAGGCATTGAAGCCCTGGAGTGTGTCCAGAGAAGGGCAACAAAGCTGGTGAAGGGTCTGCAGAACAGGTTTTAAGAGGAGTGGCTGAGGGAATTTGAGTCCTTGAAGTGTGGAGAACAGGAAGCTGAGGGGAAACCTTGTTGCTCTCTATAAGTACCTGAAAGAATATTGTAGAGAGGTGACTGTTGGTCTCTCCTCTCAAGTAACAAGTGATAGGACAAGAGGAAATGGCCTGGAGTTGCACCAGAGGAGGTTTATATTGGATGTTTTTCAATGAGAGAGGACTTTTCCAACTGAAGTGAGTCTGTGATTTTTCAGTGTAATCATAATGCTCACATGTCCACTCAAAAGGTCAGAAACTGTCATTGTATCACAACAAAGATCGTAACTGCAAACCATACACTAAGAACATACACTAAACAGTTAAGTTTGAGAATACATGTAAAGTTTTTAGGGATTGGACTTAGACTGCTGATCATGATGGGAAATGTTAAACAAAGACATAAAAGTTTTTAAGTTAGAAATCAGAGTAGCAAAATGTGTTGATAGCTCTTAGTGCATAACCTCTTGTATGTAATATAATCATAGTGTGTGTAGTCTGGAGGCAATGACACTAGTAGTATGAGAGTTGAAGATATTAATTCAACTGTGTAAATATCTCTGAATTTCAGATTTAAGAAAACATTTCCTATGGAGGTAAATTTCAGGTATTTTCATTATTTGACAGCTGTATGGAATGAACTACTCTATTTATATTCTTTGGGCAGGAAAAATGATACAAGTAAAATTCTGTACCTCATACTGGTACTTTTTCTCTTAGAGCACTTTTAAAACTTTATTTTTTTTCCCCCTCAGAACAATCTTTAAAATGCCATCTCATAAAATAAAATAACTGTCTGGAATTCCTTGAAGCTCATGATTTGGCTTCTGACATTTTTAAACAAATAGACTGTCAGAAATTGGTGTGGATTCATTTCCAGGATTAATGCTTCATTCACAATAGATTATTTACAAGATCAATACCCTGAAATATCAGAAGATTAAAGATGTATCAGATACCAAAATCACCAACATTGTTTTAATTACTTAAATAGAAGAAAGCTGGATAATTTTTACTTGCCTATGAAGAATGTTCTGCTTAAGCCAAAACAAATTCTTTACCAGTTCTTTTAGGAAGCCTGGAAGTATTTAAGTTTCTCTCCTCTGCTTATGTGACAATGCCTATTAATGAGCCAGAGCTACCTGGGATAATACTCTTAATTTGTAACAACCTGTCATTCAGCTGGCCAGTACACTAATTAAGTCCGTTTGTTAATTGTTTCAGTAATAGGGTTTATTAAGTTTGAGGTTTCATATTTTGCCTGTGCCTACAGGAAAAAAAGAGAGAAGAAAGAATCTGAGGTCTATGCCTGTGGAATAGTTTACAGAAAGTTAAACAGTGTAGCCATTCACTTCTGCTATTGTGGTATGTGAAATGCAGTCTTTTGAGCTGAATCCCAGAGTCATTAGCTATTAAGTCATGCAAAGCACCTATCCATTTAAGTCATAGTTAAGCATGTAACACTCATTTATTTATGTGTGTGTTGTGATTTTAACTGACAGCCCACAACAGGGATTTGTAGACAGATCATATAGGAGTGGTAGTCTGAGGAAACGTGGCCCTTTGGCCAGAATCCTCTGTATTTGCCCTGAGACTAATTGCCAGACCAGGCCCTCTACTTTACAGGGAGCCAAACAAATTCCTTTTACTGCCATACCAAAGGGGTTTTGAGTGTATAATCCTTAATTTTCCCAGGCTTTGGAAAACATGTGAAACTCCAGTGGCAATGCACTGCTCAAGGGTTATTGGTACTCCAAGACTGTGGAGATGGGGCAGAGGCTGTAGTCTCAACAAAAGATGATGTGGCTTGGGGTGGCCTTTTTGCACCAACACAAGGTCAGCCAGAATTTCAGTCTGCCATTGGTAATATTCAGTATTTACTTCAGTTATATAAAATATTGGCATAGAAGCCTAGGCACGCATGGGGAAAAATATGTGGATTTGAAACAATACTTTCAGTGTGTTCGAGTGCTTAACCCAGGAAGAATTTTGTTTTATAGCAGTACCATGTGTGCCTCACACTGCTGCTACTGCTGAGCTTCTTTCAGCACAGCTGAGCTTTTTTATACCAATCATTCCTGAGTTCTTTGCCTTCTGAACCACCAAGAATCACCTCCAAATCATAAGCTTGTGACAGAAGTATCATTCATAAAAATCTGTGCCCTTTTCCAGAAGCCAGGAATAAAGGCTAAATAAGTTAAAATATATGTAGATGATGGACAAAAAAGTGTAAATCTTAGCTTTAGAGAATGGCATCATCTCCATGCATAGTGCAAGCTATATGCTTGTGTTTTGCACCCCTGCTTATTTTAGCCTCATATTTGTATGTTGGAGTTATGTTGAATAGTGAGACAAACCAAAAATAGTTACAGATTCCCACAAGTGACTTCCAGTCACTTGTGACTCAGAGACTGGAACAGACTGTCTGAAGAACTAATGAATTCTTGGGAGGAAGTGGGTAAGACTTTTGAAGTGGATAGAAATTGCCTAAAAGTTTTTGAATCTATAGAAACAGAGCTTCAGTTCATTGATACTTAAGGTTTGTGAAAGGGAGGAGCATTTTAAGAAACTGTAGCTGGCTCAGAAGTAGTTTGTGCAGTGCCATGACTGTTGAAAATATGTAAAGTACTTTTAGATGTAGCAGGGAAATCAGGGTTTATCAGTCATAGAAGAACTCTGTTTCTGCTTGGCTTAGGACTTTGCAGAGCAGTCATTTTTTTCTGATGCATAGCTCAAAAATTACACATATCTTACACCACTAGGAGCCCCATGTGGCAGTTGCTTTTCCTCATTGGCTAGTTTCTACAATGATCTGGATATTAACCAAATTACCATTGATTCTTCAAGCTTTAGTTCACCACAGAGGCAGTGGGAGCAGCAACATTAATCATTGCCAGTTTTTTACTGACAGGACTGAAAACCACAGTTGCCAGATGACTCAGGCTTTGGCATCCTTGTATTTGCTCATGGTTTTTATATGGACATTTGAAAAAGTTATGGCCGCAGTGATCATGATTTTCAGTAGAGTACAAATGCACCACACCTAAACTAAAAGTGGGCTTTAGTCCATTTTCCTCCTTCTTTTTTTTTTTATATGCTTTTAATTTACTACTGTTAAATGATATCTTTTAGTCTGAAGAAAAAGAAGAAAAAAGCCCAAAACAGCCAACCAACTTCATAGCAGCGTGTTGGCTCTTGTATTAGTGGAGTCTTGCCTTAATACACATGAGCTGCGAGGATGTGTCCTTGAGGCTTGTGACCCTGCAGAGAAGGACTGTGTGTTAAGTAATGTACCGCACTGCCCAAATGCTCCATTTCTGAGATCATAAGGGGAGGTGCATCACCAGCCTTGATTCCTCCCTCTCCTTTTTGGAGAGAGAAGAGTTGTAAAACTGAGGTGCAAGGAGGGGAAATTTCAGTGCAGACTGGTTTATTTGACTCTCAATGGCAGCCACAGCATGCAACTTCAGTAAGTGGCTTTTCTGTCTTTGAGAAAGCACTCACACCCCTAGAAAAGGAATTGAGCAGCTGTAATTATAAAAAAAGAAAACAATTGAGTAGCTGTGATTGTAAAGTAAAATGGTCTTTCCTTGAGCATGCTCACCTGGGATGCAGGTTAAGAAACCAGCATTGTGTAAAGACATAACATGAATTCTCTAAGGTTTTAGGACAGGCGCTTGAAGGAGACATTATGAGATGTCCAGCTGAAAGATTTTTGAGCTTCTGGGAACTGCAGCAAGATCTGTATCTGTTTATCTGTTTAGCTAGAGGCAGTTGAAAGAGCTAGCCCCAGATTTGAAAACAGCTGAGCTTCTGCAGCAGAGGGAGTTGTGCCCATCATTCCCTCTTTGTGCTTCTTGATGGTCTTTTTGAGATGCCAGGCAAAGAGCTGCTTCTGGACTCAGCAGACTCAGGCTGAATGATCAGGAATAGGAATGGTCAATGTCATACTAATTCTGCCAGTGCCCCAGACAGGGGGAAGTGCAAGACAGCCTGAAAGACATGGGTTCACATACTGTAAGTCTGAGCCTGCACCTGGGACTTGCTTAGATATTTTACTGTTTTAACATAGCCAAATACCATCCAGGCAAGGACTGTTCCTCAGTCCAGAGAATATGGAGTAATTTGTCACAAGACCCTCTGCAGATGTTAGTGTGAAAATAGACTCCTAAAGCTGCACAATAATTGAACAGTCTCTTTTAACCTGTTTGGTCACACTGTTCTTTATTCTGTTCATGCTGTCACCCTAAAATGAGGCTCAAAGCATGAGTGATGCTATCCCTTATAAGGGTGATGTGTGGAGGTGCAGCATAACTTTGCGAAGTTGCCCTCGTGCTAAAGCTCTGTGTCATGAATGAAGCAGACTTTCACTGGGACAGAAGATGCTCCTGGCTGCTCATGCATCCCTTGATGTACGTCTGATCTTCATATGCAGAAAGTGCTAAGCTGCTGCAGGTTGCACATTACTGTTTGATGTTTAAACTGTGTACTGGTGCTGCTTTTAATTTGTTGGCATCTGTGAAAAAGGGACAGAGAAGACAGCGGGGATGATGACTTCAGCCCTCCCCATGCAAAGTGGGAGCCTTCTGATAAGTCAAAACTCTGACATTGTGAAGTAGCCTTCTGTCCTGTTAGTGCTTATGCTGTGAAGCTGCACAGACTAACTCTGTACTTCAAAAACCTCATTGAGGTATGGGTGTCATTAGGATTAAGGGGACATGGGGAAATTTTGGGAAGATTGGAAGGAGCTGTCAGTGCCTGTGCATTCAAGTATGCATCTCCATTGTGGAGTGACTGGGTTGCCAGCAAAGCAACCACAAGGCCACAGTCTGTGCTATAGGATGAGCCAGCTATCTTGAGCTGAAAGCTAAGTGGCAGTGAGCATTTGGGTCAGAGGTATATATGGTGTCAGGAAGGAAAGTTAGATTGGGAAAGGTCTATTCAATCTGTACTGAGGATTCACAATTTCACATTTGAACTGTTTGCTGCAGTGCCTGTTTATATCAGCATTTGTTTTGAAAGTGTTAAGTGCAGCTATTGTGCACTTGTGCTTTGTGCTCTTTCACTAATACCTAATTAACAGGCTTAGATGTATTTTTTTTTAATGTTTGCATCTCAGAAATAATTTAAGCTTTCTTTACCATGCAAAATGGAAGTCCAGGGTTTAGTCATGGGGTCTGTGGTGAGTGGTTGGACTTGATGATCTTTGAGGTCTCTTCCAACCTTGGTGATTCTGTGATTCTGTGAACTGGCTGGAGGGCCGAGGCCAGAGAGTGGTGGTGAATGGTGCCATATCCAGCTGACAGCCAGTCACTAGTGGTGTCCCCCAGGGATCAGTGCTGGGCCAAATGATCTTTAATATCTTTATCGATGATCTGGATGAAGGGATTGAGTCAGTCATCAGTAAGTTTGCAGAAGACACCAAACTGGGGGCAGGTGTTGATCTGTTAGAGGGTAGGAGAGCTCTGCAGAGGGACCTTGCCAGGCTGGACAGATGGGAAGAGTCCAACAGCATGAGATTGAACATAGCCAAGTGCCAGGTTCTGCACATTGGCCACAACAACCCTATGCAGGGTTACAGGCTGGGGTCAGAGTGGCTGGAGAGCGGCCAGGCAGAAAGGGACCTGACGGTACTGGTTGATAGTAGGCTGAACATGAGCCAGCAGTGTGCCCTGGTGGCCAAGAAGGCCAATGGCATCCTGGCCTGTATCAGGAACAGTGTGGCCAGCAGGAGCAGGTAGGTCACTCTGCCTGTGTACTCAGCACTGGTTAGGCCACACGTTGACTACTGTGTCCAGTTCTGGGTCCCCCACTTTAGGGAGGATGTTGACTTGCTAGAACATGCCCAGAGAAAGGTAACAAAGTTGGTGAAGGGTTTGGAGCACAAGCCCTATGAGGAGAGGCTGAGGGAGCTGGGGTTGCTTAGCCTGGAGAAGAGGAGACTCAGGGGTGACCTTATTGCTCTCTACAACTACCTTAAGAGAGGTTGTGGACAGGCAGATGTTGGTCTCTTCTCCCAGGCAGCCAGCATCAGAACAAGAGGACACAGTCTCAAGCTGCACCAGGGGAAGTTTAGGCTGGATGTTAGGAAGAAGTTCTACACAGAGAGAATGATTGCCCATTGGAATGGGCTGCCCAGGGAGGTGGTGGAGTCACCATCATTGGAGGTGTTCAGGAAGAGACTGGATGCGGTGCTTGGTGCCATGGTTTAGTTGATTAGGTTGTTTGGATTAGTTCATAGGTTGGATGCGATGATCTTGAAGGTCTCTTCCAACCTGGTCTGGTTTGGTCTAGTCTAGTCTAGTCTAGTCTCTTCCTGTCAACAACTACCTGAAGGGAGGTTGTAGCCAGGTGGGGGTTGGTCTATTCTCCCAGGCAATCAGCACCAGAACAAGAGGACACAGCCTCAAGCTGCACCAGGGGAGGTTTAGGCTGGATGTTAGGAAGAAGCTCTTCATAGAGAGAGCAATTGGCCATTGGAATGGGCTGCCCAGGAAGGTGGTGGAGTCACCATCACTGGAGGTGTTTAGGAAGAGACTGGATGGGGTGCTTGGTGCCATGGTTTAGTTGATTAGATGGTGTCGGATGATAGGTTGGACTCAGTGATCTCAAAGATCTTTTCCTACCTGGTTAATTCTATTCTATTCTAAAAATCAACCACACAAGTAAAATAGCTAAGCTTTTAGAACTGTTGTTGAATGACTTTTTTCACTTTTGACAATATATGAGGAAGTTCTGTCTTATCACCACTTGGTCATAAATTTAGAACAAAACAAAACCCCAAAACCTTGTTCCCAAAGATAAAAACAAATTGAAATTTAGCTGTCATATCTCTTAGGTATATCTCAACATCTGGAAGACTTAATAATGTTAAGGAGAAGAAAAAAAAAATAATAAGAGCAATACAGAGACACTAGACTCATATATAGACAACAGGCTGATATTCCCTAAATTTCAGATATGCTGAGAGAATACAACCCTTGGCTCAGCATAAAAAGGAATACAAAAAGATTCTGAGATGTGACCTGCTCCCTTCTTTCTTCTTTTTCTTAACACAGGGTAAAAGTACAGCAGTACATAAAAAGTTTGCACATCCTATTCTCAAAACTTGTTACACAGATTTCACATCCCACCCTAAGGAGGGTATTTCAGTGCTTCAGTCTCTCATTATAAAGGTTTATTCTATTCTACTCTAAAATTGCAGAAAAATCAAGAACATAAGTATTGCCTTGCAAACTTACACAAATTAGTATTTTTTTTTAATAAAATGCATAATAAATGCATTCTTGATCAAGGAAAGAAAAGTCATTTCGATCTGAAAAATTACTAAAGTTTAGTTTAAATATTTGCATGAGGGAAAATGTTAGGAATAACACTAGCTGGCTTCAGTCATCTGTGTTCCCTTCTTCAGTGTCTGAGCAGCAAAATCTGTCATTATAATGTGGCAGTTTTCAGTAAGTCGTCGTAAACATTAAACATAATTTGGCAGGAAATTGAGACTTTTTAAGCAGAACTAACATTCTAGAAATCACAGTCAAGTTTCTTGGCTTTCTTTAAGAAAGTAATTAGACAGATATTTTAGATAATTTATGCAGCTTTTGAAAAAGCGGGCAAGCACATTTTTATAAGGAAAAATGTAAGAAATAGATGCCAATGGCATATTACTATCTTGGATATATACTCACTCATCATGTGACATACTGCTTATTTTCTTCTGATTGTTTCTCTTTCTTTTCAAGCTGATACAGGGAAACTTAACCATTTACTTATGCCTGTGTAGAGTGCCATTGTAATGCACGGACACTATTTAAGTTCGGCCAAGAACTCCAGTGACTCTTCAGTGTCTCAGCAAGAGGTTGACCCAAGATAACATTCCACTAGAAATGAGCATTATATGGTATAGGACAAGGGGCAATGGTTTTAAACTGGAGCAGGGTAGATTTAGGCTGCACACAAGAAAGAAGCTCTTTACAATGAGAGTGGTAAAATACTGGAGCAGGTTGCCCAGATACTCAAGATCAGACTTGATGTAGCCCTTGGCAGACTAGTCTAGTTTGAGGTGTCCCTGCTAACTGCAAGGGGATTGGACAAGATGACCTTTGAGAGTCCCTTCCAACCCAATGCAATCTGTGAATTTATATCACTAACTAGAGCATTCTTTACCTGGCTTTTCCAGTGTGGCAAAGCACTTCCTGGCCTTTCCAAGCAAGAAGACTGCTGTGGAACTGTGGGTACTTCCTGGGGTTTTAACAAATGTCAGAAGTGTCCCAAGAAGTCATGTAAGTGTTTTTTTTGTTGTTGTTATTCTCTGGATCAATTTATGACCTTTTTTCCATATTAAAAGAAAAAGTAACCTATTAGAAAGAATATACTATGGTTTGATTAGATAAAGAAACTGGAATGCTGTTACATGACAGCAGTGTTACAATGTGCAGAAGCTCAGTACAGCGAGCAAAATTAACATGGTTGGGTTTTTTTTTCCTCCTTCCTTCTCCTTTAAGTCAGTGATGCACAGTTGCATTTTCTCTGAGCAGGAAAGATAACATCAAATTATCTTGCCTCTTCCAGCTGGATTTATTTTTTTAAAAGTTTGTCCAGTTAAATTACAAAGGCACCAGTTCCTGCTTGGAGTGAATGCTGTGACCTCTTGGGACTGCAGACGAACTTTCAAGTTTGGAGCCAAAGTTTTCCGGGCTCCAAGTTGTCAGTTACGTTTTCATTTTGCTTTGTTCTTAAAATATCTTCCGCACCAATTAGGCAATGACCTGGACTTTCTTCACAGTTTTGTTCTGCTGTGATACCATATTATAATGAGGAAGAAATTGAAAATTATTTCTGTGATAGGTAAACTTTCTGTGAATTACATTGTTCCTTCACAGCAACACTTCTGTCATGCCATATTTTCATCACTAAATGAAAGATGAGACATGATAATGTAATCTCTGTTTTGCAGATGGAGTGGACCTGCATTCAATGGGCCAAAAATAGCACAGGGAGTTGCAGTCATTCTTATCTAGGTATTCTAGGGCCCTGTTATTTGTACAGATAGCAATGCTGGAAACATGTCCAGTGTTTGATTTTTTAGTTTTTTTCTAAGCATGTATTTGCCTGCAAGTCTTAATCTGAATGTGAGTACAATTCCAGCAGAAACCCTGCTGTTACTCCTTCTTTGACACTTCCTTCCACAGGAGATTCTGATACAAATTTATGATGACTCAATGTGATGTGCTCGTTTAGAAAGCTTTTAAATTTTGTGTTTTGGAGTATGTTTACCATCTGATGTGCTTTCCAAAGAAAGCCTCCTTGGGGTCTTCAAGGGTTATATTAAGTTATTCCTGTAGCACGTTATTTCAGTTGCTAACGGAGACATGATTTTATATTGATGTATAAATTGTGAAATGTGTCCTGATTTTTTTAGTTTTCTCTAAAGAGGGGGCAATTTAACTCCAGCTCAAAGTCTTGCTCATCAGAAGCACATGCGCATGCCAAGTGTTGCTTGGTGGATGTAGGTATGCCATAAGGAAAAATCATGACATCCTGAAACGTGGTTGAACTGGTTGGAAGTACAAATACAAAGTTTTTGGTGCTTATTTCAAGGGGAAGCCCATTTGCTAGTTCCTCATCACTCAGGTAACATATTTGGTTGTCTCAACCTGGAATCCAGAAGAGATGAGAAGTTGATCAGGCAGCTTCCTAATGCCAACATGCTCAGCATGATGTGAAGAGCAAGAACACAGAGAAACACTGGGACATCATGTCCAAAATCCTGGTACCAAGATGCTTCCTAGGTGGATAGAGAAGTGCCTGAAGGGAAGTCCACCGCCCTTTTTTTGAAGCGTTTAGTAAGAACAATCTTTTTTAAGCCCTAATGAGATGAGCACTGTCCTTTTATTGTAAAAACTTAATGGCTAGCACACTTACTCAGAGTTCCTTTATATGCCAGAAGTATTCCTAATTTACATTTCTTACCTATGAGGAGATGTCCTAACCCATGAAATGTAGAAACAATTCTTGGAACAGAATTGGGAACCCAGTTTCTTTCCCAGTGTCCCTAATTATTTATGGTATGAGTCATGCTCACTCGTGCTTTCTGGCTCAGTCTGGAATTATTTTTTTTATGCAACTGTATGATTTTAAGAGGAGACAGAATCTTGCCACTTGGAAGAATTCTCTCCTTGTGATTAAATCATTCCTGGAAAGTAAGACTTTTTGACTCCTAGACATGATGAGATACGTTTCTCATCTTTCTAGGTGGGAGCTCTCACTGTAAATTAGTGTTTTAAGAAGGGAGAAGATGGGTGCACTGTCCATTTTCTCCATTTTAAATACAGTGTCATCTACCATACATTATATCAAGAGTATGATTTCGTAGGTGCATACCTCAGGAATAATCACTGTCAGGAAGCTTGCGTAGCTGTATCTCTGTTTTCTTAGGCAAGGTTTGATTTAGGAATGAGTTAATAAGCATGATGCTGTTCAATCATGCCATGATTTATAGCAATTCTGCATGAGCACAAGTGGTGAATTTTTAGATTTCTTAAAGTGATAAACTCAGAGTGTTGCAGGAGTTTAAACATCTTACGGCATTTTAGAGTTTTATAGGTGTTCATTTGGAACTTAGGCACACAACTTAACTTAAATCTGTTTTGAATCTGGGCTTAACTATCATTTGGGCAAAGCTGTCAAATTAAACCTCATGTCAGAAGTGTTATGCTTCTGTAGAGCAGTTTCCAGAGATAAATGTACATTTATCATAAGATTTAATGAAAGTGTGGCTTCCTGAGGATTTGTGTTTTAAGTTTTTTGTTATGGTTTTTTTTTGTTTGATTGGGGTTTTTTACAGTAATGAGAATGTATCATTGGTAAAAAGAGTTGGTGTATATATTTATATGTATATTTTAATGCATATATATATGATATTGGATAGAAAAACTTGAGAGTCAAGTAAATTATTAGTCAGTTATTAGTTGAGTGATGCCCATGGTAGTGTCTCAGCAGGCAAAATTAGTCCTACATTAGTTCCATGTAATTTTGGCCTGTCACGATACTGCACTAAACTGACATTACCCTTTCTATTGTAGACTTTTTGGAAGCAGACATACTTTATTTTGCTTTTATCATTATATGCTTCATAAATTTTGTTTAATATTGACCTGTTTTCATAATAATATGTCATCAGGTTGCATTTAACATGATCTTCTGTGAAAGCCACTTGAGCAAAACATTTGGGCATATACTTCAGTCTTGTTAGCCAGTGCTTTATTTCTCTCTTCAGTCAACTACTTTAGGATGTACATAAGTTTGCCTGTGTCTTGTTTCTATGGACTTAAACAGGGCTTTGTCGCTTTGTGAAGATGTATTTGTGTGTTTTGGGTAATAGCTGCTGTCTCGTTTCGAAGTCAACTGCCTTAGCCTGAGACAGCTCCCATGTGTGCAAGTGTATTGGTTATTGGGTGTTGTTGAAAACCAAGACATTTTGGAACAGATTGCCATGTTTGAAGGCTTCTACACGAGGCAATTTTTAAGACAAAATGCATTTCTGTGTTACATGGGAAATGCTATGATTGTTCAAGCTTCTTGCTAACAGTTATTAATTACAAGCAGGTTGTCTAAGTGAGTAAAGAGTAAGTAATGTAGGACTCAATCCAGCTCCCACATGGAGCGATCACTGAACAAGCTTCTTGCTCTACTGTGACCTGCTTATGTTGGGGCTCTTTGTAGAAGGAAGAAAACAGCTGCTAGTAAGCTGCTGTTTCCTGTTCAATGTGGGAGTAGGAGGATGAGGGAGGGAGAGGTTAAAACCACTGACTTCACTCCACCACTACACTTTCTAGAGCAGCTGAGTCACCCTGGAAAGGAAAAATAATTGCAGCACTGGAAAAGGCCTGGCATAGCTTATGGGCTGGTCTCCATCTCCAACTGGAATAACTCTGCTCTTCCTCTGTGTTCCTCTGCCAGCCTGTACTGCAGGGTACCATTCATGCCTACAAAAAGTTGAGACTCACTTGGGTTTAGTGTGAATTTGAACCAGGTCTGTCATGGCAAACATAGACAAGTTGGGACATAATCTGTGAAATTGAGAGTCTGATTCTGTCAACATGAGTATTAGGACTTTGACATTTTTGGAGACCAGAAGTAGGTTAATGGATTGTGCTTTTGAAAATCTCACCTTAAATTTCAACTATTTTTATTATTACCGTTAAGTAAAGATTAGAGCTGCCACAAAAATATGTAGCTGCCACTTTATCATGAGAGATGACATTTTCAATTTTTAATATGTGTTAAAGTTGTTGTAGTTAAAGATGGATAAATCATAGAATCAATAAGGTTGGAAAAGACCTCAAAGATCATCAAGTCCAACCTGTCACCCAACACCTCAAGACTACTAGACCATGGCACCAAGTGCCACGTCCAATCCCCTCTTGAACACCTCCAGGGACGGTGACTCCACCACCTCCCTGGGCAGGACATTCCAATGGCTAACGACTCTCTCTGTGAAGAACTTTCTCCTCACCTCAAGCCTAAACTTCCCCTGGTGCAGCTTGAGACTGTGTCCTCTTGTTCTGCTGCTGGTTCCCTGGGAGAAGAGACCAACCCCTTCCTGGCTACAACCTCCCTTCAGGTAGTTGTAGAGGGCAATAAAATCTCCCCTGAGCCTCCTCTTCTCCAGGCTAAACAACCCCAGCTCTCTCAGCCTCTCCTTGTAGGGCTTGTGCTCAAGGCCTCTCCCCAGCCTTGTTGCCCTTCTCTGGACACGTTCAAGAGTCTCAATGTCCTTCTTAAACTGAGGAGCCCACACCTGGACACAGTACTCAAGGTGTGGCCTAACCAATGCTGAGTAGAGGGGCACAATGACTTCCCTGCCCCTGCTGGTCATGCTATTCTTGTTTCAGGCCAGGATGCCATTGGCCATCTTGGCCACCTGGGCACACTGCTGGCTCATGTTCAGCCTAATGTCAATCAGTACCCCCAGGTCCCTTTCTGTTTGGCAGCTCTCCAGCCACTCCAACTCCAGCCTGTAGTGCTGCATGGAGTTGTGACTGAAGTGCAGCGCCCGGCACTTAGATTTGTTGAATGTCATCATGTTGGACTCTGCCCATCTGTCCAGCTGGTCAAGATCCCTCTGGAGAGCCCTTCTACCCCCTAACTGATCAACACCTATTCCCAACTGGGTGTCATCTGCAAATTTACTGATGATGGATTCAATCCCCTCATCCAAATCATCAGTGAGGATACTAGACAGGATGGGGCCCAGCACTGATCCCTGGGGGACACCACTAGTAACTGGCTGCCAGCTGGATGTAGCACCATTCACCACCACTCTCTGGGCTCGGCCCTCCAGCCAGTTCCTAACCCAGCACAGAGTGCTGCTGTCTAAGCCACGAGCTGACAGCTTGGCCAGCAGTTTGCTCAGAGTTTGATCATAGAGAGTTCAGGTTGGAGAGGCAGGATCTACACTAAATCCATGTTGGCTGGGCCTGATCCCTTGGCCATCCTTCAGGTGCGCAGTGATTGCCCCCAGGATGATCTGCTCCATCATCTTCCCTGGCACTGTAGTCAGGCTGACAGGCCTGTAGTTTCCAGGTTCCTCCATCCGACCCTTCTTGCATTCAAAACTGAAAGAACTACGTTGTTTTATTTTGACACACACTATTTTTGTATTTAACCATTTTATCTCTTTAACCAATCTCTAAGGTGAATCCTAATGTTCTAATTAAGCTATTATTTTAAATAACTTACAGCAGTTTTAAATAAAACTATCTTACCTCAGAAACTACTATTTGAGATCATCACTTTTTTTTTTTCAAAGAATAGGAAAAGCTTTAGAACTAACGTAAATCCCCCCCCCCCCCCCCCGCCCCGCTTTTAGCAACCTTATAATTACCCTTTTCAAAATGAGCCACAGGGATAAATGTGTGATTCAGGCATTATATGTGTGAAGTGAAACCAAGTTAAATAACGATCTCAGTTTGCCTGCCTTGACAGTTTATGTACAGTAATGATGGAGAGTAATGCATTTGGGTTTGGTTGGGTTTTGTTTTTTGGCCTGATGAATGTTTAGAACACTTCTAAAGGAAAACAAAAGATCTGACCAAATGCAATTTATCTTTGTTGTAGAATTCAAATTAGGAAAACCTCTCCTGACTGTTATTAAAGACACTTTTGCGATCATAGTACCAAACCTTTAATAAAATACAGGGATTTGCCATGAGGTTGGCTTTTAGGTTGGTGCATAACCATACAAAGTTATTGCTCTCAATTATGATGTTGCAACGTAAGAATCAGTAAATAGTTGTCTGTAGTCTCAAAGTCAACCTTAAGTGAAGGAAAGAAACAAGAAATAGACATAAAATGACATTAAGGAACAGCTTTGATTTTGGCAAAGTTGAATTCAGTCTGCATATTGCAGCATTGTTATGCCTTGATGGTTTACGCTGTTCAGCCAAATAAGTGTCAGTCTTCTAAAATTCAGCAGCTTTGTTAGGTAAATCTCAAATGTGTCTCTTTCCTCTCCTTACCTTGTTTTAAAAGCTAATTTGCATCAATTTCCTCTGTATTTCAAGTATTTTTAAAATTTGCTATGGCAGGAGAAATGGTACCCAACAGTTTTGCTTAATGTTGAAGATACTTCTTTCTAAAAGTGCTTTCTGTTTTCAATCCATTGCGTTTCCATCATGAATCCTCAACTTCATCTTTTCTTAACATTATATTTGTAGCCAGTTTGGGACAGTAATTATTTGAATATTTGTGAGCAACTTGGATGAAAGATAATGTTTTGATTGCAAAGATTTTGGTTTTGGGAAAAAATACACATTTGAATGGATATTTGAAGATTTCAGTGGTATGCATGTGGAAAGAGACAGAATTAAGGTTCCCTGTACAAGCTTCATTTTTTATTTCTTGACCTTTTATGCCTAAACATACTTTATAAAAAATTACAGTTTTCTTTTATAGTTGCATAATAATTTGGTTGTGAGGCTCTCTAATTCAGTGTGTTAATCACCACTATTCAACTGATGTTATCTTTTTCTTTTTTAATTCAGCTTATCATGGATACAGTACTGTGATGGAATGCCTACAAGGTTACAAGAGGATTAATGCTACATTTTGTCAAGGTATGATAGTGCCCAGAATTGATTGTGTCTGTTTTGAATACTACTTTTGTGTGACAATTTTTTATACTTCTGACTTAGGTGGATGAATCCTGTCCATTGATTTGTATTAGGGGACATTTTTGGAGACTACTTTTAACTCTTTCCAAATATTGGCAACTCCATATAGAGTGTATTTTTGCTCCAGGGTGAAAAACTTTCAAAACTTCTATGTATACCCTTGTTTTCTATGCTGATGTATAAAGATGACTTCACAAGGATTCACTTACATTGTTTTTCAGCAAATATACATTGCTCTGACAGGTCTTTTGATAAACAGTTAACCTGCAGACTTTTCCAGTTAAGTGAGATGAAACTAGCAATAGAAAATAATTTCTGTAATCATGAAAGTGTTATGTATTTGGAGAACAATACTTTTGGGCTTTGGAGGTTAGACATAACAGGACTGAGAACAGACAGATAATGTCACTGGCAAGTGGAAATGAACAGCCTTGTGTATCTGGCTGCTATGTAAAGCAGTGACCTGTGCACTTCAAGAATGTGCATAGTGCAGATGAGAATATATGGAGTTAGACACCGCTATATTCCTCCAAGATTATAACCTATGTCTTCTAGCTGTGAGGGTAGAAGTTAACAAAATGTATGAGACTGAGATTTTTGTGATCATACAGCCACACAAAAAAGCTTGAGGCACTTTGATTCTCCTGGCCTATGTCATCTGTCTGATGAAACAGAACAGATGACCATAGACATATGCTTGTTTTTTTCAGCGGAGTATTGAACAAAGGTGCTAGATCAGGATATAGGGAGAAGCCTTATTGCTTGTATAACTTGGTTGGCACAGCTCAGGTAAACAACAGAAAGGATCTTCAAGAAGATGGGTGCAGTCCTGAAGTGGTGTTCAGGAGAGAGATTTGAGGAGCAAGGGAAGAATGAGTTCAAGTGAGGCTGGCACTGAACTGTGCCATTGTTGACACTACAAGGGTGAGAGAGGTCCCAGCAAATAATATTGCTGGTGGAGAGAGGGAGAAAATGACAGTAACTGGTGTTAAAGGACATAGGTAGTTAATGTTACCTAACTGAAAACTTCCAGTTAGCAAGTCAGTAAAGGAATCTACAGCAGCCAGTTGCATAAAGAAATTATTTTACCAATCAAAGCCATACTGTTTGTAGAGTACTAAATACAAAGGTCTCCCTGCTTCCACTGCTGAGGAAGATGTGAGTTGCTATCTGAATGTATAGCCACTTGAGGCTATCCGCTGCTCAGATCTCTATCTAGTGGTTTGGCAGCTTGCATTGTAGAGCAATGGTAGAGCATGGCAGAGATGCAAATTGTATCTCAAGTTTGTTTCCTCATCTCCAGTGAAAGACTGTAGAGTCTTCTTAATAAATAAAAGGTATGGGAAGATTTTGATGGCAAGCTACTAATGAGGACTGAGAAGTGAAAGGTGAAGGAGATGAGTGTAAGGCATAAATGGGGCACCTTTTTGTGTCTCAAATTTGACACACAGGCAGTACATTTATTTCAACAACAGGTTTCCAGCCATTTTGAAAAAGATTTTCTCATTCAGCATATAAGCTACAAGATTTTTCAAATTCTCAAAAGAGAGGATTTCTAACTGTGAGCAAAGCAAGTGTCTGGAAGATGCCATGATGCATTAGTACCATCATGCATCCCTCTGAACATGGTCAGAGAGGGACAAGAGCTTTCGATATCTCCAGTAGCTGTGCACAAGCCCTACTGTATACACAATGGTTTCCTAGACAGCAGCAACCCAGCAGGCATTTAAAGGCCAGTACAGCATTCAGTTTGTTTCAAAGGGTTGTGCATGGGTGTTGGCAAAACTTCAACGAAACTAAGATCCTTTATCAGGGGCTACATGCAGTTAAAAAATGGTCTGGTGCTTGTGAAGGTTGCCAGAAGTAGGTCAGGAAGTTGTTTCACGGAGCAGTGGCAGGCCGATAGAGAGGGAGAGCATTTCTCCCTGGGTAGAAGCATAAGAGGGAGCTAGGTCCTGCTATGGCATTGTTTGTTGTACTGGATTTTGATAGTTTTTTTTCTCTGACATATTTTTGTTCTATATAACTAATGTTGCAAAAATATGAAGCTTTAAATAGTTTGGTTTATCATTGCTATCATTATCCTACAAGAGAGTTATAAAGGCTAAATATAACTTGTAGTTGATACATAGAAACTTATAGCCTAGAGTTTAATCACACAATGGAAGTTACATTATCTCACCAGGAAAGGGATTGTTGATGAATTCAGAATGGGGCCAGTGTCTTTCTGGAGAAGATAGACATGGTAACTGAAGCAGGTTCCTCTCATTGTCTTACTGAGGCTTACATGACTTCATTGTAATTTACTAACCAACCAGCACACTCGAAAAAGGAGATATGAATAAGTAACGAACTGGAAGGAGGAATGCCCACGAAACAAAGCCTGAATTAAATTTAGTCCTGTAGAAGTAGGTAACAAGATTACCATTTTCTTTCAGATAGTCAAAATTTTGACATGTTTGAATGGTCTTCAGGAAAGCCAGCTTCGTATGTGAAAGCTACTGGCAGGGTATGTTTCATTCCTGAAATACCACATGATCATTAGCATGTGCTTCTCATTGGATCAGGCAAAAGTGTCCTGTTTGTGTTTTTCTGAAGCAGACAAGCTTTTCGAGAAGACAAGAGGACAGGGCTAATGAATAAAGAACTGTCCATATCACAAACACAATGCCAAGCAGCAGCAATACAGTATCACAGTATAACTTAGGTTGGAAAGGACCTCGAGGATCATCGAGTCCAACCTATCAACCTGTGAAAACTTTAAGCAGCTGCCAGAGGAGTATTCATACTCCTGTAATAATCCTTACAATTAAATTGAAAAGGAGAGGCACAGCACACCCTTATGCAAGTATATGTTTTAGTTAGATTATTCTTTGTCTAAAGTTTAGTGTGCGTGCTGCCTCCGTACTCAGAAAGGGCTGACATTGCCAGACCAAAGAGTAATAGGGATACATTTCTGAGTCCCTGCTGTTTCCACCTTGATACTGTCCAACTTTAACTGCCTTTGCAAACTCAGGCCTAAAAGCCTTTTGTTCTACATTGATTTTGCAGTCAAAGGCCTCCTTAATTTACAAAGTCTATGTAGTATTAATTTGATAATAACCAGATCATACTGTTTTTCTCTTGAGTGAGTGAATTAATGTAATGAAACATGCTTCTCTCTAATGGGTATGTAGGACAACAAAGAACCATCTGTGGGTATGCTAATTTGAACAGTTTAGTGTAATTGCTATCAAGAAAGCCTTTTTTCCCCCCTCAGTAATTATCTTTTCAATGGGGTGATTTATTACACTACACACATGAATGCCTTAGGGCTGTCATTTAAGCCAAAGTACATCTCATCAGAGTTGCAACTTTGTCAGAATCGACATGTGATGCTAAATTTTGTGTCTCTGTTTAGAATTATACTTACTGTTTTCTTCTGCTAATGGTTTTCTTGGAAAACTAAAATAGAATGAAAAAACAGCTGGTGGAAAGGATTGATTCATTTTCCGGGAAACTAACATGCTGCCAGGAGAGCACTTTAAAAATCTTATCTGGGAGAAATGGAAAAATACCTAGACACTTGTTATTTTTCAGTAAAGCAAAATGTGCATAGAAGTTCTTGAGAAGTCCCCATATGCTTAAAATTAAATGTAGATGAGCGTGCAGGAACTAGTACTTGTATGTTGATAGATCAAATTTTGCAATCTTGTGCTCTGGGGACTTCAAGTTTTTTTTCTTGGCTTCATCATGATTTGAAATAAATTGTGAAGGTATGTTCTGCCTTCCTACATTTGTCCCTAAGATAAAGTATTAAATTTTTTTCCTCTCCATCTTGTATATTTGTTTTACTGCTTCTAAGTAATGAAAGAACTTCATAAGAAATGCTATTTAACGTTCCTTAGCTACTAAGTTAACAAACTTCTTTCAAAGATGTTCTTTTACAATGCTCATACTGCAAAGTAAGTATATCTCCAGAAACTGGGCTGGGTTGCTGTTTGGACATTGATTATGTGTTTGAAAAGTGTGGTTGTGCAAACTTACATTCTGGTAAATTCCACGCAGAAGCACAAAACAAGTTGAGTAGATTGCTGCTGCTGCTGTTCTGTTAGCTCACTGAAATCAGAGGTTCACTTCTTAGAATAAGCAACTAATTTTTTTCTGTAATTAAAAAAAGAAAAAGAAAGAAAGAAAAGGCAGCTATAATTTTATTAGCAACCAAACCTTGTTATTTGTTTCTCTCACCCCTTTGTTCTCATTAATCAGATTATTATTGAAACAACTCTAATGAAGGCAGTAAAATCTAGATATTATATTTTTCTTAGAACTGAGGATATTAGTAGCAGTTAACAATATAGCTACAACAATTGTGGTATTAGGAGGTTGTAATTGATTTTCATTACAGTTGTAATTGATTTTCATTACAATTGTAATTGATTTTCATAAAGAGACTGGAAAATTATGCCTGCATATTGAGTCAGTTTAGAGATCATGCAGTCAGATGACACTGCTAGTGAAGGCCAGTCTATACCTACCAGAATGAGTCAAGTTTTCACAAATTAGTTTTACACTGAATATTCTATCTTAATGTGCAACATGAGCTATCATGTATATTAAACCACTTACTGCATGAAAACATCTGTCAAATCAGATCTTAACTAAAAACCAGTTAATGTCTGACTGCTGGGTTGTTTCTAACAAAGAAGTTGCCCAGTACTTTGACAATTTCTGTTTACTATATAATTCATATAGAAGGATTGGTTTGCTTAAATACAGCAAAGTTTGAGTGCATGTGTTTTTTATTGAAAGGCAAGTTGCTTGCTTTGCGTCAAAGGGAGATAAAAATTTTCTGTTCAGCTTTAAACAAAGTCAATTTTTGAAAAGCATAGAAATCTGATTTCAGAGCTAAGTCCAGATGAGTTCCCCTTCAGAAATTTGTCTGTCTATGGTGCTTAGGCCTGGAATCACTTGGGACTGCTTGCATCCTCTGGCACCAGGCACTTGGTTACAAGAGGGGATTAGAAAGCCTGCAACACTTTCTAGCCACAAGTTGATTCTGAATATTTCAGTACAGCTACTGCAGCTATGGTGATCTGAGTAGGCTTTTATGCTTGTACAGCTCCCCTTTCTGGGTCCAATTAGTAAAATCTTTCTGGATATCATGACTGTCCTAGATGGAGGCTGTTATATATTTCATTTTTATGCCTTGTCATGTGTTGTCTTAAATACTGTCAAATTACAAGTTGTTTCCTTCCATTTATGCATGTAGTGTGGCTGGAAATCTGGGGTTTTCAATGTGTTTTGAGACAGATTTATTAATGTAATGAAAGATCACCTACAAAATAGAAAACACATTGTCAATAAATGAGACCTATGTTTTCAAAAGATGGATTATTATTATTATTATTATTTCAATTCAGCCTTAAACAAGGCTGAAGTGATTATCAAAATTTAAATATCTTTTGGTTACTTCAACATAATAAAGTAAAAAATGAACCCTCATCCAATTTTGATCATTTCATTTATCAGTACTCTTGAACAAATGTGCCTGCATTCTTTACATGAATAGTAGCAATGATTTATTTCTGAAAGCAAATACTGTTGTTGCTTACATTTGCATTATTCAAATTTTTGATGGTGACCTTTGACTTTTTTGAGCTCATAGACTGCTTTTCTTGAGCAAAAATATTTTCTTTAAAATGAATAGATAGATTTAAATAGTATACTGTCAGAAGATTGTGGCTTTGACCAGAACTCCTTAATAAACATACACATTCAGTTCTAGAATTTTGTTTTTAAGTTAAATGCTCCAAGCTGTGATGATCTTGATGAGCATAAATTCAGTGAATTTAGCATGGAGATGAATGAATGAATTTAATTTTATGGGAATGTTTCAAATTCCAGTATGTCTGTAACCAAATATGGGTCTCACTTGCTCTCTGAAAAGGGTAGATAGTGGACTCGCGTCCTGCAAGACTGAAGGCAGGGAAGACAGCTTTACACCACTCCAGTGTTTCCTGTGATTCTACATTAGGCCAGCTGGGCCTGGGTGGTCTGAAGAGCTGTTATAATGGTTAACACAGCCAAAATACAGTGAACTTCTCCTCCTAAATTCTTTGCCAGCTGGAGGCTGTCAAAGGGAAACACTAGAGAGCTGATATTCCAACTGTCAGCTTTTGCAGGTTTGTCTATAGCAGATCAGCTCTCTGCTGATCAACTAGTCACCACTTCACTTGGCTATAATGGGCATCAAGTTCTTCAGGTAGTTTTGACCTGCTAATGTGTAGAAGACCAGTAGGTTATGAAGCATTTTCATATTTTCTTGCTGAGGAATCTAGTAAAGTATTTCAGTAAAGTGGGCAAATTAGAGCTTACAGTAGGTTTATGATGCATCCAGTAAATCACTTGGCATGTTTTACAGTGACCATCAAAACATACTCTTTCATCAGTAAGTGACAGGTACAGATCTTGTTTTAAGTAGATACAGGAATTTTTCCTACGACTGAGCATTTACACTTGGCATGGTTTATTATTCCTGGAGAAAGGATACTCAGGCTATATTATGGTGTCATTAATCCTAGGATAAAGCTGAAGTGATTCACTTCCTGAATATGATTGAATTAAATACGCAATTGCTTGAGGAAAGGTAAGAGAGTAATGCATGTGGGTTTCCCATAGAGAATCAAAGCAGTGTTGAACAGTAGCTAATGCAGCCCCATACTTGTAATTGTGGTGGGTTGAAATTACCCCGCAACAAACTTGGAGAACTAACCCCTCAAAAAATATTGCCAGACCAGTTCAGTTTGGGATGGAAGCAAATGAAATTGTATTTACAAGCAAACTAAAATCTAGAAATATGAAATGCAATGAACATGTACAAAATATACAATAGTTACATATATTTACAATTTACAAACAACACAAGGACCCCCTGAACAAAAATGGAGGGGAGTACCAATAGCTTCCCCCCTCCGCCCTCTTCCCCCCCTGTACAAGGGAAGAGAGAAAAAGAGAAGTGCAGAAAGTAGCTTGTTAGTTACTTAGCCACAACAAGAATGCAGCCAAGGTCAGCAACAGCCAAGCAAAAGCCACCAGCTATTATCAGCTGGAGTGAAGAGTTAAGAAAGAGACAGGATAGTTTATAAAACTAACTTTATGTTAGTTATCAGACCAATGGGATTATTTAGACCTTATAATTATTTTCCCTTTACATCCAATGGTAATTATTTACATTCTACCACTTTCTACTCAAGATCTGTGGAAAATTTCCTAGGCATCAGCCTAAAATTGACACAGTAATCTACTTTAAAAGCCATTGTAGAATACAAGAAGAACATCAGAATATAATAGTTTCTGCAGCACATCTTCCCCTCCAGCACAGAGTTCTTCCATTCATTATCATACAGCAGTGAGATTAAAAGATTCTGAGAGGAGAAGATTCTACTGCATTGTACCCTTCTGTACAGACATAGCTGTATATTAGCCAGAGGTAAGACTTCCATAGGTGTATAAATGCTTTGTCACTTTAAGTACCTTAGAACAGAACTTGATCCCACATGTAACTTCTCTCCTTTTAATATTTTTATTCATACATTTCTTTATCAGTCATCACAATTCCCCAGTGTGCAACATGTGTAAGACTGCTGAACAAGTAAATAAATACTTGAGTGAAAGAGCCCAACACTCCTAATCTAGCTTGAAACGTTGAAAAGGCACTGGGGTTTAAGATCTTTAAGCAAGAAAGTACTGTTTAGGGAAAAGTAACAAATAAAGATTAAGTTGTTTTTCAAACATTTTCCATTCTTTTAATGTCTTCTAAACTCTTCAATCCTTCCCTCAATCACAGTTATTAGAAAAGAATAGGTTGTTGTAGTAATGATGCCTGTGTATTGAGTCAGCTTGGAGACCATGCAGTCAGAAGAACACTGCTAGTGAAGTTCAGTATATACCTACCAGAATGAGTCACAAATTAGTTTGACATTGATTATTCTATCTTAATGTGCAACATGAGCATTTAGACTTAACAAAATTTAGTTCAGGCCATGCAATTGCAAATGTATGTGTGGGGGGGAGTTCAGGAGTCAAAAATTAGGTCGGTTGTTCATCTGATTCTGTTAATTATTTGTGGAACATGATTCTGGTAAAGTGCTGTCAAATCACCACTGTGTTTTGGGGTATTTCTAATGTGAAGCCCTGAAGACTGTCTTACACTAGACAGCAATCCAAGTAACATTTCTTTGTGAAGATTTTTAGAAGCCATGAGTAAACTGAATTTTCTTTTTGATATCTATTAACTGTTTCCATCTTCTATCTACTAATTAAATTAAATGTAAAGTTCTTTGAAGATTAAGTTATTTTTGGACTTATTAAAACTAGTTATAAATCATGTTAACTACACAACGTTCAGCCTTAGCATGTTCGTTCTTGTTTGAATGAATACCATCTTACATTATCTTCCTGTTTCGTGTGTGTTTGCTTTTGGAGGGTCTCTCAGTTTCATGAAAATTACTTAGTAGTCACACTGTTCACGTAAGCAGACAAGCATTCTGTTAGGAAATGGTTGGTTTAGCTCGTTGGGGTTTTTTTCCTTAGGAAAGGCAGTGGCAGTGAGTCATTCACACATTGCATTTTCTGAGAGCAGGTTGACCCGACACCCAGGAGACCTATCAAAGTCTGTGGACAGATTTCAAACACTAACTGTTGTTAAGAGAGGACTGTATTAAGTTCTCCTTCATGGGGAAGATTGTGGGATAGTTTAACAACAATTTGGTTACAGCATCTGGGTTGCTTAAGGCTAGGAGCACTGTGGTGAATTTGGAGGAATGCTTGGTGGCTGATTTCACCATATATCAAGCTGTGTGCTTAAAAGACTACACAGGAGCAGCTGAGGTGCAGCAGTCTCTTCCACATGGTACAATGCTACTGTCACAACCCTGGTTATGGTAAAGTGTCCGTGCATTTGGACAAACTAGTTAAAACAGTCACCAACAGGGCCTCTGGCATGGTGGCTTCCACTGCCATCTCAACAGACTTTGATGGAGATTGACTACCAAATCCAGGAGGCACAGTGTGTCAAGGACCAGTTCTCCATTCATTTGGCATACAAAATACTGAAGAATAACTGAAAGAAAGAAAGTAGCTTTCTGTCTAGTTTTTACAGTGGACCAAATGAAATCGCATTGGTATAATAATTTAAAACTGAAATGTTCTGTGTATCCATATACAAGAAACAGAGAGCCAAAAAGCTTGAAAGAAAGAAAGAAAAGACTGTTAATCTTGGATTTCTTTTCCAGCTGCCCAAACAATTGCACAGCTGGGTAGGCTGATAGTTGGTAGAAAACTGTTTCTGTAGGTGGCCTTTTGCCAAAATCTGAAGCGAAGTGATTTAGATAGTAAATCTATGATTCTTTAATTCTAAATCTGGAAATAATGTGTGTGTGTGTCCCATCTAAAATTCTGAAATAAACACTATTTTTACACATGTACATTTCTTTTGAAAATTTGAAAGTTTTTTTTAAATTAGGTTGTGGCTTGTTTATCTTGAATCCCTAGATAGCCTTATGTAGTTCAGCATAGAGCATCAGCTCTGTAATTCTATGAGCTCATTGAGAAGACATGATTTGGAAGAGGCATTAAAAGTACACTAAGGAAGTTATGCTAAGGCATCAGAACATGCACAATACTTACCTTCAAAAACTGGGCAAATTTAGCAAGAGGACTACCTCTGGAAGGAACATTCATTGATATTTGCATAGATGTAGGCTGATATTTAAATGTGGCAGTGCCCGCACTAAATAGCAGTAACAGAGTACTTGTGGGCAGGACGTTATATATTTAAATACTAGATGTACAAGAGCAGTTCATCTAGGAGGCGATTTAATACAGAGGCAGTAATGACAGCATCTGTGTTTGTTGCCCACTAAATCATTTGGAAAGAAAAATGACTGTGTATTGAATTATAGGAAGATCCCATCTAACTACAAATTAGCCACTTCGGTAGATAATGCCATGAAAGACTTGCTATTAGTAGGCAAAATTCTAAACCAAGATTCTCCCAGTATCACCAGATGCATCTGATATGTTCCTGTGCCAGTTGTTCTTAGCAGTGGCGGGAAATAAAGTTCAGGTCTGTAGAAACATGTATAATTTCGACTGAGATTTTATTTACATCCACTTTAAAATTCACAATTACAGGATATCTGTATAAAGACATAGATGTAAGCAATGTTATAAAAAAAATTTCATTATAAAATCCAATTAGCACAGGTTTGCTATGAAATATTCCAGAACAGACTTTTTATTTCACTGTAACTCTCTCTGTGTGTATATATATGTTTATATATATGCATGCATTTCAGTTCAGTATTTAAGTTATTTAAACAGTTGTTTGAATAACTGTTTGTGAATAATAACAACAAACACTAATTTTATCTACTACAACATACCAATATATTGCTGCAAACTTAAAAAATATAGTTCGTTTGAATAGTACAGGTAATACGGTGTTGGGAATAAAATTACTCAAATTCAAATTTGAAAGCAAGTTTCATAAATATTTTATTGTCTTCTTATCTATTTGTGGCTTTGCAGAATTTTACTTTTGGGGTTTTTTTTACATGCCTGTATACTTTCACGACTCAAATAGAATTTACCCATATATCGATTTCTAATGTTCCCTAAAACATTAATCATTTTAAGCATTGAAGGTATAGAGGTACTTAAGTTATGTAATTACGTGTGCTGCCAGGGGAAGTTTAGGCTCGAGGTGAGGAGAAGGTTCTTCACTAAGAGAGTTGTTAGCCATTGGAATGTGCTGCCCAGGGAGGTGGTGGAGTCACCTTCCTTGGAGGTGTTCAGGAGGGGATTGGACGTGGCACTTGGTGCCATGGTTTAGTCATGAGGTCTGTGGTGACAGGCGGGACTTGATGATCTTTGAGGTCTCTTCCAACCTTGGTAATTCTGTGAATAGTAGTTATTCTTCTAGATAGGAAAGTGCCAAATCAACATTTCTTATAATTCTACATGGATATATATTCCAAGTACAGGTACCATAAAAATGATGTGTTATGTTTGTCCCCTGGGATATATCTTCCAATTTTCTTTCCAGTAGTATGGGTTAATTTTCCTATAACTAAAACAGTATGCTTAAAATTTATGAAGGGAGAAAGTTGTCTAATAATGTCTGGCTATTGCAATGTGGAAAGTGAGCAATTATTTTCACTGTTATTTTCACAACAACAAATAACTAATATTAAAATACCCACAGCAAACTCCAGACCCGCCTGGTGGATGTGGGGAGGCCTGTGGATGTAGTCTACCTGGACTTCAGCAAGGCTTTTGACACTGTCCCCCATAGCAAACTCCTGGCCAAGCTGTCAGCCCCTGGCTTGGACAGTAGTGGAGTCCCCCAGGGATCAGTGCTGGGCCCCATCCTCTTTAACATCTTTATTGATGATCTGGATGAGGGCATTGAGTCCATCATCAGTAAATTTGTGGATGACACCAAGCTGGGGACAGGAGTTGATCTGCTGGAGGGTAGAGAGGCTTTGCAGAGGGACCTTGACAGGCTGGACAGATGGGCAGAATCCAGCGGCATGAGATTTAACACATCCAAGTGCTGGGTTCTGCACATTGGCCACAACAACCCCATGCAGTGCTACAGGCTCGGGTCAGAGTGGCTGGAGAGCAGCCAGGCAGAGAGGGACCTAGGGGTGCTGGTTGATGGTAGGCTGAACATGAGCCTGCAGTGTGCCCAGGCAGCCAGGAGGGCCAATGGCATCCTGGCCTGCATCAAGAACAGTGTGGCCAGCAGGAGCAGGGAGGTCATTCTGCCCCTGTACACTGCACTGGTTAGGCCACACCTCGAGTCCTGTGTCCACTTCTGGGCCCTTCAGTTTAGGAAAGATGTTGAGTTGCTGGAACAAGTCCAGAGAAGGGCAACGAAGTTGGTGAGAGGCTTGGAACACAAGTCCTATGAGGAGAGTGAGGGAGCTGGGGCTGCTTAGCCTGGAGGAGACTCGGGGTGACCTTATTGCTGTCTACAACTACCTATTCTATTCTATTCTATTCTATTCTATTCTATTCTATTCTATTCTATTCTATTCTATTCTATTTGCATAAAAGAGCACACAATTCTTGTAAAAAATATGTATCTTAATTATAAAATTTTTATATTACCTTTCTTTCATCTCCAAATATCTCCTTGCTTTCTTCTTCCTCCAAAATCTAGACATATTTTTTGTGTATATGTGCACATTATGTATTTGTAATTGTGTTGAAAATGACCCAAATACTGAGATTATTCCTGTATTCAGAGTAAAGCATACTGTCTCTTTCTCTAACTTGCTTCTAGTGACAGTAATTCATCAAAGCAAGTAGAATTGTCCCATTGTTTAGCATTTGAGGACTGATCTGAGAACCCGAAACACCATCAGGTAGAAAATTCAACAGTAGTTTCTTCAGTGTTCAGGAATTTTCTTTGTATAGGCTTCTAGGTACTTCAGTCTCCTTTAATGTTATGTTCCTTGTCATACCTGGTGTACAAAAATGGAGGGTTAGCAAGATGTCCGTTCCTCCCAGTAACTTTAAAACAGCATCAGTATTTAGGGTTGTTTCAATTATATTTTCTGCTAGCTGTTGTGATTTAAGTTCACCCCTTCAAAAAATCATGAATTATATTGAATCAATGACGATCTTCCTCTTGGAATCAATTTTCACTGGGCAGATGCCTCCAGTTATATTTTGAGATTTCAGGACAAAGAAAGAACTGAAGAAACTCCCTTAAAAAAAAAAAATAAAAATGAGTGCATCAGATGAAGTCTGTCTTACTAAATATTTTGTATTAATGCAATCCGTAAATAAGATCCTCCTTTACTTACATGGGACATCTTCCTGTTCAAAGACTGGGTAAGTCAAAACATAAACTGCTGTAGGAGAAATTTTAGGAGACTTTTGTACTCTTATACCACTCCATCTGTCTGAGGTCAGAAAGTCATGCAGTCTGGGAATTTCACTTGAAAATTCTTTTGAGGAAGAGCTGATCCTTTGTACATTCACGTGGCTTCTATTACATTTAATCCAGATTTCTAGGATATAAATTATCACTCCTTGTCACATGTGGCTAAATGCATAGAGGTGAAGTTGTTCCAGGTGGTGTCAAGATACTAGATTAGGTACAGGATTGGAAGAGCTATGGGATTAACTCAGCACTGACTATTTGGGGGAAATTGCAGCTGACACAGCCACTGTTAGTCTGCTGTACTGTGAACTTAAGTTTTGTGCTTCTGTGTAGTGGGACAGGTAGCCAAACTTGTGGAGGAAAATGAAGAAGGCAGGAATGTGATTCTTTCTGTGGGTTTCCGAAAGCAAGCTCCTGCACATCTGTTATGTTTTACGTACTCCTTACCTTCACCGATGCATTCAATCAGGCAGCAGCATGTGATGAGGCCAAATAAAATGGTGAAGGTTTTATAAAAACTGAGAAGAAAGGTAGTAAATACTATGCATTTTAGATAAAATGATCACTAATTGTTTTCCAAGGAGCTGCCTGGAATATCTGGCTTCCACTTGTAACCTATTTACCCAGTAAGACAGGCAATTTTCTCTAGCTTAAGGATAGGCAAGGTAAGTCCTATGTAGAAGTAGTGCCATGTAAATATTGTAAAGTATGTCTGTTTGAATGTGCTGTCTCTATTTTTCTGAAAGAGGAGACATGACGATTTATGAGAGAGACAATTATAGGTTGAGGGGGGCATTGGGTTTTGTATTATTTTTCTATTTTAAGGTTTTGGTTATTGGTGCAAGCCACATCGTTACTGTCTCCTGAAACAAAATCCTAGTTTGGCTGACTTAGTTACAGATGGTATCCAGATGATTGCCAGACAGGTCCTGTTCTAAAGAGCATTGGAAGAGGCTGCCCAGAGAGCTTGTGTAGTCTGCTGCTCTAAGGATTTCAAAACCTGCCTGGAGATATTCCTGTGCAACCTGACCTAGGCATACCTGTGTTAGTAGGAGGGCTGGACTAGATTATCTCCAGAAGTCCCTTCTAACCCCTGCCATTCTGTGATTCTGTGACTAAGTGAATTACAGATACAACCCCAAGTGCTTGGGCTATGGGGAGAATAAGCTAGTGCAGCTCTGAAAGTGACACTGATGAGGTAGTGTACTAACAACAAACTTTATCAAAGCAGTTGTTAATTGTTACAAAATTGTGTTCCCATGGATGCAGTCCTTCTCACTCCATATAACATGTGGTCTGTGCTTCCTGAAGCACATTCTTGCTATTAAAATGGTAAGCTCTTTAGGCTAGAGACTGTATTTTTCCATTGTACTTCTTCCAGCACAATGAACCTTCAGGCTCTACTTAATACAAATACTAACAAAAACTGTATTTAATGTGCCAAATGGTGTTCCATCTTGTATAAAATATACATTGTTCTTCTGTGTTGTGTTTGACTGTGCAAGCAATCATGTAGTCTATAAAACAGGGATTAATAAGCCATTCAAAGTGTATTTATTTTATTAATTCAGAGTACTTGAGAATGATGTATAAATGTAATTAGTTTTTTGTTGATGTTCTCAGTGGTGTTGCCAGTATGGGAAAAAGTGTAAGAGTGTAATAGTTCTCCTGTACAAATTTAAAAAAAGATAACATCTGAAGAAAGGAGAACCACAAAACATGTTTCAGTATCTGACTATTTCCAATTTTCCCACAGATATCAATGAGTGTCAGTTACAGGGTATATGCCCTAATGGTGAGTGCTTGAATACCATGGGCAGCTATAGGTGTACCTGCAAAATGGGATTTGTGCCAGATCCAACCCTCTCAAGATGCATACGTAAGTAATGGTGTTAATCAAAGTACCAAAGCAGAGACTTACTTGCCCTTAGATGAGGATTTATTTGGCTGGCCCTAATTCTTTCAAGTTGTCTCTGTCTTTTTTGCTGTCACTCCACCTTCACTTACTCTGTTTAGTCAGTTTCAGTGCTCATGCTTGTTTTCTCTCTCTTTGTCCTGCCAGCTTTTGTCTCCACCAGTGCCTATGTGAAATGCTTGCCATCTTTTCCTGGGTTTCTTGTCACAAAACATGCATTTGGTCTTTCTTACCAGCCTGGAGTTCTCCTTGTCACAACGTTTTTTTTCTTTGTCTCTGCTAGTTCTCCAGTCAAAATCATCTTTGTGTCCTGCCCACCCCTCTTCCAATTCTGCAGCTTTGACCTGGGTAGTTTCTATTACTAAACAGTCATCCCAGAATGATATTTGGCACATTTTCCTTCTAATTAAGAAGGATTAAAAATTAAGAAATAATTAGAAGAAAGAAAAAGTAAAACAGCATGGATGCAGATGTTTTCCTCTGTTAATCAGCTTGTACTTGGTTTGAGAATTAACTGCCTCAAGAAGAAGAGAAGGGATAGAGAACAACTAAATTCTCAGCTTTCAGGGAAGAAGGTTTAAATTGGAAAATACCTAATTTTCTAAGCTACTCATCTGAGTGTTATTGTGGCAGCATGACAGCTGCTGGTTTGGAATTTATTTGTATTTATTCTTTTTAATACTTTTTATCTTTGGTCTAGGATGAGTTAGAATTCAGGGATGTTTGATGCAAAGTAAGAGTTTTCTGTTGTGATTACAGCTTGAGGCAGGTGGTAATACTGCTTTGTTTTGCTTTTTGTGTAAACAGTACCATCCTCTCTTCCACTTCCATTGCAGCTGATAATCCTATAGTTGCTGAAGAGAAAGGACCGTGCTACCGGTTTGTTAGTGCTGGAAAGCAATGCATGCATCCTCTTTCTGTTCAGCTCAGCAAGCAGCTTTGCTGTTGCAGTGTTGGCAAAGCTTGGGGTCCAAACTGTGAGAAGTGTCCACCTCCAGGGACAGGTAAGAACTGCCCATTCATAATACAAGCTCTTGACCCTACCTGGTTTGTTGTGCATACTTTAAAAAAGAATCTAAAATCCAAACATTGATTTTTAAGTGGCACGTGTCCATCAGTAATACTGTCTACATGACTGCAGAATAATCACGTACATAATAGTTTTGTTGTATAGGGATTTGTGATACTGAAAATAAAATCTAAAAATTTGTTAAAGTCTTTGATAATTTGTGGTAGAATTCCAGATTAGCAGTGTCTGCATCTCAGAATTTGTCCTTGAACTTTGGTGCTCCATGGCATGGAGATGAATCTATTGTGCGTTAAATTCTGACTACAGGTACAGACAAATTAATGTAAAATCTAATTAATAATCTTTAGTTGTTAAAGGCATCAATGAAAGGATAGCAGCTTTTGAGAAGTGGTCACAGAATGTCATGTGTTGTAGATTCCATTACAGTTAGTGGGGTAAATAGAGGAGTATCTCTGCTTTCCAACCTTCATGCATATCTTTACCATCCATTTTGAGGAATGTGCTAAGTACAGTGTTGCCTTCTTAACAACAAACTGCTGGTTAAACATTTCATGTCACCTTTCACTTAATTCCTTACTTGATACATAAAGCTCACCTGTATTGTCAGTGTTCACTTGGTTTTTAAATATGTAAGGATGTGGAAAATATGAGCTCGCTTGGTCGCCACTGTTATTTAGGCTGTTCATAGGTTAACGTACCACACAGTGTAGATACTGATAACTGTTTTCAAGTATTTTCTCTTCCTCAATTTTGCTTAAAACTTAAGTAATCAAAGTTGTAGTCAAAATCACTTCAATGTTACTTTTTTGTCCAAATGTGTGGTCAAATTAATCTTTCTTTGTTTGTTTTAAAGCATCGTTGCTTATTGCAATGTACATGACGTCCAGACCGTTTAGTATTTTAGCACAAGTGTCTGTAACGGTAATCTACTGTTCTTACTGAAGTTACTGCTACAGGTGTCACTGTTATGATACAGGTCATGTATTTCTCTGGAGTATTTTATCAATATTCAGATTTTTAGAAGTAGATAGCAGCTTTGGAAAATCCAGAGTCAGCATTGGAGACATGAGAGCAGCAGATTGCTTACTTTTTAAACTTAGGCTTACAGAAATGGAAGTGACCGTTTTTGAGCATTTAAATTGATTTTTGAAGCCATTGTTTCCTGCATGACCTTTGGGTTACTAGATCACTGATACAGATGTTTGATGTCTGGTTCACTTTCAGATAAATAATCTTTCCATGGCTTTTTGGCAGAGAAAAAAAAATACTCTCTTCAGATGACTTGCAATTTAAATGCAGATGCTTTACATGTGAGAATATTGAATGAGCCTTTATGCTCACATTTGTGTATCCTGGAGCAAAGTATATATCTGTTTTGTCGACTACTTTCTTGTCATAGAAACGATATTGTTGACTATTCTGTGGAATTGGTTCTTTCAGTGATTTTTTTTTTTTTTTTTTTTAAAGCAAAGACTTCAGAGAAGGAAACTGAGTGGGAAAATTCTGATGAGCTGTGTAGGAAACATGTTTCCTATTTCATGACACATTTAATGATTTAAAAATATGTTCCTTTCTAGGACAGGTTAAATTCATAATCTTTCAGAGTTTTCTATGACAAATGTGTGAAAGTGAGATACTCCAGAATGGGGTAATGTATGTATTGCAGCATCCAATGTTAATTTAAGAGTCACTGGGTTAAAACGCAAGTATCTCATTCCCTGATATCTATTAAAATATTTGTACAAAGCAGAACAGTAGAACTCAAAAGAGAGTGCTGAAAACACCTACCAGAACTGTGGTAGAATAAAGCTCACATTTCTGTTCTGCATTTGAGAGACTATGACCTGAAGCATTATTTCCTACATCCTGAGTATGCTTCTGAAGGGACAGGCTTCAAACTTTCCTTGTCTTCCTCCTTTGACCAGAATTACTGCCCTTGACTAGGTGTTTATGTGGCAAGTTTTGATAATAGCATTTCCTAACAAAAAGTAGGTAATTATTTTGAAGCCACTGAATTGAATCAGTTTGACCCTTCATCTTTTCTATTACTGCAGCACCATTAGAACATTATATGCAGTTATTGCATACTGATATTTATTATATAATTGAATTAATTTGTGGAGTAGCTATAGCTAGTATTTTGTGGGTTTATTTTAGATGCTAATTTTAAAACCCTGATGTATTCAAAGTAGAATTTGTGAACTCACCAGTGCCTTATTCCATACACCTCTTAAGAGGCTGTTAAAAATGGCATCAGGCATATGGGAGACTAAATCTTTGGTGTTTCATCCCAACATAGCTATACCTAGGGTGATAACGACCATGAAAAACTACCCTCTCAAGACTCCTGAAGGTCTCCCTGTCCCTGACAGGATCATAGCTATTATCTTTGATGGGGAGGAAGGCTCACTTGTATTTCTTTTGAATTCTAGTTTTCCGCTGTAACTGCACTACCTGATGCTCATGTAGAGCAACTGCATAGATCAGAGCAGGTGCTGCTGCCTGACTTTCATTGCCTTTTTCTGTAGCAGCTGTATAAATGAGATTATTTCCCTCTCTTTCAGTGGTGATTTGGCTTTTAATGATCCCCATCTTTTTTTAATCCAGCCCACTGAAGTACAAAGGCTTAATCAATTCAGTGAAATTTGGATTCTGGCTGGTATGAGACCCTGGATGTAGTCAAATAGGATCCTGTGAATGAATATTGTTACTGGTTGGTAATCTGCTGCTTTAGTACAGGGATGGTGAGCTTTTATCCTTTGGTTTCTTCAAAAAGAATATTAATAGGCATAGTGACCTTCATTCCTTATGCAAGGAACGGAGATGATGAGGATGAAAATTTGCATATTCATAGTCAGAAAGGATATACTGTTTGAAGAGGATTCATACAAAAAAATTATCTAGATATAATGATAGATTAAACATAATTGAAGAAATATGGTAATCTGGAGTGGAAACCTTCTGGGAACAGCAGCCAGAACATCCTTTTGGGAGAGTGCTCATTCATATCCGTATGCAACGCATAGCTCATCTTTAGGTTTTTGTAAAAATGTTTATAGAATATGAGATTAAATTTATTAGTGGTAGTTGTTATGTTTTCCACTATGTCAACATATTGCACTTTTAGACTCCTAAAAGGAATATTTTCCCATCCCAAATCTAGCTGCTTTTAAGGAAATCTGCCCTGGTGGAATGGGTTATACGGTTTCTGGCCCTCACAGAAACAAGCTTTATCATCACCCTGCAGTTAGAGTACAGCCACCTGTCATTGGCAAGACCCCGATTACTCAACCTGTTGCTAAAGGTACTTCTCCTCCACCTCTCCCAGCAAAGGAAGAGCCGGTGGAGGCACTAACCTTCTCACAGAAAAGTGAGACTGACACGGCTGTGCAAGAAGGTGAGAGCGGAAAAATTTAGTCTTTCTGTATTTGTGTGCGTGTGTCATCGGTGGTATGTTTCTTTGTGATGTAGCTCTGTACAGTGCAGGACAAAGAGGCGTCACTTCCCGCAGCAGAGCACTCCATGTTGTGGAGTGTAGTGTACTGCATGAGTGACCGCTGAAATTTTATGTTTATGTCCTGCCAGATGCTGAGAACACCATGGAGAGAGATACTACTTTAATGTCATTAATTTTTATGATAGGAAATAGTAAATACTTATTGTAAGACATGTTAAAATATATTTATAATCTCCAACTTGTAAGAAAGGACTCAACTCATGCTTTGATTTACTAGTGTTTGAGGGAGCAGAAGCTAAGTGGTTTTCATTTTCCTTCTATCGAATCCTGTAGATGAGCACCACCTGATGTGGGTGTGCGTCCTCTTCATGTGGTCTGCTCTCACACCTGCAGCTGCACGTTCCCTCAGTGTGAGCCTCTTTGATCAGCCCCTCTTTGCTGGACTGTTTAACAAATAGTTGACTCCTCCAAGATATTTTCCTGAGACTTTGCTTTCTGCAAGGTCTTACAAGAACTTGTAGTAGCCACAATTGTCCTGAGTCTAAAACAAATGCAGAAGCAAAGAAATGCAGAAAGAAGCTTCATTATAAATATATTGCCAGCAAACTAACTGTAGAAATGCAGTGCTGAAGAACCCTTTTGTGGTATTGATTAATTAACAGGATAGTTCCAGGTTGCAGTTATGTATCTGTATGTCAGACTATTATTAGAAAGAGTTTTAGTCGGTTGACTTAGCAAAATTCTGTGCGACATGTTACTTCCCAGTTAAAATCACTATGCTGGTTTTGCTTTCAAAAAGCAAAGCTGAATCTGGAGAGAAAAATAAACTCCTTAACAGACTGTTGGATTATAAAATCTCACATAACACTCTGTGCTACAAAGTGGGGAAAAGTGGTGTATCATTGCAAAAATATTACTTGAGGAATTGGAAAGGTTGCCGCATTCTAGGAAATCTGAAAATGCTGAGAAGCTGGAGAAAAAAATGTTTTGTGGTTTAAATTAAATTTTTTTTAATATACTTACTTTAAGTCAGTAATGATGTGTACACATTTAAGATTTTTTATTCCATTTTTGTTTGGATTTGAAATTTTTGAGATTATACTAAAAGGTCTTCCAGATCTCATAATCCACTTCCCTGCTAGTACTGAAGAAACTGGAGCAAGAGCAGTGATACTTAAAAAAAAAAGAAGAAAAAAAGGAAGAAGAAAGAAGAAGAAAAAAAGTGTTAATGTTTTTTACAGAAGCATATAGGTTTTAATCATTAGAATACAAATTTTAAAAAAAAGGCAAAGTGCAGTGGAAAATAATTTTTTTTTTTTTTTGAGAAAAAGAAGAGCTCATACCACTTTTGTTTGCTTAAAGAAGCACCCTTCAGAAATTGATTCCCCCCTGTCATAAATTAGCACAATTTTTGAAAGGGGTAGTTATATATCATGGTGATACTAATTTACCTTTAAAATAATTGCAAATGTTGACATCCCTAGGAAGGAATTTTGAACGTTTAGTCATTGAGCTTTAATAACCTGTGAGTTTTTAAGATTTTTTTTTCAAAGGAAGGAAACAAACAAATGAGAACCCTTCAAGGTAGCTGAATCCTAAGTAATTATTATAAGCATTGGTCAGAATGTAGAATCTTGTTCTGGTTTCAAGGTTAGTTTTTACACTTGCTTCAGGAATATCAAGTTTGCACCATTTTGGAATAAAGTTAGAGCCTGAGATTATTCTGCAATGGCAACAACTACTTTCAAATGTGCTAGCATTTTAAATGTGTAAGTAAATGTCATGTAAAGATTAATTAATTTTCTTTTTTTCCTTCTGGTTTCAGTGGCAACTGCAGCCCCTGATCAGGTAAAACATGATGTGATTTACTTGGGAATTACTGTGCAGAGAATGTCAATGAGATGTAATATGATAACTCTGAAAAGGATTGAAGGTTTATAAGGAACAGACAACTTCATTGTAGACATACAGAGCAAACCTTGAGGCAGAGAGAGTTTGTGTTACTGTTATTATATACAGCAGGCAGGCAGTGAGGTACAGAAAGGAGATAACTTTAACCTCATTTTAGGGCATTGGTGGAGGGTCTAGTACTATATTGTTCTATCCTGTTCTGGCACCTGTATATTAAAGAGGATATTGAAAAATGCAGACAGGATAAAGGACAGCCCCAGATACTGCCAGATAAAGAAAATGAATTCAAAAGAAACAATATGAGGCATTTGCAGCACTTGCTTAAGAGATTTGTATTACTGCCTCAGTTACTTTCCTGATCTTTTTAGGGTTGCTTTGTATTCAGGGGAGAAGTGCAGCTCTGTATATATGTTAATTCCCTCATACTAGTAGTTCCAGGTTCTCTGTGCTGAAGATAATAGGATTTGTTAGGAACTGCAGCTGTACTTAATTTCATTTTGCCAAAGACTTATGAGCATTTAACACTTCTTTGAAAATAAGATGTTCAATGCAATAGCTAAGAGAGAACCTTTCACAGTAGTCAAAAGCTTCCAGACATATGTGATTATATACCTCTGTGTGATGCTGAACGGCAGTTAAATACTACTCACAAAGACAAGAGGATGGGAGAACTATGGAGTAATAAAGCCAAAAATACAACTGGAAGTTCCATGAAATCGCTGCTTCAAAGAAAACCAATGTGAAATTTTGTGCCATCATGTGAACAGATATTCCATGTCCTTTCAGCCTTAAATTTGTGATAGTGAATGTTCTGCTATCTATGGCTGCTCATGAGAATGTTACTAGTTTCTCAAGACAGGAGTTTGTGAGTTGTTATGATAGCTGAATTAAGAGAATGTTTTCAGAATGTAAATTTGTAATCATTCTTTTAGGAACTGGCTTCCTTTGATCAAGAAAAGCAGCCTAATCTAGAGCCTGGGCAGCCTCAGCTTTCACCTGGAATTTCAACAATTAACCTGCATCCACAATTTCCAGGTAATTTGTTCTTGACTCATCTTTTAGTATGAGAAAGTGCTTACAATTCTTCAAAGAATGGGAAGGTAGCAATTGTAACAAAAGTTAATGCAAACTTTATCTCAGCTTCATTAAAAATTTTTCCATGAGCAAAATACAGAAAAAAAAAAGAATTTGTGGAAGCTGAAGTAGGAGGAATTGAGAGGTTGATATTGGCTGGGTGACTTATTAGGAGGCAAAGACGTATTTTAGACAAAAGTGATACCCTGCATTACATACATGGGAATTTTACCGTCAGCGGAGTTGAGGTCTTCTACCCCTTTGAAGAGGAAGCCTTCCTTAGGTGCCTTCTTTTAGTTTTACACATAACTTTTGCTGGAAAAGTTTTACTGTTATGCCTGCTTTCTTTAGCACCTCATATTTTTTCACAAGCAGTAGAATGATGGAAAACTGAGCTATTTATTCTGCTCCAGATCTAAGCAATATAAACTAATGAAAAGCTCCATAGCATCTGGCTCATTCAGTATCAAGTGTGAATTTTTTAAGGGGTTGGTCTTCTTGAATGCTTTAAGGGGTGTTTTTTCGGATGTGATTGATTTCTATTCCATGTCACAGTAGTGATTGAGAAAACATCTCCTCCTCTGCCTGTTGAAGTTGCTCCTGAAGTCTCTACTTCAAGTGCCAGTCAAGTAATTGCACCTACTCAAGTTACAGGTATTGTACTTCCTTTTTAGAACTAAAATAATTATTGAGTTTCTGACACTGTAATTTGTTCCATGCTACTTCTGAATCATGATAGCAAAGAGAAGGCAGCTGTAGAATAAAAGGGAATACCATAAAGAGGCATAGAAAGTACAAAACAGCACTGCAATGAGAGTACTGTCAACAGAGCTAGGACTGGGCCCACCCAGGACGTACCTGCTGTCTTTGTGCCCACAAATAAATTATAGAAGGAAAAATTAATAATTCCACCTCAGATTACATCAGCTGAAATCAAAGTCTAGAACTGAGGACTTATTGGATAAAAGTCAGGCCTTTAGATAGTCTGTACATGTATTCATGGTCTTTGAAGGATGTAGATTGTGGGATGTAGATCAGCATGTTCTACAAAAAGCAGATGAGTTACTGTAAGATCCATTTTGAAATGTTTTTTGCTGTTTGTCCTTCTTCCTTTTTTTGAAGCACTAAAGCTGTGTCAAGTGACAATAACAGAAATGCAAGTAATGTTCCTGTTATAGCTGAGCCTAAGTGATGACTCTGTCCAAAAAGCATGAAAATTTCACTTACTGTCAATTTTAAAACAAACAGGTGCATGTATCACAGTATCGCAGTATAACTAAGGTTGGAAGAGACCTCGAGGATCATCGAGTCCAACCTATGTACTGTGTGTATATACATGACAGCATTGCAGTGTCACCTAGGTTAGTTTCTCAGAATTAACACAGACTTTGAAATAATTGCAATATCCAGGTAAATACTTTAAGATGCAGTATTGTACATGTTAGAGGAATCTGGGCCTTCCAAGAGGCTTTCCTGTTTGCATTCATAGTGAGGAATTACACGTGCTGTAATAGAAGTTTAATTCTTCAGAGAAAGCTTTCCTTCATGCAGGGCTGGGCTTGAGTTACACACAACATGTGCAAGGTCTAAGTCACCCAGTTATTTCAAATATAAATCTGTCTGCAATTAAATCTTCCTGAATCTACTGTAAGGGTAGAAAGTATCCTGTCCTTCTGTAGGCATTCAGCTGCCCCGTTCAATTGCCTATAGCTACAGTTCATCAAGCCCATATGGTCATTCTATCAAAGGTGATTGTCTAGTGAGAATCTGGGAGCTGGCTTTACTGTGGCTCTGCCCCTTCTGACAGCCAGCTCCCGCTTGCAGAGAAAAGGAGGTTCCTCTGCTGGGAACTCACATCACTTAGAACGGTAGTAGAAAATACCCCAAATGGTACTTGTCCATGTTCCACTGTTTTTCCTTTCCTAAAGAAAGGGAGTGGAACTAGAAATTGCTCTGTGCTATAAACAAACAAATCAATCTGTTATTCAGATACGGTTCCAAGCGTTGTTCAGATACATGAGAGAGAGTAAAATACAAGTGAAGCAGGACAAAACTCCTAATTTGGATTTAAAAACCCATATGCTGTTAAAGTTGAAAAGTTTCTGGAATGTATTAATATTAATACCATACTTTAAGATTTAGTTAAATTTAAATGTAACCTGGATAAATGATTGTTCTTTACAGATAACAACTTCTTTTTCAGTAATCATGATTTCATGCTGCTGTATAACCTTAGTTTAAATTGCAGCTAAGCAAAGTCACCAGTGTTTGGGGTTTGGCTTTTTTTGCAGTAATACATACACTTTTAGAATTTCTAAAACTGCTGTGTGGGTTTAGCATCCAGTACTGCCTGTATCTGAATCTCCTTGCTTTACACAATATATCCTAGCCAGCAACAGATGAGAATTCTGTAAAAATAATCAGATAGCCACAAAAGTTATTTTCTTAACTTTCAATGCAAAGTTAAAATATATAATTTTTTATTTTATATTCTCTTCATGTTACTTTATTTTTATGTACTCATTTATGGGTCTTGGATAGGAAATGAAAATATGTCAGTAGGAAAAGCCTAGATGGTTTCTAGATTCTTCCATTACAGAAACTCAGAAGTCAGAAACTTTATATAAAGATGTTTTCAGACCTGATCTTTCTACTTGGATTGCAGAATATTGCGCTTTCAGGGAACTATGTGAGAGGTTTTAACATTGCACTTTTTTGTTTGTTTGTTTGTTTGCATAGAAATCAACGAATGTACAGTTAATCCCGATATCTGTGGAGCAGGACACTGTGTTAATTTGCCTGTGGGATACACTTGCATCTGCTATGAGGGGTACAAACTAAATGATCAGCAGACAAAGTGCTTTGGTATGAATTGATGCTTTCAAAACTCTGAAATAACCATGCTATAAAGTGCTTGAAATGTAGAGTCTGGTCAGGGAAAATATGCTACAGAGCAGTCAGGAGTTGCTTCCTCTACTGAATGCTTCCAAACTACACAGAAACTGGGTTTTATATGTCAAATAAAATTTGCTGGCTAGTCTCTGATATAACCTTTCAGCTGCTCAGAACTGAACATGAATTTGTCTAAAATGAATCAAAGATTTTCCCATTGTAAGATAAGAGAAAAAGTGATTAGAGAGACCATCTCTTCTCAGCTTTATATGAGGTATCTAAAATCATCAAACTGCTAGGAAGTAATACACTTCTGTTTGGAGAAAGAATGACTGAATTAGTGCCTGTTTCTTGGAATGATTTACCCAGCTACCAGCTCTGCAGCTGGACTGAATCCAGTCATTCTGTTAAGTCTTTCCTTTCAACCTTCTACTGAAAAGAGAAAGTATGTCCTAAACATCCCCAAAGTACATCTGCAAAGTGAGGTCTTTATCCCCTTCTAAACTAGCAAGTTCTGGAACAGACAGCTGAGATGAACATGAAGCAGAGCCCAGACTGGCTCTACATAAGCCATTTCAGATTTGGAAGCAGTTGTATCGCTATCTTTACTTCATTCAGAGTATGCTGGTTCCTCTGTAACTTGCATCAGAAAGAGCTTACTATATTGTGTTACCATTTTGCATACTATCATCATGCTACAAAATGTTCAGTCACTTCACACTGGTACACATGCTATCAGGTGCAACTACTGTATTAAAAAATAGTTTACATTCATGCCCAGACAAATGGCAATTTTAACACAATTTGGATGAACTAGAAGTACTTAATGTTTTGTGCTTGAGTGCTCAGCTTGCACTCAGTATAGTGATTTGAGTAGCAATCATGTCACGTGCTTCAGGCTAGTGCAATGTTCTTATCCTCTAAGCCCACAAGTGCTTTTTTTTTCCCAACCCAAACTATTGAATGCTTTTTTTTTCTTTTTTTTTTTGCAGTTCTGAGGGAGAAGAAGCATACTTTTGGAAATAGTTGAAGTAAATACTGGATCAGTCTTTTCAAAAGCATAGCATGGAATGCAGTAAAGGAGTCACAATTAAATGTGTTATTCTGTAGTCTTATGTTTTTATTTCTTTTCTAGATATTAATGAGTGTAATCAGGCACCCCACCTCTGTTCCCTTGGACGCTGTGAAAATACAGAAGGAAGTTTCCTATGTATTTGCCAAGCTGGATTCATGGCCAGTGAAGATGGAACCGACTGTGTTGGTAATTACTGATGTCCTTTATAGAAAATAAAAATTAATGAAGAAGCTTGTCTAAACCGTGCCACAGTTCCTTTTTCAGTTTTTTTCCTCAACATTATTGATACTGGACTAGTGTCAAAGTGTTTCTAGCATGCTCTCACTAGGTATTGTACTAAGGAAAACATTTGAGTAGTTCCCACTGATTTTCAAAATTATTATTTGTTAAAACCCAAGGATTTATTCAGTATTGTGCTTATTTACCATTTAGTAAGAACACCTTCTGTGGTGGAAAATACAAATACCCAAAACTTTTAATCTCTCACAGCTGTAACAAACATACACAGCTTAAATACAGCTGCAAACAGATACGAACTTCACAGAGCAATACCAACAGCCTAAACTGGCTGTGATCTTCCTTAGGTTAGTGCAACCACAGAGCTATCCACTGGCCTTCTTCCTACAGCCTGGTTGTTTCTAAATCTCATTCTCTCTGCAGTTACAAGCAGGAAGGTAAAGATGGAATTGCTCAGTAAGAACAGCTGTGAGGCTGTGGTGTGCAAACAGCTTCACAAATCCAAACTTAGTTATGTTAGTTAAAACAGGGGATAGGGGAAATGGAGGAATTTAATGGTGAAGCAGAGTTTCTGTTAACTTCTCTTTTTCATCTGCAGATTTTAATGAATGTTCAAGACCTCATATTTGTGGGGAAGGCTTTTGTGTAAATACTATTGGGTCATATAGATGTGAATATTGTGACAGTGGATACCAAATGAACAGGAGAGGTGAATGTGAAGGTAGGTTTGGACTTTTCACCAACAGTAACAGTTGCCAAGTCAAACTGCAATGGGATGAGGCATTTATTCACATTTACTGCTGTTACTGATCCCAGCAGAAAAAAATCACATATATTTCCTTATTTTTGAAGAAGTCTGGCCATTAGGCAGAAATATTAAAATAATTCAACACAGATTTTTTTTTTCATGTTTAACTTAATATTTCTGTACCTTTTATATTTCTTGTCATTTCTTTCAGTTTCCATTTGGATATTTGTTTTCAGATGGAATGTCTTGGCACAGTGGCTTTATATATTTTTGTGTTTAGATTTCCCTTTCCCCATCCCACTCTTTGCTTATTTCCATGGGTAATTTATCCATCTTAATCTCACTGCTATATTTCACTCATAGCTACTTTCTTTGTTTAATTTGCCTTCAGGTCATTTAATTTCCCCTGTACACATCTCTTGCCATCTCTTAACTTGTTAGTTAGTTATTAATTGTTAGTCCCTCCCTGCATATTCTACCAAGTTTCTGGCTCAGAACCCAGAAATGTATAATTTTTCCTGTATTATAGCAGTGAGCAAATGATAAAGTTGACTTTTTTTCTATTTTGGAAATATGTATCTAGCAGGTATTTCATGTTGCAAGAGCTTCTAGGACAAACTTCACATTACTTTTGAGCATGATATTTTGGCCTTTTTTCCTCCTCTTTTATTAATTTTCAGCTTGAATTGTGAACTAAAGATCACAAGCAACCATTTCAAATGTAGTTTACTTCATGCTGTAGTTTAAGTTACTTAAGACAGAGTAAAGTTGATAACTTGTAAGATTGCATAGCAAACAAGTAGTTTAAATCTGCTGTGGATATATTTGCTGCTCTGATCATTGCTAAAAGATTTCTCTTTATGTTGTCATTTGTTTAAATAAATGTCTCACACTCCACTCTTACAACCACTTTTTCCAAATCTTCTCTTTCAGTAGGGAATCTTCAATTAAAATAGGCTGGAAATTGGAATATCACAGCGTGTCAAAATTTCTTATTAGCTTGTATTTTACCACATAGTGTGGTGGTAGTTCTCTGTCATTTAACTTAACAATATGTAATTTCTGAAACCAAACTCTCTGCTGGAATTTAGGTTGGACTCAATGATCCTCGAGGTCTCTTACAACCTTTGTTATACTGTGATACTGTAATTTATTTAAGGTTGCTTAAGGGAAAAAAACCTCCTACACTAAATCTATCAAACCAAGGAAGTGACACATTCACGGAATCATATCACTGTCATTACACCTACACATTGTAGTCACTTTACTGACAGATTCCAGATTCCACAAATAACTGCTTTCCACCTCCTCCACACTTCAAAAACAAAGGCAAGAATCCTCCAACTGGCGCCCAGTGAACACAGTTCACTTACACTCCCTCACCTCATCTTCTTCCTTCAAGCTTGACTCACACAAGCTTTGTCACAGGCCTAGCCTGGGAAATACAAAGAATGGATATATATATTGTTGCAGAGTCTGCTGTGTAGTGGGACAGACATACCTGAACATCATTGCATTATAATTAAGGATTCCTATAAAATCTTCTTTTGATTTCTTTGGATTTTGACTGAAAACTTCTGTTGTGTGTTTTGAGACAGACAGGCAGTTCTGAGAACAGATTTTGTTAATTAAATTAAAAAAAACCCTCACAGTTTCACTGAGAAACATTTGCAGGTCTGCATCATTGCAGCTGAAGCTGCCTGTTGCTTTTTTTGTGTGAGAATGTATTCTCAGCTGGACAATCATGATTCTGTGAAAAAATGTGACTTGCCCGCATACAGTGAGTTGTTTGATTCTGGGATGTTCCAATTCTCTAAACATCAGAGCATTGTCCAGTTAAATTACAAGTGTTGGAGGCTATTTTCTTTCCATCAACTTGTTCCCAAAGCTGATTAAATTGCCTCCCTACTATCTGTGCTGAAGTAGCAGTCTGTGATTGAAGAAGACATAACCTAGGCTTGAGGCATGAAAGGGACAGGAGCTTATAAAGCTGGGTTTAGGGGTTTCTTTGACAACTTCCATTAGTTCTGTGCAGTGCATGAAGCAAGTATTTGGTAGGAAAGGTTATAATTATTGTGTAATTAAAGACCATATTAATATTATAAATTGATACTCAAATACAGGAATGGACTGGAATGAGGCTGCCAACATTTTTAATTCCAGCATCTTCTTATCATTGGTCACTTGACAGCAACTTGGTTGTAAATGTCATTTTGTATATGGTCTCTTTTAGATTGCATGTATTACACATATTGTGAGGTTTTTTGATGCAGGGTAAGAAGTTCATGATAGATGCTCAGAGCCTGGACATGAGACCCGTTAAGTCTTTCCAGGACCGCTTGTTTTGTCATAAGTAAACTAGGACCTCTCCTGATGCAACAAGTCTTTCTGTCAACCTAAGCATTGCCGGCCTCAGTCATGTGTGTTGCTTGTGCCTTCTTTCAGACATCATTAATGCCCTACTGCCTGTAAACATCTTTGATTACTGTTCACACACATTTACAGTTCACATAGTACTCACTGCATAACTAAGACACTGAAGAATACCAAATTCCTCTTTGCTTTGAGAAGCCAGTTAGAATTTTCTCATGACTGCCATGGGCTTCCAAAATCTCTCAAGACTGACTGTAGGAAGAACCTCAGGACACTTCAATATGGTAAAGGGGTGACATAAGCAAAGTTATTCTTACCTATCTAAGCCAGAAATAGGACCCGCTGTGTGTTCTAGAGGGCCTACAAAAGATTGCAGTGTAACAGAAAATCCTGATTCATTTGTGTGGGCTATAGTTTATCTTTCTGAGATGTCCTTTTGGTGGTACAAATCTGTGCTAACTGGTGCTTTCCTGGGTCTCTTACAGGTACAGTTCACAGCTGTTTAAATATGTTGGTATAGTATGAGCACAGTCAGAATAACCAGATTAGTTTATTATTCAATATTCTGTTACGGCTTTGATAAGTGTTTCCTTTGATCTTCTCTTTTGAAGACATTGATGAATGCCTGACTCCAACTACTTGTCCAGATGCACAGTGCATTAATGCTCCTGGCTCTTACCAGTGCATTCCTTGCAGAGTGGGATTCAGAGGCTGGAATGGACAGTGCCATGGTATGTTCAGTACTCTTTGTATCTCTGGCTATAACCCTTGTTATGAAATACTGTATTTCCTATTCCATCACTGTAGCAACCACATGACAGCATAGTGCCCTAGGTCCCCATTTCATGTTACAATAATTGAATAAGTGAGATTTTTGAAATTACTTTACACTCTCAGACACAGTCTGAGAACATCAAGTTTGATTTCTGGAGCTACTTATGAAAATAGCCTGGTTGAAAATGCCATGGCATAATTTTCACTTTTCTTACTAACAAGGTTCATAGGAGCAGAGTGGCAGAAAAGAAGTCACTACTCTGCTTAGATTTACAAATAGAACTAAGTTATGTAAGGGATAAGTCTTGGTTCCAAATTACTGATACTTTTTTTCCCTTGCATTGCTGCATGTAGTTTTGCTTTTTCCTTTTGTTTTATGAAACGTTGTAAGCCTAGACATCTCACATCATTAGTGAGTCTTCATCAGTTTTCTTTTTCTGTTTATCCTAGGCTTACATCATGTTGAAAATGAGCCATATACATTTTAGAAAATGTAATGCAGACAGATTGTCTTAAAGTGTACCATATTGCTAAGCTATGGATCTAAACTCATTGGAAAGGAAAATACATCCCAAATTATCTGTGACGGGTATTTAGGTCCATTGTTCCATACATTAATTTGTTCCTGTTGTTAGCTTAGGTCAATTGTAGCTCTGTAGTTTATTCCCCAGTGCTGTTCTCAGTACTTTTTTTTCTGAACCTCACCTCATTCCTCTGCCTGCACTTTATGCACTAGAAAGTCTAGTGCAGCAATCCCACAGTTCTCTGAGGTCAATGATACTGTAATATCCAGGACTTAAAGCCAGGAATATGGCTGCTTTTGTTTAATAAAGGCAAGTCAGTCAGTTCAAGTCAAACTTGTGTAGAATACATTTAATTGCAGTTTAGTTGGAAATATCCAAAGTGATATGCATATTGAAAGAAACAGAAAATGGCACCTGCATAACCCTGCCCCCTCATTGTCTTAAAACTGGCACTGTCCCAGGTCCCTTAATGCATTTGTGTCATACAGGGACTATTTGAAATAAGGTCTTTTTTACGTTTACTTGGAATCACTGATTATTTCTCTATCATCTTTCTTTCTCCACATTTGCACATTCAAGTGAAGTGGTATAGCATGATGCAGAATAACAATAAGTAATGTGAATATAGAGAATTCTTCTGTGTGTTGATAAATAAATGAAAAAAAATAGACTGCCAAAACTTTCTAGATCATTTCATCATCATGGTTATCACTGTGGTGAGTTTTGCAGCTGTGTGGTTAATTAACAATATTCATCATATATGGGGCCGTATCAGACTTCAAGTCCAATAAAGTGGTCACTAGAGCTGTTTGATATACCTCTAACCCTTCTGTGGGGAGAATCAATAGAATCAGTTACAGCTCTAGACTTAATCTCATAAGATTTGGATTCTGTTCCTGGATTTTCTGATGCCTTCCTTCATGGGAAAGTCTCTTGATCTTTGAGTCACTCCCAGAAATCAGAAATACTATTGTAGGATTCATTCTCAAGAGGCTTGGAGATAAGTAGGTGGAAATGAATCTGTAAAAAGCAGATTTGTTACTCAGAAATTCATGGGCCTGACTGCTGTGTTAGGTTCTCTGTGCTTTAACAATTATTGAAGGAGGGCATTGATCATACACATTGAGAGCAAAGGTTGTGTTTTGATGAGCAAGCCCATTTTGCAACAGTAGGAATTTGAGAAAGTAGACTTGCAGAAGGCTGTAAGTATTGTCACCTACTGAACTGCCATATCAGAGCACCTGCGGATCTGTGCCGTCCTCTCCTGGGAAGATGCCACTTTATGTTCTACTCATGTTGCAACACGGCATCTTACTTACAGAGTTAGAGGCTCAAGGGAGCAAACAAGAATGGTAGGTCATCTGAAATATGGACAATAACAGTGATTTCATTTGTATCTGGGGAGATTCAAATTCAGTTGAGCTAAGAGTAGTAGTTGTTGTAGATATTGACAATGGCTCATTAAGAGCCGTGATGATGATTGAAAGACTTCTAATCCATCTCTCCCTGTGCTACAGCTGCCTAAATAGCTCAAATAATCAGCAGTTTTACTCTTTCATGTTGATAGATTTTGTGTGCTTTGTGTTGGCAAAAGAGGATAATTTGGAGTAAAATGATTTCTGGCACATAAAAGCAAATAAGGTGTAATTCTTTTTTCTGCATCACTGAAGCTAAAAAACACAGCTTTTTTCCATACAAACAGGGGACACCTGCCTGTTGTGAATTACAACCCCAAAACAAATAAATACAATTTGACAGTTAACCTTTTTTTTTTCCCCAATGAAAAGCACTCTACGCAAAAGACAATATTGATTATTTTACAATACTGAATTAATTCTGGCTGGGTTTAGCTATTTATGCATTTGCTGCTTTTTCTTTGTTGATTTATACAAATTGTATTCAGAAGGAATTCTTGAAAATTACTCTTAATGTGTCAACTAGTAATGTAACAGCTTTCATGTTGGCTCAAGAGAATGGCCCATCTGGTTAAAACCCTTCTTTCAGAGAATGAGGAAAGTCAGTTGTTGTGGTTTAGCCCCAGCCATTAAATAATAAACACCATGCAGCTGCTCTACTCACCCCTGCCTCCTTTAGTTTAATAACTAAAATAAAGTATTATACTAACAAGAATGAAAAGGAGTATTACCAAAAAAAAAAAAAAAAAAAAAAAGGTGGGGGGGAGGATGAAATGAAAACTGAGAAAAGACAAGTGAGGCACAGTGCAGTTGCTCACCATCTGCTGACTGATGCCTAAGCAGTGATCTGCCCCAGCCAGCTCCCCGCAGTTTATACATTGAGTGTAACATTCTGTGGTATGGAATATCCCTTTGCCTAGTTCAGGTCAGCTGTCCAGACCATGCACCCTCCACAGCTTCTTGTGCACTTTGTCAATGGCAGAGCATGAGAAACTGAAAAGTCCTTGACGTAGGATAAGCACTACTTAGCAACAACTAAACCATCAGTGTGTTATCAACATTATTCTCACACTATGTCCAAAACATAGCATTGAACCACCTACTAAAGAAAATTAACTCTCTCCCAACCAAAACCAAGACATAAGTGTCTGTGGGAAAACTTAGAGAAATAAGAGGTTTAGGCTGGATGTTAGGAAGAAAGTCTTCATAGAGAGAGTGAGTGCCCATTGGAATGGGCTGCCCGGGGAGGTGGTGGGGTTGCCATCACTGGAATTGTTTAGGAGGAAAATTGATGGCATGCTTGGTGCCATGGTTTAGTTGATTAGATGCTATTGGATGATGGATTGGACATCATGATCTTGAAGGTCTCTTCCAAACTGGTTTATTCTAGTCTCTTCTCTTCTATTCTGTTCTAAATAAAGGATATTTTGTGACCAGGAATAGGGATTTTGCTTCTAAAATGTCAGTTATAAAAGCATAATCCAATGGAGTTCCTTATTGCCAGTGCAGAGTAGCTTTACAAAGGGACCTGCATGAAGTGCAGAAATCCCCTTGAAATTCCTCAGGTGTCAGCTCAGTGCTTTAGAACCTGCCTTCTTTAAGTCATCTTGAAAAATGTCATCTAAAAAAGTCTCATATATAATGAAGTTATACACCGAGGAACTCTCCGAAATTCTGTACATTAATTGACCTAGCTTTAAAAACTAGGATGAACTCAATAGCAGAAAATGTGTCTGAAGTCTGTTTTAGTTTCTGGGAGGACCTTCTGCTCCTACACATCAATAGGTAAGCCCCAAATAAACAAGCAGAGGCAACAGGTTGGGGGATTCTGACTAGAAACATGTGTTTTAAAAATGGCTTCAGAGAGAAGAGCTTCTAACACAGCCTTGCCAACATGAGCTGCATCTGCTTTTCCAGACTGTTCCTTGCAGTATCAGAAGGATTAGTGGTAATGGTTACAAGGTATTGGCAGCTGCTAGTGCTTTTTTTCACTGGTGTGTATCCTAAGGGTAAATCTGTGTAATTCAGCTTTCGCTGACCTCTTCTCTGTACAAAAGCTTCACTGGTTCAAGCTACTTGTAGGAAAATCATAGGCAAAATAATCTTATTCAGGTAAAGATGGTGTGGACAGTCAGTTCATATTGCAACCCCTAATAATAATAATAATAATAAAAAAAAAAAAAGAAGGTGGTTTGTTAGCCTAAACCAGAGTCCTTGTAGTAATGGGATGAAAGCAATACTCCAGTTGTGCAGGCTGTAAGTGGAGTTGAATGTTTAGCACAAAGAAGCTCAAGTTCAAATCCTTTTTTAAAAATGAGAATTGCTGCAGAATTGTCATGGTCAATAATATACAGGAAAATCAATTTTAATAAATTCCCAAGATCAGATGAAAGGAGATTGTACCCAAGTACCAATATAAACACTCATGCTTTCTTTGTATTCACAGACATAGATGAATGTCAGTATGGCAATCTCTGTACAAACGGACGTTGTGAAAACATGGAGGGGTCTTTCAGATGTATTTGTGGCCAAGGTTTCAAACTCTCTGCATCAGAGAATCAGTGTGAAGGTAGGAAAAAATTAATTGAAATTCATAAGGTTACACTTACCTTTTAGATAATATTTTTCCTTCCCAGTATTCCTTTTAATGGAGAAATAACAAATGGACAATATTGAAGCTAAATAACCAATAATGTAAGAATAGATATTTCCATTTTATGGCTTTCATGGTCACATTGCAGATTTTGACCTTTCTGATAAAGCCAGTCAAGAGCACTTAGTAAGTTTTATATTACCAAGTTGAAATTTCTGCAAAATCATTGGTATTTTGGAGGTTGGAGGACAGTGACTTTTGCTGCCTTAATTATTTTTCTTTTCTTTTATGTGGGTTAGTGAAATCAAAAAACTGATGCTGCACCCTCTTGGTGCCCAGGAGGTAACACTGAGCTGATGCCTGCAATGGTGTTACTGCATTTCAAGTAGTACATTTAATAGAGAGTTTGGTGTCATGTTTCTTAGAAGAGCACAGGTACTTAAAAAGTGTCAGGGTCAGCACTTTTTCTACATCTAAAATTTTCATCAGGACTGCTCCAATGGAAAAGAATAGGTCTGAAGTCAGAGTGGGGTGCTCTGAGACAATGTAGAGTTATGTACAAGAGGTATGAATATACTTCTCCTTAGGGAGAGAGGACTTTTTGAAACTTGTTGAATGTGGGAGAATGATTCCAAGCTGTGGAAGCACACAGAAACTTGAACATTTCTTATCAGACAATGTTTTTTTCTTCTTTTCCCCCACCCCTGCCTAAATGTCTGTGTACAGCATCAAACATCTTCAGACTTCCAAGTGCTAAAAATAATGCAGTAAAACTAAATGACTGTTCATGTAAATTTGTCAGGAAGTTTGAAAGAAAACATCAGTATGAGTTAAGTGTCTTGAGTGAATTAAATGTGCAGTCCAGGACACACAGCAGACTGGTCTTGGGGAAAGTATGTAGACAAGGTTTGACTGCTTCCTCTGAGCCTTTCATGGAAAAGGGTCCTTGCCAAGCTGAGCTGGCATGTGCAAACTGTTCTTCTTAAAGTGCACCCTCCAAAGTAAGGACCTGTGCATGTGTCCAGATTCTTCATGCAGCCCCACAGATTTCCATGATCCTTAAATTAAAAGCTAATGCGGTCACAGGGGACTATTACTCACAAGGTCAGACTATGTAGCCATAACTTAAACCTCAAAAACTCATTGAGTAACTTTCTCCTGTTTGGGATGTATTTTCAGGAAGACATTCAGATGTGCCTAAATCCCAGAAATTACTAAGAACCTACTGTATCAATTGAATTATCATTCCTAAACAAGCCATTTATAAATAAGGGAGAAAGAACAGGCTTCCTAGCTCAAAGAAGACATGTGCTATGTTCTGAATTTAAAGGGCCACTCCCTTCCAATATCTTGATTTTTTTCATAGGAAAACTTAAGTTTGATATTCAAATCCATCTGTTAACCTCAGCTGACCCCAATTTATGAGAACTGAAGTGTTGAGGGAATTAGCAGTGATTGTGGAAACGAAGAGACATTTCGCCATACTTAGAGAATGAATACTCTAACAAGACAAGTATTTAAAAGAGCCTTAAGGTACAGTTTAATAGGGGAACAGCCTGTCAGTGTGCATCTAAAAACCACACCTTGTTAAAAGGTGGTGATCCTGCTGGAAAGTATTTTGTGGGTTTTGCTGACTCACTGGAGTGGCTGGCTTAGTACCTTAAAGGAAACAAAAGCAGCTCTCAGGCAGCATGTGTGTATTTGTGTGTCTCTGTGTACCCACTTGTACCTTGAGGGCTATATTGACGCTGCAAGAGAGAATGCTGAGTGCAGTCATCTCAAGGAAATCCAATCTGGAAATTCATGCATTGTTTCAACTCTCTCTCTCATTTGTTAATAAATAAGACCAGGAGAAAGTAGTACTGGATATTGACGCTCTGCTTTTTTCCCCCCCCAGGATTGGTTATTACACCATTTGATTAGCAATTGGTATTTTCAAATGTTTTATGTTCACTACAGATATAGATGAATGCCAGCACCTATCACTCTGTACAAATGGACGCTGCAGGAACACAGAAGGATCTTTCAGATGTATTTGTAGCCAAGGCTACACAATATCATCTAGTGGAGATCAGTGTGAAGGTAAGTTTGTGGACTTCAGCAACTGATTTATTTTCAATAAGATCTTGAGTATTTCAGTTATAGGCATGAACTCTTTTGAGAATGGGACAGAAAGATATGTTGCTTCTCCTTTACTGTCAGGCATTCACCAGTCCCCACCTACACAGATGCACATTTAATGAATTCTTAGAAATAGTCCTTGTCATCTTTCCATGTACAAGAAATCAGCACGTGTTTCCAACAGTGCGATTGGAAGAGCGTTTGACATTATTACCAAAAGTAATTAAGTCTTTCCAAACCTTGTTGCTCAAATTCTGACACAGAGGTTCTATATTACAAAAGCTCCTGCCAGCATACATTATTCACATGGGAACCTGCTAAGTTCAAACTTCTTCTCCAGCTGGTTTTGGGAGCCTGTAGCCAGCCACCACAATCCCACATGTGCACTGGCAGGACAAAATATGTATTATAAGATGAGCTCCAGGGGGATCTGTTGAAGCTCACAGCTTTCACTGTCTCAGAAGGCAGTCAACATACTAAGCTTGTAAAAACAAAAATAAGAGGTGAAAAACATACAGTAAATGCAAGGAGAGAAATATTGTGTTATAGAAAACAGAAACATTCTGTTATCTCTTAAGTAGGACAACTTGATTGCCCAGTAATTGAGAAACAGATTTTTTTTCTCATTAGTTATCTCAAGGCTACTCCCTCTTCTCCACTGTTATCCACACCACCTGATACAGTACGTCTGTTGCACTGCTCAGTTGTTATAGACATCACCTTGAGCTGAAAAAAATTGTGCCTCAGTTTCTTCCTTATTTCACCCTAGGGGGAAAAAACTCACAGTTAAGTTCTCACCATAGGTGTGGTATTAGCACCTAAAAGGTTTCCAGTCTCTGGTATGTCTTCTGTAGCTGGTGGTAACCATGGAAGACACAGCTTCTTACTGCTTTTCTACACATGCATATGTTAAAGGGTGTTAAAAACTACTGGCTGTCTCTCCAATTTTTCTGGAGATTCTTGTGCAGCCACCATAGGACCTGTCAAGACTTGTGTCAGAGAAAAGGAAGTTTGCATCCTATGCAGAAAATAATATATTTGATTAATTTTGACTGAATTTGGCCAAAGACACCTTGGTATTGTGAGACTTTACATTAACTCAGCAGAAGGCAGTTGCTAATTTTTTTTCTCATGCTCCTAGTGAAAATTAATTGCTGCTTTACATAAACAAACCACTACTTATTTCACAGAGGAAAATTATTAAAAAACATGCAGTTATCAAAAGATCACAACTCCATCAGCATTAAGCAGTTTTAGCTGCAATACCATTCATTTATTTAAGAAAGCTATCCTTATTTCTTACTTTTATCAAACAGATGAAACCCCAAGGATAGTTGCATTGTGATGTAGTGTAAGCTTTCCAGAGATAAGTGTAGAAATTAGGTCATGTTATCTTTTTTAATTACCATTCCAACACAGGAAAAAATTAGAATTCTATCAGCTAAAATCCATTCTTAAGAAATCAAAGTAATCAATGACAGTGGAAAAAGTCTTGGATAATTGTTTTTCAAAGGAAACTATCCACACTATAAGAGTAATAGACTCAGTGAATTACAGGGAAGGGCACTGTGGAGGCAGGGGAAACATGCTTATGAGATGCTTCTATTATTTGGCTCTCATTTTCTGTTTGTTTTTAAAACTTACAGGTACAGTCATCAAATATCTTGTGATCTTAACTATAACAAAACTATAATATCACTGAAGCATAGGGAGTTGCTGAGTTAAACCTGTACCCACAATAGCTGTGCTAAGTTTCCTCCATTGGGCTGCCTTTCAACCTTTTGAAAGACAATAGGGAAGAAAATAGGTGGAGACAAGGCCAGTGTCTTGTTCTTGAAATATATCATTACTTTGTGTTTAGTTTGTATCCTTAAACCTGTCCTGCTATGTGTCAGAACATGTATCCTGTGGATACATCTAGAGGCCTGAGGCTTGATGCTGGGAGCATCATGTATAGATAGGCGATTGCCTGCTAGACCCTGCATATCCTGCCTCTGAAGCTGAATTTATGGTTGTGCAGAAGCAGCTGTTCAACTTTGTGACCAAGCTGCTCAGCCTGTAAAATGGCTGTATTGCATTGCATGTACTGCATGAAAAAGTGACTGTTAGCACAGCGGTATGCACAATGTGAGCCCTATCCTACAAGCCTCATTCCCTCATGGTGGTTTTGTGAGTAATCTCTGCAGGTGTGTGTCCTGATGTGACACACGGTGTTTGGGCTTGCCCATATTCTGGGGATATCTGAGTCAGGTCACTTTGAGCTCAGGGATCTCCATGTAGTGGTCTAAACATGTGCAAAGATGGATATTGAAAAGCACAAATTTGCATTAATAGGCATTTTTTTGTATCTGTCTTCTAAAGGTACAGCTGCTTGGATTATCTTTTTAACTGCATTACTATAACACCACATTCATCATTAGAGCAGGGTAGAGAGTGATGTAACAATCTTTTATGATAGCTTTCATGAGAGATGCAGATGGCACATTAGACAAATTTTCTAGGAATGAATGACATACAAACTCAAATTTTAAAGCTCTTTAGAAAAAGAACAAATTTGATGTGAAAGAAAAATTAAAAGGACATTGTAAAGTGTAGTAAACCTGACTTCCACACATTCTTACTGTTATTAAATGTCCTTGTAGCTTTGAATGGCTACGTTAGTATTAAGGTGTCACTATGAAAAGTTTCATCAGTTTTTATGTCACCTAATAATTCATTTAAATTTTTATTTCAGATGTTGATGAATGCCTTCAGCACAGTGATATTTGCCATAGAGGAAACTGCATAAATACTGATGGGTCTTACAAGTGCACTTGTCCAGATGGTTTCCAGCAGATAGCAAACAGGGGATGTCAAGGTATGAAATAGCCATAAAAAAATACCTGGACCAATATTTTAAATATGCAAGTTTGTAAGCATGACTTGCAATTGACACAGATCATTCTGTGGAAGAGAAACTGGTTTTATTTATTGTTGGTGGTACCTTTTTTGCTCTTCTCATTTTATATTGCCATCTATAAATGTATGCTGAGAAAATATTTCACGAGGCTGAAATCTCCACCCTCACAACTTGGAAGAGAACTAAGAGAGATAGTGCTGCATTTTCCCAAGTCCTGTAAACATCTAGTTGGGTAGAAGCTTCTATGTTTGTGAATCAGTAATGAAAACAGAGCAGTATAGTTAGTATCAAGACACAGTAGATCACAGTAGATCACAGGATCACCGGATCACCAAGGTTGGAAGAGACCTCAAAGATCATCAAGTCCAACCTGCACCACAGACCCCATGTCTAAACCATGGCACCAAGTGCCACATCCAATCCCCTCTTGAACACCTCCAGGGATGGTGATTTCACCACCTCCCTGGGCAGCCCATTCCAATGATGAATGACTCTCTCCATGAAGAACTTTCTCCTCACCTCGAGCCTAAACCTCCCCTGGTGCAGCTTGAGACTGTGTCCTCTTGTTCTGGTGCTGGTTGCTAGAGAGAAGAGACCAACCCCTTCCTGGCTACAACCACCTTTCAGGTAGTTGTAGAGAGCAATGAGGTCTCCCCTGTGCCTTCTCTTCTCCAGGCTAAACAATCCCGGCTCCCTCAACCTCTCTTCATAGGGCATAAAACTCTCTCGGCTCTAAAATACTTGCATTACTATGTGAAGGATGGGTAAGGAGAAAGAGAATGTGTTATCTGAGGCTGAGTCAGCATTGCCAAACCCAAAAGAAATATTTCCCAGGTTTTAGTTCTGAACAATCCCAGTTCCACATTGGCACAATTCCCAGGCATGCCTCACAACTCCCCTTTGCCATACGTTTTTATGGGACAAGAATTGTGGTATTAAAGCTGGACAGTGGTAACATGTTTGTGCTTCAAGTGACTGGACTTTGCTTTGACTGCTCTCTCACACACAATTTAGACTTGAAGTGAGAGACTGTGTTCCAGCTTCTGCATTTGAAGATCTTGTACAACCAACAGCTAATTCCTTGTAAAAGTTTTGAGTGTTCGATGTGATTGATTTCCAAGTGACAAAATGTTGCATTTAACATACAGGATTGTTGTATTGGGCCTCAGTTCAGCAAATAAAAAGAGATGCAGTGATCACAGCCTATAAATCAATGTCAGCTTTGGTTAACTGTTCTTTCTGCTCCACTATGTAAAGTAGTAGTGTATAGGCTTCATGTTTTAAATGGATAAATGTAACAAAGCTGAAAGCACTTGTGAGTCAGATAGAGGACAGATAGTACAGACAGTGTCTTCAACAGAAAAATGTGTATGAAGAAATAATTTCATTTATTTGGAAATAATTTCAAGTAAGAGCATACGCCTGAGAAAGAAGACCACCAACACCAAAAAATAGCAACTTGCTGCAGAGGGGACTGAAGCTGCTTGAGAAATAGCCAGATCAATATGAAAACAAATGGAAGGAAGGAGGAGTTGATACAGTGAATACAGACAAGCGAGAATATCAGAGCTAGACGCAGCAAAAGAACATAAAGGGCTAACTTTGGCTAGCAGAATTGAAGTATGGTTAGGCTTATTTTACTCTGTTGACTACTTACTAAGCTGTTACAGGATGCAGTAGGGGAATTTCTATTTGCCAAAATAGAAATCTTTAGTATATGTTCTTGTATTTTGTACTGGACAAAAGTAGCAATATATGTATCATAAATGATGACTTATTTACATTTCATAGAATCATAGAATGCACTGGGTTGAAAGAGACCTCTAGAGGTCATCTAGTCTAACCCCTGTGCAGTAAGCAGGGACATCCGCAACTAGATCAGGTTGCTCAGAGCCCCATCAAGCCTGACCTGTCTCCAGGAATGGGGCCTCTACCTCCCTGGGTGACTTTTTCCAGTGTTCATCCTCATCCTAAGATCCGATCTAAATCTACCTGTCTCTAGCTTAAAACCATTACCCCTTGTCCTGCTGCTGCATGCCTTTGTAAATAGTCCCTCCCCAGCTTTCTGGTAGGCATTTCTTGTTGTACATTTCAACAGTAGGGTGAAACATTTATAAATGACTGAAAGTTAGTTTTATCATAGTTCTGTGGTAGCATGGAAAAAAGCATAACATTTTGGAGAGAATTGACCTGGAGAGATTAAGGGCATGGTAAATGATCCAGATGATAGGCCACTAATGCAGAGTAGTGTTGATTCTATGGTATACTTGATATGAGCAAACAATATGTTGCAATATTTCCAATTCTGTGCTGAAGAAAGAATCTCAGTTGTGCTTGTAGGATAGTGGATTTCCTTCGGAGACACAGTCACTGAGAAGGATTTTGGGGGTCAGAGAATGCCAGCTGTTTATGAGCTTCCAGCACAGCCTCATGGCCAGTAGGATGAATCCACTCCCCAGAAATTTGAAAAATCAGTGTCCAGCAGGAGTGAGCAAGGTTTGCTTACCTCTATTTCACACTGATACAATTGCTCTTGGCACATTGTTGTACACAGACATTTTGATGCCTACAATTCAAAGTGAGTGCTGATCAGCTAAGGAGGATCAGAGATTAACCCAAAAGAGCTGATGGCCTATGGGAGAAAGAATCAAATGCTTTTAAACTGTTTATTTTGTTGAAGAAAAGTGAGAGGTGACTCAATCGTAGTCTTACTACATTCAAAGGAAACTATAATTGAAAGTAGAGAGCTATAAGAGCAAAACTGAATAGATTCCAAAAGGTGAGTAAATGTGCAGTTTGCTCTTTCAGCTGAGCTATACTCTGGTTCCCTAACATGGTTAATTTTGTTTCCTGTCTTTTAATACATCATTCTGCCTTGTATAATCAGTTGTTTGGTTTCCAGTATTTTTCTGGTAGCTTTGAGACACTGACATATTAGTCTTGAGAACAGTGTGGGTCCAGAGAAGGTACCATACTGTCCTTGTCATCACAGATCTTCCATCTTACTGGCTTTTGGAGAGCTTCAGGAACTATGTCACTGGTCTGCATTTCCTCTGAATTCAGAGAAAACTTTATACATGTAGGTGTTGTGTGAAGTGCAGCACACTTGTCTTTTCCCTGTGCACCTCATACAGATTCATGGATTGCATCAGCTTGGAAAGGACCCTCAAAGGTCATCTTGTCCAACTCCCCTGCAGTCAGCAGGTATGCCTCCATTTAGCCCAGGCTGCCCAGGGCCACATCAAGTGTGATCTTGAGTATCTCCAGGGACAGGGCCTCAAACATATCCCTGGGCAGCCTGTTCCAGTATTTCACTGCCCTCATTGTGAAGAACTTCCTCCTTATGTCCAGCCTAAATCTACCCTGCTCCGGTTTAAAACCATTGTCCCTTGTCCTATTGCTACAAGCCCTTCTAAGCAGTCTTTCCACAGCCTTTCTATAGGTCCTCTCCAGATATTGAAATGTAGCTGTAAGGTTTCCCCATAGCCATCTATTCTCCAGGCTGAACAGCCTCAATTCTTTCAGCCTGTCTTCACAGGAAAGGTGTTCCAGTTGTCTTTGTGGCCCTTCTGGACCCACTCCAGCAGGCCAATGTCTTTCTTGTGTTGGACACAGTACACTAGGTGAGGTCTCACCAGACCAGAGTGGCAAAATCACTTGACCTTTGGCAATTTGGCCTTCTGTGCTGCAAGTGGCTCATGTCCATCTTCTCATCCACTATTAACACCCAAGTCCTTTTCTGCAGAGCTGCTCTCAAATTCATCATCACCAGGACCTTGCACTTTGCCTTATTGAACCTCACGAGATTCTCCTCAGCCTACCTCTCCAGCCCCAAATCCTGCCTTCCCACAAGCTGCCTCTGTCCTTTCTTCACATGTGCTGTGACTTCATGACACCAGACTGCAAGGTTTACACACAGGATAGAAATAGTCTGGATCTAAAGAAAATTCTGCAATGGATGCCATGGATCTTGAAATGATGGTGTTGAAATAATATCTCTAGTCTACAAAATTTCTGTCATCCCCCATTTTATAGGGTTGTGACTGCCCAGAATCAAAGCAACAAAAGGCACAGTTAAGAATAACAAAACTTTACAGCTGTGATGATGGATGAATGAGCCACTTCTGAAAGTTTTAATTGTAAATTTGTGTTTGATCTCAGCATGATGCTGAAAATTTCTCAATGGGTTTTTGTAAAGCAAAATGCAAAAGTACAGTTACAATGTGACTGGCAAGTCATGTCAAAGTGGTGCCTCCTCGGTGAATGAATGCAGTCCTTTTGTTATTCAGATGAGCCACCACTCAGAAAAAATAGTGTCTGAAAGGTAATGTTTTAAAAAAAAGTTTGAAAAGAAAACAAAAGAAAACAAACCCAGTTAGAACAGACTCCTATAGCAACATTTTTGGACCATTCCCCACCAGGGAAAAAAAATAAAAATATTTGGTTTTAAATTATATAAAATTAGCCTACTGGGAAAGATGCTACTCCAGACCTCCTGGTAACACATGGAGCCAGATGCTCGAGTAGACCAGCACACAACAGTCAAAACACAGTGAGACAGAGCCATCTGAGAATTCCCCTAATGGAGAAGAAATGTTGGCTAGTATGGAGCTTATACTGATACCTAAAAAATTGCTCTCATCTGCTCATCCTCATCACAGAGTGAGAGTGTGACACAGCAGGACACACTGATGCTTATACAGAATGTAAGAATCATCCCTGAGAATTTGTTTACTCTGAAAAATGAGTCCCTTTTACATAGCTATTTACATAGGTGGTAGAAATAAAAGCTGCTTTTAAAAGTGATTAAACTTAAAGATATGATGATTTGCAAAGCCATCAATGTCTCTGTGTTTTCAGATATCAATGAATGTGAGAGATCTGACCTCTGTTCACCACACGGGGAGTGTCTAAACACGGATGGTTCCTACCAGTGCATCTGTGAGCGGGGATTTTCTGTGTCTACAGATGGCCGAACATGTGAAGGTGAGACAAGTTACAGTATTGCATTCCCATTGATTCACTGTTATTAGTTGGGGGAGAAAAGTGGTCTGGTTTGGTGTCTAATACCCCCAAATAACTATTAAATCCATAATCTGCCACCTAAAGGCCCTTTGTTCTGTTTTTCATTAATGCACCATGTGCTGTGTTGCTGTTTGAACAGTAAGAAGAATCACAGGAACTGTATAAATTGGACAGCACAAAGGTAGTTAACAAGCTGTGGCTTACTTTTCCTGAGTTTTAAAAATTTCACTATGGTACTTGGATTGTGTTTTTCTTGGTGAAAAGGCAGGAATGCTAACTGAACTGTGGGAAGTTATGGTAAAGGAGGGAGTGATACTCTTACATTCAGGTATATGAAAACAGTGGGCATCTGTAATAATATAGAAATTTATTCAGAGATGGGAAATTATTTCCATCTTATAGCAAGAGAGGAAGTCCAACCCCACTGCCAGAGCTGTCAAGACTTTGTTGTTGTTAACAAAATATGCAGATGAATCATCCCTACAGCAGAAGTAATTCCAGGGAGAAATTGTAGTAAAATGCTATCTGCGATAGAACTTCAGGCACTTTGAAATGGCCCAGATGGAATGATTAACAGTAATTCATCTTTACAGTGCTAAAGCCAGATTATTAAGTGTATGCAAGCAAACCTAAACAGGTATTCTTTATAAAAGGTTGTAAAAGCTGCTTCAGTAATAACACTGGTGAGAAACATCGAGCAGGAGCCTAGAATGTAGGTATAAGTATGGTTTATTGGTTATAGATGAGAATATACCCTGTTGCTAATGGAGTGCACACACTTGCTAGTGATTCTACTCTCATGCACTGAATTTAAGACAGGTGACATGCTCGATGATACCAGGAATGCTTTTGTGTAGTCCGTGCTGTTGCCAGAGGAAAAAAAAATCCTCTAGTGGGATGAAGAATGGCTGTTCTTATGGATAGGAGGATTGTTTGAGACAAGCTTTGTGGGAAAAATTCAGAAGGGGAAGAAGTTACATGGTAGTAGTTCAACAGAATGCATGCAGATAAGGACTGAGCAGATGATAGCTCACTGGCAAAACCTATGACTAGCAAATCCGAGAAGTAAATAAGCTGCTCCCTCCAGAGTTACAGGCCAGTAAATCCCAATGTGATTGGTTTTCATGGGCCAGCTCTTCTCATAGCTCACTTGGTGATAGTGAAAATGTTCTTCTTTCAGTACAAGAGATATATTGAAACTTCTGACTGTTGCATTTACTCCCTTTACTTTTATCAGAGGAAAAGCATCATAACAGCCTTATTACTTGAGGCAGCATATAACTTGCCATAGAGTTAGTAATACAACAGCTAATGAAATACACTGCTGGCAAGAATAGTTATGCTGATATAAGGGAATAAGTGTTGTATAGTTAGATATAGTGTGACATCAAACATGCTATTTGTGTTTTGATTATTATTGATAACAAAAAAAGAATTCTGCAGTATTTTTTGGTGCTTTTTTCTTGGTAAATCCTTACTTTATTTTGTAATCATGGCTTAAGTTTAAAAGAAACGTTCTGTTACTGCCAAGATAAAAGACTAGTCAAGGAGGCTAGAAAGAATGAATCTGAATAACTCCAGTGACTGATGGGCAGGACAGTGTTTTACCATTTCAGTTAATGAAGATAATTTCAAAGCACGTTCACGGAGCCTTTTGGCATCGTGTATACATGTCGTGCAGTATTGAGGAAGGATATGGTTAAAAATCTCTGCAAGAAAACTAGTAGCAGGTGTTTTGCCTCACTATTGAGCATAGCTAGGGAAAAAAAATGAAAGTGGTCAGAGAAGAATGCAGCCTGCTCTTTAGTAGAAACCAAACTCTTTATTCCAAAGTAAAGTTAGAAGAAATCGAATTAATCTTGTGAAATCAAACTCTCAGAATTTAAACAAAGCAAAACAAAAAAAAGACAGAACTGAATAGAAACACACCTTTTAAACAGAGATTTTAGGAGTTGTACCAGAAACAATGAGCCCCTCTATCTGGGTCTCTGACAGTTAATAAAGCATCACATTTCCTTCCCAGGGAAGGGTTACTGTCACATATGATGAAGAAGTACAAAGTTAATCTCCATTGGAACAAAAAATACAAACTTTAACTAAATAGAAAAAGATGAAATCACAAGATCTTATTTCCAGGATTGTGAGTGGTTTTGGAACTTTTTTGATGAAGAATAAAACGAGAAGTACAAAACCATCTGAGCATGCTTCACAAGTAATTGGTGCTGTGTATGGAATACAGATCAGACTTTATGTTCGGCAGTTGGAAAAGTATTTTAATAACTTGGCAAAGCAAGGGTACTTCTAGTCTTCTGCGCAGCAGCACTCCTTTTCTGCCACAATTATTTTATCTTTTGTGTCATTTTAATAAAAACAGTTCTAGAATTGAAAACAAGAGTTTGAATGGAGGACTGACAGCATCAGTGTTAATATTTGTAGCAGTGTCAGCTTCATGCGAAAAAGCAAGACAAAACAAAGGGACTAAAAGCAAAAGGAACATGTGACATTCCAGTTACTGAGAAAGGATGTGGCTTCCAGTCTCAAGACCTACTGTTCTTTACACTAGATGCCTCTGTGAATTTACTTCTGGTTGAGTGAGAGTAACTGTTTCTACCATCGGAGAAAGAACCTGAGGAAATTCTGCTGGATTCAGATGCCTCTCTGTACCTGGGGAACAGATTTTCCATATCTCCAGACTTTTTTTTTTTTAGAAGTCAGAAACAACAACATAAAACATTTAAGAACCTCTTGTGGTTCAGTTCTGGTATGGAGTTTTTTTGACCATTGGCCAACATAAACCGAACAGCTGTGGAGACTCTGCCTTCTTCCATGGTGTAGACAAACTTTTGTTGTAGCAGTGACATTCCACTGCTGCCTGGCCCCAGGCTCAGCAATTTGCCTGAGCCAAGCTCTCTGAACAGAAGGCTCTCGGAGTGCTCCCTAGCTTCATGTCAACCTCTCTGGGCTGCTAGTCAACTTGGCAAATGCTCAAGTTAGAGGTTCTCTAATGCTTAAGTGAATACCCTACCAGAAGTGCCTCTTCTATCCCCATGTCCAATCTCATTTGTCTCTCAGAGGCTCCCTCACTTTTCCCTTTGCCCCAAGCCCTGAGCTTCACTGCCTGCCTCAAATAATAATTCACAAATCTGTGCACAAAGATGCTACATTTTCCATCATTTAAGATGACTGCATACCTTAAGTCTGAAAATCAGGGAGACAGCAAAGCTGTGAATAATGTATGTTGTCTCTGCTACCAAAGACATTTAAAGAGAGTAGGTATTTGTTGTGATTGCATGTTACAGACATAATTCTGCCCACATTTAGGAAAGACGAGCAGGGAAAAAGGTATGGTAAATGTAGAACTGCCTTTGGTGCAGAGTGTTATCTGTTGTATGAAGTAAATTTTATGCAATAGACAATTCCACAGCTTCACCAATTAAGAAAGCTCAGGCTTCTGCCAAACATAGACTCAAGTATGCAACTGCAGAGTGTTCCCCTGTGAGCTACCTTCATATTTCACAGTGAGTAATCACACACTTCACCAGTGTTCTCACATTTGCTTGCAGAGGTGTTTTAGGAGACCGGTTACTTCTTATCTCAATGCCAGCTAGCAAAGTGAGAACACAAAGGGAGAAAAAAGAATTTCTTACCCATGTCATTGCAATGTTGAAGTGACCATCCAGCATGGTTGCCTCTAGATAGCCAAAGTCTCTATTCAAATATGCACTTTTCTGATTTTCTCATGACAGTGTTTTTTATGTATGGTGTCATGGGTGGCCCTGGAAGTCTCAAAGTCAGAGCTCTGTATAGCCCTAAGACTGTAAAGCACTGTCTTAGGAAACAGTTCCTCTTCCAGAGACTTTGCCATGTAAGTAGATTTCAGTGAGATTCCAATATCACGTCTGAGGTTAAGTATGCCTTCATCTTGTTCAGGTTGGCAGAAAACAGGAACATGGTGTTGAGTTGAATAGGAATGCGTTTGAGCGCACACATGTTTTGCCTTTCTTTAGATCCTGATGATGTTAGATCAAAGGACTTTTGATTAAAGCAGGCAGCACTGAGTCATGAATTCTGAAACAGGTTGTAATTACAGGGAATTGCTTTAGTCGTTGTGCAGATAAAGAATATATTAGTTTCATATTTAGTTTTTCTCCTTGCTTTGTCTCTATACAGCAACAGGATCGCCAATTACAAGCCTCATGCATTACAGGGTGATTAAAGAAACAAATGCCCTTTCCATCTGTAAAGCAGGAGTTCTTTTAGTGAGCGGTCTAGAAAAGGAAAAATATTTGGTGCTTAGACCTTCTCTTTGATGTCCCATACACTGAAATATCCAGTCCTGTTCAGACTCTGTGCTTTTTAACAACAAAACCATCTTCTGTGCCTGTATTATATACTAAATTAGGAGACTTGCTACAATCACAGGTTTTGTTTCTGCAGATTTTTAGTCAGTGACCTTAGTTTACCTTTGGAGAACCAGCTGCACAATCCCTTTGGGTGCTGCCTTTAACATATGGAGTAAGAGAAATATTGTAATTTAGGTAATTCCAAAATCCCCAATTGTAGGTTCTTCTGTCTAGGATTTTAACTGAACAACACCTCCTGTGGCTCAGGAACTCTTATTATTAAACTATAGTTGGCCACTGAAAATAAAACACTGCATTATTGTCTGTTGGCTTACATTTCTGTCTGCCAATCCACTATAGTTTACTCACATTGAATTACTTTTCTTAACAGGGTGTCCAAATAAGAGATAAGAGTATTCAGATTTTTTTTTTGACCGGATATGTGAAAGTCTGTTGATCACATGGCACTAAATATTAAAATACGTTATGCAGGTGTAGTGCACAGCAGCAAGAGGGAGGGACCAGAAAAATACAACCATAAATTTGTATCTTCTTCCTCCTAGTAACTCCATATGCATCTATGCAGTCATTATGGTGACAGGAAAAGAAGAGTATCAAAGATAATACTTGACTTTTCACCTGCGAGAGTGTCCTCAATAGAGATGTGTTGCTTGTTGGTGAATTAATTCTGCTAGAGAGGGATTGTGGTAGACTTCAACAAATTCAGTATGCAGAAACCACCCATTTTTTCATACTCATGGTCCTTAAGAATAGGCACACTAGCTATTATATTCTTTGACAAATTCAGATAACCTTTTATAAGATGCCTTCAGCACTTTTCCTTCATTTGATAAATCACTATATAGAGACCCTTAAAACCTTTGTTGACAAATCCAACCAAATAAATTATTCTGCAAGTAATATTTTTACAATAATTAGTTATATGTGTCTCCTAGGTTTCGATGTACACAAGACATAGAGGTTTTATGCTGATTTTGTATTTTAGCTGAAGGTTGTTGGATCATTTCAGTAAAAGAGGTGAATTTTCTGTCACTTAAGCACCCTAAAGTGAAATTAGATGCTTTTCTGAAAAAGATGTTAAAATTCCAGAGTTTACTCCATTGGTGAATAAACTGCCAGGCAGTTTTTAATCTATTTAAGAGGTTGTAGATAGTCTCTTCTGGCCTTCAAGTCCATATGTGATTCTACACCTGTTCAAAGCCCAAGCAGAGCACATAGGAAAAAATTATCTTCAATACCTCCATGCATACAGAAGCGTGTGTGAATGAATCTGAGCAGTTAGGGGGCAGGAAGGCAGAATAACAGGTAACTTGTGTGGAGGGTAATGACATGCTGCTTCATGGCTTGGGGAGCTGTGACCATGTGACTGTTTTAAGAGCAGGAATTCCCTTTGGGCTGAGCATAATACACAATTTGGAGTTAAAATATCCTTGCTGGGTGAACACTGTTAGGAGAAGAATGAGGTGCATCTTTGCTGGCTTTTCTAGGCCTTTGTTTGACACAGCTGTAAGAGCTAAAGGAGTAGACAGGACTACACTGAGCCCTACTCTCCTTTCAGAAAGACACCAAGCAGCAGTGCTGCTCATCTGTTCAGAGAAGTCCTCTCTCTGTGGCAGTGCAGGATACAATCCCACCAACTCAGTGGGTGCCTATGGCTCTCACTGGAGGTAGGCACCATCACAGAAAGGTCCACTCTAATGCACAGAAATAAAAATAGTAGGTAGTACCCGGATAAATCAAAAGCAAATCTTTCCTATTTAAAATGTAATTACCTCTGAGGAAGTCAATTCCAAGTGGACAGCAACCTTACTCAACACCCATAGTGGTTTCTAGGAAAGAAATATAGCAATAATTTCTCTGCTTCAAACTGCAGAGGAATTTAAAAGGCAGAAGGTACTAATCCTAGTATCCTGGCAGGTTCCAAGTTTCAGTTTATTTTGTTCCTCCTGAAAAACACACCATGACATCTTTAATGACCACAGATGGCCAGAGCCTTGGATTTAAGTCTTACTTTGGGTGACAATAAAAACAATGCATTCCTAGTACTTGCAATATGCTTACAAAAATAAACCACGTTCTGCCACAATCAGCCCTGCTTCATTATAGTTTGTTGGGCAGCTGTGTCAAAGAATAGGCTTAGTCACTCTTACTTGTAACACTAGCAAACCACAAAAGGGAACTACAAATGAAAAGGCCAGTACAGAAAGCATGCAGGCATTGTGATTACTTTACTGACCTGATTGAGAATATTCATGTGTGTAAATTTACAAGATTAAAGACACAAGGCTCAGTACATAAACATTTACCACTAATCATGAAATTCTCTTCTATGTCAAGAGCCAGGTCTGTGCAGCACTTTCTGCACAATGGATGCAGCCCTACCCTTGAACTCTTCTTGTAGGCATAGTGGGTTCAGTTTCACACACATTGTTGACTGTCCAATGCGACTACACTGGCAGAAGCTGTAAGTCAGCCAAAGAGATGGTTATGTTTAAGTTACAACTTGCTCTGTGGTATGCAGCATCACACCACAATTGGCAGGTTTGGTGATACAGATGGGAAACAGTTGGCCAAAACTGTTGTCTGACATAAGCCATTTCTGGCAAAGTAAATATTGAAACAATTTTTTATATTGGACATGTGCTTACACATCTTGTCCTTTGTGTTTTCTTTCCCAGTGTATAGAGAGATGTTGCTGCGTCTGTTTGGCCCATATGTTTTGCTGCGTGCTTCACGAATGCCTGCCTTTTACTGTCACATACCCTCTCTGATGTTAAAATTCTTTCTTGTAGATGCTGATGAATGTGCCAATGGCACAATATGTGGCAATCATGGGTTCTGTGAAAACATGGATGGCTCTTACCGCTGCCTCTGTTACCAAGGGTATCAGGACACACAGGATGGGCAAGGTTGTACAGGTGAGTTCTTAGGTGCAAGTAGTCATTTCTACAAGGTTCTGGTAAGCAAGAAGCAGCATATAAGCAAACTGCATTTCTTCACAAGAACATTTTTGCTTTTCATCATTTTTTGTTGAAGTTGTATCACTTACCAGTAAAATAAGTTTGAGTTGTGTGTTACTTGCTGAACTTGATGCCAGAAGGAAACTCAACTGTGTGTCTGTTTAATGAGAGTCTGTTAGGATTGAATGGAAATCAACAGCAAATAAGTTTTGCCTCTCATTTTATCTCTCTAAAAGAAAACAAAACCCTGCATGCCAGACTATTTACAAATTAGAATAGAATAGAATAGAATAGAACAGAATAGACCAGACCAGACCAGACCAGACCAGGTTGGAAGAGACCTTTAAGATCATCGAGTCCAACCCATCACCCAACACCATTTAATCAACTAAACCATGACACCAAGCACCCCATCCAGTCTCTTCCTAAACAACTCCAGTGATGGTGACTCCACCACCTCCCTGGGCAGCACATTCCAATGGCCAATCACTCTTTATATGAAGAACTTATTCCTAACCTCCAGCCTAAACCTCCCCTGGCACAGCTTGAGACTGTGTCCTCTTGTTCTGGTGCTGGTTGCCTGGGAGAAGAGACCAGCCCCCACCTAGCTACAACCTCCCTTCAGGTAGTTGTAGACAGCAATAAGGTCTCCCCTGAGCCTCCTCTTCTCCAAGCTAAGCAACCCCAGCTCCCTCAGCCTCTCCTCATAGGGCTTGTGCTCCAAACCCCTCCCAAGCTTTGTTGCCCTTCTCTGGACATGTTCCAGCAAGTCAACATCTTTCCTAAACTGAGGGGCCCAGAAATGCACACAGGACTCAAGGTGTGGCCTAACCAGTGCTGAGTACAGGGGCAGAATGACCTCCCTGCTCCTACTGGCCACACTGTTCCTGATCCAAGCCAGGATGCCACTGGCCTTCTTGGCCACCTGGGCACACTGCTGCCTCATGTTCAACCAGTACCCCCAGCTCCCTTTCTGCAAATCATAATAGGATTTAATACTTCAGCCCATTTAAACACATCTGTTTAGTCTATTAGCTGCGGGACCACAACTTTGGGTTACCCCCTACAGGAAATAATGTCTGGCATGTGGTACAGCCAGTCTGACTTTGGTGGCATACCTCCCTAGACACATCCTATTTGAACAGATTTTAATGCTGGCTTTGAACTCCAGGAAAGACACCTATCACCATGAAAAGATGTGAGATTTTTGTAGCTGTGTAAATGCTGCACACTTCTTTTGTGAGTAACAGGTTTCCAGATCTGCTGTTAAAAGTGATGGTTGGACCTGAAAACTGACTGAGGCAGCACAAATTTCCAATATAAAATTAACACCAGTTCAAGAACAGGTATTCATTAAGCAATTTCTTCAAGGCAGATTCAGGATGAAACACATGTACTGGGAACAGAGATCTAAATGGAGTACCAAACAGAAAGGAGGAGTTAAAATTAGAGTTTCTAATATATTAGAGTTTTCTAATCTATTAAATAGTTTTATGGCTAAATTCTTTATGCCACTTGGCATTTACTTTGCAACATACCAATGTGTATTTTTTGCACATAGTGACTTTTCACAGATGAAAACAAACAAAGCAAAGAAAGACAGGAAAAAAGAAAAAGGGAGGAAAAGCACAAGTGTTACTCTGAAATAGAATTGAATTTTGACTTAGCAGTGAAGTGATTCTGCACCATAAAATAATGCCTTTTATATTTTTTTCTTGTATACACTGTATAATATAAAATACTCTTATGTATCAGTTATCTACCAAAACAGCTTTAGGAGAAAGTAAAACTCTTTAGTTCCTGGCCAGGCAAGGAATCGTATGATAAGGATCAATCAATAAAGATGAAGAAAAATGTAAGGATTTTAAAAGTGCAGAGCAAACAGTAAATTAAAGTGCATATTAATATTAATATACACAAACATCAGCATTCAGTCATATGACTGTTTTTTCATTCTTGCTAAGTAAGAGTTAAAAAGGATAAAATGTCTCACAAGTTATACTTTAGACCACACTCAATTATAGATGTTTCTGAATTGTGATACATGAATTACAGTATTCAGATGCTGTAATTAATAGATGAAGTAGATTGTCAAATACGAACTTTAACAACCAAAAAGAAGATAAAGTGATCCTGACAGTACTTGGTGCAACCCTTGCTTAAAAAGACAACAACTCTTCCATCAACCAAAAAAGCATTTCAGGGTAGACTAGTTATCAGGCTAGAAGTATGTGGGATTTTGGGGAGAGGAGATTTGCAGTGTTTGGCAGGGACTCCCTTTGTGACCTGAGCATAACCCTTGGGAGTTCCAGAGCAGCCTATGAGGCTGTGCATACAACATTCACATGGTAGGAGTGGGGCTGAGGAATTTACTTTTCAGTGGATGTTTGCAAGGAAAATAGGATTTTGAGAAGAAAGGGGAATTATTTTTTCATAGTGCTTTCTGAATCACACTGAAACCTGCTCATTTTGCTCCTTGAGTTCACTGGAATTTTGATAACAAAGAAAATAATTGAGCCTGAATCTTATGTGCCAAGAAGAGCATACAAATAAAAGCAAATGTTTAAAAATTAGATATTCATACCACCCTAAAAAAATAAAAAAGAAAAAGAACTCCAATGTCAAAAGCAGTGACTGACTATTTATGAATCCACTTAGCTATCGGTGAGTTTTTAAACCTTCCTCAGAGATCACATCTATAATCTGGCAGACAATATTGGCACAGATACAGCAGATAAAAGAACTGACTAATGGGTCTGAGTTGATTTATGTTTTGGATTTTTTCCCCAGATGTGAATGAATGTGAAATGCTGAGTGGAGTCTGTGGTGAAGCTCTCTGTGAAAATGTCGATGGTTCTTTCCTGTGCCTGTGCTCTGATGAGAACCAGGAATATGATCCAATGACCGGACAGTGTCGCTTCCGTACCTCACCAGGTAAAATGCCAGCAGATTTTTGTGTGCTTGGCATTATTTCCACTGCATATGTAACCAATTGAAAGGTAAAGTCCACTTAAATGCTGGTATTGCATTGGCTACAGCAGAAAAATTTTAAACTTTGCTGTTTTGAAAGTGTGTGCTTGAGAGGAGACATTTCTAGGGCAGAGTACGTTACAGAAACACCTTCTAGATTTTATATGTCAACAGGCTTGGCAGTAATAATGAAGAGTAACTACAGTTAAGAGTAAACAATCACTTGTTTGCTGTACTCTCTAACAACAAAATGTGATATGGAATTAAGTCTGTGGCCCGAAAGGTTTCATTTTTTGTCCACATTTTTGCAAACATCCATTTGTCTGCTCAGACAATGCTTAAAGGAGCATGTAGTTAAAGCCTAAATGTGTATATAACAGTGTCCTCTAAGCATTATTTAGTACAAACACAATTCCTCAGAAAAAGTAGTTGGGAAAGCGAAAAAACAAACCACTGAATTGTTGTCAGTCTGAGTGCCTTTTTTGCTCCATCTTGTCTGTCTTGCCCTGCTGGTTTTGATAGTCCATTGCACTGGATTTGTGTGTGTTGTCAGTTGTTTTGGGTGTTGCAAATACTACTAGAAATACACTCATTAGGATTGCGTTTAGAATTCTTAAAGTTACCTCCATACTTCTGCACTGATCCAATTTGGAGAAAGGAAAGGATAACCACACAGAGCAACAGAGTACAAGGAACAAAGGGATTTACTTGCGCAGCTCTTTTTTTTTTTCCCCCTCCATAATGCAATGCTTGATATTTTTGTTAGCTTGTTTGTACACTGCAGGCTGATCTAACCGGCTCTTAGTGACAGGATGCAGACTCTACAGCCTACAAGACTGTGGCTGTTTCCTCCTATCAGAGAAAACAGTCTTGTAAACAGACTTGAAATATCTGTGACCTAATTGTAACAAGTATTTAGATCACTGAATGTAGCACTCAGCAGTATTTAAGAAGTTGCCTGTGAAGTATCATTAATAGCTCACTGATAAACCTAAACCTTGGCAAAATCTTGTGAGAAAGATTCAGGCTTACAGGGACTTGGTTTTGAAGGAGGAATGAAAGAAATTAAGATGACTGAGGCAGCAGAGCAATACCCAAGTGTACTGCCTTCGTGCCTTTTTGCAAGGAAAAATACTGCAATACCTTTCCACCCTGAAGCAGCTTAGCTTACATACCTTCTGATCACAGCTGAAGTAGCAGCATTTCAATTTATTCTGTAAATGTATGGAATAAGATTATTTATATTACCCAGATTTGCAGGAGATGCAAATGCCATCATTGTTTTGGTATTGCGAGGAGGTAGTATATGAAAGAATTCAGTTGCTAGTCAAAACAAAACCAAAGCTAAGGAAGTTAGCAAAGGACCTGAGCCTGTGTAAAATGAAGTCAAAGTCCAGGGAGCATACAGAGACATACCCAAATATAACTTTGGGGAGGGAGGAGATGAAAAACCCCATGTGACCAATTGCACTGTCAATAAATACTCCTCTGCCATTACTAACTCCATTTTGTTCTTACTAGTGAACATAGCTTTATTGTGATCAGTTTGGAAAGAAGCAATTCTTCCTTCCCCTACAGCCTTCCCTGGACCCTAATAAAGGAATAAAATGCACCTAATTTTTATTTCTTCTCTAATAAGATCATAATGAGGAAGATCTGATACTGGAGACCAGAATACATACAAATTAGGATCCAGTGAGATGTACTTTATACTGTGTGCTCTTGAACAAGGCAGTGGCAGTACTAGTACTGGCACTCGTTGCTATAGAAACCAACTCTCTCCAGCTCTTCTGCAAGGTAGTGGAGACTGAGCCGTGCCTCCTTGAGCTTTATCAGGGCACTCCCATCCTCACACCATCTGCAAAATGCCAGGTCCTGCACTTGGGTCACAGCAACCCCAAGCAACACTACAGGCTTGGGGAAGTGTGGCTGGGAAGATGTCTGGTAGAAAGGGACCTGGGGTTTCTGATCAACAAGCAACTGAACACAAGCAGTGTGTTCAGGTGGCCAAGAAAGCCAATGGCATCCTGGCTTATATCAGACATGCTGTGTACAGCAGGAGTAGAGAGGTGATCGTTCCCTTGTACTCAGCTCTGGTGAGACCACACCTCGAGTATCGTGTCAAGTTTTGGGCACCTGGAAGTGCTGGAGCAAGTGTAGAGAAGGGCAATGAAGTGGTGAAGGGCCTGGAGAATAAATCTTATGAGGAGCGACTGACAGAGCTGGGGCTGTTTGGTTTCACAGAGAGGAGGCTGAGGGGAGACCTCATTGCTCTCTGCAATTACCTGAAAGACATTGTAAGAGAGACTGGTGTTGGCCTCTTCTCACAGGCAATTAGTGATAGAACAAGAGGGAATGGCCTCAAGCTATGACTGGATAGGTTTAGACTGGACATTAGGAAAAACTTTTTCCCAGCAAGGGTGGTCAAGCATTGGAATGTGCTGCCCAGAGAAGTGTTTGAGTCACCAACCCTGGATGTGTTTAAAGGTCATTTGGATGTAGTGCTTGGGGGATACAGTTTAGGGATGAACTTTGTAGAGTAGGGTTATCGGTTGGGCTTGGTGATGCTGAGGAATTTTTCCAACCTGAGTGATTCTGTGATTCTATGAAAGTATTGCTGTTGCTTCTTCCTAAAAAGGAACCTTGCTTTCCTGTACGTCTTGCACCCTTTGCTAGTTTTTGGGGTGTTTGTTGGGAGTTTTATTCTCCTTTTATCAGTTGGTTTCTGGTTCTGAGGACCTGAGACTGACCAGTCAAGTGGTGACATTATTCCATGTACCTCTGGATTTGATATATTAGGAGATGAAAATACACACTTCATTCCTCTACATCTGCTCACTTTGCTCGTTCTTGTTTTGTTCTGGGAATCAGTGTGTGACCCTTGTGTAGCTCTCAACAGAAGGGGGAACAAAACCAGTCTTTTCCTTGCCATTTGTAAGTGACATACATCCCATATGTTCTTGCTGCAGGATAAACAAGAAACAGCTATGTTGTTTTGCCCAGTGATAAGTACTTCAGCCTCTCCCAAGACCAGCTGCAGCATGATTGTATAGAAATACCATGCAAATAGAGATGGAATAGCCACACATCCTCTGGCTTTGACAAGCCACGTACTCAAGTCAGGCATGGTGCTTTGAGAGCCCCTACAGTGCATGTGAACATGATCTGTCAGCATTAACTAGCATCATGCCTGTTTCAGAAAAGAAGAATTTAATCTGCATTCTCTTGTCGCAGATATCTGTAGTTCAGTGTGGTTTAGTCAGCCTTTCCTTACCCCCCTTTTTGTATTTTTGTGCATAAACAATAGTTCCTCCACCTCATATCAAGTGCAAATAAGGGAAGATTTTTCAAATGTTACTTTAATTTGGGAACTTTCTTGCACGTGGTCAAAGGCTGTTAGCTTTGTGGAATGCTGCGTGCACTCACTTTACTCGCCATTAGGGCTCTCGAGACTTACTTCTGTTTAGATTTCACTTGATCGAAATTCATCTGTTGTTAGCTGTGTCCTGAAACAGTCTTCTCAGTGTGTATATCAAACCCATATGGTCACTTCCAGTAACAAACAGAAAAAAAATTTAAAAGGTGCAAGGTTTGATTGTCTTGGTGCCCTCCTCTCTGCCCTGTCATTCACAATATGCTTCAGAAGGAAGGAAAGAACTCTGTATTAGGTGAAAACTTTGCTGTTGCACATCTTCGTACCTAAAAGATATACAAATTCATCCATGATGAATTTCTAGCAAGTATGAAGCTGAATGCAGTTAGAGTAACAATCCATAATAACAAGGTTATAGTTATTTCTCAGTAAGAGAATAACGCACATCCTATTATACATCTAAACTGCAAATGTATACCTAGTATCACAGAATCACAGAATGTTAGGGGTTGGAAGGGACCTCGGAAGATCATCTAGTCCAATCCCCCTGCCAGAGCAAGATCACCTAGAGCGGGTCATGCGGGAACACATCCAGGCAGGTTTTGAGTGGCTTCAGTGAAAGGAGACTCCACAAACTCTCCCTGGCAGCTTTTGAATAGGGCAAAGTTGGCCCTCTTAAAGTCCAGGGTTGAAATGTTACTTATCACCCTGCTTCTTTGCCTAGTGATATTAACATGTCATAGTCACTACAGACAAGATTACCCCCAACCTTAACATCTACAACCAGTCCTTCTTTGTTTGTTAATACAAGGTCCAGCATTGAATCCAGGAGGATAGTATATATTTGAGGATTGTAAAAGGTATGATTTGAAACAAGAACTGCAAAGAGAAGTGTGTGTGTGTGTGTGTGTGTGTAAACACAAACATATAGCAAGAATCTCACTTACATATACAAAGGTCAGTAAGATCATACATTTGGGTTGCAACTCAGCCAAGTAAAACAGTTCCAGTGGGAGAACTCCACTAAGTTACCTGGACCCACTTAGGTACCTACAGCTAATTTAGACTGAAACAGCAACAATACAGCAAAATAAGCATCCATTTCCTATCATATTCTGTGAACAAACCTACTGAAACCACTTTCAACACAACCTGCTTACTAAATGGTTAATAATGTATGAGAGGGAAACCATAAGATTGTAGACACAGACTGGTCCTGTTTTTTAAAAATATATGGAAGATTTGTGTCTTATTTGCTTTCCAAATATTTATCATGCCTTCTTGACTAACCCTCAGTCACAGCTGTATAAACAACAGAATTTTAAGCTGGTGAACAGATAATGGGAGGAGAAACCATCACATTGTATGTAAAACAGGAATGAACAATGACAGGATGAGATTGTCTCTCCTTCTTCTCCAGACAGCTTCTGGTGTTCTTTCTCTGATAAAACAGAATGAAAAATGGCGTGCTTTTTCTTCTTGAATATTTGGCTGTGATTCTGGTAGGCAGATGGCAAGTGGCCAAGGAAAATGTCGAATTTGGTGGCTAAAGTACTGCTGTCTCACCTTGGAATAAGAGACTTAGTTCAGTTGTGTTTCTGTGACATGATGGTCTTAATGTAGTTCCTGTTGGATAGCAGCTGATACCACAAACCCACCACACTTCATGAAATTCTGCACATTATGGAAAATTGTCATTATCTGCTGAGGGGAGACCACAGGCTAAACTAAGAAAGCTGAAATAAGCACTGGGCTGGGTGTTTCCTTTAATGTACAGCTTGGTTATATTGGCAAAACAGCAAAGGCAGTTTTGCCTTGTGGGTGGCAACATTGTACTAAATTTGAATAGAGGTGTCTGCCAGCTCCTCAATTCTCCCTCAACAGTCACTTTTCTCAGGAAAACAGCAATAAATCCAATTGTCTGTTTGGTATTAGGAGCCAAAAGAACTATTACACACGTTCATACTACTGAAGTGGAATAATGGGCGATCCCTGCTGATGCTTTTAAACCCACTTTTTCTCAGAACAAATCTAGTATTTGCATGCTCAGTAAAATCGCCTTGCCCCCTATGCTTAGGGGAACGTGAGTGGGCAGGGATTATAGGCTTCAGATAAGGAGAGATGGAATTTGTTTAGTTTCTTCAACATTTGTTGGATAATCATGATCTTCAAGCTTCCACCTCTCAGACATTATTTTTTAAGTGGATGGGATTAGAAGAAAATCCATCCTGTAACTAGCATAAAGAGGCTAATGATCTTGACCTCTGAGAAACAGAGTCAGACAGATGAGGTGGTCAGCTGACCTTGGCTCTCCCAGATATGCTAATACTTGTAAATGGGTGTGGTGGTGAGAGGTGTTCAGTTCTCACACACACACACAAACCATAGCTAGCTCAGTCAGAGAAGCAAAAATGGAAGGGCTGTATTTTACAAACAGGATGAAATGCAATGAATATATACACAATATACAGTATTTACTGTAGATACAAAAATACACAGCAAAGAACGTAACACAGAAATCCTGCCCCTCCTCGCTGGGGGAGAGTCCCCCCAGAAAAACCCTTTTCCTCCCTTCCTCCCTTTTTTCCCAAAAAGGGTTAGAGGGAATTATTAGGGGGGAAATTCTGTTAGTTCAAAGCATATGCTAAAGGAAGAAAAAAAATTACTTTCTTATCTCGTTAGTCCAAGGTCAGCCAAGCACAAAAAGAGAGGCAGCTGTCCAGGCAGACTGAAACTGGGACAAACTGAACTAAAATTAAAATTTAAAGTTGCATTCTCACTGATCTACCAATGAAATTCATTTAGAACTATCTTTTGTTTTCCTTTTCACACCAAAACATTCAGCCAGAGTGTTTCAGTAACTCTCCCTTTCTTAAAGGCTAGCCTAAAACGGTCACAATGGGCAAGCCTTAATCTCTTTCTTGACAAGAATTGCAAGGCAAACAGAAGTGGTTTATATGCCACAGCTCTTTGGAACTTACTAGTCTTCTAGTATTTTGTAATGCACGGGCCCTCAGGTATAAATTAAGTTTTGCTCCTTGCTTGGATACATGTGTTACTCAAGAAATGTCACATGATGGGCATACTGTGCAAGAGCCTGAGCAGAAATTAATGACATTTCAAACAGTGGAAAATCAGCCAACGTGTAATAATTTGTAGCAGGTTTTGGTGAGTTAAACATTTGTTATGTGCTAAGCATAGAGAATTTCACAAGATAAAAGGGAAAGAAACTAGTAGCCTCAAGATTTATCCCTCTTACGTTCCTGAGCAAAGTTTTGGGTTTGATTAATAGATGTGAGCATTTGTAATTTGAGAACGTGGTTACTTTATGGATGGCCTGTGAGAAGTTTTTCATACTGATTGAGTGTGAATAATAATTTCAGGTGATAGTTCCGTCTTCTGAGCTCTTCATGAGAATTTTTGTGGAAGTAAAAGGTTAGATAAAGTTCTGCAAACATAGAAGCTTTAACTGGGAATTACTTTCCAACTTGCTTCTTGGTGCGCTTAGAAGTGCCTTGCTTTAGAAAGGTCTTTGAGTATTCATAGGGATTTTTATTGAATGTAGGGGAGAGACTACTTTGCCTCCAATCCTTACAAATATTGTGAGAGAATCCACTCAACTGCTAAAGGCAGAAAAGTCTGATTTCTTGGCAGGGTGGTTGTTTTAAAGAAAAGCCTATTTTATAGTAAAGCAGCAAGTCAGTTAACTTGACTTCAACATATCTGTGTTATATTCCTCTGCCTACCATGGAATCAATAACAATGCAGCCCTTCATTGAGGTGAAAGTGACACAGTGTGGCTCTTCTGACTCTCCTGTAGAACTTAGTTCATCTTATGTGGTTTATGTTTTCTTTTCACTTCCAGAATTGCCAATAGAGGCCGATCAACATGACGATGGAAAGAAGGAGTGCTACTACAATCTGAATGATGCAAATTTCTGTGACAATGTGCTTACATCTAATGTAACCAAACAAGAATGCTGCTGTACTTTGGGTGCTGGCTGGGGTGATAACTGTGAAATTTTCCCATGCCCCGTCTTTGGAACTGGTAAGAGGAGGCCTTCTTTTCCTTTGCAAACTTCTGAAGCATTGTGTTTATGTTAACAGTAGTGTGCTTTGCCTTCAGAGAAGGCTTGTCTATTACATACATACTCAGTAGATGTTGGTAAGCTTACACGTGGGAGGCTTCCACAGAGGAAAAGTCAATAGGAATAATTCATAGCTGGTGTAAATCCACTTGCTTCACTGCAGTTACCCTAGGGATCAAAACAGCCTGTTGCTGAACAACATTATCTCCAACTGGTTTTAAATGAAGATGGATTCTCAGAGAAGCTTTTTCCAGATGTTATGGTAACATTACATTTTTCCCACAAGCTGGAAAATAAAGCTAAGCATTACAATGTTATTGAGCCTGCATCTATTGTAATGTTGTTGCTACAGCACTACAAATTGCTGATACATAAGATGATAGTAGTTTTACATTTTACTACTTAATGCATAATTCATTTAATCACATTGTCTGCAGACCATTGTTTAACCTCTATAGTTTAAATCAGAAAACATAGCCACATGATGTTTGTCACAAACGTTGAACACAGTACTTGAAACATCAACAGTGATGGCTGAAATTCAGAATCCAGCTAGGGGGGGAAGAGTCTTGCAAGAGAACACTCTGAGATGAAACACTAAAGATTGCTTTTCACACAAACATATCATCATGATTAATTCCCAAGTTAGCTATATTTTAGAATTAGTGAAACTGAACGAAATGAGCCTTTCCACTTGCATAGGTTTAGTTAATTCTATATAGTCTCTATGAGACTTTAAATAATTCTCCTCTGTACTCCACACCAGTCAATTAGTGTTTTTCCTGTGTAAGGACTGAAGAACGGGGACAGAGGTTTGTATCTCAGTTGGGCTATGTCTAAATTGCAGCTTGCAACATAGCTCAGAGACGGCCATGCTAGCTTTAATTATGATAGTTTGGCTACTGATATTGTTATAACTGCAGTGCACCATGAAACCCAGAAAGAACTACACTGTCCTGCCAAGAAACAGAAGAAATAAGTTTGTATGGAGCACTGTGATGCTCTTGGTGCTCTAGCTAGGTTTTTTTAAAGCTGGATCTCCAAACTGAGTGTGGCTATGGCATTAAAAAACCCTATTTAGCTAAAGGTGTGTATGACTGCCTGATAGCGGTGAATATAGTGAAATACCACCTCAGCTTTCTTGAAATACCAGGAAACACCAATGTAACCTATCTATGTGACTAACTTTTTCTTAACACAATTTTTTGCTTTCTCTCTCCTAGCTGAATTTGCTGATTTGTGTCCTGAAGGAAAAGGTTTCATTCCCTCTGAAGAATCATCTTATGGGCTTCTTGCTCAGAATTACATAGGTCAGTATTAAGTTTAATTATTTCAATAGTTCTGGTAGAAATCTGAACCATTAATGGAAACATTCAACTTTACTGATTCACTTCAACTTACGAATTGTGATGGTGAATGGTGCCACATCCAGCTGGCACCAGTCACTAGTGGTGTCCCCCAGGGCTCAGTGCTGGGCCCCATCCCGGTCAATATCTTAACTGATGATCTGGATGAGGGGATTGAGTCCATCATCAGTAAGTTTGCAGATGACACCAAGTTGGGAGCAGGTGTTGATCTGTTGGAGGGTGGAAGGGCTCTCCAGAGGGGCCTTGACAGGCTGGACAGATGGGCAGAGTCCAACATGATGACATTCAACGAGTCCAATTGCCGGGTGCGGCACTTTGGTCACAACAACCCCATGCAGAGCTACAGGCTGGGGGCGGAGTGGCTGGAGAGCAGCCAGGCAGAAAGGGACCTGGGGGTACTGATTGACAGCTGGGTGAACATGAGCCAGCAGTGTGCCCAGGTGGCCAAGAGGTCCAGTGGCATCCTGGCATGCATCAGAAATAGCATGGCCAGCAGGAGCAGGGAAGTCATTCTGCCCCTGTACTCAGCACTGGTTAGGCCACACCTTGAGCACTGTGTCCAGTTCTGGGCCCCTCAGTTTAAGAAGGACATTGAGACTCTTGAGTGTGTCCAGAGAAGGGCAACGAGGCTGTCTACAGCTACCTCAAGGGAGGTTGTAGCCAGGTGGGGCCTGGTCTCTTCTCCCAGGCAACCAGCACCAGAACAAGAGGATACAGTCTCAAACTGCACCCGGGGAGGTTTAGACTGGATGTTAGTAAGAAGTTCTTCATAGCAAGAGTGATTTGCCATTGGAATGGGCTGCCAGGGGAGGTGGTGGAGTCACCATCACTGGAGGTGTTTAGGAAGAGACTGGATGGGGCACTTGGTGCCATGGTTTAGTTGATTAGATAGTGTTGCATGATAGGTTGGACTCAATGATGTCAAAGGTCTCTTCCAACCTGGTTAATTCTATTCTATTCTAAAGCTCATCACAGGAAGAGTTGTTGGCCTTTGGAAGGGGCTGCCGAGGGAGATGGTGGAGTCACCATCTCTGGAGGTGCTCAAAAAGGGATTGGACGTGGCACTTGGTGCCATGGTTGAGTAGTCATTAGGTGTTGGGTGACAGGTTGAACTTGATGGCCTTGAGGTCTTTTCCAACCTTATTGATTCTATGAAATTTTACTGAGTGACAAAACCAGCTTGTGATACGAAACATTACTGAAAATCATCATTTGACAGGTCGTTAGGAATATCGATTATACAGTCTCTGTAATATTCTGGGTTAATTTCTACTAAGCGCTATGTACTGTGAGAGTAGGGGCTGAGACCACAAAAGTCAAATACTCATTTATGTAAATGTATAGGATGTCAGGAGAGAGGAGAAAAGTTCTCTTTAACATTAGACCTACAAGTGAAAATGAATATAAAAATTTACGACGTTCAGCCATGGCATTTTAATTGCAGAATTCAATGAAATAATTATTGATCAAAAGATGGTAGAGATTTGTGCATGAGAGAAGGAGTGTGTGGGTGTGGGCGGGAGGGAGTTGGCATCACTAAGGAAGAGTGAGGTCAGTGAAATTTTCTGCTTTCTGTAAGTTTGTTTTGTAATAACCTTAGGAATGGCACAACGGACAAACAATGAAAGGATAATGACTTCTAGTAATGTGATCCTTCTCTGTTACACTAACTCATATGTTCCTGTCACTTTTGTCCACAAGTTTGTAGGAATAACTATTTTCTTAGTCAGAATTATGTGTCAGAAGTGAATACACTCAGCTAGCTTCCCTTGATTTTGCTCCCAGGCTTTCCTATTTTTCCCTAGACGCAAATTCGTGTTCCACAGGGAAAAGACTGATGTGCACATGACATTCCTTATTAACTGTTTGCATTGTTTTTGCTGCTAAGCAATACAAATATTTAATGTTTGATGCAACTCAGTGGCTGGAAGAGTGGCTTTAAAAATAAATGGCTTTATAGCACTTTTAGTTCTTCTGGGAAAAGTAAGCATTTAAATAATACACCTTTAAAACCACTGTACAGCTTGAAATGACAGCTTTGGGCTAAAATTTGTGTTTCTCCAAAGTAAATGGGGAGTCAATCTATAGAAGACAGTGGATTTAGGCCCATAGATATTGAGAGGAGAACCACCTACTTTACACTGTGCTCTTTCAACAGACTACTCTCAGTAGGTCTAGCAACTCAAAAGTAGGTTGTTAAAAAGGAAGTGAATGAAATTCCAACTGTAGCAAATATGCAAATGCAAGACTGGGAAAAAGATGTGTAAAGCTGTATCTGAGCTGTCATATTTCCCATGAAACCTTCCTGAAAATATTCAGCCTCCTTTGAAAGTGTCAACAGTTGTGGCTGGTCTGGCCACTGAATGTGTGTCAGATGCTGCTCTCTATTAATCATTCTACCTTCCCAAAGGGGAAGAAAAAGGGAATAAGGGACTTATGGATTGGAAAAGAGAACTAAAACAACATTAATGAAAGTAATACTAAAATATATACAAAACCGATATCGAACCAAACCCCCTGACAGCAATTGAGTCACCAACAGCACTGATGCTGTGGGTAGGCACTGATGAAATCCCAGACTGGACTCAGCAGCAGATGGGAGCTGGATTCTGGAATGGAAATGAGGAACACGTGCAACAAAGCCCCCCTTGGACACTACCCATTGAACAAGAACCCTTGTGATGCATCAGCTTTGTACCAAATATGATGTGTATGGAATAAAAAACCTTGTTGGTCAGTCGCAAGCAATATGCATATGAAGATTCTCTGCTATGCACAGTAGAGTCACCAGACTGTATGGAGAGAGGAGAGCAGTCGCAAAGCCCATCCATAACAGCAAGCACTTAGTTTTGTAACTAGATAGTGTGATGAAATTGGATCCATGCTGGGAATCCTCCACGTGAAGCAAATTATACTGGAAAATACAGGCCATACTCTTAATCTGTTTTGCTTGGTGCTAAGAGCAATGAGATACCAAAGGACAGAAAAGAGAGCTGCATATTCTTCCAGTCTCTCTTTGCCACAGGACTTATTCTGACAAGGGAAAAGGAAAGTCATGATCTATCCATTTTCCTTTTCCATTCTGGCTACGAGCACACTAGCCTCTTCCCCACCAGCTGTTGGGTTTTTTTAAGAGAAAGTTGCTTGAGCAGTGAAGTGTATGAGCTTTATCCCATCTTGCTCCTCTGCATGGCTTCATAATAATTATGGTAACACAACCTTTAATGTTTTCTTCCCAGATGCTGATGAATGCCAACTCTTTGGACAAGAAATCTGTAAGAATGGCTTCTGTTTGAATACACAGCCAGGTTACGAATGCTACTGCAAACAAGGCACATACTATGACCCCGTTAAGCTCCAGTGCTTTGGTAAGTTTATTTAAAGTGGCCTTGTCACTATAACGCTATGCAGATGGGCAAAACAAGCAGACTCATGGCAGGATTCCCATCAGAACTGCGGTATTCTCAGCAAGGGGAGGAATGCTGGGCCTCCAAATTCCTGTAGCAGCTTTTTAAGAGGCATTGGGTCATTTCCCTTCCCTTCTGCTTAGCTGGGCAGCAATTGTGGCTGACATGGTGATGGCATGTAGAGCAGGGTTTGCTTTACTTGCTTCTTTTTCCAGCAAATTGCCCCCAGGAGTCTGCATCTCCAAAACAGCCCCATTTGCTCCTTTGAATGCATAGTCTAGAGTTGGTACCAGCTTTTATGGAGTCAGCACAAAGTGACCAGCTTCCTCCCCATATGCACACTGTTGCTTCACTCTGCCAACGTACAATTTGGCCTTCTGTTCTTTGTGTTATGTGGTGAGCAGTGAAAGCCTGTATGTTGAAGCTCACCTTTTATTTGGTAAGTGTGCTGGTTTTACTGTAAGAAATCAAATTAATGAAGGTTGGGGCTTTTTCAGGAAGTTACTGTGCAATGTGAAATTTCAGTTCAGGTCATTGATAAGCCCATTTTGGTCTGCACAACCTTGTACTGTTTCAGTTCTGGTTCAGTTGAAAATTACACTCGTAACCATGACCCTGGCTTTTGCTTTGTAAGCAGAAAGCCACATATAATGTGCAGAGTAGCATAATGAATGGAAGTAATTTTTGCAGCTGCAATAGGAGAGCCTTTCACCTTGGGATTCTATGGTTGTTCTTTACCAAGGTTTTGCTGATTTAATGTAATTTGTGTCAACTAAAATGCCTGTTCTGCCCTATGAGCTAAGTTTCTGATTTTCTCCTCCAAGACAAACTGAGGAATAGAACTGCTGTGGCTAGCTAAGGTGATCCCTTCTGACCAGCTCATGAAGAATCTCAGAGAGTATGCCCACCTCTAATGCCTGTGGGTACAGCCCTAAAGGCATAGGAACATGGGAAGCAACTGCCGCTGTACTGGGTGCAGGGTATGCCTGGCGCTACAACCCTAACAGCAAGCCTCCTCATCCAGATGCTCCCTAGTACTTGAGGATTAGAGGTCAGCATCCTGTTGGTGTGTCTATCCTTCTCCATGGGTACAGACAGGATTTGGCTGCCAGCAGTTGGTATTTGTGGTCATTAGCAGAAGGCATGCAGGGAAATCTGCTCCTACGATCGGAAAACATAAACAGGGATTAACGGAATGCGACTGCTCTGTGCTGGCTCTCCTTGATGTATTTCCTTCCATTTTAAAGACACGGATGAATGTCAGGACCCAAACAGCTGTCTTGATGGCCAGTGCATTAACACAGAAGGATCTTACAACTGTTTCTGTACACACCCAATGGTTCTGGACACAACAGAAAAGCGATGCATCAGACCAGCAGATTCAAGTGGTATGATCCATTATACATATTACTGAAGTGAGTACACCTCTGTGAGGTGGTGCTGACACGGCTACAGACACCAGTAAGCTTACACTGGGTCATGTTTGGATGACCCTGCTCTGTGGAAGGATTTTGGTAAGCAATGCTTGGGCCATCATCTGTTAATCCAGAAAGCATCACCATGAGGGACTCCACAGGGCTCCACTTTGCCAGTGCAGATAGGTGATGACTAGAAGTAGTAATGAGATTAAGCTTGGGCTGGGGAGTCTTCAGCCCCTCAGTTCACTAGCTCTGTGTATGTCTCATCCAGCCTTGTAGGTAATGAGCCACAGCCAGCTTACTGCCTCACTAATGCTGGAGTTTGGCTGTAGACTAAAAACTCTGCAGGTACAGCTCAGAGTGAGCAACTGCTTCTACAAAGCAAGAAATAAAAACAGGAATAACAGGATGTAGGAGAAAATAGCTGAAATTGTGTCTTTGTTTTGAATTGATGAATATTGAGGGTACATTGAGCTCATATATTCAAGATGTGGGCTGCAATGCCACTGTTAAAGTACGGGTTTTGACTGCTTTTTTAATTTCAATAGACACTGATTTCAGAAAAAAAGATTCTTAGAACCATGTCAGAAATCCAGAGCACTGTGCAGACTGCACAGCTTTGTCTATGCCACACACATCTTTGAAAGAAATGTTACAATGGTTTTGATTAGTACTGGCACCGTATAGCCATAAATGCAGAACTCTGATCCCTGCAACTTGCAATGACTTTTTTCTAAGATGCTTCTCTGAAAGGAAATTGGAATACAGACTCAATGCCTGCTTTAGTCACTCCAAATTATGAGACTGGTATTTGTTGAGAAGTAATGTGGTCATCCTCTTGCCTGAAACTGTGAAAGAACCACAGCATTTCTATTGTTCAGTCTTCAGTTAAACAAACCAAGAGTGGGATTCTCCTTTGGATTCATCTAGGACATGAAGCGAATGCAAGGGCCCAAAGAGTCTTCCAAAATGCAACACTGGGTCTGACAGAGCAATGATCTCAACCAGCACAAAGCACTCCAGCCTTGTATCACGACTGGCAGTGTCCTCCCTAACACAGAGGATGAGGGGACAGGCTGGTTCCTTTGCTGCCAGCAGAATTTGGACTGGGTTTGCTAAATCCACTGCTGCTGCTCACTGTGTGTTTTGGAAAACTCTTAGTAGAAGAGGTATTTATGCTGATGACCTTTGCACTTTCAGAACTTAATGCTTTGCTTCTGCATGAGGTTTCCATTCTATACTCACCCATGCACCAGGGCATGGTGTACAAATGCAGTAAATAGATATGCACAGACAGAACAGAGCCTTGGTTTGTGGCAACGCTTTTTTTTTTTTCACTCTTATGTTGGAACAAAATCAAAACTTTGCAGATGTGTTTACAAAACAATTGTGCTGAGGTTTTTACATTCCAAGTGAAAGATTAAATTTACAGTTCCTCTCCCTTCAAGCCACAATGATCAGAAATTGCTGGGACAAGGAATTGTGCCTACTGAGATCTTTGTCAAAACTAGCAGGCCTCTGAAATATTCCAGCTTTGACAAAAATACATCATTTTCTTACTGTTCATAAGAATGTGACTGTACTTCACAGCAGTATTCTGTCTCTAACAATAGCTGTAAGTAGATTAGGGACCAGAAGAGCAGATAAACAATACTTTTCCTCACCCTCCCCAGCACTCTTGTCAGCCTCCAGCTATTTTCAGCTCAGGGGACTTCCTGAGCCTGATGTAGTTTGTCTGTTTAGTTAATGGGACTCTCTTCCAAGTATTTGTCCAGTCTCCCGTTGAGGCCATGTAAAATTTTTGTTCAGCTCTTCCCAGTTCTTTCAGATGCCATCAATGGCAATATAGGAAAAGCAAAATAACTTCTAAATACTCATTTTTGTAGATAGAGTGCCCTACATGTTCACCTCTGTCCTAACATTGACTTTTATCAAGCTCTGTTAAATTCCATGAAAGCAGAGCTAAGTGACTGTTAAGTGTTCGGCAATGACTACTGATGTAAGAAGTTTCATTTCTTTGGTGTCTAACCCAGTGTGTTTCCAAATGGGCCAGATCAGAACCTTTGAACAGTTTTGCAAAGCTGAACACCCAAGGGTTGAGCCACCTCAGACACTTAAAAATGGTCAAGATTTCACAGAATGTTAGGGGCTGGAAGGGACCTCAAAAGATCGTCTAGTCCAACACCCCTGCCAGAGCAGGATCACCTATACCAAGTCACACAGAAATGTATCCAGGCGGGTCTTGAACATCTCCTGAGAGGGAGACTCCACATTCCCCCTGGGCAGCCTGTTCCAGTGTTCCATCACGTTCACAGTGGAAAAAAAATTTCCTCATGTTTCCATGGAACTTCCTATGCCTCAACTTCTACCCACTGCCCCTGTCCTGTCATTGGGCATCACTGAGAAGAGCCTGACTCCATCTTCTTGGCACTCACCCTTTATGTATTTATAAACATGAATGAGGTCACCCCTCAGTCTCCTTTTCTCCAAGCTAGAGCCCCAGCTCCCTCAGTCTCTCCTCATAAGGAAGATGTTACACTCCCTTAATAATTTTTGTGGCTCTATGCTGGACTCTTTCAAGCAGCTCCCTGTCCTTCTTGAATTGAGGAACCCAGAACTGGACACAATACTCCAGATGCAGCCTCACCAGGGCAGAGTAGAGGGGGAGGAGAACCTCTCTCGACCTACTAACCACAGCCCTTCTAATACACCCCAGAATGGCATTGACCTCCTTGGCCACAAGAGCACATTGCTGGCTCATGGTCAACCTCCCAGCCACTAGGACCCCCAGGTCCTTTCCCCCTTCACTGCTCTCCAACAGGTCAGTCCCCAACCTGTACTTCTCCATGGGGTTGCTCTTTCCCAGGTGCAAGACTCTACACTTGGTTTTGCAGAATTTCATTAAATCTCACCCTGCCCAACTCTTCAGCCTGTCTAAGTCTCTCTGAATGACAGCACAGCCCTCTGGTGTGTCAGCCACTCCACCCAGTTTGGTGTAATCAGGAAACTTGCTGACAGTGCACTCTCTGCCCTCATCCAGGTCATTGATGAATGTATTGAATAGTACTGGTCCCAGTACTGACACCTGAGGGACTCCACTAGACACAGGCCTCCAACTAAACTCTGTCCCATTGACCACAACTCTCTGACTTCTTTGCTTCAAACAGTTCACTACCTGATCATCCAGACCACACATCCTCAGTTTACCTGCAAGGATGCTGTGGGAGATGGTGTCAAATGCTTTACTGAAATGAAGATAAACCACATTCACTGCTCTACCATCATGTATCCACCTGGTTATGTCCTCATAAGAGGCTCTCAAATTGGTTGGAAATTACTTCCCTTTGGTAAAACTATGTCAACTGCTCCTAGTGACCCTCTTGTCCTTGATGTGCCTAAGCATAGTGCCAAGGATAAACTTCAATTTGTATTCAGCAAAGTCTGTAAAGCTAAGTTATTGTTCTAATCTAAGTTAGAAAATTCTGCATTTTGCCCGTTTCTTTTTCATATACCAGTGCTGCAATGATGATCTAATACTCTCTTCTTCTTCATCAGAACAAACTGAAGAAACTGAGGTCTACCAGGATCTTTGCTGGCAGCATCTAAGTGATGATTTTGTTTGTAGTCGACCTCTGGTTGGAAAGCAGACTACATACACTGAGTGCTGTTGCCTGTATGGTGAAGCCTGGGGCATGCAGTGCGCACTGTGTCCTATGAAGGAGTCAGGTAAGGAAACATACGTGTCCATTGTCGGAGTGAAACCCCGAATACTTCATCAGTTTAATCCCTAGCATTAATATTTGGACTAATACCATAAGAAATAACAAAAGACCCTAACCATTCAAGAACTAATGGAAAACTTCTCATTAATTAAGGGGAAATCATTACAGTCTAGATTTTTAAAATTTAGCTACCTTTATTTTTGTGGTACTTACAGGACCCTATTTCCTTTAGGTGAAACTATCAGGGATTGGTAGCTTATGACCTTGATGGAAACAGGAGGGCGTTTTAAGGGTAGCAAGGCTCCTTAAGATGACTGACAATTTAAAAGCCCTTTGTGAAAACACAGATGCAGTTCATTTGTGCAGATATATGACACTCAACAGATTACATAACTGGTTTGGATTTTTGTTGCTGATATTATACATTCAGATCCATTTTTCAGTGTGGTGTTCTGCCAGGCTGGCTGCAATTAGATGTGTTTGCTTGATAAGGATTGGAAAGTTGTGGTTCACTAAAGCTGTCAAAGAATGAGTTGTTATTATATGGCTCTATACTCACATGTTATGAAATGCACTGGTGAGTGTCTTGGTTTGGAGAGGGAAAGAGACTCAGTTCTTTTGAATGTTCCCATGTTATGAAATTAGAGGCACAAACGAGGCCAAAATATCAACAGCTAGACTATTTATTACACAAATAAAGTGGATGGATCAGAAGGAGAGAGAGAAAATAGAGAGAGAGAGAGAGAGAAGAGGGCGAGAGAAGAGGAAAGAAATTATATTACCACACCCCACATCCCCCAAGATGGTTTGAGTCTGTGGAGGAAAGGTGCTGCAGCTTTGGATGTAGAGGAGATGTTGGGTCTGTAGAGAAAGGGTGCTGCAGCTTTGGCTGTAGAGGAGGGGTCATAGCTGTCCTCTGAGCAGCCTCTTCAGCTCCATGAGTTGTAGCAGGCAGAACTTAGGACAAGGAGAGAGGGTTCCTCTTGGTCTGCTTCTTCCAGGCTACCTGGTGATGTCTTTGTCATTTTTCTCTCCTGGTATCTTCTCTGTTTGTCTTCAGAGCAGCATTTCCCTGAGCTTTTCCTTCTCTCGTGTTTTCCTTCTCAGCGGCATTGTCCATGTCTTTTCCTTCTGTGTTTTCCTTCTACTGAGCCAGTAGTTGCTCAAGTCTTTTTATACAGTTTTTTAGTCCTTAGGTAAGTGTCCAGGTATTGTTCCCCAGGAAATCTTCCCGTGTATTCCTTTGTGTTTGGACAGGGGTCTGGAGGAAGTGGGGGGGAGGGGGGTGCACCTTGGTTTCCTCCTTCTCCATTTACCTGCCTACACACCACACACATCAGGGGCCAGGTGAATCCATTTTCTCACCATCCTTCCTTTCCGGGGGTACCTGATGGGTGGAGATGATCTTGCTTATGCATATTCCCAAAGGTATCAATAGCAGTGGCCTCAGTCCATTGTCTGGGCCCGCAGCAAAGGTGATTTTATCTTTGTTGAGTCACATCGAGAGAGACAACATTTAGTCTCTCACAATGAGCAATTTCAGATAGATAATGGAAATAAGGACTAATGAATTTCAAGAGAATATAATTTAATGTTAAAGAAAGCTACTGGACAGTCAAATTTTTGAAGACTCTGTTTTGTTTATGTGTTTAGAAATTAGACATTGTTCCAAGGTATTTCAAGCAGAAGCTGCTTCTTGTGGTGGCTACGAAAGCTAAACGGGGGTTTAGAGACAAATAGAGACAAATGTTGTCATTGACACACAGACTTACTTCTGGGGACTGGAGAAAAGACTAGTGGAAGCAGCATAGGTATGTGTCATGCTGTGTCCAAGATATGTCAGCCCTGGTATACGCAGCCTGGTAGACACAAACTTCTTCCCCCATATAAACTATTTGAGGGCAGAATTTGGATGTAACATTCTTTCCACACTAATATGATTTTCCATGTAAGAATACCATGCAACACTAGTAAAGTGTTTTATTCTGACCATACCTGGATATTTACTGTGTTACTCTATGTTGTGACTACAGCAGTACGTGTTTTATTTCTAGCAAGAGCCCTGTAGTTAAACTACATAGAAAGAATCTCAGTGAAGCATTAACGTGGCTGTTTGTGTCTGCTTGGGTTTTATGTTTTTATAATTTACTTGTGAGGTCCCTGAATCTGTTCTTATATATCTTTGTTTGTTTGAGTTTGCTGTGGAAGTGCAGCAACTGAAAAAAGTACCTTGTTTTGATGATGTTGGCTGGGGTAACTGCAAGCTGATGCTTACCTAAGAAACAGAATGAAGAACAAAAACAGGGCATGACAGCAGCTTGATTTATAAGATGTGGCAATCTCTGGAATGTCTTTGTCAGAACAAATCTTACAGGGGGACATTCACAGACATTGAATTGCTACACCTGTTAAAATAGCAATTGCAATGAACACTGTGTAATAGTAAAAAACCAATACAAGGCAAGCTAATTCTTTCTTTGTACAAAGTCCATCACATTGTGTCAGTGACCCGTTGATGTCATGCAAGTATGCAATCCTGAGAGATGGAGGGAAACGTGCTCCTGGTAGAAGACTTCAGATAGATATGAGACGTGCTTCTCAAGATTTCTAGCTAGTTACATTTAAAGCAGGATAAATCTGAAAAGGAACAGAGGAGGACTACCAAAATTGTCAGGGAACAGAGAATCCAAGGGATGATAAAAAAAACAAACCTAGGTGCAGAGCAGAGACTCTGCTCTACAGCACAATCACAGAGGATCCCCACAAGCTTTTAAATTAACCAAGAGTACTGATATGAGGAAGAATTTGGAACAAGTTCAGTCTGAACCTATTTAGGTTTGAAATTAAATGGACTTTGATCATTAGGACCACAGGACAGTGGTGCAGCAATGCTGTGGGGGTTGCAGTGGGGCGCAGACTCCAACAAGCTTTATGAAGAAACTTGGGAAATTTATTTTCAAAAATGACATAATGGTTCCTGATGGATAATGTGCTCAGTGTCACTTGGATGACCCTCAGTCAAAGCTGAAGGGCATTGTGTTGGATCATAAAATCTTTCTCCCTCCAGACATAAGATCATTTTTATGTGAAGTCTAACATGCACTCAAAAGTATCTGCTTTAACTTGAAACTACAAGGCATACTTTGATCCAAAGTACATTAAATCATCCTTATAGATTGGAACATAGTTAAAAAATAAAAGCATATTGAGTCTTTCATATGTCAGGACAAACATGCAAGCTTACATTTCTGCGTGGGGGTGCAATGTGCTTGTGTGTCGTCGCACATGTGCGCGCACACACACAGAGAAACCTGGGAGCCTTTCTGTTTTCAGGAACGTTTACTAAGAAAGATTTAAAGCTGACTGAACTGAATCAATTAATCGTTTCACATGTCTTCAGTTTGTAGTGCTATAAAGTGATATCATTGGCTCAAGAGAGTGCTTTCACACCTGCAGGCCAGTAGGTCACAGGTTCACGTTCTGGCTGGAGAACCTGGAATTTTTCCATTTTAAAGTATTTGTGCATTGTGTTCACGAGATTTACTACTGAAAATGTTTGCTTATTTCACAAGTTCTGGGAGCATTTAGGGGCATTCTGAAGATTTGTAGCATATATAAATACAGAATCATAGAGCCACAGAATGCCAGGGCTTGGAAGGGACCTCTGAAGATCATCAAATCTAAACCCCTTACCCAAAGCAGGATCACCTACAGCCAGCTCACACAAGAATGCATCCAGATAGGTCTTGAAAGTCGCTGGAGAGGGAGACTCCACAACCTTTCTGGACAGCCTGTTCCAGTGCTCCATCATCCTTGCAGTAAAGAAGTTTGTCCTTACGTTGAAGTGAAATTTCCTGTGTTCTAGTTTTCATCCACTGCCCGCTGTCCTATTGCAGGACACTATTGAAGAGAAACTAGTACCTGATTCTTGATACCCACTCTTCAGATATTTATAAACATTAATAAGATTGTCTCTTAGTCTTCTCTTTTCCAGGCTAAACAGCCCAGGTCTCTCAGCCTTTCCTCATAACACTGATGTTCCAGTCCATTCACAGTATCACTAAGGTTGGAAGAGACCTCAAAGATCATCAACCTGTCACCACAGACCTCAGGACTAGACCATGGCACCAAGTGCCATGTCCAATCCCCTCTTGAACACCTCCAGGGACGGTGACTCCACCACCTCCCTGGGCAGCACATTCCAATGACGAATTACTCTCTGTGAAGAACTTTCTCCTCACCTCGAGTCTAAACCTCCCCTGGTGCAGCTTGAGACTGTGTCCTCTTGTTCTGGTGCTGGTTCCCTGGGAGAAGAGACCAACCCCTTCCTGACTACAACCACCCTTCAGGTAGTTGTAGGGAGCAATGAGGTCACCCCTGAGCCTCCTGTTTTCCAGGCTAAACAATCCTTCTAGCCCTCTGATGGACTCCCTCCAGTAGTTCCCTGTTATTCTTGAACTAGGGAGCCCAATACAATACTCCAGATGTGGGCTCACCAGGATAGAGGGGGAGGAAACCTCCCTTGACCTGCTGGCCACACTCTTCTGAATGCACCCTGGAATACCGTTGGCTTTCTTGGCCACAAGAGCACATTTCTGTGCCATGGATAACATACTGTCCACCAGGACTTCAAGGTCCCTCTCCATGGAGTTACTTTCCAGCAGGCCAAACCCTAATCTTTACTGGTGCATGGTGTTGTTCCTTCCCAGATGCTGGACTCCACGCTTACTCTTGTTGAACCTCATTAGGTTCTTCTGTCCAGCTCTCCAGTCTATCCAGATCTCACTGAATGACTGCCAGCCCTCTGGTGTATCAGCAAATCCTCCCAGTTTGGTATGATCACGGAACTTGAGGGTGCACTTTATCCCCTCATCCAGATTGTAGACGAAGATGCTGAATAAGACACTTCTACTTTTCATTACAAGAATTAAATGTCCTGCTTGAGTAGCATCCAGCATGAAACCAATGGGCAGATGGAAAACTTCTGTAAGAATTGGTCCCTACACATGAAAAAGAAATCCAGCTTTTCATTAGTATGAAAACAGAATTTACATAGTTGCTAAGATTTCTAAAAAATAGTAACAGGTGCTTGACCAGGCAGACCCCACTGAAAATTATGCTAAACATTCAGAGCCTGAGGCAAAAATAAGTAGCACCTCTTGAAGTACTGCAACTGAACAGCAACATCTTAACGGTAAGACTAAGTACTTTGATGACAACATCACAACATCAAGGATCAAACTCAAAATACTAGTTCAAAGTCCTGATCAAAATAGTGCAAACATGAACTGTAGTGATGTGATTACTTGTTACTGTACAAATAATGTTGTGGGGCAGACATTCTTGTCATTAAACAAAGGAAGCAAAGGCAGTTTTCAATGATATTGGTTCTAACACTATGATCTTATGATATAGTCAGATTACAGATAAAGGCTTTCACAGATTGCATCCTGTACCAAAGTATGAACTACTGAAATGTATACTCTGTGGGCTCTGTGGTGTGTTAGGGTCTACTTGCCCAAAGAACTTTTAGTAACTATCCTTAAGAAACCCCTGTGCTATTTGAGGTTTGTGATTTGCAATCTGCAATAACTGACCAAATTAAGATTATCAGGAAATTGGATACCTCTGTTTCAAATAACAAAAGTGAAATACCCTTTCTTCATTGCAGTCCCCTCCAAAAAAAACTCTGTTGGATGACCTGCATTCAGAAGTTCTGCTTCCATGGCCAGTTTACTGCTATTGCACTAAGGCCCATCCAGAGTCCACACCTTAGTAACTGGCAGCAGGACAGGCACCTAGGGGTTTAGGAGCCTGGTCAAAGCACCCATGCCAGACAATAGAGCAACTGGCCAAGAGTGGAAAAAAATATGGTATATAAAATAATATATACCTCATGTTAACCTGAACACAGAGCATCTGAATTGTAAACTTGCTGAGCTTCCAGAAGATCCTGTAAAACACTTGGGGGACTGGAGTGGATTTTAGACAAGGTGTATTGTTACAGGAAATTTGAGAGGAGGAGCTAGAAGTAATAGTGGAAAATGCTGTGTAAGGTGGTGTGTCAAGGTCAGTGTTTAATTTAGGAAGACTGCTGGTTTTGTACTTGTAAAATTATCTTCTTGGAGTCTGTTACTGCCGTGCAGTACCGCCTTTGCTTCACCTTAGGATGCTAGAAAGGTGAAACCATGTACCTAAAGATATGCCAGTCTGTTAAGAAGGGTGCTTTGTCCTTCTGTAGCTGTCTGTCTGGAGAAGTTTTAATATAGAAAAAGGGAATGAGGTAACTATTTACCAAGGGTGGGGGTATATTAGTACATCAATAGCAAAATCTTGGTGACTTGACTACTATGAAAATGTCCTGAGCACCTTCTTAGGAAACAAGCATTCCGTTTATCAGCCTGTTTATTTGTTTAAACTTATAGACATACCTTTTACTCCTTCACTGTATGTTTTAAATTCTAGTAATTTGTGGGCTTTTGTGAAACTCCTTGGCATTTCTTTTAATCACCATCAGAGCATTTGTAAAGTCCAGACTAGAAGGAGACTGAGGGCAGTGGGTAATGTGAATCATCTGGGGTGTTGTATAATGTAGGAGTTCTCTTGGACAGTTACACTGCTGGGGTTTAAACAGAAACTGACATCAGTGCTGGTCCTGCCAGTTTCTTTTTCCATCAGTTAAAGAGAAATAGGCACCCTTAGTGTTAAGTTCCTCAGACCTATTCTAGACATCTACTTAGTATATTGTGTCTTAGAAGTGGTTGTCTTCCCATGGGCTAAAAAGGTACACTGGATGACTAATTCAAGTGCAGACCTTTGGAGAAGCCTACATGCTAGGTATTGCATTCTACCTCTTCTGGCAGAACAGATAGTTTGGATTGCATTTTTGTCACAAGGAACTCTGTGTGTCCTTTGTAAACATTTTAAGTTAGTTCTGGGGCTGAGTTTCCATACTTGAGAACATGGTGTTCCCTTCAAGCTCTGGCTAATGTCACTCATGATGATCTGGAAGTGCAAAGAAACCCAATGAATACAAAGGAAAGACAAGTTTCCATCTCTCCTTTTTTGAGATGGTAAAGATCAGCAGGGAGGCACTGAGTTCAGTTCTGGGGACTACTGTTTATCTTTCTGTTTAGGAAGAGATTGTGTCTCCTTCCTTTCTGGTAAGGACACTGGAAAAGTGGATTATATCTTGGACTCAAAATATTACAATGATTTGGCCTTGAATATTCCAAGTCTAATGTTCAATTGTGCAGATTTTTGCTACTTTTTTTTTAATGTGATGAAGATTTTCAGTGTTTTTTTTCTGAAGTCTAGGGGAAACAAGCAGAATAGCCTTGGAAGGGTTTTCTTCATGGAACCTTACATTCAAAGTCTACATGGGAGTCAGCAAGGAGTCAGAAAGCTATTTGCAAAGCTGTGTCAGAAACAACCTGACTCTTACTACAACTTTTAACACTTTGCCTCAAGCAGTAGGAGAGAGATTGGTTTAGAAATTTGAGCAGCATTAGTTGAGAAACAAAAGGTGATTACCAAGAGGTTTGGAAATAATCCATTTGGTAATTATTTCCATTTTAACAAGAGCTTTACATCCACTGAGAGCTTTTTCCCAGTGATTTCATTTAGACTATGTCCATATGAGGATATGAACAACTTTCTCAATTCATGAGAAAAATCCTTTAAGACTGCCTCCCTTCCCCTTTTCTTTAGCACCAAGAGTTGTGGAATACATATGAATGCTGTCCACCACAAAACTTGCCATCTGTTCCTGGAAGATGTCAATGAAATTATCTGAATTGTTAAATAGCACAACCTAAATACACAGCTGAAATATCTTCAGCTTTGATTCACAGATGATGCAGTCCCCAGGGTAACAGGAATGGAGACAGGGACAACAGCACTCAATATGAGTGATAGAAATCATCCAACTTTATTGTTCCACGCTTCATTATTTATAGTCTTATCTTATGCATAGTAAATCCTATTCTAATTTAACACATACTATTGGTTTATCTCTAAAAGGTTACATCATTATTTTCACTACTCTGTGTTTTTTTCTACTCAGTCTGATTGCTCTTTTTCCCAGCTCTCGCCTCCTCCTTATCTTGTTTGTCTCTTCTCAGTGGCAGCTTGACCTTGGCATACCAAGCAATCAGCACTTTTCCACAACTCCTACTCCATTGCTATATTTTCAACAGAAAGTCCTTCAAGGCCTGAATTGCACAGGTGTTCCTGGGACCCATGTCCCCTCTTGCTTAAACCAATCCCGAACACCAGGGAAAGCACACTCTTAATGAATTCAGACTGATACTCAGAACCTGTGGTTGGGAAGGGACACCTATTACATGTAATTAAATGCTCTCATGGCTTTATGCTTCTCTCCAGTGATTCTTTCCATTGTGAAACTTCCATTTTTCTATAATTTTAAGGAATTTCTGTGGTGTTGATAGCTTTGATAGCTTTGGGTTCTTTTGTATGTGTGTGATGATGACAGTTGTGAGCTGTAACAGAAACAAAGCTCGCTTTATGGGCAGGAGCTAATATTGGCTGTGTCGTTCCATGGTTATGTCAGTAAAAGCTTTGTTATACAGCATATTTTACTTTCAGTGCATGAAATATGGAATATTTCTTCTGAGTAGAGAATTTAGGATTTTTAGGCCTCTGTGTACAAATAAGGCCTACACAGGCTTGCACAGCTGCAAGAACTGTATGTGCAGATTAGATGCACATTTGCACAGCTGTACTTGTGGTAACAAGCATCTAAAGGCCGGTCAGTCCATCCAGTTTATGTTGCATTGTCACCCCAGCCTAGCTTTCATCTCCCGTTACAGCTAACATCTGTGCCACTACATCTAGCTGTAATCCACTAACACACGACTGTCCTTCTCATTTTTGGAAGCATATGTCAAGTTGTTTTTACACTAGCTATCTTAAGTTATACCACAAGCTTTCTCAGTGCTTCATTTGCCAGTTACAAGAAAAAACTTAGAAACACATGGAGCAATGTAGGCTAAGTTACATTCAGAACACACTACAGTTGTATGGTCTCTGATCACAGCCAGGAGATGAGTGAGCAGAGAAAACAAATCCATATAGAAAAAAGGTTTTATCTTTGATTGTGACTTGCAGGAAATTGGTTTTGTTTTTTGGGTTTTTTTCACTTTACATGTAAGATTATTTTGAAAGTACTAATTTCTGTGACAACCAAAATACTTTTATCATTCAGAGGTAGTTACACATTCTCCCTTGCTCTCTGCCCCCTTACTACCTTTTTGAACTAAGTCTCTGTCATCTCCCTAGGGCAATATCATCCTGTTCTATCCTTTGTATACTTGCTGCAGCTTTCTATGCACCAGTTATGCTTTTATCCACCAATCTTAAGAGATCTATTAATTTAGTTCCCTTCCTGGAAAACTGTAACCAGCATACAGCACAGAAACCCAAATATTCTCTTTTGATTTGAACTGCAGAAAGAGCATAGCACTGGGAGAAGTGTAAAACAACAGAAACTGTACACACATACCTGTCTTGCTGTAACTTGTTCTACCCTCCAGAAGGGAACTCTCATAGATTCCCTTTTCTCAGGCATCCTTATTTCAAAACATTGATTCTTGTCATCATTCCAGAATGTGGCCCCCTGAATAGCTTTCAGTCTTTGTACTCTTTGTACCTGTCCACCCTTTGCTTCCCTGGAAAAAGAAGAAAAGGGAAAAAACCAGAGAGACATGCTCAACAAGGTGTCATAGATAACTTTCCCTTGTTACCAGTCTTGAATTTTTACTCTTGGTTTCATAGGTGAGTTGCTGCTGTTCTCCTTGGATTTCTCTCTTGAGCACCTAGTAACTATATGACATGTTACAAAAGAGATAGTCTATATTACTTGAGCAACTATGTAGAACATACAGTATTAAGAGTATTATGGATAATTCCAAATCACTACAGTATGTATCCAAAAACTTATATCAATTATATGTAAGGAGGATAAAGTGTATACATTATAACTTAAAACTATGTAAATGCTCTGTCAGCATTTGCATTAAAGCTCTATATACAATGTATAAAATATTGAAATAATGTATTGACAAATGGTTAATTAAGCATAATGGACTGCAATGTAGTTATAGCTCTTTGTAACAAATACTGTGCTTACAGTATGTCCTAAAACAGCTTCACATCATTTTGTAGCCACTCATTTACTTATAAGAAGACCTAAAAATGCAGACCTGCCCAACTTGACTGACAAAGGACCAGTGTGGCAGCAAACGTGTCTTTGTCGTCAGCATTTCTTAATTCTTCTTTACATAATAAACAATTTTACACTGGTAAACATACAATATAAAATAGTCTTGCACAATCTTGAAACTACCTGACTCTTGTGTACACAAGAGCTCCAGCTTTATGGGTTTTTCAAACGTTCCAACTGCTTCCTTCAGAAGAAAAACGTTGTTTCTACTACCAGTATCACTACGTGCAGCATTACCACTGAGTTATCTGAGAAGCCAACGTCCAGGTTCTGTCCGATCCTTTCCGTCAGATCATATTAATGTGGGAGTAGTCGTGATCCCTCAGACCTGCTTGCTTTGTCTCCTTGCCTCTCACTGCCTGGGTTTGTGTGGTGGTTTCTTCCACACAGACCAGATGAATTAGTGTTTTGTGGTAGAGCACAGATTTCCTTTGCCAACAACATTTGTGTGCAGCTGTGAAAAAAGTGCTTTTAATCGTCTGCACAGCTTTTTGCTGTGAAAGGATCGAAGCTCTTGGCTATTGTCATGGGTCTGACCAATTGATCTGCTGATGGATGTTCAATACCATGCCAGCCTTAAAATGAAAGTACTGTCTAGAACAAAGCATCACAGGCTTGTAGTTCAGACTGTAACATGAGAGGCTTCCTGCTGCCGGTTGCAGCAGGATGTCGGTCTTTTCCACTGGGCTGGCTGTGGGCCGGGGGGACAGGAGGGTTGTTTTTATCAGTGGCTTCTGCTGATGCTTCTCTTTTTGCTGTGCTTTTCTGCAAAACAGGCTAAGGTAGTTGTACACTGCATTATTTCATTACAATCCCTATCTCAACCCAGGGCTATTTGTGTTATTTTTCCCTCCCAATCTTTGCAGGGGGAGCTTGCTTGTGAGAGCAGGCTGTCATAAACCAGTACAGGTATAATGAGTAGGTCAGCTTGAGATGATAATCTAGCTGTTCCATATGTGGGCATTATCTGGGGTTAGATGTGAGGAAGGAAAAAGAGGGTGCATCTGATCCTATGGCAGCTCTTCAAACTAATCATGTTATCATCACATCTCAGTAGAAAACTGTGCATTAAGGAATGTGAGTAACATTTGCTATATATCATTTATTTTCTCATGCTGGCTTTGTTTCATGTGTCATGGAATGACTTTCTTGAGCATCATACTTTTCATCTGAGAGAGGGTTGCTTGAATATAAATCTTACTGTATATAAATATATTCTGGAGAATACATATCGGACTAAATCACTTTGTACTTCAAACAGGTGATGAGATTCACAATGATTTCTAAATTCTCTGGGGAGTGCATTCTGCAGACCCAGATTGGCACCCGTGACAGTTCTGGCTGTGCAGACAGACTTTGCTTTTACTCTGCAGTCTTACGCTCCCAAACAGCCAAGTTGTTGACCACAGAATTCAGACAGACATTTTGAGCACTGTGTTGTTTTCAGTAGAAAATAAAGCCACTCCAGGTGGAGATGCTACCTGTGAAAATAAAATTGCCATGCTGGGTAGCAAGTAGAGCTGTGTGCAGCACTGTCTAGAGACAGTCTGAATTTATTCAACTATTTGCTGTCTGCAAGAGTTCTACACAGCATGAGGTTTCTGGCCTTGTAGCCATCTGCAATTCTTGGATTTTGTATCTACTTAGGGCTTTGTTTTTCCTCTCTCTCTTTTGGTGGTTTTCTTTCCCGTCCTCATGCTGCCTGATTCTCAGAACACCAGGCAATCTTCACAGAAACAGATGCTAAATAGTCTGTATCAAGAGTAAAGGCATACCTGGAGTGCTGTATTTTTACAATGCTTCTATTTCCAAATACAGACAATTCTTGTCTATATTTCACTAAATTATAATTGGAACAGTGGTGACACAATAAATCAAATAAAATTCTCCATCAGCATTTCAGGCATGGACTCTGACACCTAAAATGAAGATATAATTTAGTTTGCTTTGTCTTGTGTAGTACAGCTATTGTAGAGAGGCAGAAAATCATATTATAACTATTTCCCCTTGCCCCTTGGTTCATAGCCAAGGAGTTTTTGAAATGCACTCATTCTTAAGCCTGTGGTTTGAAGCTAGAGTTTGCAGATGAGCATGGGCTATCTTAGAAGGATTCCTCGTTCTCTGATTTCTGCAGGTTGGCTGACAGTGCCAGAAATACAGACCCACCTGTTCTAGTTTGCTCCCTTTGGGGTGGCTTCTGCTAGCAGCCAGGACAGTCTGGAGAAGCCTTTCTTCCATTAGAAGGAGGAACATAACCATAGATGCTGCTGGAGAGGGGTGCATTGTCAGCAGGACACACAGCATCCCTCTGCTCTTGCTTCCTATGCAGGCCAGAAGAACTCCACCCATAAGTTTTTGTACAGTTATTGACTCAAATCTATCCCTGGTGTTATTCCTATTATGACTTAATAGTCTGCATTTGGCTCATTAACATTTAATGGCATTCTTCTTAAAGAGAGAATTCTTTCTGGAAATTGCAGATTTATGGTGTTTCTAGGAAGATAAGTTTATTTCCAGCTAATATGAACCACAGCTCAATGGGACTAATGTAATGCAGCCTGTGTTACAAGTGTGTTTGGTTTTATATCCTATTTTCTTTCCCTCCCCAGAGGATTATGCCCAGCTGTGCAACATTCCTGTTCCAGGCTCTCGACGGCCATATGGACAAGATGCTTTGGTTGACCTTGACGAGCACTACACTCCAGAAACTAATCCTTACTTTGTTGAAGACCGTAAGCAACTTTCCCTCTTATGTAAAATAATTGAAATAGGGGTTGTAAGTTGAATTATTTTCCTGTAGCTGGCTTCACTCTTCTGTTTGCTTCTGAGTAAATGTGGTCTGTTTTATGTTTTAGTTATTCCTTTGACACTAGCTTTCAGTCAGGTGTTCTGGCTCAAGACCTGGTGTTGTATAATAGTCTGGTTGGGCTCAGAGTACAATATCAATTTTCAATATAGTGAAATAGTTTGTGCCAGTTGTACTCAGTTTGTATTTACCAACAGATTTACAGCTAAAGGTCAGAAGGATTGCCAGTTTTCCTTCTCACAAATCAATTTTCCTTTGGAGTATGGGACAGATTTCTTCAGAGTGCATTTAGTTTAAAAGGAAAAAAAAAAGTCCTTCATGCCAACTTTCCATGCTTTTCCAGCAGAATTTACATGGGGGAATTGGAAAGCACACAAGTCATTCTTGCTCAACAGAGAAAATGTACAGCACGGTATGATCAGGGAGTGTACATGCATACAGCCTTCAGGCTCAGTGGATTGGCCTGCCAAGCAGGATATGAGGGATTGTATACAGCATCTCAGTTGTACTTGAGCAATGTTAAGGTTCTTTTTGGGTCTAGCCCGAGTCACTGTTAAGAATTTTGTGAGAGGCATGCTTACATATCTCAATATCTTCCTCAAAATCAGCCACACTGTATAGGTCCAACATACTTCATCACAGTATTAGAGGAAAAAAAAGGACAAGAGGAGGTATCAAAACGAACCAGCAACATCCCGTGCTTTATACAGGTGGCCTACAAATTGTCACTGTGCTCTTTCCCAAAGTGCTTCCCCTGTGTAAGGAGTTACTTTTAAAATAACAGTAACAGGTGAAAACAGAGCAGGATGATTGCAGCACACTCTTGAAAGGGTGATACATGTTTCTTACAAACACTGCACTTCATACATTTATACAGAACTACACAAATCAGGTTAGTTTGTCTCTATCTAGCATCTAAACAATCTAGCTCTACAAAGAGAATCTCTAAAGAGAAGGTAGGAAAGAAGCACTTTGTAAGTTATAAGCAGTCATGAATAAATAACAGTAAAACCATAGACCATTTTGAATCCACTGCTGAATCCACTGTTTTAGGGACAGAGGCTGAAGAGCTCTTGTGTCTTGCTCCCATCCTATCACTGAATTAGATACAGTGGCAAACTAATGTATAAGAAACACCACAGCACACAGCTGTATGACTGTCCTCAGAGGCTTATTCCCTGACAGATACAGTTGCAACATGTTTAGAGCATCAAAGACTTCAAGGCTACAATCCTGCTGTGGTCTGTATGAGGAATACAGAAATGCCTTCTGTCCTGTGGTAGTACTTTAATTTCATAGTGTAATATTTGTCACCTGTGTGCAGTCAACTTCTACAGAACTAAACACACCAGTTAGAATTACAACACAGGTGCCATCCAGCTGTTTCGGAGTATTTTGTGAAATAGAACTTGCTGTGCATGATAAATACTTTGGTTCTTGCTAGTTAATTATAATGTACTGCATTTATGGGAGATGAAGAGAAAAAAACAGGTGTTTAAGTATAGATGCATGTATATATATATGCATCTACACTTATATATATTCACGTTGGACTCAATGATCCTCGAGGTCTCTTCCAGCCTTAGTGATACTGTGATATATGTATATACTATATGTCAAATAAATTATGCCTTTTCTGTATTTAGAAACTATCTATGTATTGGAGGAAGGTACCTTTTAATTTCTTGGCACTATCTGTTTTCTAAATTAGTGAAGATCTTCACTTCAAAGGACTCTCTTGATCTCTCTACAAGCTCTATTTAGAGGACTCAAATATAATGAAACTTGGTCAAGTTTCTTACTGTATTGTTACCGTACATCACAACTGTCTGCTCAACATCCTCAGTACTACTGCACTGTAATGTACCAGGTTCATGGAAACAATTGTAGTGTTTCCCACTTCATGTACATTTGTACACGTCCTTTGCATTATATACACTCTTGAGATGCGGCATATGTCAGTAAGTACTTCTGTCACATTGTGTTTAGTGTTTCCAGAATCTATTCAGTCTATGACTGACCAGTATGATCCTTACTAAGAATCCCACCATGGTAGGAAAACCCCAAGATAGAAACCACATGTGCAGTCAAAGAGAAGAGAAGAGAAATGGAAATGACAGTCCAGAAGTGTAATGGAGAATTGTATGGAAATGGCAAAGTAGGAAGGTCAAGGCAGGACAAGAGAAAAAGGGCCTCACGAGCCAAGACAGGATGGAGTAAATATAAAAAACAGGACAAGCACAAGGAAAGGGAGAAATTCATATTCCTGGGTAGCTTTGCAAATCTACACATCAAAATTGTTACAACAACACGAATCAGTGAACAGGGTTTAGGTAAACCAACGATTTGTTTGTGGAGTCACTGTAGTAACTGTACGTTATGGGGACAAACAGGGAGATGTATCCTACTCTATTCCACTCCAGTGCCAGTTGCCTCTCCATTTCTATGCTGTATATCCATTATGCTGGTAAACATACAACTCTCAAATGTTCTCAGCGTTTTCCTCAAAAGTATTTTTAATGTGATGGACTGCCATCTGCAGTTCTGTTACACCACTGCTCCACAAACAGAAAGCCAGTGAAAAAATCTGTGCAGGACTAACAGGAGCGATTCAGTCCTAGATAGAATCTCTGAACACATGAAAATGTCAAATGATCTTTTAAATTCCTTATACATAAAAGCATAACAGTCAAAAAAGCCCTAAGACAGGGTGAACAAAAGTCATTGTACAAACCACTGGATACAAAGACAACTCTTTAGCTTTGACTGTTCACCATCCAGAATCATGACAAGGAGCAACGGGTAGATCATAGGTATTTGTATTGGCACCAGTCACTGAAGTACCAGCCAAAGAGTTGTTAACCAAGACCACAACAGGAAAGCAAGTCTCTGATTTCTTCTTACTTTCCTTAAGGCAGTTGAGATTTTCTTTTTAATATGTTTTTTTCCTAGAGAAATGAGAATGCATCTCTTCCCCCTGACACACCTTATTTTCCTAGAATACTGTTTTAAGAAACTTCTTCTCCAGACTGCGCTACCACTTCTTATTTTTGTTTCCATGAAGGTTGATACACAGAGGAATTCAAATAAAGGGTGCTATTTAGAACACACTGGTTTATCCTTTAAAACAAATACTGCCAAGTTATGCAGTTTCCTTTACCACTCCCCCCCAAAAAAATCACATTTTTTTTAACCCAAAAACTTCAAAGTTTACAAAGTTTTTCAGTTTTCCTCTTGAAATGTATCACAGTACTTTTCTAGCACTTTCAAAACTCCAGATGGTGCAGATCTGCTAAAGCTGACCTATTTTTCACAAAGTCACATTCCAGTGAACTTCTGAGAGAATTTCAGCCTCTGACTATACATCTGGGTGTACTGATTCAAGAGCTCAGTAACTAATTGTTTGCAACTCTTTCTCCACACAGGTTTTCTGAACAGCTTTGAAGAGTTGCAAGCAGAGGAATGTGGTATTCTGAATGGATGTGAAAATGGCCGCTGTGTAAGAGTCCAGGAAGGCTACACCTGTGACTGCTTTGATGGTTATCACCTGGACATGGCCAAAATGACTTGTGTCGGTGAGGACAACATACTACTCCATCTTTTTCTGTTAGCCTGTCAGTTTACTCTGTCACTAGCCCCAGGGAGAGGCTTGAGCGAGGGGATTGGAGATAATCACCTAAATAGTTTTAAATATGGCAACTGTCTTTGATCTACTGCAAAGGCTAGTAAATATTTTTACAGAAATAACTCTACTGGTGTATCTCAGTTCATCTTGCTCATTAGCACTGTATTTAATTAAGAGTCTAGAAATAATTTAACACTACTACAGAGAACAAATGTTTTTTTCAAAGGCTTTAGTGAGCTAAGAGGGTGGAACTGGATACAGAGTAGAAGAGTAATTTTAGGAGCTGATTTTTAGAGCAGTTCAATCACCTAAATATGCAGATAACCACTTGATGAGGTTTAGCCCCAGACTCTCATTGATTTCAGCAGCCTCAACTATTCCTTTCACTCTCAGACTAGTAAATCTGCACAGATGCAAACCAGGACATCTAAGGACTATGTCTTCAATTAAGACAAGAAAACATGGGAACAGTAAGTGTCAGAAGACGAACCAAAACACCCCTAAGTGTAGAAGCTTAGTAGAGACAGTGTGTGGGTTCTTCAGTTTAAGGTCTGTAGTAACCACAGTTAGCATTACACTTCATAGCCTACAGATGAGGTTTTCCAGCTGTGTCATGATAAGCTGCCTCCCTGCCTTGTTATCTGTAGGACATTATGGCAAGGGGCCTCCTTAGCAAGAAAAGATGTCACTCCTGCATATTTCAGGCCAAAGCTGCACGATGTTGAGTACAGGTGGTTTGCTGTTCACAACTATTTAGTTAACAACAACTGTTCCTAAAATACTTGATATTTAAAAATACTAAGAGCTTTGAGCTTCTTTCTTATAAACCACTTTTCAGTCATCAGATAAAGACTTATAATCAGTTATTAGATTTTTGTTTTGCAGTTTAAGCTGAATTTGGACATGGTAACCTAACAGTTTAAGGCTACTGAACACACTACTGATCTCCTGTGATGACTTCTCTCTCTTTCCAACTCACCTGTTACAGCTTTTGACCCAGCCTAATTCCACCTGACCTTAACTGAAAATAAACGTCTCTGTGTATTCATAAAGCAAGTTCTACTTCTGACAGAGATTAATGAGTTTTACCTATGCACCAAACTTAAATATTTGTCTTTTGATGTTCCCTTTATGCAGATGTGAACGAGTGCAATGAGTTGAACAACAGGATGTCTCTCTGCAAGAATGCCAAATGCATTAATACAGAAGGTTCATACAAGTGTTTGTGTCTCCCAGGGTATGTACCTTCAGACAAGCCAAACTACTGCACACCACTGAACTCAGAACTAGACAGTGAACTGGAGTAGAGGAAAATCTCCATATCCTAAGCCCATACACTCTGCACTGTATAAAGAAAAGGAAGAAAAAGTATTTAACTTGAGAAGAGAAGGCACCAGAGTAGCAAACTTAAGGGGAGAAAAGCATTAAAATGTGTCAAAATTGAGACACCATGGGCTGGTTGTGTATCAGCTTCACTGAAGTGACAGACCAAATGGACACATTACTCTGTATGAAAGAAATAATCAAATATATATAGTGTGTTCATAAGGAAAAGTAACCTTTGAAAATAGGCAAAAACAGTGCTGTTATTTTAAACAGAAGAGCTTTGGTTTTTCCTTCATTTTGGGGGTTTTGTTGTGTTTGTTGTTTGGTTTGTTTTGGGTTTGTGGTTTTTTTTACTCTTGCTTGGTTAATTTGGCATTTAAATAGTGATGGAAATATTTGATATTATTATGTCTTTTTTTTTTTGGTTGTTCAGTTCTTTGCCTACTGTTTCTTTTCAGATCTTTGTTTCTGATCAGTACAAGTTCTATACTACAGATATTCTTAGGCCATTTTGTAAGAACCATTACACAGGGTAATGCTTCTCCTCTGGAACATTGGTCAGTGACTTTTGTTTTTTAATTTGCTAGTTGTCTGCCCTGTGGAGCAGGCAACATTTGTTTTCAAATGTTTATGTACCTTGGTGAAAAGTCTTTATATTCATTTTTGTATCCTGTATGGTTGTTACTGCACTTAAAGTCTCTAGAACCTTTCTTGCCAAGTTCAAAGCTGCTAGTGGACAACATTGGATTCCTTTTGTACATTAAACCAAAAGATTTTTAGCTCACGTCTATATTGTAATATGTAAATTGAACACAAGAGAGATCTTGTATGATTACCCTAACATATTAAAGCTGTATATTAACACTCAATAAAATCACCTCTTTTTTTAGAAAAAAAGCTATTTACTAATTGTAGGCAATTTTTTATTATTATTATTATTTCATTGGTGTTGATGTTCCAAGAATTCACTCCTCAAGTGTTTACACTACTAGAATTCATTTACATTACAATATTTAAAAGGAGTTGTCTGGCTGGTTTCTCCTTCTCATGCTGTTTTTGTAAGACTAGAACTTGAATTAGTTAATGCCTGAGGTTAGGCTTCCAGAGGGAAGATTTCAAACACAGACTTACAGAAACTGTTTGACTTGGAAACTGATTCCCATGGAATTTTTCTTCTTTCCTGGTTTAGGCATGTTTCCCACTACATCTGCAAATAAGGCTCTTCAATATGATGGCCTGGTTTTCAGAAAATGTTGAAAAGAAGGGGGAGAGTTTCTTTTTCTGATAAACTGTATCCTTCCATCAGCTCTACTTTTCAGTGGAAGGAGAGAAGGAGATTAGGGAACTGACAGATGTTTTACTTTGACCTTATCCAGAGTGAAAGAGTTTTCTTTGGAAATCCTGAAACAGGTCCTTTTGATATTTTCCAAATGAAACATTTTTGCTGTGTCTTTTAGACCTGCCCTGCATTAAAAGGAAAACAGTAACATGAGACTTTAAAAAGTAAGTCAAATTGGGTCCAATTGTCCAAAAATTAGATTTTCATTTCTTGTTTCACACACACACACAAAAATGGTATGTTCTGAATCAAATTTCTTTTCCAGTGTTTTGGTCAGTTTCTGAACCAAAACCATGAGAAGTTGTATTCCTTTCAATACTGCACACTTGGTAGATCTTATTAAAGCCCACGTGCCTGTTAATGTGCAGAAGCATCTGTCCTTCCCATGGTTCTCTCCTCTCTATCTGCTGGAATTTGACAGTAGGACTGGTGAAGATATTGCACCTTGAGGATCTGATTGTATGTTAAAATGCAAGAAAAAAGTTCTGAATAAAAATGTGGGGGGAGGCATCTTTAAGGAGGCTCTTTGTAATGTGCCCAACTCCCTGGACTTTTCTTAATTAAGCAGAGGGGGGATGGAGAGCCAGTCAGTCAAAAGAGATAAACTACAAACATTAGCAATGGTCCATAATTACCAACGAAAAAAAAATCAGCTAATTAATTGTCTTGGTTAGAAGGAGGAAGGTCTCACCTGAAGTCTGGTCTTACTGGAGAATTCCATAACAAAAGAGCTCTTTAGTTGTCCTGCTTAAAGTTAATCCTACAGCCTTAATCAAAGTCAAAGTTACCACCTTTCACTATATTCAAGATGAGCTCTTGTCTGCTTTCAGCTATTACACAGACAAGACACTGCTCCCTTGACTCCCACCTCCAGCTGGCCTATGATGGAATAAATAGAATTAACCAGGTTGGAAAAGACCTTTGAGATCATCGAGTCCAACCTATCACCCAACACTATCTAATCAACTAAACCATGGCACCAAGCACCCCATCCAGTCTCTTCCTAAACACCTCCAGTGATGGTGACTCCACCACCTCCCTGGGTAGCACATTCCAATGGCCAATCACTCTTTCTATGAAGAACTTCTTCCTAACATCCAGCCTAAACCTCCCCTGGCACAGCTTGAGACTGTGTCCTCTTGTTTGTCCTCCTGTTTCAGAAATTGGTTTGTGTTCATGTTTGAAAGACAGCCTAGGCCCCCAAGCTGCCATTACAATCAGCATCACAGCTTCAGATTTTCAGCATCCAGCAATTCTTCCCTAGTGAATGCCTTAAAATGGCAGCACAAATCTATGTTTTTCCTGGGAGTACACCAGTGTGACAGCTTAGGAAGCAACGCTCAAATGTCAGTACCCTTAGAATCTCCAATTGGGCATAAACACTGTACTGAACATGTAACTTTGAGCCACAAGACTGGCTGATTTATTACATCTTTTTAAAACAACAAGTTTAGAATAGCCTGAGACTTTGCCATGCTCAGACAGTACACACTTGGACCACTTACTTTGCATTATTTCAGACAAAGAAACAACCTTCACCCATGCTGTTCCACAAGCAACAAAACTAAAAAAATGAAGCCTGACCTCCTGTAAGCTTTCCTCATAACTTTCTCGCCAGCTCCTTGCATCTCTTCCACTCTGAACAAGCACAGGCAGTACCCATCTGCGGCTGAGGGAGCCCGGACAGGGCAATGGATGCAGATGCATTGATGCACGTGCTGCCAAACTTGATGTTGCCCATGCTCTCAGCAGGGAGTGTTATCCTGGTCACTTGTCTCTAACTGCTCATCAAACTTCACAGATCTCAGATCATACTGGCCTTTTTGTCTTGTTTGCTTTACACACATGGTTGAAATTGGTCACTGGGTTAAAAGCTACCAAACCAAAACCTTAATGGCTGCTTGGTGGCACTTGAAGCCATTGAAGCCATGGTTTAGTTAGTCATGAGGTGTTGAGTAATGGGTTGGACTTGATGATCTCTCAGGTCTTTTCCAACCTTGTTGCTTCTGTGATTCTGTGACTTGTGTTACCAGCAATTCACAAAAGAGGTTTCAGTGTGTCCAGCCACCTCCTCTGCCTGATTCAAGAGGACAGCAGTTGACCCAAGCCCTGAATGAAGCTTGAAAATGTTATTCTGGTTCAACAACCCTGTCCTCATCACAGTTGCATTCATCTATTACAGACTATATAAGCAAACAACATGCTTTGTGCATGCTTCTGCCTTTCCCTGCTGCCTCTTCTTACCTCTAATATTCCTTAAAATGTGCACAGGGAGATGGAAGTAGACCAAGCAGCCTAAACTCCACATACATCCCAGTGCTTAGTATTCCACATTGCCTGGATTCAGGCATTCAGAACTGTTTTAACAAAGAAACCACAATTGAAGGAATTAAGGGAAATTCTGCCCATCTGACCCTAGCCACTGGAGCCCACCTACTTTGCCCCAGTGTAGCAAGGCTGGTTCTGTCATTTCACCTTAAAACCTGCAGGATTTAGGAATAAAATTCTGAAACATAGTTAAACATTTTCTTAACATCGTTAAGTTGAGGGCTTGGACACCGTGGATGTAGCCATTTACTTGTTAAAAGAGCTGTGGTTTAGGTGAGAGCCCTCCAAATACAGAAACCACCACGTAGAATTCCACGATTCAGGTTTCTGAATGCGAGAGTCTGGAATTGATTACAATTGATACCAAATGGCACCAACACTTTTTACATCCATGTGGACCCTTAAAAGAAAAATAAAAACTTTTTAGTCCCTTTTCAGTCAGCCATTTCCTTGCTACAAAAAATAAAACTGCTGACATGGTAGAATTGAACTCTGCTAGTTCCTCTATAATGCTGCTGTGCTAATGAGAACATTAAGTTGCTACAGAACTAAAACTACATTTCAGCTAGAAAGACATGTGATAGGAACAGATGCATTCATGTTGGGATACCCTTCAGTGAAAAATTAGCCAATGTTCAAACTGCTCAAAATGAGCACTACCACTCCTCAGGGAAAACAGTCACAGCTGTACAGGTCATTTCAATCCAAGAGAGAAAACTGGCAGCCATGACAAATACTCAGCTAGTCAGTGGCAAATTACATACTCAAATAAATTCCTAAATGAAGTCCTAAAACACTAAAGGCATCAAAGTGGTTGTCATGACCTATTAGCTCACAGAGATCCTTACCCCAATGGGGGTTTGACTCTGAGTCTGGCAGCATAGGGGCTCCTGGCTTTGGCACTCTTTCCTAACTTCTCTAAAGGATAGGTGACAGAACCCATTGGTGTGTATCATGGGCCTGATCTGGCCAGCAATTAAAATTCAAAGTGTAAAGCAGACTGTAAAAAATCCTTCTGCTGCCCCTAAACCAGACTATTCTTTTAATAATGCCACCCACTTTGGAGACTAGTTTTCTCTTGATGGGACTCTGCTAACACCAAGCAGGCCAAGGGAGTTATTAAGGAGCCATTCAAGCAAACAAGAGATGAACTGATGTATTACAGAGGCTACTGCTCACTTCTGAAATCGTTTGTTATTTATATAGCTTTTTATTTTTTTCCTCTGAGAAGATCTGAAATTTACATCAGGAAACTAAGTGATGTATCCAAAAGAGAAGCACAATAACTAAGAGCAAATGAGGAATAGCAGCCATTTGCTGAAGGCTCCCCAATGACTGATAATGTCACCTTCTGAGAGAGTACAGCATTCTTTGGGAGAATGCCAAGGATGGCACTACAGTCATTACATTCACCTGCAGGAATAACTTTACACAGCAGAACTAGAAAATGTGGACCCTCCTGGAGCACTGCCTCCACAGATGGCACAAGGTGTGTTTGCACACCAGCTGTGAAAGATCTTGAACTCCAACAACACACCACTGCCACCAACCTTCACCATTTGAGCGCCTATGTATCAAAAAGTGAACACGTGTTGAAACAGGATTATTGTGTCACAATTGGCATTAGTAAGTGATCTTACTATCCAGCATGGAAAGAATAGAATAGAATAGAATAGAATAGAATAGAATAGAATAGAATAGAATAGAATAGAATAGAATAGAATAGAATAGAATAGAATAGAATTAGAATAGAATAGAATAGAATAGAATAGAATAGAATAGAATAGAATAGAATAGAATAGAACAGAACAGAACAATAGACCAGACCAGGTTGGAAGAGACCTTTGAGATCATCCAGTCCAACCCATCACCCAACACCATCTAATCAACTAAACCATGGCACCAAGTGCCCCATCCAGTCTCTTCCTAAACACCTCCAGTGATGGTGACTCCACCCCCAAAGAAAATGTCCAAAGAAATGCAGGATGTCAGCCATGTCAGATTTTCTTCAAGCTCATTCAATCACCAGATATGTATTCTGACTCAGAGACTCCTAATGGAAGTCTTCAGGCTGCATGCTCTGTCCCAGCTGTTTCTGCAGCCCATGATTGTTCTGCTTTTCTCCCTCTCAAGCTGTAGGGCTGCAACAGCAGCTCTGTGCTTCAGCAGCTGAGCAACTTCACTGAACTTTGAAGTCTTTCCTGCCCACAGCAGGAGATTGCACCTCAAGAGGTCCCTTCCAAGCTGCATTTTTGTGTGAAAGAAGGTTGTGACCTGACACAGCAGCCTCTGGTCCCTATCCTTATGTGAGACAGGGAACCTGACAGAGGGGATGTGACCCCTTCTCCTTCTCCCACAACTGAACATGTGCCAGCAGTGTACCTTTCACTTTGGAGAAAACAGAGCACTAATCTGCTCAGCTCACCTCAGGAGAATCCCATCCAGAAGGAGCATTATGCACTGTTGCTTGTTGTCAACCAATATGTTCTGAAAGAGTTAAGTAGCAACCTCAGGTAGAAGGGAGATTCTGCAGTAAAATTTTTGTCCTGCAAATGACACAAAGCAGGGAAGTAATTAGGATGTTCTTATTTTTTACTATGCTGACTTTCCCCTCCCCTCAAGTCACACTTTGCCACACATTGCTTTCCATTAGCTCTGAACCAAGAGCGATGGAGAGGACAGGCCTAGCCAGCATGGAAAATTTCTACGTGACAATTTCAGCATCACCTCCAATCCCTATCTACTCACACTGCCAGGATTCATTTTGGGCTAGATTTTTTCCAAAGCATTCCATATTGATTTAGCTGTCCTCCAAATGAAATCTGTGGCACCTCTATAGATTCCAGTGGCAGCAGAGCAAAGGCTGCACTCAGCTCTTTTGAAAAACCCCACAATGTATGTTTAACAAGGAAAGCATCTGGCAGAAAAGTTTTGAGTACAGTTAAACAGATTCTTTATGTCTTTCACATTTTAAGTTTAATTCTGCCACTTCTCATCCAGGCCTGGAAAGCTGGGTAGGACCTTTTCCAAAACCCCCAGCAGGATATAGTCTGTTTCCACTGAATTAAACTTTCCTGACATCTAAATGGTTCCTGTCACTTTGTCAGTGAGCACCATTCTCAGGATCCATGCCTCCACTTCCTGCTGTAGGCAGCTATCCATCTTAGCTCCAGCCACAACAGCATTCTCCACTTTCTGTGCCATTCAAGACCCCTTTTCAGGGTCAGTCCTCACTGTATTTCTGCTTCTGCATACCCTGTCATTCACTCACCACTCAAAGCCTCAGCATCCCATGCACCCATTCCTTCCTCTTCAATGGTGCTGGATTTCACAAAGTAGTTTTCAGTATCTAAACACAGATTTGGCATGTGGTGAAATGGATAGCTACCACGGGGTACTTAGAAAAATCTTCTGCCAGGACAAACTGATCATGTTCCTCACAGCAATCTCACCCCTCACAGCAATACAAGGCACCATCATCAAGTCAACTTTGTATTCTTCCCAAAACTATCCAGGGAGATGTATCACAGTATCACCAAGGTTGGAAGAGATCAAGGTTGGAAGAGATCATCAAGTCCAACCTGTCACCTCAGACCTCATGACTAAACCATGGCACCAAGTGCCACGTCCAATCCCCTCTTGAACACCTCCAGGGACGGTGACTCCACCACCTCCCTGGGCAGCACGTTCCAATTGCAAATGACTCTCTCAGTGAAGAACTTTGCCCTCACATCCAGCCTAAACCTCCCCTGTCTTCCCTGAGCCTCCTCTTCTCTGGGCTAAACAATCCCAGCTCCCTCAGCCTCTCCTCATAGGGCTTGTGCTGAAGGCACCAGCCTCGTTGCCCTTCTCTGGACACACATTCATTTTGCTGCTTCTACCATAAGCAAGAAATACCAGGTATGCTTTTCCCAGTGAGTGTATTCTTCTGTGGCCTGCAGCATCACCCAACTGAGCTGAAAAGCAAACATGGAATAAGGAAGTTTCAAAAATAAAACAGGAAAGGGAAATCCTTTCATTTGCACAACAGTGAGCTGAATGAACATGGAATTTTCATTCACATTTGCTCATGCTCAGATGTAAGTTGTTTTCAAAAACCAAAGAAAACAAATAGAGAATTGTTATTTTTAAATTCCCCTAAGACAAAAGGGGGGGGGGAAATCACAAAAGGAAGTACATCAACTACATTACTCATTGCAATGCTAGTTCATTTCAGTACATTGAGTATAAACCAAAGTAGATGATAGGGAGCATTTGAGGGTTTCAGTATTGAATAAAACAATACACAGTAAGTCCAGACATCTACATTAATTTCACATCTGGTAACAGTTCTTGTACTGTGTTACTCCACCAAAAGGCAGCAGTAACTGTTTTTAGCCAAGATGGACCTTACTTCATCCATTAAAACTTGATTTATGCTTGAGTGTTTGCTAAAAACCTGTCTACCATACACTAGAGCTAACAAAACACTTGCAAATGTGTACCACAAGGAAGACAGTCTAGGAATATCTAGTACAATAGGTATTTTCCCTGTCTAAACACCTAATTCAGAACAGCTCCAAGAGAGTCACCAGCACGTTGCACATGGTCTCCAGAGCAGACCAAACAAAAGGTCCCTGCAGCAGTTCTGTCTCACCCTTATACTTCTGTCTCTGTTTTAGTTCTGACTTCCACTTTCATCTCTTTATTCTTCTGTACAAGTGCTAGTGACAGTATCTGTATTAACATTTACCAAGATAATTTTGGTGTAACTCCATTGACTTCAGTGACTCACCTGTGCTCCAAATATACAATGAACCATAGCATTTTTTTCCTAGCACTTCAAAATTTCAAAAACTAAACCCTTTCAGGGAGTTGTAGAGAGAAATGAGGTCTCCCCTGAGCCTCCTCTTCTCCAGGCTAAACAACCCCAGCTCCCTCAGCCTCTCCTCATAGGGCTTGTGCTCAAAGCCTCTCCCCAGCCTCATTGCCCTTCTCTGGACACGTTCAAGTGTCTCGATGTCCTTCTTGAACTGAGGGGCCCAGAACTGGACACAGTACTCAAGGTGTGGCCTAACCAGTGCAGAGTACAGGGGCACAATGACTTCCCTGCTCCTGCTGGCCACACTATTCTTGATGCCAGGATGCCATCGGCCTTCTTGGCCACCTGGGCACACTGCTGGCTCATGTTTGGGCAGATCACTGAATCCTTCCAACTCCCCTGTTGGCAATACAAAACATGAACCAAGATCTACTTGCAATTAAAAAGGGCAAATCTTAAGAGTCAAACCAAATTTTTAAACTCTGTGTTTTGGGGTTTAAGTCATCTTTACATAAAGCATTTTACTGTAGGATCATAAAGGGGATAAAATAAACATCAGCTTGGAAAATTTATCAGTTATAATTAATAACTATTAATAAAAGCTAGCAGGATTCTCCACTGCACAACCAGCAGAAGATCTGAATACAGAACCAGCTGTTCAACAGCTGGGCAGAAATGTTATCAAATATCACAAAGATCTGGAGATACAGTGGGAGAGATAAAGCTCTTATAATTGGTTTAATCTAAAACCTACAGGTAAGTTGTGCAATGGGAGAATCCTGCTAGCTTTTATTAATATTTATTAATTATAACACTTAAATTTTGCAAGCTGATGTTACCTTATCCCATTTATGACCCTATAGTAAAATGCTTTATATAGAGACAACTTAAACCCCAAAACCCAGGGTTTAAAACCACTGAAGCCTGTCCTTTTAACAGCAAAGATCCTTTCTTTTGTCTTTGTCACTAGAGGTCAGCACAGCATCTGAAGTAAGGTATTGTTCACATTTAAGGGATAAAATCCACAACTCTTAGAGGAAATAGTGGTCTTAAAAAAAACAGTTCCAAGAAGATAAAATCTGTGTTTCTGCAATGGGAGAGAAGTGAAGCCTCAGGAAAAGAGCAAAGCAGCAACCAAAAAGCCTGAACCCAAAATCAGAGTAAAAGCAAGCTACAGGTTTAAAGGTCCCCAAGAGCAACTGGAGCCCAATAGTGACTATTTTCAAACCACTCATTAGCCTAAGGTAAAAACTATCACTTAAAAAGCCCAGATGACTAACATTCTGAGGACTCTTTCTGATGCATGAGAAATAATTAATCTCCTGGTACAACAACATTCCTGTCCTAGACTCTGAGCAGCTGGTCTAGCTCATGTAAAGCTAGCTCATACATGCAGGTCAAGGATATAGGGAAAGCATTAACTGTGCTGGATCAGTTCCTAGGAATGCAGGGGGAAACCCCCCCAGACACTCATCTTTCCCAAAACAACAGAACTCGCTGTGCTATCCTTGACCTTTCGAAATTACTGGAGAAACCTCATGGTCGAGGAGTCTCACTGTGCACTCTGCTATGTGTGTCCCCTGGGGCCTCTCTAAGACCCAGTTACTGTCACAGCCAGGAGGTGACAGGCTTTCACAGCACCTGACAGGCTTTCACAGCACCTGACAGGACCAGTGACAGAGCAACTCTTTCTCTTCCTTTTAGAAGAGGAGATTGCAGCACTCTCAAGACAAGTGCAGACAAGAGAGACTTGGCTCTGAAGAGATGTCACCTTGAAGCAGGGCAAATCAGTCACCTCCCCTCCCAGTACATGTGCCAAAAAAGGGATTAGTGTTCAAGTACTGTTTATGGTGTTCAATTCACAGCTCCAGCACAGGGCACGTTTGCCAGTATGTCAGTGTGTCAGCTCTCTCCAACAGAAGACCAAGCTGTCATCCCAAAAGGCAGTAAGGAAGCTTGGATTACAGAGTGTTCCAGAAGCTGACACAGCTTAATCTGCCTTCCCTGTTCTGGCAGATAATGGAAAGCAACACCTTGAAATACAGAAATGTTTGGTCAGCAAACAGAAGCCCTTTGGAACAGCAGCAAAAGAAACTACAGGAGAATAAATTCACACTGACAAATAGGGAAAGTCAATCATCATGGTCAATGAATTATGGCACTGGCAAATAGTGTAAACAAGAACCTAACCACATCAGCCTAGCAGGTGTATTTTAGCCATTTGAAAATGTTTTTCTTTCCTAATCTACACCTGGCTACAAAAGATAAGTTAAATGGTGTGCACCCAGCCTCTAGCAACCCTGGAAAAGTTAACAGATTTCAGTAAGGAAGTCTTTCTCCTAGGAATGCATTACCTGTGAAATACATTATTGCTCCTTTATTAGTACAATATATACAACAGAAGAAACAAACTTGTTACTTTTTTCCTTAATTAAAACAAAATAAATTCTAAAAGGCACATATTAAATACAAGAGTAGAAAGGATCAAACATCTAAAAGCTGAAGTGGAGGACTATAATGCTTGGGGTCTTCTATCCATTACCAGTATCTTTGAGTCATAGTGGGAGTCAAAAATGGGTGTCCTGTTTTCCCAAGTGCTGTTAAAAAGGCTTTCTCTCAACAGAGGTATAAAATGAGAAAGTAAGATGGATACAGGTGGGAAAAGTATACAAGATAGTGTTGAAGCAGTCCTAGTAATAGTGAGAGCAGCTTCCTACTCCGTGGGCAGTCAGAGATCATAGAATCATACTATCAGTCAGGGTTGGAAGGGACCACAAGGATCATCTAGTTCCAACCCCCCTGCCATGGGCAGGGACACCTCACACTGGAACAGGCTGGCCAGAGCCTCATCCACCCTGGTTTTAAACACCTCCAGGGATGGGGCCTCAACCACCACCCTGGACAACCCATTCCAGGGCTTCACCACTCTCATAGTGAAGAATCTCTGACCTGGCATACCAAGCAGAAAATCCACCCACAAAGATAGGCAGCACCAGAAGACAGCTGGAGAACCTGTTGAAATTTTACCTTGTCCCTCTTATCTTTCTGCAATACGTACCACCTGCCACCCTGCAGCAAAGGTGGTGACATTTTTGGGGCACAGTGGGATAAACGAAAGTTATGCAGTGAGGTAATGTCACAGTTGTTTATAGCAGCTTCTCACAATTAAGGGTGAAAACACAAAGGTACTCAAATGAAAATTTTACATAAAATGAAAAAGAAGATGAAATTGTGAGCTGGCTGGAAGCAAGTATCGACTCTGCTAGAGCAAATTATGCACACACTAACAGACAGAAGTAGAATACAAAGAAACCCTAAAACAAAGATGTAACTAAAAAGGGAGTAGGAGACAAGTAAAATAAAAGGCAGGGAAAAAAGATGACAAACAGAAAGAACCAAGAGAATAAGCTTTCCAGATAAAAGTATTATTTCCTGTGAGACATTTGGCAAGTTACTCTATTTCCTCATCAATATCACGGGGATGTTTCTTTCTGTCACTACCCGCCTAAAAGCTTTTAACTCCCGGTGGTCAAGAAATCAATGGCAGGGAAGAGATGGGGATGCACAGAAGGTTTGAGTCTTAAGAACTTTAACATTTTGTAAGTTAATCTTTAACTTTTATCACTCTTAGGCTGCCATCAGATTTAATGCATATTCTTTGTTTAAGGTACCAAGAAAAAAAATATACATTGTGTGTTGGTAACCAAGAAGGTGAAAAACTATTACTTCTATTCATGGCCTCCCTTCCTTACCACACAACTGATCTAAAACAGACAGTTTATGACTGTACTAAATGTATTAACCTCTTGAGGCCACAAACACACAGGGCAGACAACCAGCACATTATCTTCTATGTGTGTGTGTTCACTCACAAGCTTGAGTGTGACCTCTGGTTTCCCTAACTTCTATTTTTAAGATCACAATGAAGTGTTCTTCATCTTGCCCCATAGCTGTTAAGTGGCAGATCTGCTAGGATATTTCTAGATGTTGATGATTTGCTTCAGTGGTGGAAGGGAGGAGAACAATGAGGAAAACAGTATATTTTCTGTGCAGTGAATGTAAGCTATAGTTAGAAAGGCCCTTAAAAACACAGCTTCTCAGCTGCTACAAACTGGCACAGATCCACTAAAACCAATTGGCCAGATTCCCCAGACAGATCACATCAGTGTCGCTCCACTGAAGCTGATGAAGCAATACCAATTTGTAGAAGCTAGGAACCTGGCCCACAGCCTGCACTGCAGTCCAGAAAGACCATCTGTGTTTAACAGGATCAGAAATCAAAAGGAAAGTCTGTGTCCTGATAATTTACTCGATACTACTAAGACAAGTGATTTCCATGGTGTTAAGCCAGGTAGACTAAACAAGACTGTATGAGATAAAAAACTGTTTATTGTTTCTTCCTCAGTACAGCTTTACCAGGGACAGTTAAGTAATTTTTTGTAACATATTCCATGGGGCAATGAAATGTGAAGACAGGAAGGAGATAACTGAGAAGAAAGACAGGAATAACACTATAAAGAATTCAAGCTATTTAATGAATTATAGGCATGACAAACTAGAGTGCACTGCCATGCCCTGCTCATGCTGACTTCATGTCAAGCCCATTCACACTGCTGCTCAGCAGCACAGCAAGTAGCAGCATAAAAGCAGAGGAGAAGGCTCAGGCAGGTCAGCTGTTTATTTTTATCATTCTAATTGTAAAAAGTCAGGTGCAAAATAGAACTAGCTCAGTAATCAGCACTAGTGGGAAAGCCATATCAAAGCATCTAGATGTTTTCTGCCTCACTGTAGTCACGTGAAGCCCGTGGAGGTGCCCACCAAAAAGTAGTGGGTTTGCCACGCTGCCATTTGATAGCTAGTCTAAGTTTTATGTGGTGAAGAAGTCACAGTTCTCTTTACAAGAACAAGCTGACTGCACACACAAGAGCTCACTGGAGTGAAAGTTTGCTTACATCATTCAGGTATTTTTAGGGCACAGAGTGTAAATGAGCTGTGAAGACAAGATGCTTTGAATTCCAAGTTACCAAAAGATCTGGGCAACACAGTGTTAACTCTGCTCATGCAGGCATTTTTTGTTGTAAAGGCTAACATGTGAGAAAGCATAAAAATGGGGCTACCACAGAAAATACATCTCTTCTGCTTTGACACAAAAAATGTACCTGCATTTGCACTCAGTAACATTTTCACTCTGCTCCTAGCTGTCCTGTAGCTCCACCAACTACCTGATCAATCCTCAAAGGAAACTCTGAAGACCTCTCCTAAGATAGACTCTCCTCAAGTCTGCAAGGGTAAAGTGGGAATGAAAAAGTCTGCACGTTGGGTGAGAATTTATTCTAGTGTGCAAAGTCAGAATGACAGAGAAAAGAAATCCTGCTTTAGCATTGCATCATGGTTTTTCTGTTTGCAGATGTTTTGAGTGACACTGAGAAAAGATGTGTGTGTTTGAAAGAAAGGCTACCACCACCATCAGTGCAAGAAGGCTCCTGCAACTGGTCTCTACTGGCACCATGCTGACATAAAGCAAGCAGCTATTCAAGACTAAGCCTCTCCAGGGCTCTTGGCAGTGCTTGGTGCTAACTGCACTGTGTCTACTGTGTCTGATGCGATTCAAGTCTGTAACCACTAGCAACTCACTGAGCAGATTTGGGATTTAAACTAAACTGCATTTGAATAAAGGTATGCACAAGTGGAATACGGCTAAGCAGCTTTGCATTTTGGTTCTGCTGTACTGTAGAGATGAACACTGCAGAAACTGGGTTAGTTAGGCCAACTCCATAGCTACTCTACAATAAGGAAAAAAAAATGACTCAACTTTTACACATTGCCAGTCCTTCAGCCTTGGTCTGAGAGAGCCAGAAAGACTGCAGCTTGCCTTCACTCATCTCCATGATGGAACTGTTTTAGCTAAAACTGGTTCCATGCTTCAGCTCAAGTCAGTAGTTGATCCATGGTTCACTACAAAGAATTACATTCCTTTTTGTCAGATTTGTAGTATGTGATCTGCAAAGGACAGTTTTCCAAAGTCTTTAAACTTGTCTGATAATTACAAATATTAAAAAAAAACCCAACACCAATCATAAATATTGTAACTTCCAGGTCCTTTCCTAAAAATGAAAACACTGGTTTTGAGAGGAGTTTCCTTTGGAGCATTCCCTTTAGCTTTAACTTCATAAAAAGGTACTTTCAAGGCAAATATTGGTCTCAGCTATTATTCATTTTCAACAAAATCAACAAAAATGTTTATCCCCCGACCACTTGTATGGCTCTGTGTTTTTTTAAACAAACAATCACAATCTTGTCAGGAGAAACACGATTTTTGCAAAGTTCTCACCAAGGCAGGCACTTTCCTAAAGATGCTCATGATTTTTATATAAACTGCTATGGTGTCTTCCAGCCTATCTAAAGCTAAGAGAGATTTGCAAACTCCTGCATAAACCACCATATTAGCTAACAGGCACAATCACTGCTACATAACACAACTGAAACAAAAGGTTTGAAGTTTTCCAAATTCCTCAAATGCCAAGGGTCTTTAACTCTTACCACCTTCAACAGGACCTGTGTGTATTCCACCCACAAATCTTAAAACAGAAGAAAAACTACTTATCCACATGGCAACATCTATGTTTTAAGTCTTGGCCTTCCCGCTAAAATAATCCCAACCCCCACACCATGCATTGCAATCTTTACTATCTTCAATAAGCATGGTGCGAACAGAATAGAATACATCAGATCAGGTTGGAAGATACCTTCAAGATCATCGAGTCCAACCTACCATCCAACACAACCTAATCAACTAAACCATGTAACCAAGCACCCTATCAAGTCTCCTCCTGAACACCTCTAATGATGGTGACTCCACCACCTCCCCGGGCAGCCCATTCCAATGGGCAATCACTCTCTCTGTGTGGAATTTCTTCCTAACCTCCAGCCTAAACCTCCCCTGGCACAGCTTGAGACTGTGTCCTCTTGTTCTGGTGCTGGTTGCCTGGGAGAAGAGACCAACCTCCACCTTTCTACAACCTCTCTTAAGGTAGTTGTAGAGAGCAATAAGGTGACCCCTGAGTCCCCTCTTCTCCAGGCTAAGCAACACCAGCTCCCTCAGTCTCTCGTCATAGGAGACCCTTCACCAACTTTGTTGCCCTTCTCTGGACTCGTTCCAGCAACTCAACATCTTTCTTAAACTGAGGGGCCCTGAACTGGACACAGGACTCAAGGTGTGGCCTAACCAGTGCAGTGTACAGGGGCAGAATGACCTCCCTGCTCCTGCTGGCCACACTGTTCCTGATGCACATGAATCTATCATTTTAAAGACCAGCAGAAAGCTTTTACAGCACTTTACCTAATCTGTATAAATCAAAGGAAAAGAATGTATCTCAGAGAGCAGAAAAAGTGGGAATAGGGAGAGGAAACAAAGAGCTAGGTAAGTATAGTACTATATTATAATCTTAATTTATTATAATGTGGAATTTTATTTTTAAGCTTGACAGACCCTTGAAGGCTTGATGTGTATTTTTACAAACACTAAGATGAAAATCATTCAAATTGGAAAGCTTCTGATAGAAAAAAAAAAAATATGTAAAGCTGATCAAAATACTTCTTTATCTCAAATTAATCCATAAAAATTATTTGAGGATTTTAACTTAGTTGCTGCTCAAGAGCTAGAGCTGCACAGGCATTATTGCACATTATTGGATACCTGCAGAAAATTCTGTTTCCCTGCATGTAAATGCTCTTAGTTTGCTTAAACACTTCCAACCTCCTAGTCTCTTGGCTTGAGGCTGCACAGGATGTCTCACTGAAGAGAAAGGTTCTTAGATGATTCACAGACTTTAAATGTCATCCTTAAGCATGATCTGCACCTCCTATAACACATATTTTACCACCCTAAAACGTGAGGATGTTAGCCATCTTTGTCAGTTTTTGTAAGCCAAAGAAAATCTCTGTTCTGACTCTCCAGCCTCACCAATTTCCAAGTTTTAATCAAAATTAAATACTTACTGGAAGTGATAATTACTAAGAGACTAAGGTTGAAAGGCTTAGTGCCACGATGCATCCTCATTTTTCATACAGTACAAAAGATGACATCCCAGAATGGTTTTGAACAAGTGTTTTCCTCATGCAAGACAACTGTGTCCGCAGCACAGTATTTACCAAATTGTTATATTGGTGGTGGAGGGCAAAAACCTCTAAGATCTTTCCTTTGTTTAAATGCATTTCCTGCCTTCCTAATGGCTATAGACTGTGCTGTGGCAGGCCTATTTATAGTCCAAAGAAAGGAAAAAGCACCACTGGAGGCAGGAAAACTAAGTTGGGAAAGAATAGAAGGAAGTGTGGCTGCCATTTAGCCAAACAATCTAGAACTAATTGAACTCAAAAGAGTCCCAGCCTCAGTGAAGCCGCTGGGAGTGAACAGCAGCACAAGCCTGCTTCTCTCTTCAGGGCTGCTGAATGTGACAGGACACCGTTTGGCAGTAAATAATCTCAGCATTTCAACATTGTGAGAATAATACAGGAGTGTGCTGAAATATAGACACTTACTCAATTAAGGTAAGTGTCTCCTGGCATTTCTGCTTGCTGCATTCGCCATGTCTTTTCAGATGTGGCCAAACTGGTAACTGAAAACAGAATGAGTGTTAGAGAAGAAACATATCTGATTTTTAGGTAAAGATTTGGCAGGGTGTCCGATCTTTAGACAAAGCCATCTGAATTGCATATTCTTCAGAACTCTTCTTAAGCAAAAGGATCCCTTGATGTCTATTTGTTAGATACCGTTGCATTTTCCTCACCAGCATCATGTCCATCTTATAATCAATGATTAAGTACTACAGAAATGTTGATGGTAACTATATGCCCCTAAGAAAAACAATGAAATCATCCCTGTATCAGGTTAAGTACATAGATTTAGAGACAGAGGGAGAAGTACATGTAATATATAATTATACGAGATGTGTTGATTTGGAAGACACAACCACATCAAAATGGACATAACTTGTAATTGAAGTTTAGTGAGAATTTGGTCATTCATGAGGCATGTTTAGTGTCACAATTAAAGCCACAATTTAGCCACAATGAAAGCACCTACAAGTTTCCATAGTTTTAGAATTTATTGTGGCAGGCAATTTGTGTGTCTCTGTGTGCATGCATGTACACAAAAACATACTACATATGAGAATTGATACCTATCATTCCTTGTGATTTAGCATTTAAAAATCACATACCTACCGTTCTGAGGTCTAATTTAAACTGACAGTAAAATGAGTGGAAATTTTAAATCAGATTGTTTTCAGATACTGTATACAGAGTTAGACTATCATAACTGCATGTGTAAAATGCTCCATTTTAAGACATACTAGTGTACAGACAGTATTCATTTGTTAAATTAGCATTAAAAAGACAGACTTTTAAGGGGGAAAATTAAAAGTTATTTTCAGACTGTGTTTGATTTTGTCAATTTCCAAGATATTCTTTGCTCTTCTAACAAAGGAAACACCATTGTGATTTGAAAGGAGGAGGATGGAAACTGTAGAATACTAGATTCCGGGTTTTATAATTCTATTTATATCTTCTTTGAATGATCTATGAGGACAACTTTTGCATTAGCTTCCCTTCCCTCTATGCATATGTCAATCAGGTTATTCATGTGTTGTGCAGGCTTTGCTTCGGCTTAGTGTTTTATTGTAAAAAGTAGCTGGTAAGTAAAAAGGAAGTGTGATGTGTTGTTATTCTACTGCATCCCCCTAGGATGCTATTATGTTTAGAGTCTGTTATTGTGAAGATAGCAAGGCAGGATGTCACCCATGTAGGTGAAAAGCTGTGATAGGACAATTGTAAACAGCAGCAGTCAGCTGAAAATCCGATCCAGGGAGGTGCTAAGCAATTCCAAATAAGCATATAGTAGTAACTGCTCATAGAAAGGATCAGGCTCTTCTTTCTCTGATTTCTAAGTACTCTATTATTTACAGTAATTTTCATTTCCAAGAATGAAATGAATGCCCTGTGAAGAACAAAAATCCTGTAATGGAAGTAAAACTAGAAGCCCCTTAGACGGCAATTTGAGTAAACAGCTTAGCACACTCTTAGGTAACATTCCTTGCTTTCAATTTCAACAACTGATTGCCCTGGACAAAGACAGAAAACAAAAGAAAACAAAAGTTTTAACTTAAAAATTTAAGATTAAAATGTGTAACCACTGTTATATTTGATAAGCTTTTGTAAAACTCGTTGGGTGGAGAGCAGCAATGGAGGCAAATCTGCAGAGACAGTTACCGAAGCAAAGCAGCACGTCCATTTCTGCTGTTAAACAAATGCAATCGCGAGATGTCAGTTGTAAAGCTATTGCAGTACAACTGAACAGCAAACATGGGATCACTTGGATTTATTCAGGTCTGCAACACCCACCACAACAGTATTTTAAAAGCTCAGTATCACTGCATGAATGCAACCAGAGACCCTGGCTCAGCCAAAAGATGATAATTAGCAAATCAGCTAGTTACAATGGAATACAGAAAGAGGTGATAATATACTGATATACTCTCACATTTATCTGTGGTAAAGATATTACAGATGGCACTTGAAAATTGCCTCATTAATAATAAATATACATCTGTAAAGGAATTTCTCATGGAAGGCATGGATACGAATGCACTGAAGCCATGAAAGTCGTTTCCACCACTATGAACAGAGTATTTTCTTCTTAAGGACAAACCTACACCATGGGCTGCTGTTTCTTACTGTATGCTGTGGGAGGAACATGATAGTAGTTCGAACTACCCTACTCTTTCTTCAATCTCTTCACCCATTTTAGCATCTTGGACAGGCTCAAGCAACTCAGAATGGAGGAAAATTTGTTAGCAGTACAGCTAGTGGTGCTCACAAAATACTATTGTTACCAAATAAAACGGATTGTCTTTAAAAAAAACTGACTTAGAAATTAGTGCTAGGTTTTCCTTCTTCAAGAACTTAATACCAGTCTTTTTAAGCTTGTCTATGTAACTGCAAGAGTTAGCATAACCCTAGTTTAAAAAATGGCAACTGCTTCATATAGTCACATAATCACAGAAGTAGCATTTGGGAGGGGGGAGGAGGAACCACACACGTAAGATGATTTGTTGCAAAACTGTGAAAGTTCACAAGTTTATATGTTCAAAGTCTGCAGACCAAGAGCTTTGTCCTGAAGATACAATCATTCCAGAAGGCCTTAGAATGAAGCTTACAGCCCAGCACCTTATAAAATCTTACTACCTGCTAGGGTCTAACTACTTCACAGGAGATTCTTTGTACATAAACAAGTACATAAACACTTTTGAGTGTTCACAAGTAATAACAGAGTTGTAACTAAGGCTCTAAGCTAAAAATTAAATGAAATCATTTGATATACCAGAAGGAAGTGGAGGTTCACATGCTTTCTACCCTGCCATTATTCTGCCAGAAGATGTAAAGAAGTCTAGGGCTGTCAAATATTTTATTCAATTGTAACTACTGTGTGGGCAGTATGGGTCTGGCTCCAGGAAAGCCAAGTGACTAAAAGTAAAATCACATGACTCAAAAAATAATGCACTTTGGGTGAAAGACAAACCATGCCATGCTTTCATGCAAAGCTAGCTCACATTTAGTAGGATTTATTATTCCTCATGCAATTGCTCCAGTGTAAGTATCTTAATTTCTCCCTAAGCCCCTATTCCACTACACCATATGCTCTTACAAGGGAGCTTTGTCCTCCAAGTCAGAGTCAAGTCCACCAACATTACAGGGTAAAAAAAGGAGCAGAGGCTTAGAAGTACCAGGGTGGTTTTTGGGGGCAAAGCAACAATTTTTGAGAACATGTGTACAGTCTACAGTAGTCTCACTAAAAAAGAAGAACTGGTATGAAGGGAACACAAAAAGAAGCCCAGTTAAAACACAGCAAGAAATCAATGTTCAGTATTGGACAACATTAAAATAGCTCTACAAAGAGAAGCAGCTGCTCAACAGCACAAATGTCAGTGCTAAAAAAATAGTATCTTTGATAACATCTAAAAAAACCCAGCTTATAACTATGTGTTGAATAACATTCTGACTCATGCAAATGTTTATACAGGTGTTTAAATTTAAGCATATGAGTAGTCCCATTGATTTTAAGAAAAATTATTTCAACAGGCTGATAAATGTAAAGCCAGAGAGAGTCATTAGATCATCTAGTCCAACTTCAAACACAGTACATTCTTTTTATCATTCTTCTTGTCTGAAACCCAAAGGCTTGCCTGCTTACAGGCAACAGAACCATATGAATATAGTGTGTTCAAGAAAAAAGTTTAAGGGGAAAATTATGATGTTCTATGCGCATGAAGGGCAACTAACCACAGTGAGAACTGTTCATATTGACACAAATGCCTTCGTTCAAATGGGAATTAAATGTTTCATAGGCTTTGTACCATATTACTGCACAAGGGTGAAGGTCACAGTGTGTATGGAAGGCCAATTGTTTCTCCCAGAAGTCTATGTGCTATGAGAAAAAGACATTAGCTTTATTTTAGATGCTTTCCTACTCTTCTACTGGACTAGAGAAGCGCTATTGCATAAGCAAGGATGAATGAAAAAGCTACAAGTCAATCTTCATGCCAAAGTGCAGCTCTATGTTTTGCCTTTGGTTCTCTCACTTCCCACAGATCACGTGCATTGTACAAAATAAGCAGCAACCATTCAGAAGCAGATGAGACAAAGAACTGTTAATCAAATGGAGACACACAGCAAAAATGGAATTGCCACATCTCATGTGATCACTTGAACATACACAGGCAGCTTAAACAGGCTTGGTTGCAGCGGGGTGGGGGGGAGGGGGAGAGAGGTGGAGAGGTAGAAAAGAGAGAGAGAAAAGTGGGAGACTTGACCTGGAGCCTCCTTTACAAGGATCAGTAACAGTGGGGTTATTCTGTGTGAACATGCAACACCCAAACAATGTTGTGGATAGTTACACCCTACAGTCATAATGAAGTACAAAGGGAGGGGAAACACAAAAAACCTGTCTTGGAGTACAAGTTCACCTTGCCCACAATTCATATTCTGTTCCCAGGATTCAAAGATCTTTGACTACAAAGGATCTCCACATTGCAGCAGAATAGAGGAACTGGATTGTACAGCCTCCAGGACTTCTTTGAAAACACAGCTAAGGGAAACGTGATGTCCTGTGCTTTATGTGACTAAGAGCCTAAAGCCACTGAACCTGATACACGTTCCAAGTGACTGTATTCAGAGAACATCCTGAACAAAGTACAACTCCACTATATGACCAATATTTGTGCATAGCAAAATTTAAAATACAATAGGACACACTGGCTAAAGATTCCTTCAGTGAGCCTGCAAGTTCAGTAACCACACAGGCATCTTCACAAGAGAAAAGTTGTTTTAGAGAAGCATTCTTATCCTTATACTCTTCCTATTTCCACTGAGTTTCTCAGTTGGCAATTTTCTTGTTAACTTATCACAGTACTTACTGGGAAGCAAAGGTGTACCCTAGGGTAGGAAGAAACCTGCCCTAACTCTTGACAGCTGGGGGAAATGGCAAGCATATTTCAGTCCCTGGCTCTTCTGTAAACTCATTTTAGTAATATGTTAATTTCTGCACCAGATATCACCTCTGAAATGACCCTTCTCAGCCACTTGTTTAGTAATTGTTGCAGGCCAGTTTATTGCAGTGGTCCCCAAACAGACTCTTTGGACTGAAGCAACTGCACAATGCAACACACAGGCCTGCTGTAACAGTTCTCTGACATAGGAACACACACCTCCAAGAATATGAAAATATAAACAGGCCAGCCTGTTGCCAGCATTGCAAAGAAGGGATTCCACTTGGTCAAGAGACCAAAAAGGTAGTAAACAACCAGAGCAGCTACCATGTGATATAAAGTATTGTGGGTAGTCTGCTCTGCCAACAGGATTCAACCATATGCACAATAACTCAATTTGAGAGGGGGTTGGGGGAGGATAGGGATTTAATATCTTGCCAAGTTAACAGGTCTGGCATTGTCCCACTCATTAATTCACCATAGCTTGCATTGTAAAGCTATGGGTTGCTTCAGTTGGAGAGAACAAAAATTAATGCATACTGACATACAGATACAGGTCAGCATTCTTAGATCCTTTTATATCCTAACATACTTTATTTCTCCAACATTTAATTATTATTTTGGTATTTCATTATTATTAATTATTTCATTATTATTAATAATTAAATTATTATTAAATTATTATTAATGTCTTAATAATTTTATTATTACTTTCATTATTATTTATGTCATTATTATATAGTGAAATTAGTATTTCATGATTATTTTGGATTATCACCACAACACAATTATCTTGGAGAGACTGGAGACAAAGATAGATCTTCAAAAATCAGCTGGCTGATTTTTTGAAGGAAAACTGAAATAGCACTCCATCTCAACAAAACTATAAAGTCTTATAAATAATTTCAGAAATTAAAAGAGAAAGGGAGGGCAGTAAACTAATGCTGAATTCTTCCAAGCTGCTTGACCTTCCTCCCAGTCATGACTCGAAGCTTTTTTCTCTCTTAAAACAAGGAACCTCCATAGTGCTGTCATATAATGCTGTGGTTTTATACTGCAACACAGCCTATATGGAATTCTGGACAGAGTACATCATTTTATTGTAGTTCTAGTCTATTAATTTCACACCTATTCTATTAGAGTAGGAAGATTAATTAGTTGTAACTAAAAGCAGAAGCAATGTAAGAAAGCAAGTGGTGTCCTCCTACCATTAAAAACCATGAAACTGACAAATTAGAAACAAAGAAAGGCCCAGATTCAAACAAGTGTAATGAATCCAGTAGCTATAACCAGAGAGACCTTGGCTACAAAGGGCTCTGGCACACAAAAATAATAGGTGTTCAGAATATAATAAGCAAATCTCACGACTAATGAGCACAAAAGCAATGACCTCTCTCTTGTCTTTGCACTGGGTACTTACAGAGTGCATAGAAGGCACAGATGAACCCAAATTCACTCATCTCACAGCAAATTTGGAAGCGTGATCCCCAAGATGTTTGCATGCAATGCAGCAGATCTCAGAGAGGCTGCTGGATAACACAATCTGATAAACATGATGTGTGGTGGACTTAGTGGAGGCCCTGCTTGCCCGTTCTACCAGGTTAAGCATTTGTGATCCACGCCTCATTTTACAGCGCAAGCACAAGATTAGAGAGAGATTTTTTTTCTCAAGGGAGTGGTACGTTATTTTTTAGTATCTTGACCAAAACTGGTAAAAAAATTGTTCAGTTTTATACTTCCTAGGAAGAGGAAGGAAACAGGCTTGGCTTTCCCTCTCTTCTCTGGGTCTAGACTCCACTGTTGCACATCCTGTAAAGCCAATGAAAATGAACTATGTCAACCTGCAAGGTGGGATGTATTGCTTCAGGCTGATTTTCAAGTGCTCAGTACCAGCTTGTGCTGCCTCCCTGAGAGGAGACTGAATTACCAGAAGAAGAACCACTGTAACATCAGTCATGTCAACATGAACATCAAAATTAAGAAAACAGAGAAAATATTTTTCACCACTTACGCATAATGCAAAATTGGCAGAGTTATCTTCTCCCTGATGTCCATAGTGAGTGAAAAGCATGCTCAGAGGTGATTTATACAAGACATAGCTGAAAACAGTTGAGCTTACACTAGGAGAGACAAGTAAAATACAAAAAAATCCCAGAAAGCCAGGTACTTTCTATGAAACAGAAACAAATACATTATAAAACATATGTTCATTAACTTGAAACCTTTTTGTGTAACTACCATTCCACTTTGTGCCTGAGAGAGGATGGAATGAAGAGCTCCAAGAAAGTGCTGATGTCATACTTTTGGTCAATTGCAATCATTTGCATCAACTGTGGTGAAAAAAAATATGCTCACTGAAGATTTTTCAATGGTAAAGGAACTGCTGATTAGCTCAAACTTACTAGATGCAAAAAAGACAATAAAATTGAGAGCTGCTGTAATTCAGCACCAATGTCTCATCCTTGTTCAAGGATGACTGGAGAAACCTAGAAAACACATCTCTGCTAAATGCTCAGGTCTGTTTAGAAATGTGCAAGTTCAGAGCAATTAAGGTAGTATTGGGGAGGGAAATCTGCCTTTTTGACAGATTAGGTGTTTTGCTTGGTGGTGCTACTGCATCTAGGCCTAGAATTACAGGAAGATACTCTTCAAGATCTCATTCTGAAATCAGCATATTCCCCCCCCCGTGGAATATAACTATTCAATATAGTTGGTAACAGACAGTGAAGAGCTTTTTTTGCTTTGTTTCATTGGGATTTTTAAACAATCATTAATATATTGTTGGTGCTACAGAAGAAGTTACCACCTGCTTTGCCTGCATGGCACATTTTCACCCTATCCCTTAATAGAGGCAATGCCATTCAACTCCAGAATTCACAGTGCAGAACAACCTGCGCTTGTTAGTCCATCTCTGTGCTTCAGGGAATCCAAGTGAAAGTTTCTTATTTGTTTCTAAAAGAAAAAAAAAAGATAAAGTAATTCTGCTTCAATAACTGACAATGTGAAAGATGCATACACATTCACCTATCAGTTGCTTTGGATCAGTTATTTCATTAAATCCTGCTGCTTTCATAAAATTGGAAGTTGTGGTAGTCAGTGAGCAGCATTGTGGATAAACTCAGCAGCATGCAGTCTCATCATCAAACAGCTAAGAATCTACTAAACAAGAAAAAAGTTGCTGAAAGTGCTAAGAAATTTGAAACCAAAATGCTGGATACTGTTGGTCACTTGATTCCTATCAAGATACAAGGAATTCCTCAGCATGGTCTGTCCAAGCACCCCGACATCAAGGGATGTTTTTGATGCAATTCCATATTTGAAGACAATACACTGGATAAACAACAAATTTATTGCCTCACAAATACTTAAAATAACTTAAAATATGATGAGGGCATTAACGTTAATTGAGGGGATTGAGTCCATCATCAGTAAATTTACAGACACCAAGCTGGAGGCAGGTGTTGACCTGTTAGAGGGTAGAGAGGCTCTGCAGAGAGACCTCGACAGGCTGGACAGATGGGCAGAATCCAACAGCATGCGATTTAACACATCCAACTGGCACGTTCTACACATTGGCACCTTCACTGCACTTCCCTCCTCCTAACTCCAGAAACCTCTTCACTATATACCCCTGCATTCTAGAGATACTGCTTCTGGGTTTTCCACTATGCAGACCATAGTTGTTAGGACAAAACCAAGTGCCATCTGAAAGTTGGAAGATGGCCAGAAGATGAGCAGGAGCCTCTCTGGAACATGGCATTAGAAGACCTAATTTGATGATAGCTTCTCAGCTTTTGCTTTCTTAACCATAACATAAATATTGAGTATACCCTTGGGTACAAAAAAGGGAAGCATACAGTGCATTTGCAGTACTCCTGTGCCCCCTAGAGCACCATATTGAAGAACTGCTAGGGATATAAAGCAGCCTATAGACATTCAAAACTGGTTTAATGTAGAGTAAGGTTGAGAGATTTATGTACAATATTTTCAGCAATTTTTTTTTCCATTATGTCCTTCAGATGCCCTTTAGCTGGCAGCTTAGTGTAAGAGCTGTTGGACTATTTGTAGCAGACTTTTAAAATCACATTTAGGTATTTATAAAACAGCCTGTCTAGTGAAGGCTTCCATGGTCTGCTTTCTGTGGCACTGAGGTAGCCCAGCAAACCAGGCACAGAATCAAAGCACTGATGTCCAGATAAGCTCTTTATCAGTGATCAATTTATAAATTATTTCACCTACAAATACATAAGCAAGACATAGCCAAGTATGTCTAAAAATGGAAGAGAAACAATAGTTAAAAATAAGCCCATGAAATAAAACTCTCCCATAGTAAGGAAAGACTCTGGATACATCAATCCAGCATTGATAAAAGCAATCTCAAAGTGAACAAAAAAAAAAAAAGAGGCAACTCTTCCATACTTAAGTCCTTTCCAACTTTTCTAAAAGCTCTCTATACTATTTGACATTAAATTCTTAACTTTACATACCCCCTATCACAACTGTATTCAATTTTTGTATCTGAGAAATACATGTTAATATCTTAGTTATTATTGGAGGCAACAATGTCCACAGAGAAAAATGTACCCTTTTCACTCTAGTGCTGAGTTGTTTTCTCAGGGAAAGTTAGCAATGCACTGTGTAACAAACCACAAAGACGTTGTCATACAGGAGATACTATCTGATGTATTTAAAAACCAAACATTTATTCATGCTGCCTGCATTAGCTGTTAGGCCACACCTTGAGTACTGCATCCAGTTCTGGGCCCCTCAGTTTAAGAAGGACATCGAGACATGTGAACATGTCCAGAGAAGGGCAACGAGGCTGGTGAGAGGCCTTGAACACAAGCCCTATGAGGAGAGGCTGAGGGAGCTGGGGTTGTTTAGCCTGGAGAAGAGGAGGCTCAGGGGAGACTTTATTGCTGTCTACAATTACCTGAAGGGTGGTTGTGGCCAGGAGGAAGTTGGTCTCTTCTCTCAAGCAACCAGCTCCAGAACAAGAGGACACAGTCTCAAGCTGCACCAGGGGAAGTTTAATCTCGAGGTGAAGAGAAAATTCTTCACTGAGTCATTAGCCATTGGAATGTGCTGCCCAGGGAGGTGGTGGAGTCACCATCCCTGGAGGTGTTCAAGAGGGGATTGGATGTGGCACTTGGTGCCATGGTTTAGTCATGAGGTCTGTGGTGCAGGTTGGACTTGATGATCTCTGAGGTCTCTTCCAACCTTGGTGATTTGGTGATTCTTCTCATTGTTCTTACAAAATAAAAATAATAATAAAAAAAAACTCCACAAATTTTTGCTGTTTTTCAGGATTTACACTCATTTTTTTCCCCTCTGTTCTGTTTAATGATGATTTAAATTGATCCATGTAGGATGAGGAAGTGATAAACATTTCCCTGAATAAAACCCAAACTGCGTTTATGGCATATTTTACTGAGTCATTAAAAAAAAATCATATATTTGTTTACTCATTTCAGAAAATACAGAGGACTGTTTTCCTTTTAAGGAGTGTAATCCAAGTGGAACATTGCCATTCAGTCATTATCAACAAATTATGTTCCTATATGGAGCATGACTACCAAATGAAAATGGGCAGCTGTTTAGTGCAGAGTGACATGTGTTCCACTCAATCACATTTTCTTCAGTATCAGCAGGGAGTAATTTTGTTACAAAGTCTGTAGAGAAATTCAGGATTCATCTTAAAGCTGCATATAAAATTTTGTTACACTTGATCTCACAGGAAAATGGCATTTAACAAAGATAACTCATTTGGTCAATGGGCCATGCCCTAAAGCACAGGGGACTCTTTCTCCTTTCTCTGAATTAGACCTGTTCGTTTACACCCAGCTCTGTGTGCCCATGGCCAGGGTCTGCAGGAGCTTCCAACTCTGCAGGGGCAGCTCAGTCCCTCTTAAGTATCCTCAATGTAAATTAACTTATTCCTCATGGAATAGGTCTCACTTTCAAATTTAGCTTTTCCAATCTCCTCTATGCCCATTGTAAAGCCTCAACAGCTCAGAAGACCTTAGGGTTACAAAGCCCCCACGCACTAGTGCAGCCTGAAAGGCCTGATTAAAGCTCTCAAAGAAGCTTGAGGAGGCCTCTTCAATGCGGCCTCCGAGGACTGCCAAAAGTAGTAACTCATAACACGTTGCCAAGGCCGACTGTGCACTGCGACAAACTGGTGTTACACACCTGTAGCAAATAGCTGCTGTTTGCCTAGCCTTTAGCCTACTACTCCAGAAGCATTCTGGAATATTACCTGATCCAGTGTGAGGTGTCCCTGCTCACGGCAGGGTGGTTGGAACTAGATGATCCTTGAGGTACCTTCCAACCCTGACAATTCCATGATTCCTCCTCGCACTACACCTACCCAATTTGCCAATGCAGAACAGAGACCTGGCATCATATTATCTCTGGTCTCCGAGATAAGGGGGTCTGAAGCGCCTACAGCGAGGACCTGAGTCCGCTGGGGCTGCTGTGGGGCCTCCCCGCAGCGCCTTTCAGGCTCACCGCCGGCCACTAGCACCCTTGGCCCAGCCGGCGCAGGGTGCCCCTCAGCCGCGGCCGATCAAGCTTCTGTCCGCTGCCCTTTTCGTACCTGGTGCGCTGCTTCTGCGCTTTGAACGTCCGGTCGAAAGGGCGAATTCTCTTGAGGAGTACCGCAGCCGAGCGCTTTGTGCTGCCCTCTGTGAGGGTCCTAACAGCGCCAACGGGCGGGGCGCGCACCAGCGGCTCTGCCCCAACACCGGGGAGAGGACGCAGGCTGCCGCCCTGCATTCATCCTCACGGGGAAAACCAGGAGCAAGCCTCCCCCGTCCGTACCAGCAGACTTTCAGCTGATGCTTTCTTCTCACGTGTTAGTTGTTTACATACGCTAACAAGCTGTGAGTGCAGAGGCAGATGAGGGCAAATAAGACATTAAAACCATCACCAAAGGAAAGTTACAGGTGTGGGGGACTGGCAGGACGCGTCTCACTGGGGCTCCGGCTGTGGGTGCTGGGGACACCCTTATCTCCCAGGTTACCCACGAGGTCCTCTATGGGGCTGAGTACCCCCATGTCTGCCTGGGTTATGTAACACAGGAGTTTTTTTCCTATGAAAACTTGTCAAAGAAACTCAGTGCCTTCCCGGTGATAACGCGGACAAGAGCCCCCCACAAAACGCATGAGCAAATAGCACGAGGGCTCCAGGCTGTGCTGGCAGCAATGATGGCTGCATAGTTTCATAACCATGTGTGAATTTATGTAACATGAAGAACTGAGTAAGGTCAAAGCACGCAACCTGAGTTACCTTTTTTGTTTTTCCTCCTCAGTACTAGCGCTTTGCAGACTTTCATTGGTTTATGCCAGCTAGATATGCTGTCATAGTTTAATACTTTTAACAATAGGCATCTGCCTCTGGGCAATTCCTTGAGCTTGTTCAGTTGCAATTGCAGTGATATTAGTACAGGTTGTATTTCAGAAAAAAATGACCTCTTTGTAATCCAGTGAGAATGTGTGCTCTTGGATTGCTTACCAAACAATAAAATGCCATAACCACATCCTGAGGTATGGCAATTGCCTGTGTCCTGTCAGTCTCTTCAGTAAATTACCACAAGGGTTTTAGCAGAGTATGTCCTTTAAGTGGAATGGGAACTAAGAAGTCCAGAAAACATTCTGCATCTCACCCTCCAAGTCCCATTGCCAGTATGCCTTAAATACCCAAATATCTTTAATTAGATACAGACTCTAAGATGAATTTCAGTAATGTATGGCCACATATCACCATGGAAAATTCCATCAGAATCTGTTAATTTCTTGATTTCAGTGTTTCTCCTTCATTTGTCCTACATCTGGGAACATGGGCATAAGGATGCTTTTGTTTCCTGTTTTGTTCTCTGTGTTTAGACTAATAGTCCTCACCTCAAAAGAACTGTCATCATCTGAGTAGACAATGTCTGGCACAATGCAGCCCCATAATCTGTGCTGCAAAAATTAATGTGATCTCAGATATTAATAAAGCACTCATCACTCTACTATCCGAACACAAAAGGTAATAATATTGCCCCTGAAGTACAACTAATTGCCAGAAGGGGGATTTTTCACATATTTGGCATGATCTATGAAGTGGCCTCATCTCAAAGATGCTACAATGTCACAGCATTTTCAATTATCCTGTTGCTGGTGGTTTAAGTTCTTAGATTTAAACGCACTAAATTGTGACATCAGAAACAAACGTGAAACAATCAACAGGGATGTATTTAATTTTCCATTTGTGCTGCCCCTCCTGTCGATTAAGGTTTGTCTTATGCTTGGTGTTACTCATTTAAGGAAAAAAAAAGTTAGGGAGCACATAGCGCCAGTTCCTGCCAAATGCTTTAGCAAAGGCTGCTGTTATGAAAAGGATTTTCTAATAAGGGGAATAATGATCTTCAGATTCTGACCTCCTGGCACAGTACTGAGATTTATCAGGAGGGGCATGTGACTGGTTAAGACACACAGCCCCAGCTTGAAGGAAACAGCTGCTCATTTCATGCTTTAGCACTTGGCAGCTGGACAAGGAAGGGTGATGTTTGTGCTGAATACCTCTGCAGAATCAAGTACAGTAAGTGATTTTCCCTGTTTCTGTGGGTTGGTTTGTTGTTTGTTTTGGTTTGGTTTTTCCCAAACTGCCACTGCTTCCCTATTTTCATCCTAGACCTTTTGCAAAAACACTTAAGGGTGACGTGTATGTTTGTCACTTCATTGACAAGCAGTCATTCACGCTCAAAACGCCTCTATTTTTCTGACCTGTGATTAGCAACAACGTTGGTTTTGCTCACACGGGAACAAGACAGGTATGGTGTTTTGCTCTCATGCTAGCTGGGGAGGGAAAACAGTGTTTATTTACTCCGATGATGGAGTGAAAAGGTTGTTTATGATTTACTTATTTTCCTTTCTCTTTAGAGCTAGTAAACAGGTAATGATGCAACTCAAGTATAGAGCGATTTTAGTATGTGGCTTAAAATACTCATGTAAAGAATTGACAGAGGTACTCCCTCAAAGCAGTGTGATTGATCTGAAGAAAGTTATTTGTAACTGGTTGCTTTTTAGAGGTGAATGCAGAGATTAATTATTTTTTTAAAAGAAAAAGGTAGAAAGAGAGAAATACAGGAAGACAGTGGAGATGCACTGATTAAGATATAATTGAGTCATTCTAGACAATAATACGTAATTACAATCTGAAGATTGAAAAAAACCAACCAACCAACCAACCAAAAACATTTAAAAAAACACCAGAGAGTGTCATAGATGTCTCCAAGTTTTTTATTTTATTTATTTATTGATGTATTTTTAAATGTTTTTGCTTCATGAATGATTGATTGTCCAATCTGACAATTTATGGCTTTTAAACACTAGAATTGGAGTGTAGGATATACATAAAAGAATTTTTGATCATTTTTTTAATGTAGAGATGAATTAGGTTTTTGGAGGAAGACTTAGGAGGAATAGAAACAAATTAATAGGTGATGGAGCTTGATAAGTGGTGAGAACAAGGGATGCCAGTTGCTTCGGAGAAGGTTAGAGAGGGGCAGAGGTAGAGAGCTGTGGGGATCGTGTTGAGGAAAGTGTACATCAAATCAAAAAGCCTAAATTTCAGAACAGGACCTAGGGTAAACTCTGGCAGTTTTAGTGATCCATCTGGTTGCTTCTTTAAAGATAGTTCAAAACATCATTGTTATTCAAAGTCTTCTGATGTAAGAAAGACAAATGTTATGTATCTCTCCCTGGAAACTTGTCTTTTTCTTTTAAGCCATAGTTTATGACTTTGCTGGTTAATTGGAAATTTTATAGGAGAATATCAATCAGTTTCAATTGTTCACAAACTCAGAAGTCTGTCTGGCTTCCTGCCGGTTTGTGTTTCCCAGGGTAGAATCCTTTTGAACCAACTGAAGTACTGTGCTTACACTGCAGCCCTCCCATGCAGATGGCGTGCAGTGCCATGAACGTAGCAGGCCTGAGGGGCTGCAAAGTGCCTGGCTTTGCATTCAGGAGCCCCTAGTTCCCCAGGAACGGTGGCTACAGTGGGGCCCCTCAAGAGTCTGTCTAGGTCTCCATCCCAAGTGGCACAGGAAGAATAACTGTTCCACTCTCACCTCTTTGTTCTTATCCCAGAATAGCTTTTTTTTTTCCCCCACCATTATAGGAATTCTAAATTTTGAATAAGACTATACCACAGTGTGCTTGTTTCCAGATGTTGTATCTTATGTTTGTGATGAATATTCTCTATTAAGCAAACTGCTTTGTCAGACAAAAACAACTGCTGAAGGGTCATGCTTTAGACTTAAGTTAATTCCAAAATCCACCAGAAAATAAGTAGAAGCTCAGACCATTCCTGATTTTATTCCTGGACATTCCTGGGAAGTAAATGTAGTATAAAAAGAAACTACTGATGGTTGCACAGTAAACATTAGAGAACTGTACTGCTGATCTCTCTCCTTCAGGCAATAATGTCTGAGAACACCTTGTCCCAGAAGTCACTGAACTGTCTCAAAGAAATGTGGTCAGACAGCTCAGTTTTGTGTTTCAATAATTATTAAGGTAATTTATAATTAAGGAGAATAACTCATCACTTGGACCTGCAAAGGTTAAGGTAAACACCCCTACATTATTTACAGCTTATAGCTGGTCATTGCTGTGTCTTATTTTGAATTAAATTCAAGATTGTAACTAGATTTTTTAATCTTCTGTCCAAAAAAATAAATAAAACTTGATAAACACTACAAGATTCTCAGGGGTGCAGTTTTTTCAGTTCTCATCACCAACCTGTTTTAGTAGGGACATTCACCCTTAAACAGACACTATACTTTTGAGAAACTAGTGTTGCAGTCTTCAGGGTCTCCTTACTTTGTGGCTTTTCTAATTAATTCCAACTGTTACTGCAGCACTAGTCACAGAATACCACTGGAACACACCCTGATTTTTGTGCTGGAGCAGAAGACACATGTTACCACCACTCTTTTATTTTATGATATCCTCATCTTGCAAAAACACATGCTCAGGGTTTTTTTTAATATACCCACCCCTCCATGATGTTCATATTAGTCAAGGCAGGTCTGCATAGGCATGACGTACATGAATTAAATTCCAGCATCTTTTGTTTGAGGAAGTCCTCAGCCATTGCACATCCCACTGATGCATCTCCACAAGCTCCAGTACCCAATAGAAATTGTTCATACAGGATTTTTTTTTTTTTAACTACATAGTAGAGGAGATTCAGTAACAGCATGACCATTGCTGTCTCTCTGCAGAAGCTCAGTGCATGCTCATATCACTGAGAGCTTTGGGAGGTTCCTGTTAAATCCTTTTCTCTTTACTCTGAGACAGCCTTACAGCTCTCTGAATATTTCTGTGCTATACCAAAACATCTAGATGGAGATTAACCATAATTTTGCCAGGCCCTCTCTCTACTTGAAAATGCCTTTATACAGTGAAGCCACTCCCAAGAAGTTCCTGAATAAAGAAAGGAAGCTACTTTTAAAAATAGTGAAGGGGCAATTGTGTGGTTTTCCTTTTTTCCATAAGCTGTCCAGTCCTGGCTACAGAACATTTGTACAGGTACTATAAACAGCTTGCACAGAATGTTTTCTGTTAACATAACACTTTTCACTGCTAAATTTGATAAACTTGTTGGTCCTTTCTTTTTAAGTCAGGACTGGCAACGTCTTATACCTGAGTGTTTGAACAAACAACATGAAATAATTTCTCAGGTTTTCTGTTTTTTCTCTCGTGCATTGCTTTTCTCTGTGTTTTGGGTTTGTTTTGGTTGGGTGGTCAGGGTTTTGTTTGCTTCTTTTGGTTTTAGTGTGGTCTGTTGTGGGTTTTTTCCTCATTTCAATGTGAATAGACAGTACCTTTTCATTAATAAATTTCCTTGTTGCTATAACATAAAATTACGTTAGAAGCATTGGGACAGAGGGGAACCTTTCTCTTAGAAAGAAGGTTAAATAATATCAGCTACAAGCACAACAATATTTTTAAAATAGACTTGATGAGTCCAGTTCAGCTACAATGAATAATCTTGCAAATGCATAGGTATTTGCTGAGCTGAACTCATGATTGGTTCCATCAGAAAGTTCAGCTTACCTCTAAGTGTGTATGGGGTCAGGATCACAGCACAGGCCTGTGGAAATACCCATACAACTGGTGTTTACACCTCAGCCGAAAATACAGTTGCCCCTGGGAATTACTCTGGTTGTTTTGTCGGCCATCTGCTATCTCACTTCTCTGAATAACTGCTCCCTTTACTGCAGTGTCCTCTGACCACATTCAGATAGGTGAAATAGTTTGATTCTCTCTGCCCTGTGCTCTCCCACTCGTGATTTATGTATATTCTGGAGTATTCAAGAATCTGCCAGGCATAATAATCTGTACAAAATCAGTGAAACCTGAGTTATTCTTGTTCAGTTACTAAGAATGATATATAGAATCATAGAATCAGTCAGGGTTGGAAGGGACCACAAGGATCATCTAGTTCCAACCCCCCTGCCATGGGCAGGGACACCTCACACTAGGTCAGGCTGGCCAGAGCCTCATCCAGCCTGGGCTTAAACACCTCCAGGGATGGGGCCTCAACCACCTCAGTAGCTAATATATATATTGATATTATATGTTAGGTATGTCAATACATTTCCATATACAACTCCTTCGACTACTGCTAAAATTGCCTCTTGTTTAAACCCCTACTGTGGAAACAGAAACACCACTCAGAGTAGTGGTGGGCTTGCACAAGAAGGTCCAAAGTGTCGGAAGTGTATGCTGAAACAGGATCTCCAAGATGAACAAAGACTTTCCATTCCTTTTGAAGTATAGTTTGCTTTGCATTCTTGAAACAGTTTGATGATTGTCAGTGTAGAAATTAGTGTTAGAGTCTAATATTTAAGTCAGTAATACATAGTATGGTCAAACAGATTGAATGGGACTTACATTGGATGTATTTGCATGCTTGTTAAACATGTTGACAAGGCTGCCTTTCACACATGACCCAAGGTTGTAGATATTCTTTGTCATAATGCTATATTCTTTTTTGTATTATTTAAAAAGATCTCACCAAATTGGCTTTTCTTAATCTGAAACAGCATTATTACAGATAGGCTTCCATTCATAACCCACACTTAGGTCCATAATCTTGGTGCTTGTTTATATGGCATGCGTTATCAAATTAGAATCAGAGATTGTGCTGGGTTTGAAGGCACCCTTAAAGATCATCTTGTCCAATTCCCCTGCAGTCAGCAGGGATGTCTTTACCTAGATCAGGTTGCTCAGGGTCCCATCAAGTTTGACCTTGAATCTGTCCATCACATCTCTGGGTAACTTGCTTCAGTATTTCACTACCCTCATTGTGAAGATCTTCCTCCTTATGTATAACCTAAATCTACTCCATTCTAGTTTAAAACCATTACCACTCACTAGAAGCCCTTCTAAAGAGTCCCTCCCCAGCCTTTCTGTAGGTCCTCTTCAAATATTGAAATGCTGCTATATGGTGTCTCCAGAGTCTTCTCTTTTCCAAGATGAATAACCCCAACTCTCATGGCCTGTCTTCATAAGAGAGGTGTTACAGGCCTCTGATCATCTTCATGAGCCTCCTCACATCCTTCCTATTTTGAGGACTCCAGAGCTGGACTCAGTACTCTTTGTGAGGTCTCATCAGAGCAGAGTAGAGTGGCAGAATCACCTCTCTCAATCCACTGGTCATGTTTCTTTTGATGCAGCCCAGGATGTGATTTGTCCTTTGGGTTGCAAGTGCACACTGCTGGCTCATGTCTAACTTAACTACCAGTACCCCCAAGTCCTTTTCTGCAAGACTGCTCTCAATCTCATCATCCCCCAGCCTGTATTGATATTGAGGATTGCCTCCACCCAGGTGCAGGACCTTTGCCTTATTGATCCTCATGAGGTTCACATGGGCCCACTTTTCTACACAGTCTGGATTTCTCTGGATGACATCCCATTCTTCAATCTTATCAATCGCTTCACTGAGCTTCGTATCATCTGCAAACTTGCTGAGGATGAACTCAATCTTGCTTTCTGTGTCATGAGTGAAGATATTGAACAGCATTGGTCCCAATACAGACCCCTGAAGGATACCACTAGTCACCCATCTCCATTTGGACATAGAGCCATTGACCACTATCCTTGGTATGAAGTCATCCAACCAATTCCTTACCCACTGAACTGTCGACTCATCAAATCCACATCACTCAAGTTTAGAGAGAAAAATGTAGAGGGCTGTGTCAAAGGCTTTACAGAAGTCCAGATAGATGACATCCATTGGTCTTCTCTTGACCACTGATGTAGTCATTTCATTGTAGAAAGCCACTAGGTTAGTGATGCAGTACTTGGCTTTGGTGAAGCTGGCTGTCTTGAATCACATCCCTGTCCTTCATGTACTTTAGTATACTTTCTAGGAGAATCTGATCTTCCTGGACACAGAGGTGAGGCTGACTGGCTGGTGATTTCCAGGGTCCTTTTCTCTACCCTTTCCAAAAATTAGCACAATATTTCCCTTCTTCCAGTCACCAGAGACTTCACCTGACTACCATGACTTTTTAAATTTCATGGAGTTTATCATGGAGCTGCTTGTTTTGCAGCGCCCCAGTGTTTGAACCCAGAGCTTGTTTGGAAATTTCTGATCTTGCTAGGGGGAAGTTAAAACAAGCAGTTTATGCAAATATGTGATTGATTACTGGTGGGGCAAATTACATCAGAAAATCTTTGCTTGACTCAATTTACTGTCTGAATGCATAGTGATTTTTGTCATCTGAATCAGAATAACCATGACATTTGAGCCTTATCACACTGTTCATGAAATAGCTTCCTTAAAAGACTAATAATAATCTCCTCCGCTAAAGAGGTCTTGCTTCTTCAGCTTGCTTACTCATGCTCTGCTTTACCAAATTCATGAACACATACTTCCTGGAACAGCTGCCACCCTTCCTAAAACTCTTGGTTTCCAGGCCCTGCCCTAATGACTATCTGTATATTTTTATCTTAAGTAGGCGTTGGGGGAAGAACTACAATTCACTTTTTTTTCCTCTACTTCTTGAGTGAGTGCTCTTCCCTTTAAGTTACATGGGCATACTCTTTCTTGCTTTCTCTCTCCAACCCAAAGACACTTTATTATTTCATTTAATATTATTATATATTGTTATATTTTTATTTTTTCATTTAATATTACTTCATTTCATTGATGTTTTGGGGCTGTCAAATCTGCTTTGTGGTCTCAGCCAAAACAGTGAGAGATTTACTGTCTCTCCTCTAATGTGAAGAATTGATTCTGTATCTCTCACATCTTTAAGGAGTATTCAGAAGTCTTGTGTAAAAAAACATCATGGCTGCACCTATCTAGTATGGCAGTTATGTGCTAAGTGTGACCAGTGGATGCCTAATACAGGTAAGACAGAGGCATTTCTGATGTACTAATCCCAAAAGGATTTAGGACTGACCTAAGCAGTGTTGCCCTTAATGTTGCTGACTCTGAGAGGCTTCTCAAAGCCTACTATTGGTCATTTAGGTACTTTAATATTGAAACCAGAAAAAGGTTAAAAGCCCTTAGGCAGTCACCTTGTGAGGCGAAGAGATGAGAAATGAGAATCACATCCCCTGAGATCAGGCCCAGAAAGTGATAGGGAGACAGAATTTGGGTGCTTAATCCTTCTTTTGGTTCTAGTTCTCTGCTCACACTGTGGAATCAAAATAAGAGGTGGTTTTTCATATTAGTATATCTCAAGCAATGGTTCTTTTGCCATTTGCTTCATGTCTGTGTTTCAAAACCTGGGGGTTTTGGTTTTGTTTTGGCTTGTTTTTTTGTAGTTCTTGCACTGCTGTAACAATATGGATTTGGAAATTGGTGTAAACACTGCAAGGTGTTTTGAAAACTTGACTGCAATAGCAGTCAGTCTTTCAATGCTGAATACCGGGGGAAGAAAAACAAGTTCCTAAGCCACTCTCTCTGCTTCTAAATCACGATCTTACTAACACCTCCTGCCCTTTAATTTCCTCCCCTTACTTGTTTTTTTTTTCTTTTTGCTTCATGCTAGATTTGCCATGTAGCTGCAGGATTTTTTATTCTCTTTTTTAATCATTGAGTTAAGCAGACCCTTCAAAAAATTCTGATATGCCCCTTAAATTTGATAAATATATGCTAAGGAGTAAGTAGTTGTGAGTTTTCTCTATAAACACAAATCAAGCAGGCTAAGACTAATCTGGTAAGTGTCTTCCAAGTTACTTCTGGGAGTGATGTGAGGTATTTAGGATGGCCTGAACCAGCCATTGCAGAGGTGTTACACTAGCAATTAACTGAAGAGGTTTTATTCACACAGCCAAAAAAAGTACTTATCATAGAATCATAGAATCAATAAGGTTGGAAGAGACCTCAGAGATCAAGTCCAACCTGTCACCCAAGACCTCATGACTACTAAACCATGGCACCAAGTGCCACGTCCAATCCCCTCTCGAACACCTCCAGGGATGGTGACTCCACCACCTCCCTGCCAGCCCATTCCAATGGCTAACAACTCTCTCTGTGAAGAACTTTCTCCTCACCTTGAGCCTGAACCTCCCCTGGCACAGCTTGAGACTGTGTCCTCTTGTTCTTGCTGCTGATTGCCTGGGAGAAGAGACCAACACCTTCCTGGCTACAACCTCCCTTCAGGTAGTTGTAGACAGAAATAATGACGAAGTACTTGTTACAGCAACTGCAGATTGTCTTCATATCTTACTCTTACAGGCAGAAAATACAGGTTACGCTACAAATTCATGACCTTTAGAGAATTACAGCGTAGTATATGAAGACATGAGCATTGCAAACTTAACCAATGGGTTTTGGTAATCTTAGTTTCTCTGAAGTCCTGTTGTAGCAATGTGTTCTGTGGTTGTGGAAGTGGGATATTTGTGTAGCTGCAGCCCTGTGTTAAAGATTTTTTTTTTCCCTACAATAAATATTTAACTACCAAAATAATATTAGCAAACTAAAGATCAAAGTTACTTGTTTAATGTATTAGTTATTAAGGCTGGACCTGTAATGTGCTTTTTCTCTTTTCTTATTTGAGAGAGATATTTTTGCACTGCTCCTTCCCCCCCCTCCCCCCCCCCCCCCCTTTTGCTGTTCTGTGTATTTTTTTAGATATCACCTTCTTCAGATGGGCTTGTGTTTGAAGTCCTTTGATGAGAAATTTCTGTGTTGCCACTATTCTTTCTAAAGAAGGCAGCTAACTTGTTGGCCGCAAACTCTCTTATTGTTAGGAAGGGACGTAGCTATTAATAAAACTCACTCTGCTCCAAAAACTTGGATTTAGGAATCAACTGTGGTGACGTGTTTCTCATATCCTGTCCTCTGTAGTCTTATATTACAAACAGTATGGGGGTTTGCTGTGTGTCTTCATAAGGTCATACTAACCAGTATGTATTGCTTAGTAGACTGTTTAGTACAGAAACAAGTTTAGTCAGCTGACTGATGACTGCTTTGTTACCTCTGAAAAAGTGCAAAATCTAATCATACAAGCTAGAAAGAGCAAATAATCTCTTCCTTGCTCTTCTCTGTTGTAGACCTACAAGTCTCTGAACTGGCTTAAGAAACACTGTATGCCTGTGTTTAAAATACTGTCTTTGCATCATTAAGAAATCTGAAGCTGCCATCATTCCACCCATTTTCCCAAAGAAAACTCATAGGAAATAATTAGATGTAAGGAACTTCTTGCATATTTGGATGTCCAGCACCTGGTGACAAAATTTCACAAAGAAAAGATGTTGAATCTCTCCTGACCTCCAGGCTGTGTTTTCACTCTACCAACTTTTTTGCACACTTACTTGCCTGTGAGTTGTGAGTCATCAGTTGCTTCTGTGAGTGCAAAACATTGCACTGCACAATGCAGGCATCCTTGCTTCATGCAAGTGCAATAGACAGAAATTTGCATGAGTTCCTGGGATTACACAGCAGGTCTGTCTATTGTCGTGTGTGTCTGACAGTGTTTTCTAGAGTACCATTTTAATTTGCATCTCTCTTTATAGAGTAACTGCTCTCACACAAACGAGAAGCTGCCACCAGGGAGAGAAGAGTTGTTAGCCATTAGCAACTGGTGCAGTCTATCTCCTTGTCTGACACCTGTTAGCACATCTGTGGGGAAATAGCAGTTGTGTGTGAACCATTTTCTACATTCATCAAACAAAGGAAGACTCCATTAGAAATGCACTATTACAGTCATGAGCAAAGGGAGACAAAGTTCTGTTCAGCCCCTCTGTCCTTTTAACTCTGTCTTGCTCCATCTCAGACATCCAGTTTCCTATTACTTAAGTCTCTGAAAACCTCTTCCTGCCTTTATTGTTTTGCCAGTTGCTGCCTTCAATTTACTGCACTGATAAGTACTTCCCAGGCTGTAAATGTGTAGTCAAGATATTTCTAAAGCCAATTCATGTTTTGATTGTAGTCACAGGGGGAAAGGTCAGCAACTAAGCTGCTCTCACTATATGAGAAAGGCCACTCCTCACACCAGGATAGGTATAGGTTGTTAATTCATGTGGACACGTGAGGTAATGTATGGGATAACAGAGTCAAGACTCCCTATGGGTAAAGTCTTCCTTTCTCTCTTACTTTTAACTTAATGCATTCTGGGTAATTGTACTTGCCTTGACCAGTGAAAGACGGAAATAAGATGTCATCATGATAGTGTATGGAATAACTCAAGGATGTATGGAGTTACACTTACAGAGGCTAATGCCAACATGGTAGACTGAGGAAACAAATATAACATTGAATGGACAGAGATGAACTATGGTAGATAACCAGTTCCATAAAATGCTACAATTACAACTGAGAATTCCAGCTTTGTTGTTTTAACAAATCCTGTTATGAAGTTACCCATTATTTTAGAGGGTTTATAAGTGAGGAAATCTGGGGGGGGGAGGTATCATCATCTTGTACTTTTGCAGAAAGTGGTAAGAATGCTGAACAAAATGCTGTCTAGGCAGCTCAAGCATTAACCAAGTGGCTTTCTGATTATTGAAAGCCACTTGATCCTCATTAGTTCTGTGAGCTTCTCTTTTATGTTAGGTCAACATCTATTGTACCTAATATATTTATTTAGGAACTTCTACAAGGCATTGTGTGGCTCTGAGCTAATAGTTAGGCAGTGCATATGAGTGCATCTATATGTCTACTTGATTTCTTACCTATTGTCCTATTCATTTTCCTTATTTTCCTACAGAAGAGTAGATGTCTAGGTCCCAAAATAGTTTATAACACTCTTCTGTGTTAACTGGGTAACCTACATTAACCTAAAAGTAGATCTGTATCTCAGTGGACTCTTCTCTCAAAATTAAGTGTAATGAAATACATTTTGACAATCTGTAACTAGCAAACTTCTGTGCTAAAGGAACAAATGCTTATCCCCTAGAAGTTCTGTTGGATGTAAATAGTGAAGTTTTGGCAGCAGAGGAGCTGCAGGCTTGCTCTCCTCTGTAGGAGGGAGCCAGGGGCTACCCTGTATTGGAGACAGCTACTTTCAGCTGTCATTGCAAAGGATCCATCACAGACCACCACTGAGCTGATGGCACCTCTGTAAAAACATATTTTAAAAAAAGGCAGAAAAGGCCAAAGGAGAGGGAACACAGAGGGAAGATGGTAATGGAGAGGAGAAGGGAAGAACAGAAGGAGTAACAAGGTCAGAGAACAAGGAGGTGCTTTGTGGCAAAGCAGATGCTTTCCTGAAGGGACTGTGGCTTATGGATAAGCCCCTGGCAGAACAGTACACATCTGAAAGGATTGTGTCCTGTAAAGGACTCATGCTAGAGCACAGGACAAGAGTGAGAAAGAAGAAGCAGCAAAGGGAAACTGCTGTGTACTTACCCTGACCTCTTGCACTGCTTGTTGCCTCACCAAAGGGACTGCATGCAACCTCCAGCAATAACGAGGGGGGAGGAGAGGTGTCTGAAGTGAAGCTGAGCCTAGGAATGCAAGGAGAACGGTATTTTAATGTTTGTCTTCTTTGTCTCTCAATACTCAAATCAGTAATTTAATATTTATATTATTTGGCAGTAAATTAAATTTTGCAGAGATTACTCTGGGCTGGGGTATGCAAATGAAAGGAGTTGGTGAAACTTTATCCCATGCAGTCTGTAAAGCTGTGGAGCCACAACATCCCCTGGGCAGTATCTGTTGTTAACATGAGGTTTGGCTTAGCCATCCACCAGCAGCATGCAATTAATGATCTTCCTGTCTTCTCCTATGCTCAGACATGGATGTCCCACTCTGTGGAATGTCTTTTTAATCCAGAAAAATAGTGAAATAAAGTAATAAAAGGCAGACAGTTACTCTGGTTTGTTGTGTAACTACACTTACTGGAGGTAAGAGAGAAAGTCAGGAGGAAGGAAGACTCTCCTTTAGTCAAGAAGGTCTGGGTAAATCGCCTAGACAAGCTGCATACCTACAAATCCATGGACCCCAATGAGGTCCACCCACAAGTGTTGAAGGAGCTAGCTAAGGTTATTGCTAAGCAACTCCCCATCATTTGTGAAAGGTCATAGAGAGCAGAGGAGGCGTGTGAGGATTGGAGGAAAGCCAAAGTCACCTCAATATTCATAAAGGGCAAGAAGGAGGACACAGGAGACTACAAGCCAGAGTGCTTCACCTCCATCTGTGGTAAGGTGATGGAACAGCTTCTTCTGGAGGTCACCTTTAAGCATGGAAAGGGAAAAAAAAGATTACCAACAGTAGTCAGCATGGATTTACAAAGGAGAAATCATGCTTTACCAGATTGATAGTCTCCTGTGATGGTGTGACTAGCTGGATAAGTGAGGAGATGAGGGTAGATGGGTGTTGTCTACCTTGACTTCAGCAAGGCTTTTGATACTGTCTGCCATAACATGCTTCTAGGTAAGCTTTTATATGAGTTCCTAGCGAGGTGGATTGAGAGCTGGCTGAATGACAGAGCATAGAGGGTTGTGATCAGCAGCGTGAACTTCTAGTTGGAGGCTTGTGGCTAGTGGTATTCCCCAGGGGTCAGTACTGGTCCAATCTGTTCAACATATCCATCAATAACTTGGATGAAGGAAGAGAGTGTAGTCTCAACAAGTTTGCTGATGGTACAAAACTGGGAGGAGTTGCTGACACACCAGGAGGCTGTGCACAGGCTGGAGAGTCAGGCAGAAGTGAGCCTCATGAAGTTCAGCAAGGCAGGTGCAAATTCCTGCACCTGGGGAGGAATAACTCTATGAACCAGGACAGGTAAGGGGTTGACCTGCTGGAAAGCTGCTCTGTCCTCTGGAGAAGGACCTGGAAGTGCTAGTGGACAAATTCACTATGAACCAGTAATGTACTCTCGTGGCAAAGAAGGCTAGTGATATCCTTGGGGTCATTAAGAAGAGTGTGGCCAGCAGGTCAAGGGAGGTTCTCTTTCCACCTTTACTTTGCCCTGGTGAGGCCACACCTGGAGCATTGTGTCCAGTTCTGGGCTCTCCAGTTCAAGAGTGACAGGGAACTGCTGGAAAGTATCCAACAGAGAGCCATGAGGATGATCAGGGGACTGGAGCATCTCTCTTATGAGGAGAGGCTGAGAAATCTGGGACTCTTTAGCCTGGAAAAGAGAAGACTGAGATATATACACACACACATGTAGAAAAATATCTAAAGGATAAAGGTCATGACAATGCAGGTGGGCTCTTTTCAATAGTGGCCAGTGATAGAACAAGGGTCAACAGGTACAAACTAGAATACAGGAAGTCTCACTTGAACTTAAGGGGAAACTTCTTTACTTTGAAGGTGACAGAGCACTGGAACAGGCTGCCTAGAGAGGTTGTGGAGTCTCCTTCTCCGGAGAATTTCAAGATCTGTCTGGTTCCTGTGCAAGCTGATCTAAGTGTACCTTCATTAGCAAGGGGGCTGAACTAGGTGATCTCCAGAGGTCTCTTCCAACCCCTACCATTCTGTAATTCCATGGTACTTTCTGAAGAGCAGTATCAAAGGTGAATGAGTAGTAATGAGTCACATCATATGAGCCCAAGACTCTAATATTTCATTTTTATTCCACTCCTGCCCCCAGCAAGACTTGTATCTTGCATTCATGGAGCAGTGTCACAATCTCTCCCTTGTTCTGTGTCCTTGCTCCACATGATAAGCATTGTCAGTAATCCAAATGTGCCATCCTGCAGCCAGCTAATGGTTGAGGTCATGGACTGGGATAGAAGTGGTGGCATTAGGCTGCCTGACAGGCCAACATCACTGTCCTTTTCTGCCTGGCACAGCTTTGGGACACGTCAGACACTGGAGAAATCTGAACACATACATCACTTGCTCAAAGTTTCTGAAAAATGCACTTGTACATACTGCAGTAAATACACTGGTACTGACCCCCTGCAAGAAACATTTGACTGCTTGGAGAGGAAAACCTTCAGGAACTCCACGTTAGGCATCTGAAGAGCCACGCTGACCTGAGTCCAAACATATGTCTCAATTGCACCTGTGCAGGTAAAGGTGCAGCCTTATGCATCCCAGCTGAGATTCTTATCATGGTAATCACACTCATATCTGTGGAGACTGATCACACAAAAAGGCCTCATTGCAAGACCCTCCACTACATCTACAGGGCATCAGATGAATTCTGTCCTGAAGAGCTTGCCCTGAACAGGAGCAAGACAGGATAAAAGAAACAGATAGCAAGGGAAGTTACCCATAAACTTTCTTGTGAGACTTTCCTCTTGACTTCTTTTTCTGCCTACTGCTACTGATTCTCTTTACCCATCCAGCTGCTCACAATTAGCACCTTTTCTCTGGCAGCCAGGTAGAAGCCCTTTAATGCAAGCATTCAGTGGTGTGTTGTGTTGACTTGTAGCAGGAGATGAGGGGAGGTCTGGCTTATTTAAATCCCCAAGAATGTCCTAACCTTGTCAAGAATATGAGTCTTCTGTGTGCAGGCCTCTAGAGGGTTTATGGATAAACTGAGATCCATAGAGGAGCCTGTGTGTCAAAGCAGAACAGTTTGCGTCTGGCTCTACTTATTGTCCCAAAGTAGAAGTAAAACAGCTCCCTTCTAATTAATGGGGGAAAATACTAGATGTACATTTACTTCAGCTTGGGTAAAAACCTGTTTAAATTTTGTTTAGCTAAATAAATATTACTCTGAATGTGAAATTCAAGCCTATTTAAGTCCAACTTAATGGTTTATCTTGCGCCTGTAACTGATAGAGCTTGTTTGAAATCCATGTGAAAGTGCCCACACAGGGATTTGTGCTGGCTTGACATATTAGTATTATTCAAAATGCTGTAATTTGTAGGTGTGGACCTCCAGCAGTAAAAGTGATGTCTTTTGGTTTTACTAATTACAGTAGATAACATTTAAAACCTAACTGCATGCTGCCCACCCTGTTCACCTGCTTCAGTGCTTTTGCATGAAACTACATGTTTAGTATCAGAGTATTGTATTTCTTTTAAAAACATGTATTGTATGTGATCACATCTGTCTTAGGAGCTCACAACATATGTGCTGGGTTCAAATACATCTATCAAGACAGTCCACAATAGCACTTTCTCCAGACTTTCAAAATGTTGAACACAAAATGCATTTACATTGCATGAGAGTGCTAAGGAAAGCCATTTGCTCAGAGTAACTGTATGCATGTGGCAGTCAGGGTGATGGCAAAATTTGGAAGGGTCTCTGTGTCTTGTAGTTCGGTCTGTTAGGGATTTCTAACTTATGGGCACATCACTGCAGAAGTTTCTGCTTTGCCTTCAGATAGAATAGAATAGAATAGAATAGAATAGAATAGAATAGAATAGAATAGAATAGAATAGAATAGAATAGAATAGAATAGAATAGAATAGAATAGACCAGACCAGACCAGACCAGATTGGAAAAGACCTTTGAGATGATCGAGTGCAACCTATGCAACCTATCATCCAACACTATCTAATCAACTAAACCATGGCACCAAGAGCCCCATCCAGTCTCTTCCTAAACACCTCCAGTGATGGTGACTCCACCACCATACAAAGTGCATCTCCCATAACAGTAATATTCATGAAATAAATCCTGACATGCTTGATACCATACTTGGTTCATAGGAATGTTTACAGCTGTAGCTGTTAACTTAGTGAAGGGAGCTCTTTAAACAAGGCTGTAAGCTTTGATCATTTTCCTAGTATCTTTCACCTGGTCCTGATTATTGCCCTGAAGTCCCTTCTCAGTGTGTGGCAGGTTCCCAGCAAGACCCATAGTAGAGTCTGTAATTTTAAGTGACCTGATTAAGAAGTGAGAATGGATAGCTGTGGAGGGTTGTGTGCCTCATGTCCTTAACAGCCTCTGTTAACCACAGTGAAACAAACAGGATTTACAATTCTATTTTAAGGCAAGAAGGTTTTTGGGTTTGGGGGTTTTTTGTGTGTGTTTTGTTTTATTTGGTTTGGTTTGGGTTTGTTTTAGTTTCACCATAGTATGAGATCATTCACTGACAGTGTAGTCAGATTAAGACAGCTCTCTTTTTCATATCTAACTGTTCTGACTCCTCAGGATGGCAATGAGGTGTCTCAGTTGCCTTAGGAAGAACATGGGGGCAGAAAACCTCTGGCTTATTTCAAAGTTTTCAGTTCTTTCCATGTTTTATCTATATTGGATACATACGTGGCACATTTTTGTATACACGGTATTATCATATACATTTCATACATTTATTATTACATATATGGGGATTTTTTTGTACTTTTCATGTGCTGAGCCATTGACTGTGAAAATATTATGTATTTAATTTGTGTAGATGAACTTTGTAGTTGTATTTTACTATGCATCTTTTGAGTTGTTGGTGTGATTGAGTACTGTTGTAGCATGATATAGACAAAATGTTCATTGTTCTAGCAGAACAGCAGTGCTTAATCACAGAAATAGTGATGTAATGTTGTGGTTGTTGGAGTCTAAAGCCAAGAGATATACCAGGTTTTCTCTCAGCTGTGGATATGTGGCTTAGTCCCAGTCAGCCAACACTTCCTCCAGTGGAAATGTTTCATTCTTCTTTTAGAAGCATTATGAGAGTAAAACCATTTAGTGGTCAGGTAGGCTGTTTGGGGTGATCATACTCTAACATCAAGATCTAGGTATCCACAGGTTAAGTAGATAAATCCTGCTGTTTTACATAGAGCATTATTTCTTGATTACCATATGGCTATCTTAATACCATTGTCACCACAAGATAGGAATAATAGTCTCCTGTACTATATATTCTAGGGGACAGAATATATCTATCATTATATATCTATATATAGATAGATAGATATAGATATTTATATTGATATATATGATATATAATATGCCCAGCCTAACATAACTGGCAGGGCAGGTCAAATCTTTTCCCCTCCTGCATTTCATGCTCAGCAATTTTCAAGGACTAGGCAGAAAATGCAATACCTTTTCTCAATCCTGTATTTTAAAGAGCTGGTATTTTGAAGTAATGAATGTAAAATTTATTTCACCTTTCTCCTCTTGAAAAAAAATACCTAAGTCTGATGAAGCTGGAAGAGCTAGATAGCTCTCTCTGTGCAAAATCATGCCCAGAGTTGGATTCTAGCAAAAGTTAGGTGCCAAAGTTCAAAGTTGTGATCCTGAAAAACACTGCTCAGCTACTGGCTAACTAAACCAAGCAAATGTTCTACTTTGTTTTTTCCCTTCAAATATATAAATGGGAAGGAAGACTGAACCTAGGGTGACCCTGGCTCATGTTTGGCCAGACCAGCAGGTTAGAGAGCCATAGATCTCCCTGTGTTTGCTCTCTGGTCCACTTCAGACAACAGTGGGTTTCGTGAGATGGCACAGCTCTAGCAGGAAGAGTTGAGGCTGCTCAGCCTAGCCACAGACTTGTTAGGATGCCTTCTGCTACAACACCAAGCATGGATTCAAAGCCAAGGACCAGTGTGTACACACCTTTCCATTTTTCGTAGGTGATGCACTGGCTGCTTACTGTTGTGTGAGACAAGTCGCTTTCCCTCAGTTCACTGTAAGTAGCAGCTCAGCTCAATTCCTGGAAAAACAGATGTGTGTTCCTTCAAGAGAGGGTTCTGCATCACCAAACGCAGAGGAAAGTGCTTGCTTCCAGCTGGGAGAAAGGCACTGGCAGCCAGTTCCAATGCATGCACCTCTGTGCTCATGTTTCCTTTTGGCTGACCTGGGCAGTTGCAGTGTAATGTGTGCACTGACTTGAAACTCCCTGCTCCGTGAGCCACGCTTGTTTCTCAGCTTCAGGAAAAAGTGTGTCATGTCTAAATGCTTTTTGGATGGCACCAGAAAAACCTAGCTCTAGGCACCCATCTAAAAATAACGGCGTCACTGGATGAACAGTGCACACTGAAGGTCTTCCAAGCTAAATGCTCTTGTATGCTTAGAGCAGCCTAGGCCCCGCAGGACTCTGAAGCCAGGTCTACAGAGAATTATCCAGTGCAGGACACTTTCCAGGTGCCAGGACACAATATGCTGTGCTGCTGGGGGATCTCTGACCAGCCAGTGATCTCCTAAGTGGATCTCAGGTGCAGGTGGGAGTTATCATAGGCCAGCAGGCAGTTTGCACAGTCAACTCTGTTCAGCAGGTTGAGAGACTTCACTGATGTAGTGCAATCTGTGATAGTTGGTCTCAGCATTTGGGAGCTGGCCTGGGCTTGGTCAGCTCAGTAGTGTGGACCTAGCTTGAATGAGCAGCATTTTCTTTCCATTCTGGGAAGTGGGAGCTGTGTCATGATGCAATGGCCCTGCCTTTTCATGAGAAAGCGGCACGCCTGCCCGTACGTGCTGTGGTGTGAGCTGCTAGCTGAGGCAGAACCAGTAGGGCCAGTAAAACTTAGTGTCCTTTAGGTGGCTGGCCCATGGCAATGTCTGCAGGGTTGCAAATACACAGGGACCTAACTCAGAGTACTTTGTGCTTATTGTAACAATGGCATTTGTGAGAGGGTCAGAAGGGTGAAACATGCCAATACTGTCAGGATGGAATTTGCAATGCAAGGTCTGTGATATGATAGCTTTGAAAAACTTTATATTTTGGGGTGATTAAGGCATTCATCATACACCATTCCTCAGTGCTATGCATGACCAACATTAAAAAGTTGGGTGTGTGCAATAACTACTAAAATGCAGCTTCCCAAATTACTTCACTGCTTTGCTTCAAGGACTCTATTGGCCCTTCCTTCCCTCCTTCCTTCCCTCCTTCCTTCCTTCCTTCCTTCCTTCCCTCCCTCTTTCCCTCCCTCTTTCCCTCCCTCTTTCCCTCCCTCTTTCCCTCCCTCTTTCCCTCCCTCTTTCCCTCCCTCTTTCCCTCCCTCTTTCCCTCCCTCTTTCCCTCCCTCTTTCCCTCCCTCTTTCCCTCCCTCTTTCCCTCCCTCTTTCCCTCCCTCTTTCCCTCCCTCTTTCCCTCCCTCTTTCCCTCCCTCTTTCCCTCCCTCTTTCCCTCCCTCTTTCCCTCCCTCTTTCCCTCTCTCTCGCTCTTTCCCTCTCTCTCGCTCTTTCCCTCTCACTCGCTCTTTCCCTCTCTCTCGCTCTTTCCCTCTCTCTCGCTCTTTCCCTCTCTCTCGCTCTTTCCCTCTCTCTCGCTCTTTCCCTCTCTCTCGCTCTTTCCCTCTCTCTCGCTCTTTCCCTCTCTCTCGCTCTTTCCCTCTCTCTCGCTCTTTCCCTCTCACTCGCTCTTTCCCTCTCACTCTCTCTTTCTCGCTCTCGCTCTCTCTTTCTTTCTTTCTTTTCTTTTCTTTCTTTTCTTTCTCCCCCAGAGAAGTTGCTTGGTATACTTTGTTATTGTTTGTCACACTTGCTAGGGGTCAGGCAGTAGTTGGACTTAGTCACAGATAGCGAATAAAACACTGCTTTCTTCTGTAAATACGCCCTGGAAAATTATTTTCAAACACTTGTAATAGTATTTTGTACATCTCAGATAGACAGATACTTGAGAATTAAATGCAGAGTAGATCTATGACCCTTGAGGTTCCTCCCAATGTAGTATTCTATGGTTCTATGATATATGATACAATTTAGACTTTGGTGTATATGTTTCACTTTCTACAACTCTTCAGCTACCATGGGAAGATTTGTATAAATAAGCTGTAGGGACTGATCTTAAGGTTCTTTGTGAAGTCTCCTCTTAGCTTAATGTTTGCTATGAACTTCATTAAACATTTTGTGCTGTCTGTGCTGATTAGGACCATTAGCATCACCATGAACCTTAGGGAAAAAGATATTTATGTTTAAAAACATCAAAGCAAGGTTATTAACAAAAAGTGACTTAGCAAGTGTAATAAAATGACCTGAACAAAATGTGCATCACTGTACATGCATGCTCTCTTCTACCATCTGGTTTATGTTTTATGGCCCTAGCTATGGATTTACTTTGTGGTCATGAAAAAAATTATTGGACAACACTTCAATACACAAGATGGAACATAGGAAAAGCTTGTGGTAGTCTTTCATATGCACTGGTTCATGTGGGTAAAAATCAGGTTATAGAAAAAAATACGTTGAATTATAAGCAATGCATCCTGGTAAGCCTTCCATATAGTCGTATAATGATGGTTTCTTTTACTTTCTTCAGATTTCCCCTGAAGTCCAGCTAAGAATGCAACCAACAATAAAGTGAAAAACCTGAACAGCAGAAGCAGCATCCTTCTTCTTGGTGAAAATGTCTCTTATTTTTTGACAACAGTTAAAGGACAATGGGGTCAAACACACTGGGGAAGGCTGCAACATTAGATGAGCTTTTGAATGCTTGTATTGAAATGTTTGGTATGCTTTTCCAATATTTTACTTTGTTGTTCTTGAAATCCATCATATAATATAACCCCTGCTGGTTTCTGATTTAGCTGATCTTTCCCTTGGCAAGTAATAGTTCCTTTCTATAAAATTTTCCATGTTTCATTTTGCCCCAGAATCACATTGGCTAGAATTTTAATCATATGCACGCTGTGTTAAATTTTCTTAGTATATATAATGCACAATGGTGCTTTTAGTTGTTTTTTAAATGCTGCCCTTCACTGAGAGAAGTATTTAATTAAATTATTCAAGGAGTTATTCCTGGCATTGGTCTTTGTCTTGAGTGGTTACACAGCTGCCTTTTGACCAGGCTTCTTTTTTTTTTTGAAGGCTTTCTGAATCATCATGGAATACTTGTAATAATATGACTTAAGGCTCATGTATTCTTTTTACTCTTATTAAAATGTAATTTACCAGATCTGAGGGAAAGAAGCGATGAAATAGACCTTGATCCATAGCACCGTTAATCATGACACATGCCACATTGCAGTTAGATGAGTTCATGGATGGCCTTAAATGCTTTGAAATGGGGCCCTAATTCACAAAGCTACATTTAGATTCTCTTGAAATGCAGGAGAGCTTTTCAATGGAATGAGGTATTAATTTTTTTTAGCTTAAGGAGAGAAACTATTATCTAAAGATGAGAGAGATTCAATAATTAAGGGGCAGAATCTTGCTACTGAGTGTAGTGCATCCTCATGTTGTCTGTAGACCACAATAAACCCTATTGTTCTAAGTACCTAGTATGCGGTAGCAAAGCTACTTGTCTATTGGAAATCATATTCCTTATATATTCACTCTTGACAACTGTCACCCATATGTGGCTTCCATTTCACACATGCATAGTAACTACTGTCTTTTTAAAGAGTGACAGACAGAGAATAATCTAAGATGGCAGATGTTGAGGAAAACTGATGGTCAGCAAGCCTACCAAGGAACAGCTCCTTCTGTAGCCTCAGTGGCAACATTGAAAAGATGCCAAGGTCTGTACAGCAGCTGGAGATGAGACCCTGGGTACAGACATGAGGTGTTGCTTTGACACTTAATTCCTCCTTTGTAACAATCTAGTTGTTAACATAAATCCATAGAGCTGCAATAAAACAAATATTGGAAGTGGTTGTACAGAAATAATGTCCCCACCCTGTTGGTGGACTAATTTTGGATTTGTTCTTTGGATTACCATCTCTCTCATTGTATAACATTTAGCATAATGCTGTCCATGTCCTGGTTTTCTACCTCTCCCTGTTATCTACACCAATTTATTTTTTAACCTACCACTACCCTCTAGCAGTGGGCATCACTAAGGAGCATTTGTGTTCTTTGATTTTGTTTTTCACGTGTTTGGTAGATAATGACCAAAGATTTTCGCTCTTGATCATTTCTCTCTGACTCCACCTGAAGAATAAAAGCCCCTCTCTGTTCATGAATGTGGTTAACTCACTTGTTTCTCTTTTGCAGATGACAAAGGAAATCAGTGTGCCAGCCATTTGCCAAGAACCTTTCTTTTAATGCACCGGTGGTATCTGCCTTCCACAGAGCTGGCTGGCAAACTCCTGTCCACATATCCTTTCAGGAGTACTTGCAAGTTGACATTAGAAAAAGCAGATTATTTCTGTGGCTGTAAAAATGCATCCATTAAATAGTTACAAACAAGGTTTAGGGGTGAGATATTTTTAAGCCTGTAAGGTGGAAGTCTATAATCTTCTTGCTGTTAGTTGTGGAGTGTTTTGCATATGTATAAGTTACCTGAGGCATACTTCGAGTTAACATTGAATAAGTGGAAATATATTGCCAAGATAACTTTGTAATGGCTGGCTGGCCGGCCTTGGACTAGTATGAGCTTTCAGTGGTGTTATGGGTTGAATTGGATCCCCCCAATAACTTTGTTAAGAATCTGCCCCTCAGAGCAAATTCCTGTATTCAGAATTTGGAAGTAAAAATGGAATTGTATTTAGAATAGAATAGGAATGGAATGGAATAGGAATGGAATGGAATGGAATGGAATGGAATGGAATGGAATGGAATGGAATGGAATGGAATGGAATGGAATGGAATGGACCCGACCGGACTGGAAAAGACCTTCAAGATCACTGAGTCCAACCTATCACCCAACACTATCTAATCAACTCTCTCTCCACCCACCCTGTACCTTAGAGAACCCAAAATAAGGAAGCCTAAGGTCAGAGGCCAAAGCAGAGCATTGAGAGAGCAATAGCAGACTCCTACTGCAAAATATGAGCTATTTCTTCAGGCCAATTGAGTGAGATGGACTTAGCATTATTATAATGTGAGGAGTCCACCCCTCTTCTACTATCCAAAACCTCCGGAAACTTCTATTTACAACAAAAATTTTAGTTCCAAACTGTAACAAGTGGTAACTCACACCTATATGTCATTTATAACTCTTAAAGACTTAAGTAATCAGAAGTTGTCTTGTATTTGGTTAGCCAGACCTGGCAAGAATCCATCCAGCAGAATATTCAGAATAGTTAATAAAGCATTTTAACTAGGACAAAAAACAAAGTGGCAGCCAGGAAATGGTCCATGTCCCTTGGATGCTGTGAGAGTGAATCTAACATCAGAGCATACTCTGGTTGTCTGTAGAAGGAAAATTTGGGGTTTTTTTTTATTCAGCTGATCTAATGCCAGAGTATTCTGTGGACAAAAACAGCTTTACTGAATCAAGGCACACAAAGCTTTCTTTAGCTAGCCTACATATAGAGATGCCAATGGGGACAACTGTAATGAATTCAGACTGAAAATCTGCTATTTCATGAGGTAAGCATGCTTCTGGCCCTCTAGTGTTTATGTTTCTGTGAATATTAGCAATGTAATTTCTTTTTGTAAAGTTTAAACCTAAACCATGGAAATGCAAGGGGGTTTGATTGGTTTGTGGTGTTTTGGGGCTTTTTTTGACTTGATCTCCAGTCCATAGTGAAGAATTTCTGTGCATTGAAAACAATTTTTCACATTGAGCCATCCAGCCTTTAAGACTGTATTGACTTTAAAAACTCATTGAGGACTTGTGCTATAATTTATGTGGTATTTGAGTGTGACATCTTTTAGAGGGAGACTAGTTCAGTGCTACACAGAAGAGAGACATGTTTTGCTTCAAGATTAATGCATTGTGGTAGAGGAAAATTATCTCTGGGCTGTTGGCTTCAGTTCACACAATCCCTACACAATTTATTACTCCAGCTATTGCAGGTTCTGATCCTTTCACTGACTATCTGAAATCTTGTTTCATAGTTTCATAGTTTCATAGAATCAGTCAGGGTTGGAAGGGACCACAAGGATCATCTAGTTCCAACCCCCCTGCCATGGGCAGGGACACCCCACACTAGATCAGGCTGGACAGAGCCTCATCCAGCCTGCTCTTAAACACCCCCAGGGACGGGGCCTCGACCACCTCCCTGGACAACCCATTCCAGGGCTTCACCACTCTCATGGTGAAGAACCTCCTCCTCACATCCAGCCTGAATCTCCCCACCTCCAGCTTCATTCCATTCCCCCTAGTCCTATCACTACCCGAGATCCTGAGAAGTCCTTCCCCAGCCTTCCTGTAGGCCCCCTTCAGATACTGGAAGGCGACAATTAGGTCTCCTCGGAGCCTTCTCTTCTGCAGACTGAACAGCCCCAACTCTTTCAGTCTGTCCTCATAGGAGAGGTGCTCCAGCCCTCTGATCATCCATGTGGCCCTTCTCTGGACACGTTCCAGCACCTCCACATCCCTCTTGTAATAGGGGCTCCAGAACTGGACACAGTACTCCAGGTGGGGTCTCACCAGGGCTGAGTAGAGGGGGAGGATCACCTCCCTCGACCTGCTAGCCACACTTCTCCTGATGCAGCCCAGGATCTGATTGGCTTTGCGGGCTGCAAGTGCACACTGAGAGCTCATGTTGAGCTTTTTGTCCACCAGCACCCCCAAGTCTCTCTCTTCAGGGCTACTTTCCAGCCAGTCACTGCCCAGCCTGTATTTGTGCCTGGGATTGCCTCGACCCAGATGCAGGACCCTGCACTTGCTCTTATTGAACTTCATGAGGTTGGCCTGTGCCCACCTCTCCAGCCTGTCAAGGTCCCTCTGGATGGCCTCCCTTCCCTCCAGCGTGTCTGCTGCACCACACAGCTTGGTGTCATCAGCAAACTTGCTGAGGGTGCACTCAATGCCACTGTCCATGTCCCCCACAAAGATGTTGAATAAGACAGGTCCCAGGACTGATCCCTGAGGGACTCCGCTTGTCACTGGCCTCCACTGGGACATGGAGCCATTGACAGCCACTCTCTGGGTGCGGCCATCAAGCCAGTTCCTTATCCATCTAGTGGTCCACCCATCAAACCCATGTGTCACCAGTTTGGAGACCAGGATGTGGTGCGGGACAGTGTTTCTATGGCAAAGCTTTCATGTGCTAGGCTGTGCTTGTGTAGGAACATCTCTCTGTAAAAGAGAAAGCATGAATTTTTAAGCTAACATGAAATAACCAGCTTCCCTCAACCACAGAGTCATACAATCATAGAATCATAGGATCATGGAATCAACAGGGTTGGAAAAGACCTCAGACAAATGCTTTTTCTTTCTTCCTCTAGACTGTTACATTATTATGAAGAAACATCGGGAGGCATTGAAGGCAGGACTGATAAAACCTTTTCCATATCCCCTTAAACTGCAGAGGAGACATCTAATTCACATTGTTATTGTAGAGCTGCCACTCAAATTCACATTTTCATTAAAGAAAAAATTTATTCTGTGCAGATAAAGTTTCTCAGTTAGACAAGGGACAAGTGAAAGTTCCATTCAGGCACCTTGGCAGTGTGAACCTGGACATGCCTGTGTGTGCCTTTTGTGTGTGTCGCCCAAGACAATGCTTTAATATTGCATTTCAATAGAATGCTGCTGTGTTTTGCTATGTTATCTCACTATAACTGAAGGAAATCATGTGATAAAGTGGCTTTGGTGTCACAGATAATTACAGCAGCCAGGAGTTGGAGTAGTCTGCCTTCTCTGCCAAAATCCATTGGGTCTGAAATATTTTTAAGTCCACTTAAATAAAATGTGAACGTATACATACGTAGACGCTGAATGTTACACCTGAATCCCTGGGCATCTCCTAACTGCGCTCCATGGATTTCAGATACTGGATTTTGGAATTTCCTGCGGAGTTTAACTTGGATCTTGGGCTGATTCGTTTGACTGAAGAGTTTCGAGAAGTAGCCAGCCAGCTCGGATATGAGGATCACATCCATCTCATTGATATCTCCAGCATGTAAGGATGTCTCTTTATCTCTGTAAAAGCAGAATTCTAGCTCTGTGTAAAACATCAAAATATTAAGAGTCACCTTGATCTTGAAAGAGCAAAAAAGTAGTTACAAAAAGATTATATTGCCTTCTAAATTTGAAGTTACTAAAAATTCTAAATTCTACTTGCAGTGTCACAATAAAAGAATATTCTTATCTGTATGTGAGTTTTAAATATAAATGGGAAAGCAATAATTTTCCAGACAAAGCTAGTACCAATTATGTGATCAATATTACTTTTTTTTCCTATGGTTTTTCATACAGAGTGACAAGCAGTGCAGTGATTTCCATAATGTATAAATCTTGCATTTTCTCAGGGAAGCTTTTTTGTTCTCTCATGAGTAATGCATTCATTTTTTCTAATGGCTCTCTGCATACTTCTTTTCTGTGATTTAACTGGATAAACTTTAGTGTTGATATTTGTCATTTTATTGCATCAAAATTATTCCACTACTGTTTTCTTGGTACACTGAAATGGAAGTTACCTTTTAAACATCAACACACAGGCTCTTGTATCTCACTTGGTATTGTAGATTGTCTTTTAAAATATGGCATACACAGAGCGACTTTTCTTTACTTTAAGATGTCATGGTAACCTGAGAGGACAGCACTCTAATCTCAGTGAAGGTTGCAAGACTTCCTGCAAGAGCAGTACCAGTCAAATCACCTGAATATTGTATCATAAATCTTAATTTTAAAATACTTTTAGCAACCCTTTTCTGCTCTCTCAAGTGTTTTTACTGTATATGGATATGGGTCGTTCAATTGCTGGCAACCAAATCATTTGCCTTTTCATCCACCCTCTTCTTATGTTTTGCTAGCTGACTATTTCTGCTGTTCCATTACTTCATGAGGCTGTGTTCTCACAGAGTAAAAACTAATCCTTGATGTTACTCAAGGCTTTTTTAATTCTCTGTCAGAATTTGGTATGATTTGTTCTTCTTGTGTTCTCAAGGCTTACTTTGATTATGGCTTTCTGTATCAGAGAGAAGAATGTGTTGTCCTTTTGTTGTGATAGAAACCTTCTATTATTTATCATTTGCAGTAGTGCCTTCAAAACTTTTATCTTCTGTTATGCACCTGAGCAGATCTTACTCCAAGTGTTTATTTTGTACTCAGTGTCATGGATCAGAAAATTCATGGTCTTTCTCTTGGTACTTTTGTATCTTGTGCAAACTATGAGCTAGACTCGTGTGTGCCCATACAGAAATGGCAATTATGCCTGTTTTCTGTTACAGTCCTTCCTATGACTGGATGAGAAGAGTTACACAGAGGAAGAAGATTTCCAAGAAAGGAAAAGCCTGTCTGCTGTTCGACCACCTGGAACCCATCGAGCTAGCTGAACATCTCACTTTTCTGGAGCATAAATCTTTCAGGAGAATTTCTGTAAGAAGCCTACAACTTTGTCAACTTGCCATTAGGAGCCTGTCCTTGAAGAATGTCCACATGATTTAACATTTATAACTTTTTCCCCTCAACATTGCACTGTATAATCCTTCATAGGAAGTGCACAGCCACTCATAGTTGATGATTTTAATGACAAAAGTTAATTTTAATTTTGTGGAGAAATTCTGGGCAAAAGTTACTGCTGAAAGCTACTGCAGCCATGTGTTGCATCAGTTGATTAAACTAATATTATTGTTCAAAATCTGCAGGGTTTTTTTTTCCTCTGAGGAAAATAGTTAATTACTTTTCAGGAAACATTGGAGTCTTTTCAATTAGTTAATTTTTGAAGAAACTGAAATACAGAGACTTCTGTAGACTTCTGTAGACTCTGTTTACTCCCAACCACTTCAGAAACAGCTTAGGATCAGAAGGTAATTCAGGTCAGAAGGGATTTCATGAGGCCTCTAGGCAAACTTACTGCTACTCTGTCCAGTTCTGGATGCCTCAGTTTAAGAAAGACATTGAGACACTTGAACGTGTCCAGAGAAGGGCAACTAGGCTGGGGAGAGGCCTTGAACACAAGCCCTATGAGGAGAGGCTGAGGGAGCTAGAGTTGTTTAGCCTGGAGAAGAGGAGGCTCAGGAGTGACCTCATTGCCCTCTGCAACTACCTGAAGGGTGGTTGTAGCCAGGAGGGTGTTGGTCTCTTCTCCCAGGCAACCAGCACCAGAACAAGAGGACACAGTCTCAAGCTGCACCAGGGGAAGTTTAGGCTCAAGGTGAGGAGAAAGTTCTTCACCGAGAGAGTCATTAGACATTGGAATGGGCTGCCCGGGGAGGTGGTGGAGTCACCATCCCTGGAGGTGTTCAAGAGGAGATTGGACGCGGCACTTGGTGCCATGGTCTAGTCATGGGTCTGTGGTGACAGATTGGACTCGATGATCCTCGAGGTCTCTTCCAACCTTGGCGATACTGTGATACTGTGAACTCAAAGCAGCTTCAGTTCTGAGACAGATCATGTTACTCAGGGACTTAGCCAGTTGGGTCTTAAAAACTTTCAAGAGCAGAGACATCATGGCTTCATTTTCCTCCTTCAAAGAATCAACCATGTCAGAAAAGACCTCAGAGATCATCAAGTCCAACCTATAACCTAATACCCAACATCTCATGACTAAATAAACCATGGCTTCAAGTCCCACATCCAATCCCCTTTTGAACACCTCCAGGGACGGTGACTCCACCACCTCCCTGGGCAGCACAGTCCAATGGCCAATTACTCTTTCTGTGAAGAACTTTCTCCTCACCTCAAGCCTAAACTTCCACTGGCACTGAGGAAAATTCAGAGGCAATTACATTGTACATGAACAAGAGGTAAAAATGGTTGAAGATGAAAGTAAAAGCTAAAGCAAAGCAAATTAGTAACCCAAGTATCGAAAAGAATTGGTGACTTCTGCTGGCAAATACCCGTATTAAAAGATCGACTGATGCCACTGTGTCTGGTTGCAAATGAAAGCACTAAGTTATTTTCAGAAAAAAAAATGAGACTTTTTAAAAAGTATTTGGGAGCATTTTTTATTTGGGAGATCAAACTCCAAAACTAAGAAAAATATATAAGGCTTTTTGTTCGTTTCAAGAGAGGAAGGAAAAAGAGATCAATGAGGAGCTGAGACCAGTCTAAACAGAATCACTTTTGACGTCATTTAATAGCATTCAAAAGTTTATTGCTCTAGACTTCAAATCATGAGAAAACACCCTGCCATGATCTGTGCAATGCTAACCTCAAAGCAGCAGGGAGGGACAAGAAAAAAGGGATGTGTTTCTAACTAGATTTAAGCTATATTTGAATTGCTGTGGGAATTCCAGAAAGAAAAATCAGACCTGCGATGAATATTCTTATTTCCTTGCTCTTTCTAATTTGTTTGTTAATTCTTCAAGTTGAATTTTGCTATCTCACATGTTTCTCTGCTACTAATTAGAGTTAATGAATCTTATACTATGCTGCAATGCAATGAAGAAGTTTGAAAGATGTGTTACTTGTTTATGTGAGACTGGTAACCAAAAAGATGCAAGAATGGTGCATTTCCAAGGAATAAAGTGAAGAGCATACTTCAAAGCATAGAGATTGACAAAATGAGCACATTTTCCCTAATCTAATTTAAAGAACAATTTATAACTGCTAGAGAGAAACAACTAGCACTTATTTGGAGATATCAATGAGACCAAGTGTTTTGCCACAAGCTGTTCAGAAATTAAGAGTGCTACTTATTTTTGCAAGGTAGATAAAAATGTTATGTCAAAGTTATGTAATTGTCTTTGGTGTTCCCTATTTAAAAACCATGTGGAGAAGAAGGATATGCAGTGTTAACCATAACAGGAAGCATTTTAGAGTATCTGAACACTGAGATACTGTATATCTGCAACTCAGAGATCAGCATCTGCTGTATGAGAGCATATGCAATCATATGGTGTTCTAGCAGGCAATTTTTGATCAGCTAAGATCAAGAAACCCATGCATGTTGGCCGGTATTGCTGTCAAGTCCCTGCACAAGTTAAAGTTATGTCATAAGCTTCTGAAAATCCATCTTAAAGGGACAGCTGAGAAATGATTTCTAAATATTTAGGGAAACTTAATTCTTCAGAGCAGTAAATCTCCAGGAACATACAGGGACTAAGCAATGTCATCAGAAGAGGTGAGATTTAGCAGAAGTACCTGCTTGTGCTACAGAACTTTTTTTACATAAGAAAAGGAAAATGGATGCATAGCTTCTTGGGGGACAGTTCAAGCTCCTGTGAAGAGCAACAGACTTCTATTGATTTAAGTGGGGGCAAAATGTCCCTTTTACATCAACAATGCAGCTGGTCAGGATATTGGAGTGGGATGAAATCTCTTCTTTACACACTTTTTGCTTGTAGCGCTGGATAGTTCCTATAGAGTATCACGCCATGAGGATATCAAGTAAAACTGCATAGAATAAAGTATTGTGTCAAGTAAATGATGGAAAAGATGATTCCATGGAAATAATAATCACGCTCATCATGCATGCTACCTGTGTATTACCTAACACACAAACAACAACAAAAAAAAAGACAAGACAGTTAAGTAATTTAAAAAACCCTACCAACAACAATAACATTTTAAGAAAGAACTGATGTGCAACATCACAGAGTTGTCAGGGTTGGAAGGGACCTCAAGAATCATCTAGTTCCAAACCCCCTGGGCAGGATCACCCTCCACTACATTAGGTTGCCCAGAGCCATATCCAGCCTGGCCTTAAAAACCTTCAGGGATGGGCACCACCTCCCTGGGCAGCCCACTCCAGTAGTCTGTTAACCCTGAGTCTTGGCCATTTTCTAAACAAGAGAATCTTTAAAAGGAAAAAAATATCAAATTTCAAATTTATTCTTAAGTTGTCCACTGCTTTGCTGAAAACACCTTTCCTCTGTTAGTTCACAGACTACCAAAGCTATGTGATTCATGGCTGCTTGGAGAACAATCCTACTTTGGAGCGATCTATTGCTTTATTTAATGGTATCTCCAAATGGGTCCAGCTCATGGTTCTCAGCAAACCAACACCCCAGCAAAGGGCAGAAGTAATCACAAAGTTTATCAATGTTGCACAGGTAAGTCTTGCACATGAGCATAAAACAATAATACAAACAGAGACTACAGTAAACAAATGCACAGGATGACCTTCATGCTGCTTCCTCAGTGAACAGTCTGTTCAATATCACTGCAGGTTATTTGTTCAACCATGGCATGTCTGCATTTTTAAACTACTAGACATAACTCTAAAATAATGTTTCTTTGCTGTATTCTGGCTGACCATTGTCTCTGTTTTGTTTCTTATGGACCTAAGATAAGTTTTAAAAAGACATGCTGAACCATTCTCTTATGTGCCCTGGTTTAGTGATTCTGCTTTAGCAGTGACAAGCTGTCTCCTTTTGCTTGTCATGGGTGACACTGGATAGCTGCCACATGTATTTTATTGGGGTTTAATTATGCATGATCAATCTCTCCTGCAGAAGCTCCTTCACCTCCAGAACTTCAACACATTGATGGCAGTTGTTGGAGGTCTAAGCCACAGCTCTATTTCCCGCCTGAAAGAAACGCATTCTCATCTGTCTTCAGAAGTCACAAAGGTATGGTGGACTCCAGAATATAGACCTATTGAGCAGAACATCACCTCTTTGAGGCCTGAGGGTTTCTGCAGTGCAGGTGTCTCACCCAGCACAATACTTGGATCATAGCAGGGCATCATAAAAGGCATTTTGGTTGCATTCCTCTTGATGGAGAAGCAGCAGCTCATGGAGATCCTCTGCTTGATTGTCTGTGCCATAGAGGAAATTAACACTGTTGACACCTTGACATGCCCATTTATAACAGATTAAAGCACTGATATGAATGCTTTCACAGAGACTTGCTTCTCTGGCTATTTGTAGGATTGGAACGAAATGACAGAGCTGGTCTCTTCCAATGGAAACTACTGCAGCTACCGCAAGGCTTTTGCTGACTGTGTTGGCTTCAAAATTCCTATTTTAGGAGTTCATTTGAAAGACTTGATTGCTGTCCATGTCATTTTTCCTGACTGGATAGATGAGAACAAAGTTAACATAGTGAAAATGCAACAGCTTTCCATCACCTTGAGTGAACTGGTTTCCCTGCAAACTGCCTCTCATCATTTAGAGCCTAATATGGATTTAATTAACCTGCTAACCGTAAGTATTGAGCACATTTCTATTCATTTCAGTTGTTCAGATGTTGAGTGTCAGTAGGAATATTCATCTATGTAGAAATAAGCGTACATTATTATCCCAGTTGTGTAAAAGAAGAGGGAGGGAATACAAAAAAGAAACAAGTTCATGTGAGGTATGAAGTCCAAGAGAGTTTCACTACTACAGTATGTGAGGGCTGAAAGCAGCAACAGGATTGTTAGCAGTCAGTTATTTTAAGGATGACAGAAAGAGGGCTTTGTTTGTGTTAGAAATGGAAATTAAGTTCTTACATCTCCTGTGCAAAGACTGGGTGACATGTTGATGTGGACATACAAATGAAATTCCAACGTAACCATCACTCTGTTCATGTTCCTCTGTGCTTTGTGTGCAGCACAGTATTCTTCCTACCCAGTAAGGAAAAATGCTGTTGCTTAGTCTTAAAAGGGCCCCTGCAATCCTTTCTCTTTCCCATCCTCATACTCCTTGGCAGTGGCTACATTTGGGGAGGTTTGAAACTTGTACGTATGAATTACAGATGAAGGTTTGAATGTCCCATTTCCAATGAAAGGAAAGTGAGATTTCAAAGATACTGGATAAAACATGATTCTTTGGTAAAATCTCCAACTGGCAGTGCTAAAACAAATTCATTTTCAATCCCCTTTCAACAACTGTCTTTTTGAGAAACAGTACATTTTATTTCAAAGCATATGGAAGCATGGACCACAGACCATAGGGCCAAATCCTGTTTCTCTTTAAATGTAGTCACTTTAGCTATAATCTTAACTGCAGCAGGGTTTGCTCAGCACCACAGTTTGTTCAATTCTCAAGGAAAAAACAATGTCTGAGAATGAAAGATAGAACCTGTGAAACTTGAGGGAAATAGCATTATTTGTTGTAAACCTGTTGATTGTTGATGTTGCAAGCAAATAAAAGTCACCTACTCATCTGAGGGTAGTCTGAAATTTGTTGTCTTGGTAAAGGACTTTCTTATATAATGATTCTATGCTGTTTCTTTTCTTGTTGTTTAACTTTATCTTTCAGAACTCTAATCCAGACTGAAAGAGAATCTTTTTCCTCTCCTCAAGTCAATATGATTCCTTAAAAAATAAACCTATAAGTAAGCAAGGTCTGTGTGTAGTTAGGGCAGATTTCTGGTTTCTTCCAGTGTATTTGTCATATGGTAGCACAAATTTCTCAAAATTTACTCCCTGGAGAGGTGGGAACCAATTCCAGCTTTTCCTCAGCCAGGTCACAGGCTTGAGGTGACTCTCATTACTTACCTCACTCTAAGTAAATGTCTTAACTGGAGTGCTGTTGGGCAGTAGTTCTGGATTTTTTTCCTTTCATGCTCGACTTTAAAGCGGTCAAAAATGTGCATATCCAGAAATTAAGCAGAGTGTGTAGTTTGTAGTGGATGTATGCTGAGACTGATCAGGTACCAGGATTTACACTACAGAGGCTGACAAATATGAGCCTGAGTTTGAAGTAACTGAGACAAGGTGTATATATACCTGTGCCTTCACTGTAGTGAGGAACATGAGTTTAGGGGAAAAGGAAAACCTTCTCCTACAGTATTTTGTATGGAGCAACCTGAGAACAAGTCCTAGTGATGGTTAGGGATACAGGGAGAAGGAAGCATGTAGTGCTTACTGTAACACCCACCTAATTAAAATACTAGACCTTTAAGGAAGGTATGTATTACCTTGTGTTTATCTTGGTTTGTTGCTTTCTCACCTCATGCCACTCTTTCCCTCCCTGCTTGTTTCTGGAAGTTCATGGTTCTTATAAGCTTAGCTGTGAGTAGGAGGAAGTGGAACCTCATATTTTAGAGAACTGAGTAATAAGAAACTGAGCCAAAAAGGGCAGAAATTAGACAATGTGAAGTGAGAGATGGAAACTGAGCCACACACTCACAGAATGCTAGGTTGGTAGAGACCCCAAGGATCATCTGGTCCAACCTTTCTAGGTTATAGTGTACTTTAAATGAGTTGGCCCAGCTCCCTGTCAAACTGGGTCTTAAAAGTGACCAATGTAGGGGAATCCACTACTTCTCTTGGGAGATTATTCCAATGTCTAATTGTTCTCATTGTGGAAAATTTTCTTCTGGTGTCCAGTTGGAATCTCCTCAGGATTAGCTTGCCCCTTGTCTTTTCCATGTGACTCCTGGTAAAAAGGGAGTCTCCAACATCCCAGTAGACACGCTTTATGTACTGATTTGAAGTAATAAGTCACAGTATCACCAAGGTTGGAAGAGACCTCAAAGATCATCAAGTCCAACCCCATCAAGTCCAACCCCATCAAGTCCAAGTCTCTCCCAAGGCTTCTCTTCTCAAGGCTGAACAAACCCGATTCTCTCACCCTTAGCTCACATGGCAGGTCTTCCAGTCCTCTGATCATTTTCCTGCTCCTTTTCTGGGTACATTCCAGCCTGTCTGCATCTCTTTTTTATAGTGGGGACCAAAGCTGCAGGCAGTACTCTGGGTGTGGTCTGACAAACTCTGAGTGGAGTGGAACAATGGCTTTTTTATCTCTGCTGGTAATTCCCTTGTTGATGCAACCCAGCATCCTGTTGGCCTTCTTTGGCACTGTAGCACACTGTTCACTCATGTTGAGCACGTTATCCACTAAGACCCCCAGGTTCCTCTCCACAGGGCTGCTCTACAGCCCTGTGGATCACAGTCTGAGCTGCCTTCTTGGGTTATGCGTTCCCAGGTGCAAGACCCTAAACTTGTACTTATTGAAGGTTCATTCCCATCATTGTATCAACCTGGGCTTACATAGTTTTCAGTTCTTTTCCCATTTTTTCCTTGCTTTTATTTAGGTGATTTTAGCAAAATTATATGGATTTTATTCATATTTACATAATATTTTATTGAGTACATTTCATTTACCAGGAGAAGTAACTGAGTCCATGACAAGCACTTTTCTGCTTACTGTGTTCAGATGTATTAATTCCTAATATTACTGTGCCGATTTTGGTTACAGCTGAGACAATCTGATTGTGAATAAATGAAGCTGCACTGTGCAATGTTAATTCCAGACCTGATAATCAGATAAAATCAAATTAACTTTTTACCTGTTAGAATGATTCCATGGTGGTGCCTTTCAGTGACAATAGAGACTGATATAGGTATCCTTGTTAGCTGCACATAGCCTAAAACCTTAGAATTATAGAATCATAGAATCAATAAGATTGGAAAAGACCTCAAAGACTGGCAAGTCCAACCTGTCACCCAACACCTCAAGACTACTAAAGCTTGGCAGCAAGTGCCATGTCCAATCCCCTCTTGAACACCTCCAGGGATGGTGACTCCACCACCTCCCTGGGCAGCCCATTCCAATGGCTAACAACTCTCTCTGTGAAGAACTTTCTTCTCACCTTGAGCCTAAACTTCCCCTGGTGCAGCTTGAGACTGTGTCCTCTTGTTCTGGTGCTGGTTGCCTGGGAGAAGAGACCAACACCCTCCTGCTTACAACCATCCTTCAGGTAGTTGTAGAGGGCAATGAGGTCTCCTCTGAGCCTTCTCTTCTCCAGGCTAAACAATCCCAGCTCCCTCAGCCTCTCCTTGTAGGGCTTGTGCTCGAGGCCTCTCCCCAGCCTTGTTGCCCTTCTCTGGACACGTTCAAGAGTCTCAATGTCTTTCTTAAATTGAGGGGCCCAGAAGTGGACACAGTACTCAAGGTGTGGCCCAACCAGTGCTGAGTACAGGGGCACAATGACTTCCCTGCTCCTGCTGGCCACACCATTCTATTCTATTCCTGATACAGACCAGGATGCCATTGGCCTTCTTAGCTACCTGGGCACACTGCTGGCTCATGTTCAGCTAGCTGTCAATCAGTACCCCCAGGTCCCTTTCTGTTTGGCTGTTCTCCAGCCATTCTGACCTCAGCCTGTAGCACTGCATGGGGTTGTTGTGGCCAAAGTGCAGCACCTGGCAGTTGGACTTGTTGAATGTCATCGTGTTGGACTCTGCCCATCTGTCCAGCCAAAGTCCTCTGGAGAGCCCATCTACCCTCTAACTGATCAACATCTGCTCCCAACTTGGTGTCATCTGCAAATTTACTGATGGCTGACACAATCCCCTCATCCTGATCATCAATGAAGATATTGAACAGGATGGGGCCCAACACTGATCCCTGGGGGACACCACTAGTGACTGGCCACCCCTTCCAAGGGTAATTCTGTCTTTCATAGTAGCCACTGAAAGTGCAGTTATGAGTGAAGTAGGTTTGGTGGTGTAAGAGATGATGACTCCTGTAAAGGTGAAAAACAAATTTGTGAAAAGGTTCCTAGAGCTGAACTTTTGTATATCTCATAGTGTTATGAATATTCTCACTTTTCTTTCAATATGTAGGTTTTGTCCTCATTTATACAGATGAATACATTACAGTCCCTTTATTTTATTTTCATACAGTGGTCTTTAAAACAGTAATAATGCTTTTTTCAATCTTTTAGTTAATAAGGAGGTTTTAAACTATATTCTGGAGCTGAAAAGAACTGGCTAAAAATAGTTGACCTTGCTATGTGCAAATGGTCTTTTAGCAGATTTAGATTCCCTTGTTGCAAAAGTCATCCTCAGTTTTCAGAACCTGAAGAAATAACTATTCTATTTATTGATAGTTCTTCCCACTCTACTGTAAACAAAAAAAATATTTCTCATTTTTAACTTACTTACAGAAACTCCCTTTCAAAACCAGAAAATGTGTATGGCTGTGTAGAGTGCATTTCATTTGCATGGGAATCAGCTGAGCCAGCCATTTGTTCATTTCTTCTGTTTTCCCATCTCTATCCAGGCAGGATTTTAGTAGGTGATTTGTCCCGATAAGCAATTTGTAAACCTCTTGCCTGGCCTCTGTCCCTTTGCAGTATTGGCTTTTATATCATGCTTAGTGAGCTCTAACAGCTCACTCAGCATGTGCTTGCTTTACAAGTAAATCACTAGGTGCTGGCTTGCCAGTCGAACAACTTGTACAAAAAAGATAAAGTGGCTATTTCATGGACTAAGTGGCCATGTGGGAATTTGCTCTGGTCTTTCTTTTCTTCAGCGGTGAAGCCCTGTCTGCTCTGGGGGAGCTGATACCTTTCAATTGTTTTGGAAATGGTGACATTTGGCAAGAATGTGTTAAGAGGTATGAAGTGAGAGCTTGGCTTAAAAGCCGGGGCAAGGGCTTGGCAGTAAACTTCAGGCCATCTTGTCAAGTGTCTTTATAGGCATTTTTCAGATGCTGTTGTGTGTATAGACCTAAAGGCAGAATGGTGAACAAGAGAAAAACCTCTGTGATTTCAGTGGTAGCTGCTAAATGATCAGGATTCTGTAAAGTTAGAGCACTGACTTGATTTAGATTTCAGTACACAAACTTCTAAGTCTGCTTCTGTACCCTCCCCATCTTATTGTCAGCATAAAAAAATCAGTTTCTAGCTGACAGAATTTTAGCTTTAAACAAGTAGCTGAAAGAGGCCAATATTCTGCATGAAAGCTAAAATGCCCCCAAAAAGGCAAAGATTTGTTTTATGAAGGGCAGTGAGACAAATGCATGCTTGCTGTCATAGGAGACTGCAAAAGATGAATAGGAGTTTTAGTGATGTGAGCCCTCCTTTGGTCATGTGTAATGAGTCTGAATTATACAGGCAAGAGAAGTAAATGTGCCTCAACTCAGCTGCCTATGAACCAGAGTGTGTTACACAAAGACAGACTCAAATTTTAGTGCATATGTGCTCTTAGCCTATGTGGTTCATCTTCCTTTCCTGCTTTATTGACCACATTTACTCACATCCACTGACTGTACCCATTTCTGTGCCAGCCCCTGGCATCCAAAACCTGGAGCTGAAAAATCAGCAGTAGTAAAAGAAGACTTAACACGATCTTGGAAGTACACTAGAGAGGAATTATAGCTCTAATGACATTTTCATCATTAGAAAACAACATTTTGTGCAAATACTTGGGGAATTTTCTTACCTGATGTGCAACATGAATTTATTTCACATGAATAAAACATTTCCATTTATTTCAACATGAATAAAAGCCTGTGGGTAAATGTTTCATCACTTTCTGTGGGCTGGAAGAGGATCTCAGTCTCTCAACTAGTTTACAGTGTATTTATACAAACTGCATTAGAATTTATTTGGTGCCACCATTTCCCCCTCATTATTTTTAGGTCTTGGAAGCTATTCTGAGAACCTGGTCTGAAACTACATGCAAATGACTGGAAAGTCCCAGTCATTTATACAGTCTAGTGAAGAGAATGAGAAATATCTAAACAATCAAATTGAAAGTCATCCTCCCTAATTTATGTTCAGTACCTTACACTTAAAACCCCAAACCAAGGCCATGCCTTTCGGATCCCTCCTCAATGCCTCCAAAAGTTGTTTAGAAAACTGGGACAACAGTGAAAGTCAAATTTGAATGGAAACTGCCACCCTGCTGTAGAGGCTGTCATAGGAAAAGTCTGATTACAATTTCTCTGCCAGAGCAAAGCAGTAAATAAAATATAAAATGAAATTGTGCTTGTAACTTTTTTGCTAGTATTTAAAACTTCTTCACAAGACCGTGGCTTGTCCACTGCTTACACATTGTGGCTAATGAAGTCATAACTGCTTCTTAGGATAAGGTCAGATAATTCAGGGAGGGGAAATACAAACTTCTTAAGTAAATTCAGATGCACTTCCATCCCTAAATCCACACCTTGCTCATCTAGCCTGCTGAGAAAACTCTGCTCTTTTGCAGGAACAGGTCAAGGTCTTTTGAACAGCCAATTCTGCTGTCAGTCCCAGCCTGACCTGATAATAATTTGCTCCAGCTGAGTTTTGCATATTTTATACCCCCAAGCAACCTAAGAATACAGTCATTAAAAAACTAAGTACATGAATGAGTTTTGTTACAGCAGTTACTGGATCTGCATTATCTTTTGGACAGGTCCTTACATTCCTCTGTGACAGCAGACTGCTGGCTGGGCCAAGGAACCTGCAAGATGCTCAGGCATTCATAGGTGCCCATAACCAAATTATAAAGCACAAAAATCAACATCATGTTACAGCTAGATGGAATTAATAATGGAAAATCCAGACATCTCTAAAGCCATGTCTTTGCTCTGGGATGTGTACCTATCTTAGGAAAGGGCACAACTCCTGTCAGAGCACAAAATTCTGCCTACAAGAAAGTAGTTTCTAGGGGTGGTTCTACAGCACTGCATCACTAATCCTGCTTGTTACTAATTTAGCACTTCAGGTTCTCTGAAAATAACCTCCTGTCACAGTCATTTAGTCAGCAGCAATTCTATCTGCCTGCTGGGAAGCATCGTCTTAATTCAATCTTAGCTTAATAGGGAATTTGCAAGGTAGATGATAACTTTGAATTATGTCAATTGCTCCAAAACCGGTTAATGTAGGGACATGATCACAAGAAACATGCAATGTTCGTTTCCTCTTGTTGTAAAACATTAGGCATGATGTTGATTACTTTTCTCCTTCATCACTCCAGGCAAGGAGGAATTTACTGCAGACCTGCATTGGCACAAGACCACAGATGCCAAAGTAAAACCAAACAAATTCATTTCACTTTAAGCATATTTCTGCTCCTTCTTTGTCATCAATAAATCCTACACAGAAAAGAATGGATACATGGAGAGGGGTTTTTCTCAAAAAAAAAACCCAAAACAAAACAAAAGGCTGAAAAGGAATTCCCCTTGATGAGGGAATCAGGACCAGGCCAAGCAGGGCTAAATTAATGCAAGTTGCTCTTCATGATGCACTTTGCTGCATCAACAGTAGTACCAAACCTGGCTTGCCTCTCCTAGGCCTATGCTAGTGCCCAAGGCCCTTCAGAGAAGCTTTTGCTGTATTGGCTGATCTCTGTAAAAGAGCTGCTGTGCTCTGACCCTTCTTTCAGGACAAAAATTGGACCAGAACACCATCTGAAGTCCTCCTGGCCTAACTCATCTACAACTTTTTTCCTGCAGTTTTTGTATTCACCAGGTTCTCCCTCTGAGATGTCTCATGACCACAGAGCTGCTAAAAGAAAGTGCTTTGTGTAAAGGTGGTCTTTGGTACCAATGTTCCCCTTTGGAGAAGGTCAATACACAGCCTCTCTCACTCAATGTGTTGGATGCAGGATGTGACATACCTCAAGTACAGCAGCATCTTGGCTCAGCGTGCTCATCAGCACGGGTCATGCTAGTTCTGTGAAGAGCTGCTTTCCTAGTAGCTGCAAGCAGCTTCAGTGTTTGTCTCAAGCTCCAAGTAGCAAAATGTTTAGTTTAGTTTCAGTGATAGGTGTCTCTGCTTGCAAGACTGTCATAACTAACCCAGTCTAATAAATGTTAATGATTTTCTATTTCTGATGCATAGTTGTCCTTGGACCTCTATCACACTGAGGATGACATCTACAAGCTCTCGCTGGTGCTGGAACCAAGGAACTCAAAATCTGTAGGTCATCTTTAACCACATTTTCGCCTATTTCTTCATTTCTCTGCATGCAGTTGATTGAATTTTTGAATGACTGTGGATGAGTTCCATTATTCCTATTCACTTAAAGATTCCTAGTGTGTATGCTTGTATAGTAAACACAGTCACTCTTTTTCTAGTGCATATTGGGAGAAGTAAATAGTGAAACATGACAGACTCATTATTATTTCTCAACAAAAATCTCTGCCAGTCATCAAAAACATGGCTATGCTTTATGTGAAGTTTTCCTTTGTAAATTTACATTCATTATTTGTTGTGTGACCATCACTTCATTTTTCTGGATGTTGGTGCGATTGTATAGAACAACACTGAGTCCAAAGATTTGTTTTGGCTAAGCCACAGCATAGGCTGTACTGTTTTAAAAACTGCTTATGTAGAATTGGTTGAATCTTGGGCTTTCAACCAATGCTTAACCGTGTTAGAACAGATATCACAAGGTTTGTTGGGTTTTTTAGTATGTGCAACTATGTATAATGCTGCATTAATAACATTTTTCATTTTGACTTGCAAATCTGATGATACAGATACATCTCCTAATTAATAGTTCAATTTAAAGCATTACTCTCCTCTGTTGCTAAAGTATGGGGGCTCCTCTTCCCTCTGAGCTTTTTGTCAGTGTATTGACATCCTTATTACCTTTCATATCCAGCATGTGATTCTGTCAGGTGAGCGCTCTCAAGTCTGACACCAGCAGAAAGTAAGGGTGGCTGGAAGTGCTTAACAGATTGTAAGAGCAGAGTCCAGTGGTCTGAGGGGACTCATTGTAGTGCTTTTTATGTTTTCAAAGTATTCTTAAAAGCAAGCAAGGAAGCAGAACACCTTCATTTTCTACTACAGGACTATTGAAGATAGTTTATCACTCTTGGAGACCAGTTTGAGGACCATGTATGAGTGCTTTCAATAGTGGATGATGAAGAATAGTAAAGAAGCTAAAGAATATTTCCATAGTCAACACTTATTCAGTTTGAACAACTGGAATTTTATTAGAGTCTCCCATCCTTGTTGGATATTATATGACCTCAACAATTCCCATTTATCACAGTTACTCTGGCTCCATCTTGCTGCCATTACTGCCAGCAAAACTGATTTTGTACAGCTCTGTGCTGTAACAAAGGACTGTATGGAAGGACTAATGGGTAACTACTGTAAATGAAGACATCACATTGCTGCTGTGATCTCCAGACTGTGCTTTAAGAAGGGCAAAACCTGTATAAACAGTACTATGAACCTTAACACTACCCAGCAATTGTGGGAGACTTCTACATAATGATCAATGAATAACCAGTGGCCCTGAGCTGCTGCAGCACCCTGATGGGTGCAAGACCATTTGAAGTATATTTGTCTCTGATGGAGTGACAAAGCACACAAGATATTTTAGAGGGAAAAGAGTCTGTAGAGCTTCTGTATGTGGCATGGCAATGTGACAATATAGTTATATCATCATTCCAACTGCTCCTTGGTTTATTGTTGTATCAGTACCACTCCCATGCAGGTGCACTGTGTAGGAAGTGCCTTAGGCTGTTTCAGATGGTTTTGAGGCAACACCGGAGCTGATTAGTTAGCATACAAGTCTGTTTTTAACAAGGTCTTGAGCAAGGCTTTCATTCTGCTAAAACTGGGAGGAGATTTTTTAGTCAGAGCAGCAGCCTAAAAAGTATGAAAACTGACCACCAGTTGTAGTGTAGCATTTCCCTGTCACACTGTCCTGCTTTTCCCTCTGCATTAGTTATCCACTTGTTGGGAGTTTTTACTAGTAAAGCTTTTCAGCTCACTTGGCACTGTCGCGGCTGGCATAGTTGTGAAGTGCCACAGAGAGCCAAACTGAAGTTGTGAGCACAGACAATCAACCCTTTAAACCCTTGCCTAATGTGTTCCTAACCACATTCTTACAGTACAGTGACTCTAGTAGTTTGTGGTTATAGCTCTGACATGTAGAGCTACTTTTAGAAGGAAATTCAACTTCATTGTTCAGATTTTAAACTATTTGTGTTCTGATCCATCTCTCAGCAGCCTACCTCCCCAACGACCCCTAACAAGCCAGTAGTGCCACTGGAGTGGGCATCTGGAGTGGTACCAAAACCTGACCCTACTGTCATTAACAAGCACATTAGAAAACTAGTGGATGTAAGTATTTGGAAGAATAACACTGCTCAAAGAGAATGGTAGCTTTGATACTGTCATCATTACAATTAATTTCAAGCCTTTCAAGAGATTGTTATGGTTGGAATGAATTTCAAAGGAATTGTAGCAAATTTGAGCCTTTATTGATGCTTTTAGGATTTTAATTTTTTTTAATTCCTGCAATTAGTGATAGAATTAGAGACAGAATCAGTGATAGAATTAGCAAGCAGGTTTCTTGAAACAAAGGAGCAAGCTTTCAGGATCATCCAAAGCCTCAATGCTGTTCAGTAAGTTTGATAAGCAAATATAAATTCAGAGGGGAAAGCTGAGTTTTTGCAGCTCTAGTCTCACAGTTTATGTCTGGTAACAGATAGCTGGAAACAAGAATACTCAGAATTGACAACTCACTGTTAAGTTCAGAGAAAGTTTCTGGAAATCCTGGTTCTGGTTTTCAACTTGGAACTAGCTTACGAGGTGAGACTGAGGGAGCTGGGTCTCTTTAGCTTGGAGGAGACTAAGTGATGACCTCATTAATGTTTGTAAATATGTAAAGGGTGAGTGCCAAGAGGATGGAGCCAGGCTAGTTCTGGGCCCCTTAGTTTAGGAAAGATGATGAGTTGCTGGAACATATCCAGAGAAGGGCAACAAAGTTGGTGAGGGGTTTGGAGCACAGCCCTATGAGGAGAGGCTGAGGGAACTGGGGTTGCTTAGCCTACAGGTAGTCTACAACTACCTGCAGGGAGGTTGTAGACAGGCAGGGGCTGGTCTCTTCTCCAAGACAATCAGCACCAGAAAAAGAGGACACAGTCTCAAGCTGCACCAGGGGAGGTTTAGACTGGATGTTAGGAAGAAATTCTTCATATGGAGTAATTGACCGTTGGAATGTGCTGCCCAGGGAGGTGGTGGAGTCACCATCACTGGAGGTGTTTAGGAGGAGACTGGATGGGGTGCTTGGTGCCATGGTTTAGTTAATTAGATGGTGTTCGATGATGGGTTGGATGCGATGATCTTGAAGGTCTCTTCCAACCTGGTCTGGTTCTATTCTATTCTATTCTATTCTATTCTATTCTATTCTATTCTATTCTATTCTATTCTATTCTATTCTATTCTATTCTATTCTATTCTATTGCCTTGTCCTGCCCCAATGGCAGGACAAGGGGCAATGGGTGGAAGTTGCGGCATAGGAATTTCCATGTAAACATGAATGAAAATTTTTTCACAGTGAGGGTGACAGAGCACTGGAACAGGCTGCCCAGGGGGGTTGTGGAGTGTCCCTCTCTAGAGATATTCAAAACCCACCTAGAAGCCTTCCTGTGTGATCTGTTATAGGTGATCCTGCTCTGGCAGGGGGGTTGGACTAGATGATCTTTTGAGGTCCCTTCCAGCCCCTTACATTCTGTGATCCTTGAGGTCCCTTCCAACCCTGACAATTCTGTGATTCTCTGACGGTCCAGTGCATACCACGTATGGTAAAGAAAGTGCTCTTGTGCTATCACTTTAAAAATCTGTGCATGAAGTCATAGAGAATTATAGCTGTGATCTTCTAGCTTCAGTCTGGGAGGTGATGCATTAGGTAATGCAGACAAAACCAAACACTACCGAGTTCCTTTGGAGAGGCACAGCCATGCTGTGTTGGTATGTGAGGGACTTTTAGTCATGTGAGAAACACACACAGAGGAACCAGGAATATGTTGTAAACAATGAAGCAAGATTTCCTTCTGTCTTTAAGTCTGTGAGGAACTATTAAATTCTGATTTTGTCTGTGTTACAGGGCAGTAATTTGGCTTATGTTAAGATAACTTAAACAGTGTTCAGCTCTCTCAGACTTCAAATGTATCTTGTGCTTTACTTTTTGTATGTGCTCTTTTTTTTTATATTAAAAAGGCTTTTTTTTTTTTTCTCTTAATTGGGTATGCCAGACCTGCACATGCAGTTTCTGTATTGCTTTTGTCAGTGTTGTATCCACTGACAAAAATCACTCCACCTTCAAACCTCTCTTTGATAGCTTGTTTAAATAGAAAGTCTGTTGCAACTCCTTAATCTTCCCAGAATATTCTGGGCAGGGGGTTGTTCTTGCTCCTGTGAGTTTGAGAGATACAGCCTCCCATTCCACAATTTTGGCCTGATTCAGGATATGTGATTCTGAATTTGACAGGATTAAAATACGATTTCATAGTTTCATAGTTTCACAGTTTCATTCAGGGTTGGAAGGGACCACAAGGATCATCCAGTTCCCAACCCCCCTGCCATGGGCAGGGACACCCCACACTAGAGCAGGCTGGACAGAGCCTCATCCAGCCTGCTCTTAAACACCCCCAGGGACGGGGCCTCGACCACCTCCCTGGACAACACATTCCAGGGTTTCACCACTCTCATGGTGAAGAACCTCCTCCTCACATCTAGCCTGAATCTCCCCACCTCCAGCTTCATTCCATTCCCCCTAGTCCTATCACTACCTGAGATCCTGAGAAGTCCTTCCCCAGCCTTCCTGTAGGCCCCCTTCAGATACTGGAAGGCCACAATTAGGTCACCTCGGAGCCTTCTCTTCTGCAGACTGAACAGCCCCAACTCCTTCAGTCTGCCCTCATAGGAGAGGTGCTCCAGCCCTCTGATCATCCATGTGGCCCTTCTCTGGACACGTTCCAGCACCTCCACATCCCTCTTGTAATAGGGGCTCCAGAACTGGACACAGTACTGCAGGTGGGGTCTCACCAGGGCTGAGTAGAGGGGGAGGATCACCTCCCTCGACCTGCTAGCCACACTTCTCCTGATGCAGCCCAGGATCTGATTGGCTTTGCGGGCTGCAAGTGCACACTGAGAGCTCATGTTGAGCTTTTTGTCCACCAGCACCCCCAAGTCTCTCTCTTCAGGGCTACTTTCCAGCCAGTCACTGCCCAGCCTGTATTTGTGCCTGGGATTGCCTCAACCCAGATGCAGGACCCTGCACTTGCTCTTATTGAACTTCATGAGGTTGGCCTGTGCCCACCTCTCCAGCCTGTCAAGGTCCCTCTGGATGGCCTCCCTTCCCTCCAGCGTGTCTGCTGCACCACACAGCTTGGTGTCATCAGCAAACTTGCTGAGGGTGCACTCAATGCCACTGTCCATGTCACCCACAAAGATGTTGAATAAGACAGGTCCCAGGACTGATCCCTGAGGGACTCCGCTTGTCACTGGCCTCCACTGGGACATGGAGCCATTGACAGTCTGTTCTGAATACAGCTGACCTAAAGGCCAACATCACTGTACACTTGTCTTCATTTTGCCAATCTTTGTCATTTACTGGCTGGTTTGAGTTGGGCTTTAAGGAATTTTTATTATTGTTGTTACTTACAGTGTTGAATACTACTTGAGTTTCCAGATTGGTTTCTTCTTGATGAGGGATTTTTGAGGTCTGCCAGTCATTGGTTACAGATCACTTGATAATTGTTTTTGTCATGTTCTTGTTAAAATAAGGACAATGCAAGCACCTTTCAGACATCTCAGTATATTAAATTCTTGTCTTTGCCAACCAAGTCTTAATCTAATGAGAGGCTGTGCTTCAACATGTGTCTTTCAGATAGGCATGTTGACTTTGACACTCATGTTTTTCCCACCAGCATCACACATAGATTTAATACCCCCTCCACATCTCTGTAACACTGAATATAGTAATTCCTTGTCAGCTAAGGAGGACTTCCATCATTTTATGTGACCTCTAAATTTGATCCCATGTCTGTTTTCACTTAGTGGTGAGCTGGTGTGGGTTGACAGGAGGGATTGTGATTGGATACAAAGTGCTCATGATGTGGATGTCAAAGTATTAGTGAACAAATCTGTGACAGAGCTGAGGTGGCCAACTAAAAGAGACGTGAAACAAAAATCCTCTGGAATACTCATGGGAGCTGCTGTTGGGTTGTTCTGTTTCTATTTTTTGTGATTGAAAAGCATGCTTAATGGAGCAGAGGAAATACTTCACATGGGGTGGAATTTTATTGACATTTCCAATAAAGCAAGAATAATTATGTCCAAAGAAGTGTGCAAGACCATCCCTAGCTAAATACTGAGGACAAATTTCCTTTTTGAATTAGGGGTCTTTTTCCCCCTACAGTACAATAACTATGCATATTTAAGTACCTAGTAGGAATAAAAGGAGTAAAACAAGGCAGCAGACCATCTGCTTAGTAATGTTGTACATTAATTATTAATGTTGTACATTAAGTTACATGTAATTATAAAGTTGAAGAGCTGATATTAGAACAATAATTTCTTCTTTTCTTTCTATTTTTTTTGTTCTTCCTCCAGTCTGTCTTTAGAAACTATGATCATGACCATGATGGCTATATTTCTCAGGAAGACTTTGAAAGTATAGCTGCTAACTTCCCCTTTTTGGACTCTTTCTGTGTGCTGGACAAAGATCAGTAAGTTTTGAGATTACTTTGTGATTTTATTCTTTTTCTTGATGTAGAACCACATGAAAACCAAATGTTGAAGAAATAATATCTCCCAAGTTTCTTGTGTGTGACAACTCAGAAATAAACTGATAGTTTAGTTCTGTTTTCATTTAACTTCTTATGCTGTAATTGGTTCTATAAGCCCACCCAGGCTAGAGTCCTCCTTGCTGGGACTGAGTCAAAACCCATAGAGTACTGTCAAATTACAGTGGAGATGATGTATCCAGATCAGGCATCAGACTGATTAAACAAGTTATGTACAGGCCAGGAGACATGAGTGTATGGAGCAGAGAGAGGGTAATACATATTCCAGGAAGTATATATAATGTGTATTTCTTTGGTTTCATAATTCTTCACGTCCAGGATCTCTTTAGCTGTCAAGGCTGGTCAGCCATGTGCATAACTTTTTCATCTGTGTGAGCAGTTAAATCAGGATACTTCATTTAATGACCTGATCTGTGCTCTGATAGCATGAACAGCTGAGAAACCAAAATCCATGCTATATGTTCAGCTTTTGCTGTTTATTGAGGCTCAAGGAAGACCTTATTGCTGTCTACAACTACTTGAAAGGAGATTGTAGACAGGTAGGGGTTGGTCTCTTCTCCCAGGCAACCAGCACCAGAACAAGAGGACACAGTCTCAAACTGCACCAGGCGAAGTTTAGGCTCAAGGTGAGAAGAAAGTTCTTCACAGAGAGAGTTGTTAGCCATTGAAACGTGCTGCCCAGGGAGGTGGTGGAGTCACCATCCCTGGAGGTGTTCAAAAAGGAATTGGACGTGGCACTTGAAGCCATGGTTTAGTAGGCATGAGATATTGGGTGACAGGTTGGACTTTATGACCTTTGAGGTCTTTTCCAACCTTATTGATTCTACGATTCTATGATGACCAAGACCACATGTGCTCTAAGGCTTTTTGTTTGTTTTTTCTGCCAGGACTGTTGCCACTCTTTCAAAGAATGTGTTTTGCATTCTGTTTGAATTGAGAAAATTGTGGATCGTTCAGTGCTGTGAGCAGTGAAAGATCTACTCTACTATTGTTTTTTTTTCTTCTTCCTAACAGAGATGGTCTTATAAGCAAAGAAGAAATGATGGCTTACTTTCTGAGAGCTAAATCACAGTTTCAGTGTAAAATGGGACCAGGGTTTATTCATAACTTCCAGGAGATGACATATCTTAAGCCAACTTTCTGTGAGCACTGTGCAGGATTTGTAAGTATGTCTTTAATAATGGTATATCATAAGCACAATCTTTTTAATATAGACAGTGTAAAACTAGCTCCACACATCACTGAAGTCTCTTGGTCAAATATCTTACTGCACAAAATATTTACTCATGTTGCAGCTGTGCTATCCAGTTTTGTTTTCACTGTTCCTGAATACTGGAGTTTTTAAGAATTATTGTTTAACAGAGGGGGAAGGGAGGAAGTTAGCTAGAGGATATTAGAGACTGTATAAGTGGCTTTACTTGGTTTATCTTAAGTTCTTTAATTTGGCTTGATTTCCCATGTAAACAAGCTTAAGGGAAAATGGGTGTCTGGAACAGAGGATATAGATGAAGTAAAAGCCATTCTTTCTCAGGAAATTGCACATGGCAACCTAGATACGTTCATAATTCTTTGAATGGTCACAGCAGCCTTAATCGTTTCTCTTCTGAATTAACAGATCTTGTAATTGGGTCAAGAAATCAATAGTGCTTCCAGCAGTTACATTTGATAAGATTTCTTTAAATATATTTGTTGTGCTTTGGGTTGTTTGGGGTTTTGTTTTTTGCTGTCTCAGCCATAAGTTACCAGATGCCAGTTACTAGTGTGCTCTGTGTAGAGCTAGGAAATGATTGTTTTGTGAACCTTGTGTGTGGCTTGTATACCTCTTCTAACTTTTCCACTACAAATATAGTAAAGGAAAAGGAATTAGTATGATTTAAAAGTTACTTTCATGCACATTCCCCATATTCAAATCCAGACAGCTAAAGCAATAAGGGCAGAAATCCATGTTCTCTGCTTATGTGGCCCACATACAGGGTGTAAACTGAGACCATCATTCCTCCTCTCCAGTACAGATCTGCCTCTGCTATCAGCATCAAAATCTTCAGCTTGTATCACACGAACTTTTCCACAAAGTAATATTTCTTTCTGACTGAAAGTAAGATTTCTTTCTGGTTGAAAGTAACAATAAGAAAGAGCACTGCTAAGTGCAAAACCATGCCTCCTTTCGTACCAGCTTTGTTGTTTCTGCTCTTGTCCATGCTCCAATTTTCTGCTCACTTCTTTTGTGATACGTCAGTCTTGTGCAGTTGTTTGTGGTTCCTATCACAACTACTGTTCAAGCTTGGCCACAGGGAAGAAGGAATTCCACCTATTTCTGCTAGAACTGCAAAAAACCTCAGAGGTGATGTGGTGAATATTGATTCAGGAGTGTGTTGGTGGGCTTATGAGCTCACAGCTCCAGTAGACTGATGGAGCAGCGACAGTCACAGGCCTGAGCCTGTTTTTTCAGGCCATTTGCTGCTTGCTGTCTGCCGCTTTGGGAAGACATCATTGTGTTCGTGACACTCGGTTCATGTTTGGAAGACTTCCACAGCAAAGCAAGGCCCAAGGACTGCCCTGCAATGTCCTCTCCACCAGATATTTTCCTCCTGCATCAGCTTGCTAATTGGCCATTGTAGGATTTTTCACGTCTCCCCGATTACATCCAGGGCAGGAATACAAAGGTTGTACAGGAAATGGGAATAAGGTCATTTTTTCCTGTCAACTCACTGAAGTCATTGGCATTGTTCTGTGGATGAGTTGAGCTGATAGGACAGGAACCAATTGAAAAATCTGCTGCTTATTTGTTCTGCATTTCAGTGCTGCTCATCCACGGGTGGAAACCTAATTTCAAACTACTGCACTGATTCACTGTCAAAATAATGTGCACTCACAGCGCAGCAAGATGAATTGATGTGACAATGCAATGGATGCAGTATTCAGTAAACTATCTGTTGCTTGAAATGTTATGAACTTTAAAAGTCAAGCTAAACCCTAATGCCATTAAGCAGCATGAAATTGAAATGTCCATGGCTGGTCACAGTTCCATCCCATAGCTTGAGCTGCACTGCATGGCAGTGTAGGTGACCAGCCATCCCACTGAATTTTGTAACTTGAATTTGCACAGATCCTCTTCCTTGGAGCTGGCTCAAGCTGGCTTTACAGCAAAGCTGTGTCAGACATTCAAAACTTTAGGTCAGAATTCATGACACAGCACTTCAACTAAGCATTGACTGCTGTGTGTAACCACAACAGTGGTGCCGAAGTTGAGTAGGAGAAAGGTACAGACAAGTCTTCAATGGGAACAAATCAGAACTCAAACGAAAGAACTAACAACCCATGTCTCTCACAGTGATCCTGGCAAAAAAGTGTCATTGCTGCACTTTCAAAAGAGACTGGAAGGGCTTGACTGTTGCTGCCTGACCACAGCAGCTGCATTCACTGTGCATACATACAGTATTAGCAAGAAATGAGCAAGCAGCAGGCTTTCTGTGGGCCCTTCTACCACCGTTGTGCTTTCTCTTCTTTTATTCTCCATTCCTCCATTTTGCTTTCTCCAAGTCCACACTTTTCTTTCCAAAGTCAGTTGAGCAGTGTATGAGATTTTATCCCCCCAGAACCTTCCTATTTTGTTTATTTTACTCTTTCCTTGGTACTCTGAATAGTCTCCAGTTCTTCCTTTTGAACAATTTTTTAATGACTATTCCCCACCCCTGTACACTGTGCATGGATTCTTGTAAAGAATCTTGTAAAGAAGATGAGGAGTCACAGGCAGTTTCAACTGCCTGGATGTATTCACTCTCCCTGGTAATGTTTTGAATGAGTTCAGGATAAATAAACACTGGAGTCTTCGATATTTTTTTTTCCTTTAATGGTAGAACTAGAAAAACTGTCCCTTCCTCTCTCTTCCTCAGAGTGGAAATGCTTATTTTATAATGCCATGATTGCAGATACACCATTTCTGAGTGTATACATAAGAATTTGCCAGCAGTTTTCCTACTTCCAAGCAATACTGCTCATGTTGCGGTGATAGCTTTCCAGAAGTTGGACTGCCTTCTGGAAGTCCAGTGTTTGGTTGCTATGTACACCAACAAGGACAGCTTCTCGGAGTAGGCAAAGATGCAGTTTAGTGGCTTTTCTGTCTGTTTCAGTCTTCAACCCTTCTATTAATGCAAAAAGTCAGGTGAACAAATCAGATTGCTGTGGCAGGGGACCAGTATTTGAGCCAAGAACGTAATTGTTATGCCCAGTGGTGCTGTATTTGAATGGCATGGGTCATTTATGTGTCTGGAGAGTGGATGTACAGTAGCAATTCCCACCCATACCCCTGATAATATTAAATTAGTCTACAAGCAAAACGTGCTCTGCTGGTATTAGTACGCTTGATATGATAGCAATTTTTCATCTGTCCATGGAAGCAAATGTCATCTGTGTCATCTTCTCTGGTAGTCCCACTGTAAGTAGTAGAAATAAGGGGGAAGCCACACAAGTCTTATCACAATTAGAGGGGGAGGTCTCCCTAACAGGAAGGGTGTTAAGAGCAGTTGTATCCTGTTTGTGCTTTTGCAGCCATTGGTACTTCCTCATGGTGACCTTGTTTTCCTTCCGGCTTTCTTTTCTGATTCCTTGACGTTCTTTTGTCTTTCTTTGCAGCTCTGGGGTATAATCAAACAAGGCTACAAATGCAAAGGTAAATGTATATTGCATGGGGGGATTTTCAAGCCAAAGGTGGTGGGGTTTATCACAAATAAGACAATTGTATTCTTTACCAAAATGTCTTCTGTTCATACAGATGTTCATAAATGCTTCTGCACTTGATGCTGTCCATGAACAGTGCTGATATGCTAGGAAGTCTCACTGCATTAGGGGACACTGCACCCAGTAGGGACACAGCGCTCCTGTGAGCTAAAGGGCCAGAGCAGCCACTGGCTCCATGAGGTGTCTCTTTCTACCAGCAAACACTGCATCTTGGAAAACCAAGTGTCCCCATCCTAACACAAAGACATCCTGAAATATATTTCCTGAGATCTGGGGGTCAGGAAAAGGACTGCTGGCAATGCTGTCCATCAGGTTCATCTGCATGCCTGTAGTGAAATTTAACCAGCCTTGCAATGCAGTAGTGGCTGAGCTAGAAGTAGATAAATACTTAATTCATAGACTGCTCAGCAGATCTCATTGCAAAATCTTTTCCAGATATTCAACTGGGGGGGGGGAGGGGGGGAAGTAGAACTCTTACAGCTCTCTGTTGCTTTCATAAAATACTTAATTTCTTATGCAGTACTTGCACCATATTCAGCAAATCAGATCAAGACTGACATTGTCCTTACTGTCTTTAAAATTCTGGACCTGTTTTATTTCTCAACCAGCATAGCTGTGGCTGAAGGGCACCTGATTTTCACAGCTGTATTTGCAACTCAGTTTTATGTAGGGGAACATTCATACTGGGGCTTCACATTTGTGTTCATATGCACTCTTTTTCCTTAGTCTTACACTGAATGCCAGGAGAAGGGTGACAAATTGGTAGGGTGTTTTTTTTAGGATACATCCTATCCTTGTCTCTTTCTCCACCCATGAAGATCTACTCCTCAGAGAGGGGTGAGGAAAATGTTCATGGCTAAACCAATGTATGTAATTCACCTACCCTGATTACTGTTATCTGAGCAGCTACAAAAGGACTAGTTGTGGTGTATACTTTTTTGTAGGACACAGACAGGAATGTAGAGTTTTGTCACAGCAGCTGTGTAAACTCAAGATCTGAAAGCTGAGCTCTGCCCTGCATCACTGCTTGTAATAATGGTCCGGTGGAGAGAGAGAAAAGCAGTTCTGTAGTCAGAATTATAGGCAATGGAGCGTGAGGGTAAGAGAGCAGAGCTGCTCACGCAGATCTTAAAGTAGTCAACACATATAATTAGTGCCTGCACATTGCTGCAGCAGCTCCACATGCCAGCATCACTAGAGTGCAGCACCTATTGTGGGCAGTTTCTGCCTTTGACCATAGAACTGTCTTATTTTGACACTCTGCTAACAGGTGCAGGAGGGGATTTCTTCTGTTCAGATCTGCTTATTACCTATACACTGTGAATGAGATAAAGCTATACTGTGTAGCCTGTGTGACAAGGGTTCTCCACTGCTAAGAAAGATCTTAATGTTTGGGTTTGGGGTTTTTTTAGGGGGGGGGGGATGGAGGGTGTGTACCTTCAGGGCAGACAAAACCACATCCAGGAAAGTACTTCTATATTACTCATATGAACAAGGTGATGCGAGAAACCAGAACTCTCATGCATCGTGCTAGAGCTGCCACCTGAACAGAAAGGTTCTTTTAGCAGTTATAAACAAAATGCTTTGGCAATGGCTCACTTAGAGCAAAATGTTAGGTCATGGAGCACCAGAGAAACAATGGCAAAGGAAATTTTCAAACAAGGGCAAGAGACACGGTGGAGAGAGTGCCTGTGTTTAGGGCACACATCCTCTGTGCTTTCTAGCAGATAAGATCCACATTGCAGTCACACTTCAGATAAATGTACCTAGTGATGAGTGTATCTGCAGTGCTACAATGCCCAGCAGAGGCTGGGTGTGCAAGCAGGCAGCCAGTTCCATCCAGGTGGATGACGTTTCCGCAGAGCTTACTCCGCTGATGTTGTTTGCTGAGCTACTTAGCCTGGTTTGAACGTACACTGACCTCCAGCTGTCCTTCCAGAGAACACTAGACAATCCAGTGTCTTCTGACCAAGTGTGTTTACCATAATGGGTTCTGCTTTGTCAAATTAAAAAAAAAAGAAATTTTTAAAAAGGGCAAAACCCAAACCACATCCTTTTTTTTTTTTTTGTTTTGGACACTTATGCAGTGGAGCAGAAGCTTTATGCATGGCCTACACAGGGTCATATGAGTAATTCCAGGTCTCTTCCCTGAGTCTAATTTCTCATGAAAGTATCATCCCCTTTTCCTATCTGCTGCTAGATTTCTATTAATGGCTGCCACAGAAATGATCCAATTTTTTGATAACACTCTTCACACCAAATGATCCATTTCTGTAATTCCCTTCACACCTCCTTTTAAAGTGTTGGTTCCTTCAAAGTGCCTCCTGGTATGCATCTGCTAATAGCCTGGAAGGATTACGAGATAGTTGTGGATTTCCATTTGGTGACTTGACACTTCCCATTCTTCGCAGACTGTGGTGCCAACTGTCATAAGCAATGCAGAGACCTGCTAGTGCTAGCCTGCAGGAAATTTTCCAGAGGAACCTCAGTAGGCAGCAATCATGGCTCTCTGCCTAGCAGTCCATCTCTGCCTCCAGGTGAGAGTGCTTTTATTTCTATTTTAAACCATTTCTGGAATCCCCTTTAAGGGCCAGTGTCCTTGCTGCCATTTTTAACTTTTATCTTTCAACACTCAGAGCAGCACACGTACTTTCCACTCACAGTGGCTTGTGTTCAGATTATAATGTCCCTTTCTGCAGGAATGGCCTTAGTCCCCTGCCTGAGGCTCCTCACCCTCTCTACTGGCACCCCTAGCCCAGCTGAAAAGAAATAAAATCATAATCAGGGAAACTACTTCTCCTTATGAGCCATTTAGGGTCAGGGGCTGGAGGACATAGAGTACAGCTGTAGCTCTGCCTTATCCCCAGAGCGTGCATGTGGAGGGAGAAGGATATGTGTGCAGCACACAAGGCCAGAATCATTTTCCAAGCAGTGTAAGGCTATTGCTAATTATACCACTGCTGCATGCAGAGCGCTATCTCCCCACTGCCCCAGGCTTAAAGGTATCTTTTTGTAAAGAATTGGAATTAGAAAAATTGAAGAGTTTCACCCTCTCTTTCAGTCCAAGATGAAATATTTGAATTTCCCAGTGTCGGTGCAGAACACCAGGACCTCGATGGCAGAGCTATCACCCTTGTCACTGGCTCTTCGCGGAAAATTTCAGTGCGGCTGCAGAGGGCGACCACTAGCCAAGCAACACAGACAGAACCACTCTGGCACGAGCCAGGCTGGAATGATTCAGGTTCCCATACTTTCCCCAAAATGAAGTCTAAATTTCATGGCAAAGCTGGGAAGAACAAAGGCTTTGCAAAGTGGGAGAATGAGAAGCCTGATGTACAAGCTGATACAGAGCTAGAAGCTGAGACCCCACAACACTTACAGGACCACAATGGAATAAAAACCCTCCTAGAAAGACAAGAATCTGAGGTAAGTTGCAGAAACCAAGGCAGCTTAAAATCTGCTAGAGTCTGAGCTCTTATAACCTTATTTTGACTCTCAGGACACTTTTTCATTCAAATTTGCCATTGCCAGTTGCAGAAGAGTTACTTTCAGATGGATGTCAAATCATGCATGGGTACCCATTTTCTAAACTGCAATGCACATTTACTTAGCACTGTAACTGGAGGGCTGGCTCTCGGTATCAGTATGTGATTTTAGGAGTTGGGCATTTTTCTTTTACCTGACCGAAGTCTGTGCTGTTGTACCCTTGCAGGGCTCCATGTTAGATTCACAAGAAATCGCATTCTGATATATTCACAGTCTCAAGCTGCACCAGGGGAGGTTTAGGCTGGATGTTAGGAAGAAGTTCTTCACAGAGCGATTGGCCGTGGGAATAGGCTGCCCAGGGAGGTGGTGGAGTCACCATCACTGGAGGTGTTTAGGAAGAGACTGGATAAGGCACTTGTTGCCATGGTTTAGTTGATTATACAGCATTGGATGATAGGGTGGACTTGATGCTCTCAAAGGTATTTTCCAACCTGGTTAATCCTATTCTAAATACACAAGCTCAGGCGAAGGCAGGATATTGGTCCAATTTCTGTTGCTATAACCCACAGTTTACCCCTCCCAAGCCTCATGCTTTTGTTGACCATCTTTGCTAGTGTGCTAGTGCCTGTTTTCTTTTGGTTACAGAACAGCTGATTGCTTACCATGAAGCAGAAAAATGAAGATGGCAAGTGTAATACAGCAAGCATTGACACACTGTCACGGACCACATTTGGCCATGAGAGGTTTTCCTGTACCTCGTACTTTTACATCCAACCACTGGCCCATTTTCTTAGCTGGAAGGTGTTATAAGGCACTATTTATTTTCCTCACAAGTAAGCCATTTGGATGAACATTGCACAGACACAGCAGAAAGGGTCTCTGCACTCTGTTTTCTCTTGCATGACTTCTGTGGAAACGTCCTCTAATTGCCAGCGAGGATAAACTTGGCCTCCTTTAACTACACTGCATCATTGCAGTATGTCTGCCAGCAACAACAATGAGGACAGAAGCCAAGCATCTACAGCCCTCTGATAACACTTTTCCAGAGGCTTCTAGTGATCTTTTATGGAAAGAAGTAGGTGTGTATGTCTATTATGTCTCAAGCACAAACCGTTCACAGTCATCTACACTGAAACTCTTTGCACACCTGGGGTTTTGAATTCTGGCCAAGTTTACATTGCTACAATGAGCTTATTTGTGTTCAGCACACTGATACCGGTTCCCAGACTGGAGATCCTTCAAACAAGCATCGTGTGGCTGAGACTGAAGGAATTCAAGACACTATACCTTTGTCTGGTTACACTGCAATGGAGCGGTATCATCTCAGCCAGCACTGATTATGGTAAAATAAGCATGTAATAAACACCTTAGTTTTAAGTGTGTGTGTGTATCTGTGTGTATCTGATGCATTTTCCCCTGGTTAGCAATGTGTATGTGTTACAACTAAATGTACTGAAGAGCTACCTCCAAATTAGTAACCTGATAAGATGGGAGCTAGCATCTGAATTTGTAATGGCCTGAGAAAGCATGTTTAAAGTGACATTTCTCAGAAGCATCAAATGACTTAAGGAGCACAGCCCTCATCTGGAAAAAGAGAGAAAACTGAAACAGCACAAAGCTCAAACCTGAAAGATAAGTACCAAATTGGCATACACTTACTATTCTTCTTACCCCAGCTCCCAACAAAAACAGGTTTGGCAAGCACAGACTCTGAATTAAAGCAACCTAGATTTCCTGCAAAATTCAAGTTATTGCACCCTCCATCAGTTACAAACCCTCACTAACAAAGAGTAATTTCACAGACCCCAGCAAAATTGACATCTGCACTCCTCTGTGGGGATCTGACTGTAATCTGCACTATGACTACATGATGGCCCCCTTAGGTTTGTCTTGAGTCCTGCAGGTTTCCCTTGTTTTCCAACACAACTAGTAATGATGGTAAAGCTGGAGAGAGGGGAAAAGAACAAACCAAACCCAAGCCAACAAACATGCTCTTACTGTGTTATAAATGCAAGAGAAACAGCAACAAAGGAAGCACAGTTTTCCAAGCTAGGATGAGGACCAGAAACATCCTTCACTCTTCCTGCTGTGGGCAAATGAACAAGCATTAGCAAAACTATGGTCTTTATTTCCTGTGGTGGGTCAAGTGACAGGTCACAAGAGGCTGACTGCGCAGCTCCCGTTGGAGCATACAGCTTGCACAGGATGAAAATGAAGTGGTAGAGAATCTGAATACAGACATTTGTTTATGACCCAGGGTTTTGATGGTTCTGTTGCAGCAGGGCTTTAAACATTTTAAAAATGAAATATTCATGTGCAACTTCTTTATGAGCATCAGTCAACACAGGCTTTTAGCCAGTTGTAGCTCTTGCTCTGAAAAGTACCTGCTTCTCTATTTCTATCAGCCCCAAAAACCATGTCTGTCTTAAGTTCACTGTTGGACAGAATGTCTCTCATACATAACCTTCTCATTTACTTACTCCCCAGGACACTTCACGAGCTTCTCTCCTAAACTGTCTAAAAGGATAGATGCTCTGTGTTCCTCAGAGGAAGTCCATTTCAAGGACATTTTGCCTTGATAATACTGTACGGGGTGGGGGTGGGGGTGGGTTGGAATAGACTCATGCTCAAGCAAGAACAATCGTGCCTTCCACAGAAGCAGCTCCCACTTTCTGGGGGACCATTCTGCTAGCAATTAGACTACTTAAGTTTGAATCCACTGGCGAGATTTCACCCATTTATCTCTTGCAAGCCTGGTAGCCTTGGTCAGTTAGGTGCTGACAATGTAATAATAAACAAACAAACAAGAATAAAAAGGCAAAGCCAACATAACCAAGCCTTAACAGGCCCTTTGCAGCTGAACACTGATCTAGTTCTGCAGCAGGCACCTGAGCAGGGAGGACTGACAGGGCATGAACAACCAATCAAAAATTTTGATAAAAGAAAAAAGAAATTAAAAAATCTTTATCCCCTTATTTTAGTTTGACATCTTTCTCTGAACAGGGGTGAGGCTATTCCTTGCACCACAAAACTAATTTTAGCTCCCCAGTCTAGGCAAATCAACAAAGAATTTTCCTGTTCACCTCCCCACCTTCACAAAAGGGAAAATGTATCAGCCATCACAGTTCCTGACTGAGTCATGTGCCACTGCTGGTCTTGGTGAAATCCTGTCTCCTAGAAATAGAGCAATTGCAGGAGAGTGGCCAGGAGGAAAAGTGTCATAGTGACAAGAAGTAAAGTGAGATACAATTCCAAATAAAGCTGGATACTTCCATCTTCATACATCCATTCTTCTGCCTCAGGATCTTTTAAACCAGTGGGAGAAGGCAGGGGGGGTATTAAAAAATCAAACAAACCAACCAACCCTCACAAGCCACCGCAGATGGGAGAGAAGAAATACAATGTCAAAATGTACAGTCTGATCTGCAAATCCCAATGAATACAAGCAACAAGAGTAGGTGAAAAATGCAAGTGCTTGGATAGACCCCACAAGAAATAATTTGCCTGTTTGAGCCAGACCTATTAGAGCTTTCTGTGCTTGTGCAAAACATCTGAAAAGCTTTCCACTGTACCTAAGGGAACTTCAACCTTGCTGTCACCTTTATGGAGTAGCCCTGAGTGCTACACAAGTCAAGGGGACATCTGTTTCCCTGAGGGAAATATAAAACCAGGTTTGAAATGCAGCTCTCTGCAGTTCCAAAGCTTTGCCTTCCTCTGCCCCCTCCCCAGTCTTAATCAGCTTTTGGGCTGAAAGCAAAAAAAAATTCTCAGCTTCATAAAGAAGCATCTTTCTAGAAGGAAAGTATCTTCTCAGAGGTACCTTCCTGAGATAGGTGAAGTCTGAGGGAGTGGAGATAGGAGGGGAATGGTAGCACTCTGACCAGAGCTTCCCTGAAGAAGCATGGACTTTCAGTATCACTAAGGTTGGAAGAGACCTCAAAGATCGAGTCCAACCTGTCACCACAGACCTCATGACTAGAGTAGGGAGGACACTACTGCCCTCTGCAGGCTTGAACTCATGACCTTCCCATTAAGGGTCTTACACACTACCAACTGAGCCATCAGGGCTCTTTCCCCAGCTGGGAAAGGTGAACTGCTTATCCTTCCATACAGAAGATAAAAACCTGAGCTGCAGCTCCTGCCTAAAATTTTGTGTTTTCCAAAATGGAGTGGACTGGCTGCTGGCACCTCTGTGGACTGTTATGGAGGAATTCCTCTCTGGAAATCAAAGTGAAAGCATACCCTAATGCAGCCTCCAAGGTTTTCCACACTGGGAGACTAGCAGCTTTTGGCTGAGACAGTCTGAGCAGACACAGGAGGGTCCTTGCAGCCTGGGACACTACTACCAGAAGCTTTAGGCACCTGAATGTGAAATAGCTGCATGTGAAAGAACCTGGACATGGGAGGAAAAAAAACCCAACCAAAAAAACCCCAACCAAAACAAACCTGGAGAATAAATAACAAACAGATGGGGAGTGAGTGTGGGAAGTATAGTAAGAGAGCTCTCCCTCCCTCCTTGACACCAATAATGGAAGGAGATCCCAATGGAGAGCAAGCAGAGGAGGAAGGAAGGAAGGAGATTGAATGCAGACTTCATGGAGACACAAGAGGCAGGAGAAGCAAGGGCTTGTTGTTCTATGATCATCACGGGAAAAAAAATGGAACCAAGGTTTGCTTTGTTCAGCATCAACCTGTTAGCTGACGGGCTTCTGTACAGCACGTAAAATAGCTCTGTGTAATTCTCAAGAGAGTCTTGGCAGCAGAGTTGGCCCACCCAGGGACACTGGAGAAATAGATGTAATTTTGGAACAAGTTTTTGAGTTATCAGCACTGATCTGTACTGGACTTACAAAATAAGCATTGCAGCCAACAGGCTAAAGTCATTGGAAAAATCTATGTGCTGAACTCTGAAGTGCTGTTTACAGCTGTTGACAATCTGGTCTTAGGAAACAGAAAAGTCATCATCAAAAGGCTGCCACTGGGGCAGTATGAAATTTAGCCAAAAGGTCTGCTTTTTCCATGAGTTAAGCTAATGCCGGGAAGTTTAGAGAGTCCTTATCGCCTTCATCACTGTTGCATGTGTGAAAATGACTTCTGACCTTCCACCTGTCCACAGCACAGGCAGACTCCCTCTTTCTTTGCCTATACAATAGAGTTTTCCTACTTTTTGTACTTGTTATTCTCCCCTCTGTTGTGGGAAAGACCCACGTGGACAAGAGGGGAAACTACTGGACAATAAAGGGGAAACAATGACACCGACAGCACTCAGAGCTGTAAAAAGCACAAAGTAAACACAAATGAAAATATTTTTTCCCCTTCTACCCTTGTTTGTTAAACCATTAGAGATGCAATTTATTTTCAGCCAGAGAGAGAAGGCAGCCATGTTTACAGCTGTTAATAGCACTTGCTTTTTCAGTTTGTGTCCCTTTGGAAAGGCACAACCAGGAACAAACAAGCACATGAGAATTTTGAGAGCCTACCCAGAGGAAACAGAAATCCACATCCACCTTGGCATACTGCTGCTCTCTGATAACACTGCTGTGAGTCTAACCTATGAATATGTTAGGAGGCTGATGAAGCAAGCTTGCAGTTTAGGATGAGTCATCTTGTTTGGGACTGATAAATCACAGTATCTTAAAAATGCATACATACTTCTGTAGCATCCCCATTTTCCAAGGAACAATCACTAAGTTCAAAGAAGCAGCAGAATCACAAGCCTGTCAGTCTTTAGCAGCAACAACACAGACTCTCTACTGCAGTCCTAAATATGGCAGAACTAAGAATAATCATGTGCATGTGCAATGAGCATGTGCTGGCCTTCATTAACTAAAGAAGGAGATGGATTAAATTCTAGTACTCTTAAGAACCGACATGAACTTTTTGGACACCCAAGAGAATCATCAGATCTTAGTGAGAATCCTCTGTTGCCCACTCAACTCTTCTCACTTCACCATAATTATTTCCTGGGTGCATAACCCATTATGGGAAATACCTCTATGCCACAGTACTTTTCAAGCACCAGATACTGCTTATAACTCTACACTGACAAGAGCCTTGCTTTTTCTATTCTATTTTTTTCTAATTCCCAGCTTTGTCTCAGGTACATGACTTCTAAGTGTCTCCTCTCTCATTAGGTCAGAGATTGGTTGGGGCCCTTGCCACTTACACCAATTCAGATGCAAATAGCAGTGTAATGGAGACCCGCAGTCAAAGCTCCCATCACATCAAAGCAGACTACCGCTGAGCAGTCTAACCTATAGCTTGAGAAGCCCTTCTGAAAGCCACCATCTGTAATGGCACATCAGCATGAAGCTGCACACTTCAGAGGTTTGACTACAAGAGTAGGTGAATCTCACCAGGCAAGCTAGGGGTTACCAGCCAACACCAATCCTAAAGATGATAAACTACTTAGGGAATGGCTACAACAAAAAAGGCCTCCTGGGGTGAGTGATGCATGGCAGTAAGTTCTGTGTGATGCCATTACCCTAATTTTGCACACAGTAAGGAATAATTTTTTATCCAGTCCTTAGGCCTGCAAGGAAAACCCAACCATGGCCACTGTGCATATAGATCATGGTATTCTAAGTCACATCCTGATGTGCCTGACATGGGAAGCAAGTGTGTCCCCACTCCCTAGTTATTTTACTGCATAATGACAATACTTGAGACAGGGTGAATCTAATAGATGGAATGAAAGGGCAATGCAAGCAAGGTCCTTAGAAAACCAACACTGCTAGAGAAAGGCAAATGGAAAACCAGAAGATGTTTAAAGTACATGGAAGAAGAGCAGCAAGAACCACCATGGTTAAAAAGAACACTGTTCCCTTGTGTAAGTGCTTACTTAATTGATCCCCTGGATCAATGATGCACAAAGAAATCAAGCACAAATATCTGATCCACCACAAGCCTAATCATCTCCATAACTGATGTCTCCTCTCCCACCTTCCAGTTAAGAGATTCCTTCCAGTGCAGCAGGAATCATGGTTGGAACACAGTAAGTATCAGAGTATCATGCAGACAATAACACCACAGTGGCTGTTTGCTTTCATTAATCAAAGCTGTTCTCTCCACATATACAAAGCTTGTTTTCTCTGGAGAACAAAGAAGTCACAGCACACTACGAAGAAACAATAGAGTAAGGAAAAACAACAACATCTGGCAGAAGCAAAATGTTTTCTTTCCTCCTGGAAGAGTAAGGCTCCTGTTTTGCTGCCTCCTGATTTAAAACAAAAAACAAACCCCAAACATGCTTTCCCCCTCAAAGAGCAATAAAGTGAGACTTAGCTTACCCTAAATCCTGCAAGAGGGAGGAGGAGAAGCAACCTATTTTGATAGAAAAAAAGCTGTCTGGAATAAGAGGGAAAGGGAAGCTCCATGTTCCTGCCCCATTCCAGGATCATTTCACTATGTTGGTGTGCAAAATTGAGACTACAGTCATAATCTTGCACAGAAACTGGCAGCTCTAGCACAGAAAGAAACCTCTAAAGTTTGTGATGCAATGCAACCAGAGACTCTCTGAAGAGCCTCCTGGGTTTCCTCTTACTAGGATGAAGTTGGCAGCACTCTAATGCACTGAAAGAAAACACCAGTCTCTTTACAGTGAGCAGCAGTGTGAAGAAAAGCAGAAGCTGTCAACTTCAAGATTCCCAACAAAGGGCTCTAAACTGTGTCAGTCTCTCTACTTCTACCAATTCAGGACTGATCCAGTTATAGAAACCTTACCTCTTCAGAAATCCATTCATTATTTTTGTATTAATGCAGCTTGTCACCAGCTAATGCTCATGAGAAGGTACAACTCTCCCACAAGAGTGGTATCTACTCTGGAGCATCCCACTGTAAGAAACCATCAATATCTTTGTGAAGCAGCAACGCTGACTTTTAGATGTTTGTAACTTGAATAGTACTTTGTTGACATAGATGTCTATCAGTGATCCTCATAAATCTGGATTCAACACAAGAAACTTATACCTCATCAGGCTTGATGAATTGTTTGAAAAGCTAAAAAACGAGGAGAGAGTCTAAGTCAGATTCACAAGTGTCTTTCACAGGGCCCTTTGCTTCCAACTTGTGAATCACTAGCAGCACCCAGTGGCCACAAGAAGTTAAGCAGGAGACTACTGTGTTGATCATGAAATGAAATACAGGGAAACTGGTTCTAAACATGTCAGCTTATTCACATGATTAGCTTGAATTACAGCAACACCAGCGTTACAAAGATCCTGTCAAGCGTTATTTCTGGAATCCAAGGAACTGCCTGCATCAACCTCGATTCAGCCCCAAGGGCACTTAAGGTAGCCAGAGAATGCCATCACAATAGCTTCTGCTGCAGTGTTCCAAGAACAGTAGCAGGAATCTACGTTTTCCACAGGCTGGAGAGCAACAGGAGAGATCCCAGAAGCAGCACACTGTGTTCACATGGCATGTAGGGGCCTAACCTAGGAAATGAGTGCTCGCACAGCCTAAGAGTAACTTTAAACAGTGACCCTCAAGAGAGAGTGCTGAATGCTGCTACACCAGTTCAGAAGGGGGAATAGAACAAACTGAGCAACTAAAGATCAAATTCTCCTATCTGCTACTATTCTGATAGCTTCTCAAGGGGCAGAATGCACAGTACAGGACAAATAGAACACCTAAAATAGATTAAAATGTAAAACAGATTAGACAAATTCCCAGCTACTGTGACAACCACTTTTTACTACCAAGAATGAAAAAAACTAAAGCAAAAGGGAAGGTACAGATACTTTTATTGCTCACCTTTTATACAACAGCACACCTTCAGCCATTTTCTTTCACAGCTTGACAATGTTTATGTACACAAAAAACCCAGCAAGAAGCATTATGTGGCTTTCAGTAAAGAAAACAAAACAAAACAACATTAGAACATCAAACTCAGCCAGGCTTTGTTTTCTGCAGCAATAATAAAAGGGCTTCCTCCAGGCAGGAACTAACCTTCCCAGGCTGTAGTGCATTTCTTCAGAAAGACAACTCCCAAAACAAACTGCCCTAGGTTTGCTGAGTCAGTGGTACTAACTTGCAAATAAAACAGATTTCAGTTTACCATTTCTTCTAGCTGACTTCAAGTAAAAATTAGGTTTGGAGAAGGAGCAATTTGTTTTGGATGGACGCAGGTCAGTTTCCATCGCTACACCTAACTACAGGCCTACACACACTATCAGGTCACAAATTAGCTTAGTTTTAAATGACCTTTGCAGATTTTGGCGGCAGTCAGTCTCCGCTGCTGAGCGGGTGGGAAAACTTCGTTTAGCAGGAGGTAAGGCTACTGAACATGGCATCCACAGTAGAACACACGTAATACACAAAAACCTGCTTGTCAGAGGAAGTTCACTGTGTGCGCCCACACGTGCCTGTAACTTCTTTGTGACCGAAACAAGAGGTCAGCAAGTGAAAAAGCAATACTCGGAACTGGTTTTAGAACGTATAACTGAATAGTTGATTGGGGGGGAGGGGGAAATGCACAAGTTCTATTGTGGATTGTATTAGAAAAATTTGGCCAGGTCTTAGTATTTCTCTAAATCAAAGCAGAAGGCAAACACAGAAGGTAGTTTCTGAACACAGAAGTGTTTTGTGGAGAGGGAACCAGTCCAACATCTAAAACCCATGGCTATTAGTTGATGTTTAGGGTGCTGTGGGTAGTGATGAGGCATTTAATTCAGACAGGCTAGAGGTGGGTGGAGAGTTGCCCTTTGCTCAATGCAAAACATCCCATCCAAAGAGATTCTACTTGTCACATACAAACCTTTTCTGATTCAAGCAGCGATTAAACCAGGCCTCTGAAATTGGGTTTCTATTACGTGAGCTCTGCTGAAGCAAAAGTTTTGAGCAGCCTCAACTCGTGAAGTGTCTTCCTTGTCCAAAACCAGATTGATTATACTGATAACCTCCATGCTGGAAGTGCTGCTCAAACTGCCCACCTTGATTAAAGTTCTGTCCACCTCTGCCCCCCCAGCCTCCTCCTTGACCTCCACGGCCACCACGACCTCCACGGCCACCCCTCCCTCCTCCACGCCCACCCCCTCGGTCACTGTGGGACCCACCATCTTGATACCTGTTGTCTTGCTGGTAGCCACCGCCACCACCCCCTTGGTAGCCACTTCCTGAAGATGACTGGTAGCCACCATAGCCTCCTCCTTGGTAGCCACCACCACCACCATGGTAGCCACTTGTTTGAAAACCTGTATCTCTGTAGTTATTCTCCCTGTAGCCGCCATCCTGGTAGCCACCACCACCATCTGTCCAGCCTCCTTGAAGCTTGTTTCCTCTTCCACCTCCTCTGCCACCATGATCATAACCGCCACGTCCTCCTCGTCCCCCTCGATCATGGCCTCCTTGTTCATGACCTCCTCGCCCTCCATACGAAGAGTCATAGCCTCCTCTTCCTCCTCGTTCGTGACCCCCATGGTCATAACCTCCTCGTCCTCCGTAAAAGGATTCATAGCCACCTCTTCCTCCTCTGCCACCACCTTGCTGTGAACCACCTTCTGGTCTTTTCTGCCACGGTGGCATCTCAGGAGGTGGTGGTTCAATTTCATTGGGCCTTCCTCCTCTGTCAGGCACCCTGCCCATGAGCACCTGCAAAGGGAAAAGGAGAACTGCCAAAGGAGATGTAATACTTCACAGAAGAGTCACATTTACTGATAGACACTGAAAACAGCAGGCACTCCAGGGTTCTTACAGCTTTTGCCTGTTTGAATGCAACAGACCTTTGGCTCCAATTAACAGAAACTAGATGGATCTTATCTTGTTCTCCAGGTGCTGCTAGCCAGAGAATTCAGGAGATCTGGGTTTTACGTTTGAACAGCAGGCTCACCAGTAGAGGCAGCATCAATAGTCTTTCACATAGCTGTTTACTGGTGCAGACTGCTCATTTCAAACAGGGTCAAGTATAGTGCAACACCATCTCTCTCCTAACCAATGCTCTGAATTACTGTAGAAACCTTTGGCTTGATAAACAAAGTGACAAGATTTTTGCACATGCAAAAACTTGCAAACCAATAAACAGGTGTCAGCACTTACCACAGCTGAGCAAGACTAGAGGCCTTTAGCTGTCTGTGAATGCTATGACATTTAAGAATTTAGCAAGACTTAAAATGGGACATTTGCCTTGCTTCAAGTTTTAAAATGATGTAACAGAAAAGCTTCACATGAAGCAGGTTATTTTGTTACTTTGTGTTACTGCCCTGGTAAACATTTAATGTTGATAGAATAGAATAGACCAGACCAGACCAGGTTGGAAGGGACCTTCAAGATCACCGCGTCCAACCTATCACCCAACACCACCTAATCAACTAACCCATGTAACCAAGCACCCTGTCAAGTCTCCTCCTGAACACCTCCAGTGACGGCGACTCCACCACCTCCCCGGGCAGTCCATTCCAATGGGCAATCACTCTCTCCGTGTAAAACTTCCTCCTGACCTCCAGCCTGAACTTCCCCTGGTGCAGCCTGAGACTGTGTCCTCTTGTTCTGGTGCTGGCTGCCTGGGAGAAGAGACCAACCTCTGCCTGTCTACAACCCCCCTTCAGGTAGTTGTAGAGAGCAATAAGGTCACCCCTGAGTCTCCTCCTCTCCAGGCTAAGCAGCCCCAGCTCCCTCAGTCTCTCCTCATAGGGTTTGTGTTCCAAGCCCCTCATCAACTTCGTTGCCCTTCCCTGGACTCGTTCCAGCAACTCAACATCCTTCCTAAACTGAGGGGCCCAGAACTGGACACAGTACTCGAGGTGTGGCCTAACCAGTGCAGTGTACAGGGGCAGAACGATCTCCCTGCTCCTGCTGGCCACACTGTTCTCAATGCAGGCCAGGATGCCATTGGCCCTCCTGGCCACACTGCAGGCTCATGTTCAGCCTACCATCGACCAGTACCCCCAGGTCCCTCTCTGCCTGGCTGCTCTCCAGCCACTCTGACCCCAGCCTGTAGCACTGCATGGGGTTGTTGTGGCCGATGTGCAGAACTCAGCACTTGGATGTGCTCAATCTCATGCCATTGGATTCTGCCCATCTGTCCAGCCTGTCGAGGTCCCTCTGCAGAGCCTCTCTACCCTCCAGCAGATCAACTCCTGTCCCCAGCTTGGTGTCATCAGCAAATTTACTGATGATAGACTCAATGCCCTCATGCAGATCATCAATAAAGATGTTAAAGAGGATGGGGCCCAGCACTGATCCCTGGGGGACTCCACTACTGACTGGCCGCCAGCTGGATGTGACACCATTCACCACCACTCTCTGGGCTGATAAGGAAGGTAACAGAACAGGGCAGTATTACATTCCTAGTAAAGCATACACACAGTCTGACAATACAGTCACACCTGTCTTCCTGCTAAATTTCTTACATCCTACACTCCAACTACACTAAAAAAGTGTCAACATTATTTGAGGTGGAGAGGGTGTGGTCAAATCAACACACCACCATTCTGTCCAAAACTGGATTTATTACCACATTCAAAACACTTAAATATTGGTAACAGAACAAGTCATTTGTCACCAAAGTTACCTTGTTAATGGCACATGCAGTCTTCTCTCGGATGGATCCACTGCTTGTTCTCAAAATCTTTGATAGATCCTGCCGAGCTGCCAAGAGATTTGCAACGGAAACAGTGCACTTAGTAGATAAGAGGGCACGTTTTGGCTGGTAGACTTTAGCCAGTTTTTCTGTTTGACTCTGTTGGAGAGAAGAATAAAACTCAGTCTGCTAAAGTAATAGGAAAGCAATAGGACACCTCACCGGAAGAGCCAAATCAACACTAACGAAAAACACACTGCTCTACATAGGACAAAAATGCATAATAAAACCAAAACAAATCAGTGAGAATCACTTTATAAACAAGAAACACTGCAACAAAGCTAGCATTTATCAAATTAATGTCATACTTAGTACAGGAAACACTATTCTGACTGAACTGCCAAGAGACAGATCATTGGACAGTTTTAAGATTGGCAATATATACACATGCAGACGGCATTGCTTTTAGGCAAACACAGAATGGAAGTGTGTCACGCAGTTATACAAATTACTGCTAATGCTTTAAAAGATGCTGAAGGACCTTGACAGGCTGGACACGTGGGCTGGATGGCATTTAACAAGTCCAAGTGCCGGGTTCTGCACTTTGGCCCCAACAACCCCATGCAGTGCTACAGGCTGGGGACAGAGTGGCTGGAGAGTGGCCAGGCAGTAAGGGACCTGAGGGCAGCAGCTGACAGTAGGCTGAACATGAGCCAGCAGTGTGCCTAGGTGGCCAAGAAGGCCAATGGCACCCTGGCCTGCATCAGAAATAGTGCGGCCAGCAGGAGCAGGGAAGTTATTCTGCCCCTGTACTCAGCACTGGGCTGAGTTCTGGGTTCCTCAATTTAAGAGAGACATTGAGATACTTGATTGTGTCCAGAGAAGGGCAACAAGGCTGGTGAGACGTCTCCAGCACAAGCCCTGTGAGGAGAGGTTGAGGGAGCTGGGGCTGTTTAACCTGGAGAAGCAGCTCAGGGGAGACCTCATTGCCCTCTACAACTACCTGAAAGGAGGTTGTAGACAGGTGGGGATTGGTCTCTTCTCCCAGGCAATCAGCAGCAGAACAAGAGGACACAGTCTCAAGCTGCACCAGGGGAAGTTTAGGCTTGAGGTGAGGAGAAAGTTCTTCACAGAAAGAGTAATTGGCCATTGGAATGTGCTGCCCAGGGAGGTGGTGGAGTCACCATCCATGGAGGTATTCAAAAAAGGACTGGATGTGGCACTTGGAGCCATGGTTTAGTTGTCATGAGGTATTAGGTAATAGGTTGGACTTGATGATCTGAGGTCTTTTCCAGCCTGGTTGATTCTGTTATTCTGTGACACATCCACATCCAGCCTCCAGACCTCCTTCTCCTGCACCCTGACCCACACTCATTCCAAAAGAACCACACAGAACATTACCCTGTCTAGTATTAGTGACTTGGCAGCTTTTCTCATGTGTATCTGTGAAGTAGAGCTTAGATACATTTTGAGTTAAGGAAATCTGATCATTGCAGACAGCACAAAGTAGTTAAGGGATGGTCAATAGGAAGATGCTTTTGCAGCATCCCAGACAAAGCACTTAAAGATTCACACTATGGTATTCTGAACACAAATGGCTGGTTCCGTAATCTCCTAGTACTATTTTTCTTTAGTGGCCTGTTTAACTGCATGTTTTGGCTGTAGTGTACATTCACACACAGTCTCTATCTTCTCATTTTGCACACTGTTTTAGAATCCAACATACTGATTTTAAGTAAAATTTTTTAGCCATCTTACATGGTTGCAAACTCCTCTGGAAACTCAAACCAGAATCAGACAGTTTCTGTGGTTATTTTGTATTCAGGAAGAATGAAGCCATAAAGCAGTTTTCCCCAAGACACTTCTAATAAAGCAATACCATCAACCAGAACATCACAGCAAGTTGTTTGTACCTTAGCTCTATCTGACCAGCCAAAGGACTGCACAGTAACGTCCAAGCGTTTGACTAAGAGTTTTCTTCGGACTTCATATTCGTTGACTATGGCTTGATTAATTGCTTCAATTTTTTCCTGAAAAAAAAATAAATACGCAAACATAGCCTATAGAATATAAATAAAATATTTCTATTTAAGATCACAAACTACGTGGATGGAAGAGAATAAGACACAGAGATATTAAACAGGGCCTAAGCCCACAATTGTCAACCTTGTTGATTGGGGTCAAGCACGCTATGCCTGCTGACACCATTTCCCTGAAGGCTCTAAAGCCTCTGTCCTCACATTCAGCCTTCCACCATTTCTAACAGCACAGCTGTCTCCTTTCCAGAAGGGACATGAAAACTACATGCACTGCTGAGTCACTTCCCAGCACCCACTAGGATAGAGAAGCAAGCCAGAGAAAATTCTACATGCAACAAGCTGAAGGATATGCAAGGACATATATAAACCCTAGGGAGCAGGGTGTCCTTGCCATCCTTAAAAGTAGTAAGCTTAAGGATAAAGATAGTGCAAAGATAAAGGACTAGAAGAAAGTAAAGTACTGTTAAGAGGATCTTGATTAAAGCAAAATCTGCATACAGACAACACAACAAAATGCCCTATCAGGGAAAAAAAAATAATAAGGGGGGGCGGAAAATCACTAAAAACACATCTGGTAGCAAAGAGTGGTCTAGTCAGAGCTGTAGTTGAGGTATGCAGCACTAAGGAAATTATTTATGTCTTGATTGAAGCCTGGACACCGGTAGCCAGTGAGGCCCACTTTGAGCCTCAACAGTACAAGGGCTGAAGGAAGCAGTGTTGGGAGTAGATGAGGTTCAACTTTTAAGCAAGGGACACGAAGGAGAGTCACAGTCTTGGAGTGGTAGCCACAGCTTTGTGCTGGTGCAGCAGCAGTATCTAACCCAGGCACCATTGTTCTAGAACACCAGATGGCAAAAATACAGCTGGAAATGATTGTGGCTCTCCTGCCTGGGTGTACAGCCTCTCCCAGCTTCCACCTGTATACTCACTGCTTGTTGGAGAACAGTCTATAGAGGAAGCAGACTATTCCAACAGGCCAGAAAGAGAGGAGGAAATGATGGGAAGACCCCACAGGTGAGCTGGAAAGCTGTGATACTGTCTCAGCAAGGATAGGTGACACAGTGCTGGCAAAGGAGAGGAAGGCTTAAGCTACTGCTCAAGCACACAGGTCAGCACTACCGCAGTACATCTCCTTCAGTTTGGAAAACTTCTGCCCACATCTGGACATGCAGATTCACAATCCTAAGATACTGTCAGTTGCTCAACATTTACTGTACCAACATGTATGTAAAGTACTGCAAAAAATTTGCCTTTTTTTTTTTTTTTTAATAGAAAAAGATGAGAAAAATTATTTGGCAGCGTTACACACAGAATCAAGAGCAATACTTTATATGCCTGAAAATGGGCAACAGGTTCTAACACCTAACAACTACTTACCCAGTGAGCTGGACCCAGTTGTTTCTTCAATAAAGGTTTTCCAACATGGTTAGGTGGAACTTTTGCTAGAGTTTCCTTCAGCTGTTAGGAGACATATAAAACTGTAAGGATCAGCAAAAAAAAAAAAAAAAAAAAAAAAGAAAAAAAGAAAAAGGAAAAAAAAAGAAAGCTTTTAAAGATTCAAAGTACAGGAGAAAACTCCTGGACAGTCATAGGCATGGCAGAGCAAGCTCCAATAACCAAGCTGTTTTCTCAGGGACAAAGAACCAAGCACATTTGAAAAATAACTTATTTTTTTAAATATTTTAACTGCAGATGTACTTTATAGTCCCTTTTATTAACTTTTAAATATAGCAGAGACTAGTTAAAAATATAAAATTCCATGAATTTCATCTCCCTCTGAAGACAGAAAGATTATTCTACACATCATCTCTTTAATTCAGGAGAACCCCCACACTTGCATCAACCAGGTAGTATTTAATGCCATGTGAAACATAACAGGACCTAAAGAAGGACTCCTGTTTGCAGTTATAAGGAGAGTATCTTCAACATGAAAATTAAAATTTAACTTGCATTTTAGGAGTCTGGGCACAACTTAGGTTATCTTTCTCATCCCAAAATTCCTGAGGGGGAAGAAATGGAGTAGCAGCGACAAGAACTTGAATCAGAGCGAGACAGAGTTATGAAACTTCACTTTTCCACTGCTGCGAACCACATTATTCAGCTTGCTTGGCTGTTGATTCCAGCAGTTGATTTAATGCCCTTAAGTGACCTGGTTTTCCAAAGGTGCTGAGCCAACTTTGCTTAACTTGAAGGTTTTAAAACCAAGTGCTTTCAGAAAAGCAGAGGCAGCATTTCATTTAAGCATCATCAGTTTCTTTTTTTCAGTGTGGTAGGCCATCAATAAAGAGAGTCGATTACACAAAAATTCTACTCCAAGCTGTACAGTGTATATGCAAGTAAAAGGTGTTTGGTTTTCACATGCTAGCTGCTGCCATTCTAAGACTCCCTTTTTAGAAACAAGAAAATTTTAGAATGATCACTTGTTGTAACTATAATCTTACAGAGTGAGAATTTTACTCTTGACTAAGTTTTCACACTTTGTTCAACTTTGTGATGTATTTTTATTTGCAAAGTGAAGTAAGTTTTTCAGTTATGAGGCAGCACCACTTTCTCAGATTCTACCAACAACTGAAGTGTTTGGACTACAAGCACCACAGCTATATATAATTGCAAAAAAAATATCTACAGGTGAAAAATTCCTGATATATTTTATGAAGCTGTTAGGACTGTTCTGTTATGTTTTGGGTTTTTTTTCAGTATAACCACCTATGGTTATAAATAATTGAGATAATGTTCATTTAACCTTGCAAGACAATGTAAAAGAAAAGTCAATTTGGTAAAACATAATTCCCATATTTTGATCTACTTTATAGTGTGCATTTGTATAGAGTCTCTTTCACCAGCAAAGCTCTCTAGCATTGCTCATTGTTATAGTTTCTACCATTATAGAGAACAGCAGCACAGATTTCTTACATATCCAACTGCTTAACACCCGTGACAATCCTAAAATTGGAAAACAAACTGTTTCCATTCTACATCTTGGGCTTCTGCTGGAAATCCTTCTCCTCTTAAATCAGTCCAAACTGATTTCTTGCAAAAAAATGAAGCACTATTTTCAAGTTCTTGGAGTTGTTCAAGTACAACATAACTAAAAGGTTAGTCTACAAACTTCTAGGAAAACATTATGAGGAGCTCTATAATTCTCTCTCTTAAGTTCACAAAGGTTCTCTTCTGCTCTTCCCTATCCTGCAAGTTCAGGTACCTAACACAATTTAAAAGCTTTCTGTCTCCCCACATTTGGTCTGGTGCACTGGACAGTCCATGCCACTTCACTTCTCTGCTTTATAAATATTGCTGGGAAGTAAATTTCTTTTTTTCAAAAACTCAAACACAAGAATCTGGAGAACACATACATGTAAAAGAACAAAAATAAATGGAACCCCAAGACCTGAAGAAGCCTTAGAGAAAATGTGCAAACTTGACTTGCTCTACAGCATCTCCTTTTAACTTAAACATTTTAAAAACAGTAGGTTTCTGTAAAAAATTTCTTTAGGCATATTTCTTGGAATACATTTCTCCCTGCTGTTCTTCCTGAGGCCTAAGCTCAGCATTTCCCATGTCTTCTGCAACAGGTGATGACATTAAAATCCAGAGTAGAGTAACAAATACTCCACCTAGGAAGGCAATGATAGCAGTAGTCCCTGACCTCATGCCTTGGTGTGGAAAAAGCCTTTCATTTTCAAAACGCTGACTCTTGGCATACTCAGCAAACCATGCTAACTCTCCTTCACAATTCAAACACTGGAGTTTCACAAGAGGTAAATAGCTTCATGGCAGTAATTTATGGGTTTTTTTAATCAAAACAGCAACATCATAAATACTCTAGGGTTTTTTCCTTTGGATCTTACTTTTTTTTCAATTCCACTGAAGAACTGGAACATCGTTATGTTGGCTGGAGGCTTGGACATGCCTAAAGCAATACATATGCCTTTTAGCTCCTGAAAGACTTCACTGCCACCTCCTTCCTGCACTTTTTTAGGAGGGGCGTTCACACACAGCATTCTGGCAGCTTCCAGTTCTGAGATGAGGTATGCTGGGGTAAGAAAAATTAGATTTCAGCATCAAATATAGCCAAGTTAAGTTATTTCAGAACCAGTGAGAATCCAAGTGGTTACAACCAACAAATACTGCAAATGGACCGCTTTAGAAAGAGTGAGTGAGGGCTGTAATTTTGGTATTCACAGAACACTTGTATTTCTAACAATCACTGAGCCCAGTGCTAGAAAGGTTTAGTACAACCAATTAAAACCTGGAAAAAAATCCCCAATTCCAACAGGTATTAATCATAGAGTTCAACAGAGCACAGCTCTGTTCCTTCAGGCTTTGCCCAGCAAAGACAGGAGACTAGGAACATGGAAATAAGCAGGATGAAGGGCTAGAACATGCACTTAAAGCTAGACAAGCAAGCACTCCTTGAAGATGTAGGTAACAAAGCAAGGAAATGAGTAGACACAAATGAAGTGTTAGATGAGTATCCTCTACTTCCCCAAGCAAGACACAGAGTGGAAAAATAACCCTACTTTAAAAAGTACTACTGAGAAGTCAGGTTTATAATGATTACAGAAAGGAAAGTGGTAACTGATAAAACACAAGCTAGGATGCCTGCAGTGCAGAACTGCAGGTCTACCACCACATTATAACTCCTTTATCAAACAAATTACATACATTAGAATCACAGTTTCTGAACATGATATATACGCATATATATATATATGCATAGTTTAGTTGGTTGGGTGGTGTTGGATGATAGGTTGGACACGATGATCTTGAAGGTCTCTTCCAACCTGGTTTATTCTATTCTATTCTATTCTACCCAGAATTTCAGCATTAGTTGTCAGTTATGGTGATACAAGTTTAGCACATGGCCTTTGCTTGCAAGTGTCACAACTTTAAAATTTGAACCAAAAAAAAAATGCATAAGTTTAATGATACTTCTATCACGAATCATACTGAGTGGCCATGACACTAATGAAAATAAGGGTTGAAAAATAGATACAGCACTGACAAAGACACACTTGGGATCAGGGATGTAAACCCATGGCTATACAAATGCAGCTTACTACCTATAAAATTAAGACAGGTCATAAGACTTAAAAAATCATAGCATTTCAATGATCTCTAGAATTTCCCTAGGATCTCTAGGATGTTGTCTGCTAAAGACACAGAACATATTATAAAAGTCTTAAAATTTGTAAAGCAGTGAAGAATTCTTTGCAAGTTCTTACAATGGTACTTTGTACAAATTTTTCTTACATTCAGCTTTCAATTATTTACACCCTGTTAAGGCCTCACGAAAGAGAAACCAGCAGCAGAATTTTGTTTCAAGAATTCAGAGACCCCATTCAAGCCACTTTCAACCTCCTCTAACAAAAACTGAAATTGAGACCATAAGTGCTCTCCAGATAGTGATTCTTGTTTTGCAGAGGTTTCCAAAACAACATGAAGCTCCCTTATTTCAGTTTTGCAGATGCCAGTACTTAATATTGTACTCTAGTGATGCTGCACACTAGAACAATTCTAACTACTCATGCATATTTGGTGATTTCCTCTCTAAGCAATAGTGCCACATCTTCCAACTTACATAAGCTGTGCTGTATTTTGTTAAAATGCAAAATAACCTGGCATTCCATTACAGAGGGTTATTCTGCTTGTTCTGAAAAAGATGTGATTTCATGGCTCATGTAACACAGGATACCTAATATATTATCTTAAAGTAGGTAAAGCAAGCTACGCAATTACCTTAGTACACAAAAAATAAGTTTGCTGTCTATTTCAATTCCCTATTTGACAGTAAGCACAGTATTCCTGCAGACAGGATACCAGAGTTCAGCTTCTGAACATGTCCTTGTGTTACCAAAGAATGCATCAGAGAGGACCTCTGGGATAAACTGTGTGTCACACACAAGCCAAATTTACTGAATGGCTTGGCTTATAGAGAATAAGCTGAAGGGCAGATTGCTAGAGCCACAAAGTATTTTAAATCCAACAATTACCTCACTTTATCTGACATTTCTGAACATACTATCAACAGAAAATCAGATTAAGTCTTATTATTCATCTTTCTCCTACTGCTGAAATACAGGAACCTTGTATTAAATTCTTACATCTCAGCTGAGAGCAGAACTAAATTTCTGTTTTGAAAAGCTAAACAAGCAAACAAAACAAATTTATTTTGGATTTAAGATCAGATTAAAATCAGTATTACAATTTCTAACTCAGACACTTGCAAAGATAATTTTTTTTTAATGTGAATTAGCATCACATACTTTTGCCACACTGAAATAATGCATCTTCTCCTTTAGCATTTCCTAAGCAGGAATTTAGATGCTGAGATCTGCTGGGTGGAAAAGTAAAGGGAGGACATCACCATTGCTATTGTTAATTTCAACCAGCAGAAAATAACATTGAAGCTATTTACTAAGAGAAAACCTCAAAAGAACTGTGAGTTCTTTTGGGCTGAAAATGATGCTGCATTTGGTGTTTTGGGTCATTTTTACAGCCTTTCTAAACAAAACTCCATGGCTAAGTCCTGGCAGAAGTCTTCAAATTATTCCCTCTTCAGAGTACTTTTCAAAACTAATAGGACAGGCTTTTTGCTAGTGATTGTGAAAAAGGTTAATACTCAGAATATATTCCATTATATACTGGCTACAGAGAGGTTAGGTTTATGAAACCTGAAAGGGTAATACACTTGACACTGTAAATTATACGGAAGAAGAATTCCTAATTTTAGGGAATTGGTTTTATACATTGTGGTAAACAAAGCTCATTAAGAAAAAAATACCATGATTCCTGTTTTAACTTACTAAGCAGCAAAAGACAGTTCTTTTGATTGTGAAGGCGTTTTGTTACATCTCCTGATGTCAGTGATGCATATGGACAGTTCATTTCAGCCAGCAACCCACTCATTTCAAGTTGAAATTCTTCTGCTTCATTTGGACCTTAGAAAGAAAAAAAAACAACAAAAAACTAACAACAACATGTTCATAGCCAGTATCTGTATCTTTGTAATTAGAATGAATTAGCTACTTTAAAGGAAAAAGCAAATTATGTTTTGCTTCAGTTGCTGTTTAACATTAAAACCTTGGCTTTAATGGCGGCCAAATGCATTCTTCGGGTTGCCTAAAGACAGCACAACCTACTTGGAGCCATCATGTTCCTCATTATTGTAAAATTACACTTCACTGACTGCTCTTCCCAGCTACAATAGACAGCCACTGGCAACATCTACAACGAAAAGTGACATTAAAACCCACCAATTTTACAGGAGTTTAGCTCTCAACTAACTCTTTCCACTACAAATGTACTAGAAAGTTCTAGTAACATCATGGATTAACACTGTTTAGGAGCTCTCATGTTTTTCCTACTTCTCCCTGTAAACTCACATTTGTCAACTGATCTTATTTCATAACAATATCCTTAACCATGTAAACCAAAGCTTAGACTGGTATTTGTGTCAGAACTTAGTAAAACCAATCTGAATAGTGACTAATGAGAGACAACAGTTTTTCTTCTTTCAAAAAGTGACTTCAACACAAAATGCATGTCAGACGATACAGATAAAATGTTTCTATCACTGTGTTTAAAGAATCTGAAATAGGTGTTGGAATACTTCTGCATTGTATTTTTATACAAAACATAGTAGGAACTTTGCACTTCTAAAAGAAGCAAGATGATTTATTGTTAGCAAAGAAAGGAAATCAAATACACTCAAAGAAGAAAGGATGGACAAGTCAAAAATAGAGTAAAAGAACAGATGTTGAGGTTAAAAGCAGTAATCTTTGGCTACTGAGCTTATTGAAAAATAAGTTCACATAGGCATTAGGAGTTAATACATTAGATATTCAGAAGTACGGTTTACCATATTGAATTAACAATTTAATCTCTAGAATTAACCAAAAAGTAAGGTGTGCTTGCTCCACCAAAACAATAAACAGGCATCTTAAGGCTCCTTTTCACAGTGTTTCATAAAGAGAGAAAAACAGACAGTAATGCATGGAGTTGCAGTAAGGAACAATAAAATGACAATATGGCTACTGTAGTCATGAGAATGCCTCCTGGGACAGCAGGTATTTCTTAACCCAAAATTACAAATAGCAGTGTTGAAATAGAAGTAATTTCATGGTCTAAATTAAAAAAAAATCCACACTAATGTTTCCTTAAATCCATGCAAGAACTTAAAAACCAAACAAACACACACTCCATGGTTGAACAATTAAGAGAAAAAGCTGATTTCAGAAGAAGGACTGTTTGATCCTCACTATTATTGCAACCTCTAATAGCCGTTCATTAGGCAAGCTTGAGGTGGAAAATATCCAAAAACTGACAGCATGCAGACAATCCTCCCTGATACAACAGATTCAGCAATTGTCAGTCCAAACATTTTTGGCATGCATGAATACACATTAAGTGCACATTTGTGCTAGAGTTATGGCTACTTACTGTTAGTTGCCTGCACGTTTTCCTCAAGTTTACAAAACAGCCGTAACTCAGATACCAACCAAGCACAAAGTTTGGTGAATTCAGGGGAACTGGCTCCACTGGAGACTGCCTGAGTCAGCGCTTTGTCATCTAACAATGGACCTTTGTAACTGACAAGTAAAACAAAAACACAGTTTATTAACATTTGTTACGGTGATGTCCTGTGATAGATGTATTGTATGCTATAGACATATTGAAAGCTACATTCTCATCACATCTGCAATACTGAACATCTGAACTGGTAACATTCCTGCACTGAATTGTCAGAAAAAATATACTAAAAACATAAGTAAACTCAGCATTTCCATGCACATTAGCTTACTGCCAAGAAGACTGGGTTACAAAATATTACCATTAAAGTTCTCATCCTGGAGAATGTTACCATGTAAAGCGGCAACTTCTCTGCCACTCTCTCTTGAAGATGCTTCTTACCATAGACCTATCTAGGGCAACTGCAGTTTCATAGTGTCATTCTTGAGCACTGATTTGCACCAAGTTGAATAATTACTGCTTAACTAGAGCATCTTTTCTGCCAAACAATTATCTGCAAAACAATATCCTCTTCTGCAAAATAACCTTCTCCAACAGGCACAAAAAAATACAATTCATTCTTCACATGAAGAAACGAAGCCAAAAACAAGCCTAGAAAGCAGAAGTCCATAGATCAGGTCTTAGAAGACAGTTTTCATAACATCTGTGTACTGAGAGAAGGTATCTGTGTGCAGGGAGAAGACTGCCTTATTAACCACACAAAGTCAGAATGTACCAAAGTATTTAAGAACAAAACACACCATGTTATTTTGATACACTGCACCCAATATTATTTTGATATACTTCACTGACTCCAGTCAACTCTTGGTAAACCTCAGAAGGGCAAAACAAACAAACAAAAACAGCACCAAGGGAGGAGAAAAAGAAAAACAAAAAAACCCACCCCACACCTCTCTTAAAGAGCAAATTAAATTGGTATTCTCCACATTTGTACTTAACATCACTTACAAAGGATTTGGTCTTCACTATAACAGCTTGCTACTTTATCCAACCATACACTCAAAAATAACTCACAGAGCAGCTCAATTAGTGACATAGAGTTAATGTACAGCTGGTGGGAAGCTGTAATCTGATGTACTACAATCCTCCTACATTACTACAGTAGGCTAAACAATTCCAACGGGCTAATTAGAGCAAGTTTAAGTCCACTCCACAGATGTTTCAGATCTACATGTGTATAGGAACATCTGGGACTTGGAATAGAAACATCCAGTTACAGATCAAAGTAGAAGTGATGACAAGCCTTTTGTCTTGGCAGGATCCGGATTTAAGTCACTGGTCTTGTCCAAGGCCTCCTTTCTAGAATTTCTTTGAGGGATGTGACATCTTGACTGTGTTATCTCTGATAACTACGACTTCAGCTGCACGTCTCTTTGGCCATTAAAACAACTCAAGCATTCCTGATTGCGAGCAGCTTTTCCCCTTCCATTCCTGCATGTGTTCTAGTGTTTCACTCCTCTTTTGGTAACATTATGCTGTCCAAGTTGTTTGCAACTTCAGTAGTTCAAGTAACTGACTTGCAAGGCAAGAGGCCACTACTTGAGCACAAACCCAAAAAGAAACAAGTCTTTGACATGCTATGCTCTTGGGGGGTGGGGAAGGGAAGGTACAATATATTAGAAAAAATGTCATTATCTGGGTAACTGGTTAGATCCTGAAAAAAAAAAAAAAGATGAACTGTACAGGATCACAGAGTTACTGCCAAAGCTTAAATCCCCACTAAAACACTCCAGGAAACATAAGTCATTTAGTCACATGCAGCAGCTTTCCCAGTTGTTGAGAACACTGTTGAAGCACCATGTCTTTTGTCCTCTAATGTTGCCAATCTTGGTTGATATGACTTATTTTTTTAATGTGCTTTCATCCTTTGCTTAGGTCAAAAAATAATAGCAATACTTTTTCTATAATTACACCAATAAGGAGCAAAAACTAGAACGCCTTCAAGCCACCAATATTCTGCCATGTGGCAGAAAGAAGACAAGATCATTGTATGTGCATCATAGCAAAGACCTTTTCACATTTCACTCAGAGAAATACTTGCCAAGACAGAAATCTATTTGTCAAACTTTGGAACTATCATCACCAACTTACCCTGGAAACACGATCTTTGTTGGAGCATAATGACTCTACCCACAAAGTGATTTATGGGAATGTGGCCACTGTCTGCGTAGAACCAGCAGCAGCAAAAGTGTGACTGCCTCTTGTCTGAACTCTCAACAGTTTATAAACGTGCAAGCTTACAATAAAGCACGTTCTCCTTGCTCTCCCTTTCATATATATATAACCTTTACAGACCCTGTCAGAGAAACAGATTTAAACAATGAAAGTTTCCTATGTTCTATTATATTGTTTAAGAAGTGAACGGTGAAAAAATACTGCCGTTTAAAATATTTGTTCAGTCTATAATTTTTGATTGGATACAAAATCTTAACGTTGCTTTTCTCTTCAGACCTCTCTAAAATGCTTTATCCCTTCCTCACCCTCCGCTAGCACTGCTCTATTGAACAGAGGCGTTACCGATACGATAGCATCACAAGAATCAAGGTGATCAGCACGCAATAAGAGGCAAATTGTTTGCAAAGGCCGAACGGCTTAAAAAAAACCTGCGTGTTTGTCTTAGCACTTTTCTCAAGCCCAGTCGGCACTATCATTAGCCCCGCTACAGGGGCAGCACCGCAGCTCTGATAAGAAAGCACCACTCTCGTTGTTGACCCTGGGGCAGCCCTTTGCCACGACTCTTTGGGGGAACAACGGCGCCGCTCTCCTACTCCCGGCCCACAGTGGCCGCTCAGGGACGCCACGGGCCCCTCACCGGCCTCCCAAGTTGCCCCTCCCCTCAGGCCCCCAGGCCCCGGAACAGGGTGTCGCTCGGCCCCAGGCACCTACCCCAAGTCCTCCAGCGACTCCAGCACGTCATTTTCTAGAAGCTCAAACTCCATCCTGCGACGGGGCACGGGGGACGAACCTGCGCGACAACGGGACTTAGTGCCCCCGATACTAGCAGCCCACCACCCGTTGTCCGCTCCCCCCCAGCCCGGCCCTACAGCGGCCTCAACGGTCCCACTCTGCCCCTGCCTTGCCGCGTAGGGAGAGTGCGGAGCTCCCAGTGAGCACCCGGCCCAGCACGGCCCGTCCCCGCCCCGCGGGCCCCACGTACACTGCTCACACACTGCTGCACCGCCGACTGCCGGGTTGGCATGTCAGGGTGGGGAGGGAGAGAGGAACAGGTCCCCAGCTTGACCCCTCACCCGGCTTCTCTCGGGCTGCCCGACTACTAAGCCTTATCACTGCGGCCACCTTCCGCGGCGGTTCTCGCCTATTCGTCCTGCCAGGAAGTGTTACTAAACGGAGAGACGGGTACCAGGACAGAGACCGAGGTAGTTATGTGGGGACACGCTCCGGACGAGCAAAGAATCCCACGTTTCTGTTCAGGCAGAACTTCGGGCATGCCCCATGAAGGACACACCACCCTCCCCCACCTGCTGCAGAGCCCGCGTTGGAATATGCTGTGGCGAGCGGTATCGCGGGAAAGGCGGAAGGGTACGGTGCGCCAGAAGGGTCAAACTACATCTGCGTACGAGTGCTTCCCTAATCACGAGGACCCCGCTACACTACCAGGGCCAAAAATCCCAGCATGCCATGGCACGCACGGGACCCATTGCGGCCGCCGTAGGGCTGCCTGCGTCCGTGGGGCTTGCGGTAGATGTCTCGGTTGCGGCAGGAAAGAAAATTAATAAATTAGAATGGCTGCTTCCGCGGGTCTCGTTCCTCCCTAAGCGGTTTTGCGCGAACCAGCGGGTGATGGCCTGTCCCTGCCGAGGCGGCTCGCGAGGCCGTGGGGTCGGAGGCCTGTGTCGGGTACCCCGGCGGCGCTGGCTGCAGCAGTGCCTGTGCCCCATTGCTGATGTGGCTTTAGAAGATGCTGAAGCAGTGCTGGCCGTACCGAAGCCTGCCCGACTGTGTGCTGGCAGTGAAACTCCTCTAGGCAATGCTCTGGCAGTTGGGTTTGTTTGGTTTGGTTTGGTTTTTACATCAGGGCCCCCTCTTTCAGTTGTCATTGCCAGCATCTTGAGAAAGGAAAGCCATGCACATGGATAAAGATACGTTACTAATAATGGGAAACTCAATTACAGGGTTACAGGGAATAAGTGTGCTTTCCCATTCTAGTTCTCTTGGGCAGCATTGCCACATTGCCTGGGACACAGCAGTCCTTCAGAGGGCATATCAGTACTAAAAAGGAAGCACAGCTACAAGAGCAGAGTATGTTGAAACAGCTAGGCCATGCCAGGGAAATGCAAAAGCTCTTGTGCCAAAAATAATCACGGTCTGTTACCAGCAGTGATTTGATCCTGTAACAGGGTAGTCCAGTCTTGCCTGTACTTGATCAAACTGCGCTTGGCAAAGAGAGAGAGAGGAAAACCTGTGGTCAAATAAGGAGGGACCTTGTAGCTTTGAAAGGCAACAAGACAGTACCTCAAAGGGCTAGCTAGAAAATTTTAACTAGCAGACAGATCTGCTATTAAAGACAGATCAATCTATACAGTGAAGGGAAAATTGCATCCTAAAGACTCAAAACGTGATGTGAAGAGAAAAAAAAATTAATATGGGCATTCCTGTTTCTTTGTAGATATTTCAATTTAAAGCAAACAAAAAAATCCCAACACAGAATAAGGGACATGGCAAGCTGCCTTATCACTAATGGGGGTAAACTTGGAATTTCTTCACCTTCCTTTAGTTCATTCATTTTGGATTTATTCAAAGCATCTTGGATGTTCTGCCTGGGTGAATAGTCTCAAACTGGGAGTTCAGGGGACAGTTTTTTTTCCTCCTAAATTCAGCATGGCAGCTGAAGTGTTGTGAGATTTTTTGATGTAATGGCTGGGTTTAGCTTGTTTGCACAGCTGAAGTGTACAAAGCAGGGCAGTATGTCCACAGCCTGCCCCTGCTCCTCAGTTGCTGTTTCTTGTCTTGATGTTTAGCTCATGTTTCTGAAACATCTGCTTTTTCTCTTGCACATGGACAAGGACTAAACCAGGGCTTAAAAGCAATCATAGCAGCAGTCAGTACATGAAACAGTGATCTCATATGGAGACTGTTTCTGTGTCCTGAATCTGCACAGAAGCAAGGATTTTGTGCTAAGTGCATGGAAACATTTGGTGTCCTACATTTAATGCAGGCACACTTTATATTGACACTGTGTAGATGATTTAGATAAGAGAGGTTGTATTCACCTTGGTGCTCAGCTAATGACATTTGCCTTTTATTTCTCTCTGATTCAGTAGTGGCAATGCTGCAAGGTAAGGACAAGACAGAAGGCATCCTCTCCAGTCTATCACTCAGTTCTACAACTGCCTTGTCTTCCTATCTGTGCTGTGGGAACCAGCAGTTCCTTGAAAACAGCATGGATCTTGTGGCTGGAGAGAACAGGTGGAGGTGTCATACCAACCTGAAACAGGCAGCTACAGCTTCCCCTGAGGAGAGGAAAAGAGCTTTATATTGTCATTCTGTGTCTTATCAGTCATGATTATTACTGTTTTTTTCTTCCTAGCTAAAGTTTTTCACCACCCAAATAATGGAGGCCCAGGAGATGTGTAGCATCCTGGGCCCTCTAGAAGAAATTCAGTTTGACAATGTTCAATTCTTGTTTTCCATGTGAGTGCTTCTCAAACAATCTAATCTTGTTGCTTCCAAGCAGTTTGCTGTTGTTCAATAAGGTCCATGGCTTTGCACAACAGTTACTTCTGGGAGTAGCAACCATTTGGGCTGTCACCTCACAGCAGGCCTGTAACTGCAGTTGCTGATTTCCAAGGCTATGCAGGAGACTTGTCAAGCTGTACAACTGAACTCAGCTCTCCTCATGCTTGTTCTCTCCCTGGCTGTGCTTTTTATGGTTCCTTCCTTCCTTCCTCACTCATGACAAGCTGTAGCTCTGGGACTCCACATGGAGCTGTGTGCAGCTTCACTGCAGGATCATGGCTGGAGCTGTGCATGACTACCTACACTGTGGCAGCACTGGAAAAGCCATGTAGTACTAATTTCCCCTATGAGAAGAACCAAAGTAGCCCAGGCTGCTTCTGCACTCTCCACTGGACTCCTGTAAAGCCATTCCAGCCCCCATAGTCTTGGAGGAATGTGGATGTATATGACACCTCCTGGCCAGACACTCTCAGTCTGTGACACATAAATTGAGAAAGTTGGCAGCCTCTGCATGGTCTGAGGCTATGCAGTGGCCAGAAATACTTACTCTGAGAGGTGTGAGATGCTCCACTGCACTGATGCCAGTTGTCATTTAACAAAGTAAAGTTTCCTGTGTATCTGTGTTTTGTGACTGATTTGGTTTAGCATCCAGCATAATCTGAGTTCTGACAATAAAGGACTTCCTCCTTTCCTTGCTGTGTTTTTTTCATCATATATAAAGCAAGATGAGCCTATCTGCATACTGTAAAGCAAACTCTTACACATTATTTTCATAGAATCACAGAATCAACAAGGCTGGAAAAGACCTCAGAGATCATCAAGTCCAACCTGATACCTAATAGCTAGTACCTCATGACTAACTAAACAATGGCTCCAAGTGCCACATCCAATCTTTTTTTGAATACCTCCAGGGACGGTGACTCCACCACCTCCCTGGGCAGCACATTCCAATGGCTCTTTCTGTGAAGAACTTTCTCCTCACCTCGAGCCTAAACTTCCTCTGGTACACCTTGAGACTGTGTCTTCTTGTTCTGGTGCTGGTTGCCTGGGAGAAGAGACCAACACCCTCCTGGCTACAACCACCCTTCAGGTAGTTGTAGACAGCAATAAGGTCTCCCCTGAGCCTCCTCTTCTCCAGGCCAAACAACCCCAGCTCCCTCAGCCTCTCCTCGTAGGGCTTGTGCTTGAGGTGTCTCCCCAGCCTCGTTGCCATTCTCTGGACATGTTCAAGAGTCTCAATGTCCTTCTTAAATTGAGGGGCCCAGAACTGGACACAGTACTCAAAGTGTGGCCTAACCAGTGCTGAGTCCAGGGGCACAATGACTTCCCTGCTCCTGCTGGCGACACTATTTCTGATGCAGGCCAGGATGCCATTAGCCTTCTTGGCCACCTGGGCACACTGCTGGCTCATATTCAGCCAGCTGTCAACCACTACCCCCAGGAACCTCTCTGCTTGGCTGTTCTCTAGCCACTCTGTCCCCAGCCTGTAGTGCTGCATGGGTTTGTTGTGGCCAATGTGTAGAACCTGGCACTTGGGACTTGTTAAATGCTATCTTGTTGGACTCTGCCCATCTGTCCAGCCAGTCAAGGTCCCTCTGCAGAGCTCTCCTACCCTCTAACAGATCAACACCTGCTCCCAGCTTGGTGTCGTCTGCAAACTTAGTAATGGTGGACTCAATCCCCTCATCTTGATCATCAATAATGATATTGAACAGGATGGGGCCCAGCACTGATCCTTGGGGCACACCACTAGTGACTGGCTGCCAGCTGGATGTGGCACCATTCACCACCACGCTCTGGGCTTGGCCCTCCAGCCAGTTCCTAACCCAGCGCAGAGTGCTGCTGTCCAAGCCACAGGCTGACAGCTATGATAAATCTGTGCAAAAAAGCCGGCTGGTTTTTCGTTCGTATTTTTCACATGCTTGGTAGCTGCTGTCAGGGCATTTTTCTTGGTGAAACGCAGCACCTCAGGTCAAATAATTGCAAAAAGAGTTAACAAGACACTTCTGTGAACATATGACAAAAAATCTGCATGAATAATTTAACTTGGTAGCTGAGTTTAAAAATAGATGGAAGATACCAGGTTAAACAGAGAGATGGGGGTTTCTTTACAAAGTCTATTCTCCCACTTTAAGCAGCTTTTCCAGGAAATATAGAAACTACATTACTGTAGGGCCATGAAGGCTCTATGAACCAAGAAGCTTTGCAATCTAGCACAATCACTTGCCACCATTAATAGCTTGAAGTAGCCTGTACTTTTCAAATTCTCTTTAGAGAATACTGTTAAAATAAATAGCACTCAGGATCCAGTGTTATTTCATAAAAGTTTAATGCTTGTATTAAAAACAATACTGTTCAATCTACACATGCACAGCCTTCTTGGATGCTGGTGCACAAACTTGAAGTTACAGACATACCCATGAATAGTATGTTTAACTATTAACAAATACAGAAAAAGCCTCACCAATTAATCACATTAAGAATAATGAAGAGAATGTGCCCTCATACCGAAGAGAAGAGAACGAGATACCGTTCCCGTCGTGCAAATCCGCACCCACCTTCCAAACAGGATCCCAGAAGCTCAGCAGCTCCAGACAACATGTTCGTAGCTCCTGTGGAAATTAACCAAAAGGCAGCAAAGAGAATGGGCTTATTACAGCAAATTCAGTGCTCATCCAAAAACCCTGCTTGCAGAGCATCTGATGGATTTGATTGCTACATTCCCAAATCTGAGGCCCTTTTGATTGTTTTCCCTTCTGCGTCAAATGCTTTCAATACCACAAGCATTTGATGTAGTCTGGAAGAAAGCAGGCAATCTTAATGCAGAGTGTATTTGAACATACTGGGAGTTTGGGTAGCACACTAGAAGGGATTTGCAAGAACTACAGTAACTAAAAGCTATGTGTTTGATGCTTCAGTCAAGGATGCTAACATTATAAAGCAGAGAGTTTCACCTTAGAAACATGACATTAACTTCCAACCTGCAAGCTTTTCTTGCATTCTGAAACACAGAATCAACTCTCACAGGAATAATTACAGGTCACTAGTGTCTTGGATGATCCCTCTTCTGCAGATGTTGTAGCCAACCAGAAGCAGGCTTTCTATGCCTGTATCTTATATCAAATGCCAGATAGATCAAAGGTGAATTATAAAGTACTGTAACAAATGTAGCTAGGGGATTAATTTTTTTCCACTGGCCAAACTGAACCCATTGCATAAATTCATTGCACCAAATACATGAAATACCAGTGCAAAATTCTACTGGTTTCAAGCCTTCCTTATACACTTAGTAAAGCAATATAACCTGTGAATCTTAGTGGCTGAGGGCCTGAAGCTTAAACAGTACCTGGGAAGCACTATATAAATGGGTTTTACTTCACTAAGCCTTCAGCTCTTAGGAGAAAAAGTAGTGACTGATACTCCTTTGCTAATAGACTTTGTTCTTTTTCTTGTTCCTTTTTTTCCACCACTAATGAAGGATTTCTAAATACTCATCTTTCAGGTGCATGGCTACATAAGTCTTTATCTCACTGACTTCCAATTTCAGATTTTTTCCTATCTGACAGGAGATGAACACAGCCTAATGTAAGTATTAATATAAGGATCATTCCAACCATGTCTTTACCAGATAGCAATTACAGAGCTTTTCATATTCTTCACTGCCACCACTGCTCTGAAAGTATTATTTTGTTTCTATATTGAAATTAAACAGGGTGGTTTCCCAAGTAGTCCTTTTTCAGTGTGGCTTAGGGTCTGGCTAAAGCTCTTCTACACTGTTTGATTAGGAACTGAAAACATAACCTTGTGTGCATACTTTCCTGCCTGTAAACTGAAGATTCTTCAGTCAGCCCACTAGTAAAAGGGAACATCACTTTCTTTGAAGCAGCTCTGATACAGATTTTATCTTCTGCAGCTACTATACTTTCTTCACCACCTGCTAGAGCAATTCAGATGGCTCTGCTCTCTGTACCCCCAATTGCTGTGCAGCTTCATGGGAATTATTACAGCAGCTTGACTCATTTTACTAGAGCTTACAACTGGTAACATATGGTAATTAGCCTTCTCATCGCAAGCAACAAGACAGCCCAAGAAGAGGTGAGGTGAAGATCACAAAACAAAACCCAGAAATGAATACTAAATAGGATGTTAGGGGTTGGAAGTGACCTCTGGAGATCATTGAGTCCAACCCCCCTGCCAGAGCAGGACCATAGAATCTAGCACAGGTCACACAGGAATGTATCCAGATGGGTCTTGAAAGTCTCCAGAGAAGGAGACTCCACAACCTCTCCAGGGAGCCTGTTGCAGTGCTCTGTGACCCTCACAGCAAAAAAGTTCCTCCTCACGTTGAGGTGGAACCTCCTGTGCTGTAGTTTATATCCACTGCCCTTTGTCCTATCACAGGGTGCAACTGAGCAAAGCTTGTGCCCTCCTATGGAGACTTGGGTTTCTACTCTAAGGCAGAATAGAACAGTCTGCAGATGCATTATTTTGCTCAAATTGGTTACAACCAGGAACACTGAAAATAGCTAACAGAAAGGATAGTCTAGCAAACTGCATCTCTCTCCCTCTTCATACTAGAAAGAGGCAGAGGAGTCAAACAAACAAAGTAATTTGTATGGCTGGTTTATACTCCCACTGTGGTGGTATGTAGGCTGTTTATACTTACTCTATGCAGCATGCAGGAGATGACTGAATTCTGTCTTGGAGAATTATTTTACTCCCTTTATCTTTCTGTCATGTTCTGAAGGAGTAATAAACCAACATAGTATTACATGAAGTGCTACATAAAGACCTGTCTCATGTGAGCCCTTTGCACTAAAGAGATACAGTTTTATCATGCTTTGGGATGCAATGGTCTGGTGGATGGTTATGGGTTTGTGGGTTTTTTGGGTTGGTTTTGTGGGTTTTTTTGTGTGTGTGTGTGGGTTTGGTTTGCAGTAGTGTCCTCCCTACTCTAGTCATGAGGCCTGTGGTGACAGGTTGGACTCGATGATCTTTGAGGTCTCTTCCAACCTTAGGAATACTGAATAGTCCAAATTACAAACTCATTTGAAAAAAAAGAGATTTCTGCTATTTTTTGGGAAAAAAATAGTAACAATGCTGGTTAATACATTTCCTGCTCACATGCCACTTAGAAGTGTAAAACAAAGAAAGAAACAATTCCCCCCCAAAGCCTATCTGCTGCTTACTTAAAACTTATTCAGACAAGATTCCAGCAAGATTTACATGCCCAAGAAAGTAGCCTAGGAAAAAAAAGTATTGTATTTTGTCTAAAACATTACCTTTGCTTTTTACATTTTTTGCAAAGTGTAAATATTTGGAGGCTGTTTCTCTTTCCAAATGCAACCACAGACGTTAAAATAAACTGGAAGCTCTAAAAAGACATCTGGATGTGCAACAGACTGTCAGAATGCCAGGTACTTCTCCATGGGCCTTTTTTTCACTGTTTCTTACTAAAACTTGGTTTTGTTACAAACTTATCTGGGAGAAAGGTCTTCCTGCCAGTCACCAGCATGGCAAACTTAAGGCTGCAGCATCAAATGAAGGCTTAGAAGGTTGCCCAGGGAGGTGGTGAAAGGTGGTTTTTAAGACCAGGCTGGATGTGGTTCTGGGCAACCTGATCTAGTGGAGGGTGTCCCTGCCCATGGCAGCAGGGCTGGAACTAGATGACCCTTGGGGTCCCATCCAACCCTGACAATTCCATGACTCTGTAAGTCCTTTGAACTTATTAGGTGTTTGTGCCTGGTTTGAAGTAGCACAAAGAAAGCAACATTCAAACTAGGCTCATTTTCCTCCTATCAGCAGCTTTCTAAAAGTCAGGAGAAAAGCAACGTCTTATGCCTTATACAGCTTTTAGAGAACTAGGTCAGGAAGGAGAGGTAATGCTGCATTGCACCAATCAAACACACAAGTAAATCCCTTCCATTAACTCACCCCTCCTCCTGAGGATCTGGAGTCAGGAGTCCAAGGCCAGCCTAGAACTTAAGGCTTCCCAGTCAGTGCACTATGCTACAGCTCTGCCAGCACAGGGGACCAGTACAGTGGATAAATCATATACTGCATGCCTCTGGAAACCACAGCACACAAAAAAAAAACAACAAACAAACAAACAAAAAAACAACAAACACACATAAATAAAAAATATATGCCATTTCATAAAATTGCAAGTGTTAAAGCCTCTGTCTGCCAATCTGTCTAGATGTCATCATCTACACTATCTGTTTCATCTTTGTCCATTATAGCGGTTCCAGGAGTACCTTTTACTCCCACCTCAAAAAAAGACCAAATTAATCTTTCATCCAGTGTGGAAGAGAGAGCCCTCCTCCACTCAAGAACAGAAGAACAGTTATTTCAATAAAGGGTGTGATGAGAAGTACTACTTCATTTGTACCATAAGAAGCTTCAGCTTCTGGAAAGCTGGCAATAAATGTGGGGTAACAATTCCGTTTCTCCTTTGCAAAGCTCTTGCCTTCCCTGGGTGCTAGCTGCTCTCCATTCATGCCCAGACAGGGTCAGCACTACACCACCACTACTCTGAGATACAACTGTAGGAGAGTAGATAACTGATGTCCTTTCCCCTAAAACAAATCAAGAGTATGTCCTGCATAACACACACATAACACAACATTGAATGAAGTCATCTGAAGATGATTGTTCAAATTGTTTGCCATTGTGTGCACCAAGAACTTCACAAAAATGTGCAAAACAAAACTAACCATAAAGCATGTCTGTGTTCCAGAACAGCACCATCTAAAATGCAGAACTGAAAAAATGCAGCTTTCCCTTTAATAGCTCTTCCCTGCACTGATATCCCTCAATACAAGGCAGGCAAGAAACTCAGTTCCCTTCTTCTGGATTTACAAGGCACCAGGCACTTCACTGAATAAATTCAAAAGAAAATGGAAGGAAAAAAAGATTTAGATGTCAAATGTGTACAAATTAAACTCAGAGATATAATAATTTACAGAAGAAAACTGAGAAACAACTGCAAAGGACTTCTTTATAAACCAGAATTTAAGCAATCTCTACTCATTATACAACTCAATTTTGAAAGCATAAAAGCATGTCAAACCTTGATTTCTTTGGTTTTGACAGCAAATGGTTATTTGAAGAAAGTAGGGCAATGACTTCTAATATTCAATGCTTAACATTGTAAACACAGCTTGAAGAGCCTTTCCAAAATCCCTCTTCCCTTCTTAATTAGCTTTATAGTGATTTAACCATATAGACTGTATTTCCAATTCAGCTTAGATAATTCTTACATTTCTAATATGAAAACCACCGTAATGACTCTGAAAATGACTCCATGATGACTCATACCTTCTTCAGATACAGGCATGGAGATGGAAGAAAAATGGTGGGGTTTTTTTCCCTTCCAGAGGTCCACGTGCTGGTAATGAGTACAGAATATAAACTCTGCTTGTATTCTTCCCCCCCAAATGTCCCACCTTGAACTTTACACAGGACTGAGGATCCAAACTTCCACTGATGATGTTGACAGTAGTTCTTCCATTGACTTCAGCTGGGAATAAATCAATTTTTTACTGATCACGCTAACTGTTGAATATCTTCATCATCTACAGTTTCTCAATTTTATTAGGTACTACAGGAGTCAGAAATTAATTGAAATAAATCACTTTCCTTAAGAAAAAAGAAAATCAAAGGAAGTCTTGTTGACCACAATGTTTATTTTTTTAGCAATTTACAAATAAAAATGTTGTATTTATCCAAGCAAACACATTTAATACTTCAGTCTTCAACAAGCTATACAAATGAGAATCACCACATTAGAGCTTTTGATTGCTCAAGGACCATTCAGGGTAGGCATGCATGTGTCTACATCACATGAAGTGAGTCCAATTCCTGACACCAAGATTCTGATCTTCTGCTTCTTCAGAGCTGGTCAGCTGCTAAATGATTTAACACAAATAGTTACTGGATCACAATACAATGAAAGAAAGCCCATTTCAAATAACTTAAGTGACCTCAATATGTCTGGTCCAGGTGTCAGGCCACAGAGCCTTACCGATTAGTCTTCTTCTCCAGTCAGTCGGACAGATTTTCTCCCCTTGCTTAGTGATGTGGCATCCATACATGTGCTTATACAACACAATGGAACAGCTTAAGTACAGCTGTCATACAACAGTAATTACAAATCACAGACAGATAAACAAACAAACAAAACAAACTCTAATCACATTCTTGCATTTCAAACAATTAAAGCAAACAAAACCATGCATTACATTTTAAAGAAATTTTCAGCTTTAGCTCTTCTGCAAGTCTCCATTTTCCCAAGTTCTAAATTGCTGTTCTTGAGCTTGTCCCAGCAGCTGGGCTGCGTGGTGCTACAGACACAAACTGGGCGAGCTGGAAACTCTTCAGGAACGGTGAAAGAATAAAAGCTTCCAAAATAAACAACAAGGACGCACACATTATAAATGAGAGATTCCATTTTAATAGCAGTGTAGAAAAGAAATTGGCAAAAAAAATTCACATGAGAAAACATTTTACACAATTAATTATGTACAGAATAAAGTATGTATCTACTTCCAATGATGCAAGTTTGACTTCAGTCGAGTCCTACTACAGGATGCAAAATACACCCAAATCCCTCAGCTAGAACAAAACAATAAGAAACAAAACAAAACAAAACAAAAACAAACCAATCAACAACAAAAAAAAACCTCAAACCAAAACCAAAAAACCCCACCAAACATATACATAATCCCAGCTCAGGCTCCTCAAATATTGGGACTGGCCAGGTTCACTTTAACCACTTCAACCCACTGGGCTTTCTGCTACGCTTTCAGCGATTTCTGAATCTGTTGTAGATTCCAAGCTACTATCAGCAGTTTCTATTTGCTCAGTCTTCTTGCTCTGGATGGCGCATACTCCCTTGGCTCCTGAGCCACATTCCTTTCCCTGTGTTTCTTTAGCCCCAGGAAGGACAGTTTCCACACATCCAGAAGCCTGACTTTCTGTGCTGCCTCCATCACAACTCAGTGATGGCATTTCAACAGCACCACCTTTGTTCTCTTCTACTTGCAGAAGGATCTCAGACATAGGTGAAATGCCCTGCATTTCTAGAACTGGCATGGCCACTTCTGTAGTGTTACTGTCTGAGGACTGCAACCCAAGCTGTGGCAGAGCTGTCTGAGAAATCTGTGTGCAAAATTTATCTTCCTGACTATCAGAAGTCAGTGTAGCAAAATCAGTAATCTCTGTTTCATCTACTGTTTTTCCAGTGCCCAACTTCTTAAGTTTATCAGACTCCAGTCTAATGGATGCAACAGTTTCTACTTTTGAAACTTCTGCATTCTCATTTGAAAGTCCCACTGTAAGGACGTTGAAGCATTCCTTAGGATCTCCCAAACTGAAATCAGTGCTTTTAAACTCAAGCTCTGCTTTCTGGGAAGGAGTCTTACTGTGTTTTACATCCTCTGATGTCAAAGAAACTTTCTCGCTATCCACATGAACTTTTTCAGAGAGACTTTCTGATTGTTCAGTGTTCAGTCCCAAGTGAGCGGTATTCAGAAGAAAGTCATTGGCTGCTGAGTTTCTTATAACCTCATGCTTTGTTTCTGAGGAGTGGACAGCTTCTTCTGAAAGATGCTTCCTACGGAAATTTGCTGATAAAGCAACTACTGGCCCTTGGACAAGATCAGAGTGAACCCTAGGAAAGCCTCCAGTCCCTACCTCTTTTGCATCTCTCTTGATAAAAGCACTACCTAACGTTGCATCAGATCCCGTGCAGCCTAATGTTTTTTTATCAACTTCAACTGCTAATTCTACACTGGATCTGGGTTCAACAATGTTTGCAGAGCAAGCATTGCCCAACTGTGCAACTTCCTGCTTTTGGGTTTGGTTATCCAATAGTGCATGGTCTGAGGGTTCAGGTCCAACTGTTTCTTGAGCTTCTAATATGCTACTTCTAGTTTCTGTTTCGGCAAGGTATGTGTCTGGCTGTACCTCTGTCAATTCTGAAGCACTAACTTCATTAGAATCAGTTTTTACTTCTGCATTTGGAGTACCTGGTAGATCACAGCTACTTTCAGAACAAGAACAGGTTGTGATGATCTGCTCTTCTCCATTACTAGTTCTGGGAGTGTCCCATTCACTTCTTGTCAATTCTAAAATCCTATTTTGTGTTTCTGAAGTTCGGGGAGCTTTGTCAAGGACTCCTGGCTGAGGTACACTTTTCAGTTTTATAGGTCTTAAGGAGGCATCAACAGAATTCTGCTCTGTCATTACTGCTGCTAAAGCTTTTTCTTTTGAAATGTTTTGAGAATCACAAAGTAAGTCTGGACTATCAGTTTCCAAGTGAGTTCTACAGTTATCACTTAGCCTTTCCTCCTCCAAATGTGCACTTCCCAAATTTTTAATTTCATTCTGTGTTTCAGGTAACAAAGTCTTTGGGTGTAAGGTAAGCTCAGCCTTTACCGCTTGTACTTCCCAGTCTTTCATGTCCGTATCTTTCTTCAAGGAACCAGGAACATCTGTGTTAGTAACTGCAGTTTTATTTGTGTTTTCCTGTCCAACTTTCTTTTGGACCTCTGTTTTCTGTAAATCACTGAGTTCTTGAGTGTCTGCTTGCTCTCTGCCTCCTATATCCACAAGTCCAACATCAGAAGCAGTTTTTGTTTCTGGAAATTCTGTGACCAACATTTCTGGTAGCTGAGGCTGAAGTGATTTCTTGTTCACTTCAGCCTGATTCTCACCAAGAACACAACTTTCTGTTACTTGATTATTACACTGGGAGGAACCTTCCTTCAATTCAGTCTGAACATCTATTGAAAGAGGAGTCTGCAATTTTTTACCTACATCTTTCTGAATACCATTTTCAGTGTCACAGTTCATCCCATTAGGACATATTAAAGTCTCTGAAATACGAGTTTTCTCCAGTTCTGAGCTATTCTCAGCTGAGTGGCCTTGGCTAATGTCAGTAACCACATTCTGAGAATCCTCTTTCAAGGAGGATGAGCTGTTATTTCTTCTAGGGTTTGCAGATAAGTCTGCAGGTTTAGTTAGATTAGAGTTGTCTCCATTTGGAAGAACAGAACTTGCAAGCTTGCTGTCAGCCGAACTCTTTCCACCACTACTGTAGAAAATATCATAGAGATCTTTAGCATTAGCTGTGGCCAAGCAAGAGTTTCGTTTCTCTACTTTTTTTGCCTGGTCACTGAAAGCAGTTGAAGGTGGTAGTGGAGGAGGTCTCACAGGCGTTGCCAGCATTGTCTGTTCACTTTCAGATACACCTGGAGCTACTTCATCTGCAGGGATGACAGCTACCTGCTGGACTGCTGGTGGATGAGGAGGGGGAGGTGGTATATCAGAGGTTGGAGAAGGCCTGCTGTTCTCTGCTTCTTTCAGATCCTCCTCTGCCCCTTTTAAGATTACTTCTTCTCCTCCAAAAGCTTTTGAAATGATATCTGGAGGCAGCAGCAGATCTGCACTGGTTTCTTTTACAACAGGTAGTGGTTTGGTGGTTGCTCCAGAGGATTTTATGGATAAAAAGGTGTTCAATGGTGCTGGTTTGCTAACTGTTGTAGCAGTAGTCTTCCTGAAAATCATGGTGGGGACTGGTAGGTTGGGTAGAATTTTTGTTGACGTTGACGTGGAAACCACTGGTGTCCATGAGCTAGTGTGTGGAATAACAGTTTTTCCAGACAGCTTAATTTCAATGGGCTTGACATGGAGTTTCCCAGACTGACACTTGTTCTCTTCTTTGTTTCCTTCTGTAGTCTCTTCCTTTGGAACAGCACCCCCTGGGGTTTTATCCTCTCTCTCAGTCTTTTTCCAGCTGAATTTCCCAAAGGAAGTCTGGCTTGGTGATTCCTTTTTGGATTCCTCTTTCTTTTCTTCTTTTTTCTCCTCCTTATCTTCCTTCTTCAGCTTAAGCTTGATACCCATTTTTTGTCCAGAAGAATCTGTTTTGTCTTGAGTTTCACTAGTCCCTTCTCCAAGTTCTGGGATGGGATTTGTGTCATCTTTCTTTATTACTTTTGGTTTCTTCTCATCCTTCGCTTCTTTCTGTTTCTCAACTAGCTTCCGTTTCAGCTCATTCTGCCGCCTGCGCTCTGTTTCCAGAACTACAGCCAATCCAGCCTGACGGTCCAGATTTCTCCTCTCTTCATAGAGAGGGTTTTCATCTATGTATTTCTGTGGAAATAAATGGCACAAATTTAGCCATTTTTTCTGTTAAAATAACAAAATAAATTCTACTCTTGACCTGTTCAGTAAAGGCTACCTCAGTGCTAAAAGAGCAGAGAACTTCATCCTACCAAGAAAAGGAAGTGCTACAAACTCCACACTATAACGTGAATCGAGTGGTGGCTTGCAGCAGTGGTTTCACTTTACGGAAGAGTTTGAAAATCATCACTGGGTCTTAAACACCATTTCAACCTCATGCAGATGAAAGATTAGTCTCTGTGTAATGGAAAGTTCTGCTTATTTATTTCTGTAGAATGTACTGAAGATAACCAAACACATTACTCTGAGGAGTCTAGAATAGAATAGAATAAACCAGGTTGGAAGAGACCTTCAAGATCATTGTGTCCAACCTATCATCCAACGCCACCTAATCAACTAAACCATGCAACCAAGCACCCTATCAAGTCTGCTCCTGAGCACCTCCAGTGATGGTGACTCCACCACCTCCTCAGGCAGCCCATTCCAATGGGCAATCACTCTTTCTTTTTCCTAACCTCCAGCCTAAACCTCCCCTGGCACAGCCTGAGACTATGTCCTCTTGTTCTGGTGCTGGTTGCCTGGGAGAAGAGACCAAACTCTGCCTGTCTACAACCCCCCTTAAGGTAGTTGTAGAGAGCAATAACGTCACCCTTGAGTCTCCTCTTCTCCAGGCTAAGCAACCCCAGCTCCCTCAGTCTCCAAACCCCTCACCAACTTTGTTGCCCTTCTCTGGACACATTCCAGCAACTCAACTTCCCTCCTAAACTGAGTGGCCCAGAACTGGACACAGTACTCGAGGTGTGGCCTAACCAGTGCAGTGTACAAGGGCAGAATGACCTCCCTGCTCCTGTTGGCCATACTGTTCCTGATGCAGGCCAGGATGCCATTGGCCCTCCTGGCCACCTGGGCACACTGCAGGCTCATGTTCAGCCTACCATCGACCAGCACCCCTAGGTCTCTCTCTGCCTGGCTGCTCTCCAGCCACTCTGACCCCAGCCTGTAGCACTGCATTGGGTTGTTGTGGCCAATGTGCAGAACCCAGCACTTGAATGTGTTAAATCTCATGCTGTTGGATTCTGCCCATCTGTCCAGCCTGTCGAGGTCCCTCTGCAGAGCCTCTCTACCCTCCAGCAGATCAACTCCTGCCCCCAGCTTGGTGTCGTCAGCAAATTTACTGATGATCGACTCAATGCCCTCATCCAGATCATCAATAAAGATGTTAACGTGCACAGGGCCCAGCACTGATCCTTGGGGCACACCACTAGTGACTGGCTGCCAGCTGGATGTGGCACCATTCACCACCACTCTCTGGGCTCGGCCATCCAGCCAGTTCCTAACCCATCGCAGTGTGCTCCCGTCCAAGCCATGGGCTGACAGTTTGGCTAGGAGTTTGCTGTGGGGGACGGTGTCAAAGACCTTGCTGAAGTCCAGGTGTCTACCTGGACATCCACAGGCCTCCCCACATCCACCAGGTGGGTCACCTGCTTGTAGAAGGAGATCAGGTTGGTCAGGCAGGACCTGCCTTTCCTAAATCCATGCTGGCTGGGCCTGATCCCTTGGCCATCCTGTAAGTGCTGTGTGATTGCACTCAAGATGACCAGTTCCATAATCTTGCCTGGCACTGAGGTCAGGCTGACAGGCCTATAATTCCCTGGCTCATCCAACCGGCCCTTCTTGTGGATGGGCATCACATTGGCCAGCTTCCAGTCCTCTGGGACCTCTCCAGTGAGCCAGGACTGCTGGAAAATGATGGAGAGCGGCTTGGCCAGCTCATCTGCCAGCTCTCATCCTAGGATGGATCCCGTCTGGTTCCATGGACTTGTGGGGATCCAAGCAGCTGAGCAGATCTCTAACTAACCCTTCCTGGAACAGAGGGAAACTATGCTGCTCCCTGGCTCCTCCTGCCAGCTCTGCAGGCCAGCTGTCTGGAAGATGTTCTGTCCTGCTAGTAAAAATTGAGGCAAAGAAGGTGTTAAGTATCTCTGCCTTTTCCTCATCCTTTGTTACAACGTTCCCCTTCATGTCCACCAAGGAGTGAACATTGTCCTTGCCCTTCCTCTTGCTATTAATATATTTATAGAAGGACTTTTTGTTGTCCTTCACAGCAGAGGCCAGTCTAAGCTCCAAATGTGCTTTTGCCTCCCTAATTTTCTCCCTACAAGACCTAGCAACATCCTTAAATATTCTATGGGTTGCCTCACCTTTCTTTCAAAGATGATACATCCTCTTTTTGTCCCTTAGTTCTTTTAGAAGTTCATTGCCCAAATTCTTCAGGAAAGGAAGGCAAAACAAGTAGAAGCTAATACAAGGAATGACTCACTGCTAGTACACCAGTTACCAACCTTGTATTTCTCATTGTGGGGATGACTTTTCACATGCTGTTCTGCTGAGATTTGATCTCCAAAAAATTCATGACAGAGCTGGCAATAATATCCAGTGATGGGAATCAGAAACTCAGAGCCTGAAAAGGCCGGAAAAAATGATCAGAGAGATAAAACTTTAAAAAGGCCAAGTTCTTAACAAAGCCAGATTATTATATCAAAAACAACAGCAATACCTCCAGCAGTGTTCCTTTTGTAACAGTTAATGCTGCTTTCCTTACATTTACAGTATGGGAAACACCACTACCAGAAACAAACACATAACGTGAAAAAGCTCAATACTATGATTCAAAAAACTATTTTGGTACTCTCTATCACATTTAGGATAACCTCTATTCAAGTAGGTTAAAGTTTTCTACAGTCTTAATGTATTTTACGTATCTGTGGTGGTGTCTGCTCAAATACTAAACGTCTAGTTTGTAAGAAAAACACATGTATTTTCACTGAAGCTCAGCAAGACTACATCTTTGCTCCTACACAAACAACTGCAGTTATCCAACAATGCAGATTTTTTTTTAGTGGGAACTACTAGAAGTATGTAACATATAAACTGAGATTGATCGCTGGCAGGCCTATTTGGACATTCAGATTTTAAATACTATATTACCTTTCAAATCACTTTGCAACCCCTTTCCGCATAACTTTCTCAGATTCTCTGTATCCATGCTCTATCAGGTACTCATCAGAGATTTTTCAGGGGCACCTCTACTAAAAATGTATTGAATGGAAGACTCTGTTGCAAGATTGTGTGGAGAACTGCATAAATCTGCCCAGACACTGCAAGCTCTTGTAGTAGTTTTCTGAATTCTAGTATGTCAGGAAAAATCACCTTGAAACTACACTGGGAAAAGAAGGCAAAATAAAAAACTAAACTCTTAAAAAGAAAAGAAAGAACTATTCTATGTTTCTCTGCACTCTGGCTTCATGATCTTTTTCTACAAGAACAAATTGAAAATTAAATTGCTTGCCTTTTACCTAATAATATAATGTCTATATGTGCTGCTGTATCAAGGCAAAATTTTCAAATTCCTTTCTCTAAGCAAGTGGAACCTGCTGAAGGGCAAAGGATGAAGATACCGAAGTTAAAAAGCATTTACATACCTTTGGCGGGAACAGTTATCTTATCAATGCGTTTTATGGAGTCTTGTTTGGTCTCACTCTGGGTCTTCGATGCCCAAGGTCTGTTGTAAGGATCCAGGGTCTATTTGCACAGTGACAGAGGCATACAGGCTCATGTATTACACTAGCAAGGCAAATACACTTGTCTTTTCCCTTTTTAACATCCTTTCAGAACACTGAACATTAACATCAACGTGCAAATCTTTACAGGAAATATGTTTTCCTCTCTTTCCCCTCCCATTTGGCAATTTACAATGAGAAAATAACCTGTGAGAAGCGTAGAATGCAAATCGTAGCAAAGAGCAAGTAAACATATGAAACACAAATATCAAACGCTAGTTCCTGAGCAAACTGAACACAGGCCCCATTTACACTAGTCAGAACACACCGGTGGATGTACAAACTGCTCAAGTCCAACATTAGGGAAAAGGCATTCGATAAGCAACTTCTTGGGTTATTTACTTCAGGTTTTCTTGTAAAACGTAGTTCTGTGGTGTATGTTCTAGTGCCAATATTTACAGCAATATGAAATGCACTTAGTGAAGGAAGCCTGCAACATACCTGTCTATGTTTCTTATTATGCATGTGTGTGAAAAAGTCAAACATGGTCCCGCAGATGGTATTGCAGTCTTTACACCAGTGGTTTCCTGCATCATAATATTCATAAATATTGGCCAGCTGGAAAGGATGTTTGGAAGACTGTGAAGATGACTCTGCTGGCTTCGGGCTTCTACCTCTGGATTTTTCATTAGTAGTTTTTGATTCCTAAATTGAACAAAAGGAAACACTTCTCTAAGACAAAGCAGGACAGACATAATGCTCTAGAACTCAGAACCTGCCTCCAGCAGAAGCCACACACAACAAAAAATAAAATAAAATACATCACCTGCTGTTCAGCGCCCAGGCTAATTCCACTGTTTCAGAGAGCTGGTATTGCCGACTAAGATGCTACGTGGCCGCAGTGAAGAGCTTCCAATAAGGCTCCCAGATGTAATGGCTGGATGGTTGTAGGTTATCAAGGAACCAAATGAATACATTCCCTATGGCATGCACCCTTCTCCCTTTATGGCTTTCACATAAAGATCTGAATAGTTACCATACTAGCCAAACAGTGCCCAGAATGGGTCCCCTAGAAGCATTCAGAATTTACTGTAAAAGTAGCTTGAATGAAAGCAGAGTGAAAAAGGAAGTAAAAATTAGTTGACTGAAAGTATTTAACTCAATCAGCTTTATCAGATTATTTGAGAGTTGCTGAATTCTCCACAAGACTTGTTGCTTAAAAGCAATAGAAAGATGGTGTTTTGCTAATTACCTAAGTATATATGGTGAAGCATCTTGTGATTTAAGCGTGTGATATTTGCACTTACACTGGTTTGTACAGAAAGACGCCATGCAGTGATACACAGACATTTCAGATCTCTAGCTAAAATGAATACTAAACTAACACTGCAGAGTAGCAAAGAATCCCTGAAATAGACTATGAATTAGTCCTGCTACTTTAAACTACAATTGTACTAGATGTATTTTGAGTTTTGAATTACATTTTCAACAGCTGAAAGCCCATTATGTTATCATTGCTAATCTTCCTGGCAGCCTGGAAAGAAGAGCATGTAAACTTATCAGACCTGAATTGGTTGCATGATTTCCAAGTTATTCACTACTGGCGCTGAATAAATTTACTTCAGCAGATTCAATATTGTTAAATAACATCTGTGTTACTTGAAATTCCTTTTGACCAACCCAGACAGATTCTCACCTATTAACAGTACCCCACACAGCATACATTGTAAATCAAACAATGAAGAGACACTTTGTCCACTCAGTCCACAGACACCCATATCCCAATACAATCCCGTTCTTTGTAGCAGAGTAGGAAGTGACCCAGTGAATAGTTGTATATATTCTGTCTGCAAGAACATAGCAAAGCTGACATTCTCTTAAAAAGATTGCCTTATGATCTGTAGGAAGTGCATGGAAGGATGCTCATAATGACTGAGAAATGTCACTGTTTATGCTATTTACAGACATACACACACCCACCAATACTGTAAAAATATTCTCTCAATCAGAACTTTAGAAAGACAATGTTTCATATACAGACAGGTGACAGCCAACCTTTAACCTCAGTTTGTGCTCAACCCCAACTCAAAGATGCCTCTATAAATTTGAACTACTTAGATCCCAGAAGGGACAGTCTGTCTGTTTGGTACCCGGTTAGCATTACCTCTGCACTCACTATGTGACCACACACACAGAGCAGGGCACCACAAGGCAGTTTGCACATAAGCAGAAAGACAGACATTTCTGAAATTAGGTTGGCAGAGTCAACCTATCTCAGTGTCAGAAGACCTGTACCACCTTTGTTTTCATTTAAAAAAACTTAATCAGAATTACAAGGTGAATCTTAAAAGACTAAAGGCAGTGTTCTACGTACCTACAGGTATCAGAAAATACTAAATGTTCTTGGTCAGAACTTAGAATTCTCCATGTTAATTAAGGAGCTATGAAAAGGGGATCAAATCATTATGAGTTTGGTTGATACAAGCAACAAAAGGTAAAATAATGAAAAATAAATTCACATATGCCATATCTCAAGAAAGGAAAGCAATATAATTTAATGTGTTGTAAGGTTTAACAGACGTTGCCTACTTTAGTTTCACGACGTGGTGACTGAAACAGATTATTTGCAAAAGTGGATACTGAGTTTCAGTGATGTTTTAACAACAAAACCAAAAAATAAAAGCAAGCCTTAAAACAAAAGACATCTAATGGGTTCTCTGAACCAGACCATGGTGAAACATAAGGGGAAGTTTACAGGACACACAAATTTGCATGACCTTGTAGGAAATGCTTCCTACCCTACTAACATTTTCCTCTGCAAAAAATACACAGTAAGGTCTACACAAAGAGCATCCACCATCTCCCATCAGCAATTTCTATTACATATTTGAATAAACGTCTGAAAAAACAAGATAATTAATCTCCTGAATACATGTAAAACCTTTCAGATGTTGCTATTATACCCTACTTCCAAAGTAAAAACTATCTTCAGGAACACCATAAGCTTGTTGTGGAATACCCAGCATTCAGTATCATAAACTATGTTAGAGATACCATACTGATACATACTGACACTTCCTAAGTGAGAACATGTAACACGTACATAATAATCATGTTAAGGTGATTACAGTAATAAATCTTGTGATTTGTCAATACTATCACCCAGTGAGATCAAAACACTCCAAACTTGTGTCAAGGTTTGCTACTACAAACGTTCCTCCTTGATAGGCTATGCCAAAAACATTGCAGAGAAGTCTGTCCTCCTGGTAAGGCATTGAGACTGAACAGCTACAAACACTCATGATACTGTTCAATTGTCATCTCATCAAAACCAAGATCAAAAGCAGCAAGTGGTACTGAACTGCACAAACCCTGAGGGAAATTATAAACATTAATACACTGACTCTCACCTGCATGCACCACCAAAAACAGTGTATGAGATGTGATAACAACTGACACCAAATAATCCCCTAGTTAATGTTTGGGAGTAGCTGTCTCTGCAATGCCCTGTTCTCTTAGTGGGAAAATTATTAGCACACAAGTGAGAAGACTTTACCTTGTTGGAGGAAGATGTTTTCTCTGGACCTTTCGCGTTCTCTGACTTGTTGTTCTTTTCCGAGGAATCTTTGGTTTCTACAGGTGGTTTCCGGGGTTTTTCAAATATGTTAATCCCCAGGATTTGTGCTACTTTGTCAAGCTCAGACTGCTTCTTGTCAGCTGCATCAGATTCTTTATGCAGCTCTGAAATCTCCTTCACAATGTTCTCTTGCAGTCTATTCACCTCAACCAACAAGGGGTCTTTGTGTCCATCTTTCTCACGACGTTTTTTCCTCAACATCTCTCCTGAGCCAATTCAAGGAAGTAGAAGAGTTGAAATGCAACAGGAAAATAGTCTTAAGATCTGCACAACTATTCCAGCAACAAGTAAAATATCGATATTATAGGTAAATTTTGACTAGGTAGTGGTAAAGATGACTGTCAGATACAGCAGCACTAATCCACCTCTGTAAGGATTGGTTTAACACACAGCCCTAACAGAGGCACATTTCATTATCCCTATTTCCTTGTATGACTAAACACGCAAAAATTAATCATGCAATCTAACCTGAAAGTATCATTTTCCAAAGCTGAGAAAAATTACTATTTTCTTGGATGGAACAGAAGTTTTAAAAATAAGTTAGCTCTATCTAGAGAGGACTTTTCCTTCTCCAAGTAAGACTCATCTATGAAAAATTGGAAGGCACAATGACATGCCTTCAGTTTCTATTTCTCACTTCTCTTAAAAAGCCTTAAAATGCACAAACTGCAATAGATTTAACTTATCAAGCTGCCAAAGATGCAAGAGCAAGCTTCAGCATAACAGTCAAATTTTGACATAATTAGTTTTAATACAGGAATTATGTCAGTGTTTTCTTATGCTCTGCATTTCCACGGGTATTAAAATATTAAACTATAGACTATTATTATTTTGGTCTTCACTTCTCCTACCATGTATTAGAACTCGTGATACAACCCACTGGAAAAAAAATTGTCCTGGAGTGAGGAATGCACTGTACCTTGCTGCTTACGAAGCCTGTCCAGCTCAGTCTTGAGGTAATAAAGCTTCTTTTGCCGTGCTTCTCGTTCATTCTTCAGTTTTTCTCTCTCTTCTATAACCTAAACAGATTGGAAGGAGACCAGATTTACTTCTTCTCGCAACACAAGTGAATCAGTCTCGCAAGAATGACAGCAAGACCTCAGTTTGTCAATCACAGAACACTGCTCACTATCTTCAAAACATTAATGAGAATTCTAACACAACAAATACAACACTTCCTCTGCATCTGCAGGTAGCTTTATCATATGCTCACACTTCAACCCTACATGAATACCTTTTTTGGTTTTTTGGGCAGCCTATTCCCCAAAAATGCTTGTTTTATTGCACTTCAGTTCAGCCAACTATCTCTAAAGGGTTGAGCAAGATCACTGCCAAACAGCTCTTCACAACTCATGCAGTATCTCTACAGCTAGCATGTTCCATTAATGACAAAAGACTTTACAGCCCTTCACTTTGCCTCTTGCTTTCACTATGGCCAGTTTTAGGTATTATTTAGGCTTCTACTTCAATCTTATCGTAACTGTATCACTAAATATATTTTGCAGGCATAATAATCCAAAATTAAACACCTGGATGAAGTTTGTTGCTTGCTCAAAAACATGAAGCATGAGGAGCTCATCAATCTGCCAGTCTCTCATTCTGGGTTTTCTTACAACACAGAAGCATCAACTGGAAAGTGCCAGTTTTTATACTACAAGCCATCCAAACAATCAAGAAAAAAAACCACACACAAAAATCACCCCTGCACACTAAGCCCAAGACAAGGACATCTGCAGCGTAGACAAAGCCCTAGAAGTTGTGCCAAGATGCATAGCTGAGCATATCTGTGCTGGGTTTGGCTGAGATGTTTTTAGTTCTACACATAGCATCTTTCACAGTGTTTTGCAGTGGTAGCTAAGGGAAAGAAGGAAGTGGAGGCCATTCATTAATGCCATTCATCATCTGGAGCAACCACTACACGTACTGAAGTCCTGCTTCCCAGGGAGTGGCTACAGAATATTTTTGTTTGCTATTGTTTCCACACACAGCCTTTGCTTTTGCCTTATTAAACTGCTTTTATCTTTACTCACAGACCTCATGCTATTTTTCCTCTTCCTTGCTCATCTATGAAGCGGAGTGATAGAGCAGCTTTGGTGGGCATCTGGCCCCCAGCCAGGGCCAAACCATCACAATATCTGAAGAGGAAAAGCTTTAACCCCAGCAATCAAACAGTCTAACATATTTTGATGTATCAGAACAGGTAACATACCTTCTGTTTTTGAGTGGCACGATTTTTTTCATCTGATATCTTTTCTGTGGTATTTTTGAGAGGATGTGAAGACAGACGAGGGGGCACTTTGGAATGAGTTGGAGTCGTAGGGACATGAACGAGCACAGAACCATCTCTTTTTAAATCAGGAACATCCTTCCTCATCGAGACTGTCTCAATCACGCGAAGGTTGGGACGCGTGGGGTTTGCTGGCATGGCCATAGTAAGAAGACCATGAGTTTCTGGCAGTGTAGGATTAGGCTGCTGGGCAGGGGGGTACACGGGCCAACTAGGTGCTGCATACGCCATATAGTGCCCATACGCATCATATCCTGGAGGAGCCATTGTGGGAGGTGGATAGTTCTGAGGCATTTGAGCAGCAGTGAACTGAGAATAGCTGGGAATTTGGTATTGGGAGATAGAAGTTGGTGTGGGCGGTAAACTAGCAGGAGCTGGTGGAACTGAAGGAATGAGAGAAACAGAAGAGACAGCAGGAAGAGGCTGTTCTGGTGCACGTGGAGGTATATCCTGTCCCACTGGCTGGTTCTTAGTATATTCAGATTTCTGAAGAGAAGATGCATCTTTAGACTGCTGGAAAGAAGCAGGAGGTGACGTTGAGCACTGCTGGCCTGACTCAGGAGAACGAGTGTCGCTCCGGCTGCGACAAAAGTCCCAGGGGTCCAGCCTGCGAGGATCTGAAGAGCGACGATCAGGAGAACAAGATGCCAACTTTTTGCCATGAAGGCGTTCCTGGGTACGAACAGCCAGTTTCCCAATTTCAGCGACACCAATGTCAAGTCCAATGGTTTTGAGTAGGTCATGGATCTTCGCATACTCAGCATTAGGCTCTTCTAAAGGATCCAGCTTGGCAGCTGGAGCAGAAGAAGGTGGGCTCAATTTCTGATTTATTATCTCATTACCACAACTCACTGGGGGCTTCTGAAGGGGAAAAGATTCCATTTTGCTGTCTTCATCCTCATCACCATAAAGAAATTTCTCTTCATCCTCAATGTCAGGAAAACTACGCCTCCTCTTCTCCTGTGCACTGACAGAATCAGCCATCATACCCAGAATTCGAGAGAAACCACTGCCATCCTGACTGGCCCTCTCATGAGGCAGCAGGAAGTCAGTATGGCGATCCCCAAGCTCTGCTTTGGGTTCTACCTTTTCCTTATGACTTAAGAAGCTCCCAAACTTCTCTTCAAATGTGAAACTGTCTTTGGGAGCCCCAGAAAGTGGACTCCAGTCATATAAACTGTCATGCAACCCCTTGTTTGCAGATTCCACAACAGAATCTTTGTTAAACCGTTTGAGAAAGTTCTCCACTTCAGAGGCAAAAGGAGCAGTGTTGTTGCTCTGGGGCAAAGACGAATGACTAGAAAGAAGAGGAAGATCCTTGCTGGGATCCAGACTGCTTGAAAAGCCCTCAGGCTGAAAGAGAGAGAGGTTACTATTTACTACAGCACCTTCCGAGGCGACTACGCACCTTACTGAATAAAGGAACATGTTAATTTCTCCTTGAGTTCACAGCTGAAAAAGTGTTAGAAAAAACAATATAAAATTGAAAGAGAACACAGAAGGTTACAAAACAAGTTGCCTAATGATTTTGCAATGTCAGGTCCAACAATGAATGGTTATCTCAGAGAATACACAAAATCACAATTATATTTAATTACTTTTTACAACCATAAGAGCTGAAACTTTTAAACTGAAACACCACAACATAGTTTTGGTTATTCTTTGAGCTTAATCAAAGAATTTCAACAGCTTAAGACAAGTAAAACCAACTGCACTGAGGTTATTCCCAGTCACTTCTTCACACAGGCATAACTAATGCCATGTTAAATAAGATTTCCAATCACAGGTATAGAACAGGATCTCAGTATTAGAGCAGCTCTCGAGATTAAACAAAATCCCTGTCAAATCAACACTGATCAGCACAACATAGGAAGATCAAAAGTGATGCCCTGAAAAATGAGAAAAGTCAATTTATCACCACGGTTGCAAACACTCATCTTTCTTTTGCTCTAATTTTGAGACTCGGTATAGCTTGGATTGCAGTTAAGTAGGGTTAACCCCCAGCCTACAGTCCAAAGGAGGAAAAATGAAGAAACTTGAACATGTTTTTAGCCACAGGTATTCGGGATTAGACAGCTCTCAAGGTCTATAAAGAAACTAGAAAGGGGCACTCTGAGCAGCAGAGCACTTGTTCCTGATCAATGTCCCGACTGCCTGTGGTACAAAAAGACTCAGCTTTCCTATAAAAGCTGACCCAGATCTCAGCATCTTGGGCTCAAATTCAATAAGGGTATTTTATTCTGACCCAGATTTTACAAGTATACATGATTCTTGATTAAATGGATTCACCATTTAAAGTTTCTCATGCAGTCCTTACTTGTATAGGCCTGCAAAGAGACATCTGCACTCTCAAATATAGGAAAATGGAGATTTGTCTTTTCTATTTTGGAAATCAAACTAATATTCTGTACCATTAAAACACTGGTTTGGAAAGCAAAAAACACATAGACAAATGGAGATCAAACCTGAATAGGAGATTCTACTTCCATCTCCACTCGTTTCTTCAAAATAGATTTTTTGGGCATGGATGGGATTTCCTCAGGCCTATATGTATACCGAGGCTCAGAAGTCTGTAGTGTGTTAGTCAGGCCAGGGATCACATAACCACTTTCTGAAACATCATGATTCAAATTTCTACTACGCTCTTCCTCTTCTCTTTTCCTCCTTGCACGGTCAAGCTCTCGGAATTCTTCATTCAGGTACGATGGGCTCTGGCTTCTGCTGTGGCTTCGTCTGCGATAGTTTCGTGTTCCTGATGAGAAACCCTGATGCTCTCCACTCGTAACATGCATCTTCTCATCCTTTTCATATCGTGGACGCTTTATTTCTCGTCCCCTCTCTTCTGGCCTTGATGGGTAGGAGGGCTTCCTGAGTTTGTCACCATCTCTATCAGAACTGTGAGGCAGCTCTTCTCGACGACCATAATGTGGACTATAATCTGAACGATGAAGGAAGACATCTCGGTTGCGGTAGTCTTCATCATGTCTCATGATGAAGGGACTTGAAGGTGGATCTTCATGCGATGGGTATCTCTCAAGGCCTCGAGGACATGAGAGGCCTCTGTTGAATATTGGGCCATCGGCCATATCATCCCTGTGTAAGAGAAGCACAGAATAAATGTAAGTACTTAAGTCAGAGTAAACTAAGTCTGGTTCTTACTCAAGAGTAAGAAATGTTCAAATTAGTTTCAGAATAACACCTGCATCACTAAACAGAGGCTGTACTTTATGTACTTAAAGGCAAAGTAGAGAAATAGACTTATTCCTAATGGTACAATACATCCCTCCTAGGAAAGTCACCTGCAAACACAGTGACATGAACAATGACTGCAGAAGGAGAGCCTTGAAAAATTGACTTGATTTATTTTTGTGAAAGAAACAGATTGAATATTGGAGAAAAAAAAAACCATCTTAGTGTCATATTTCAGATCACAATCCCTTTTTTTCTCACCTCTCCCAGCAAGACAGCAAGGTCACATTTCTTATAAATTATTCAAAGGACAATTTAGTTTCACACTGGCAAAATGCAACCAGATCCTCTTTTTATCTTCAGCTGTGGACAAATTCTAGCAACATTTTCTGTTGCAACAGATCTGTAGACAGGACTGTCACTAATCACATGAACTGCTATACCCAAAAAGTGCAGGTTTTATATATCTACAAGCCATGGCTAGTAACAGCATGTGGTGAAGAGGTTATTAAATTTGTGAATATGAATTTATTAATTATGAAAATATTATTTTATTAATTATCAAACTATTAATAACCGATGAATCACCAACTTAAATACATGTTCTAGTGCACGTTCGTGAAATAGATTCCACAACTGGCTTAGTGTTATGATTATAACGTAATTGAACTATCTATAAACTCTTTCTGTATTTATATGACGAAGGGTGCAGTTCCGCCGCTTGGCCACTAGATGGAGACTCGGCGGGACGCGGGCAGCTTCTGGCTATACACAGCAATATTACAATCTTTCTGTGCGTCAGCGCTTACTCTGCTAGACGCGGATACTTTGAACTGAGTGCTAGTGGATGAAAAGCACGTGGAAGATATTCAATTCCCTTCAGACAACAGGGATCGGTCCTGGACGGGGTCGGTCCGTGGGGTCGGCCCTCAGAAGTCGGCTCGCACGGCGGGGCGGGACGACGGTGGCCGGTAGATGGGCTCGAACGACGGAAGCAGGCAAAGCTACGGGGGTCGGCCCAACCACGGCGGTTCTCGGGGCTGATGCAAACAGCCTCGGGGAGAGAATGCGGCTGCGTTAGGCGGCGGATTCTCTTTACCGAACTTAAAGGAGCAACAGGACTCTCGTAGTGGTCCCGGGTTCAGTGGAATATAGGCACGAACAATGCTTTGGTTTTCCCTGAGATTCACGGGGCTCAGAGCGGCACTCGGCGGCTCCTCAGAGCAGCACTCGGCGGCTCCTCTCCCGCTACGGCGGGGCTAGGCATACGTGGACTCGGTTATCAATCGAGTCCCTTCTCCCCGGCAACTGGGCAGATCTTACCCTCGGGGGTCAGTCCAGTCCTCCGGTGGCACGATGGGCTATCCCGGTCGGCACGGCTGGCTGCAGCAACGCTGAGCTCCTCAGGCTCAGCGAAGGTCCTCCCTCTGGGCTTCTTAACGATGCATACGCTTCCAGTATGCGTGCATGTATAACAGAAGCTAACAACAATAAGCTCAATGGCAAAGGCTGCAGCTCGAGAGTTACTCTCTCGAGCAACCACAGAGAAAAAGTGAACGAGGGGGCAACGTGTTCACCAACTGGGGTGATACTTATAGATTCCTCGAGGCTGGGCTTGACCAATGGGCACTCTCATAAACAACTGGCTTCAGCCTATAGAAAGCGTGAAGCTAGAGTTATGTCCATACTTGGTGTCAGCACGAGCGTTGCATGCGCTGGGTGCGTGCAAGCCTGGCTAATGCCTTGGCTTTTGTCTTCCTCCTGGAGGGAGGGGGAACTTGCCCACATGCTGGGACAAGATTCAGTATCAGGGCATAATGTGCCTTCACCACACAGCATCACTCAGGGGAGACCTTATTGCTCTCTACAACTACCTGAAGGGAGGTTGTAGACAGGCAGAGGTTGGTCTATTCTCCCAGGCAACCAGCACCAGAACAAGAGGACACAGTCTCAAGTTGCACCAGGGGAGGTTTAGGCTGGAGGTTAGTAAGAAATTCTACACAGAGTGATTGTCCATTGGAATGGGCTGCCCAGGGAGGTGGTGGAGTCACCATCATTGGAGGTGTTTCGGAGGACACTTGATAGGGTGCTTGGTTGCATGGTTTAGTTGATTGGGTGGTGTTGGATGACAGGTTGGACATGATGATCTTGAAGGTCTCTTCCAACCTGGTTTATTCTATTCTATTATTACACACAGTGGATGTGCAACTGTCACAATACCAGAATGACTAGCTACTTATCTCTTGGAGTATCTTCTTTTGGACCAATTCCTATGCACATTTCCAATTAGGAGTACTCTTAACTAAGGCCTTTTTCCCCATCCCTAAAAACTTTTCTAGGACCATTCTTCAGATGAGGCAGAAACAAACCAAATCACTTTCAAATTACCAGCTGCCTCTTTGTTTTTTTCACTCACAGGTGTTTAAAAAATCTATGAAGATCCTCCAGGAATTGGAAGCAAATGTATTCTTAAGTGAAGTCAATGGGACAGAATACCTAGAGAAATATCTTTCTTGAGTCATCGAGACGTTGACTTGAGACAAATTACATATAATTGTCTGAATCCTCTAAAATCACCTCCTCCTACTCAGAAAATTCCCTCCACAGATCTGAGAAGGGACTAATCAAGTTATACCAGACAACATCTTTAAGAGTTTTACAGATAAATTACAGTCTCCATTTTTACAGACATAAACACACATGGTCTTTTTCCTGAGTATTTTCGCAGTTTACACATGCATATTTAAGAACAAAACCAACACACAACCTCAGTTTATTTCTAACTTGCACCACTGCAAATGATTTCATGTTAATAGACGCCTTATCAGTCCAAACATCTTGCAAGTTTCCAGCTAACTACACACATCTACCCCCTTCAAAAGCACAAATGTATCCCAAAAGTAGCTGGAATTAAATTTCATACACAAACATTGCTGTTCACAGCCTACATAAGGTAACATTTATCTCCAGTTTCACCTGTTAAACCTACAGAAGTTACCTGAACACACCTGGTGGAGTAAGGGATGTATTTCACCACACACCTCCATCTGATTTTTGTGCAAGTAACTTGCATGCGTGCTTGCCAGTTGTCGCCTACAATTCAAATGCGCTGATTGCAGTCACACAGAAGAAGGAATATTTAATCATTCTTTGGAAAGAAAGGAAAATCACACCTACTATATTTGGGACTGGAAAGATGATCCAAATACACTCTGAAGAGCTAAGACAAAAATTCAAAATCTAAAAATTGAATGCAGGTGTGAGGAAAAGGATTACTTGCTTTATAGAAACTGTGATTCTTTGAAATGTGTCTTCGGTAAATACAGCCCAACAGAGATCTCTCCCTCTTAAGTGGTTTGGGTGCATTTAGCAAGCAATGTCCACTACACGTTACTGCGTCCTTGAGAGAGGATACAGAGTGGTACCACAATGACCATCCCAATTCTTTCACCAATACAGAATGCATGAATTACTGGAATCTGCAGTTTCAGAGAACAGACCACAGACTACACAGATGTGATACCTCAGAGAACTGTGACTAGTGTAAGACAAGTTTACTTTTTGGTATATCTATTGACATATACAAACCAGAAATAAATAATTATTTTTATACTGTCAGCAACCAAAGAACTCAACCTTAACCCACAGTCTCTGAATAGGAAGTCAGATGATCTGTTCACAATTAAGCCAACTGCTGGTCTTGATATTATGCCAATAAAATGCTATTTCAGAGCACAGCCTAACAGTGTCCCTGCAGAAATACTGTCTGGTCCTTTGGATTAACTTCAGATGAAAGAACTGGTGGGATGCATTGTATAGTTTATGCCAGCTCAGACAGTGGAAGGGTCTTAAAAATACTGACAGAGGGAAAAGAGAAGACAGGGAGAGGAGTAAGAAATATTCTTCACGTTGATAGACAAATTCTGGAAGACAAAGAAAACACTAATCTGTTGAACACTAAGGCTGCCTAGGCAACCTTACAGGCCAGCAGCATTCAGTATGCTTATGAGGGCAGGAGGTCAGCTGCCCTAGAAACTCAGGGCAAGTTCTTACAGATGTTTTATGATGGACCTGTGCAGGGACCCATGCCCTAAAAAGTTCTCCTGGGGCATTGTGGTGGGTTGAAATTACCCCCTAACAAATAGGAAAATTACCCCCCAAATAAATCACCAGACTATCTCAGATGGTTTGGAAACAAAATGAAGCTGTATTTACAAAGCAAGCAAAATCTAGAAGTATAAAATGCAATTAATTTGTACAAAATATATTTATATATATTTACAGTTCAGAAAAACACAAACACAAGGATCCTGTTATACAGAATCACCCCCCTGGATGGTCCAGGGGGATCGTTCACAACCTCCTCCCCTCCCTCGCTCCCTCCTAGTACCTCACACAGGAGTCAAAACAAGAGATTATCCCAGCAAAGCCACAGAAAAGAGAGAGAAGTTACAAGCACAAGCGACAGAAAGAGAAAAAGAGAAAGAACTCTCTGTGCAACCAAGTATAAGCCATTCAACTAATGAATGGAAATATATATACTTATCAGTTGTTAGTGTTCTGTATCCGATAGTAATTTATTTACCTTTTTTTTAACTCAAAACCTTTGCAGTTAGGAACTAGGCTGAAGTTCCATCTTCAAACTGTAACAGGCATCCTGAAAATCCACTGCTCCAGAAGGATCCAAAAGTATCCCAGATTTTCATCCTTTGGTATTTTTTTCCTTTATATGCTAATAAACCTTTCTACCATCCCAAGACCTTGCAAATTAGAGAATAATGTTTAAAAGTGATTGCTTGAAATCTCTGACTAGTAAGCAAAAATAGCAGACAATAACTAAATTCAGAATTATTTGCTCCAATTACTTCAAAATTTGAAGAGATACCTTCAGAAAACATTATTCTTCCTTATTTTTTTCTTGAATAAGAACATAACATATGCCAAACAAGAATGTGATATGCTCAGTATTAAACCAAATCAAGACTCACAATAAAGGCTACTGTAAAGCCCAGTGATAGGTATATAATCAATGTCCTAGTGCCAGAGCAGCCTCTTGGAGAAAGGAGAAGAAAGAAGAAAAATACATAAATGCATGCTCTTAACCAAATACAAAATGTCTTTTAAAAATAACCAAAATGGCTAAACATTACAAGTCAGAAGCAGTACCTAGAAAATTTAGGAAAAGCTAAGGGATGGCTAGGTTGTTACACACTTTAAGCTTCCAGAGAGTGTGCATGACTCAGATAAATGCATCCAGCAAAACCAAACTGGATTAAAAAAAAGTAAAATTAAAAAAGTTCTTGCATACCTACACTACAAGTATATGGAAAGTCACTTGAAAACTGTGGTCTACACAGTCTCACTTTCTCTCATTCTGATTCATCTGTCACTTTTATACCTTCTCAGGAGTCTATTCTGACCATTTGTTTTTACATCTATGGGTCCTGTAACAGAGGCAAAGCGGAAGCTCTTTGTTGTTTTCATTCTTACATTAATATAAACTCCACTGGAGCTGGTATAACTTCTAACCATGCATCATAAACACTAAAACCACACTGGAGAAAAGGAAGCAATGGGACAAACAGCCCCTCATCCCACATGTTCTTAATTTGCCAAAGCAGCGCCAGTTCTCCTACCTACCTACCATTTACAACCACTGCCCTCCACAGGCATATGCACTCATTTCATCCAGAAGACTTCAGACTTACAGAGGATTTAGAAATTGAACGCTGATCCTGACCTGCTGCCCTGAAGCATGCTGTGGACTCTGCAGCAAAGGCAAGGTCTTACAGAGCTGAGCCAGGGGCCTCTGAGGTAACAGAAGACAGGAGGGTAGCTCCCACAGAACACCTTGGAGGAACAGTGGGGTGCCCCTCTAAGAAGGTGACATGGTTGGCAGCCCAGCTGAAGTGCCTCTACACCAATGCACCCAGCATGGACCACAAACAGGGAAAACCGGAAGCTACCCTGCTACAGGAAAGCTACGACATAGAAGCAGTCTTGGAAACTTGGTGGGATGAATCCTACGACTGGAGTGTGGCTGCTACAAGCTGTTCATAAGGGACAGGGGAGGAAGAAGGGGTGGAGGTGTTGCCCTCTATGTAAAGAAGTGGATAGAGTGCAAAGAGTTGTCACTAAAGAACAGCCACAAGCAGGAGGAAAGCTTATGGGTAGGTATTAGGGATTGGGACAACAAAGGGAGCCTAGTAGGAGTCTAATACAGACCAAGCAGAGCCTATTGACGAAGCCTTCTTACTCCAGCTCAAGGAGACATTGAGATCACAGGCTCTCATCTTTCCAGGGGATTTTAACCTCCCTGACATCTGTTGAAAAAGTAGCACGGCTAGCTGTAAGCAATCCAGGAGGCTCCTAGAATGCCTAGATGACAACTCTTTAACACAAGAAATTAACAGCCCTGCACAAGGAGATCATTGTTGGACCTGTTGGTCACAACTGCAAATGAAGTCATCAGGGATGTCAAAGGCACGTGCACTAGCACAGTTGGATGACCTAAGGAGTATGAAGCCCATGAGAAGCACAGTCAGGACTCCAAATTTTAGGAAAGCAAACTTCCAGCTCTTCAAGGAGTTAGTAAATAGGACCCTGTGAGAAACAGCGCTCAGGGACAAGGGAGTGGAAAAGAGCTGGCACATCTTTAAGGATGTTCTCTATAGAGCACAAAACATCTCAAACGTCAGATGTAAGAAATTGGGCAAGGACAAGAGACTGCCACAGCTGACTTGAGACCTGCTGGTCAAACTGAAGGGCAAGTTGGCACTACACAGGAAATGGAAGAAAGGACAGGCATCCTGTGAAGAGTGTAGGGATGTTGCCCAGTTGTGTAGGGAGGAGGTCAGGAAGGCACAGCTGGAACTGAACTTGGAAAGGGATGTAAAAATAAACATGAAAGGCTTCTATGGGTCCACCAACCAGAAAAGGAAGGTTAAAGAAAACCCTGATGAGCAAGAGTAGGGAACTTGTATCAATGGACAAGGAGAAGGCTGAGATTCTCAACAACTTTTTTACCTCAGTCTTCACTGGCAACCCCTCTCCTCATGGTTCTCATGTTGATGACCCACAAGATGGAGACCAGCAAGACAAAGTCTCTCCCACTGTAAGTGAAGACAAGGTGCATGATCATCTGAGGAACCTGAAGATATACAAGTCCATGGGACCTGATTAAATGCATCCCAAAATCCTGAAGGAATTAGCAGATGTAGCTGTCCTGTCACTCTCCATGATATTTGAGAAGTCCTGGCACTCAGGTGAAGTCCCTGGGGACTGGAAGAAAGGAAACATTACAGCCATTTTTGAAAAGGGTCTTGTCAATGTCACTTCCATGCCTGGGAAGATCATGAAACAGATCCTCCTAGATGTCACACTGAGGCACATGGAGGACAGGGAGGTGATTCAAGACAGCCAGCATGGCTTTACTAGGGGCAGATCCTGCCTGACCAACCTAGTGGCTTTCTATGATAAAGTGACTGTGTCAGTAGATAAGGGATGACCTATGGATGTGATCTGTCTGGACTTCTGCAAGGCCTTTCACACAGTCCCTCACAACATCCTACTTGCCAAGTTGGAGAGCTATGGATTTGATGGGTGGACTGTTCAGTGGATAAGGAATTGGCTGGATGGTCACAGCCAGAGGCTGATGCTCAATGGCTTGAAGTGCAGATGGAGAGCAGTGACAAGTGGTGTCCCTCAGGGGTCTGTACTGGCACCTGTGCTGTCTAATATTTTTATCAGTGATACAGACAGTGGGATCAAGTGCAACATCAGCAAGTTTGCAGATGACACCAAGCTGAGTGGTGCTGTTGATATGCCAGAGGGATGGGATGTCATCCAGAGGAATAAGCTGGAGGTGGGCCCAGGTGAACCTCATGAGGTTCAACAAGAGAAAGTGCAGGGTCCTGCACCTGGGCCAGAACAATACTATCAATACAAACTAGGGGACGAGGTGATAAAAAACAGCCCTGTGGAAAAGGACTTGGGTGTGCTGATGGATGAGATCTGGACATGTGCAGGCAGTGTGTGCTTGCAGACCAGAAGGCAAATCACATCCTGGGCTGCATCAAAAGATGCACTGCCAGCAGAACAAGAGAGGTGATTCTGCCACTTTGCTCTCTGCTCTGGTGAGATCTCACCTGGAGTATTGTGCCCAGGTCTGGAGCCCTCAATATAGAGAGGACATGGACCTGATGGAGAGGGACAAGAGGAGGCCCACGAAAATGATCAGGGGGCTGGAACACCTCTGCTACAATGACAGGCTGAGGGTGCTGGGGTTGTTCAGCTTGGAGAAGAGGAGGCTCTGGAGAGACCTAATAGCAGCCCTCCAGTACCTGAAGGGGGGCCAGAAGAAGGATGGAGAGAGACTGTTTACAAAGGCCTGTAGTGATAGCACAAGGGGCAATGGCTTCAAACTAGAAAAGAGCAGATTTAAATTGGATGTTAGGAACAAATTCTTTACTATGAGGGTGGTGGAACACTGGAACAGGTTTCCCAAGGCAGCAGTTCGGGCCCCATCCCTGGAGATATTGAAAGTGAGGCTCGACAGGGCTCTGGGCAGCCTGATGCAGTTGAGGATGCCGCCGCTTACTGCAGCGGGGGTTGGACTAGACTACCTCCAGACCTTCCAACTGAGACCATTCTACGATTCTATGACTCTATGATCGCAAGAGAACTGAGGTAAAGGTGTACAAGTGACAGTACTGAAAACCAAATTCTCATCTGGTTTTCTGTACCTGCTAAAGCTTAACAGTTTTACAGCTGAGAAAGACCAAAAATTGACTTACTCAGCTCACTTCCCTCTTTTTTTCAACTCGTCTACATTTAACTGCTGGAGATATTTCTATCACAAATGGAAGTTACAATGCTTTCTTTTTGTGCTGGATGCTTAACACTGACCTGAAACTGAAATTGAATGCTCTGGAACACAAACTACGCCATCTTTAACTTCATAATTCAAGACATAGGAAACATTTTATTTCCATGAAGACATCTGATTTTACTTGACAGATCCTACTTGTTCTCCTTATTGAAGGCAAAGATTTCCAAACAGTATCTACTATTGCTTATACTTCACAGTAGTATTTTTAACATAAAAGACATCTCTCCATTAACTATGTTTCTCTAATTCCCATCAAGGGACTTTAAAAATTCTAACACTTATTTAATCATGTGTAAGATTGTCTGGCTTATGTTCACTTCTCTTCTGCAGGGTTTTAAAAGTAAAAATAATAAATTTCCTTCAATCTACACTAGAGCTTTCTTATGGAATATTCTCAAAAATCAGGAAAGTAGATTAATCCTCCCAATAAATGAGGAAGTTGAAGCTTTATGCCATCCATAAACGACTTTACTTTCAGTTTATATTCGTAAGAAACAGAAGAAGATAGCTGAAGCTGTGAAATGACAAAGGAAGCAGCTGCTTCCTGCAATATACCCTGGGCACTGTTTATATGGGTTTTAGAAGCAGCTGACAAAAATCAAATAAATATGTTTAGTTACTATGAAGACAGGCAGTGAATCCCCCTGCACCACAACCTACTGGAGGCTAAGTAGTATTCCAGGGAAGCATCACTACATACTTGCCCTCTTACCCTCATTCCCTGGGCATTCATTGGGCTAATGAGATGTTTGGTCTCACCCAGTACAGCCATTCCCACATTCTTACTGTTTCAAACACTTCAATTCCCATCCACAGAGGACCATACCTGTCACTTAGGTTATCAACTGGTGAGCCCAGTCTATCAGACAGCCTCCTTCGCTCTGGTGTGCCAATGCAATACCGGTCATTACCAACTGTAATCCGCAAACTCTGTTCCAGTGAAGATTCAGAGCGGAGACTTGGTGAACGTCTCTGTAAATTGAAGAAAGAGTGCAAGCCCATCAATCAGGGAATTTCAGTCTCAGCCACAGAAAGGCAACTGACTCCTCTGCTTAACATGTAAGACTTGGGGTGGATGGATCAATTGAAAAAACAAACCAGAAGAACAATTGTTCAAAATATTTCAATTGCCTTTAGCTAGTAAAGAAGTGGGAGGGTATTGACTGCATTTCATATCTCAGCCCAGCTGCCATTAACACAGTCTGTAGTTACATTACCTAGAACAGAAATTTTCAACTCATAAATGCATTTCATAAAGCATTATTTGGGAAAGTGGAAAAATGAGAGAAGTTCAAGAAGTCCCAGATTTGCTGCTGTCCTCCCCTTTGTAGAGGAAAACCAGCTAAATAAATATTGCATTATAAACAGTGCCAGGAATTTCTTAATAAAAGCTTTCGGATTTCTGTCTATTTCTAACTTTTGCAACAACATGAACCAAAGTGTAAAATAAGATTTTCCTAGTAGTGGTGTTTTCCAGTTTTTCTCATCTTATGCTGCTTTCAGCAGAGAAGCACAACATTGTACAAATAGAAACATCTCCTATAATAGAATTCCTATTATCATTATTTATTGTTGGTAAAGCTAAACTAGAGTTAAGTAAAGTTGCCTTTGAAAAAAACTACAGCAGAGAAGGCCTGAGCTAAGTCAGTATAGAAAATGTCATTGCTGATAAATTATGCTTAAGTAGTTACACCTCGTATCATTCTCTAATAGGGCATTAGAACATAGAAATAATCAAAGAGGAATTCTATAACAAACAGATGAGGCTACCTGAAGACAGAGATACTTACTTGCCTTTTTTAACCTAATACAATTTAGATTCTGCTTTACATGGAACAATGAACCTTATCTTCAGTTCTGCCAAACCAGTCACACACTGCATATTGCTTTCACCATTCAGAACTGCAGTAGCAAGTAGCAGGTGCACTGTGCTGTCTATATCCACGTAAGATGCTACAGATTCTGCTCAATCATCCAACAGACCAAAAGAACAGTACATATCCCCAAGATAGAAAAAGAACTCAGTCACAAATTTGCCTGAACAAAATTTACTTGCAGCACAAATCTGCAGTAATTTGTTGTTGCTTTGTACATTGCATACATAACCATGTCCTAAGGTAACCTATTGGCTATTTCTGCTTTGCTCCATTAATCTGAATCACAGCATTTATCAGAACATTTAATCACTTTCTAAGACCTATGTTGTATAGCACAATATAATCCTGCAACAGCCTGGCTGAGGCAGAACACAGACAACATGTATGTGTCTCACATAAACACACCCTGAAGGCTCACATGTGCCCACTGAAACACTCTATCTTGAGGGCTGCCTCAAAAAATTTTTATCTTGAATGGCATCTTCTTGCTAAAGAGACTGCCAGCAAGTTGGACACGTAAGTAACAACCATCTCCAGCAACTGGAGACAGAGAAGTGATGAATACATCTCAGAACAAACCTCTGGGCAAAGGAAAGAAACAGTTCACCTTCAGAAAGTTTGGGATGTTAAGCTTGCCTATGACAGTAGACAGCAGTTACAGTGGTACACATTTGAACTTCACAAATCTTTTGCTTTCAGTTCAAGAAATTCCAGTTGAACAGCTTTTTCATTTGGAGCACTGACCAGCACCACTAGTCATCACTATCTATGAACTGTACAGCACTTTCTTTCCTTCATGTTCTGGCACCTAAACCACAGCTACCATTACCATAGTATTGCACAGGTTGCATACCAGTTCCTCATTACTTCTTTCTCTGTTGACCCAACATACTACAGTCCTCTAATTTCAGACTATTTTCGTAGAATAGTGCAAAGAACCTGAGAGAAACTAAAAAAAAAAAAAAAAAAGCAAGCAGCATGCAGGTCAGCAGGAACAAATAAAAGCAACATGTGTCAGGCTTGCAAGAACAAATAAAGTCCACCAAAACCCCTTACTGCATAATCGCAATCCATCTCTCTTCTATTACTCACTTTAGCCTCTTCCAATTCCAGCAAACTTTGCCCCAGCTACTAAGAAACTAACACCATCCATACTTGCAATGTCAAGCTCCAGTGACAACCAGCATCCCACTTATGCATGAGAAAATAGACAACAATGCTGATAACCTGGGAAGGCACGCATTCCATCTAAAACACCACACCAAACCAACAAAACACAAAACCACAAAAAAAAAAGCCACTCTCACAATCAAAAAAACAGACTAAGAACTTCTTAAGGCTGGTCCTTCCATACTCCAATTCATATGAAGGATAGGGACAATAACTTAAAGTTTCTACTCAAACATTTTCTACATTCTAGTCCCATGCCCTTACTCCATCAGTGTCTTCATTCCACACATCCTACGTCTTCCAACCGTACACATGTCCTCCTTCCTTGCTGCAGCTTAAATTCCTCTTCCACACTCCTGTGTCTGAATCCAAAGTGCCACCTACTAAAACAATTGTGTAACTCTCCACATTTTGTACCCTCAAAATTCTGCAGAAGTCTTAAGCCATGTAAATCTGGAGAAAAAAAATAATCTTAAAACTTTACCCAATCATGTTGACCAACAATACCTGCTGTCTGCTTTGTTTTGGTAAGACTTTGTTCCACTGTTTAGAAAACATCAGCATCATCCCAGCTTTTACCTTTCTCTAATTTCGTATATCTCTAAAAGGCTAAATCAACCTGTACGTGTTTATGACTTATACCATCACTTTTAAAGAAGTAGTATTATTGGTCAAACACCTTTTGGTGGACAAAAATTTCCATGAAAAAAGTGTTCATAATGTACACTCTCAGAATTACTTAACACTGGTCTTGCACGCATACAAGAGACAACATAGTATACTGCATGTTAAACAGCTGTATTTGTCTCAAGGTCCCTCTTGTGAAACCTGCTTCCCACAGAAAGGTTTTCCTTAAATGCAGTATTCTTGCAAATAGACAGTCTGTTTGGCTCAGTTTTCAGCACTAGGTAACTTGCTAAAGCCTTATTTACAGGATTAGTAATTTTCTTCTCTGAAATTAGAGTAACCACAAAACACAACAGGAATCTGCAACAATTTGCTCAGATGACTACTATAACTTGAGCCAGGAGGGTGCAAAATAACATTGGAAGAATGACATGTGTCAAGAATAACATTTGTGTAAAGTTGAAGCATTTGGTGGGTTGGGGTTTTACCTCCTAAAAGGAGAGTCAGAGGCTTCCAGGCAAATATTCCTAGGTCAAACTTCTCCAAGTCTGAACTACCAACAAATTTGGCATTGAAAGGTTTGTTCACAAGAAGGACACAGAGCTGTTGGAGTGAGTCCAGAGGAGGGCCACAAAGATGATCCTAGGGCTGGAACACCTCTGCTATGAATACAGGCTGAGGGAGCTGGGGTTGTCCAGCCTAGAGAAGGATCCAGGGGAACCTTATAGCTGCCTTCCAATACCTGAAGAGATCCTACAGGTAGGCCAGAGAGGGACTTTTCATAAGGGTGGGGAATGGTTTGAAGCTGAGGGTGAGTAGGTTTAGACTGGATCTTTGGAAGAAGTTCTTCCTTACCAGGGTGGTACAACCCTGGAATAGGTGGCCCAGGGAGGTTGTGAATGCCTCCTCCCTGGAGGTGTTCAAGGCCAGGTTGGATGAGGCCGTGAGCAGCCAAGTAGGGCCCCTTCCAACCTAAGTAATTTCATGACTCTATGATTACAGCTGGAACAGTTTTACAGCCTCTCATGGATACAGTGAAGTGGCAGACTGACTGAAGTCAGTTTAAGAAAGTTCTACTCCTGTATCCCAGTTTGTCATCCCCTCAGTTAGGACAATGGGACCATCCACTGAGCTACAACACAAACTGAGATGAATCAGATTTAAAATTATCTCTTTTTTACATAATTACTTATTTTCACCCTGGGTCTTACTAGCATGAAATTTGCAGGGCTAGTCCACAGACAACTTACAGGACTGACATATTGGTGAAATACAGCCAGAAAACAAACGGTCAGAGGAAAGTTTCTCAGCTTGGCTTGGCTTAACTGTCAAATATAACATGATCTTCACATACCTTCATGACAGCTCACTTTAAAAAACAAACAGTGCCAGTAACTGAATTTTAACTCCACTGAACTCATCTTTGAGCTCTTCTATGGCTACAATACCAAAGAAATCTGATTAAAACCTCTATTACCACCAGAAAGGCCCCACATGAATTATAGCAGACAAAATTTTCGATAGACTGACTTTCTGCCACACCATTTCCTCAAATCAGCTCACCTTGCAACTTCACAAATAAAAGCATGAGCACAAGGAAGGGGCCACAGCATACTGCAGAGTGACAGGAAAGAGTGTACCATTCCTTTTAATCATACACATGCCAATTGAGTGACTATGGCACCACAGCCTGAAACATCCCCATATAAAAATTTCTTCCTTCAGTGCAATACAAATGCACAGAGAACCTACTACATACCATGGGTAACAGTTATCAGACAAGATAATCATTGCACTAAGGACTTACAAGAGAAAATTCAGATGAGTGAAAGGCACTTGCTCAAAAAAGTAGTACAGTTATACATGTTGGTTTAGTGCAATGGTGTCTGCATCCAAGATATTATCACTTCAGACGTCAAACCAGAGTTTCACATGCCCAAATCAGATTTTGCCAAGGTTGAGTGAGAAGACTGTAATACCTCATGCACCGCTCCAGCTACAAAGCACTGCCTACCTCTCAAAGATACAGACCTGTAACAGTCTTCTTCACACACTCATAACAGCAGGAAGAATTCAAAGTACTCGCTGAATACCCTATTTAAAAAGTTATTTCCCCACAAAATAAGTGATAATTCTTGAATAACACAAATCAGTGTCAAATGGAGGAAAGTGATTAGCTCCATCCCTTTGCCTTAGCAAAAGATAACATCATCTTTGAGCCTTATCTAAAATGGCTGTAAGCAATAAAACACAAATAAGATGTAACAGAAATTAAAGGGGAAAATTTACTTAACATGAAAATTAATTAATTGTTTGTTTTAATTTCTCCCTCTAAGGACTTCTCCCTCTGCATGGGGAATGCTCGGGGCCGGTGCAATTCTGCAGGGACCCCTGGGCCCTGGCCCCACTGCCTCCCGCTCCCGCCCTTCCGCCGGCGGGGATATGCGTCGACCCCTGGGAACAGCCAGGGGGTTTGGGTACCGCTGAGGGGAGGCATGTGCCGGAAAAGACACGGTCCGTCAAACCGCGGGACTCGGTGGCCCCCATCGCCGGGGGCCACGGAGGCTACGGGGACCCCTGCGGCCTGACAGCTACTGAGGGAAGGGGTAAGGCCCGCACCAAGACGCCTCAGAGCACGGCAGTAGTTACCCGGCTGCTGCTGCCGTCTCCGTGCTCGCTCCCCCGGCGGCCCCGGGTTCCGCCGGGTCCCGGTCCTCCGGGCGGTGATGGCAACCTTCTGCTGCGGTGCGGCGACGGGGATCGGCGGGAAGCGCCGCGGTGGCCCGACGGAGAGCGGTGGCGACGCGGCGGGGGACGGGGCGAAGCGGAGCGCGGAGGCGAGGCAGAAGCGGCGGAGATAGGGGCCGCGGGCGGCGGCAGGGGAGGCCGGCCACGGCCTGGCCCCGGACCCGACGTACTGGAGCGGGAGGAGCGAGACCCCGACGAGCTGCCCTCTTTCAGGCGGTGGTAGGAAGATGAGAACGAAGGGCCGGAGCGGCCGCTACTAGAGCGGTACATGATGGCGCCAGTGGTGCGGGGGTCCCGACGGCCTGCGCGGGTGCCCCACTGCTTCTGACCCGCCCCCCCACCTCGGGGCTACCCCCCGCACCCCACCGCGCGTGCGCGCCGCCGGCTGCCCTGCGCGCGCTCCCGACCCTGGCACCCTGGGGCCCGACGGGGAGGCGGGGTGAGCCCGGGCCGGGAGGGGGAGGGGGCGGGGGGCGTTGCTTAGGGACGCTCGCACAAAATGGCGGTCGCCGTGCCGCGGTCACATGGGGGGCGGCGTTGTGCTGCCGCTTCTTTCCTAGGCGCGCGTGGTTCCCGGCGGGCGTGAGTGGGACACGCTCGAATGCGCGCACTCGGCTATGCCTGCCCTCCAAAGCTTCCTGCCGTGCTCTCTCAGCCTGCCCGTTTGGTAGAACGGGCGGGGGCAAAGGCGGTGAGGAGAGAGGGAGTACCGCCTGTGCATCTGAGGAGGCCGTGAGAGTCCTCCGGCTCCCAGAGGCTGAGAGCCGAAGCCGAGGGGCGGGCCTTGCCGCAGCTTGGTGTACTTGCGGAGACAGCGACAGCCTCTAAGTTGAACCCAAAAGCAGAAGAGCTTTGTATGGTTGGTTTCTTTTCCCTGGATGTTCTGTGGAGCTTGCCGGTACGGATGTTTTCCTTAAGCAGAAATGTGTTTAAGGGCAGTCCTTGGCCACTCGATGAAGCCATGATGGTGTGAGCCTCCAGCTCGGAAAATTCTGAACAAGTTTCCTTGCTTTGGCTGCCAGAAGCTGGGATGACACGATAAGGAGGAATTGCTTTCTGTCCTTTATCTTCATCTGAGTACCCGCTACTGTAAGTGATAATGATACCAGCAGAATTGCAAATCAGTTGGTTCTGGTGCTACAGACTATAGGTAGAAAGATTTATTACATCCTCTAGGCAGCCTGAGATTATTTTTTAGCGAGCCAAGGGGGTACGTGTGCTGTAATTGGAAAAGGGTGTTGCACATAATAGAAGTTGGTTTTAAGATCCAACAGTATCATCTATTGAGAAGGCAGCGCAAGAATGGGAAAAGGCAAATTCTGGTGAAATTGGCTGCTTGGTTACCAAACCTGCAGTGGCTCAAACAGATGTTTGTGGCCCTTGTAATAACAGTAGTTGTGTGTATCTTATAATTAAATGTGTTCAAATGATCGCTCAGTGTCTAACAAAACTATGCAGAAACCCCAGAGATGATGATGATAAAGAGCACAAAGATGAGACTGGCAAGAAATAAATTATTGTAAGCCTCAAAGTGAGGAATTGTACTAAAGAAGATTGCATGTTCGGGATTAAGCTGCTCTTTTAGACGACAAACAGGAACAATAAAAGGACTTCTGATAGATGAAACATCCTAGACAAGTATGTTATGTGCTACTAAATAGTGTAGTCAGCTTTTGGCTCAAAAATAGTGTCCTAGACTATAGTAGCTTCATTATAATGTTAGAAAAGACACCTCCTAGCAAGAAGACCCTTGACCAAAATAAATGCCTCACCGTATGAGTATGCACAGTGAATTTAAGAGAAGCTGGTCCTTTAATGCAAAACGAGCAAGAAACTGACCAATGGGTATTTTAGTAGGTGTTGGCATGAGGGGTAGCTGATACATACATCACTGTATAAATAGCCACCGAATGTTGGCTGCTGTGATGTCTTGAGTTTTCCAAGCTAAGCATTAGCGGGCTTTTTCTTTATAGCTGTTTATATCGGTTCAGCAGACATTTATACCAGTAAACTGGTGAATCAACTGCTTCAGTAGACCTAAGCAAAAAAGCAAGGATTTGATTAAGTGAGAATTTGTACTAAAACAGCACGTGGCTGGCTCAGAAGGGTTTATCAGGAAACAAGGAGTCTGTAAGCAAGAATTTGGGTTAAAATAGCCAGATGTTGTAGCTGTATGGCTAGAGCTTTGGGTAGAAAACTGAAAGTTGCCAAGCCACGACTTGTGTCTTATCAGACACGCATTACTAAAGAGAAAATAAGAGTATGTTCCCCTAACTGACCACTAAGACCGCCATAAAACCCTTAGAGGTAAACCTGAGCATGAGCTGAAATAATTGTCAGATATCTACGTAAGTATTAGGCTTGGAAATGGGTGGGCATTTTGTGGAAATCATTGAATATGTATGTTTCTTGACCGTATTAAAATAGCAATTTTTTTTTAATCTTGGTGTACATGTTAGGGGGATAAATTCCCCACATACCCAGTATATTTTGTTTAGAAACTGGGAGAAATTTTGTGAATTAGATGTGGGGTTTTTTTATAGGCTGGATGACATCAAAGGACTTGTATTTGAAGACCCAGTCAGTTTTTGCATACTCAGATGAGATTTTGCCTTTGTTTTTGGGGAACGTATTTGCTAGATGGTAACGCACCATTTGAAGCATACCACTTACAGCAGTGGCCACCAAGAGTAGCTGGATGTTGGGAGGAGGTCTGTGTGATACTACAGTGATATACTTCTGCTGGGAGTGATTTGGTTCAATTGTGTATTAAAACTAACTGCCACGCCTTGATGTTTTCTGAGTGAGCACACCACTGCACAGCCTCAGGAAATAGGCTCAGTTATGCCAGTCATCAAAATAAGCATTTGGCTATATAAAGACTGTCTTGGTTTCCATTACTGCTGTCAACTCCTCCTCCTCCTTTCCTAAAGTTGATAATGTTTGACAGGGACCTTAATTCAATTGTAAGTATACTGTGATAACAATTTACTCTTTGAAAGTGCCTAGCAGAATTTGTGTCCCCTTCTGGTGGGAGCAAAACATAATGACTGTGGAGGCAATGGATACTCAACCTGTTCCAACTAACTACCCTGAGCAGCAGGCTTGGTGACACTCGGAGAGGCACTCAGAGTGCTCTACTTTACAGTATTGATGTTATGTAGGAAATTGCCCTCTAGTTTTGTATCATAGATGAAATCCAAATAATTCATCACCATGAGGAATATACTATTATCCCAGCTGTGTTCTGCCTCTTCATTAAAAGGAAGCCCACATTTTTCTTGCATTAGTGTCAGGTGTCTGTGTCAAGCACTCAATTTTGCCAACTGAAATTCATTTATTTACCTGCCTAATAAGAGAAGAGAGACATGTTTGGGTTTAGATGTCATTTCCATTCTGTTTCTTTCTTGAGAGCAGGTTTTAAAAATGGGTTTAAACCAGATAGATTTCAAAAAGCCATAAACCAAGAAACACAGCAAACTTTTTTTTTTTTTTTTTTATCATGAAGTTATGCATATACACAAAAGCTTTGCAAATGGCCAGAATGTGAACATACTTTCTAATTTCTTTCTGCCTTGTATTCAGAGGAGATCTACAAGAGATGTCCTGGTGGTTTCTGGTGAAAGATTTCAGTGGCATTTGTAAGAAGGAGGAATACAGATACCAATAACTAATCGTTCATTAAAACTGCTGTCTACACCAGTAAGTAAAACTGTTCAAGGGAGGAATGGAAAAAAGAGAGCAAAGACCCAATATGTTGTGGTGTTTAAGAGTTTAGAATTAAAAACAACTTCCACTTACTGGAAAAAAAAAATACTAGAGTGACTAGCGCACATTATCCTTCTGGAGCATGCTGTCATTTTACTGAGCATCCCTTCACAATTACGATTTATAGACTTCTTCTGTATTATCTGTAGTGTCATTTTCAACTGCATTCATCAATACCTTACTGAGTTAACTTTAAGGAACTGAGCACCCACAGTGAGATTCAATTAAATTACTCCTAAAATCAGTACTGAAATTTGGGCCCAGTGATGCCAAGCAAATTGAGGACTTTCATGTCTTTGCAAGAGGGAAGACTACAGTTTGTCTTAGGGAATTGAAAAAGTCAGGCTTTGCAGCAGTTTGTGTAATACTCCTGCCAACTGGTACTTCAGACTCACTGGACCAAGGAGGTGCCAGTCAGTCTGCTCTGCTACTATTTCAGATTGACAACTCCTCTTTGGAATTTCAGAGCTTGTATTTGAACTTACAGTTAGCTGCTGCTTGGAGAGATTTTAGCTAATTGGATGCTGAGGGTAGTTTGGGGGTAGTAAAGTGTCTCTGGCTTCTCATCAGACCTCAAAATCATGGGACCACACTGCTGTTGGAAGGATAGAGTTAAACACCTGGGCTGAATAAATTTAGAGTGACCTGAAATCAGGATAATAAGAATGGAAGACCCTTAATACTAAAAGATGGGATGAGTGTGAATGTTTAATCATAAACAAGGCACAGTAATTAAGAGCAGTATCTGAGGACAGTAAGATTCTGTCTGCTTTTGTAGATAATGCCTCATTATGGCTTCTTTATATAAACCAGAGAAAGATTTGGATGAAGATAGAGGTGTCCCATTAATAACCAGTGGTAATTTTAGTACCAAAACCTCACACCTCTAGGAGGAGAATTTAAAGGTAAATGTAGGACTATCTTAATCTAACAAATAAGGTAATAGTATAACAAATTAGGTAATTCATGGAGCATGCATACAGAGATTTGTGATGTGAAATCATACAATCAATAATATATCATTTATTTACTGTGTATAAACCGCTGCTGTTTGAGCTAGCAGTGTGCTGGATTAGCAATTTCATTGCCTAGGACATAATTCTGCAGAACCAGAGTAAAGCAGCTATCTCAACTCTGTGTGTTAACTGCCTTTGCACATCAGGCAAAGGACCCTCTTTTTGAAGACTACAAAACAACATTAAGAAAAGAAAGTTTAAGTTAGGAGTAGCTCACTATGAACAAGTAAACAGGAATCAGAATTGAAGTTAAAGTTGGACCATTAGGTTGAAAGCCAGTGCAGTTAACAGAAAACTGTAATACCCTAATTATAATATTTTCTTACCCCTCAGTCAAGGCATAGGTCAACCATGCAGCACTCCTGCTAATGTTAAATGGCCAGGCTACCAATAAGAATGAAGATAATTGATGTGTTTTTATGACAGACTCATTACTTTTCCACTGAAAAACAGGGTAAAATGTGTATGTTGTGTCTCCAGGTCCAGGCAAAGCAGCCTGCTCATGAAAACATTTGGACTGAGCCAAGTAATCAAGCCTTGGACATCATGCCATAGAATTTGAGGATGGTTTGGCTGATAGTAGAGTCCTGGCTAGGAGCACAGAAAATGCATCCAAGCAGACAACTGCTTTCAGAGATTTTTACATCTATAATTACAAGGTTGATGTTTCTGAATTTAAGGCTTGTCTAGGCTAGCTTTGTAGCTGGGAAGTGAATGGGCATGTAACCATGCTCATTTACTCATTCCGAGGGCTGGGAGGAGTATTAAGTCATCTGTTACAAAATAAAATCGTATTGGAGGGGACCAGTCTTTCTTTGCCACATAGCTCTTCCTTATTGTGGGTATATCAGTCTACAGCATTAAAAAGATCTGGGTAATAGACAGTTAATAAAATCTGGCCTGCATGGGCTTGTGGGGGTAGAGTAAATTAAATGTTATGTTGGGTTTTCTTTTGCATTTTGAATGCTCTGTGTTTTTTTGATAAATGTCAGGTATATGATTACTTACAGTGTGCAAGGTACTTTGTAAGCAAGATTGCCACAAGCCTGTACTCCACATGGCACACACCTTAAGTCACTAAAATACACATCAGTAAATGTCACAGGTAGCAAAATTTAGGAAGAGGTGAAGTAGAATCATAGATTGCATTGGGTTGGAAGGGACTTTAAAGGTCATCTAGTCCAACCCCCCTGCGGTAAGCAGGGACACAAAGTTGCTTAGAGCCCTATCAAGCTTGACTTTGTGTCTAGGGATGGGACCTCCACCACTCTCCCAGGCAACCTGTTCTGGTGTTCCACCACCTTCATAGTAAAGAACTTCTTCATAATGTTCAATATAATTCTACCCGTTTCTGGTATAAAACATTGTCCCTTGTCTTGTTGCTACGTGCCTTTTTAAGTAGTCCCTTCCTAGCATTCTGGCAGGCTCTGTTCAGGTAGTGGAAGGTCTCCGTGGAGCCTTCTCTTCTCCAGGCTGAACAACCCTAACAGCTTGTTGTAGTAGGAGAGGTGCTCCAGCCCTCCAATCACTTTTGTGGCTGTCTTTGGGATGTTCTGCACCGGGTCCGTGTCTTTCTTGTATTGAGGGTGTCTGATCTGAACACAGTACTCCCAAGTGAGGTCTCACCAGAGCAGAGTGGCCTCCCTCCACTGGCCACACTTCTTTTGCTGCAGAATTCTGCCTTCTGGGCTGCAAGTGCACATTGTTGGCTCATGTCCAGCTTTTCATTCACCAGTATCCCTAAATCCTTTTCCACAGGGCTGCTTTCTATGATATCCTCCCCCAACCTGTATTGATAATGGGGTTTGTTCCAACCTAGCTACAGGATGTTGCACTTAGTCTTGTTGAATGTCATAAGGTTCACCTGGGCCCACCTCTCCAGCTTGTCCAGGTCCCTCTGGATAACATCCTATCCCACTGGGATGTTAATTGAACCTTGCTTTATATGGCTCTTACCACCACTTTGGGGTACACTGACCTGTTGCTGGGAAAGTGGTCTTGGAGTATTGGCATCTACTATGAGCAAAGAACTCTGTACTTACAAAAATCACACTGACACCCATAGAAGTACTGCCTGAGCTGTACCTCCCAGCACAGTACCCGATTTTCAATGTAATTATAAATCTGAATGGCGTGTTCAATTCGTTTGCTGCTTCTCTTCACCTCAGTGTCGTGCTTTTGACCGAATCCCGGTAGTATCTTGGTTTCCTGTGGCAGCGGTACGGCGCTTTAAAGGCAGCTGAGCGGGCGCTCCTTGGGAAGAGAGAACTACCCCCAGGTGCAGGGTTGTTGTGCATCGTCTCCCCACCCACCGGGGCCTGGCGTGCCCGCCAGCAGGTTTGTACTTGGCCCCCGGTCCCCTCGGCACCCGCGCTTGCCCGATGCCAGGGCTGCAGGGCGTTCTCCCGCCCCGCAGGGGGCACACAGGGCATGCTTGCACTCTTTTCCTCTACAGTGAGCGCGGAGGAGGGCGGGCGAGCCGAGGTACGGCGAGCCGAGGTACGGCGGGGGTCGCAGGTCAAATTTCACCGTGCGGTAGGAGCGGGACTGGGGGGCACGATAGCGGCGCTGGCGCGCGTCATCCCGGGGGGCGTGACCGAGGGGAGTCCGGATCCCCGCCGGTGCTGTCCGTGCGCAGGTCAGTCCGCCTGCTCTTCGGCAGGGTCGCCAGGCTGGGCCTTAGCCACGGTTTCCCCGACCCCAGGGCTGTACCGGTTCATGCCTGGAGGGCTGCCGTGACGTGGCCCCGTCACTCGCCCTGGTGGTGCAGTGCCCCATTCCCGCGTGCCGAGCCTCTGGCCCTGGGCAGCCTGAGCTATTTGGATGTGCCCCTGCTTAGTGCAGGGGCGTTGGACAAGATGACTTTTGAGGGTCCCTTTCAACTGAATGCAATCTGTGAATCCCCATCGTGGGGCCGGCTCGTGTGACCACGAGCTTTGAAACTGAAGCCTTCCAAGCGTGCTTCGGTGGAGCAGTACACAAGGTCGCAGTCCTGCTTGCTGGTTTCCTGTGTCCTCTGTAGATTGGAGATACTGCCTGCTTCTTTGTGTGGACACCCACATCCTCTCGAGTGATCTAGAGAGAGTTTTTTGATGTCCCAAATCGAGGTTCTTTACTTGGTGTGGAAATCGAGATAACTTGCTTTATTCCAGTTCTGTGCAGAAAAGGGTACTAGGTGGTAATTCACAAAGCTAGCTCACCTTTTGAGAAATAAGACAGGTCTTGTATACAAAATGTCAGTGAGAAACTACATTGAAGTAAATGAGTAGTTGTTGTTACTCCTAACTTCCTATGAAAACAGATGTCTACTCTCCTTGGTCTATTATTCTTGTTTGAGATTAGTTCACTGCTACCAAGGTTTGATATCCCAGGTGCAACCCCCTACACAAGCCCACAAGGTTAGAAAACCTGAAGTTTTTATGACTGTTAACCTTGTTCTTTCAACTGTGTCTTAAGGAGCATCATTGTGAGAATTGTTTTGAAAATAGAAATGTAATTGATAGATTGAAAAAATATTTTTAGTTGCTTAACCAACAGAGTGATCAATAGCAAGGTAAATGCCTTTTCATGTTAGTTTCAAAGGATAAACCAACCGTGAGGGGAAAAAACAACCCAGAAAAAAGTAGAAAGTCTCATATTCCCAGGGCATTGAGGTCACAGGGTGATTCAGTGGGACAAACAATATAATTTACTTTAATCTGGAGCTTGATCATTTTGTAAAGTAGATGATAAGACAGCAAATGCACAGTGATAGGGCCTGGACTACATGACCCAGGAAGTTACTCCTAGCCCTATGTTCATTCTTATCATAGTCCACTTTGGGGTGGGGCTGTACTTTTTTTCTTTTGTGTACTGCATGCTGTTTCTTTTCTGTTTTAGGAAATCCTGCCTTTCATACTCAATTCCCAACAAAGGATGGAGAGCATCCTGGCTGATTTGTGTGGGACCAACCCGGATAATCCACTCCCTGTGTGGGTTCATGGCAGCATTGGCCATTGCTTTAATCAGCTGACATTAAATGTGATTCCTCATGCAATACTTGCAGTGGTTAGTGCCTGCTTCCTTGGCACTCCAAGGTATGACAACTAACTTGTCTAGCTCTTTATTATTATGCAGGACTGGAGGCAAGGTGAAAGGCTGGAAATCAGATCTCCTTATAATGTACTGAATATGTAATTAGAGAAGGACCCTACATTGTAATGCATATTTCCTAGCATTAGTTTTAATAAAGAGTATGCTGTACAGCTCTGGTCCCTCCATTGCAGAAACGTAGCCATAGAGAATAGAGAGAGTATGTTGTGCTGTTGGGGGCCATCAGGTGATGAGTGAAGGCAATGAGATTCCAGAAATGCAGAGAGCAAAGAATCTCAGAAGTCTGTTATTGTAGCATTGTAGAATCCCTTGCGTTATAGTCTGAGTCTCACAGCATAAGTCCCAGAAGCCCTTAACAGATGAAGCAGCTAACAGAAGTCCCAAGCATATCCCTCACAGCATCCCTACACCAAAGTCCTAGCCAGAAGAAGTAGCTAACTAACAGATGCCCCTAGCAGCCCTAATCCCCCAGTCTGTTCCTAACCTCAGTCCGTAGCCCAGGCTCTTAACCAAAGGTAACTATTGCTCAGAGTGGTTGGTTTTTATGCTCTTTGTTACCAATCTCTTAACGAGTAAAATACAACCACATACATAAGCTAAAATCTTTTCCCAGTAAGAAGTGCCAGCTGCCAAGGAGGTGGCTCCTGCAGTATGTTCCAACCAAAGGGTGCCAATGTGAGGGTGTTGTTCTTGGCACACATGGAATGTTACTGTTTTGCTCTACACAGCATGCTAAGGAATTGGTCAGCTAAGGAATCGTGCACGTGTCTAGCAGCTGCCCTCAGAACAGTGGCTGCAACAAGGGTAGTGAACATAAACCCACAGATAGTAATTCAACAGAATTTCAGTAAATCAAGATTGAGAAAACTGGGAGTCTTCTGGGAAAGAATGTAAATTCAAAGTGACATGGAGGATTGTCCTGAAACCAGGACAGATATATATCTATATATATATATAGTAATAGGAGAAATAAAATATTGTTTTCTATTTACCCTCTCCTGAAATTTGTGAACATGGTAGGATTCACTGATATCAAAAGGCAACAAGTGATAATGTATCAAGTGATAATGAAATATTTTCTTGGGCAATGGATTATGGATTTCATGTACACAGCATCACTGAAACCAACGGTGATAAAAATAGCAAACACCACAAAGACAAGAGAAATCAAGGATCAGAGATGTGATACAAAGAATTTGTCCTTCAAAATTTGCGTTACAGAGATTAAATATATTTATTTTTTAATCCTCAAGGACTGGAGTCTGATTTAACTACAATGCATCACAGTTTGCAAACAAATTTCTGTAGAGAAATGCTTTTTGGTGGCATCTGAATCTCTGGTATTGATCAGATACTGGGCTATACTAATCTGATGTTTAGCAATGCCTACAGTCTGAAGAAGTTACAAGTCTCAGGAGGGTGAATTTGGGAGGTTAAGTAAAAAGTTACAGATAAAGCTTGGAAGAGAGAAGGAAGAAAGAGTATTGACTGAGAGCTGATTGAATTTAAATTGTAATTTTTTTTTCCTTTGTTCTTTCCTTCTCTAGATCTGGCTTCAGGGTGCCTTGCAGGCCAAGCTGGGGATGCAGAATTGCTGCCTCCTTCACACTTGCTGTCTTATTCCTTGCTGATACCATTCCAGCCACCATTTCTCAGCAAGAGCTGGGCCCTCTGTACCTGGAAGTGCTGGTAAATGGCACTGCCACCGTGACGTGGTTCACGCATGGCCTTGCTCTTCTCATGCTCTTCAGATCCATCCATGGCTTTACAAAGGGCCCAGTGGCCCTGGCTTTCCTTGCTCTTTTATCCATACCTTCCCTCATCATAAAACTGGTATGGTACTACCACAAGACAGCTTGGTCTCCTGCCCACCCTGCTGCCTCCTCCAGGTTTGCCATTCTCTGTCTGCAGCTGGCCTCTCTGCTTGTGTATGTGATTGGCTACCTCTTCCCTACCACTAGCAGGCAAGAATTCCTCTCCATCAATCACTCCTGGCATGAAGACCAGCCCATCTCTGAGCCGGGAATACCAGTGCCTGATCAGCAGAGAGTGGCAGAAGATGGTGAGAGCTGGCTTTCGCGCTTCTTTTACATTTGGATGAACCCTCTTATGAAACATGGCTATCAGGGCAAGCTGAAGCAGCCACAGGATGTCTATGTGCTTCCTCGCCAGCTCCAGGCTGCCAATGTCTGTGATTGTTTCTACTCTTGCTGGCAGAAGAAGGCAGCTCTCCCCCAAGTAGAGGAAGAGACTGTCTCTCTTACTAGCCCAATCATTGCCAGAGGTGATGGGAGTAGCAATGCCCCAGACAGCCTTCACCACGCCCAGAAGCCCGTGCGACTCTTCTCAGTTCTCAATGCAGCATTTGGACTTCGTTTCTACTCCCTTGGACTTCTCAAGCTGGCTGGCAACCTGCTAGGTTTCTCAGGCCCTCTGCTTCTGAACCTTCTGGTGAATTTCATGGAGTCACAGCAAGAGCCCCTGAGCCATGGGGTACTCTATGCTCTCGGACTCTTTGCTGGCTCCTTCTTGGGTGCTCTCTTCCGCAACCAGTTCACCTATGAGGTGAACAAGGTGACACTGATGGTGCGAGCTGCCATAATCTCTGCCATCTACCGCAAGGCTCTGCGTGTCAGCAGCAGCAGTCTTACCCGATTCACTCTGGGGGAAATTGTCAACTTCATGAGCACAGATGCTGCTAGGTTGGTCAACTTCTGCATCAGCTTCCACGAAGTGTGGAGCATGCCTTTCCAGTTTGCCATTACCCTCTACCTCCTCTATGAGCAAGTAGGGATAGCCTTTTTGGGAGGCGTGGCCCTGACGCTGCTGCTTGTGCCCATCAACAAGATTATAGCTAACCGCATCCTGATGAACAACAAGGAGATGCTGAAACATAAGGATGCACGGGTCAAGGTGAGGGGCAGCTGGTGGCTCTCTGAGTTTTTTTCTCCCTATTTGACCCTGGAATGTTGGCTTTTTGGTCACTTGTCATGATCCAAAGCAGATTAGTTGAGTCATAGTTGTTGGGAAAAATGCTAGAGGGGGCACACACACGCGCACACACACACACACACACACTTGTTCACTGACAAGAAAGTAAACCTGTAATGTTTGTTTTGCCACTTGAGCAAATTCATGTTCCCTTGCAGCTTTATTCTCTGTGTGTAGTGTAGAATCATACAGTCAGAGAATGGTTTGGGTTGGAAGGGATCTCCAAAGGTATCATGGTATCATAGTATCAGTCAAGGTTGGAAGGGACCACAAGGATCATCTAGTTCCAACCCCCCTGCCATGGGCAGGGACACCCCACACTAGATCAGGCTGGACAGAGCCTCATCCAGCCTGGGCTTAAACACCTCCAGGGACGGGGCCTCAACCACCTCCCTGGACAACCAATTCCAGGGCTTCACCGCTCTCGTGGTCATCTAGTCCCTGCACTAAGCAGGGATATCCTCCACTAGATCAGGCTGCTCAGAGCCTTTTTGAGCCTAAACTTGAATATCTCCAGGGATGGTGCCTCAACTATCTCCCTGGGCAACCTGTTCCAGTGTTCCACTACCCTAATGGTAAAGAACTTGTTCCTAACATCCAATCTAAATCTACTCTTCTCTAAGTAAAAAACATTTCCCCTCATCCTATCACTACAGGCCTTGGTAAACAGTCCCTCTCCCACCTTCTTGTAGGCACCCTTCATGTACTGGAAGGCCACTGTTAGGTCTCCCCAAGCCTCCAGGCTGAGCAGCCCCAGCTCCCTCATCCCATCCTCAGATGTTCCAGCCCCCTGATCATTTTTGTGGCCCTCCTCTGGACCTGCTCCATCAGGTCCATGTCCTTCCTGTATTGAGAGCTCTAGAGCTGGATGCAGTACTCTGGGTAGGGTCTTACTAGAGCAAAGTGGCAGAATCACCTCTCTTGACCTGATGGCCATGCTTCTTTTGATACAGCCTAGAATGTGATTGGCTGCCTGGGCTGCAAGCCCACACTGTTGGCTCATGTCCAGCTTCTCATCCACCAGGACAGCCAAGTCCTTTTCTGCAGGGCTGCTCTTAGTGTCAGCATCCCCCAGTCTGTACTGATACTGACGATTGCCCCAGCCTGGTGCAGGACCTTACACTTTGCCTTTTAAGGTGGGACTTACAGAGGTGCTTCCATTCTCTTGCTCCAGTAATGTCATCAGTGGTGAGGTGGCTTGCAGTGTGGACAAAGGCAATTATCAAGGTAGCGGTTTTATTTTGCTTCAGGCTTGGCACCCTCACTCATCCACTGCTTTTTGCATATTTGCAGCATCATCTCTTTCCTTACCACATGTCAAACATTTGATTCCCACCTTTTACCTCTAATTCCTGTCTTTTATCTGTAGTGAGTATGGACAGCAGTTTCACTTGCCATTTCCATCATGCTTTGGAAGCACAGAACATAAGTTAGCTCCATGTCAGAACTGTTAGGAGCTTTAAGAATATTTATATTCCCAAGAGAACATGCATCTAGTTGTACGGAATATGTTGAACTTTCTCCAGATATTGTAGGACTGGTTTGCTGAGTGAACCTCTCTTGTTAGTTTTCTTTCATGTTAGGCACACAGATATTCTTAGCTTGCTCTGCACAAGTTGACCCCAGAGCAGGAATGAGGACAGCATGTGGGAGGGACACCTGAGCTGCTGGATGTGAGCGAGCCAGGTGCTGGATATAGACTCATTGTGTTGTGGCAGCAGCAGGCCTGAGAGCCAGGTGTTACTATCTCAGAGTGCTGTCAAGCAAAAGCAGGTACATGGCATCCAGTCTGGACCTAGTAATTCCACACATTCCTTCACCTGTGTTGCATGTCCTTCAGTTGGGAAGCAGTATATTTTGCCTTTACACAGCACATATGGCTGAGGAAGCTGGTGAAATGAGTGGAAGCAAAATTCTCAGTGACTGCCACATGAGTTTGTTTTTGTTAACAATAAATGATTCCTGGTATCTCTAGCCAGGCCCTTAGCAGGAGGCACCTGCAGACCTGGCCCCAGCCCAGATACCTAGCTGGCATTTGTTGTATTAGGCAGGCATAGATTACACTATGTGCTTTTCCTCTTTGTCTGCAGCTAATGACAGAGTTCCTATCTGGCATCCGTGTGATCAAGTTTTACACCTGGGAGAAGCATTTCAGCACCAGGATAAATACCTGCCGAGCTAAAGAGCTGCAGAAATTACGAGCTGTCCAGTACTTGGATGCTGTGTGTGTGTATCTGTGGGCAGCACTGCCTGTTCTTGTCTCCATTGCCATCTTCGTCACCTATGTCCTGTTGGGTCATCCGCTCACAGCCACGAAAGTAAGTAGTAGGGAGACCTTCAGCTTTGTCTTGTTGGAGAACAATCTTCAGTGGTGCTGCAGTCCAGAGGCATCTCTACAAAATAAACCCAGCCTGTGTCTCCCCACAGCTCTTCAGGTGTTGAGTAGTGAAGCTGTTTGGGGGAAACAAGATGCAAGGGAGTACTGCCTCTAACTCATGGCTGTTTCCTTATCCATGCAGGTGTTCACAGCGCTGGCCCTTGTTGGGATGCTTGTTCTTCCTCTCAATAGCTTCCCATGGGTGTTGAATGCAATCTTGGAAGCCAAAGTTTCCCTGGATCGAATCCAACGTTTCCTTGAGCTTGTAGACCAGGACCTGGAAGCTTATTATGCCCTAGGTAATGTCAAGGGATGCTGCTGCACTTGGGACGCTGGGCAGGTATTCCAGTGAGCTCTTTTCAATGAGCAGTTAATTAATCACACATGCCACAGGTGCCGGTAAGTACGACTTTATTGATTATAAAGGCAGACGAGCCTGCACCATAGCACTGCAGGGCATGAAACTGGAAAGCAAAGCACAACCCAAGTTACCCAGTAGACCCAAAACCAGAGCCTGATCCCCAGTAAAGTGTGGCACAACCCCACAAGCTACCCAGCAAACCCGAAAGCAGAGCCCAATCCCAAGCAAAGCACAGCTAACTTACCCTAAACACCCTGTAAGACACATGGCGATACCGGAGATGGCAAAGTGGCAGAGCTGACTGTCTCCCATCCAGGCAGGCATCCCCACGAGACCAGATCTTGTCTTGTTGGATCGGAGAAAGCGGCAGCCCCAGCCAGTAGCGATCTTCAGCTTTTGTAAGGGTCCTGCGTCCTGTGATGTCGGGCCAGGACAACCACAGGAGGCTGGGTCTTGGAGCCAAAGCCCCTCCCATATGTTGCAATCATGTTATGTAGCTTCTCACCCTACTGCTCATGCATGCAGCCCGCTCAGGGGGTTGCATGTCCCCTGCCCAGCAATAGCCTTCCTCATCTTCATCTCCCTCAGGTCCATTAGCGGTCAAGCGAGAGCTTGAAGGTCTTTTGTAGTCAGGTCAGGATGTCAAGACATTCAATACATTCCCATCCCTGCTTGGTTTCATAAACAGAGGAGACCTACAAATACATGTTATCTGTTACTCTTGTCGTGCACCTGGGAGCTTCTGGTCAAACGCCAAGCGTTCCCAGACACCCCTGGGCAGCTGGGCACAAACACCAATTATTCCCAGGCAGGCCTCAGCAGCTGGGTACTTGTAATCAAACTCCAATGAATTCTTCCCTGCTACAGCAGGGGGACATTGGAAACAGAGAGCTGAGGTGTAAGGCGCCGGGAGGACAACTGGCTGTCACATCATGTTTCAAGATGTTTGACCATCAGAGGCAGAGTGAAGGCATCTCATTTCTGAGTGTTTCAGCAAAGAGAGGGAAGGAGTGTTTCCCCTTTAAATCACTTGTTGTGGAATCCTGGATTAGAATTCCACTTGCTGTGGAATGAGTGGAATGCCCCTCACCCAGTATAGGAAGGCAGTATTGTATTTGTTGAGGTAGGTAATTTGACAAAGCTTAAATGAATTTGAGAGGCTTTAGCAAAGGTTAATCAAAGTTGAGTTTGATATCAAGGTTAACTACCTTACTTACTACAAAGACAAATTGATTTAAGTTGGATTAATAAGATTGTGCAAGAAGTATACAGGTGGAAATTGGCTTAGAGTTAGGCTAGGATGACCTTCACAGAAATTGGGAATAAACAGAATAAAGATGGCCTTCCTGTTGACTCGTTAGGTTTTCAGAATGGACTCCCTTGCTCTCTGAACTCCTCGGAGAGGAGCCTAGGTGTGGCTGCAGCCAATCTTAGACCTGGTCAGCAGTTCTTGACTAAGATCATAAATGAGGCCCTTCCATTGTGTAACAAGGTTCAGAATGGACTCCCTTGCTCTCCAGATGCCTTCAGAGAGTATGATTATATCCACCCATAATCCCAGACTTGGTCAACAATTTATAACTAAGGTGATTTGAGTGTAGGGACTTCAGTGTAGTGCTTTAAGATAAGTTTGTGCATCCTATGTAATTTTGAGATAGCAGCAATTTAAAGTGCATTAACACTATTGCTGTAAGCCATAAGATAGCAGTGTTTAACCAGTCAGCCATCTACAATCAACTGTAATCAATGCAGCGATTTAGACAAATTTTAACAAAGCTCACTGAGCAAAAAGTAAATCATGCAAACACACAGACAGAGCTATGCACAGGTAGAGAGGTTAACCTGTGATTAAGGTGTTTCCTTTCCTGCAGATTATAGTAAATTTGGGCATGCAGGGGTCTTTGGGATTTCATAAAATCCTAGAGATAGCAAATACTTACAGCTCTTTACTGTCAGATTACTACAAGCAGATGGTCTTCCCTGTTGTCAGTCTTTACAGACAGATGGTGGTGGATGATCAGAGTTGGATCTGAGAGGCACCCCAGCTCAACAAGATACCCAGTCACAGCCACTGTCGTCCCAGATTGCTCCAATAAGCCTCACTTGGGATCAGTATTTATAGGGTCGAATCATGATTGACTTTGCTTGGTGCTTTGGACAGTACTGTTTCCACTGTGGCCATTAATCTTGTCAGGCAAACTTGGCACTTTTTGAAGGGGCCTATGGTCTTAATTGTCAGCACCTTTCCAAGGCATTCAGGAGTTGCAGGTGTGGTTAGCGGTGCCTAATAATTCCAATTTATGGTACTTGTACCAGGGACACGCAGATACTGAATCATTTTGACTTGCTTTCCCATAAGTCAAGATCAGAAGGTACCAAATTGTCCCAGCCAATCTACATTTTGTAATTAAACAAGAACAAAACAGCTGGTGCTGACTTCATAAAGTGGCACAGGTGGAAACATAGCAAAGTGGCTCAGGGAAGGGGCGATCTGCACTACTGTGCTCTGGAAAGTGGGAGAGAAGGCTGCAACATTTCTCTTTACCAGCCATAGACCATTGCTTGTCCCTGCAGAGCTCTGCCTTTGGTGTCCATTTAGAAGAAGCCGCTCCCTCCTCTGTCCAAAGTTCCTCTGACACTGAAACTATGTTTATAGCTTTGCCTAGCAGAAAGGCTTGAATAGGTGCCCCTGTGCCACTCTCTTCCATCACAGCTCCTTTTCTCTCATTCCTTGCCTTTTGCTAGCTCTCTGCCATTCTTTTACCTTTATTAGTAATAAAATCAGGTTATCCTTATGTCATGGATTGAGTTGAACCTGCTGCTGTTATTCATACCATGCTGCAGTCATGCCAGCTTCAAAAAATGAAAGTGCTACCTGGAGCTTGAAGTTCAGATTGCAGCATGGGAGGCTTCCTGTTCTGGTTGCTGCTTCTGGGTTCCAGGTTCTTGGGTGTTGACTGTTTCTGCAGGTATGGCATCAGAGTGAGTGGGAGTCAGCTAGCTGCTGGCTTTGGTTTTCTGGTTTATGCTGGTTTGGTTGTGGTTTGTTTGGTTGGGTTTTTTTTTGTCTCTGTGTATTCCACTGTGCTGCTTCTGCAAATAGGCTAAGCTAAGGTAATCATGCATTATATTATTAATTAGATTATTAGCTAAGGTAACTATTTGAACCCTGAGTTTTGTGTGTTACTCTTCTCCTCACTTTTGTGTTGGAGGAGCAGGGAGTTTAGCCCTTGCACTAAACCTCTACACCTTTCAGTGTCTCCCTGATAGCCATCAGGTCATTATGTGTGTTTGGTGGAAGCTGAAGACAGGATTGGAGGAAGGGAAGTATAAGCTTAAGGGCATGTTAGTAGGCAAGTGTCCCATTATGCACCTGGCTCAAGGGTGATGCCCTTTCTGTGGTCTCATCTATTTGGGAATAAAGCTGATAGTATTTGTGATGCCAAGTGTCTTTCATAGTCTGGCCTTTTCATAGTAGTGTGCAGTTCTGCCTTTCTATTGCAGATGTCCCTTCAGGTACTGCTGCCGCCATGGAGATTCAGTGTGCAGCCTTCTCATGGACACCAGTTGAGGAGGAAAGCACCAGGCAGCCCTTTTCCACAGGCACAGTGCAACTGCACATTGAGAACCTGTCAGTGGAAAAGGTGAGCAAGGACACAGGAGGTAGTAAAGAAGAATGAGTCCAGAGAAGCCAAATAGTGGAGCAAGGGTGGCATGCTTTCATGTTTTCCTGGCCTTACAAGCCATGCATGAAAATCTTTCTTAGTCAAGCAGCACAGGACACATATCACATCTCTGAGAGCTGAATGATGCTGGAGCGGATCCAGCCATGGCTTACACACAAAAGATGAACCAGCTCTGCTTTCTACTGCTCCAGCAGGAGAAGGCTGAGCAGGGAACACACTTGGACTCCAGAATTAACATTCCTTGCAGACTTGTGCCCTTCCATATCAGGAGTTTGGTATACCCAACAACTGTACCTGGCTCCACTGCTGAACCTGTGAGATAGGTCTAATTTAAGACAGTAGTCAGCTTTCTTAAAGGCTGTGTGGCTCAGTTAAATCCAGACAAGCCACCCTGTATTAGCACGTGAGGTTGCTCCTTTTCATTTCCCTTTTCAGGGGATGCTCCTGGGAGTTGTTGGGAAAATCGGCTCTGGCAAAAGCTCTCTGCTTGCAGCCATCACTGGAGAGCTCATTAAGTAAGTAGCCTAAAGGCTTCTCCCTGACTCATCCCTCTATGCCATGGCAGGCAGAGACCATCCACTGCTATCTCTATTTGTAGACCATTTTGGTTTATCAACAGTTCTCCTTTGTTGCCCTTTCCACTCACTTCTGGTGTGCCTGCAGGCAAGGTGGACGAGTGTATATTTGTGACCTGGAGCAGGGATTTGGTCTGGCCACACAGGAGCCTTGGATACAGTCTACTACTGTCCGTGAGAACATCCTTTTTGGGCGGGAGTATGATGCCAGGCTCTACAAGGAGGTGGTGGAGGCCTGCGCCCTCTCTGATGACCTAAACGTGAGTGCCTAACCTGTAAACATGCCTGGGCTGCCTTGGCCAGCTTTTGCATCCAGCCTGAGCCTCCCTGGGAGCAGTTCTCATTCTTCCAGGCTGTAGACTGCTTTTCCAATGTGCCAGTCACACAACATTACTCTGATTGCCAATCCCAGACCATACACTCTGGTAGCACTTTGGATAGGTTCTTCTGCTGCTAAGCCAAAACCCCTTGATCCTGGGGAAAGGATATGTTCATGCAGAGCTGGTGGCTGCCAGCTTTTTCAGGCAAAACCTATCAATAGCTCATACATTTTTTTGGATCAGAAGGAGCTTCCCTGGGCTCTGGAAGGGCTGAGTCTGTGGTCCTTCTGTCAGTAATACACATATTCTGTGTCAGAGGCTTATGGCTGTATTAGCCAGTAAACATGGCTTGCCTTCTATTGTTCTGTAAGCTGATGCTTGATTTTCTCTGAAGTGTCAAGCACTAGGAGCTCCTGTTTGCTTTGACAAAGAAATACTCTATAAAGGCAAGATTTGGCAAATAGTAGACTATGCCTGTGCCACCAAATCAAGAATAAACTGTAGCTTTTACCACTAAACTTTTTGGGTGGGCCTTAGCATGGTTTTGGTGCAGACACAGCACTTGCTTTCCCAGAAAATGCCCAGGTGCAATTTGAGACCAGAAATTGCTCTCAAGGGTAGTTCAAATATGTTCACCTTATTCTGGGTTGTAAGAGAGTTCAGTTGCAATAATACCAAGCTTGCCATTTGTCTGCAGAATCAGTGTGTAGACTGTTGCATTGTTTAATATTCAATATGATAATTTCCCTAAAGAATTTTTGCCAGAGGTAGGAGAGGGACCCCAGGGTTCTGGTTTTGGGTCCTCTGTAGTTTCCTGTCCCTTCTAAGTGGATTTTCTGAAATGTTTCAGATTTTACCAGCAGGTGACCAGACAGAGGTGGGTGAAAATGGTGTGACACTCAGTGGGGGACAGAAGGCTCGAATAGCCCTTGCCAGGGCTGTTTACCAGGTAAGTAGCAAAGGAGTTGTGCTGTGGTAGATTGTGCCCAGTGCCAAGTCAGATGTAAAGAAGCTGGAATCACTCAGCTGTACAATGTGCTCTGGCCTAAAGATGCTGGCAGTGTGCCACACAGAGTCACTTGCACTTTTCAGTACAGCACTGCCTGTTGCTGCTTGTATTTTGTCTCCCTCCCAGGAGAAAGAGCTTTACCTCCTTGATGACCCCCTGGCTGCTGTTGATGCAGAAGTAGCCAACCATCTTATGCAGAAATGCATTCTTGGAGTTCTCAAACACAAAACCAGGATCCTTTGTACCCACAGGACAGAGTTTCTGAAGAAAGCTGATGTCTTGCTGTTAATAGACAATGGCAGGATAGTTAAGACAGGTACATTCACTGTCTCAGGCATTCATTTGTGCCTGTGTTCCAGTCTTGGAATGGATGGACAGAAGGGAGTAGGATTAACTAGTGAGAAACCCATTGATGAAGTGCTTGAGGACACTGCATGTGTGCAAAGATGGGACAGAAAGGAATGTGCAGATGTACAGATAAAACAGGACAGCCCTAGAGATGGGGAGCTGATAAGGCAGAAAGCTATGGCAGATTGTATGAAGTAGGACCTTCAAGGGTGCAGGTGCTGTGAGAGAAAATAGGGAATGTTAGAACAAAACTGGGTCTTGTCATCACAAGACACAGGAAGTAGCTGGCATCTGTTCCTCATGGACTGAAGCATTTACATGTCTCTCTTCACAGGCACTCCAGCTGACATCCTGCCACTTGTGGAAGCCTTCCCCAAGTCCAAGGATATGGACAAGAGAGAGGAGGAGAAAGGTCCATACCTGGCAAGCTTGAGGGTGGCTGGGGCACCACAGCTCAGATCACCACCCAGAACCTTTACCTGATGGCTGTTGGCCTTAGAGCAGAGCTTCCACCACTTTACTCTGCTGTGGCAGTACTGACCTGTGGGTAGTATGTGCCTAGAGGGAGAGGAGACCCATGTATTGTTGTCTATTGGTTTGGAATAATATTTGAATCTATTGTTCCACTTGTGGTCCAACTTTGGATGCAGGTCTGAGAGGATTGGTGCACATATCTTGAAAGAGGAGAGAAGTCTCCCTCATAGCCTAGGCCTGGTCCATTCACAGCAAGGAACAGTTACAGGAGGAACTTGCGTCACACTGACATTTGCTTTTGCCTCCATTCCCACAGCCCATGATGAACAGGGCCAAGAAGTGGCTGTAGAGACAGAGGCAAAAGAGTCAACACAAAACAATCATCTCATCCACAAGGAGGAAGAGAAGAAGGAAGGGGCAGTGGCTTTTGAGGTGTACAAAGCATATTGGCTAGCAGTGGGCAGCTGCTTGGCATTATCCATCCTTTTGTCGCTCTTCCTGATGCAAGGTGAGGCAGTGGCCCAGCAGCACATCTCCCTTCAGACATCACTCTCCTGTCATTCCCTGGTCGTGCAGCATCTAGGGAAGAAAAGAGGCCAGGGAGCTAACAGTTCTCTCTGCAGCAGGAAGACCTCTTTTCTTTGCCCCAAACTAAAGTAGCACAGTTGAGAAGGGGGCACATGTGGGAACAGGATCTGGCATCTCAATGCTGTATCAGCAGTTCCGTGTTGCCGCTGCAGCTCAGGACTGTTCCCTTGTTCCTGCTCTACTGCTAACAGTGGAGAATGAAGGCAGAGGAAGAGTAAACTGGACAGTGAAACAATAACAAAAGCTATCCAGCAGCCTTTCCTCCAGATTTTCTGCTTCATATCTGCTGATTTTAAGGTTGAATCCCACTTTATGCAATAATCTGTCTTCTTCTGTAGCATCCAGAAATATTTCAGACTGGTGGCTGTCACACTGGATCTCCAGCATATCCCAGACAGCAAATACCTCTGCGATGGCCTGCTCAGCTTCTCTTCCTTCCCCACACCTGCTTCTCTTCTCTGTTGCTGGGCTTGTGTAAGTGAATCTGATCAGGAGATGCCACTCTCCCATTTTGCCCTTAAGTGCATTTTCTGTGAAGATCCTTGTTGAGAGCAGGGATAAACTGACCAGCCTGCTCTGGGAAATCTGTTTGACCTGGTGAGATGCTCAAAGGGCTTCTATTTGGGACTGATAGAAGATCCCTAGCTACAGAGTAGTCAGTTTGTCCCAGCATGCTAGAGGGATGGACTCTCACAGGAGTATCATGTTGAGATATCCTGGTTTCCCATTGAGATTTCTTCTGGGTTCTCATGCCCTGGCTGTGAGTTTACTGTCATGGGGACCTTGGCAGATTGATAATCTTCCTTCTTCTGTGTTCCAGCTCTCCCATTCAAGCTCTGGACACCACTCCAGCCCCTTCCAATGGCTCACTGGATGTGAATTTCTATCTGATAGTTTATGGGAGCATTGCAGGAGCCAACTCCTTCTTCACCATTCTTCGAGCCTTCCTCTTTGCTTATGGCACTCTCCGTGCTGCCGCTGTTATTCACAACCGACTGCTCCAGAGGGTTATAAAGGTAATGGCCAGAAAGTCCAGGGCAGGCTGGGCCTTTTGCAAGTTGCTTTGCTTTGACATTTTGCTCCTAGTTGGGTGTAGGGATCTGGGAGGAGGATTAGGGCTTCTGCTGATAGTAGCTGATGAGCTCCCCATAGGACTATATCCAAAAAGGGCTGCACCACAGCCAGGACAAGGGACCAGTGACTTGGGGTTCAAAATGTGTCCTGTAACACTTGTTCTATTTCATGGAGGAGTGTTTTATGGCTGCCACCTGTATCTATTCACCAGCTAGGCTTCAGTGTACAGCTGTGATGAGGAGAAATTAAGTAGCTTTTGCAGGATCGTGAACTCAGATTGAGATAAGATTGGAAGGAGTCATAAAGCAAGATTTATGGCTGATGCTATCATGTGCCAGTTAACTTTTGTTAGGATTTGGGCTTCCTTGAGTCCGCAGACTAGAATTAGGGTTAGAGGACTGGAGGACAGGATTAGAGGCTAGTGGATTGGCTACTGGTAGGCCATTATGGGATCTGAGTGACTGCTATCCTGGTACTGTCTGCCATTCACCTCAGAAGGACTGCTGACTTTTACTATGTGAACAGCCTGAGCGGATGCTGGCTTTGGAGTCTGAGACTTCGTCTCCACCTCAGGAAATGATGGGCCTGTGGTGGCCATCCTGTTGTAGCCTTATCTGCTCCCCATAGTGCTGCTCTCCTGGACACTCTTCTGTGGCTGGATCTTACTGCAGCTGACTGGCTCTTACTTTCTGGTTTCCTCGTTGCTAGGCCACAGTCACATTCTTTGACACCACACCAACAGGACGGATCCTGAACCGCTTCTCCTCAGACCTGTACTGCGTGGATGAAAACCTGCCATTTATGCTCAACATCTTGCTGGCCAACATGTACGGGCTCTTGGGCATGCTGGTGATAGTCACCTATGGCCTCCCATGGATTGGTCTGGTCTTACTCCCTCTGGCTGCCCTCTACTACTCCATCCAGCGCTATTACCGGTGTACATCCCGGGAGCTCAAGCGCCTTTACAGTGTCACCCTGTCTCCTATTTACACTCACTTCTCAGAGACCCTCTCAGGACTGTGCAGCATCAGAGCCATGCGGGCAACAGAGAGGTGAGTAGAAAGAAAATGCACCAAAAGAGCCAGAGCTTTGGCTTAACAGACCAGTGCCTTATTGGATATGGGGCTGGTTATGGTGTAGTAGGAATGCTCGTGTCCTGTGGTAGAAGGAATGAAGGTTGAGTGGTGCAGACCTCTGTTGTGTGCCAGCCAGGTTTGAGTTGGAGAATCACCTGCGCCTGGAGCAGAACCAGCGCTGCCTCTTTGTCAGCAACACAGCAGTGCAGTGGCTGGACATCCGCTTACAGATGATTGGGGTCGCTGTGATTACTGCTATTGCAGGAATTGCCATTATCCAGCACCAGAAGCAACTGGGAAATCCAGGTAGGCTGCCAGGAATTATTCTCTGTCCACCCCTATGCTGTGGCCCAGGTGTTCCTCCTCTTCTAGCTCAGAAGCTACACATCTTCCTACACTGGAGTAAGATCCAGAGCTCCTGCTCCGTCCCTTTACAAGTCACCCACAGTATAGTTGAATCAGCTCCTGTCCCTCCTCTTGCGTATCCCCATACTCAAGTGTGATTCCAGACTCTAGATTTCTCTCTTGTTTCTTTGTTCTGCCACCAAGATCTCAGCTTCTTCCCAGCCAATAACATTCTTGCTTATGCTTTTGTCATCACAGGACTTGTGGGCCTTTCACTCTCATACGCCCTATCTGTCACAAACCTGCTCTCAGATCTTATTTCGAGCTTCACTCTGACAGAGACCATGATGGTGAGTGTGGAGCGAACAGAGGAATACACCACAGACATTCCCACAGAGCCCCAGGATAAACTGATCCAGGTAAAAATTCAAACATGTTCTCAGGGCCTGGCCCATCCTTTGGCTCTGAGCCCTGCTCTTGCCTCCTGGGGAGATCACAGGGTTCCAGTGAATGGGTGGAGGGCCCTCACCCAGTCAGCTTATTTCACAGAATCAATAAGGTTGAAAAAGACCTCAGAGATCATCAAGTCCAACCTGTCACCCAACACCTCATGACTACCTAAACCATGGCTTCAAGTGCCATGTCCAATCCCCTCTTGAACACCTCCAGGGACGGTGACTCCACCACCTCCCTGGGCAGCACATTCCAATGGCCAATTACTCTGTCTGGAAAGAACTTTCTCCTCACCTCCACCCGCACAAACTACATTGATCACTCATTCTTTACCAGTATGTCCCTATAGGAAGATGAATCTCTACCAGGAGTTAATGAAGGATGGAATGATGGGAAAGGGTAGGAGAGAAGAACAGGTGATAGCTCCAAACTTTGAGGGAAAAAAAAATAAGCCTAGGAGGTGGCTGGAGTTGGAGCTGGGCCGGGTGTTTGGTCTGCTCAGGAGCCAAGCAACCATCTAAAGGGAGGGATGGGACTTGACCTTTGGGAAGGTGAGGCTGAAGACAACAGGGGGCCACGGTCATATCCTGTCTCACCTGGGTATCCCTCTTAGGTTGCTGCTGACTGGCCAAGCCAGGGGCTTGTGGAATTCCAGCAAGCAGAGCTGGCATACCGAGAGGGCTTGCCTAATGCGCTTGATGGCGTGAGCTTCACCATTTACCCTGGAGAGAAGGTGGGGATCGTAGGTCGCACAGGATCTGGAAAATCCACCCTTTTCTTGGCTCTTTTCCGCATGCTGGAGCTGAAGTCGGGCCGGATTCTCCTGGATGGTGTTGACAGCCACCTTGTGGGCTTGGAGGAACTGAGGTACGGAGGGGAGGGCAGAGCAGAATGGAGGGTAGCTGGCAGAGTCTGGAGGCTGAGAGCTGTGAAGTGGTTGGATGCCAAAGGGAAGAGTGAGGAACAAAGGATTTACTGTCGTGGCACCCTCTTGTCTGATTGTAGCACATTCTTAGGAGTTGCACTGTTGTTTCTGAACAGTTGTGCCGAGGCAATGAGGCTGAATGTGACCCATGTGCCTCTAAGGTGTACAACAAGCCAAGATACCTTACCTCAGGAAAGAAAAATAGCAGGCCTTTGCCCCTTGGGCTCTCAGCTCTCATTTGCTTGCAGATCTAGGCTGGCAATCATCCCCCAGGATCCATTTTTGTTCAGTGGCTCAATCCAAGAGAACCTGGACCCCCAAGGGAAAAGGACAGACGCTGAGCTCCGTGAGATGCTAGAGCAATGCCACCTGTGGGATGCTGTTACTCAAATGGGTGAGTCTGAACCCAGTGAGAAGCAACTAGTGAAGTGAGCCCTCTTACTGGGAGACTGGAGGAGGACTTAACTCATTCAGGCAGCTGAGGGAAAAAGGCCATATGGGTACAGTAGGGAATTGGTTAGGTGAGGCTATGCTAGGACCAGCATGGGACCCTGGGGCATTCCATGAGATTTAGTGGCAAGGGACTGGCAGGTGATGGATTGGGTGGGAGAATCTTGCTGAGGATAATAGGCCCCAGTGGACATCTAAGCAGAACCTGAGAGATAACCCAGGTCCTACTTCTGGGAAACGTGGCATCTCTGCCAGATGTTGTTTGTGTTCAAGTGTAAAGGCTTCAGTTCCTAAGGCATGGGCTTGAGCAGGACTGGCATGTTGAGTGCTACTGGGAAAACCCCAAACCGGGGGAGCCATTTGGGGCCCTGTGCTGAACCTACTAGGGTGACTGCTGAATTTGTCCTCTGCAGGTGGATTGGACAGTGAGGTGGGAGAGAGGGGAAGGAGTCTGTCTGTGGGACAGAGACAGCTGTTGTGTCTGGCAAGAGCCCTCCTGACACAGGCCAAAGTGAGTACCCTGCCTCTGTTAGAGCAAGGTTGGGAGGGGAGCTGCTGTGGGGAGCAGCGCACTCCAGAGCTGGGGATGTGATTGGAACAGACATCTTGTGCTACCTGTTCAGGTTGTCTGTAGACAGGAATTGGGTGGGATCCTCTGTGGTGCTTGGGATTTCCCTTTACTCTCTGTCCCTGGCAGGTGCTGTGTATTGATGAGGCCACAGCCAATGTGGATCAGAAGACAGACCAGCTGCTGCAGAAGACCATCCGCCAGTGTTTTGCTGACAAAACTGTTTTGACCATTGCTCACAGGTATGAAGGAAGCAGCAACTCCACACCTAAATCCATCCTACCACTCAGGGAGTGGTGGCAGCACCTGCCATGACTGTACCTTGAGCTGAGCCGGGGGGTCTCCATGATGAGGCTTCTCAAGTGTAAAAGGCTGGACCTTGCCTATTTTGTTGCCTCTGCTCTATTAGCCCCTGGGTGCTGGGAACAACTGGATGTGAAAACCTTGCACCCAGAAACTGGGGGACAGCAAAGGGCAAAACGCCACATTGTATGGCAGATGGCTCTTCCCGGGTGCTGCCTGCTGGGACAGGAGTAGTAACTGGAACGTTGTGGTTTTGCCAAATTAGGGCAAGGAGCCGTGGAGAACTATACTACAGAAGGAGCATTGTGAATACCGGGGAGGAGCAGGTGTCTGGCTCAGTAGAGGGCACTGCAGGATAGCCAAAGCAAAGGGTCACAGCAAGCTGCCAGCCAAGGGAGGCGGGACGCTGGGTAGTTCTGTTTTCCAGAACTCTGTGCCAGCAAGCTAGACACTGCCCAGGAAGGACAGGGCAACAGTGCTTGCCCCACAGCTGAGAGATTTAGTGTAAGAGCAGGGGCAGCAGATGCTTGCAGGTGGAGGGAGGACAAAACTTAAATACCATGGATACTGAGAAAAGATGGGTTAGCATTAGACAGTGTTCTCACTCTTGCCAAGGGGAGAATTTGGAGGAGGGTAACACAGTTGTATGGGGAATATTTTGAAAACACAAAGGGTACCACAAAAATAATCAATTGAGCAGGTGGCAGAGGCTTGTATCCTGTTGTACAGAAGTGGGAGTAATAGATGACAGGCAGGGTGGTCTGGGCCTGGCAAGCAGATTGAGTGGGTCTTGTTAAATACATCAGATAGGAAGGAGGTAGGAGGGAATTTGGGGTATTGTGTAAATAAAGTTGAAAGGTAAGGGCACTGTGGGCTGAGGTGTGTGTTTGGGTTGGGTGGGAGGAGGCTACCTCGGATGAAGGAGTAATTAGAGGAGAGGGAACCAGTGGTGGAAGGAGTGATTGATGGCAAGGCAGCAAGACTGGGTCGAAGATGGCTCCAACCCCTCTTCCACTGGGATGAAGGGGGATTGAGGGGGGCAGTAAGGAGGGAGAGCTGGTGATGGAGTTGCTTTGTACCCATGGTTCTTCATGCTATTCAACTCTGGGTGAAATGTTAGTTGCACGGGTGAAATCTAGGGAGTGAAGTGACTTGACATTTGTCCCTTGCCACTGAAGGTCACTTTCAGTGCAGCAGGTTGGCCCTCTTTTGGGTGTGAATATGTAACCAGAATCCTGAACTCCATACAGCTTTTTAGCTGCTGAAATCCTGTGCAGTCTCTTCCCTGTGACTTGTAGTTTTGCAGGACTGTAGTTTCACACTGAACAGTGAATAACCATGCAAAGGAATTCCTGCTGCCCAAGGTTGCTGCCCTGCTAGCAGTCTGGGCAAAACTGGGTGCATATGTGTGCTGTGGTTGGCAGTCTGGCAACTATCTGCTAGTGACAGCAGCATAAGCAAATAGGGAAGGGACTGACTGCTGGGGAAGGGCAGCTGATACACAAGTCCATTTCTGCTACCCTCAGGAGGTGACAGGCAAGGAAAAGTAGGGGCAAACAGAAGCAACTCCTCTGTGGGAACAGAGACATCTTGTTCAACCACAGAACTAGGTGTGCCCTGAGCTCTTCCTCCATAGAGCTTCCCTCTTGGCTTCTGGTGCACTGCCATGCCCAGCAGCTGCAAGGCATCACTGTGCTCTCCTAAGACGTGATATGTTTCAGCAGTGTGCAGAGGCTCTCTGGGGACCTGCACTGCAGTGTGCCCCTGAGCACACAGGAAGATGTGGGTCTGTATCCTGATGCTGAGCATGTCTTGGGCTATCCCTGGACACCGGGGGAAGCAGTATCCAGGATTATTCCTCAGATCCACTGACATCTGTCCTGCTGTTTGCTATTCACAGGCTGAACACCATCTTGGACTCAGACCGTGTGCTAGTGATGCAAGCTGGGAAAGTGGCAGAGCTGGATTCACCCACCCACCTAAGCCAGAAAGATGGCTCCTTGTTCCAGCGCCTCCTGCACAGTGGGCAGCAATGACCTCCACCTTGGGCTGGGCCCGGCCAGCCCTCTTGGCTCTGTGCCTGACTCTCCTCTTGTTTCATCCACCAGCCCTGTCCTTGCAGGACCAGGAGCTGCTGAGGTGGGGGGTTATTCTTTCCTGCAGACAGCAATTGTGTGTCCTCAGGGATGGCAGCATGTCACTGTGGCTTTTCCTTTCGTATGGAAGATGGCACATGGTGTTTAGGGCTGTGCAAGCCTAGCTGGATGGGATACTACTTCCCTCCAAGTCTCCCATTTGAGACTAGAGGGATTTTCTGCTCACTGAAGGAGAGTCTTCTGGTCTGAGGCTTAGCCTTTTATGTGCAGTTTAAAGTGGAAATAAAATTCAACAATTCTATGATCCTTGTGAAGCTGCATTATTCAGGTCCCTCTTCCCTTTTCCTACTAGGCATAGACTTTGTGGTGTCCTCTCTGCACAAAAATAATCCTATCTTCTCCCCACTACTTTCAGAGGACAATAACCTGTTGTAGCCCAGAAGGTTGCACATGGAGGCCTTGCTGCTTTTCCTCCAGTTTACAGTAGAGAAGGCCTTTCCCTGAAGGGATAGAATGTGATTAAAGGCCTGTAAGGCTCATGTATTTCAAGACTATTTTCCAAGGGAAACTGCCTATTCTTCCTGCCCTGCTTCCAGTTTTAAGGTCAGATTGTTGTTCTCATTGACACCCTTGGACTCAAATCTTGGGCTTTCCCCTTCTCCCAGACACTCTTAAGACCATGCCTTCCAGGTACACACTTTTGCTGCAGGAGTCATCTCCACCCCTGCAGCCAGAGCATGAGGCAACACAAATCAGTGCCACAATATGGGTTTGCCTTCTTGAGGGAAGTGATGGGAGATAATTATCCAGAACGAGTAGCTGACCAACCTGAGGAGGTTGGTGTCTAGAGATCCCTTGCAAATTATTGTATGATTCTCTGATACACTGTTTCTGGGCTTGTATTTGGTTTATTTCATAAAGGTAAATCATCCATCCATGTATAAAAAAATAGTCTTTCTGAGGAAGCCCCAGTCTCCTTTCCCAGGTCTTCCTGCTGGCTGAGTCCTTACTTCTGTGTCTGCTTGCTTCGTATGATCTTTAAACCAGCTCTGCAACCCTACAGGCCAGTACTAAGGTTTGGGTTGCCAGGTTTTTTACTGCACTGCTTAGCCCTCCATGCCCATGAGGAGGCACAGAAAACCCTGGCTTTGGCAGAGAGACACTGCTGCACACCAGCACAGACAGGAGCAGACCTAATACAAAGGCTAAGTGACCTGGCCATCTAAGTGACAGCCTTAGTTGTACTTTAGCAGTGGTGGAGAAGACAGTATTGAATCTGCTTCCTACACTCATCCCAGGCTTAGTAGCTTTTCTTACATCCACAAACACTACAATGATTGATTTGAGGTTAGTGCCAGCTGCCTGCCTCAGACTGACTGGGAGAGGAAAAAAGGATCTGGATATTATATTGTTTCAGCCTTGTCCATCTCGTTTTACCTGTGAGGGCAAATGATAAGGACCAGCTCAAGCCCAGAGGACCCCAGAGGGGAGCAGGTCATGCTCTTCCATGTCAGCAAATGGTGAGGGAGAAGTGCACACTGAAGACGGGAAGGAGCTGGGTTGTTTGTGACCAGGCCAGAAAGGATGGCTTGGTAAGAGGGAAAAGAAGACACCTGGATCATCAGGAGAAAAGTACAGAATGTGTTTGCAATCCCAGGTCCAACAGCAAGAGGAAGGAGCATTACCAAGGGCAGAAGAAGGGCATAAGGAGACGCCCACATTATCTCCAGAGTCTCTGAACTGGCTTACAGAACCACAAAACCAAAGAGCAAGGATGTTTCCCTAGGAACAGCATCTGAACCAAAAGCCTCCAGGAACAGCCAGGAGACACCCCATTCAGTGCTGGGGCAGGGAGCCCACGCAGCCCATCCCAAATGCCCCAGAAGAAACATTCCAACACCAGTGGAAATGAGGACAAAGCCATTTCCAGTAGTCACAAAGAGGGAGTTACAAAGGGCCTGGCAGAATTGGGCTTGCAAGAAGGCCATGCACTCCTCAGCACTACCTGTCCTGTTTCTGAGAGCTCAGGCTGGACAGTATCAGCACTGCATAGTGTGGGCTGCCATAAGCAGCATGTTACCACTTCCTGCAGAGCTGGCCCAACCCAGCCCTGCTTTCAGATACCCGTGGGTACTGGCTGCACTGGCCAGGCCGGAGACAGCTCAGAGCCAGGTGAAGCTGTCACACCAACACTCAACACCCAGGGGTTTTGTTGACATGTTCACTGCCCCGGGAGCTCTTCCCTGCTGTCTAGCTTGTGCCAGCTCAGCTCCCCAGGGTGCAGTTCAAGGGGTTTGCCAGCACAATGACCTGCCAGGGCCCAGCTCAGTCTTTGTAGCTCACAGCTCTGTTGTCTTCCTAGGCTCAATGAGCACAGTGTTGAGCATGCCCACCTGACACTCTTGGTCTTGGAGCTTCCTTGCAGCTTGAGAAGAGCTTTGGCACCAGTTCGATCTCTGACGGCCCCTCTGCCAGTTCCTCAGCATTAGCAGGACAGTGATGAGGACCAGTACTGCCGTCAGCACCCCAAACACTAGCACTGTCACCAGCTGGACTTCACTCAGACCTGAGTCCCTTTGGGTCACCACTTCCTTCACAGAGATTTTCAGCAACCCTCCCCCCGTCTCTTTCTCACTGTGGTTGGCCATGCGCTGCCCCGTGACTGCAGTCCTGACAGGCGCTGGCTGTGTCACCCCTGGCATCTCGCTAGTGGTGCTTTTCACACCCCTGCCATCCTCATGGTTCACAGGGTGGTAGGGGGAAGCCCAGGTGGGCTCAGGAACGTAGATTTCACAGGTTTTGCCAGTGAAACGATCAGGACACAAGCAGTCATAGTCATTGATGCGGTCATAGCACTTGGCCCCATTTTTGCAGGGCTGGCTGGCACAGTCGTTGATGTTGATGGTGCAGAAACGCCCTTCAAAGCCCACCTGGCACTGGCAGGAGAAGCGGTTGATCCCATCGTGACAGGTGGCACCGTTGGCACAGGGACGCATCAGGCAATCATCCACGTCGTTCTCACAGAGATCCCCCACGAAGCCGGCGAGGCAGCGGCAGGTGAAGTTGCTCGCAAAGCCGTTTTCATCTTGACATTGCCCCCCATTCTTGCACGGAGACCTGCGTGGAGAGAGCAAGGAAGAGTCATGGCCCTGGAGAGCAGGCAGCTTTCCCCAATTCAGGGAGCTAAACACACACAGCTGCTCATGTGGCACGCGAGTCCAGCAGCTGTGTCGAGGAGACTAGGGAGGAGTTTCAGCCTTCCTGCAGATTTAGGACTCCCTCAAGTTGTTGCTGTGCATGGACCCACTACTAGCCAGGGAGGGTCTTCAGCCAAATAATCTGAAGAGGAAACGTGCCCTCCTAATGCTCCCCAGAGGCCCATGGCTGTCAGTTCATCACACCTACAGCAGCAAGGGATGGGAATTGGTTCAGAAAGCAGCAAAGACCTTGCCCATGGGACTATATGGTGCACACAGGCAAAACAAAGGCAAAGATGGTTTTGGCTCAACTGCCTTAGTGCATGGAGATCCACAGATGATAAGCCAAGCTGGGCCACTGCTTGGCAGTGCATGACCCAAAGCCAATGCTGTCTGTAATCTCACTGCCTTTGCTACCGTGTCTCACCCTGCCTTCTCACATGGCCCCATCTTCATCTCACAGTCCTTCCCATGGAAGCCTTCTGGACACAGGCAGGAATATTCCCCATCTCTATCATAGATGCACTGAGCCCCGTTCTGGCATGGGGACTGATGTTCACAGATGTGTATGTCTGAGGGGAAAGAAAAAGGTGGGGATTAGTGAGAAAAAGGAGGCAACATGGCCCACTCAACTCAAACACAGTCTGTCAAACCCAGTGGGGATGGAGACACATCAGGAGATTCTGCTCCCTCTCCAACAGATGCCTGCAGCAATAGGAAGGCAGTGCCTACATGATGCCTCAGTTCACAGAACACACAGGCTTAAGGGTGCAGAGAAATCTGCATGACACAAAGATGCTGTGCATGCCATCTAGCTGGTCAGTGCAGTCCCTATGGCACAGAGGACCTTCTGAGGCTAGAGGAGGGCTGTCCACCAGCCACCTGCTGAAGGCAGGAAGCTTCCCAGGGGAAGGAGGAGGTGCTGCCTGGAGCCCAGCTGTGGCATGGGAAAGGCATTGAGTTCATCTGCTCTGTTTCCTGAGGCTGACTGGCATCATGGCAGCCCTTGCCATGCATCCAGAAAGCAGGTGGCAGCAGCCTGGCCCTATTTGTAGGAAGGGGACAGTCCCAGCTGTGGCATCCAGGCTATATGCTATCCCCTGTGCAGTCCAAACAGCATCAGCCAGTAGCTTTTGGCTATGCTGGCTCACCCATCCAGGCAGGGTGTGCTGGGCTCAGCTCTGCCCTCAACACTGGAGGCTGGGATATCTGGCTCATGACTTACCTTTGTCACAGAACTTGCCAGCCCAGCCGGTGTGACAGATGCACTGCCAAGGCTGGTGGCATGTCCCATGGAGACAGCCTGGCATAAGCACACAATCCTCACAGTACTCGCCCTCCCAGCCTGGATCACACCTGCAGGAAGACAGGGCATGGGAGTGGGTTAAAACCCAAGCAGGTGCTGCAGGAAAGTTGGCTGTTTGCCATGCAGGGTTCCCTTAGATATGGTGGCATTGGGAAATCCTCCCAATCACCCCCATGAACCTCCTGACTTCCTCCTCCAGAGGTCAGTACCGGCATCTCATCTTTCCATGAAAGCAAGCAGACAGAGCAGAAGCAGACTCAGCCTCTGCAGCCATGGAGGATGAGTGAGCAGAAATAGAGCTCAGCAGCATTGCTTTTAGTGCCCATGTCCCACTGCTGTCCTCCAGCCATCTGCTGTGTATACACCACCGCATTAGCTCAGCGATTCTCTCATGCAGCCTAAACCTGAACTCCCTGAGGGAAGGGGACAAGAATCCTGAGGTCTATGTTCTGTTGCACCTCTGTGCATCATTGTATAATTTTTCATTTGAAGTGCACCATAATCCAACTGTGAAACACTAGCATGTGGAATACATTCATCAGCCAGCTCACAGGACAGTATGATGGGAAAATGTGTGGCACACAACAAGCCTTCTGGCCCCAGAACAGCAGGGTGATGGTGATGGCTAGGTGAAGCCAAGCTGCTGCTCCAGTGGCTTCTCTCAGACCTGCCAGTGGGTAAAGAAGTAATAACATCCTGAGAGCTGAGTGGAGATGACACCAAGCCACAAAAAAAATATCTAAAACCAGCATGAAATTAAATCTAACAAACCCAACTCAGCCTCTTTTGTGGCTGGGGCCCATTTCAGAGTGATGTGTGGTGACAGCAGTTTTGCCAGGCTGGTTCAAGGCTGCCCTTTCACACCTGGGTGACTGTTGTCACTGAAGGTTTTTCCAAAGAGATGAGGAAAATGGGTTTAAAAAAAGAAATAGTTAAGGAGAGGGGTGTTGATGAGAATAGAGGTGATACCACGTGCCTGATGAGGTCTGGGGAAATGCATTTATACCTGGACAGCCATGAGCTTACACAGGGTTGTGGGCCTTGTACACCCTAGTTCTCCCAGGGAAGCAGGTGCCATCAACTTTCCTTTTCTCTAAAAGGAAGCTGGCCAACCTAAAAATCACCAGGGAGGGGCCCAGGTAAGTGGCCAGGTCTCCCTGAGTTTGAGGTGATTTCAATGGGGTACTGCCAAGCTGCTGCAGGATTCAAACTGCTGCTCCGGGAAGCCTGAAATCTGGGTCAACAACTCACACATGCTTCCACCAGCAAACCCTACTCACCACAGCAAGAAGTGCAGCATCTCTCTCTGAGGCTTTGCAACATGAGCCCCCAAGCAGCCACTGTCACCAAAAGGGCTCAGGAGGAGCAAGCTCTTTGCAGCTGCAACCGGAGGCCCAGCAAAACCAGAGCTGGATCCTCCCTGATGCAATGGTCAGTGTGGTTATAGTCACTGCCAGGCCACATCTGCTCCATTAGGTGAGAAAAAGTGGCCCAGGCATGGTGTGATACTGGGGGCTAAGCTATAAAATGGGGCTGAGCATGCCCCAGCAAGAATGAGGTCTCAGTGGGCACTCTGCCCCCTTGCAGCACAGGTGTCTGAGCCAGCCCAGAGAAGCCTGTTCCTCCTGGGGCTGCCCTGCAGGATGGGGACTTTGAATGGCCCTGCAGTGGGACAAGAGATAGTGTTCAGGGCCATGGAAGCCCAGGGCAACCACGTGGTTTCTTCTCTCCCATAGAATCTGGATACCAGCTGGATTTGGGATGCCACTTCTGCTGCAGTAGCCCCCAGCTTGCCTGAGAGCCCTTTAGGAAAACATTCAGAGATCCCCACCATAGTCCAGGCTTCCAAGAGGGGACATCTGATGGCTTCAGATATTTATGTTCACAATGGCAGCTCTTCTCTTCCATGCCTCCAGGGAGAGAATTCCTATCTCAGCCAGTGAGGAGGCCAAGCAAACTGGCTAACCCCCAAGCCTGCCCTGATGACTTTCACCATCGTATCTGAGCCTGAAGGCTGCCTCACATCACTCAGCCATGGCCAGACTCCCATCTAGACAAAAAGTGCTCAGCAGAACAACATTGATCAGTGTTAGTGGTGGAAACACTGGAGCAAAGGCTGTGGGATCAAAATTTCCCACTCCAGAGGGTGTCAGGTAAAAAGAGAGCAGACGTGTTGATTTCAGGTATGGGTGAGCAGAGGAGCAAGCACTTTAACTTGGGGAAGTGGTGTAGGCACCAGGGAAAAAGCACTGAGAGAGAAAGCAATTATGGTCAGGGGCTGTAGGAGCAGAGAGCCAAGGAGAAGCCATACCTGCACTTCCCATCCTGGTCACAGCAGCCATGGGCAAGATTACAGCGCTCGCTGCAGTCATCACCTACAAAGCAAAAGACCAGTGGAGCTGGCATAAGCAGAGATCACAGGTGACTCAGGATCCGCCTGTGGCCCTGCTGGCTCACAGCATTCTTTTCCTTCCTCAATACTTACCCTGCCCTTCTCCTTAGCCTGCCCTTCCCCAGAACTGTAAGATGGGGACTTTCCTTTAGGTGGATGGATGCCACACAAGAGATGAGGACTTTGCAGTTAAGTTGTGATAACACTTTCTTTACTGATAAATTAGACCCTGCTTCAAAGCGACCCAGTCTCTGATCATCTTCCCTACCCTCTCTCTGCTGTTTCCCTTAGACCTGGGGGCCTTCTGGGCAAGAGCTGGGGTTGTCTGTGCACTAAGGCAACCTGTGTAGTAGGGCCTGACCCATCTAGGATCCTGGTCCCATGGTCATGCAGCAATCATGATGGGAAAGCTCAGGGACAGGTACCACAACATGCATAAAGGGACCAAGGATGGAAATGCAAGTAATGGCTCTTCTTTATGTCCCAGAATGTCCCCATCCCTGGGGACAGCTATTGGCATGAAGTAGTCTGGTTGCGGCCTCTGCCCTCCTCCAGGACCCAGCTGCCAACACTCCCCTTCTGGCACTGGGCAGCACATGGTGCCAGGTATCCAGTTCTGTTTATTTATTTAAAGGCCACAGAAGCTGTAACTGAGCCATGGTCTCACTGTGCCACTTTCCATCCTCCACGTGGCACTGGCCGGCTTTCTGCAGCCAGGTGTCCCTTTTCCTCTCCACCTTCCCTTCTCTCTCATCACTTGCTTTTACCTCAGCCCCACAGGAAGCATAATCCCAGGCCAGGCCTGGGAGTTGAATACCTTTGCTTGACTAAGCCACTCCATCCCAAACTGGAGCAGGTTAAAGCCCCCATGCTCAGATGTTCCCAAGCCGTGTGATGTGCTGCCTAATAAGTGAGCACAGGAAGAAATCCCCCATGCTGTGAAGCAGCAGGTACCACAGCTCAGGATAAGAGCCTCCCTAAACAATCCACAATGGAGATGGAGCAGCATCCTGGGACTGTGCAGCCCAAGTGTGGGAATCATCAGCTTTCCTATTTGTAACCATTACTCTTGGCAGATAGCTTTGGGAATTCGTTGCTTATCCAGGGCAGGGGGAAATGAAACTAATCTTTGGGAAGAGATTTTTGTCCCTCAATATTCAGGTTTAGCTGTTCAGTATTGAGATCTTCTTTCCCCTTTGTGCTGCCTCTTGGAACAAGCTTATCAGTTCAGGGACTCATTTACCCTAACTCAGGGGAGACAGAACAGTGGGACCTCTCACTATTTGTCTGCTCTGACACTGCCACTCCCATGGGCACCAGAGAGGGGGTCTCTACAGTTGCAACCAGTCACCCCTCAGGCACTGGATGACTGAGCAGCATTTTCTGGTCTTCCAGGTCAGGCCAGCTCTATTTTGCATTGAAAATTAAGGAGACCTCAGCAATGCCAAGGACAGTTTTGGAAAGATGGATATAAAAGAGGGCACATGTCTACAGAGACTTACCTTGAGCAAACTGGTGATGGGCCAAGAGGATCCAAACCAAGGACATAAAATGGAGACAGAAGCTCCTGAGCATGGTCAGTGTGGCCCCGCCGAGATGAACACCTGAAGAAAAAGGAAGAGCAAGCTCAAAAACATTTCCTGGCTCACACCACAGGTTCACTTCACGCATCCTTTCCTCTCTGCTACCTGGGAGTTTTGACTTGAAACATTCTGTTTTGCACAGACTTGTCACCGCACTCCTCTGTCCTTCCACACTCCTTCCTCTGAAGCAACTCTGGAGCACTAAGAATCAAAAAGCCTTTTAAAATGTGTGTACAGGAGAACTGAGTGTGCACGCTCAGTCTTGTGCAAGTAATAGCTCAGGCTGTTATACTCTGTCTTGGAGCAACAGTCCTTGCTAGCTGCTGTCATAGGAGCAGAAGCCTCCAGAAATACCAGCCCAGCTGCAACGACCTTCTTCTTCCCTCCCTAGGCCTGGAGGGCTTCAGCTTTATGCTGTGAAAAGTCACTCTTGTGCGTGCTTCAATGAAAAGCTGACTCTTTTCACTGTGCCCAGGGTGCTTTTCAAGCCCTTTGGAGGACAGGGAGACTAGTAGCAGGCACCCCACATTTCATTTTCCAAGCAAGGGAAAGAAGCAACAAATAGGCACTAGATATGGGCTACAGCCCCAGGTAGGAAAGGTATACATGCATTTCTTGCTAGGTGTGGTCCTTTTCCTTGGCTGTCCTGCAGAGTGCCCTGTCAGCCCAAGGTTCCTGCACCCATCTATTCTCCAACCGTCTCCTGCCCTCTTGAAGTAACATTAAACACTTTCCAAAAATGCTTATTCCCTCCCAGCCTTCTGGGGTTGTTAAGGGCAGGAAATTTGAGGGTGATATCATAAATATATTACTATAATGAGGTGGGAGGGGTTAAACAGTTCTGCTAGGAGTGGTGAAGGCGTGGAGCAGAATCCATCCCGCTGCGTGGGTGTGAAGGACAGGGGCCACTTTCAGCTCAACTCTTTAGCTTGGGAAGGTTGGGTTGGGTTGGATAGCTGCATGAAAGACTTCTCAGATGGGGACAGAAGTCCTCCCACTCTCCTAGTTCCTGCTAAGGGCTTCACCCACCTGAACCAGCCAAAATAGCCTACAAAAGCAATGATATTGTTAGAGCAGCTCTCCAACAAATAAACCATCACCCACAAAAGATGCAGCATTTTCAGAGGGGCTACAAGATGCTACTGTCACTGCCCCTGCCAAATCCCAGCATGGATTGCTGCATCCTCATGGTCCCTTTGTCACCATGTTTGCAGGACCCTCCTTTGACTCCTGCCCCAAAATGCTGGGCAGTGATGAACAGCTGCTGCATTTCTGGGGAGGGTGAAGCAATTCCTACGAAACTTTTAAAATAATTTAGAGATGAGTGGTCAGTATCTTGTTCCTTCAGGGCTGTGAGATCATCCTCTGTCCACATGTCAATGGAGTGGTCATTTTTTCCCCTACGGTTCCCCACAGCCTCCCCACTCAAAGTGCAGAGTCTTAGACCTCCTGATGTAGCCACCCCACAGGTAGTTCTCCCAGCTCCCACTCAAGGGCCACCTCAGACCCCAGCAAAGTGCTGGCGGCATCCACGAGGGCAGCTGCCGCCCAAGGGAGATATAAGCAATACCCGGGCAGGCCTGTCTTTGGATCACAGGGACACGGAAGAGGGAGCTCCCTCTACCTCACTACTCCGCTACCATATAGCCGGGCTAAGGTCTTCCAGCCCCGTAGGGCCTGCGGGCTATTACGGACGCCTCCGGGAGCTATTAACCTCCCGCTCGTGGTGGCTAGGGACCTCCACACGGCTGGAGGCTACGAGGGACAACCCCAGGAGAGGGCTATCAGCCTAGCCCGGGGGATAGCAAGGACCCCTTCCGAGCTAGGAATTTGGGAGCAGGGGTGAGAAGCAGAGGCAGAGGATGCCGCACTACTGCGGCTCGCCGCTCCTGCCCCCTCCCTCTTCCACCCTCTCCCCCTCCCCATTCTCCCCCATCCCCCGCATCCCCCTCACCCTCCCCATCCCCCGTAGATTTGGGAGGACCCCAGTGCCCTAGGGAGGTGCACGGCCATGGGCGTGACCCCAAACCCACGGCCAGGCGGAGGGGACACTCCGCGGAGCTCCACACCGCCCCGGCCCCCTCGATCCCCCTGCGGCCGGGGTGGCGGCGGCAGGGCGCGGGGGAAAGCCCGGAGAGCGTGTTGCCAGCGCCCGCCGTGCGCTGCCCTCTGCCTCCCTGCTCACCTCGGCGACGCGGCGGGTCGTGGGGCTATCGCGGGGCGCCGCGGCAGGGGGCGGCCATTCCCGGCGCAGCAGCGGCGGGGCTGTGGAGGCGCGGGGCTGCGGAGGGAGCTGCCGCCGCGTGTGCCGCGCCGCTCCGCCCGCCGCCGCCGTGCAGCCCCGGCCGCCTGCCAGCGGCTGCGTGTGCCTGCACATCCCCGCTCCCTCCCCGGGACATCCCGCCTCCCGCCGCCCCAAACCACAGGCAGCCCCCGGCCCGCCCTGCCCGCTCACCCCTGCCCTGCTCCTGCCGCCGGGGGCGGGGGGAACCCGGCCCGTCTCCAGCCGGCCGTCCTGCCCTGCAACCCCCCCGGGAAGGCAAGGGGTGGGGGGTAGGACTGCATCTGAGAGGGGTCATCAGTCTCGTCCCCCAAGAGCGGCCCACAGAGGATGGAGGGTGACCTGAGACGAAGGTGACCCTTGGGGCGCCGCTGTGCTGGGGAGACCCCGCCTGGGTTCGGGGGGTTGTAGTGCTCGCCCCTACCGCGGTTGCACACATACCCACTTGGGCAGTGCCTCCCACGGGGCACTGCGGCCTCGCAGCATGTTTCCCCTCTCAGAAATAGGTGCGGGGTGACCCAAGCCCTCATTTCACTCAGATTATCTGAAATAAGCGAAAACACCTCCTGCAGCCCCTCCCTGCCGGCTTCAGGGACACTAACACACCTCCACTAGCAAACAGCAGAATTAAGAAGCCCCATCCTTCAAGCAGAGTTGTAATGGAGAGTGGTCACGCCACGAGAAAGAAGCCACCCAGTGAAGCTGTGGTCCCTGGCACTTGTCTTGCTGCTGCTCACAAGCCGTGGATACCAGCGCTTTGGTGAACAATAAAGCAACCCTGTGAGAAGGGCTGGGGTGTCACATCAGAAGGAGCAACTGCCCAGTTGCCTTCTCACCTTGCATGGCCATTCTGCTACTTGACAAGATGACCTTCAAAGGTTCTAGCAAGCGTTCATTACATTATAAATTCACTTCAGCTAGCCCACTTCTATACTTCATCCCATGAATCTTGTTTTCCACTAGGAAGGAAGACTAACCATATCCTGCTGGCATTTACATGGATGCCTCCATATCCCATCTCATCTCACCAGACAATGCCTGGGCACCAGCATCCTGGGGCAGATATCAGCCTGACAGCTTTGACAGAAAGCCCAGTTTTCTGCCAGCTCTGACTGTGGACCCCTGCTTGCTCCATCTTTGACTGGTCTGGGCAACACAACCCTACTGAGCAATACCATGGGAGCCTCTCATCCTGCCCACCACTGCAGAAGATGACTCCTTGCCTCTTACCCACTCTCTTGTTATCTAGGAGCGCTACTCCTTTCCTTCCTAACCTCTTCCTGTTTCCATCATCCCACCTAACTGCTCCAAGGTCCCTGAGAGTCGCAGAAGTCCAAACCAACTGCTTCTCAGACTGCTCCATCTGCTTCTCAGGTATTTATGGGGCAGGTGAACAGCAGCTCTGTTCTGAAAAACTCCCTGTTGTTCTCTATTCTCATCCCCAGACCTTCATGCCAAGCTCAGCCTGCTTCTGAGTCCTGCTTCACACCATATCTGGAGCTTACAGCAAAAGAGAGAGGGGGAGGCTGAAAGCAAAGTATAGCTCCTGGTACCCAGTTGAAAACCAGACACTGTCTCCTTCAGTCACTGCTGCTCTAGAACCTGAGAGGATCCTCCTTTCTCCTCTGGCTCCTGCAACACCCTGTCTTGCACTCTTTGCTCTACCAGTCATGGCTGGTTGTCAATTTTTTACTGCTGGTACCTCAAATGTGGACTGTAGGCTACTCAGCTTCACCCTCACCTCATCCTTGAAATTCTATTGCCCATATAAACAGTCCAAAATACAACATTACCTTACACAACATCCTCACCTGCTCTCACACTCCTATGATGGGATCTGCCCTGGTTCTGACCATGCTACACTGCAACGTCATTGCACAACTGTGCTCATAACTCTCACTTGATTAAATGCACCTAAAACAAACCCTCTGCATGCTGTGGCTGTATTTGTATGGGCAGGTAGGAGGGCACTTGTGAAAGGATCCCTCTGCATGTTGATAATCCTCTAGTATCTGTGTCCACAACATAAGCGCTGTGAGAGAGGGAGATGGGATTAGGTTGCAGTCAGCAGGGCAGGACAAGTGGCTCTCCCTGTGTCACTCCTCTCAGAGGTGAGAGCTGTGGCACGGAGTGAGGGCTGTCTAGGATGAGGAGGTAAAGTTGGTTGCTGGCGGCAGGGGAATGGAGAACAGAAACCAGGATGGGAATTCAGAGTGAAAATAGGGCATATTCAAGGAAAGAGTGTTTGGAGTTTGAGCTTTAGCTTTACATGTGAGTATCACGGACAGAAGTAGGCAGGGGTGTGTGAGTAATAAAGGTGGATAGAAAGCAGGGCAAAGGGACCAGAGGTGAAACCTAAACACCATGGACCTTGGATGTGCTCCTTCCTCAGCACCAAAGGGTTCCTGTCCCATTCATGGGCACAGTCCAGAGACCCAGGCTTCAAGCAAAGCAGCTCTATTTGCAGACCCAATAAATGGGTGCTGAGAAGGGAATTCCTGAGCTTGGCTTAGACCTTGATCTACTGGACTCTGATCCCTGCCATGCCATCCCTAGAGGCGTCTCAGTTGGAACAGCTGCTGGGTCAGAATTAGGAAGGGTTTTTTCCTAGCCGTAAGTCTCTCCACTGCTTTTCCCTCCAGTGAAGGAAATCTTACAAAGCAAGCACTTGGTGTAGGAACAGGAATGACCTGCTGTCACAGACTCCTTCTCTGATGCATGCCTCCCCTGCCTTCCTTCCAATGCACCATCACCACTCTCAGCCTGAGGGAGGAATTACCTGTCAAAATCAGCTGGAGCTGCTTCCTTTTCTTCCAGAATCTGCAACCTGCACTTTGGAGGCAGCTGGACATCAGGGGTGAGGAGCAGATGCTGGGCTGAGGGAACAGGTTGCTTCTTTTCCACTGAGGAGCTTCCCTGGAGCAAGGAAAAAAACTCTTCCTTGTGCAGTAGCCTGGAGAAAGTCACCCCTTCCTGCCCACTCTAGTCCCTCGAAGGAGACAGAGAAGTGGCACCAACCAGCTGGAGAAAGACTGCAAACAACTGTGAGCTGCCAGTACAAACAATCATCCTCTTCTGCAGCTCTTGCTACAGGTCAACTTCTCTGCCTTACACATGGCACCAGCCTGGGGTCTCTTGGATAAAACAAGTGTTCTCCCCCATCCCACCCCCCTTGCTTTTCCCATTCCACTCTAGCCCACAACAAACATCAGCAGCTCACTGGCCCTGCAGCCATGTAACCCAACTCCAGCCATTGTTCCCTCTTCCCTAAAGTCTATATTTGACTCTGCTGCAGCACAGGGGCTCTGTGTGTGTGTGTGTGTGCGTGCTTACTGCACACACACGCTCCAATATTTGTTCAGAGTCTCATTCCCCAGATGCTCGAGATTGCTTAGAAATAGCTTCCATGGGCAGTAGGTGTTTGTGCCTGCAGCAGGGAAGTAGAGGGGGAAGGCTAAAAAGAAGCAAGGAGAGGGTGGAGGTCAAAGGTGGCTCTTCCCTCCCAGTTTGAACCATCTCGGTGAGCTGCCACTCTCGTGCGTGGCTACATTGACAGACAACAACTCAGCAGTGGGACTGGTGGCAGGCCCAGGCAATGACAGTAAAAAGGTCAAGCTGTGCTCTTGGTGAATCCATCTTGTGGTATCCTTCACTAAGTTTCACTCCTTGGTAGCAAAAGTGCAGTACAGCCTTCAAAAGCCCTACTTCTGGTGGCTGAGGACACCAGAAGTGGCATTGGGGAAGGAAGTACCCAATTCCCTTAAGCCTGATGGCTCTGTGAGGGATGCCTCAGTGTATGGGAGCTGCCTTGAGATTCAGCCTCCTCCATTTCAGTACTGCATTAGGGGCAGCCATCCTGGGTTACCCCAGGATTTGTGTTTTTCCAAAGCCTTCATAAATGCTACCCAAGCCCAGTGTCACATTGCCTTATGACACTGCTTAGGCTTGGCAAGAGCCTCTTTAATTTGCATCCTTTGCAGTCTGCCAGGACATACCACAAAATCAGAAACAAGTGCAGTCAGAATGAATGACAAGGATTGCCTTTATCCTAAATGCTGATGATCCAAGGAACTCATTGCCACTGGGTAATAAGACATTAATTTTAAAAAGTACTAGACATTTATACAGATGGCAAGAATAAATAGGAATGAACTCCTAAGAACTGCAAATCATTTCGCTCCAGGGCACTGAAGATGAGCTCCAGGCCATGGAGTAAAGAGCAGCCTTCAAAGAGGGCAGGTTCTTCAATAAATTTGTGTAGAGAAGTGCTTGTACCTTTCCCTACTCCATCATGATTATATGTGTGAGGACACATATCCTCTGGGCATAGGGGTGGCCCAGTATACGTTTCCCATCACCAAGGCCAAGGAGAGATGGACTGTATAGATGCTCCAAATGGAGTCCATGAGATGTCCTGGAGAGGTGATTCCTAGGTGTTCAGAGACAAGGGTCAATGTCAGCCTCTGTCCAACCTCTGTTTGCCAGCTCACCTCTCCTCTGCTTGGAGCCAACGGCAGAGAGTCCCTCATCATCAGATCTTCTGTTTTCTGAGGGGTATCTGTACCTTGCACTGGCCTGCAGGAAGCTGCTCTCTTGGGACTAGATAAAATATGACTGTCTGCCCATCTGCTCAACTAAAACAGATCTTCTGAGTGTAGGAGAGCACTTGTGCCTTTGTCATGGACTTGAGCTGAGTACCTGGCAGCTGGCAAACCTGCTGTGAGGATGTGGAAAAGTAAGCTTAAGTCACACATTATTCTTGGGATACACATTCCCTGAGTCTGACTTCAGTACTTCTAATCGAAGACAGAATAGAGCTACTAGGCAAAACATACAAACAAACAAAACCCAACCAAATTAGAGACAAAAGGAGTTAGACTTGAAGGAGAGAAAGAATTATATATGGAGGGTGGCTACAGAAAAGCACCCCAACAGCTTGAAAAATGGAGTCATTCCCCTTAAAAAAACCCCAGGAGTTCATTATTGACAAGGTGTAGGATCATGTTTTGTCCTGTGATTTCTGGCTCCCCTCTGCACGTGTGTGTGACAGCTAATGTCAGTGCTCTCCCAAGGGCACAGACTTCAGGGGGAAGGAGATGTCTGCCAGACTTTCCCTTTTCTGGCACACACTCACAGGTGCCTCAAAGCCCACCTCCAGCCATTCTCTTTCCAACTGGTAGCTATAGCAATGAAACCTCTTAATTTCTCCAGGAGCACCCAAGCATTTAATAGGTGCTCTTGAGGCTTCCTTGGTGCTCGCCTCTGAGCTTGCTCCTAGGTATTTGCAGAGGTTGGCAACTCTTGCTGTTTGCAAAGAAACCTAGCAGGAGAGCATGGTACAGTGAATTTCAAGGTCATTTTACAAAACTATGGCCTGTGCTTAGGAGGCTTGAACTCTGGGTGCAGAGGAGAGGAGTCCATAATTAGGAGCTCCAGGGGATGTGGACGAGCGTTTGGGGGGTAGGGGGGAGGTTAATTGCAGACTGACTGGCTCCTTGGCCTTCAGCAGCTCCCGTGAAGCAGAGAAGCAGTGCTTAGCCAAGCACCAAGCGTGTCCTAGGGAAAGGTAATTCCTCCTCAGCTTGCCTGGGCCCGTCCCTATAAACAATGAGAGCTGCACAGAGAGAGCAATGCTGCAGATATATATATATATAAAAGCCTCTGTGAGCTGGAGACGAGTACTTGGCATGCAGGAGGGTTCCTCAGGAGACAACACACAGCCACGTGCCTCTACCTGAAGGAGGCCACGAGTCCCTCCTCTGGCCTAGGGCTTGGGGGATCAGCTCCTTCCCCCCTGTTTGTGCACCCTGGCATCCCAGCGTGCACAGTACTCCTTTCTGTGGGGTGAGTGCCTTGCCTCACACCCAGATGAAGCCCTCTCTACCTGTGCACACTGGGGAGAGCCAGTGAATACAGAATACAGAATTAACCATGGAAGTCAAAGCCAGGGACGGGGAGGAAGAACTGCCCATTGTAAGTGCAGATCAGGTTCGTGATCATCTGAAGAACCTGAAAGTGTTCAAGTCCATGGGACCCGACGGGTTACACCCACGGGTACTGAGAGAACTGGCAGATGAGGTTGCTAAACCCCTCTCTATTATATTTCAAAAGTCCTGGCAGTCTGGTGAAGTCCCCACAGACTGGAAAAGGGGAAACATTGCCCCCATCTTCAAAAAGGGCAAGAAGGAGGAACCAGGGAACTACAGGCCAGTCAGTCTCACCTCTGTGCCTGGAAAGATCATGGAACAGATCCTCCTGGAGTCACTACTCGCTCAAAAGAATAGTGAAGAGGTGATTGGGAACAGTCAGCATGGCTTTGCCAAGGGCAAATCCTGCCTGACCAACCTGGTGGCCTTCTATGAGCAGGTGACAAAATTAATAGATGAGGGGCGAGCAACTGATGTCGTTTACCTGGACCTGAGCAAAGCCTCCGACACTGTCCCGCACCACATCCTGGTCTCCAAACTGGTGACACATGGGTTTGATGGGTGGACCACTAGATGAATAAGGAACTGGCTTGATGGCCGCACCCAAAGAGTGGCTGTCAATGGCTCCATGTCCCAGTGGAGGCCAGTGACAAGTGGAGTCCCTCAGGGATCAGTCCTGGGACCTGTCTTATTCAACATCTTTGTGGGGGACATGGACAGTGGCATTGAGTGCACCCTCAGCAAGTTTGCTGATGACACCAAGCTGTGTGGTGCAGCAGACACGCTGGAGGGAAGGGAGGCCATCCAGAGGGACCTTGACAGGCTGGAGAGGTGGGCACAGGCCAACCTCATGAAGTTCAATAAGAGCAAGTGCAGGGTCCTGCATCTGGGTCGAGGCAATCCCAGGCACAAATACAGGCTGGGCAGTGACTGGCTGGAAAGTAGCCCTGAAGAGAGAGACTTGGGGGTGCTGGTCGACAAAAAGCTCAACATGAGCTCTCAGTGTGCACTTGCAGCCCGCAAAGCCAATCAGATCCTGGGCTGCATCAGGAGAAGTGTGGCTAGCAGGTCGAGGGAGGTGATCCTCCCCCTCTACTCAGCCTTGGTGAGACCCCACCTGGAGTACTGTGTCCAGTTCTGGAGCCCCTATTACAAGAGGGATGTGGAGGTGCTGGAACGTGTCCAGAGAAGGGCCACGAGGATGATCAGAGGGCTGGAGCACCTCTCCTATGAGGGCAGACTGAAGGAGTTGGGGCTGTTCAGTCTGCAGAAGAGAAGGCTCCGAGGAGACCTAATTGTCGCCTTCCAGTATCTGAAGGGGGCCTACAGGAAGGCTGGGGAAGGACTTCTCAGGATATCAGGTAGTGATAGGACTAGGGGGAATGGAATGAAGCTGGAGGTGGGGAGATTCAGGCTGGATGTGAGGAGGAGGTTCTTCACCATGAGAGTGGTGAAACCCTGGAATGGGTTGTCCAGGGAGGTGGTCGAGGCCCCGTCCCTGGGGGTGTTTAAGAGCAGGCTGGATGAGGCTCTGTGCAGCCTGATCTAGTGTGGGGTGTCCCTGCCCATGGCAGGGGGGTTGGAACTAGATGATCCTTGTGGTCCCTTCCAACCCTGAATGAAACTATGAAACTATGAAACTATGAAACCAGGTTGGAAAAGACATTCAAGATCCCTCTTGCCCCCTCCTTGTGCACTCTGGTGAGAGGTCCTCTGTCTTCCTCTCCATGTACTTTTAACTCTGTTCATTTTGAACACTTTATTAGCATGACAAGCTAAGCAAGTTTTGACAAAAGGGAAGGGAGGCAAAACCCCTTGAGTCTTGGTCTGAGGCTGACACCATGACTCCAACTTTTCTACCCATGGGGTTTTTGCCTTGCCCTGGAGCAGCCATCCTGCCTATCAGGCACATGTGAGGTTTCTGTTCACTTGTTCACCAGTCTAAACTGATGGCATGGGAGGGCAACTGCCTTTCAGTCTCTGTAGCACAGCTGCACCTATGTTAGATTAAGCACCCCTTGGGGCAAAGTCTTTGCACAGCTCACTGGTGGGGCTTGGGCAAGACTGCTGGGAGGAGAAACTGCAGTGCTGGGACAGTTCCTCACTCAGGGAGCTCATCCCAGGGAGCACTGGTAACTGTGGTGTGGGGCCCATCTGGGAACTGGCTTTTTCTGGCAGAATACCTTCTATAAGGTCATGGCCCTGTTAGCTTCAGAGCCCTGGGAAAACACAGAGTAAGAGTTGCAGGCACCTATGAAAGGCTCAGTGCAAGAGCCAGGATCATTTCACTGAGCAAGTATGATGTGAAGCCAGTGGTAAGCAGAGAGATGAGAGGGATGGCACTGGAATAGAATAGAATAGAATAGAATAGAATAGAATAGAATAGAATAGAATAGAATAGAATAGAATAGAATAGAATAGAATAGAATGAACCAGGTTGGAAAAGACCTTTGAGATCATCAAGTCCAACCTATCATCCAACACCATCTAATCAACTAAACCATGGCACCAAGCAGCCCATCCAGTCTCTTCCTAAACACCTTCAGTGACGGTGACTCCACCAGCTCCCTGGGCAGCACATTCCAATGGCCAATCACTCTTTCTGTGAAGAACTTCTTCCTAACCTCCAGCCTAAACCTCCCCTGGCACAGCTTGAGACTGTGTCCTCTTGTTCTGGTGCTGGTTGCTGTCTCAGTCTGGAGAGGGAAAGAGACTCAGTTCTTTTGAATATTCCCATGTTGTGAAATGAGAGGCACTACCTGAAGGGAGGTTGTAGACAGGCGGATGATGGTCTCTTCTCCCAGGCAGCCAGTACCAGAACAAGAGGCCACAGTCTCAGGCTGCGCCAGGGGAGGTTCAGGTTGGATATTAGGAAGAAGTTCTATACAGAGAGAGTGATTGCCCATTGGAATGGGCTGCCCAGGGAGGTGGTGGAGTCGCTGTCATTGGAGGTGTTCAGGAGGAGACTGCATGGGGTACTTGGTGCCATGGGTTAGCTGTTTGGGTGGGTTGGGTTGGTTGATGGTTTGGACGCGATGATCTTGAAGGTCTCTTCCAACCTGGTTTGGTTTATTCTAAATAAAGGTTTATTCTAAACAAGGCCAAAATATCAACAGGCAGGCTATTTAATTACATAAATAAAGTGGAAATAAGAAGGGGAGAGGGAGAAAATAGAGAGGGAGAGAGAGAAGAGGAAAGGAATTATATTACCACACCCCTCACCCCCTCAAGACAGTTCGAGTCTGTGGAGGAAAGGTGCTGCAGGAGATGTTGGGTCTGTAGAGAAAGGGTGCTGAGGCTTTGGCTGGAGAAGAGATGTGGTCCTCTGGGCAGCCTCTTCAGCTCCATGAGTTGCAGCAGGCGGAACTTAGGACACGGAGAGAGGGTTCAGTCTGCTTCTTCCAGGCCCCATGGCCTCTTTTCTCTGGAGCAGCATTGTCCCAGGCTTTTCCATCTCTCGTGCTTTCTTTCTCAGCAGCATTGTCCTGTGTTTTCCTTCATCTGTGCTTTCGGTTCTCCAGTTTTCTTCTGCGTTTTTCTTCAGCTCAGCCAGTAGTGGCTCAAGTCTTTTATACAGTTTTTAGTCCTTAGGTATGTGTCCAAGTATTGTCCCTCAGGAAATCAGGGGCCAGGAAAATCATCCTTAGGCAAGTATCCAGGTATCATTCCCCAGGAAATCTTTCTGTGTATTCCTGTGTGTTTGGGCAGGGGTCTGGATGGAGGGGGGGCCCTCTGCCTCCTCCTTCTCCATCTACCTGCCTACACACTCCTTACACATCAGGAAACAGGTGGTGAATCCATTGTCTCACCATCCTCCCTTCCTGGGGTATGTGATGGCTGGAAAATGATCTTGTCCTGAAGGCTTGATGGCTGGGTCCTTGGCCCATTGTTGTAGGCCAGCTGCAGTCCAGTTATCATGATGTTATCTTTGCACCTTCCAAGAGTCATTCCAGTGGCTCTGCCCAACACATATCAGCTATTGTCTGGGCAAGCAGCAAGTGATTTTATCTTTGTTGAGTCACATCAGAAGAGACAAACTTTTAGTCTCTCACAGTTGCTGGGACAAGAGACCAGGCCCCACCTGGCTACAACCTCCCTTCAGGTAGTTGTAGAGAGCAATAAGCTCTCCCCTGAGCCTCCTCTTCTCCAGGCTGAGCAACCCCAGCTCCCTCAGCCTCTCCTCATAGGGCTTGTGCTCCAAACCCTCCCCAGCTTTGTTGCCCTTCTCTGGACACATTCCAGCAACTCAACATCTCTCTTGAACTGAGGGGCCCAGAACTGGACACAGGACTCAAGGTGTGGCCTAACCAGTGCTGAGTACAGGGGCAGAATGACCTCCCTGCTCCTGCTGGCCACACTGTTCCTGATACAGGCCAGGAGTTTTTTGAGGGTTGCTTCTTCGTGTTAAAATTGAGCCCCAGCCCTCACTCTTATGTAGTGGGATAGACTGAATTATACACATGGATGTTGTTAGCAACTGTTTTACTGGTGGTTTCGTGTGGTTGGGGTTTTTCTGTTGTTTTTCTTTTTTTTCTGGTAGATGCATGCTTCAGGCATACTGGCAGGATGTGTTTGGCTGTCCAATTCTACATCCACAGACTTGTTTGGCTGTCCCAGGCTGGTTGTGCTTCACTGATCTTATTGTTTCTGAGATGATGTTAGTTTTGGGTGCCGCACTCCTCTTGTACTGGCATATCCCAGCTCTGCTCAAAATACACATCTTTTTTTGTGTGTTTTGGTGGGCTCAGCCCACCCATGAAACCTGTCTCTGAGAGTTTCCCAGTTGACATCTACTGGGGAATCCTCTGTGCAGCTGGAGTCAGAGAAGTGGTGGAAGAGGGGAGTGCTTTCTAAGAAGAGTTCCTTCAGGACTGCAGCTTCCAAGATAGAAGAAATGGGAATTCATGCAACTCTTAGGCAGGTGACAGCCTCCAAGTCAGACACCAAAGGATGGTCTGGCACACACTATCTTCCCTGCTTGACTTAGGTTGGTGGGGAATTTGAAAGGACTAACCCTGCTCTGCCTTCTTCTGGTGGAGAGACATTACTTCCGGAGTGTACTTCTTCACTAGCCAAGACCATAGGCACTTAGAGGGATTTGACCCTCCACAGGGTGGTACCCACCCCTCCAGGGGTTCCTTTTACACAATCCCAGGGGTCTATATAAAGTGCTGCCAGCTGGAAAGTATTTTGAAGAGATTCCTCCCTACTGTTGACTAAGGGTCATAAATTCAGCTGGTATTTGAGAGAATCTCAAATGTACTTCCAGGACTGTTTGCTGAGGGCTTTACGTCCACCAGAGGCCCCTTAAAATAAAAGGATTATTGGGAGTCAAGTGTTAAATTACCTGGTGCTTGTTAATTGAACTTTAGAGGCTTTAGTGAGCAACTGGCTCTAGCAGGGAGCAGCACTTTGGTATTAACAGTATTATATAAATGAATATAATGTAACCTAACATCATGCTTCTGCCTCATGTCATATCTCTGGGCTCAGGACACTGGTGAATCCAATTCACAAGCATATCAGATACAGGAAAAGGCAGGGTGGATGTGTGTGGAGAGGGACTGGAAATCAAGGCCTTTGGAATCTGAGGGAAGAATGGGGTTTGGTGCTTAGAGTAGGCAATTTGCACTCAGACACCTTGAGTTCAGGTCCTGTCCCCCTTTAGTTGTCTGACTTAGGATCTGATTTTGAGGAGACTTGAGTTTAATGGAAAGCAGTAAATAGCAAGACCACTTGAAAACCAAACTGTGTCCTTTCTGTGGGGCTTATTTCACATAGATTTGCAATAAGCTTGATGATCCCGCTCTAATAAGTCATCAAAAGCAAGCAAAGGACTCTAATCATTGCTGCCAACAGTGTGCACCCATGGAAACCTGAACAGACCACAACTGTGAAGGCTGCAAGACAGCAAGGCCCAGTGGAAATGAGAAACCTCATCAGCTATGAAAATTTCATCAGCTGGCGCTGTGGAAGCAAGAATCTGGAAGTGCAGAGCAGATGGGCAGCCTGGATTCTTGGAGCCATTGTCCTTCTGCTTGTTATCTGACTCCGGCACAGGGAGGATTTGGAGAATTTATGGGGGCACAAGTACCGAAGGCCTTCTTGAAATATCCCTGGCTGACGCATGGCATGGTGCAGATGGCACATGAAGGGTGCATGGCAGGCGGCTTTGTGCAGTATTGCCAAGGTCATGAAAGTGGGCTCCTGCTGAGCATCTGTCTTTTATTGTGTAAGAGAGGTGACCATTTCAGTCAAGTGTGCGGTGCTGTTAGCCTGGTACTACCTGAATGCAAAGCTGAAGGCTTTGTAGAAGTAGTATATTGAGGAACATCTTCCAAATATTATCAAGATTTTCTTGCAGGTTTTCTCTGGACTAGGCTCCATTATTCATTGATCAGGTGAACAATCAATTCAGGAGATGTTTGTGAAAGAAATGATAATTGGAAAGGAGAGCAGAGGGTGGGTAAGTCTGTGACACCAGGCATGACAGACAAAATACCTGTTTGAGCTCTGAGTGGAATAAATGAGTAAATTTGGCCTAAAATTAAAATGTATTGCCTTCTTGAAGTCCCAAGGCTAGAACAACAGAATGAAAGATTTTGCAAATAAGGACCAAAGCACATTACCAAATTATGTCTAAATGTGACTAGCTCTTGTCCACCATTGGCTGGTACGTGCTGTAGTCACTTCCTCTAAGAAATAGGCATTAGGGGTTTTAGATGGATTTTTCTACTGTTATCCTTCCTTCTCCTCACAGGTGGGATTATACTTTCCTAGTACAGGCTGTGATATGCTGCACACTGTCAGGATGTTTCTCAGAAACCAAGGCACGTAACAAGGGGAAGGAGCTGATCCTAGGTACTGGTTCTCAGTGAATTGTCCTGGCTGGCAAAGACCTGAAGAGGGCAGATCACCTGCAGTTACTGTGAGCCCACTTTTGGGTCCTGAGCACACCCAGAGGCTCTAATTGCTATGACCAGCTTATACAACCTTTTTTCTATCAGCGTGTATCCTGCGTCTATCAGTGTGTAACCTTGGAAGTAGCCTGCAAGGTAACCAAGGGCTGCAGCCTAGTTGCTCTGCTGGAACCTCCAGAGTCAAATGCAGGGGCAGCAGCAGAGGCAGGTTCTGCTCCCTTCCTCAGCCAGGTGGGAGATCTCTGCCAAAGCCATGCAGCCACGGCCCATCCCATGTCCTTCAGTACATTTAAAGACATCTCAACCCTGTCAGTGTCTTACCCGAGGGCATGTGGTTCCTGCTTTGTTGGTCTGTCCCTGTGTCATGCCCTCGATGGTACTTTTTGAGCCAGCTTGTCTCATCAGGGACATTTATTGAATATGAAGGTCCACACATAGCTTCGTGGCACGACCACTTCCCCAAGCATCGCCCCTGGCAGAGCTGTGCCAAGGCCTCACAGGAACTGGGGATCACGGGAGATGACCTTTCCATGGAGCTTGTTGGAGAAGAAGCCCAGAAACCCTGGCAAAGCTTTCCCAGACAAACGCGGACCTGCCCGAAGCTGCTCTACGCCCCTTGCTACCACGGCCCCAGACCACACTGGGCCGGAGAAAGTAAGCGGGCCCGGTCGGGGCGGCGGCAGGTTGAACCTGCTGGCAGCGCCGGCCGAGAAATACCCCTCGCTTCGTCCCCTCCTGAGGTGAAAGGCACTGTCCCCATGTCCCCCTCGACTCTGACACTCGGTTTAGCTCGTCCTGACCCCCAACCCCCGCACGGTCCCGCTAGTTTCGTCCCCTCGCCCCTCTCCCGCCACCGCCCGCCCCGCCCCTCGCGTTGCCGCGGTGACGGGAGAGACGCGGCTCGCGCCGCGCGGCTCGCGCCGCCCGCCCCGCCCGCCCCGCGCCGCTCCTGGCCCCGCCCCCGCTGCCCGATGACGCATCTGCGCTGCGGCGTGGGGATTCCGCCGGATTACCCGGCGTGCCCCGCGGCAAAATGGCGGCCTGAAGCGCGAGCGCGGGGCCGAGCCGAGCGGGGGCAAAGTTTGGGGCGGGACCGAGGCGGGACCGAACCTGGGCAGAACCGTCCGCAAAGTCACTGCGACCCCGGGCGGAGCCGAGCCCGACCGGGTCAGAGCCGGGGTGGGGCCCCGGGGGTGGGGAGCGAGGAACGCGACCGCTGGGGACGGAGCCTGGGCCCGGTAGGGCCCCCCGCGCCCCCGGCCTACCTGGTCTTCCCGGGCGCGTTTTGGGCCGTCATTCTGCGAGCTGGGGGCTCTCCCTGCCCCCGCGTGTGTCCCGGGGCCGGGAGGAGGAGTCTGGTTTCCCCACGACAGCGGGTCCGGGTGGGTCGCATCGTGGGACGGGGGAGGCAGCCAGATGAGGCGGGCTGCAGGTGGGGGTCATACTCGGGAGCGTGGTATGGCCACAGCCTCGGCCACAGCGAAGGGGCTGTCCACGTTGGGGAGGGTGGTAGTGCCACTTCTTTGGCTATCAGGACACTTAGGAGCTCTCATTCCCCGTGGGAAGACCTGTGCGGGGAACAGAGCAGGCACAGAAACAGCAGGCCAAGCCAGATCCACGAAGGGTGTAGTCTTTTCTGGGTGATGGAGAAGTAGGTGATATGGGGGGTAAGAAAGTAGTATCTGTGCAGGGAGCATTGCTGGAATAGGAGCTGCAAAACGGAACAAGTCCGGACCAGCGTATGTGTGTTGTAAAGAACTGTGGTACAACCGACAGAAGCAGAGTGGGAAAGGAGGAAGCAGCACTCTTCTGGTGCCAGTCCTTGGCAGGCAGGAGTGGGAAAATGTCTAGAGGCCTGGACTCCCTTTCTATTGCAAGGGATGCTTCCTACTATACAGTTATTGAGCATATCCTGGGGACATGGGGATACTTTAAAGAAAAACATATGAACAACAAAAATGGAACTGCATCTGGGTCTGGGCTCGAGCGTGCTGCATAGAGTAAAAGATTGAGTGCTAATAAACATATTTTTAGATGGGCAAGAGATTGCATTGGTAGGCATCCGCATGGGCAAATGATATGGAAGTTTGGCAGGGCTGAGAATTACGTACATCTGAAAGATGCCAGGTGGACATTATCCACTGAAAAGTATCATCCATCAAATGTAGATGGTTATGTGCCAGTGAAAGCAGTTCAGAGGCATGCGTCTCGTGTTTTACAGATTCAGAGAAGGAACTGTGATAAAGGGCCTGCATAAGAGGAAGTAGTGAGTCCTTGTTGAGGCATCAGACAGCAGGTAAGGAAGCCAGGAATGAGCCAATGCTGAGTCAAGACTGTTCTCTGAGGTTTTTTAGAATGCGTGAACTGCACACCTCAAAAACTGTTTGTCTCTGTGGTGCTTGTTGTATCATAGTAGGCCTGTGTTGCCTGTATGGAGAGGCCAGGGGTGTCAATGCAATGGGATTGACATGGAAAATTTTGTTAAGAGCTCCTGGGAAGAAAAGTTCAATTCAAGATGTAAGCCAGTATTATTGACACACCATCCAGAGGAACAGTCCAAAATCTGTTTTGTTACTGCTCAAGTAGCTTTGCTCTCTGTAATCACAAGAGGTCTACCCATCCAAAATCCCAATGAAATTGTTTCTGATGATTCTGCTTGTGCAATAATTGTGGTGCTGAAGTTGGGCAATTCTAGTGATCCTCTGTTCTGTTTGAATGCTTTTCAACCATATTGTGTTTTCCACCATTTCATGTGATCCTGTAGTCAGTGGTGAAAGTCTGTTGCTGGTCTTTCTGTCCTTTTCTGAACTCACTGTTGAGATCCAGTTGAGAGGGGCAGCTATTTAGCATCCAGCAGCAGGTCCTTTGATCATACCTTTCAGTTACTTGTAAATTCACTTTCAGTACAACTCCTTTTTCTTTTCTTTGCTTCTTAGTAAATTACTGGAGAAAGCATATGCATCCCAACAGTGCTTTGCATGCTGTGTGTTTTCAGTTGCTGGATGTTAAGTCAGCAATTAAGTTAGCAGGTCTTAGCTATGGTATCAGGAGCTTTTGGCTTTTCATTCCTTCACAGACACCCAGTACTCTTGAAATCATGGGAATGCATTTGAGCAGGGCCACTTGAGTTCCAAAGTACAGCATGTGGCTATCTTCATCTTTATTATTAACAAGGCATTGCTTCAACAGGGGGATGAGTTGTGTGCCAAGTCCTGCTGCCTCCTCAAACCAGCCTTCTGAAACAAAGATGACCTTGCATTCTTTTCCAGTCTGTTTCAAGTAATTTGTTGGCTGCTGCTAAATTGCTTGCTTTGCAGCTTTTAAACTCTGAATTCTTACTTCTGCCATCCACTCTTATGTACAGTCATGTGGCATAATGGCATGCCTCTTTGAAAGAGGTATAGTCCTTTGCAGGTCTGTCTTCCTTTCTGTCCCAGAGCAGGACAAAGTGAGATGGAACAAATGATTTGGTCAGCCTACTGGTGTGAATGGTGTTGAAACTGGTTTTGAGGAAGGATTGGTGGCAACTGGCATGTAAAAGACATTTTAAAAAGGTGAAGAAAGCCCAGCTTTTTGAATAGTAGCAGAATAAACAAGTTTCAGTAAAATGTGACTGTATTTTTGAGTAGTTGTTTCCAAGCAGGCTTGATACTGGTGAGCCCTGGAGGGTGACGATTTTTCTGGAGGTGAGCTCCCTAACCTTTTAAAATATCTGCTATGTTTTGTGAAGGATCCACTGAAAACTGGACTCTGAGGATTCCATGTGTCACCACATCTACAGCATAGTCCTGAGAAAGAGTTCTGGAGCTTAGTTTGTGAGGCATTAGTTCTGTTGTGTACTTGTTAACATGTGTTTAGCTTGTACAGCGCAGTGTGACAAGAATGATGTAGTGGCTCATAACCCTTTGCCTTTCATGTTGCTGGGAGGAATACAAGGTGTAGGAGTCTCATACGTGTCTGCATGTGATAGAGATTGAGGGTAAGTTTGCTCTGCTAGGGAGTGAGGGTCTGGCTTAACTTTTTGACTCTGCTCTGCTCTATTGACTGTTGTCAATAGACTAGTGTCAGGAGCTGGAATTGTCATAATAGAGCCATTTACTTGGATGCTCTATTTGTTGCTTTTTGAGTAAATTTAAGGTCTTGACACTGGGTACATTGATCGCATCACTTGAAGGCTTTGGTTTGGATGATAGGCCCATTTTGTATGATGCCTCAAGCTATGGAGTGAGTGCTCGTGACATTTGTGCTAGTTGTATGTATTTCAAGTCAGTAGGAAGTGGGTAGATAAATTGTCTCTGAAATTCATTTTGCCCAAGACTGCAAAGGAACTATGTGCATAATCTACACGAACAGGGCTTAATGCCTTCCGGCACGAAATAGTCCATCCTGTTTCCCTGCAAGTTCCCCTACCTGAGGGCTTCTGTATTGGTCTACCTTGGCTGGGCCTGCAACTGTAGTAGGTATACTGTCACTTTTTTGCTAAAGTACCTTTACAGCTCGTTGGAGAGGAAGGATGACCCTGCGGTCAGAATTCTGAACTGCAGTTCAGGGTGCCTAATTTCTGCCACAGATTTGTAGTGTGGACATGTTCAGGTTGTTACCAGTTTTTGCTCCTCATTCTTTGGTTGCAAAGTACAATTAACAGCCATCTTACTGAGGATTTGAGGAAGAATCCAAAAGTGTCTGCAATATGCTTGGATACTGTGGTGTTGAACGCTTTAGTAAAGCTCAGTCGAGGAGAGATGAAAAGTGTATTCCACTTCCATGACTTCAAAATGAAGATGACCCCTTTGTGATCCACTGTCCTGTGTAATCTGGCATGAAGAAATTGCTATCATGTGCAAGTCAGGCTCTACTTTGTTTAAGCAAGTGGGTACTCTGAGACATCCCCATTTTTTTTTCCCTTCTCAGGAGCTGTTTGCCTCTTTCCATGCCCTATAATGCCTTATCTGGCTGAATCTTTTCTCCCTTTTGCTCCCTTTTCTTTTTCCAGACTCAGAAATTTTTCTTCATCGTGAGGATGTTCATGTATGGTATTATTGCTAATCATCTCAGAGAGGGACAAAGAGCAGCAGCTTGCAGGCTGTCTCATATTTGGAATGATGTGAGCCAGCCTCTTTGGAATATCCTCCTGGGAGTTGTGCTTAGGAAGGAAATGGTGTGGAAGGCCATGTAGGAGTATGAGAACAGCACTGCAATGGTTGGAATGCAGAATAAGCATTATCTGGGTGGGCTCAGTTTTCCTCTGCTTTTCAGCATTGCTAGGTGCCAAGCCTGAGGAAGACTGTTGTGCAGAGGTGAAGGAAAGGGAACGTGTTCTTCATTTGAGGTGAATGTAATTCAGTGAAACTGATAGGCATCAAACCGAAGAATAATTTTAAAGTATTTCACATGATGTCTAATCTGTGGAAATTCACTACCACATAATAGCACTGAGGCTAGGAGCTGAGTGGGATTCAGAGAAGATCAAGCACTTATGAGTAGAAATGTTCAGACTTGCTTTAGCTAAAGAACTCATTTTAGAAGGTGTATTTTTCAGACATAATCCGAGCTCTTAAGTAAAAGTTTTTTAGGAAGGGCAGTTTGTTCCATGATTGTCCACTGAAGATTCTTGCTCCATCTTCTAAACTAGCTTGTGTTGGCTTGTGTCAGAGGCCAGGTATTGAATCATACTTAACTTGCTATGTTAGGTTGCCTGCTCACCTTTATTTTTGTGATAACTCCATTAGGGAAAAAAAATAAAACAAACCACAAACCAAAAAACCCAAACCCATAAAGCACTCCAGATTCTCAGATTAGGCCTGGTAGTTGAGGATTTTAAGCTGGTGAAGAACAGGGTTCTCTTGGAATGATAGTGCAGTCCATAGGTGAGGCTTGTCTTACTCATGAATGTGAAGACATGCAAGTATTGTCTTTTCATGTTGTAAGGAAAAGTGCTCTGTGCTTGTTGCCTTTGCTTGTAGGAAGGAAAAGAATGCGTGGAGTTTGGCCTTTCCACGTTGCAGTCTTGTGGTGGACTTTAGTCCAGACAGTGGCTGAAAGGAAGGTCTTTAAGGCTGTTCAGATAAGACCCAGTATGTTGTAGCATGAGCCACAACACACTAGTGTTTGGAAAGACAGTCTGTGTTCTGTGCTTGCGTCTGATCTGTGTTGAGGAGTAAGAGACTCATCAGTGCTGCTTGGTCAAGTAGACATAAACTGGGTTGGATGGATAAGCTGATAAAGGTAGGTGGCAGTGGTATGGCAATACATACAAAAAACTGTTTGCAACGTTTGCCTAAACACTAGAGGAACTCTTGACAGAAAGAGTGTGGGGGAGGATTTTCAGAGCTGAGAACAGGTCATGCCAACCCTGAGATAACTGGTACTGCAGAGCACACTGTAACCTTTTAATGGATTACATAGGGCACAACTGTTGTAAGTAAAGAGTTAGTGACTTTCACAGAAGTTTTGTGATACAGAGAAAGTGAAGTGGGCCAGGATTAGAAAGTGAGATTTCCTGCAAAGTTTAGCCTGTTTTTTAGCACAGAGGATCTGAGCAGCTACTAGTGACAAAGACCTTTCAATTTTTGATTTCTAGGGGTCAGCAAATTCAGAACTGAAAGTCTCACAGTGACTGCTGTGTCTAGGTTGAGTTCTATATTTGTATTTTGGCACTATGATAAAGCAGGTTTTAGCAATATTGTAGGAGTCATATCCGAATTTTCTTACTCTTATGTTTAAAGCCTCAGTTGTCCAGCTGCCTTAGTGTAACATGCACAAATTCTGTGTGCATGGCTCTGAAATCCAAAGGGATGGATGAGGTAATTTCTCTAATTCCCCTCTATTGGAGAATTGCACTTAGGCTTGTAAAAAGCCTTAGGCAAGTTTTACTTTATAACATTGTTTCAAAAGAATATAAGTTATTTTCCCAGGATAATAATAAGATAATTGTTGTGGCAGTAAGGTTTTTGACCATTGTTTTAGCATGTGCTACTCAGGGTAACAGCTTTTAGACCTGGGTATGTCTTAATGCACAAACCTTGCTTCATTGTCTGCTAAATCAGATTTCATCCTATTCATTAGGCAGAGGACTCTACTGCTGCCCAATAAAAAGGTTGAAATATTCTTGGGAGACGGCTTGGAACCTGGTCTATCTATCTTACATAACTGGGAATGGATTGCTGTTAATTCTACTGTTTTTTCTCATGTGCTTTTATCTATCTTTTTGTTGTTGTTGAGATCTCTTCCTCCTTCCCTTTTACCTATGGGAGATCTGTACCTGGTGTATGGTGTGCACAGCCCTTTCAAATGGAGGAGGAGAAGATAATGTGAAATGCCAGGTTGTTTAAAATTAGGGTTGTTTTAAGTAACCTTTCTCGAATATGGACTTCAAGTTCACATTGTACCTTTAAGTGGTCTGATTTTTTCTGAGCAGAAGGCATCTCATGCACTGAAATATGCAAAATGCATTTCTTGAACTTTCAGAATTGGGTTCCTAAGCATTGCTTTTACTATGCTAATATAAATGCTGGGAAACAAAAGCTTTCTTGAGAAGGATTTTCTCCGCTAACTGCATTTCGCTAGTGATCCACTGTTAGTAGATGCCTGTGTAGGCACCCAGTCCAGTTTCTTGAAGGGCTAGTACAGAATATTGCTTTTGTGAAGCTTCTTGTACCAGGTTGGGCTGATTCCTGAAAGCAATTCACCCTTTCTGGGCTGCAGGATTTCTGTAGAGTCTGCTTATAAGTGTATCTGTTTTCCCTTGATTAGATGATGCCTTTGCAAATGGGTCTCCAGGTATATCTGTAATGGCTATAACAGAATTCAGTGTCATCAAAGCTCCATAGGGATGGGAAGAGCTGTATTACTATACAGCTCTAGAGATGATTTACTACCTGACTGACAACTTGCAATATAAACATTAGTCCAAGCATGATCTTGTCCTAAAACCCCGCCTACACACGGAGCCAGGAGTCCTCCTGCCACGCGCCATAAATCGTTTATGGTTTGCTCATGCCTGTGCGTTTGAAAAACAGCTGTGTATCGAGGATTAGCAGTTTGCAGAAGGCCCGTGTGGGGCTAAGTTAGGGTGGTAAAAACAGATATCAGAATAGCAGGAGTGCTTCTCTGCAGCAGAAGGCAATTTACTCTGGGAGCCGGGGGTGGGTGCAGGGTATTTGTGTGAGGGTACAGCAGCCAGAGGAGAGTGTTGGGTTGCAGTGCTCCATTTTGATCTCAGATGCCTGTTGATAGCTGCCCAGCGTGGTGTGGTACCAAACCAGTCATTGTTAGTTGTGTGGGTTTAAAATGGTGTTTATTTATTATTTCCATGCATTTTACATGTGTATATAAATACACACAAAATTCAAGCAGGTCAGTTCTGTCTCCTAGGAGATGAAGAATGATAGAGTTTTTGTCTCTTCTTTTTCTTTGACAGCGTGAAGAGTAGCTTCCCTCTTGGTAGCCCATATAGCAGAATCAAATTATTTGCAAGGCCATCTAGGGCTTCACAATTCATTTTCAGCTTTCATAAAAAGTTTTACCATGTCAGCTGGATTTATTACAGCTTTGCAATTTTTACTCCCATAGTAAAACTATTTTTGTGGTGGCTGTGATAATTCAGATTACTTCCTGGAGCTTCTAATGACTATCTTGTGTTTATAGTGAAACCTCCCATTTGTCCAAACCCTGGAAGCACAATCTGTTTGATAACTCTAAATGTATTGATGCTTTTACATCGATGCTGAGCTCGTCAGATGCTAAAGTCAGTTGGTGCCTTCAGGTCTTTCTGTAATAAAGAGATTTTGCTGGGCAAATGAGACTAGACAGTACAGTTCAGCTACCTCCTATGTGCTGGCTGAAAGACCAGCTGCTGGGTAAAGCACATATAAGTAGACCATTTTTAGCTGGGTTGATGTCTCCAACAAATCCTTTCCTGGGTGGGTTGGATAAGAATCTGGGTGGAATGTGTCAGCAAGGTGCCCCCTTCTAGATGCATCAGCTGAGCACAAATGCTTCCAGACTACCATGAGCATCCACAGGACCGTGGACAAAGCCACGTCTCTGGGTAAAGCAGGTGACTTCCTTCCAAAATGATGTATTTAGAAAGGTTGTTATTAAATTTGTTGAAGCTGCTGCACAGGCATCCCCCTGAAATAAGACCATTTTCCTGGAGCTTCCTGCTTTGTTCTCTTCTGTCATAGTTTTGGAGAGAGTAGCTGGAAGGGCTCATCCTAGCCTTGTTTGAGCCTAGTTGCCCCCTTTTTTTTCTTAGTACTTTTGGTGAAAGGCTGTACAGTCTGTTTGATTCTTTGTGCATTGCTGAGATGGAGGTCAGATAGCAACAAATATGTTCGTGGCTGTTTGTGTGGGCATTTAAGATTTGGAAGGCACCTGCTTATGAGTTGTAGGTCATTTCATGTCAGATTGGACAAGCTTCCATCAGGCTGGTTCTTTGTTGCGGCAATGCGTATGGACTGTGTATGTTTGGGGATCCCTGTTATCAGTCTTAGATGGAGAGGGCTTTCCTCCTGTTGGCTGTATTCTCTCCCCACCAAAAAAAGATAACCACCTGATTCTAGAGCGTTGTTAACCTCTGGTTGAATTAGATGTTTTGCTGTTACTTATATAGGCTTTCCAGATATATACAGAGGTTGGAGAGGGGGTGTGGGTATGTGATCATATTTCGAGCTTTCCTTCCTTCTCCTTGTTTTTGATGCTGCTATTGGAATTCACCCTCCCCTTTTCCTGGGAACTGCTGTGAAGGAATTGCTGTCACCCAGAGCAAAGATCAATCCACTTGCCTCAAGGCTTTACCTCTCCAGGCTAGGACTTTGCTTGACTTCTACAAGTGGTAGTTGGTTTATGAGCTTACGTTACCTGAATCTTCTGGGGTAGATCTGGAGGGAACGATTTGGGGCAGTGGAAATCTCAACTCAGAGACATTAGGATAGGGAAGGGAAGGAAAGAATAGAGTTAGCTGTACAGTTAACTCTTCCCCCACACACCCCCCTCCTTTTTTTCCCTGTTTCCTCACCTGCCCAGCTGTGTAGTAGGTTAGCAGTACGTGTCTGTTCTTATTCCTATGAAAGTAGACTTTGTTCTCTGAAGACTGCTAATCATGCCCCATGGGGGTGTAATCAGTTGTAAGGTATTTAATACAGTGCAGGCGGGAACAGGCCGCCTGGCTGCGCTGGCAGATTGCAACACTACAATTATAAAGGGCCCCTTTCCCCCACTCACCCGCCCACCGGTGGCAGGATGAGGGTTGCACCTTGAAACAGTATTAAGTCTATGAAAAATAAAGATGTAGTGGGGGAAGGGAGAGGCTGAAGAGGCAGCACCTATTCCAGGAAACAGGCAGACCTACATTCTGTGAGAGCTGCAGCTATTGCAGGTTGCACTGTTGAGACTTGTGGGAGTTTGGGTGCTGTCACCGTCGAAGTGGATTACACAGAGATGGCCCTTGGCAACCTGTAGAGCAGCAGGGGCTTCCGTCCTCCCTGAAATGGGCTTTCTTGTGGTGGCTGGGGTTGGAGAGGTATGGAGTGGTTAGAAGTGCAGAAGCCCTGTCTCCTGCATGCAATGATTTAGACACCTAATCTGTTTGTGTGCTTTTGTAAATCCTGCCAGGCTTCTATTTATATCTCTGAATACAAATCTATTGGTAAATCTGGCCTTTCATGCCTCTTTCTTCCCAGTGCTGCAGCTACTCTAGCAGTTTACCGTACTGGCTTGGAAGGGAATAGGTAGCTTGAGGCCTTGTGCAAGTCTATTGGACCTCATCTGGTCTGTTCTTGTTACCTAACACCCGACCATTTCCCTCAGTGAGGGCCTTGAAATGCACGTGTGGGGTGTGGAGCAGGCAGGCCACAGCCTTTAAACCATCCCTGCTTGGGCAGCTTGCTAAATGCATCTGCATTTTTTTGGAGCTTGTGGCTAGGCTGCCCTTTCCCCCTCCAGGTTCTATAGAGATTACAGTGTTTCAGTTCTTAGTGCTTTTTGAATTTGCTGACACTGTTTTGTGCAGTGATAGCACAGGCTTCCTCCCTGTGTGTGCTCTGGGCTTCTTGGCAAGAGAAGGGACTATGTGTTCTACCGTATCTGTTCATGTTAACTACTTTCTGTCATTTTTGCCTTATGAAATCCTGTTCCTTCCTGACATCCCTGTGTATTGCTGAAATTCAGAACCTTTTCAGTGAGGCACAACAGATAGAAGCTTTTTTTTTTTTGGCAGTCTCAGGAATGTTAGTGTAGATTCAAGTGGGCTATATTCTTGCTACTGTGCTTGTGACAGTGTTGGCTTTGCTGCATGGTGCTGAGAGAGCACTGACTTAAATCTCACCGTTGGCCTTTAGCACCAGGCAATGGGGTTTTAGGAGTAGGTTGATGTTCAGTTGCAGGTTCAGGTACAAAGTGCAGGTTCAGAACAGGGTGGGGACAGGGTTCACGTACATTTCTCTTCCTTTTGTGGGTTTGAGACTGCTGCTGACAACTTCACCTCCTGGTGCATTCTCATCTTCTTTCCTTCAAAGTAATCCTGTGTTTGGGAACTGTGCATTCTTCAAAAAGTTTGGAGATTTGCAGGAGCACCACATAAAGGAGGACTGGTGCTTTTCTGGCTATAACATGCAGTCAGTAACTTCAAAATAGTGAGGTTCTGAGGCCAGAAGTTACCTGATGTTTTGTGTATTGAGTCTCTCATCTTTTGATCATATAAGTGGCCAGGTGTCAGTGTTGTAGGGGGATGAAAAACGTGCAATGAAGACCATCAGATCTGTTTCTGTGGGCAGTGGGGTTAGTGTTTACAGAAGGATTTTGGGGTAATGAGGAAGTGCCTTCATCACAGAGAAGCTGCTTCCCTTAAGGTGGAGTGGTTTCCTGGGTATGGAAGAAGGCTTAGATCCTTCCAAGCACCCCTTATGCCCAACGTTGGCTTCTTACTCAGCTCTGCCCCCACTGAGACTTGTCAAGCTCTGTTTGCCCCTTGTCTTATAGGAAAAATAAGGGAAATTCCCTTCCTAGACTACTGAACAGAGCTGTTCCTGACCTGGAAGGGTGGTTACTTTCCAGCCCTGGTGTCAGATCTTCTCTTCTCCATAGCTTGACCTCAGCTGATAACTCCTCTGCCTGCCTTTGTTTCTCCTGCCCCATGGCACAAGAAGTTGCCTGGAGAACGCAAGGTCCCGTCCACAATTGAGTTTGAGGCTGAAGCTATTGTTAGGGTCCTGGTAGTGGCAGGGCTGGCGTGCATGTGGAGCTGGGCCAGTGTTAGTGAGGTGGGTGTGTGGGCTTGCTGCTTGTTTTCCTTCCCTGCCTGGTAAGGAATGCAATGTGTTTGCCTTCCTTGGCCTGTGGTTGCAGCCGCATTCCTGCACTGGGAGTCAGCACAGCGGCGGGCGGCGTGCTGTTCATGCCCTCTGGCTACATGCTTTCAGCTCCACATCAAAGGTGTGTTTAGAGTGTAGCTTGTGCCATTCCTGGCCACACCTGGTGGCCTGCAGGCATGCAGGAGGTGGAGTCTGGCTGTGCTTGCAGATGGCATTCAGGGTTCAGACTTCTCGCTTGTGGAAATGCTGGAGCTGAATCCATGCTAAACAACCCCAGGAATGCAGCGGGAGAGCTGAGCAGCACAGTCACTCCAGGGGCATGTCCTAGCAACAAAATTTCCTTTATAGCTGCAGCAAAATAACTCATGCCTGCTCCTCCAAAGGAACTGCCTGTTTGCTTGGGTGTGTTGTAGGGTTTAATTTACACCGACAAGGCCAATTAAGGTTGGGTTGTCCCCCCTGAATGCTCTTGGCAATCAGTAGAGGACTGAGTGGCTAGTGCCATCAAGCTCTGTGCTGTACAAACTGTGCATGAGGTATCTGCCTGGAGATGGAATGGCTCTGGGATTTGACCTGGGCAGGAGTGTTTCCCGCAGTCAGTGGGTAAGGGCTCTTAAATGTATGCTCTGCAGCTGAACTGCTCCAGTTTATTCTAGAAAAGGTTCCTTTTTCTGGCTGATACTTCAAGAGATGAGGTTGGGAAACTTGGTTAAGGGTGGCCCATCAGAATGCAGACACATTATTTGGAGATCCCTGACTTTCTCAAAGACATCATCTTTGATGGTGTCTTTGAGATATGGTCACTAATTCTCTATGCCCCTATCAAGCCATCCTTGTCTTCTTTAGGCAAGTCTTTAATTTACCTGGTATGGAGAAAAATGGTCTCCTTGGCAGTGACAGTATGAGCAGCCCATAGGCAGAGCCTGTGGAAAGAATAGAAGAGCATCTTCTAAGAGCTTGATAAACCCTGGGCTGTCCACTTTGTTACCCATTGATCTTCAGGACTTGAATGCCCTTCTGGTAATTTCTAGCAGCCTGAAATTTTGTGACTGCTAGTTATTTCCATATTACAGTTATTCTTCTGCAAAAGATTTCCTTGGTGCTGTCCTTAGACAGTAGCAAGCATGAAAGAACTGTCAGAAGTGCTCTGGCTTTACTGATGGACAAGAAAAAACAACTGATATCATCTGCTTGGACTTGTGTAAAGTGGCTGACACTGTCTCCCATAACATTCCAGTCTCTAAACTGGAAAAACAGGGATTTGATGAGTAGACCATTTGAGGGGGCAAGGAATTGGCATGACCACACTCAAAGAGTGGTAGTCAATGACACAATGTCTAAGTGAAAACTAGTGACAAGTGGTGTTCCTTGGGTCAGTACCAGGACCAGTGCAATTTAACAGCTTTCTTGGTGGCACAGGCAGTGGGATTGAGTGCACCCTCAGCACATTTGCTGACAACCCCAAGCTCTGTGGTGCACTCAACATGCTGAAGGGAAGGGATGCCATCCAAAGGAACCTTGACAGGCTTGAAATGTAAGCCAATGCCAACCTCATAAAGTTCAACAAACCCAAGTGCCATATCCTGCCCTGGGGTTGGAACAATTGCAAGCACAAAGACAGGCTGGGTGGAGGATGGATAGAGAGCAGTCCTAAGGAGAAGGATTTGGGGATACTGGTTGATGAGAAGGTTGACATAAGGCAGCATGTGTACACTTGGAGCCCAGAAAGCCAGCTGTATCCTGGGCTACATTAAAAGAATGGGTAGCCAGCAGGTTAAGGGAGGTGATTCTCCCTTTCTGCTCTCCTCTTGAGACCCCACCTGGAGTATCATGTCCAGCTCTAGAGCACCCAACACAAGAAGAATGTGAAGCTGTTAGAGTGGGTCCAAAGGAAGTCCATAAGGGTTATTAGAGGGCTGGAACACCTTTCCTGTGAAGACAGGCTGAGAGAGTTGGAGTTGTTCAGCCTAAAGAAGAGAAGGGTCCAGGGAGACCTTATATCAGCCTTCCAGTACTTAAGGGGCCCTACAGGAGGGCTAAAGAGGCACTTTTTAGAAAGGTATGTAGTGATAGGACAAGGGATAAAACTGGAAGAAGCTAGATTTAGATGAGACATTAGGAGGAAATTCTTAACCTTGAGGGTTGGTGAGGCACTGGAACAGGCTGCCCAGAGAAATTGTGACAGCTCCAACCCTGGAATTGTTCAAGGACAGGTTGGATGAGGCCCTGAGTAACCTGGGCAAGTAGGAGGTGTCCCTGCCCGTGGTGGTGGGGGTTGGAACAGATGATCTGTTAATACTCCTAACACAAACCAATTTTTTTTCATTGTAATGGTTGTCAGAGTCTCTGGGTCAGTTGCTGCAGAGCTGCTGTTAACAGACTGGTTCGTGCCACCCCCTCTCAAGAAGAATGTGTCACATTTCAAAGTAGATCTCAACGATGGTGATTAGGAGAATCTTACTTGCTGCAAAAGACTCCTACTATTGTGAAGGGGTTTGAAATTACTCACATTAGGCTCTCTTCTCTTGATTCCATGTAAACTGTGTGTTTTATTTCGAGCTAGTTGTCATTGACTCCATACCTGACTTTCAGGGCTTGGGTGTTGACAAGAAAGTGTGTTGCCCTGAATCTTCGTTTTCCTCCCTCTGTTGTGAAGTGCCAAAGTAAAAAATGTGTCATGTGGCGGCATGAGGTGTAGCATAATTTAAGCCTAAAAATGTGTTAGGTGGAATGTTATTGATAGAACATTTAAGTGTGTGTAGTCATTGGGTGTTTCAGCTTTGTTCTGTGGTATAGGCTATGGCTGCAAAAATGGAGGTCTCCTTTAGGACTAAATACTAGTGCTGTCACTTTTTGATTGCTGGGGAGTAAGGGAGCCAGAATGAAATGGATGTGTCCTTGGCTAAGGAGGAAGGGAGGCTAATTCTTGTTTTTTTTCTTTCCTGCCAGTGAGTGTTGTGGAGAGAGAGGTTCTAATTCCTTGGTTAGGCTTCCCTGCTGTCCTTCAGGACTGTCTAGGAATCCATATATCTGTGCTTCTCTGTCCAGTCCTAAACACCTCTTGTAGGGAATTGAGTTCCTCTGGTTAGAGCAGTAACCTTCACCAAGTAACTAGATCTCCCCCTGGTGGGACAGGGCGCAGAAAGCAGGGTTTCCTTGGACAGCAAACTGGGATTTGGTCTGATCCTGTGGCACCTTAAGCCAGCGGCAGATGTGGGGTTTCTCCAGCTGAAACATTCCTTAGCCCAGAGTCACAGACTATGTAGAGCTAAGCTCATGCAGCTGCATGAAGCTGAAAGCATGAACAAGCAGCTTGCTGTCAGGACTGAACAAAAACTTAATCTTTGCAGTATCTGCCTGTCCTATACACTGGCATTCATCCTTGGTCTTTGCCCTAAGAGGAGTGGTGAGCTGATAGCTCTTTGAGTGGTTTAGCCTGACACTTGACTTTAAAAAAAAAGTTACCAGGAATATGAGTTTGTTTTTTTTTTCTTTAGGATATCTGGGGCTGATCATCCTCTGCTTCAAGTTAGAGTCTCTTTGAAATTAGGTGACTTCACCTTTGGCTCTACTTCCCAGTTTGTTCCCTGAAGACCTGTGGAAAGCTGACTTATGGGGGGGGTCTACAGTGAGAAGCCCTCTGAAGGTGAAGAGCTTGTCTTCTTTGCTGAAGAGATGGTTTTCCTTAACTTCAGAATAATTAACAGGTTTATGCTATCCCAAAGTGGTAAACCCCAAGCATTTCAGTTTTATAAGAGCATTTCAGGTAGGGGATGTAGTGTGAGTGGACAAGCTGACCTTGTGGTAAAACTGAAGCGCTAGGCCTTTGCTGCAACTGCCCCCTGAGACAATTTCTGCTTCAGCTGAAGAACAGCACTGGTGCTAGCAATGATGACAAATGTGGAAGGACACCATTGATGAGAGGCCCTGAGGAGTTGTTTCTGAGGGAAGAGCTGAAGCAACCCTCCTTCATCACAAGTGAGGCATCTGTGCTTATCACCTGACAAGAGGGCAAGGTGAGCTTAGGTTCAACACAGCATATGCAGAAAGACAGGTAGTTAATTCTGTGACTGCTGATGATGGACAGCCTCCTCATGTACAGCCTGTAGAGCAGGGGGTGGAGGTGTGTGGTAGGTCCCCTTTGCTGTGGTTAAGATCCTACTATTAAAAGGACTGAGTATAATCCAGGTGAATGGGAAGAGAATAGCACTAGTCAGCTGTATGCTTTATGCTCACCAATTAAAGACAGGTGGGTGGATGTGTTTGTTTTTTCCTAGGTGAACTAAACTGTATTGTATTTCTGTGACAGAACTCTCAGAACAAAATCTCTCAGTAGTTCAGTGATGCTGAAGACTAAGAGAATGTTTAAAAAGCAAACCACCAAACAAACAAACCCCAAAAACCTATGGAAAAAACCCCTAACAACAAACAAACCCAAACCAAATGAGACAGACTGAGGCAGATAAACCATGGGGCCACACCAGAAAAAAGAGAGAAGATGCTCTAGGATTACATTTTGTTTTAGGAGCCATGCTTCTCTATTGTTTACAGAGTTGAGATAAGTTTTGTCGCTGTTCCTGCCCTTGACTCAGGCTCTGAATCTGCTAGGCCCAAAGCATGGTTTTGAAAACAGTCTCCTTTCCCTGTTCTGCTTTTGTGGTCTGTTGAGATGACTACTGCCAGTGTGTAGGTGTGGGTACTTTAGCACTCCATGAGGTGCCTGGATGCAGAGGCTGAGTGGAGGTTGGTGGGAAATACTTGATGCAGTCTCCAGAGCAGACAGTGGCTGTGACTTGGGTTAAGTGGGAGGTGGCTGTGCCTATTAGGAATCCTGCTTTGCAAAGGAGTCAGCAGCAACATCAGTTGTCACCTCTGGGACAGGATAATGGCAGAATGTGATCAGCCCTGTGAAAAGGCTTGAACCCCTTTCTCTTTTCTAGAACCACTTGTGTCTCTCACTGTCGCACTGTGTTTTGCTGTCAGTTTGTAATGAGCTATTATTGCTCATGGTCTAGTCATGGGGTCTGTGTTGATAGGTTGGACTCGATGATCCTCGAGGTCCTTTCCAACCTAAGTTATACTGTGATACTGTGAAGTGGGAACTGGGTGGCTCAGTTGAAAAGTGAACCACTGCCATCATCACACAATGCTGAAGTCTGTAGTTTTACTTCATGGTACTGAAAAGAAAGAGGGACTCTTGGTTGATGAAGATTTGAGGGTTTTGTCTGAGAAGGGATGGTGGTGAGACTGCATGATGGTTCTTTGCCCATCTTTGGGTACTGCCTCTGACTGACACATAACCTGGAGAAAGAGGAAGCTGACATTTGGCTAATGGCAGACGTGGATTGTGTTGTGCAAACTACAGCTGGACTCGGGACATGCTTAACTGTGCAGCTACAGATGCAGCTGCACAATCGCCCAACAGTTAAGCCTGTACCATTCTCTGCCTCTCACATCTGACCATCTGCTGGGGAAAAGCTAATTAAACGAAAACGATTCTTGCTGGGATTAAACCCCAGCAGCAGAGAGAATTGAGTATAGTACAAATATTGTTCTTCTACTGCTGGATCAGGGGTACTGCTTTATTTGTACTTATAAGGAATTTAAGGCTATTCAACTCAATTGCTCTCAGGTAGGTGTTTACCTCATGCACACTTTCCTTCTCTTTTCTATCCCAGATGAGTCTTGGTTTAGGTGCAAGAAATAAGACTGTGTCTTGCTGTATTTTCTGTGGTTCCTGTCTTAGGACAGCCAATTCTGTGTTTCTTTAGTGTGGAATTTTGTGCAAGAACAGTGCACAAAGCTGTTGTTTTCTCCTAGTGCCTCAATTTCTTTACTTATGTAATGGAAATTGTTCCTGCCTTCCTCATTGTGTGTATTTATGGTGAGCACGAATCCTAGAGTTTGTGTGGGGCCACATAACCTTGTAATTGGTAGAAGCTACCAGGGTGAATCTGAGACTCAAGACCATACAGTTTATTGCAAAAATATGCCTGCAGCCTTTAGAGAGTTGAAATTTAAATCTTGTAAAAGAGAATACATGGAAATGTGCTTCCCTTAGCAGCTGAACTCTTGTGTGTACCGACAGTCCATGTTGCCATGTGATCAGGGCTTCAAAAATGCTCTTTCAAAAAAATAATTAAATGGACTTCCAGCTCTGGTTGATTTCTTGGCTGCTGCTGGTACTTAGCAGAAGTGACAGCTCGCCACCTCGTTCAGAGTTGTGACAGTTTGGTTTCTCAAGGCTGATGAGGGGACTTAGTTCTCTGCAAGCACCGCTGAGCAGATTCCTGCTACTGTCTTTCTGTGCTGAATGTGGAAAACTAGTACTGAAGAGGAGGTTAGTTCTGTATATGGTAGCTCGAAGATGGCAGTAGAAGGTGGCAATGAGGAGAGGGTGATGGTTTTGTTGCTGGAGCAGATGCAAGGAAGATCAGAGTGAGCTCTGAGTGACTGAATTGAAGAAGCAGGTGGAGGTGAAAATGAGAGTACCAAAAGAATGAAAATAACTTAAGTCTTCATATTTAGGAGGGGCAATTCAGATAGTTTTGAATGAGAGATGGAAAAGGAAACCCCAGTAATTCTTGGATTGCTGGAATTCAGTCTTGACAAATACATTTTGAGTGGAAATGCTATGGGAGCTGAGGAGATGAGGGGCGAGTTTAGTGCAAATTTGTAGCAGGTTTGGTCTGTGACCTCAGACTTGTTTGTGGATGTGCTTATTCAACAGTTTGTGAGAGAACCTTGTATTTTGGTAGAAGATGGGCAGTAGTAAGACTACGCCTGGGGTCAGTTAGAAAATGTGCTCTAACTCCACACTCCAGTTGGCTCAGGCAAGCTGTTGATGAGACATACCCTTAGCAACCAGCAAGCGGGGAGCATTGCCTTTCCAGTTTCAAAACTGCTCTGGGTGTGTTGGGCATCAGCAAACAAAACTTGTGTGGAAAGCAGGGTACAGCACAAGTATTTGTGTTCACCCTTCTCCTCTTGCTTGGGGAGAGCACAGAAAATGTTATACCATGCTGGTCTGCACACTATGATGTTTGGCTGGCACAAGAGTAGTAAAGCTTTGAAGTCATATCTGAAGTAATATCTGAAGTCATATCATCAATACTTGATGATACATATTTGATGATACATATTTCAAGTCCTATTTGAAGTCATATCATCAATACCTTTTAATACCTTAATAGACCTTGTGTAGTGTGGTTAGCTTATATTGATTCTGAGAGAGATGTCCCTGGATTTTTTTTTGGAAGAAAACCCAACAAAACCTTCTTTGGAAATAGAAAAAGGCAAAAAAAGGGTTAACCTCAATATTGGTAAGGATATTGCCATTGCGGGGAAGTTGTACTGGTTTAACTTAATCAGATTAGAAACAGCTGTGATTATATTAGTGCAGCATTCTTATAGGCATCCTTGATTTAGTTTGTGTTTTATATCTATTTAAGTTGATTCAACATTAAGTGCTCTTAAACTGAATTAAGCACATTTACCCAGGAGGGTTGTACTGCCTTGCATTATTTTCTAAGTCCGTTTAATTTAGTACAGTGTGTATGTAGATAAGACCTTGGGGAAAAAGCTGATCCTTTTTATTACTTGCTGAACAGTATGTCATGTTTGGCTGCAGCCACGTGATCGTGGAATGAAAGAACCTGTTGTGGTGCATGTAGCTGGAGGATGGATGAATTGATCATTGCAAGCCTTTATACAACATGGTCATTCTTACCCATAGTGTTCAATTAAAGTGGATTGATCCACCCTATAAATTAGGCTTTTTGTTTTTCTTTTTTTAATCTAGAGCAGATGGAGGACTCCTGAAATGTTATTTTAAGGCTCTTCCTCAGCTTGCCCATGAAAGTGCCTGCAGACCTGGTTAGTGTGCTGTGTATGCAGCAAAAGCAACATCTTGAAACTTTTGAAAATGTTCGATAGAATAGAATTAACCAGCTTGGAAAAGACCTCTGAGATCACTGAGTCCAGCCTATCACCCAACACTATCCAATCAACTAAACCATGGCACCAAGCACCCCATCCAGTCTCTTCCAGCGATGGTGACTCCACCACCTCCCTGGGCAGCACATTCCAAGGGCCAATCACTCTTTCTGTGAAGAACTTCTTCCTAACATCCAGCCTAAACCTCCCCTAGCGCAGCTTGAGACTGTGTCCTCAATATTTCATAAGATTCAGATGGCTGAGCAGGTTTGGGCTGGACTTTTCTACAGCTGTTCCAAGCTCAAAAGAAATTTGTTCCATTTTGATGCTGTTTTGCAGTTACTGCCTCTCCCGAGTGTGTGCCTCAGTATGTATGGCAACTTACATATTAAACTTATGGCCAAGGAAGAGGTTACTAAATGACTGCAGATGTCAGTTCTCTTTCTTGTTGAAGAGGATAAATCTAGTAAATACATTTTGTGTTTTCTGCTTGCAGGTGAAGGCTCTATGGGAACAAAACTGGCATGTGAATTACTCTACCAGTGTGGTTGCAGTGATAGCATTTCAGAAGCTGGCTGCTGTTAACAGTCATTTCATTTCTTGCACTTTGTTTTAGCCATCACCTGCAAGTGTTAGGGCTGGAATTGAAGCCTCCTCAACATTGCAGATGCTCTGTAGCCTGTGTCACTACAACAACTTGTTGATCTGTCCTCCGTAAATAATGCAGGTAATGTGCTGTGCTCCATTGCCTGGCTTTGTAGATAACACATATGGTGTTAGCCATCTGCGCATCGCTGCAGCTCGGACAGAGGTGATGTTTTGGAGATTGTATTGAGGCAAGGCTATAGTTTGCACTAATGGAGCATTCTTTAACACTGCTATATTCCCTGCCAGAGGGAGAGCTCAGTGACATTCGGTCCCTAGCACTGAGGAGCTGGAGACTGTAGTTTCCCCAGAAGTTCTGAAACCAAAGGCTGAAACAAGAGGGCTGCTGATGATAATTGTTAGGGTTGTATGAGACTTGGGGAGTACTAACGTGGGGCTGAAGGTCCACTTCTCAGTGTCTGAAAAATGTAAGGTGTTCCTACCATGTCCTAATTAAATACTTTTTGATTTTATGCTCTGGGAAAGTAATGTATGCTTATTTTTTCCCCCATTTTCTTCCTCTCTTACACTCTACAGGAGCTGACAGAGGTCTGGGAAGGGAATTCCTATAGGAATGTTTACTTGCTTCCTCCTTCACTTCTCTTCAAATATTTGCTTGCTGTAGCTGTTCCCTAGCTTATGTTTGAGAAAATTTAAGGTTGTGCCTGCCCAAATTTCCCTTGTATAATCTACTACCTTGTTGCAAGATACATCTTAGAGAATCAAGATCTGCTTTTTCTAACAAATCTTTACTAAGGCCCAGACAGGCAATTCTTTTCAGGAACTTTTAAGTGTTCTCCTAATCTCCATGAGTTATTTTCTAAGGGCCTGGTATACATGTCTTTAAATATCTGAGAAACATGCTCCTAAAGTCTTTCTGTAGAAGATCTTAAAAGAACAGGTAAGAACATAGAATGGGTAAGGACATGAAACCCAAGGTGCAAAGATGAAGAAACTGGAGTTTTGTAGACTAAACCACCTTGTGAGAGTTGAAAGGATCACTGAACAAACTGAAGATATCAAACCAACAGGGTAACTTAACAAATCAAACAGGCTGCTGGTGTGTCAGCATTTCTGGAAGCTGAGAAGCTGTTAGTGGTCCATGATGTAGCTGTCAGTACTAAAGGTAGCTTCACAAATGACCTTTTCCAAGCTTCTTCTTGTGCAGTTTCAGATCACAGAATCACAGAATGCACTGGGCTGAAAGGGACCCTTGGAAGTCATCCTGTCCCCCCCCCCCAAAGATAGAGCCATTGAGGGTGGTTCTATGCTTTTATATGCATTAGAAAGTTAATGTTCATTTCCTGGTCAAAATCTCCCCTGGGTATTTTTATTCTCCATTAACATTCCTTCTGGGGATTGGATTCAGGTCCTTTGCTTCCTGTCCCATTCCTCTTCTGATGTTAATCAGCTGTCGTATTCTATTCTAGTTATGTGTTAGCAATGTTGGTGTTTCTTGGGCAGTGCTGATCTGTCCTGGCTTTTAGAAGAAGAGTTAGGGAAGCTAAACGACTCTTAACATGGCAAAGACAGTAGATAAAAGAATGTATATTTAAGGATATGGAGTGTAACTGAATTAGGAAGACCAAGATCTTTGTGTTGTGGAAAGGAAGAGCAAGACTGTAAGAAAAGTGCAATTCTGATTACTTTTGAGAGGCTTTCACAGGGCACAGTGGAGATGACAAAACACGATATGTCCGGTGGTATTTGCATTCAACACAAACTATGTCAGACTACAGAGTCTAGGGATTTGATTTTCTTTGGAAATGTTGGGTGTTAAGTAGAGCTTGTTACATGGACTGTTTGTTGTTCAACAGCTAGCCTGATCCCTTTTTCTTGATAGCTCTTGGAATTGTTCCCATGCACAGAATAGAGGATTCTGCCTAATAGTCCAGGTTAATTAGTACGGAAAGGCAGGAATGAGCAATAATCCTTCTGAAACTCAATTTTAATCCAAGACTCATTGTAATGCTATTGCATTAACATACAGGCAGAACTCAAATGTGAGTTTCTGCAGTAGGAGCTGTCATCCTTTTATTTTCAAATGAGCTTCAAAGTAGCCAGCAGCAGAATGGATCTGAATGTGCTTTAATTGAGATGACTTCTCTGAATGAAAAGATCACTCTCATTAAGTTTTAAAGTGTCCTTTAATAACCTTGCAGTCCTTTTCCATCATACAGTCTACAGGTGCTGCTTTTAACTTCACACAGCTTGTTTGTCCTGGATGAAACCTGTTGATGCAGTTATCCATCTTGCTGATGAATTGTCTTGATCAGGCTTACTGCAGCAGCTTCTCATGTAGTCTAGCTTGAGTCATGTGGAGACTAAGGTTGCCTCTGCCCATAAGCAGAGGAAGGCAGCTGGACATGTCTCTTTCTTTTGCTTGTTGTGAGGCTAGTGAAGGGTCAGTGTTGCCTGCTACAACAAGGTGTGCCAATGTCAAGTATTGGATGTGCAGTTGGAGTATAGGTTGGCCCATACAGCAAAAAAATTCTGGGTTAGCTGTGGTGTTCCAGATATGTGACACAGTACAGTATCAACTCTTTTTATGTGTGGATGTTGCATTCAGAGGTGTGGTTGTGGGGTTGGTTTTGTTGTTGTTGTTTTAGGGGTTTTTGCATACAGCGACTCTGATAGGTAATGAATGTTTCTGTAGTGTTGCAGTAGAAACAAGTGTGACTGTGACTGTGTTATGGAATGTATTTTTTTTCTTGTCATACAAGTTCATCTTTCTGACCAAAACCCCAAAGAAGTACTGGTTTTAAGATGGCTAGAAGGATGACACTGCCTGAAATAAGACACATTCTCTGCAATATAATCACCATATTTCTGTTGAAGAAGGGAGACTGCTGACCCTAAGCACTGATAAGCAGACTGTTTTATAAGGTCAGAAAAGGCAACACAAGAGAAGGTGATGATGAGGAAAACTGCAACAGCAAGCAGGCAAGAAACTGTGCATCCTAGAACCAAAGCTTAATATTAGCTACCTCAGCCCTCAAGGGACTTATCAAGTATCAGGAAGATAGTAGATGCTTACAGATGTTGTTTCCTTTTCTTTGGTGCTTTCTCGTTTTGTCTTGAGTGTTACTTTTAGACCTTTTTTTGTATGCTCTGGACCTCTTAATTGGAGATAAAATTATGCTTTGCATGCATGCCAAGTGGCTGTTAGTTTTGTGGGCCCTGTACAGAACATTTAAAATCAGTTCTGTGCTAGATCTCATCTGTTCCTTATGTGTAGTAAAGGTTTTGCCTTTCTCAGATCTCAAAGAGGACATAGCTATTCTGCAGGTGAATGTTACACCAAGGGATGCTCTCTGATAAAAACAGCTAGAGCTGAGCTTGTGTACTGCCTGTGCAGCTGCATTCAGTCACTGTCACTGCACTCCTTTGCTGTGAAGAGGAAAGAGGTGTGTTTTGTCTTTGTGAGGGAGTGAAGGTGTCCTCAGCTTTTGGTATTAACAAAGGAAATTGTTAGGTTTCCACTGCAGTCTTCTGACCCTTTGTGTGTTCATATCTTTTTGCCTAGAAGATGTCATTATGGCTGATGCTGATCAATGTGAGCTCAAGCCTCGTAGCCCTCAATGAGCCATTCTAGTGAAGCTGTAACTGTCAGTAAGTTTAGAAATAAGACTGGAACTACTGTGGGTAGTAGCTGCAAGACAGTAGAACTGGAGCTACTACAGATGATAGCCTGCTAGGAAAGAGGACTGTAAATGTTAAGGAATGTTATTGATGAGAGATGGAAGGGGTAGATAAAAGGAAACAGGAGGTTAAGTTTCCTATTGTATTACAGTGCTAATTAGAATAGCGGAAGACCTAACTCCTGCTGTAGCTCCAGGGTAAAGCTGAGCTTCTCCAGGGTAGTCAGAATGTGGACTTGACAGCAAGCTTCTTCAGAGAGAGGCTTTTGAATAGTGTGGTGAGCAGAATTAGTGCCTTCTATTTCTGGATATTACCTATGTCCATTTCTGCAGAACAGACAGACCATGTGCTCCAAAGCAGAGAGTATCTGCTTCTTTCTGAACGGAGGTATAGTGAGTTGAGTTGGGATTTTATCTCTGCTGTCACAAAGGATGCTCAGGTACTGTAGGCAAGGAGGGCTTGACTGCCCTGTTCAGTGCAGGGAAGTCTGGAAAAGAAAATTAGATTGGTGTATCAAGGTTGTTGGAGTAGAATAACAGACTGGATTCCTGATGTTGGACAGGGGTGCAGATGGGGAAGCCTGGAGTCACTTAGAAAAAACACTTGCCTTTCAGAGGTTAGTTCCTTTCTGGGACACAGTGAAGGACAAGGAGATTATTTCATTAGAGTGGTCTAGCATTAGCAGCCTGATGGTCCTCCAGTTTGCTGCCAGCTCCTGCTTTGGCACCTGGTTGTGGGTTGCTCTGAGCATGCCTGGCTGTCTCCATGTGATGTGCTAATAGGAGCCTGACACCAAGTTTCCTTTCTCATGTTTCAGAAACTGTTGACCAGATGCTGCTGGATGCTGACAGGGGAAAGCTGATTCGGAGACAGGCGACCAGAAATGTTTGGACACGTTGTCATTTTGGATCTGTAAGTCTTTGTTTGAGGGAAAGTTGCCTGGAGGCACTGTGAGTATTTCAGTGTCTCTGTAAATTCTCAGATCATGAGGGTAGATTTCAAATCCTGGTATCTTTTCCAGATAGGTGGGGATAAGATGGCAGGTAGCATAGTTGGTAGCTCTGGGATAGAAAGCACAACAGTACTGTCTGATCCTAAGGAACCTGCTTAGAGACAGGGAGGCCTTTGGTGTGTTTGTTCTGAGCACCTCTGCAGTGGAAAGATGTTTGCCCATGGGTGCAGCTGTTCCCGGAATCCCCCGCCTCTCTGCCAGCCCACGTGGCTGATGTTTTGCCTTGATGCTGAACCAGGTCCTGCTGGGAGTTGGTGGAAAAGCAGATTCAGACTATGCTGGCTTGGTCTTTCCTGGAGGTGCACATTCTCCTTCTCTTTCTTTCTTCCCCTTTATTTTACAGTTTGCCTTGCAGAGCAGTTAGGCTGTTGTGAAGTTGTTTTTTACTGTGCTAGTTAAGACCTGACTGTAGCATTGTAGTAAGGAAAAGAGCCAGACAGCTTGTTGGGGCAAGGCCAACTCTAGGGCACCTCTTCAGTTTGTTTTGGCAAAGCTTGAATTTGCGTGGTCCTGGTTGCCTGTCTGTTCCATTCACTTTCAATCTGGCTTTCCGTGTGTGTGTGTGTCTAACTGCTCTACACCCTGCACTCCTGTCCAGCTTCCCAAGGCTTGGTGCTATTGACAGGGAAAAACCAGCACAGCAGCAGAAGAGCATCAGGGAAGAGAACACTCCAATGCAGTATCTTATCCTAGTAGCAATGTTGGCCACAGAGCTATGCTGTTATAGCTGCCACCCAGATCAACAATGTTCTCTTGTAGTGAGAAGTACCCTGTGCTTTGAACAGAGAGGAAGGTTGTTTCTGAACTTCTGTTATATCCCTAGCTGACTGGGTGCTCTTTTACAGAAGCCTGTTAGCAGCAATGTAGAGCATGGCATGCTGCTTACTGGAAGTCAGAGTGGCTTGCCTTCCTCTCTCATGGAGGTGTGCATTTGCACAGCTGTAGGCACAAGGATATAATGTTTTGGCTCAAATAAGAGTCTGATAATTGCCAGCTCATTTGTAGGTAAGAAGCACTGACTTAAAAGGATGAGTGAGGTAACTGTTATTGTTAGTAAGCTACTGTACTGAAGGCTCCACAGTTAGCATCCCTTTGGAGTAGTGGGGAAGGGTAGCTGGGAGGGTTCCATTTCACAGGAGGTATGTTTAGTTCTTCCGGGAACCAGCATTCCCTAGAAGCTATTGCTTCATGAATTTTGAGTTTGTGTGGTCCCAGCTCCTTGTCTGCTTTGGACATGTTCTTGCCAGGTGTCTTTCCAGCTTTTGCTGGATGATGTGACCCAGCTATCCGAGGCTAATTTCACTTCAGAAGATCTGATGTGGTTTGGGGCAGGTACCTGGAGCAAGATGACCATTCAGTTGTCCTTGGTTATAAACATTCCCTGTTCCTTATATATTTATGTGGTAAGATTTCAAACTAGCTGTTTTGATGGATGCTGAGCTATTTGTTTCTCTTCTTCAGGGCATCTGAGTGACTGTCCTTGCTTCATGAAGTTTCTCGTTTGACCCCAGGCTGGTAAGTGCTCAGATTCTTGTAGGCTGGAGCAACTGAAGTTCAAGTGAAGTCTCCTGTGTTCTAGTGGAACCCCCTATGTTCTAGTTTTCACCTGTTGTTCCTTGTCCTGTCACTGGCCACCACTCAGAAGAGCCCAGCCGCATCCTCATGACTTCCACCCTTTAGATACTTATCTGCATTTATAAGGTGTTCCTTCATTCTTCTCTTCTTCAGGGTAAAGAGCCCTGGGTTCCTCAGGCTCTCCTTGTGGCACTCCATCGGAGTTCCCCTCTTAAACTGGGAAACCCAGAACTTAGCACAATATTTCAGATGCTGCCTCGCCAGGGCAGAGTAAAGGGCGAGAACTGCTGGCCACACTGTTTTTAATGCACCCCAGAATGCTATTGGCCTTCTTGGCCACAAGTATCATAGTATCAGTCAGGGTTGGAAGGGACCACAAGGATCATCTAGTTCCAATCCCCCTGCCATGGGCAGGGACACCCCACACTAGATCAGGCTGGCCAGAGCCTCATCCAGCCTGCTCTTAAACACCTCCAGGGACAGGGCCTCGACCACCTCCCTGGACAACCCATTGCAGGGCTTCACCACTCATGGTGAAGAACCTCCTCCTCACATCCAGTCTCAATCTCCCCACCTCCAGCTTCATTCCATTCCCCCTAGTCCTATCACTACCTGATATCTTGAGAAGTTCCCCCCTAGCCTTCCTGTAGGCCCCCTTCAGATACTGGAAGGCCACAATTAGGTCACCTCGGAGCCTTCTCTTCTCCAGACTGAACAGCCCCAACTCCTTCAGTCTGTCCTCATAGGAGAGGTGCTCCAGCCCTCTGATCATCCTCGTGGCCCTTCTCTGGACACGCTCCAGCACCTCCATATCCCTTCATTCACAAAGGTGAATTTGTTGTCCACCAGCACTCTCAGGTCCTTCTCCACAGAGCTGCTGTCCGTCAGGTCAACCCCTAACCAGTACTGGTGCATGGAGTTATTCCTCCCCAGGTGCAGGACTCTACACTTGCCCTTGTTGAACTTCATGAAGTTCACCTCTGCCCAACTCTCCAGTCCAGCTGTCCAAGTCTTGCTGAATTGCAGCACGGCCACTCCTCCTAGTTTTCTATCATCACCAAACTTGCTGAGGCTACACTCTGTTCCTTCACCCAAATTGTTGATGAACATGTTGAACAAGACTGGACCGGTACTGACCCCTGGGGAACACCACTAGCCACAAGCCTCCAAGTAGACTGCATACCATTGCTCACAGCACTCTATGCTCTGTCATTCAGTCAGTTCTCAATCCACCTCACTGTTGGCTCCTCTAACCCACACTTCCTAAGCTTATCCAGGAGCATGTTGTGGGGGACAGTGCCGAAAGCCTTGCTGAAGTCAAGGTAGACAACATCCACTGCTCTCTCCTCATCTACCCAGCTGGTCACACCATCATGGAAGGCTATCAGACTGGTCAAACATGATTTCTTCTTTGTAAATCCATGCTGACTAGTACTGATAATCTTTTTCTTCACCTGCTTAGAGATGACCTCTAGAGTGAGCTGTTCCATCACCTTTCCAGGGATGGAGGTGAGGCTGTCTTGTAGTTCACTGGGTCTTCCTTCTTGCCCTTTAGGAAGACTGATGTGACATTGGCTTTCCTCCAGTACTCAGGCACCTTCTCTGTTCTCCATGACCTTTCAAAAATGGTGGAGAGTGGCTTAATCCTAGGACGCTGTTTATGTTGGTGGAAAGGTGTGAGAAACTTTTGTGAGCTTGTGTTTTTAGCAGAGAAAAGGATAGCTTGCAAATGTTCCTGTGAAATGTAAAGCCTTTTGTGGCTTAGAGTCACTCTGTGCTTGGTGCAAACACCTCACACTTGCCAGTTCTCCGAGGAGACTCAGTCTGTCTCAAGAAGATGCAGCTTTATCAGCATTACCTGGGGGTACTGGTTGACAGTAGGCTGAACATGAGCTAGCAATGTGCCCAGGTGGCCAACAAGGCCAATGGCATCCTGGCCTGTACCAGGAATAGTGTGGCCAGCAGGAGCAGGGAAGTAATGCATTGTGCCCCTTTACTCAGCACTGGTTAGGCCACACCTTGAGTACTGTGTCCAGTTCTGGGCCCTTCAGTTCAAGAGAGATCTTGAGGTACTGGAATGTGTCCAGAGAAGGGCAACAAAGCTGGGGAGGGTCTGGAGCAAAAGCCCTATGAGGAGAGGCTAAGGCAGCTGGGGTTGCTTAGCCTGGAGAGGAGGAGGCTCAGGGGAGACTTTATTGCTCTCTACAACAACCCGAAGGGAGGTTGCAGCCAGGTGGGGGTTGGTCTCTTCTCCCAGGCGACCAGCACCAGAACAAGAGGACACAGTCTCAAGCTGCATCAGGGCAGGTTTAGGCTGGATGTTAGGAAGAAATTCTTCACAGAAACAGTGATTGGCATGGGAATGTGCTGCCCAGGGAGGTGGTGGAGTCACCATCGCTGGAAGTGTTTAAAAAGAGTCTGGATGAGGCACTTGGTGCCATGGTTTAGTTGGTTAGATGGTGTTGGGTGATAGGTTGGACTTGATGATCTTGAAGGTCTTTTCCAACCTGGTTAATTCTGTATTCTAAGCAAGAGCAGATACAAATTTGAGAGAATTCTTGAGGCTCCATTTAGATACTTAACATGTACACCTCCATTGGCCAAAACACAAAGTGAAGTCTTCTAGGTCACTGGCCCAGTGGTATTCATTGACTGCCTTGAAAGTATGTGACTGGGAGTCAAATGGCCTTTGCTGGAGAAGAGAAGAGAAGAGAGGGAAATCCTGCACATTTAAGTGCCAGAGGTCAGGCACTGAGGATTGCAGAGATGCTAGGTTTGATCAGCATTAGGGTCCATCAGGGGATGGGTGATGAGAAGTGGGTGCTTACCCTGAGTATACGGGGACTATGAATGGTGCATATGTTGCCATTGCAGAAAGTCTGGCATTAGGCTCTACAAGAACTGCTTGGCATCTCTGAGACCTCTCTTGTACAGTGGGGTGGTCAAAATCCTGACTGCTTGAAGGGAAATCTTGCTTGCAGTCCCAAGATGGTGGAAAGGAAGGAGATTATTTCATGTGTACAAGATAGCTGCTTCTGCTCTATATTTTGCGGTTGTCCTGCTGCACCTGCTGCCCAGTATGGCTGGGGTAAAGGGACTTACCTGGTTTGCTTGTTGCAAAATCTGGCCTTAACTACCAACATCATTGGTGTTGCTCCCTAATGTGATGACAGAGTTAAGAGTTGTAATGGTATCATACCTCCTTCTGGCAAGCTTCCTGCGGTCTGCTCTGTTGGGGTTCCAGAGTAAACCAAAAACTTTTGGGTTGGGGCTCTTTAATAGCTGGAATCTCCTCCCACACAGTTCCTGCTGACAGTGACAGCACATGATCAATAACTCTTGCTCTAGCTGTCACTGCTGCCTGCAAGGCCTGCAGTTTCCATACTGGAAAAGGCCTTTCCTAAAGAGCCTAATCAATATGCTGCTGTGAGGTCTGTTCTTGTTTGCTATATATAATCTGGACACACACAAACTACGTGAGTGAGCGGGGGGAGGATGTACCAGCCCTCTGCTCCTGCTGACTGGGAAAAGGACACAGCTACCTCTTGCTTTGCTCCCTCTCCTGCAGCTGCTGCTCAAGGCTTGTGGCCACATCCTTTCCCTGCTTTATCGCCACTCTGCATGGGGACCTGCTTTGGGACTCTTAAGGGAGCCATATTCCTGCTGGGTAACTTCTAGGGTTCGATGCAGCGCCTGTGACACCCTCTTCTGTGCACTTTCTGCTGTTGGTAGGTAACCCCCTCTTGGAGCCACGCAGGTGGGAGGATGTCAAGCACAGCTCCATCAAAGAAGCCTTACCGCAAGGCACCTCCGCAGCATCGTGAGATCCGCCATGAGGTACCCATCATTCGAGATGACCAGGATGGAGTGATCTTGGCTGAGCAAAGTCAGGTAACAGCTTGCCAGGTGGCAAAGGGCTTAACACCATTGCACCAGCAAACAGGGTTTAGTTACACCAAGGCAGGCCATCTGAAGCAGGCAGAGGGGTTTGAGGTTTGCAACCTGAACTTCTCATCTTCATGGTCCCTGGAGTCTAGCAGTGAGAAGGAAATGTCAGGGTGCAGAACAGACTTGAACATCAAAAGCCAGACTGTCTCACCAGCACTTCCACGTGGTGGGAAGACGGGGCAGCGAAGTAGGAAGCGGTGTCCAAACCGCAGTCGTGGGCACCTCGGCAAATTTGTGAGCCGTAGCATGGAGACAGTTGTGGTGTCTGGAGATGAAAGACACCATCCCACTTGCTGTTTCAAGAGCAGAAGCCTGGAACGCTCACTTATGTTTAAAGAGCCTCCTGAAGTCCTGACACCGAGGAAGTTTCAGGTCTCCTCTACACATCCGCCTCTCAAAGGGATCCTGAAGCAGAGCACCGTGACCGGCCCGTGCCCCGAGAGCTTACGCAAGTCCCGCTCGGTAGAGACACTCTCCTATGGCCGTGGCTCACACAAGTGCAGTGATCCTCAGGTCTGCCTCGGCTGCGGGGAGAAGTGCTCGCTGGGGCACAGCAGCAGCAATGCCACTGACTCTGCCAAGCGCAGGGAGAAGATCACAGAGGAAAAACTGCAGTTCTCCAAATTCTTGGATGAGATTACCCAGCGGGTGCTGAGTCCCATCCGCTTGCACTCACTGAGAGAGACCAAGGGAGCAGAACAAGGCCAGAGCACCCCCCTTTCTCCCAGAGGCTCCGTGCCAGGAGGCCAAGTGGAAGGTCGCCTACAACCGGTCAAAACCAAACGTGCAGCTGAAAGATCCCCCCGCCCAAGCAGAAGAAAAGCAGAAAAGAAATGTGGGGAGCTGGGAGTGGCTTCATGCCAGAGAAAGCGTGCTGAGGAAGCTGAGCGAGCTTCCAGACTAAGGAAGAAACCTGTCCTTGGGAGCAAGAACAGTAAGGAAAAACTCCTTTCCTTGGAGAGAAGGGTAGTAGATCTGTGTCAGTATGAGCTGGCAGACCTGGGGCTGGCAGGGACATCCTCTGGGCAACAGCACTCACTGTCTTCATGGAAAAACAGTGCAGAGGGCAGAAGGGATGAAAGCAGTCCCTGTTCACAGCTATTAAAGCCACACCACCTGTGTGCTAAACTTGGGCAGAAGCGTGCAGTGGAGCCGAACCACCCAGAGAAAGGATCCTTCTCCACTCCAACACACTGGAGTCGGGAGGAGGGGCCTACCCCTACTAGATCCTCCCCTTCCATCAGCCTGGCACTAAACAAGGTAGGTGCCAGGGCCACTGGCTCACAGACAGGGGTCTTGCAAATGCCAAAGCCCTGTTGGCTTCCAGACTGGATCTCATATAGTCTGTAATGCCAGTGGGGACAGTGAGAGCAGGCCATTGGACCTCATGCTGTGGGTGCTTAATTGCCAGAAGCTGTTCTCTTAGGTGTGACACTCACAACTGTGCTTCAGGTTAGGTATATCTTCCTGGGAGGAATCAGCTTCCCTTTGGCCCCAGAAGCTAGGAATTTAAGAGCTGGTGCTGTTCTCCTCACTGCGGGCTTCCTAGGTGTTTGCAGGTTGGAGGCCCTCCAGACTGTGGAGCAGGAGGTGCCAGGGTGCTCATGGTGCTTTGTGTGTGCCCTGTGCCTGGCTGTCTTGGGGTACTGTCTCTTTGTGTGGTGGCTGTTTCGGGTCATTGTAAGCCTTCCCTTTTCTCCAGCCTGCTTTGGGGCCATTGCTTCATTTTAATACAAATCATGTTATCCTCTTATCCTGGTAACTATCCTCTGCCTGTGTCTAGGAGGCAGTTGCTAGATAATTCTGCATGGATTCACTGATTGCCATGTAGGGCCAAGATGTAAGAAAAGAATGGATCAATACTTTGCCTGTAGGGGCAGGAAGATGTATGCAGGTGGTAAGGACTATTCTTTTAAAGTGTAAGTTGATGAAGGAAACAGCCCTTGGATGTCTTTGTGCCAGGACTGGGATGGTTTGCCTTCTGTAGTATTGCTAGTAGCTCAACAACCCCATCCACAACTGTCTGTGGCATGATTTGTCAGCTCAGAGCTGACACTTAATGGACAATATAATATGTGGCAGCACTTTGGTTTTGTGCACTGCTGTTGGTGCCAAGCACCACAAGTAATGAATACCATTATCAGCTTGGACTTCATGAGAATGATCACAGTCTTGGGCTTTCACAGAACACAGAATGGCTTCTAGTGCTAATTCAATCTCTCTCAGCCATGTTGGCAGGCAGCAGCCATCTCACAGATTAGCACAGGCTGCAAAATAAGTGAGAATAGTTGGATTGTGTGTTCTTGTCACTGTGCTGTGTTTCCTTGTTCTGCAGGTCTCTGCTCCATCCATCTCAAGGGATCCTTCACAGAAGATTAATTTCTTTCACAGACTTTTCTGACCTTTGTTTTTTCTTCTGCTATCCCAGAATAGTCACAGTGGCTGTTTCAGGTCTGCAGAAAGAACCCCTTTTCACAGCACAATCTGAGTGGTGTAAATTGTAGATGCGTTTTTTGTCTCCCAAATGATTCTCTCACTCTTTTTGTGGGGCTTCAAGTGTGTTGTGATTGCTGTGGTGACATTTAACCCAGTGTATGCTGTCCCATGAGAGTCCTACTACCCACTGACTGTGGATGTGGAAGAAGCTCAAGCACCAGCTAAGGTGGCATGCTGCAAGAGATGTTGAGATTGCATTTTGGGAGCCTAGTTGCCTGACTTGTGTGGTGGTTTCTAGTCTAGCTCTTTTACCTTGAGACAGAGCACACAGTCTGCCTTGGTGTTAGGCTGCTTGAGTGGTGTGTACAGCTCTAAGTTTGACTAGTATGACCTGTCAGAGCAGATGAGGAAGAGTCACAGGTAGGGTCTAGCAACCAAGACTCTGTCCTTTAGAACAGTATGAGAGACCAACTCCTTCTCTGAAAGAATCTCATGGCTGTTTTCTTCCCTGTGCAGGAACCCTTGACGGATGCAGAAAGGATGAAGTAAGTATCATACTGCAACATGCCTGTCACACTGCAACTGTGTGGGTGCTGATTCCTCACATCCTGCTTGTGCCACCTGCACAGTGAAACTGTCTGTCCTTGTGGGCTCCTCTCACATCTTCAGTCTTCTTGGGGCTATGTGGGCAGAGCTTTAGTCTGTACCTTGCTAACCGTTGCCTTGCACGTCCCTCCCTCTGGAAAGGGAGGGAACTTAGATCTCTAGAGCAAGTGCAAGGTAGAGGAGTTGGTGGTTGTGAAAGTATGAGATGAAGCCTTTAGTATGTGTGGAGGGAGCAGAGCCTTTTTTAACCTGCTGCTGACTGAGGGTGAGAGCTAAGCCCTTTGCTGTTGCTAGTTTGGGGCACAGGGAGCTGCTAGCACTGAACTCCCAAGCCACAGTGAAGAAGAAGCTTCCACTGACAGAGAAGCTGTGCTTTTGGGTTTCTCTGAGCAGCTGAGCACAAAGGAATGAAAAACAACAGGAAGTCCTTCTGACCACCAGGCATGTCCTGGCTGGGGAGGAAAGGAGCAGTTTGTGTTGGAATGAGCTTGACTGGCAGCTGTGATCACATCTGTAAACATACCCCACCATCTCTGCTTCTGGCAATAAGGCTGTGTGGAGTCCTATTTCCACCATGTATTAAAGGTGTGAGGGCTTTTGAACGGTTTCAGGGGAGGAGAAGATGATTTTACTCTTTTTTGCTTTCACTTCTTCTAATTTGGACTGGGATAAATTATTGAGTGTGTTGCATTCACTGGTGAGGGACACTGGAGCTGCACAGCTCATCTGACTAGTGGGCTTTGTCCTAGTATTGTAACCTGAGAGGGAGCTGGGACACATGGTGGGCCAGCCAGCTCGTGATTCTCTGCCCCTTCTGCAAAAGAGTTTGAGTCTCCCTGTCCTGACAGAGATGCATCTCTTGCTGCATGTGCCAGTTAACTTCTTAACTTTCTGGGGGCCCTGTTTTGGGGTCTTGAGCCCTGGAGCAGGGCGCTGTGTGGAGTGCGCTGGTGTGGAATACCCTTTCTGCGTTCAGTGGTGCCTTGTTCCTGTGTGACCCAGGCTACTGCAACATGAGAATGAAGAGCTTCGACGTCGACTGACATATGTGACTAACAAAATGGAAGCGATGGAGAGAGAGCTGGAATCAGGTCAGGACTATCTGGAGATGGAGCTGGGCCAGAACCGTGAGGAGCTGGAGAAGTTCAAGGACAAATTCCGTAGGTATGAAAACCAAAACGAGATGGGTAGAGATGCTTCCCACCACGGTCCCTCAGCTGGTGTGAACAGGCTGTGCCCTGTTGTGTAAATCACAGGCTATCTGCATCCTCAGAAAGGTGCATCCCCAGGCTATAGGAGATGCAGCCATTACTTTCTCCAGGGTACAGTTAAGGAATGCTGCCAGCTTAAGGGGCTCCCAACAGCAGGGAATTAATCTCTTGGATACCAGGCAGGATCCAGCTTGAATGGTTACCCCATGTGCAAAAGGAGCCGCTGGTGGCTGCAAGAAAGTGCATCACCATATTACCTGAAAAGTACCTCAGTTAAAAACCAATGCCAATCATTGGTCACATGCTTATACATGACAGAGCTCAAAGGAGTCTTTCAAAGTCATTCACACCCTCCCCTGCAAGATCTTTCACCCAGTGAACCTCATCTTGCCTGCAGTGACAAGGGTCTGAAGGTCATTACGTGACAGAGGTGAGGCATAGTTAATGTGCCTGATTGTCTTAGTGCCAGCTTTTCTGGAGTTGGGGAGTTGGTGGTTTGCTTGGCAGCTATGAAGGGAACTTGAATAGGTGCCTGAGATCTGTTCCCATGATTACAATCTTGTTTCTGTAGATTGCAGAACAGCTACACTGCTTCCCAGAGAACCAACCAAGACCTGGAGGAGAAGCTGCATGCCCTGGTAAGTGCCTTATTAAGTCACTACAGAGAGGAGGAAGTGGAAGGAATTTGTGTGCTGGGAACAGATGGGAAAGGGGCCCTGGCTTTGCCCAGCAGATGTGGCAGTGGGTGAGGGGTGAGATTCTGGCTGTGACCATCTATTCCTTACTCCAGCTGGTGTCATGAACTGTTTTCTTGATTTACTGAGCCCCCTACTTGGTCATGCCCATGAGCTTTGGTTCCCCACAACATAATTGCATGGTATTCCGTCGTGTTGCTTCAGTCCCTCTCAAAATGCCAGGGATCTGTCAGCCAGTCTCGGGGTGGTCATCCTGGGAGGGAGGACAAGGGCAGTCAAAGGAGAGCCAATGTGCATGTATGTCTGTTGTGTGCATTCATAACACTCATGGCTGTTTCTTTTCTCTCCCTTCCCCTCTCTCTCTTTCTCCTCCCCACGCTGCCGCTGGCACACGCTGGGTGTACTTGCCGCTCAGGCCTCTCTCAGCCAAAGCTGGATTTTTGCAGTTGCGTCTTTTAGTTTGTGTGTTTTTTCTTTTTTCCTCTTTTACATGTCTCAGCCTGTTGGTTTCATTGTCAGTCCTACATACACCATCCCAGATGGAGGGGCCCCAGCCCTCGTCCAGCCGAGGGCTCACCTGGTATCCAGCAGCTGCCTGCAGATGCAGCAAGTCCTAGCTTGTAGTGCTCCATCTTAAGAGCGTTTGAGCCAGCTGGAGCATGGCGTGTTGGGAAGCGGTGCCCATAAGCTGTGGCACAGCACAAGATGTGGATGGCTGTGAGCCTCGTTTGCTCCCTTTCCTTCCCCTTCTGGTCTGTGAGCAGGCAAGTCAAACAGCTGAGATGCTGATTGCCTCCATGTAGGCCAGGATGAGATTTCTTTCGGTTCTAGCACTTGAATTTTTGGGTTAATATGCATTGTGCTAGTGCCTGAAGAGACTGCATTGTCCTGCCCTATCCCCTTGTGCATCACTAAACTGTACTCCTGATGCACAGCTGGGCCCTGACAATCATAGACTCAGAGCATCCATGGGAAGTGTTGGACAAGCTTCTTGAGAAGGAGATAGCTTGGTTGTTCTGAGCTGTTGCCATTCTCTGCTCTTACATCTGGGTCTCTATTGGCTCTGTACCTAACTCTGTTATAGAGTCTAAAGAGGCAATATTGCCTGCTTTAGGAAGGGCATTAACTGAGCTCCAGATGAAGCTACACAGGACCTCCTTACTACAGCAAGGCTTAAACTCTTTCAGTATGATGCCCTCTCCCTGCCACTAAAAGCTGTTTTTCTCTTCAGCATTGACTGATGGATCTCTATAGGCATTTCTGTTACCCAGACCTCTTCTATGGGGCATCTCAAGCTCAGAGATATTTGCTGCCAGTAGCAGGATTCCTCAAGCCCACTAGCTTTCAACCAGGCACTGTGTGAGCCAGGGCAAAGAGGAAACATGTTTGTGCTTTAAGAAGTGATACTGAATGTGTAGGTTCAAAGTCAGCCTATTGTCTCTTTAGCTGGCAGAGTGGCTGGCACCATTTGGCCTTTGGGGTCTCTCCCTTTGTGAAGACTCAGGCTGTCCCCCTTGTCTGTCTGTCTGAAAGGTTTTTTTTTTTTATCCCAACTAAATGTCTTACTATGCTATGCTTGGGCTGAAGTGGGTGGTGAAGTCAGGCTCTTCTGGGCTGGTATGATTTACACCTGGTGTTCTTGCATCTCAGATTAAAAAGGCAGAGATGGACCGCAAGACACTGGACTGGGAAATTGTAGAGCTCACTAATAAATTGCTTGATGCCAAAACCACGATCAATAAGCTGGAAGAACTCAATGTAAGTGTCAGTGTGCAAATAGCTGTGCCTGAGTGTCTGAGGTGTGGGCTTTTCCTCTTGTTCAAAATCATTAGCGTAATGGAGCTTGTGAATTACTTCACTCTGTGTGGAAGTGTGGGAGCTGTGCACAGCAGGAGGGACAGAAATGTGTCTGAGGGGGTGGGCAGGTCTGATGCATTTGGCCTTTTGAGCTTAGGGTTTGACCCGAGTCCAGGCTGTATCAGTGGGAGGAAGCTGCTGCCTCTTCTACACCGTTAATATGGAAGTTCTTGGATCCAGTGCTTGTTTCTGTTAACTGCTCTCAACTTCCTCCTAACATCAGGCAGTGTCTTCAGGCATAGCTCCGGGATGGGACAGCAAATTTAGTGGGACTTTTGGAGGTTATTAAAAATCCCAGAGTTTATGCCTGGAGCAAGGACTAGGGTGGAAAAGGAGCCTTGGGTGAGTTGCAAGAAAATGCACAGGGGTGTGGAGAGGAGGGAATGGCAGGTGCCCTCACGAGAGATGCATCAGATGCCTCCTCCCGCTTCTGTTCAAGCGGCACCTGTTCAGGTGGTACCTTTTTGGGTAAGTGACAAGTGAGTCTGACACTGTTGCACAACTGTGCCCTTTCTTGCAGGAACGCTATCGACAGGACTGTAACCTTGCAGTACAGCTTCTCAAGTGTAACAAGTCCCACTTCAGGAACCACAAGTTTGCTGATGTGAGTAGCAGCCCTGCTGAGGTGGGGAAGAAGGGCTCATGGTCTCCGCCTGCGTCTTGCTTTCTCCAACTTTCTCTGCGGGGCTGTGGGACTCTTATCCTTCAGCCTCAAAGAGAGGTGTGGGGGTGCTCCTCTTCCTACTCTCACTGAGAAGGTATCACAGAGCCTCTGTCATCTCCTCTTTCATGCCAGCTCCATTTCACAGCTCAGCTAGGAGCTGTTATAAAAAGCACAATAACCTTGAATTCGATAGCCTGCTGAGTGCCTTATGGGAGCTGGCAGGAGGACAGACCTCTCTCTCTTTTACCCTGCTCTGTCTTCTTCCATTCGTCACCTGGCCACATAGAAGGGCCATGCTGCCTGATAAGGAGTCAAGCAGCAGCAGTCTGGCCCTGCGTCACTTCCTACTCTGAAGAGAAAGATGGGAGGCAGTACCAGAATGTCTTTTAGGCCTCCTGAACTGGTATTAACTCATACTATCCCATGTGGGGTCTACATCTCTTCCTGCCCTTGGGATGAGCAAAGATGTTTGGGCCTTTCATGTTAGTAGCATCACTTCTTCAGTTGGAAGTCTCATTCAGGCCCTTGCCTCAGCTCTCCTCTTGCCATGCTCCTAGTCTCCCTCCCTTCTTGTATTGTCTCAGCAAAACCATGTGCTTGTCTTTCTTAACTTAGCTGGTGAACAATATGTCACCCTCCCCCACTGTGTCTCAAATTAGCACTCTTGAGGGCAGCATATCAGTTATGGCTGAGGTAACCTTGACCTCACTCCCAGCTGTCTCCCCTCCCTGCAGCTTTGAATTCTGCCCCCCGCCCAGAGAGCTGCATCCTGCTTGGCTGCCACTGGAGGGGTGTTAATGCTAAGCAGCTGTGCAGAGAGTCTTCCCCACAGCCAGCTGTTGTCATGCAGTCTCTCCTGTGTCCCCAGCTATGGACACAGTTTCCTCCTGGCCGTAGTGGGTCAGACCTTGCTGTGCCACTTGAGTGGCTTGTGGAACTTGCTCTCTGCTTCATATTGTGCATGGGTGTGGTGACTAAGGTGAGGGCAACTGGGCAGAGTGATGGAGAGAGCAGTAGTGCCTGTCCATGGGACAAGGAGCAGTGCTTACCCCATGTTGAGACCCTAGTCCTGCAGCTTTGGTAATAAAACCCTTGTTTGCCTCTTTGAAACAGAGAGAGTGAGGAAGTGGGATGAGGTGGTAGAGTTGGTAGGAGCAAGGGAAGGCATTGATTCCGGTCTATGGGCGGGTTGCCAAGCAGCATGGCTGCAATTACTGTATTTGGGGAGCACTACAGATCCCAGCACTGAGGGTTGTTGAGTCACTTCAGTGCAACCACCAAGCTGATTTTCCACAGATCAATAGACCTCTTCCTAGCATGTGCTGGCTAGGCCTTGCCTCTGTGCTCAGAGGCATAGGGGACTGAGCTCATGTGCTGTCTTTTCTTGTCCTCTTCAGAAAATGGGGCCTGTAAACCATGGCCTAGAAATATGACAGGTGTGACAGCTAGAGAGCCTTGTTAGTCCCTCTTGGGGCAAGTTTGCTTTGGAAAGAGATACCTTTTTGAAGGCAAGGTGGGTGAATGCTAGGGTCAAGATAAGGAGTACAAAGTATATGTGAAGGTTGTTTGGAAAAGGCAGATTATTTGGAACTAAATGGCTTGTGTGGCAGTCCTGTTCTAATGTCCTTTTCCTTCTCCTTAGCTTCCCTATGAGCTGCAGGACATGGTCAATAAGCATTTGCATAGCACTCAGGAGTCTGCAGGCCCTGGTCAAGAGGCAACCCACACCTTGGCTCCATCTGATGTTGTGCCCACCTCAGTCATTGCCAGAGTCTTGGAGAAACCAGAATCTCTGGTTCTGAATTCAGCCAAGTCTAGCAGTGGCAGCTGTCCCATGGCTGAGGATGTCTTTGTGCATGTGGACATGAGTGGAGCCCCTCCTGATGCCTGCAACAGCACAGGGCAGATGGGGAAGGAGGGAGGAGATGCGGGGAAACAGCAGAATGGTGGCTGCAAGCCACAGAGCAGTGTGGAAAGGGAAAGTGTGCCAGAGGAGGTGCCTGCCTTTGAGAAGCTAAGCCCATACCCTACACCCTCGCCTCCCCATCCTATGTACCCTGGGCGCAAAGTGATTGAGTTTTCTGAGGACAAGGTAAGGATCCCAAAGAACAGCCCCCTGCCCAACTGTACGTATGCTACACGCCAGGCCATCTCCCTCAGCCTGGTACAGAGTGAAGACGAGAGCTGTGACAGGCACCGGACGCTCCCCAGCAGCCCTGCTTCAGAAGGGCACCATTCAGCCTCCAGCTGTTCCTGCCAGCAGTCCCCCAAAGCAGCCAGAGCTCATGGCTCTTCCCAGAGCAGCCCGTTCAGCAGCCCTCCCCAGATCCCGAGCGCCTTTGCCAGCTCTGCCAGCTCTGAGGAGGACCTGCTGGCCAACTGGCAGCGTATGTTTGTGGACAAGGCACCCCCCACCTCAGAGCGGGTGCTGATGAACCGCACGGCTTTCGGCCGTGACACAGTCCCTGAGCTCCAGAAGAGATTCAGCCGCTCCATGCAGGAGCTGGGTAGGGCAGCCTCTGCTTATTCAGATGGTGAGGAGAGCTGCAGCTGGACTGTGAGCCGGGACTCAAGCGTGGACACAGACAGCACCGAGTCCAGAGCCCGTAGGAGCCATTTTTCCTCAGACTATGGTACAGATTTCTCACAGGATGAAGCCCAGAAGCTGTTGCAGGAAAGTGGTGGAGGCACTGCTGAGCTTGGAAGCCCTTCACCAGAGAAGCAGAAGGACTATGTGGACCTCAATTTGCCTGAAAGCCCAGCTGAGGAGAGAGAAATGCTGCTGCAGGGAAGCAAGGAGAGCAATCAAGAGGAAAGTGAAAGCAGGGTTAAGCCTCCCTTCAGTCGGCCACACCGCAGTCCCAAGAGGATGGGGGTCCACCACTTACATCGCAAGGACAGTCTGACGCAGGCCCAGGAGCAGGGCAACCTTCTGAGCTGAGGCAGGGCAAGAAGCAGCCATATGCTGCAGAGCTGTGGGATGTCTACATCTGTCCATCTTCTGAGTGGGAAACTTCCCTTAGTACCCTCCCCTCTAGGGGGCTCAGCTCTGAAATTTCATATTTATTTTCTTCTTTTGCTACCTAGAAGAGCTGGGGTTCCCCTTCCCCAGCACCTCAGTCCCACATTACCAGTACACAACAGTGTGCAGAAGCACATCCACTGCCCTGGCACACCCACAGCTCTCTTCACAGCCTCACACTGGTGCCTGTACCAGAGCTTGTTCTTGGTACCCCTTGTCCCGGTGCCTGTGCCTCTTTAGGCTTGCATCTTCCTTCCCTTTTCCCATTCAGGTACCTGAGGCCCTGGGTGCTCTCATGCTGGCTGCCTGCAGCTGCTCTGCTCTCTTTTAACTTGTGCCAACAGGGCAGAATGCCTGTGTGGTGGTGTCTCATTGCCTGGGAATCCCCAGGGGCCAGGAGTGGGGCACAAGGACTCTCCCAGCGGATGGCAGTGTGCTCCTGGGGATGTGTTGGGATTGTTGCTGGCTCATTTTCCTGCTGGGTTTTGTATTCCCCAGCTGCCCTCTGGGTGATTCTCAAGAATCTGCTTCTTCAGGTCCACATCACTTGTCTCCTGTGTTGGGTGCAGCCCCCAGCCCGCTTTGAGGCAATGTACAGATGCTGCTACCGTGGCATGGGTGCTGCATGCTGAGGTGGTTCTGGGAGGCACAGCCTGCTAGGCACTGGGGTTTGTGTTTGTGTGTCTCCTCCCTCACACCTCTGCCTCCACTCTCTGTGCTATTGTTTGTTTGAACGGTGCTGATGCTTTGCTCTTGGGTGGGCTTCTTTCTTCTTTCCAAGCCTTTGGTTTTGGGGATGTATTGTTTTTCTTTCTCCCCGCCCTGCATAAACAGACACAGCTGTTGGCAGCTGGTCTGATGCCTGTGTTGTGGGTGTGTTTGAGGAGGGTTAGCTCTCAGAGCTGCGCTTCTCTCTGATCCTGGCCTCTAGCCTGCAGAAACCCCTCCAGGCTAAAGAGCAAGGTTTTGCCCCATGTAAGCGAGGCATGAAAGACACTACTGCGCTTTTCTAGGCAGGGCTCAGTGCAGAGCTGGCAGGGGTGCAAGGGTAGCATGCTGAGGAGCTGTTCCCTGTAGACATACTACCTCATGGCACTGCAGCAGCCCTTTCCAGGGTCTCCTCACATGTCCCCTTCTTCTGGGTCTCCCTTTCTGGGTAGGACCTCCCTGCCTGTTTTTCCTAGTGTAGCGTGATATTTTGTGACTTTTCTTCTCAGTCTTGTGTGCTTGGTGTCTTATTTGGGGGAGGATGGGTGGGGGGAGGGAAGGGGAGAGGTCTGTAGGTGTAGGTATTTTTTGAGGGCTTGCAAAGCCCAGGCATCCTGTTTTAATTTTGTCCTGTGCCCTCATATGTCTGACGTTTCTTGGCTTCCCCAGGGGTGTGAGGGAGAGACTAGTCTGATTCCCTGCACCGTGCCTCCCTCAAACCCCACTGGCTGTCCTCAGCCTGCTCTCTGGTTTATGAGTTGGGTTTGTGTTGTCCTCCCACCCTATTCAATGAGGGCTTTTCACTGGGCTGTAGGAGAGCGGTCCTCTGTCCAAGAAACAGCTCCCATTCGTATGGTTACAGCAAGATTTGCAGCCAAGACCTGCTTGGGACTCAGCTCCTCTCCCCAAACCTCTCTCTCTGCAAAGGGTGGGTAGCTTTCATCTGAGGCCAGTCAGGACTTCAGCTCAAGCCTGGAAGCTCCAGGGCCTGTGCAAGAGCTGCAGGCCTCAGTGGCAGCTGCATAGGTTGCTTTATGTACCCTAGGTAGAGCTGCTGCCTATATGATCGCCTTGTTTCCCACCTTGAACAGTTGTGGAGCTGGATGCCACCCTCTGGCAGGGTGGTGGGACTCAGTATTTCAGTACAGTATTTCGCTTGATACCTGTGCAAACAGGCAGGTGCTGAGAGCAGGAGCCCCCTCTGAGCCTTCAGGATGTTCCTCTCAGCTGTCCTGAACATGGTGGTGAAGTCCTTGTGTTTGCTTCCATCAGACACTCCTCTGCAGCATTTCTTCTGTTCTTCTGCAGCATTGCCAAGGGCTTGCACCTGCAGCAGCTGTCAGCTACTGCCTCACAGACATCACCTGGGACTGGGTGCTCACTGAGTGAGCTCCTCTGGCTGAGGCCACTGGTGGCCCACCTGTAGGACAGCACACCACTTGGACAGTGTGAGAGACTTTGCCCCTTCAGGGCTCAGCCTCATCTCCCCTGAATCCTGACATGATGGTCAGTGGACAAAACCCAGTCTTGCTGAAGCAAGGCGATGACAGTGCTGGGCAGAGCCAGCCTCAATTCTGCTTTTTGTCAAGGTAGACTTAAAAACAGTGGAGAAGCAGAGGAGTGACAAAAGGGAGCCCAGTGCCTGTCACCAGATGTTTCTGCTTTGCAGCATTAGGTTAATGGCAGGGGTTGAAGGGGAGCAGTGGCCTCAAGAGCAGAGCTCTCTCCCAGCAGGGCATGGTCCCTGCCCTCTGCACTCCTGCTCACCTCTAGCAGTATTGACTCTGGAGCTTTGAGCTGACCCCACCTTCAGTATCCCAACTCCAGACTGTTAATCTGTAACTAATGTGTGGGGGGTTTTCTGAAATTTTGAAACCAATGTATATTTTAAGACCAGAAATAAACTATTTTAAAAGTAAGTGTCGATGGTTATAGTGTTTTGTCTCTTGGTTAAAACCTGGCCTGGACTGATGCTGAGCATCTGAGGGGGCACAGCCTCTCTTGGTAGTGTCCCAGATTTGCTGAACTGTGAGTGCTGCCCACTAGGTCTCCCCAGGAGAACAATCCTGCATCGTGTGGGTTTTCCAGGAGGCTGTGAATTCACTGCTTAGTCCAAGTGCCCACTTAAGCTGCAGCCTGGCTCAAGGTGCTTGAGCAACTGGAGAGGAGATGCAGTCCCAGGCAAGGAGTGATGTATAGGATGCATGGTGTTTCTTTTCTATAATTTTTTGTTGACTATCAGCTCAAAGACCAAACTGATCCTGCAGACCAGAATTCACAGCAGCACTCATGTCACTTTTGACTTGGCAGCTGACAGTGCCTTTAAAAGGTGCAAATTACTTTACCAGGCAACTTTGACAAACACTGAAAACTAATGTGGGCAGTTTCCACATTACTTGAAGGCTGTGAAGGCTGTAAAGGCTAGGCTTGTCAAAACCCCTGAAATGAAGCTGCTTGTGGTGTAAGCAGCATCAGTACTTCTCAAGACTTTTGCCTACTGTATTTCAAGTGTTTTTCTGGCTGTCCCGCTCTCTGATCTGTGTGCCAGCAAAGGCCTCCACATGCTGATTGAGAGTAGGATGTGGACCTAAGTCTATTAATATTTGTTGGTTTTCTTGAAGCCTCAGCTCTCAGGCTCATGCACAATTGTGTCTTCTCCATTTCAGAGTCTGAGTTAGGTGGGAACATGTAGCATGCTCCCGCCCTGGAGTTCATAAGAGTTTCATAATTCTAGTGTAAATACATTGTGGTTTATTTTGTGAGGAAAGGGAGGGTTTGAATTGATTTGATACAGCCCGGATAGGAAGCCCTCCAGCCAGGAGACAGGGAGTCTTCTAGGATGAAGTATTCCATTGCATAGTGAATGGTGCTGCAGAGGTCAGAGGGCTGTGATACTTCCTTCATCTCTCAAGTTATGGAGCCTGTGCCCTTCTGACCTACATCTATGCAAAGCATAACAGAGGAAAAGTTTCTTGTTTCTTTGTCCTCATAATTATTTTATTCGTGTTCCCTTGAGTAGCAGCTGCTGTCACAATTTAATCTTCCAGCCTAATCTGAGCCTTGCCTAGCTCCAGCAAAAGATGGCGCTTGGTCGAGCAGTGAAACCTGCAGTCCGTGGGCGGGCTGAAGCCTTCACGGAGGGTGCACGGGCAGGTGCAGGCCCGGGGGACAGCAAAATTGAGACCGACCCCCACCCGCCCCCGGGCCAGACAGCCCTCCCCCAGCCCCCCCTCCCGCTCAGGGACAGGCGCGCGCGGCGGCGAGCGGCTGGCACCCCCTGCCGGCTGTGCGGGGCACAGCTCTCGCTGCTCCCGCGGGTCCCCCGGCAGCTGCCCGCACCCACCGCAGCGACCCAACGATGGAACTGCCGTGAGTCGTGCCACGTCTGTGGCCTTTATAAAACTCTGATCTCGACAGCGGTAAAGCAATAGAAAGAACATCTCTTATACACATCTGAATAAATACAGCCTGTGCCCTGTGGGCACAGCTGGATGTGGGGGAGAGGCAGGGCAGCGTGAGCTACACATGCAGCGACAGGACACTCACAAGCAGCCAACGGGGCATGTGACAACACAGAGATGTGTGTAGAGGTTCACTCGGACCACGCTCCTCCCTCGGGCAGCTGAGGGAGGCATCAACGGGATGTGAAATGTGCGAGAAGACATCTGTGACAGCCCTCCAGAGGCAGGGGGGCTGGCAGACACACTCCCCCAGGGGGCACAGTGCTCTCCTCGGCAGAAGCAGGTAGGGTAGCCCAGCTACATTTCTGTTTCTGCTAAGAGGCTGTCACCAAGACCTGACGTCACCAGGACCATCTGGGAGCTGGAATCTGTTGTGAGAGAGAGAAAACCATGAGCTGTTTGGGCCGCCAGAGGGTGCAGGGCTGTACTCCAGATCCAGAGGTGAAGAATTAGAGCACCACAACAGGGTGGTGCTGTGAGGATTGTGAGGTTAAGTAGTAACTAGGTCTACTCTGGCAGCAGAACAGAATCAATGTTTGGGAAGGGGGGAAGGCAAGAAACAGCAGCAACTGCCCACAGTGGGGATCAGCTCTGAACTAGTCCTCTCCCCCATCTGTTTGCAGGTGATACTGGTGATGACCTTTAAATTGGACTTCAGGGTGTCTTGTCAGCTAGAGTGTGTCTGGGGGGGGGGGGCTGGCAGGCTGCCATGTAGGGTGGTGGTGTTGGCTTCCCAAAAGCAGGGAATGTAGCAGGCAAGCAGCCATTTTATGGCAGCAGACACCTGGAAATTATGACTTTTTGTGCTGCACAAATAGATAGCTTGTGCAGCCCTCCCCTGCCTGCCTCAGGAAGGTGAGGGCAGATTGCTGGCTCTGCGATGGCACAGAGTGCCAGCCAGGAATGCTGCATCTCTCTTCACACCAAGTGAATCAGCTGCAAGGAGGCTGGGCATGCATAGCAAGGAAGAAACTCAGCAGGGTACCAGTTTCCCATCCAGAAGTCTTTTTAAGCAGAAAAAAAATGTGTTCTCCTGGCTATGAGGGAGGAGGTCTTTAGTGTCCATGCATTTCAGATCCAGAGTCCTACACATTTGAAACTTCTGTATGGAATCTCTATTTTAGGGATCAGGTTCTGGAAACTGGATCTAAATCTTGGCTAGAGCTGTCAGTAGAGGATTTTATGGTTCTAATAAATAAAGATTTGAAATGTTTTTGTTGCAGTGGTTGCACTTGTCTGTTGCTAGTCTGATATAAGAAGTATGAGGAAGACAACCAAAGGTAAAAAAGGCATCCCTAAGCCAGCAGGGTCACAAGGTAGGCACGACGATGTAAAATGTCATATACACAACAGCTATCTCCATAATAGACCTTTTTTTTCCCCTGTTACAAGCAATAGACAGGCTCTGGCACCTGGCTAGGCCTTCACACGTTTAGGATGCAAAGACAGGAATAGCTGGTGCTTGGTGGATTGCAGGGGGATTCTGGAAGCAGTGAGGAATGACATGAGTTTTGGCTAGGATAGCTGGCAAAGGCCCCTGAGATCTTTAGTGCTCCTACCCTAGAATTTTAAGACTGCACAAAGATCTTGTTCCTGCAGCATCAGGGAAAATGCCTCTGAAGTACTGTTTCCACTCTTTGTAGCAGCTATGTTGTCCTTGGAGGCTCTTTCCAATTGCAGCTCAGCCCAATGCTATTTAAGATGTAGGTTGCATCTGAAGGCTGCCTAGATTCCACTTCACCGGGAGAATTCATCATTCATTCACCAACCCCACCATAAGAGATCAGTGGTGCTGGAAACACCCCAGAAACCCCAATTCCTGCCTGTCTGCCCCTGCCCACAGCCCAGGTCCCAGAGCTCTTACTGTTCTGGCAGATCCAGGGGTTCTCCCTGGATGTGACTTCACGAGCCTCTGTCTCCTCCTCTTCCTCACCCTCTGAGAGCAAGTCAGAGATCTGCTGCTGCAGCTCAGGACTAATGTTGTTCTCTGCCAGGATGAGTGTCCGTAGGGCTGTGGGGTAATTCTCTACCATGTCCAGCAAGGTCTAGGCAGAGAGCAAGATATACAGACTGACAAGCAGTACAAAAAGCAGCTAGGCTGAGCAGAAAGAGCTTCAACGTGTTGTCTCCCTGCACACTCCAGCCCTCCTTACCTTTACTTTCCCTTGGCCTTGACTTCCCCTTGCCAGGCTTCCTGAGAGCCTGAGGACTTCCCATCTTTCTGTGGGAAGAGCTGAGCCTGGATTTCCTGTCTCTGTTCAAAGAGAAAGCAACTGCTCTACACCCTATTGCTGCCACATACCCAGACTCGCATCTTACCACTGAGAGCAGGTGCTCTGAGAGGAGAGTCTGTGATACCAAGTCTTGGCCCTTATCTGTCTACAGAGTTGAAGCTCTGATCCTCAGCCACAAGGCCAGGCCCTTATTTCTTCCAAGAAAGCCAAATTACAAATGAAGCTGTATCTTTCTCCCTGCTAACTTGAGTGAAATCCAAGAGCCCTAGGTCAGAGTGGTAGCTTATGAGCTCATCCTGTAGCTGACTGCGGTGGGCCCCGCTGGGTGCAGGGAGGGAAGGGAGTGCATATGAACTTGGGGAGGAGGGGTGTGTGGCTAGAGACAGGTATAGATACTAGAGCCTCTACTGATGTCCAAGATCTATACCCTTAGATATCAGTCATGCTGTAGAGTAGCTGTAGGCACTCATACCTGGGCTGATTGGTTGGTAAGTCCTGTTCCCTCCAAGTCCAGAACTTCAAGGGTGCGACTGGAGGCCACAGCGACAGCAAGCATCCCTGCTACCTGGTCACCTGTGAGAGAAGCAAACTGAGACTACCAGCAGTGCCTGCCTTCCCTTGTGTAAGGCCGAGCACCCTTATCAGCCTGGGACTGTTATGGAAACATCCTCAGAGCATTTCTGCCATCAACCAATCTCCAAATCTTAGTTACCTTGGGGGGAAAAAAAAGCTCTTAACTGAGAAAAGAGACAAGGTAAAGGTGCACTATTTTGTGTTTACAGGAGCAGTCACTGATTATCAGAGGCAACAAAGAGGAACGCAGTGAAACTGGTTTTATTCCCCAAGGAACCATTCCTTCTCAAATCTCCTTCTTAGTCAAGGGTGTGAGAGCTTTTAACAGTCCCTCCAAGGCATACCAGATGTATAATATGAAGCTAAATATCTCAGTCTGCATAGAGGCTGGAACTGGACAGAGGACTCTGCACTAGTTGACAGAATGCCCCCCTGGAAAGGGGGCAAATTTTTGAGGGTGGATCCAGAAGAACTGGGAGCACTAAAGATGGATGCTGGTGAAGAGATAAGGCTCCAGCATGTTCTCCTGACATTCCCTGGCAACAGTGCTGAGATACTGTACAACTGTGACACCTTCTCTTGAAAAAAAAATCAGGCTGATGTCAGGTGACACCCTGGGGCCTTTCCTGCCCAAGACAAGGTACCTAGTGAGGCATACAGGTCCTGGAGGGAGGCTCCTTTTCCACATCACAGAATCACAGAAATGTTCTGTTGAGGAATGGCTTGAATTGCAGGGACATGGTTCTATGGAACAGCTGTTTGATCAGAGTGTATAGGCCAGACTCCATCTTGCTGTTTACTGCTCACAGCTTAGCTGGTATGCTGATGTAGCAAGGTCACCACAGCCCTGTGACTGTGCTTGCAGTTTCTCACAAGATAGCACCATGTGAAATAGTTACTTACAAGACAGCAGTATGTGAAACAAAGTATATGTGTGAAACAAAGACCTACTGAGAAGGAGGTTGTGAGGTAGCACGTAGGCCTAACTGCAAGTAGGCTGGATATTATAATGTAACCCTGGACTAATAGCCAATAGAATAATGACACTTGTGCATATTTAGCTGAGATGCTTTATAAGCCGTGCTTTCCAACAATAAAGTTGAAGCTTGCTTGTCAATCATATTGATTGCTGCGAGTCTTTCCCTCACCGTTTCTCGCCGTTGGATCGCGTCCCAACAATGTTCAGGTTGGAAAAGACCCTCAAGATCACCAAGCCCAACTGGTAACCCTACTCTACAAGGTTCACCCCCAAACCATATCCTCAAGCACCACATGCAAATGTCCTTTAAACACATCCAGGGTTGGTGACTCAACCACCTCCTTGGGCAGCCCACTCCAGTGCCTGATCACTCTTTCAGTGAAAAGATTTTTCCTAATGTCCAGTCTAAACCTACCCAGTTGCAGCTTGAGGCTGTTCCCTCTTGTTCTATCACTAATTACCTGTGAGAAGAGACCAGCACCAGCCTCTCCATAATGTCCTTTCAGGTAGTTGTAGAGAGCAATGAGGTCTCCCCTCAGCCTCCTCTTTTTCAAACTAAACAGCCCCAGTTCTTTCAGTCACTCTTCATAAGATTTGTTCTCCAGGCCCTTCACAGTTTCATTGCTCTCTGCACTCGCTCCAGCACTTCCACACCGCTCCTGTATTGGGGTGCTCAAAACTGAACACAATACTTGAGGTGTGGCCTCACCAGAGCTGAGTACAAGGGGCCAATCACCTCCCTACTCCGACTAGACACAGCATGTCTGATACAAGGCAGGATGCCATTGGCTTTCTTGGCTACCTGGGCACACTGCTTGCCGATTAGAACCCCCAGGTCCCTTTCTGCCAGACAGCTTTCCAGCCACACTGTCCCAAGCCTGTAGCACTGCATGGGGTTGCTGTGACCCAAGTGCAGGACCTGGCATTCAGCAGATGGTGTGAGGATGGGAGTGCCCTGATAAAGCTCAGGGAGGCACGGCCCAGTCTCCACCACCTTGCAGCAGAGCTGGAGAGAGTTGGTTTCTATGGCAACGAGTGCCAGGCTCTCCTCCTCCTCCTGCTATGTAGGGAAGATGAAGCCGGGGGAGCATGGTGGCATACTGAATGTGCCAAGCCAACATCAGTGCCGATGGCTTCATGAACAGGAGAGATGTGGAGGGTCAAAACTGACAACAAAGGCAGTAGAGCAAGCAAGGCTCATGTGGCCAGCTCGCACGAGCAGAGCATCAAGACTGGCTTTCCCTACAGCCAAAGGCACGTGGCAGGGTGAACTTGCTTGCTACTGTGTATCAGAAGGCACCTATGCAAGAAACTGCCTCCATCCTGCTGGTGATGGTCTACTGCCCTTTTAGAGTTGGGTCTTCAGCTGCCTGCCCACACAAATCTCAGAAATACTGAGAGACAGGAGCGCAGCATCCCTTGCATCTCCTGTGTGGCCTCCCAGCTTACCTAGAGGGTTGTAGTCGAGGTTCAGCACGCGGAGCTGTGAGCTGTGAGCCACTGCAATGGCCAGGCGTCCCCAGCCTTTGCTTGTGATGCCTGGGTTGGCACTCAGAGTTAGCTCTTTGAGGCCTGGAGAAGAAAAGCCAAACCAGAGTTTTAGGGTCACCAAAGCAGTCTCAGGGGAACTAATTCAGCTAACCAGAATAGCTTTGAGTCATGTCCCCTGTACTTGGATGGGCTAAAAGATGTACTTTGCTCTGGTGACTGTCATTACATATTTCACTGCTCAGTGAAATATTCTCCTGCCTTCAGTAGTAGCTCTTCATTTGACCATGCTGTGACCACCCCATTTCTCTGCTCTCCCAACTTGTGTACCACTTACTACAAATAATAAACACAATGGAAACAAATAAGGGCTGTGTGAGGTGACTCACTGGAGAAGGTGGCTAATGGTGACAAGCTGGGGTGAGGACAGTAAGCTCTGAAGCCTGTATCTAGGAGGGGTGGCCAACAGGGATAAAAGCATCAGTGGCACAGTGAACACACAGAGAAGGTGCTGGGGAGAGGTGGAAAGCACTTTGAGAGGAGAGAAGGGTGGTGTTACCTCAGCACAGGCCAGCTCTTGGCTTAACTGGTCCACTAGCCTCTAAGCGCTAAAAGATTATTCCCCACAAAGATCTGAGTCTTGGACTATGGCTATGACCATGAAACTACATGCTAAGAGAGAGCACCTGCAAGCAGCAATAATTCCTAGGCACTGACAATTAAGTCTTAAGTGCTGAGGTGGGGATGCACTATATGTTTATCTATGGTCATTATCAACACTTAAATATGAAAAAAAAATAACTAATCAAAGACAAAGATATCACCTCCTTCACTTTCAAATGCTCCTGTCATGAACCAGCAGCAACCTGTTGGTCCCTGAGCTCCAAACTGCCAGCAGGAAGGATCAATAGCAGAAAGCCCATACCTGCCCAAGGGAACTGCTCCTCTATTGCTTGGCTTTTCTGCTTTACTTAAACTGGGGGGGGGGAGGAAATTCTCAGCTGAGGCAAACTATTTCAAAACCTGTCTTCATGGTTTAGCACTAGACTTGGTAGTTAGATAATGGTTGGACTAGTTGATCTTAAAGGTCCTTACCAATCGAAATGATTCTGTAATTCCTCCAGGGCTGAGGAATTACTGCTGCATGCATCTGCTCTATGTGAAAGCTCCAATGGTCATTGTACAGCCTACAGCCCCTAGTGCTTACCGGACTTGGCCCCATCAGGCGGCAAGAGCCCACAGATAAGGTTGATGCCTTCATCACCCAGCATGCAGTCTCCTAGATCCAGAGCCACCAGCGAGGGGTGGATGGAGAGAGCAGGATTGAGGAGGGCCAGTCCTGCGTCTGTCAGGGGACTCCCATGGAGGCTGTGCAGGTAAAAGGGAAAATTACTGGGGATCCTTCTTTCTGCCGGCTAACTAACCTGACAAATCCTAACCCCAGGTTAGGGGTGAGAAAACCGCCCTGGGAAGCCACTGCCGCGAAGGTCAGCCGATCGCTGCAGTGGTCCTCCTCTCCCGGCAAGGACAAGGGCGTGCAGGAGATGCCAGCGGGGCAGCCCCCACCATCGAGGCAGACAGGTTGGAGGGGCCGGGCCTAAAGCCAGCACCGTACCCAGCCAGCAGTGGCAGAGGTGGCTCCCTCCCAGCCGCGTGAAGGGCCCGGGGTACTTTCTGCAGCGTCAAGGGCATTTTTCCTCAGACAAGATTTAAAGTGAGGATTTGGGCCGGAGTTACGAGCCCCCAGAAGGCACGTCCCTGCCCGGGAGGGGGCCAAAGGCACCCCCAACAGTCCCCCTCCCCGCTATACTCACAAGAGGGACTGGACGGAGCGGTTTGTCTTCAGGGCCTCGGCCAGCTGCTTGACGCGGTTGATATTAGAAACGATGCCTAGGTTGAGGTTGAGCTGAGCCAGAGAACGGGACTCAGCCACCCCTCGGCAGACATGCCCGAAGTCCCGCTCGGAGAGCTGGCAGCCCCGCAGCGACAGCAACCGCACCGAGTTCTCCCGTAGGCTCTCGCAGATGTCCCGGATCTCCGCCCCCGACAGCGTCTCTCCGGAGATCTGGATGGATCCCGGCAGCATCTTCCCCCCGCTCGGGGAGCTGCTGCCCGCCGCCCGCCGATCCCGTGGCGGTGGCTGGGCGCCGGGAGGGAGTCGCGCTGCGCTCTGCGGGCCGGGGCGGGCGCCAACGCCGCCGCTGCTGCCTCCGGGCAGTCCCGGCCCGGCCCACCACGGCCCCGGGGGCGTCACCGCGCAGCCTTATCGGCGGCTGCCGGGTCGCTCCGCTGCACCCGGCGGGGCCACCGCTCCTCCGCGGGTGGCGAGACCCAGGGGAGCCATGAGCAGGGACTAATCCGGACTAGCGCCAGGCTCCCAGGCTCTGAAACCTGCGGGGCCTCTCCACTGCGCCAGCAGCGCTAGCGCTGAGCAGGGGCCGGGCAGCCCCACTCCTCCCCGCCGCGCTCCGCCCGCACCTGCCGGGCCGCCCCGCCCCGCCCCGCCTCGCCTCCTCCCGACCGCCGCCCCGGGCCGTCCTGCTGCTCGGGACTGGCCGCCGCCGTCTACCGCCCGCTCACACTCCCGGCGCCTCGCCGGGCGCGGGGCTGCCTCCTTGTGAAAGGGGACGAGCGTGGAGGAGCCCTTCATCCCACCCCGGCGTCACTCGCTGCCATCTTGGACCCCGGCGCCACTCGAAGCCTTTGAGGGGCGACACCGGCGCCCGCTGGCTCCTGCCTGGCACCCTGAAGCGATAGCGGAGCCAAAGTCAAGAGGGGGCTTTGGCGCTGAAGGGCCGCAAGAGAGGAGTGAGAGTGGGAGAAGCCCCTGCAAGTGCGTTCTGCAATCCCGCACCCACTTGAGGAAGGGCCAAAACCATTGAGCCTCTTAGTCTGAGGAACAGCAATCTTCCCCTAGCTTTGGTGACATTTATGCTTAAAACCACTACACCTCAAGCCTGGACCCATGGCTTAACGGCAAGGTATGTATGAACCGCTCCTCATGGCCCAGGGCACATAATTTGTGGAAGTGCTGCAAGCTTCCTCATCCCTGCAGCACACAGCCTGAACCCTCAGCATATCTTGAGGTGTGAGTGGTGTATCTTTGCCCCTTGCTAATTTGCAGGTACTGATCAGAGGGGTTTGTCTTCTCTCTGTTGGGTAATCCTATACTTGGAGAGAACTAGGAAGCAGGGCCCCTGTGTTTTCAACTCCACTGAGCTGAAAAAAGGAAGCCAGTGATGTGGAAATTAGGTTAAACCGCCTAAGTAGGCAGCTTTCTGCACGTAACTAATCTGGCTGCTGCATATATCAGTGCTCACGTGAATTCCAATCCAGTGGGTAACTCTGGGACAAACCCAGGCTCCTCTGCTTGGTTTGGAGATCAGGATTGGGAGAGAAGGGATGGAAAGTGAGGGGGAAAATATGCTGTGGAGTGGGATGTGAAGCAATTCACCTTAGTTGAAATGGAAGAGCAGGTCACTTGAGCTGAGGGCTGCACATCAGGTCCTGAATGACTCAGATGTCAGCTTTAAGACTTTGGCTGCATCATTTGACTTACAGTGTAAGTGTCACCATGCCCTTGGAGTAATTCATTGCTGTTCTCTAGAGCTATCTACATACACCTCTCTTTTTTTTTGCATTACACAAGGTGGCATAGGCTTAAAACTGTACCTGCAAGACTTGCCAAGAACAGATAGATCATTGGCCTGGCAACACTGGCACTGGGGTATGAGCAGCAGCAGCAACCATCCATCTGTCTTACAGGTCATAGCTTTCAAAAAAGGAGCGACTGATCTCTAATATCACACAAAATGGTCCAGGTGAGAATGAGATTCTACCATATTTCAGGGCTGTAAGGCTGACTGTTAGAGTGGTGGACAAGGGGTTGACAAGAAGATATCAGCTGCTATGTACAGGTCGAAGGAAGACTGCACTCAATCTCACCTTGCAGTTACCTCCAGGCACTAATTAACCCATGTTTTGTTTAACAGGCTATTATTAGAGAGGTGCTTGTAGGAAAGCCCCTGGGACATGTCCCACAATTGGCAGCAGCAGGCTCAAAGCAGTGATGAAGAGGCCCTAGTACCAGCATCTTCACGGCCTGTTGTCAGGAACACATTGGGTAGACAAACATCCTGCTTCACTTTATGTTCAAATACGTTGGGGAAAGTGGCACAGGGGCTAATGGGTCAAAGCTTTGTCTCACTAAACCTAAGTAGGAGCTATGCAGAGGGGAATTTGGCAGTGGTATTTTTTGAAGTGTTATTGCTTCCTTGTTGTGTGCAGTTACCCAGCAGGTATGAGGAAGGTAGTTTATTGTGTACCTGCTGGAGGCACAAGAAATGAGAGCTGATGTTTATACTGATGTCCTTAGAGCTAACACATGAACAGAGAAAAACAGTGTATGAGGAGCAGCTAGAGTGAGACTAGATGCAGGAAGGAAACCAAACTGAGGAATAAACAGCCTACCTATAACCCAAAACACAACTAAGGTGACAGTGCAACAAAGATGGACTGTAAGGTTTGGACTTCCAGGTACTGCAGAAGAGAGCTTTATTTGTTTATTTAATGTTTAATGAAAAGGGGCTTATGCAGTTTTGACAGGGCTACCCTTCCTCTAAAGGGGGAGGTGGTGGGGGTCAGGGGTGAATTATTTTGCATTTGCTGCAAGGGTGGAGGGAGAAAATTAATGTAGATTTGCTGCAAGAGCCATAGTAGAAAACAAAGGCAGAGAGAATGTGGCATGATAAGGCTGTAAGGCTTGTCCTCATAACTAGAGGACTTGAATAAGCACTGAAATGCCTTCCAACAAGGACTTGAAGGCTGTGTGCTCAGCATGCTCCCTGGGACTGCATCATGCATGTATTTTTCTGTGAAAATGTGTTCATCTCTGTCAGCAAAAGATGTTGAAGCACTCAGCTGAGTACTGAATTTCTGGCAGTACAGAACAGCTCAGCTTCCAGCTGCTGCTGCACAGAAAATTAATCAGGGCTGAGGAACTGAAGCATAGCAAGCCCGCAGCTTCCAAGAGGGTGGTTGGTTGTTGACCTAGTCATCTGTCCACAGCTGACATGACACACAAACTCTGTAGGGCAAACATGAAGAGTGCTTGCTGTTCTTTCCTGTGGTACATAGGAGAAAATGGGCACAGCTTCATTCCTCTGATTTAATGAAGTGGCTAAATGCAGGAGGAAGCACAGCTCTTCTCTAAATGTCCATAGATTAGCAGTGACAAAGTTTGGCTCAGAATGATTTTTCCTCTTGGATGGACTTATTCTAGTGACAATTATCTCTTTCTTCTTTCCTTCCCCCCCTGCCTGTGTTTGGAGAGTTTGCAGCAAGAGAAACAGACCCCATTCTAGGCTGCCAGGCAAGAAGTGTGAAATGGAAACCAACCTCCTGTGGAGTTAGAGAGGGAAATACCTGAGTCAGCATTACAAACTTTTATTTTGTCAAGTTTGAAAGTAAAAGAAATTCTAGGAGCTTAAAGTGGTTCAACTGGTGAAAAAAATGTGGAGACTACTGGCCCAAATAATGCATTTAATTCCCCCAAGTAACTTTCTCTGAGTGGTGTCCTTCAGACAAATTAAGTTTCTCAAGGAGCATGGGAAGAGAGTAAGAGCAGGTTTATCGTGTGTGTGTGTGTTAGCAGATGAGCTTTTTGCTCTTGGAAGGGGAACAACCTATGAACTCAGGAGAAAGCAAACAGTGGAAAATAGGTCTGGAAGTGAAAATACTCAAGTCCTGTCTGGTTACATTTTTGTTTTAACTGAGCAGATGACTAGCCTGACAACAATAGTCCAAATGCCGCTACAGCCGCAACCTCTCTCACTGATATAAGCAGGGCATGAGTGTGTATTTGCCACACTATCCCCCTTGTGCACAGCTAACTTGAAGGTACACCAAGAAGGAGAAACATCTTGGGTTTTTTTTCAGCCTGAGCATAAGTGTGAACTTTTTTAAGGGGTGCTTTCTCTCCTCCTGTCATCCAGAGCTACAGGAAGAGGTAAAAGCCAGTTATCAGCCAACGTCTTTCCACTCTTGGACCAGTACAAATTAGAGCAGTGAGGGAAAGCTGTATCTGAACTACTCAATTTTGAGTTACTGCAGTGCAAGTAAACCTAAGCTGGGTTGCTTACTTTCCTTGTCCTTACCAGAGCTTTCTTGCACCAGTATGCTAAATGTGCCAATTTACCATTCCTCATTCTCCCATTTCTCCCTTTGTTTCATGGAAAAGCTGGAGAAGAGTTTCCTGCAGTCTTAAGGCTCCAGGAGACCTTTCAGAAATGAGGTCTAGACTCAGCTTGAAAAGCCTGACAGTACGGAGCAGACTGTGTCTGGGGGAGCAGGATGCTCCTGCTCAGAACGAGGTGGAAAGTCCCATGGCTGCGAGACACAAGAGCAGGCTGCATGCGGGTGGACTGAATTAGCTTCTTAATGCAAACATCCACAGAAGACCATGTGAAAACGTGCTGTCCCTGCAGCCACAACTGCTGTCCCACAGAGCAACATGGGCAGAAGGATGGTAACAACAAAAAGTGCTGTGAAAGCAGGGGGACAGATACATTTCAGGCATATAGAGAAGAAGAGACAGCGAGGTGAGAGAGCAGCTTGGACCAAGTCAAAAAGGAGGGAGTGATCTAGAATATGACAAGGAGGAGCATGTAGTTAAACACTGTGCTGTTCCTGAAAATCTCCAGAGAAATTAACATTTCTGTGCCTCTTGGGCTATGCAAAATATGCCAAATATGGGCTATGTGTCACAGAACATTTGAAGTAGGACAGCAGAAAATTGCAAGGAATCCTGCTTTGAGTCTAGGCAGGACAACTAAGGCTATACAGACCCAATACTGATCTTGTGTTACTCAAGTAAGACATCACTCAGCACCAGCATCAATTTAATTCTTCCCTCTTCAGGACAAGAACAGAGCAGGCACCCCTGGGGTTACATCAGCAAGCAGAAAGAGAAGTAAGGGACAAACTGCACTGGGAAAACCCCAGCTGAACATACAGGCAACAGAACCACTCTACTCAAGACAGCCTAGACTTGAATGGGAGAAAAACATAGTTCTTCTGAGTCACTGAGGTGCAGTCCACTCAGCTGCCCAAAACTGCAACCCAAAGGAAAGGTCCAGGAAAACAAAACCAAGACTTCTTGCTGTTCTGTCCTGTTCCTAAGAGGCGGCAGGTTGTTAAAGCCCTATGCAGCCTCAAAAGCAGTGAAGTCCAAGTCTGTGGAACTACAGGGCCAATGCAATGGCTTTGGCTGTTGTGTTCAGTACACCACTGGAAACAACTGGAATGTCTCGGGCAACTCTCTGAAAGGGTGGCATGTTGGGTCCTTCTAATGTGTCCAGGATACCTGCAGGCAACAGAAAAAAATGGGAGAGTGGCAAGAATTAGTTCAGATGAAGGTGGCATGTTTCTTCTTGCTTTTCTCTCTGACCAGATAGTGGTTGATGGTGGCAGGGCCCAGGACATGTGAAGTCCTATCAGTCAATGGGAAGAGACATCTAGTCCCAAAGACAGAACAGCAGTAAACACCTCCAGCCAGAGACCACAGGGTACAGATCAGTGCTTGTCCTTGGGGCAGAGAAACATAGATCCTTTCGCTCTGAAGGTGCCTTATCCAGTCCCTTGCCCTTTGACCTGAATGCAAAGGCTGCCAGAGATGCTGCTCTGCCAAAGCAGACTGATAAAATTCTCTTCCCACCTCATCCCTGCTCTTAGACCAACTGTTAGTTTTCATCCTGTGGTACACTTGCAGAGTCACATCAGGAGCTGCAGCTGGGAGCGCGGTGTGGAAATTTTATTACCGCAATGAAAACATAGAACATGCTGGGCAGGAAACACGCGTACTGATGCAAGTGTCCTCCAGTCCCTGTCATTTACCCTTTCAAGACTGACTGTCAGTCTTGGAGTGCCTTGAAGGAAATTATTTGGAGTATATTTTATCCCGTTTCGTCTGCGAAGAGTTGCAGATCAGGGCTCAGAACCTTTGCCGTGAGAATGCATCCAGGCAAGAAGAGTCTACAAGGATTTGTAATCATACACTATAACCCCAAATTATGCAGATCTATTTGAAACATCAATAGTAGGTCTGCTTAAACTCATAAAGAGGCTTGCAAGATTGCATTTTTAGGGATGTGAAAATGCTCTAGTTGTAGGGAACTTTCTTCTTTTTAAATTAAAAGGCGGTTGAGACACTGTTAGGAGAAAACAAAGAGAGACATGGAAAGGGGACCTGAACATACATAGTCTGGCAAACAGCAATGACTGCTGTGTTGTACAATACAAGGTAAAAAATGTGTTACACAAAGAAGGAAGAAACACTTCTGACCCACTTCCTGATCAAAGAGAAGCAACCTGACTTCAGCAAGATTCAGGAAGAGACTGAACATCTGCATGCAATCACAGTCAGTGCTGTTGCACTTCACTTGTGGTAAAAATAAAGGAGACTTGCCTCACAACTGAGGTCTTAAGTACTAAAACTCAGTGTCACAGGAACTACCCAATGTCTACCTGCTGCCCTACTTCTGATAGCTTCCTCTAATAAAGCCAGTGCTGTTGATTCTTGGGTTGGAAACTGGCACAGATGCCTTCAGGTCTGACCCAAACTGTCCATCTTTTCTCTCAGAGTGCAAAAAGCACCTTTTCTTCCTCCAGATCTAACAGAATGTATCTTCCTATCTCCCTTGCTTACCTTCTACCACCTTGTGATAAGCAAAGTGCAGGTAGAGGAGGAAAAGCATGTGCAGAGCAGCAAGGGTCCCACACAGGATGAGCCGCTGGGTATGCCCCACAGTGCGTGACACCAACACAGCAACCTAGAAGAGAGGTGGAGATTAGAGACAAGGCAACTGCTACCTGAACCTCTGGCACTGCAAAGTCAGGAGCGCACAGGAGGATGGGCCAAATAGTGAGAGCCACTACTGAGAGCCTTTTTTGCACCAATAAATTCAGAGTAATCTGACTTTGCTTCACGTAGGTGAATGTTGCCCAGTCTTGCCAAGAGTGCAGGATGCTCATGCACGACTCTCCATGATGGCAAGGGCTGTATGGGAGTAAACCTCCTGCAGCTGCTAGAAAGGGTGAAGATACTAATCCAAGCGTTACCTCTGTAAGTCAAGGGCCAAATGACCCAGAAGCATCAGGCAGTTCTTCATAGCAGCTTGACTGGCTGTGAGATGAAGTACCAAGGCCCAAGGAAGGGAAAGCAAACATTACTTCCCTCCCTTTTTCTGTTGCCAGGAGAGAAGGGCCCCAGGCTGCCTGTCCCTTACCATTCGTAGTGTAGAGAGTCCGCCAACACCCAACCAGAAGATATAGAAGAGGGAGTGGAAGTGGATATTGTAAGTGACAAAGAGAGTGATGCAGTGTCCAAAAAGACCATAGCCCTGACAAAACAAAAATGTCCATGTTATAAACATCAGTCCAACACAAAGGGCTGTTGATCAAGACCATGAGCAGCCTATTTCTGCAATGCTTCACCAAGGCAAAGCTCCATAAACCACTTAATGCCAAAGAGTTAACTGGCACAATTTTACCAGCAGTCTACATCCAAATAAAACGGGAAGGTGCCTCAGATTCCAGAGAAATTGGAATCTCCTGGGTTTTTACCACCAGACACACAGATTAGGGATTGTAAACCAGGAGGCCTGCATGAAGGAGCTGCCCTTGTGCTATCACTGTGGCTGGGGTGGGGCTGGTCAGAAGAGTGTTCTGGATTTCCAGGTTGTTCTCCAGTGCAGTTACCTAGGACGATTGATCTACAAGGACTTTTCCCATTGGAGGGAAGAGCTTCTACCAGAACACTGTGCAGCTAACCTGCATCTCGGGGTGGCTCCATCTGTACCTACCAACAGTGACAGCATCTGCACCATCGTGATTTGGGCGTTGCACAGATATGCCAGGAAATAGATGAAAGAGGAGACACCCAGCCAGTAACCGAAGCACGTGCCAATGGCTGTGCCCATCAGTGTGCCTTCCCTCTGCAAAGACAGCATCAGAGTAAGGAATCAAAGAAGTGACCTGCCAGCACCCAAATTCCACCTTAGAAAGTCCCAGCACCTTTCTAGGCATTACCAAGTAGCTGGCTAGCAGCATTCAAGGTGCCACATGAGCTACACCCCAGCCCTCCCAGCAGCATGGCATCAAGACTTTCTGATACATCCTTCCTCCCATTCCCAAACCAACAGGTTCTTCCTCAAATTAATATGCTTTTCAGCAAAATGTTATTCAACCATGGAAGATGTTTCATCTCCATTTCTAGTGTCATTATAGCAATCGAGAGCCCAGCCAAACCACAACTTATCACTGAGACTCAGCGTACAATTATGGTATCCGAAGTCTTCATCCCATGCAGAAGTATGGCCACCAGTGTGAAAACCAGCATGAGGGGTCCGTACAGCTCGCCTGCAATCTTCTACAGAAGACAGATCAGGGAAGGTGTGGTTAGTGCTCCTGAATAGCAGGCTTCCCATCCTACATGAGGTGAGAAGTGGCTTGGACGAAGTTTATCACCCAGCTGCCTGAGAAATAACAGCAAGGCCATGGCTGATGGGAGCCAGACAGAATAGGTTGTGTGATGAGGAGTCTGGGATGTGTGAAGTCTAGAGGTCTAGAACTGTATACCAGCACTAAAGGTAGCACATCAAGGTTTGTAACAACCACATGAAAGAGCTGAACAACATTTTCAGGGAGATGAACACCTAACAAACTCAGGTGTTTCATAAAGTGGACTACTTTAGTGCATATTATTAAGCCATAGAGTCTTACTAGCCATAGAGTCTGATCCAGCAAAAAGGAACTCACCTGTGGAAAATTAATCATCTTCACAGGAATCATGGACTCCAGCAGTCTGCATCAAAGCAGGGAATGACATCAAGAGAAGGGAGGACAACAGATTGGTTAACTACTTCAAAACAAAAAGATTCTACATGCCCATAACTATTGTTTTCTGCTGTGATCACAGGCCATAGGGCACAGAAATTCCTTCCAAAGGGTTACGTAAAGTAACTAAAAAAGAAAAGCCTTATTTTGCTTGGGGTGGATTCAATGAAAGGATTTAGGGAGCCACTCAGGAATGAGAGATCACTGACAGAATGGCAGGAAGGAAAGGCACATTTCTTCATCCAGCCTCATAAAACTTCGCCTTTTTCAACACACCCGTGTCAGAAACCCAACAGAAGCCACATAATGCAGCTGAATACTAGAAGGCTTAAGACCTCGCCAAGCCCTTTTGTCTGCCCCAATCAGCAATGCTGGATGACAGGTGACAGGACTGCCAGCCCAACTGGGGGACTTCATTAAGGAAAGCAGGATGAAGCACAGTGTGTTTCACCAGATCTAAGCCTTCCTGCAAGGCTGGCAGCTGATCTCAGCTTGCTCACTTTAGGGAGATGGACAGCCTCCCCCTGGCAAGAAGCTGCTGCAGCCCTCCTATACCCTCCCCAGTGTAGAAGGCCCAGATCAAGCCCTACCCACCTGGCTCGCACTTGGACGGGCTCCACATCGAAGTAGGGCCGGAGGATGTCAATGTTGGCGTAGAGGCTGAAGGCCCTGGAGGCTTGCCTCTTCCCCACCTGCCACATCTGCAGAGAGAGGGGAGCTGGCAGTGGCTGGAAGGGTAGGCGGTACCCTGCGGGGCTGGAGGCGGCAGGGAACTGTACTCACCTGGTCAGCCACCTGTCGGCCCAGCTGCCCCCGCAGTCCCTTCATGCCCAGGAACTCGCCGTCTTCCTCCTCTGCTGCCCCTGCATCGCCCTCCGCCTCCTCCTCTTCCTCCTCCTTCATGCGCTGGTGCATCTCCCCCATGTCCTCGAAGCTGGAGCCCGACGTGTCGTCCATGTTCTCCATGTCGATGACGGCGGAGCCGCCACCCTGCGCCAGGGTAGACAGCGTTAGTACCTGCTCGACTCGGCACCACAGCACCACCGCCACCTCCGGCCCGGCCCCACCTGCATGTTGTCCTCGAAGCCGCCCCAGTCGGCCGCGGTGCCACTCCTACCACCGCCCTCCGCCGCGCCCGGCGCGGACATAGTGCCCGGCTCGGCCCGTGCTGGCTCCTGCCAGCTGCCACCAGGCAGAACACCCGGATGTGACGTTGCCGGCGGAGGGGGCCGTCCCCGCGCTCTCGCGAGGCCATGCAAGGGCGGGCACCGGCGCCATCTTGAGTGTGGCGCAGGGCTGAGAAGGGCGCCTCTGAATTGAGGAACGGCAAGACACGGGGAGTGGTGGCGCCAGGGGTGTTGACGGGGCTGCAGAGGGAGGCGCTTCAGCAGAGGGATGCGCTGCTGCAGAGGTCTCCGGTCGGCCGGCGGTGGGGGAGTGCGGATGCCACGCGTGGGCGGGCACAGGGCTGTCACGTGTCGGGAGGCGCCACCCTCCCCTGCTCCACGCTAGCCGTGGCCATGGCGGCCAAGCGGGGCACAGACGAGATGCGGGACCGCGTGGTGTTGGGCGAGTTCGGAGTCCGCAACGTGAGTGAGGCGCGGCGGAACGGGGCGGCGGGACGCGCCCGTCTCCGAGGTGTCCTCACGGCCCGTCCTCTGCCTCCTCGTAGGTCCACACCACCGATTTCCCAGGCAACTACCCCGGCTACGAGGACGCCTGGAACCAGCAGCGCTTCGAGGAGGTGGGTGAGGGCCGCCGGCGGCTGTTGGGGGGCGGCACCGGGACCGGTCCGGTGCCTAGCGTGACCCGCGGCGCGTGGCCTCCGTAGGCTTTCCGCGTGGACATAATCCGCGAGGAGGAGGGCGCCCTGGAGTTCGACATGGTGGGCATCGACGCCGCCATCGCCAACGCATTCCGCCGCATCCTGCTCGCCGAGGTAGGTCTGCGGACGGCTGAGTCGGGGACAGGGACCGAGATTCGTCGGAGCGGTACGGAGAGCCGCGGGAAAGGGCTGGGGGTGACGGCCTAGAAGCGGGGAGGGGCGTGGCGGCGGGGAGACAGGAGGGTCCTGCCTTATGTCAGTTCTTAGAGACGGCTTCTGGATCCGGCAGAGAAGCGTCCATTCGTTCTGCACGTGTACCTAAAGAAAGATAGGGCCTTAACAGCATGAACCATAGCGCTTGTTAAGTAGTGTCAGTGAATCAACCCGCCCCTCACCTTTTGAGATAATTTCTTTAAAAGCCAGCCAACCAAACCCTAGAAAGGTGAAGGGAGTGTATTGAGTGTAAGGGTATATGGTGTAGCTTGGCTTGGCAGAAATACCACTAAAGGTAGTCTGCAGGGAAATTACTTATGGGAGAGAAGGGACACTAGCTGGGTAGACTGTTGGCATGTAGTTCAGCTGTCATCTCTTGCTGACTTGATTTCTCATCTCCCCAAGGTGCCAACGATGGCTGTAGAGAAAGTCTTTGTGTACAATAACACATCCATTGTGCAGGATGAAATTCTGGCTCATCGCTTGGGCCTCATCCCTATTCGAGCTGACCCTCGACTCTTTGAATATAGAAACCAAGGTGAGAGTCTTGGATCAAATAGAAATATTGAATGTTTCCCTTAAAGGAGGAAATTGGGGTCACATAACTGAGTAGAAGTGTGATTCCATAGAGGCTGATGCTGTTCTCCCCTTCCCAGGAGATGAAGAAGGCACAGAAATTGATACTCTGCAGTTCCAGCTGAAAATAAAATGCAGCCGAAACCCTCAGGCAGCCAAGGAATCATCTGATCCTAATGAACTGTATTTCAATCACAAAGGTGAGATCTGTCCTAAAAACAGGTGCTATTTTTTCCCCTTTTTTGTTCTTGAGAGACTGGATTTGGTCTGTTCTCTCATCCCCATGAGCAGAGAGAACTGCTTCCCTCATTTTGCTAAAACTACTTTTTAGTATCTCCTGTCCTATACTGGTCAGCAACCTGTTGTGAGGTGGCAGCTGTGGCTGTGGTCTGTGGCTTCTCTTTGCAGTGTACAGCAAGCATATGACGTGGGTGCCCTTAGGCAACCAGACAGACCTCTTTCCAGATGCTGACTTTCGACCTGTTCATGAGGACATCCTCATTGCACTGCTGCGACCTGGCCAGGAAATAGATGTGCTTATGCACTGTGTCAAGGGTATAGGTGAGCTGTGGGTGTAGGAGACTTGGGGCAATGGGAGAGGAGTGTGAGTGCTTGGATCAAGGCACACTGTGTGAAGGGGAGGGCTAGACTATTGGCTTTCTCCCTGGAACTTTAGGCCCCGACATCCTAGCACTCTTGTTCTCTGAGGCCTGCCCTCATCCTTGACTTTAACTCTTCATGCAGGTAAAGATCATGCCAAGTTTTCTCCTGTGGCCACAGCTAGTTATCGACTGCTTCCTGACATTACTCTCCTGCAGCCTGTTGAGGATGAGGCAGCTGAGAAGTTGCAGAAGTGCTTTTCCCCTGGAGTCATTGAGATCCAGCATATCAAGGGTACTTTTATTCTGTTCCAAGTGCCTTTACACTTAGCAGAGACTGGTTAGAATAGAATAGAATTAACCAGGTTGGAAGAGACCTTTGAGTCCAACCTATCATCCAACACTACATAATCAACTAAACCATGGCACCAAGCGCCCCATCCAGTCTCTTCCTAAACACCTCCAGTGATGGTGACTCCACCACTTCCCATTCCAATGGCCAATCACTCTTTCTGTGAAGAACTTCTTCACAAGATCCAGCCTAAACCTCCCCTGGTGCAGCTTGAGACTCTGTCCTTTTGTTCTGGTTGCCTGGTTAGACCCAAACCTTTCAGACACAGAACTGTATAATATTTTTTTGACAATCAGCAACGTTTGTGCTATGCTGAGCCTGGTTTTTGTGGAGGAGTGGCTGTCACATGCAGATGCATTGGATGATGAGCTTGGGATCTCCCTGACGTGCTGAGGCACTGGGGTGCCTGTCTGCAGAGATAGAGAGTTTCTGACTGCAGCTTCTGGTGCTGTTCAGTTGTCTGTAAGACTGCATAGTGAGCTTGCTGTGACTTCTTGTATTTTGATCAGGGGTACATACAAGCTTTCTGTTCAAGAAGACTGGTTCTGTCATGCTAGGGTTTCATGCTGTAAGTGCTGTGTTATGCCGCAGTCATCTTTTGTTTGGGGATTTTTCCCAAGACTCTTCCATGTGAAGTTATGGATTGCACCATGAGTGCTTAGTGCCTTCTGTTCTTGGTGTCTGTAAGGAGCTGCGTTCCTCCAAAGTGAGGAGGAAGTTCTTCACTGAAAGAGTTTAGCCATTGGAATGTGCTGCCCAGGGAGGTGGTGGAGTCACTGTCCCTGGAGGTGTTCAAGAGGAGATTGGACATGGCACATGAAGCCATTGTTTAGTTAGTTATGAGGTGTTGGGTGGCAGGTTGGACTTGATGATCTCTGAGGGCTTTTCCAACCTTATCTATTCTATGCTGGGTTTCATATGCTGCTTTGTCTTGGTGGCTTCAGTGCCCTGGGGTGGTGGGGAGTGGAGGGTGTGGTCACCTGCACGAAGCACCCATCTGCTGCGGGGCCCACTTCATTCAGTGTTCTCTCCTTTAGGAAAAAAGGTGGCAAGAGTAGCCAATGCACGCTTGGACACATTCAGCAGAGAAGTTTTCCGTCACGAGGGTCTAAAAAACCTTGTGCGCCTGGCAAGAGTACGAAACCATTACATCTGTAAGTGCCCCCCAAAGTGTAGAACCTTGAGGTGGTGGTTTGTGCAAAGAGCCAGAGACTGGCCAGCAGGTATAGCTGGGTCTCTGCCTTTCCCCACTCCCCATCATCAGTGTTCATGTTCCAGTGAATAACAGCCAAGGTTGTAGTTTGGTTGTTGATTTGGGATTCAATGTGTTTGTGCTTCCTGCTGGAAAATGTAACACTCTTCTCTGGCTGTAGAGATCTGGCTTGGGAGCAGTGTGATGTAAGACAAGGGATAGAAAAATTCTGGAGCCAGGTGCAGGCTGAAGCTGCCTAGTGGCTGTGCTGACTTGTGTCTCTGTGCAGTTTCAGTGGAGTCGACTGGTATTTTGCCTCCAGATGTGCTGGTGAGCGAAGCCATCAAGATCCTGATGGGAAAGTGTCAGCGCTTCCTGAACGAGTTGGACTCTGTGCCTATGGAGTAACTGGGCTATGGCTGTAGCTGGGAAATACGACCCTGCACTGTTCTGGACTTCCTACACCTGCCTGCAGGGTCAATGCCTCTTCCATAGGCAAGAGGTTTGAGTGGGGCTTGTCCTAGGACCATCTCTTTGAATTTTTGTTGGTAACGAGCCTCAGTGAGGAGATGCACCAAAATAAAGGCTTTTTTTACAGCTTGTCCTGAAGGGTCATGTTATTACACAGCTGTCTCATTCTGTGCTGTTCACAATTGCTGAGAGCATAATACACAGAGAAGAAAATGGCAGCAGGTCCAAAGATGAGTAATGGCATTTATTATAGATTATATGCAGTATGAGAAGAGGACTGGTATGGCAGCATGGTAATGCACTTTGCAGCCCAGCAGTGAGATCTAAAAAGTCAGCACCAGTGCAGGACTGTTTGGAAAGCATCTCAGACCAGCTCTGGAGTAGATAAAAGGCTGTACTGTCAGAAGGCTGAGACACCTCTCCTGTGAAGAAAGGCTGAGTCAGGGTTGTTCAGCATGGAGAAGGCTTCAAGGAGACCATCTGGTGGTCTTTCAGTATATGAAAGTGGTATGGCAAAAGACTTTACTTGGGCCTGTAGTTGCTGGACAAGAGGCAATGGTTTTAAACTGGAAGACTTCTCTTCAGTGATGGCTGGCTGGCAGAAACAAGGGTGCTGAAGTGCATTGGCCATTTCTTGCTGCACACTGCTGTGTGTGCCTTGCAGCTTTCATCTTGCTGTTCCTGTGGCATGCTTATTTGAACCCTCATGTATCAGTAGAGCATGCAAAATGTCCTGATGCTGTTACTCATTGGCACTTTTCGGGAAGAAGGTGAACAAAAAAGATACCCCATCTAAACTGTCCATAAGACTATTTTTTTACAAGAATGGTGATGAGATGCTGTAAGTTGTTCAGAGAAATTGTGGATGGCCCATCCCTGGAAGTGAAAGATGTCCCAGCCCACAGCAAAGGGGGGTTGATAGTCCCTTCCAGCCCAAATGATCCTGTGATACAGTACCAGGCTTCTCTGTGCAAAGGTGGAGTTTAAAAACATGCTCTCTAAGGACTGACTGTCCCTTGTTAAAGAGCTCAAGGTAAGGCATGCCTTCCTAGGTGTTAGATTTGATTACTCTATTCTCCTTTTCAGTGACCAAATATACCCTGGGCCGAAGCAAAACTGGATGATGGAAGGCGAGTGCCAGTCAAAGGCCTGTGTCCACCCAGGGAAACCTAGGAGAACTTAAAAGTTAGTCTCAGTGGTGAGCACTACTGGTAGTCATACCAGGTAGGTTCTGGCTTGTGAAAATCCCTCTTGAGAAGCTGAGAAGGAGCTGGAACTTCAGAGGATGGCTGGGAGTGGTGGCCCAGTGACTTAAGTCAGTTCTCGCTACAGTGCTACAATTTAGCAAATCATACTTTCTCTCTGCCCCTTTCACTGGAATATAGTTACTTGTATTATTAGCATATTCACCCTAAGACCTTTAAGGATGTTTTAGGCATCCTGACTCTAGTCCTACCCTGTCCCGTGTCACTATCTTGTGTTGTAGATCTATGCCCTGTTTTTTTTTCCCCCCAAGACAGCTGGTAATTGATTGCTATGGAAACTGGCTGCATCCTGGTCAGGGCTGTTCTGGGAACTGTTAAGTGTTTCACAGCTGTGCTTGCTCTCACACTTCATCTTCTTTCAGTAGGTGGCTTGCAGGGACCTTGACTGCTAAACCTATCCTACAGGGCCTCATTCATCCACTTGTCCTTAGAAGGGACTGTTGGGAACTGAAGAGCTAGGCCCAAGACCTGTAGTCTGTATCTTCTGGTTTAGAGCTTCTAACACCTCCTCAGGGTATTTTGCTTGCCTAAAAATCAAGACAGCTGTGCAGTACCTACCTAACATTTATGAGGACAATGTGGTGCAGTCCCAGTGCCAACATAAGGATAAAAACGTTCTGATCCATCCTGATTGAGTCTAGTTCCTAACTATTTAGGTGTTAATCCCATTTGAAAAATCATGATTTCTAGCTGTATCCTTTCAGTTTAAACAAACTAGAGGGGACAGACCAAAGGCAGCAGCTAAATCACCTTCCTGCCTTACTGAAAAGCTTGTCTGAGAGTTGGACTAAAGTACAGCGGGCTACTTAAGCAGCGCATGCACCTTTCTGTGCTGTTGCTGTGCCCATTTCTGTAACTGCTTAAGGGACCTACTCTCGAATAGAGCCATGCCAAAGGGGTTTGCTTTGGGAATGTGTAGCCTTCAAGCTGTAAACTGGGAGCTAGTGGCTCTTGGGGAATTAATATAAACCAGGGAATTCATATAAACCAGATGCAAGTGACACAATTTTTCTTTTGCTTTCTACTTTAATTGTGGAGCTTGGAATGGTTCTCATCCCCTCCCTCATAATGTGGCTTGACTACTAGCAAAGGTGCTCCCTTCTTGATAGCTAGAGTAAGGAGTGCTGCTCAGAAGGCCAGTCTAAGTAGAGCCAAGGCTTCATATCTTCCTGAAACATCAAATTGCAAAAATGAAACATGACACTACATGTATGAAACTGGAATAGCTTTACTGACATTCAGAGGTGTAACACAACCAGTTCAGAGACAGCTTCGGATTTAAACATTCCTACAAAAAAGGTTCTAAAACCCATTTAAAAAAACCCCCTTGAGTCTAGCATGAAGTCACAGAATGTTAAAAATATCACAACACAATAAATACACCCAGCCTTTGCTAAAGCCAGGAGCCATGTTAGCTCAGAGGTTAGAAAAGAGTGAGGCCAGGAAGAAAGTGGAGGGTGCTGGTGGAACAGCAGGGGCAGGAGGGTGAGTAGATTTCTAAAGCCTGCTCTTCTTTTCTGCTGTATCACCCCTCCCAACCCCAGCTTTTCTGTCCAGTCTGTCCAAGTGGAGACACCACCTTCTCCATCTGATAGAGTTTATTACTTGTTCTGTCTCCTGCATGGCAAAAGTGCCAGCTAGCTCTGGACAGACCTCCCAGCTCCTGTGCTAACACTAGGATAGATCAAATGAACCATTTGTCATGTAAGAAGAGCCAGCTTTGCAGACTGGAGTGGCTTTATAAGAGTCCCACCTGATCTGAAAACCAGTTTCTGACCCAGTCCCCCCTGTAAACTGCAGTATAAACCCCACCCCTCCTGTCCCACCGTGCAATTCTCAGAGAAGTACCACACTGGATAAAGACACAGGCTACTGTCACCTCCACAGCAACAGGGTGAGGAGATCCCTTTTGGTTTGCAGGTGCCTCAGATATTGGTCCAGATTATGTGTACCCTGCACTGGCCATGTTCTATTCTACAGGGATGGTAAAAAGAAAAAATTATAATCATTAAAAAAACAAAAATCTGTCCTGCTCCCCCTGAGGATGTCCAAGAAAGGCTGGCACAAAGTAGAAGCCTTCCATCTGGCTCTGGGTAGAACAAGCTGTATGATCATAAGATCACATATATATATATATATATATATGTATAATAGTGTCTGCCTCTTTCTAGAGAGCAGCTGCACCTTAGAAAGGCTGATCTCAAGGGAGATCCTAGAGCACTGCCAGGCTTCCTGGCACACAGCCATCAGCCCAAGGCTCAGCATTCTGGAGGGAAACAGGTTCATCAGAATACCAGTCTGTTAGGGACAAGTGCTGCCAGGTTCAGCCCAAGTGGCTTATGTATCCCCTACAATACCTGACTACTAGCACCCAGGGGAAGATTAGGGCAGCCACTTTTCATGTGGTATACTACTCTGCCTTTTACATTAACCTTATACCCCAAAGGATGAAGAGGTGGAACAAGAGTGACCCAATGCTACAGGATGAGCAGGCTTTACCAAATGGAGTCTATGGGCTCAACTCTCACCTTGCAGAGAAGCAGAGGTCTAAAGATACTCATCCAGTCGAGGGGTGGGGAAGGAATCAGGGGAAGCTTAGTAGATCGGTTCAAATGCCACTATAGGCCCCATCCCAGCATAGGGAGGAGAACAGGACAAGACCTGTAAGGGGCTTTATTCAGACAAATGCTCGTGGAGGTGATGACAAGGAGAATCTAATGTGCTTACTATGAGAAGAGACAAAATATAAGGTAGGGGAGGAGATGACTGCAGCGTCCCAGGTTCAGGGCTCAAAGAGTGCAGTGAGGCCCTCTCCATCCTCATTTTGTAGCACGTCGGTCTCCAGTGATGGCTTCACCTTTTTGAAGAGAGATGGCAGGTTCCGGATATGAACCTCCTTGCGGAACTGCTCTGCGAGAGGCTTCTGCAGAGGGAGACAGGCAGCGCTTGTTAGGACCTTCATACTCCCACTCAGCTTAGGTGCAGCCTGCTTGCAGACACCGTGCTTGCCTTCTGGGGAATTTCAGCCCCGCTCCTTCTAGGTCCCCAGCTTCTCATTCAATGCCACCAAGTTCCAATGCTACCATACTCACAAAAACCCAGCATCCATCTAGCAGATACCTTCAAACATTTTAACTCTGTTCCCCTTGTGCAAAGTGAGAAGTTGCTGCTGGGGGGGCTGCTCAGTCTGTGCTGCAATCCCCAACAAAGAGAGTGTGTTACAAGAGTCTCCTGGCTGGCAGCTGGGGTGTGGGGAAAGGCAGGCAGGCCGGCCACCCTCTCACTTCTGCAGGGTAGGTACAGGCATGAAATCAAAACAGGTCAATTTTCTGCCAGGCTGTCACTTACCCCAATGCAACCTGCGATGAGGCGCTTGAAATGATCCTTCCGGCGCTTATCTGCCACCTTCTGCAGCGCTGGGTTGAGAAGCTTTGAATCAAACTGCTCCAAAGAGTCCCTCGGGATATCTGGGATCTGCTCCATCACGGTCTTCAGCTCAGTGTAGCGAGGGCGCTGCAGGGGGGAGTTCGGTTAACACAATTCTGACACAGGACCGTTCTGCACAGCTCAGGGAGCCACTGGTTCTCCTGCCCCTACCCAAGCAAGCATGGGATTAGTTTTTCGATGCTCCCCTGCCAACCCAAAGGGTTAAAGAGTGGAATTTCTCACCAAGGCCTCGTAGATCTGGAAAGCCAGGTGGACAAGGGCTGCCATGCAGCCATCATGCTGCCCATGTATCTGTAAGCCCTTCAGCACACTTGTGAAAAACCAGGACACGGCGTCGGGCAGGAGGTTTCCTGGAAGCACCTGGGAAAGAGGCACTGTCAGCATGAAAGCAGGATACTGATAAATGAGTATCTGTAACATCTTGGTCTTCCTTAGGGAGAAGGTGCCCAGGGGTAAAACAGCCATGCTTCTCACTACATTCTGAGCTTTCCTTCACAGCCCTGCCAGAACTAAACCCTTCTTCCTCCCAGAGGTACCTGTTTGAGCAGTGGCCAGCAAAGCTGTGTTGTGGTTCTTTGGCAGGACAGGGTATCCTTCCAGGAGAGGGATGCATAGGCAGTGATCAGCAGCGCAGTACACACATCCTGAAAAGGAGTCAGAGAAGGAAACTAATTGGAGGAACTATTTCCCACTTGCAGGGTTCAAACCTGAAGGAAGCCAAGAAGCAATCCAAGGATTCTGCAGGAGCTTCTCAGGGTTATCTTCTAAGAATCCTGTGTGCTGTTGCTCCAGCTGAGGGTGCTCCAAAGCACCCAGTGTGCACTATCACAGCCATGATGAACCAATGTCCACCAAACCTGCTCCCTTCACCTCCCCTGGAAAGGTCCTGCAAGGACCCATGAATTCCTATCAGCTGCTACTCTCACATCACTGCAAAAGCTTTTGCAAGAGCTTCTGTGGCATTCACAGGAGAGGAGAGAAGGAGTACAAAGGTATCAGGATGAAGCTGCTCTGCACAGTAGGTTGTTTCAACACTTTGGCTTGGGCACCAGCTCTCACAGATTTCACAGAAGAAAAAAGAGCTGCTGGGTGAAGATCCCCCTCTTGAAAGCTGGTACCTTAGATGAAGACAGGGCCAGGGAGCACTCTGGGGACTGAGTGCCCAGGGCATTGTCTGCAAAAAGCCTTTAACTGCTGCATGTTGTACTGGATCCCAACCCCCATTTGCTTTGTGGCTTCTGCAACCATTAACAAGGCTCTTAAAAACTATGCATGTTCCTAAGAGAAGATTCTCCACTACTGGGGAATGCTCCAGCAGCCTAGATATCTGTAGCACCATCTAGCTGCACCACAGACAAGTGTGACAAATAGTACAGAGAAAGGATGGTGGAAATTGGAGCATGCACTCTTACCTCTTGGTTCATCAGACACTTGCCAAGCTCAGTGAGCTCTGCGCTGGCAGGCGGAGTCACCTCTGTGGCCATTGCCTCATCATCTGTAGAGCAGAGCAAAGGCAACACTGAACACAGCCTCCTGAGGACTGAAGGAGATGCAGCAAGAACTAAGCTAGGAGCCAGCACACAGAATCAGTATGCTGGCACATCTTTCTCCAAGAAACATCTTTCTCCAGAACATCTTTCTCCAAGCAGAAAGCACCCACCCTTTGTGGGGCAGGAAAGGCACCCAAGTAGCTACCACCAGCTCTCAAGAAGACCATGTACATCCCCCTCTTCTCAACCCTCTTCTTGGTACCTTAAAAATGAGGTGCTCCAACTTTTGAAGCCTACAGCACATTTGCTCCTAGGGTAGACCATTTTTTTTTCTGTGACCTTCAGACACACTGGGCAGGACTGAGTTGCAGGCTTCTTACCAAACCTATACCTGTCACATGGAACTGCCAGAAACAGGCCAGGTTCTCCCTCGATAATATGAAGAAATGGGAAAAGTCCTGGTATATACAAAGGGCAGGAAAGGCAAAAGTAGGCATTTACTCACCATCTCCATCTACAGCAGCAGTAGTGTTATGCTCCACACCTTTCTTAGAAACACAGCAGACAGCTGCAAAAACAGTTGCAGGTCAGTGGAGTGGAAAAAGATAAAACGCTACTTCAGAACATGCAGAGATATCCTACAGACTCTGATAGGCTCACAGCTGCTTCAAGCTCCCGCTCAGTATCTGAAGAATCTGAAAGCCCAATGTAAAAGCCCAATACTGTACTACCTGGAAGGCTGAAACACTCCACCCACAGCATCTTTCCATGGTGGAACCTGCTGAACAGTGCCTGCTTCAAACTACTGAGAATCAGGAATATTTGAAGCCTATAACCTGAGAAGAACACCATCTTAAGGCAACAAGGCCAGTCAAGAAAGGAGACTGAAGGTTAAGGACCTGTTAACTCTATGCTGAGTCAATTTCCCAGCTTCTCTGCTTAAAGCCACGCTGACAAAAACATGATGCTGGAGAAAAGAGGAACAGAAAGAAGGGAGATTGCTCTAAGGGAAGGACTTTTCACTTTTATTTGGCTAGAGACATGGCAATTGCCGAAATAAAACTGCTCTACACTTAGGCTGTCCACAAACAGATGTCCTGTACTGGGCTCCAGGGCACAGAAAGGGAGGACCCAGATTCTGAATGAGGAGTGGACTCCTGCAGGGACACTGTCAAAACCATGGAGCCCTAAATGCAAATGAAATGAAATTCTCTTCTGAAGGTTTTGAGTTGATCTCTTAATAGGTTTTAGCAAAGACTGTGGCAAGGTTAACTCACACTTGGCTTCTAAGGATTATGTTAAGTACTACTGGGCATTATAGTTAAGTTTTACTACATGCTGGAAATTCCTGATGTCCTTCCCAAGACAAATGTCCCAAGTATCCATGGGGACTTAGCTTGATTTCACTTACTGATGAGATCCATCACTTCTCGGGTCAGCAGTCTAACCAGCTGTTCCTCAAGCATCTCCTGAGACTCTGGGTTGTCATCTGCAGCATCATCCTCACTGGGAAGAACAGGTTTTAGCATGAGGGTAGCCAGTGTCTTAAAGTATCCCCTCTGCCCAAGCACAGGGTATGAGTCACCATGAGGGTAAACAGTGTTTTCAGCCTTGTGCTGGCAGGGCTCTTCCCTGGGCAAAGGGCCATGTGAAAGACCCAAGCTGCTACCCACTCCCCATTTCCCACTCCTATCAAGGGGTGGAAGCTTACCAGAGCATGCTCCGCTGGTTGATCACTTGCCATTTCTGAGACAACCTCTGTTCAAGACAAAAGGGAAAATTCAGTACCTTCCTAAGGAGCCATGATGGACATTATACAAAGAAGCCCATGTGACAGCTGCTGACAGAAGCACAAGAGCTTTTAAACATAGCTCTCATGCTACGCCTCATTTTGAATGGGACAAGAACTGCTACCAACTGTGCTCCAGATTCTGTGGCTGTGCTGGCTGCAGGAATCTGAGCAAGCTGTCAGGAAAACGAGAGGATGCAGGCAAAAACCCAAACAACCCAAAAAAATTCTCAGGTCTGAAGGTTGAGGATCCAATATCCACAGGCTTGAATTCACAGCAAGGAGTGCTGTGCAACAGCCAGAGTTCAGCACACCTTCAAAGCTCTCCCTAAATAGCCTCAAAATCATTAGGTATTGAGGCTCTGCTAGCTTTGGAGAGACAGATGTTCTCATACATTGCTGCCAACAGATGTTCTCATACATTGCTGCCAGCTGCTACAAGAAATGCACTGAACAAGCTTTCCTTACCACGTGCAGATAGGTAAAGAGTGGTCCCAGCATAGGGCAGACAAGGGTTTCGTAGTATTCTGAAGGGCAGGAGAGTACCAAGGGCTTCACAAACACACCTGCACAGACCAGTTAAGGAAGAGATCCAACACACATGGACAGCTGCTAGGAAAACTGCAGCGCACTGCCCAAACCAGCCCATTCCACTGGGAGGCCAAGCAACAGACTCCTCAAAGCCCATCTTCTCTCAGCCTTGAATTAACAAGTAGCATCTGTATACAGCAAGAACATGAGCTATTCACAGCCCCCTTCCCTGACTGTTCAGCTGTGAAAACTGAGGGTGCTTAGCAGCCATTTGCTAGCTTTGAGACTGAATATGTGGCCCTGGGAAGTGGTTTGGGAACACCAGGTAGGTTCCCACATGAGCACAAAGTCTATTCAGGCACCCTGGTATCAAACTCCTACATTATGTAAGCTCCTTACCCTCCAAAAGGCAGTGTCCACCTCTCATGGTGCCTTCAGGATGACACAAATCCTTTGCGTTTATTTGCTTTGCCCCCCCACATGCTGCTGTTTCTGCTTATGCCCTCCTGGGTTCACCCCTCAATGCACACCATGTGTACTCCTGTTTGTTTACCTCCTCAAGCACCCCTCTTTGGCTTGGCCATACTGCAAGTGATGTGGGTTTTCAATTCACGTGCTCAATGCCCTTGTAGCTGGCCTGAGAGAAAAGGATACGGAGCATGGGGCGCAGTCTGTAATCAGGAATGTTGTTGAGGTTGATGAAAGCTGAGCTGAGGAGCTGGGTGGCAAGACCCTCAACAGTATAGAAATCCTGCTGCATGGAGGGGCCTGCATTTCCCAGGATGTGGAAACTTCAACAACAAAAAAGTTAGTTGCAAGTCTGCTAGGTAACAGGTACTGTGCCTATTGCCTGGCAAAGGTTACAAGTACTACTATCTGGAGATTACATAGTTCCCATGTTCTTAAGCAAATACTGTAGAGAAGTTTTAGCACAGTATTTCTTTTTTACTGGGACACCTGTAGAGAGACAAGGAATTAAGCATTTAAGCACTAAAATACACTTTCAAATGCTGATGTATCCTAACGTAATTAAATGTGGCAAAAAGACAAACTGGGACAGGATATCAGCTAAGCTCTGCACTCTGACCACCTAGCTGCTGAAAAGCTGAAGGCAGATCCACATTTTGAGATACTTTTTCTAATGACTTTGTTCCATGTGTAGGTTATAACCACCAAGTATATTTCACCCCTGCATGATGTTACAGGATACAGCTCACATAAGAAGCCTAACTCTCCAAGTCAACATGCAGCAATAACCTACTGCTCCAGCTGTGCAGTGTTGGATTGTGTAGGGCTTATCTGGTGTCCTTACCAGTTGTCGTACAGAGTACAAAAGAAGCCCTGCATCCTTTCCAGGACTGTTTTGTAAACAGGAGAGTCATAAAGCTCCAGCAGAGGCTGAGGGAGACCTGTGGGAAAGAATAAGCTTCAGCTACAGAATGTGAACCTTCAGAATGTCTGGCTAGGCCTCAGCCAGCTTGACAGCAGTGAGGAAAGCGCTTGGCAAAATCAACGTGAAGCCAAATGGGAAAAGGTGCAGCAACCCTGGGGCATCATCTCCTTTCCTTCAGAGGTCAGATGAGCTCAGGTTGATTGCACCTACAGCAAAAGTTTCCACTAAGGTTGTTATAAGCCCATTTATTTCTCTAAAGCAAAACTTAGTGGAGCCATCAGATCCTAGTCAGAAGCAAAGGTGACAGTTGTGCAACTTCTCTAATAGCCCATCCCCTCAGGTTTACATATGTCTGTCAGGACACAAGCTACTCTTGAACTACAATATAAAAAGGTTTAGAGCAGAGATTAATACCCTGCTGCTTCACACACAGCGTTTCACAGAAAACAGGTAAAGGAAGCATCTCCTTGTCTTACAGATAGGAAACAGAGACAAGAAAGACAAAACAACTTCCCCCAAATATTTCACTGTCAGAACCTGCAATTAAACCTCAACTTCCAGAGTCACAGTCCACACACAGCCCACAAGGCCACCCACTTCTGCTTGGCTGGAAAGCCTTCTGTGTTCACAAGCTCAAACACAGCTTAAGACAGCTCTAAAAGCCTCTCTTTAATGCACTGCCTGTAAACAAATGACTGGGCAATACTGCAGAACTTGGCTCTTGCCCTCCATGATGGGTCTCCACACCACCACTGAGGACTTCTGCTGAGCACTAATTCTGCTTAAAGGCAGACAATTACAGCACCTTCAGTCTCTCCAGCCTGAAGTGTGATATTGGAGACACCAGCATCCAGCTGGGTTAAACAATATGGCAGGGCACCCTTCATTTTATGCAGAAGAAACCAATTTGGCCAAGACAAGTAACTTAAAATGTGACGACTTTTCAGCAGGTTCAAATCATACATGAGCTGCAAGAAGCTGGCTCTCCAGCCTCTCTTCACTTCCACTGCTACTGATAGACCACTACCTCAAATACCTGTCCATACATTCCTCCCAAACAGAAGCCCCTTACCTAGGATGGCATTCTTCTCCACCTCCAGCATGTCTAAGGCTTTTGCAAATGTTTCCCCCAGCCTAGCCACCATCTCTGGCATGTAGAGGTTGTTGTGAGTCCTGAAACAGAAGGGCACTTGGTTTACATTTACGTTGGTCAACTCCTTTTGCCCTTGACAATGGGATCCTCTCCTTCAGCTTGTGAACAGCTCCTCTGAGACAGATGATGAGGAAGGCGAGACCAAGCATGTGCGCATGGGATCCCCCTTCCCCACCTGCAGAAATATTGGGGAAGCTGATCCAACAGAGACATGGAGTGACTCCACCTCATGCCCTGAACCTCCTGGCTGCCCTTTACACTTACTTCAGTATACCCCACCCCTTGCAAGCACTGGCAGTGAAAACTCCCAGCAATTCTCCAGCTGGTGCTGGCAGCAGCTTATTAGCTTGGCCAAAGGGATTAGAGAAGGTTGTTTAAAAACTGACAAGACGCAGATTCTGTAATCTCAAAAGATCTTCTGCACCTAAGGCCCATGCAGTGGGAGGGGCCATTTCAGCTCCAAAATACACACACTGCCCCCAGGGATGGGTCACAGTCCCCAGAACAGCAGGTGGTATTGGAGGGACTCTGGGGAGAACATCAGTCTGCTTAGATGTTACTTGTGGCAGACACGTGTGCCCCCTGGACAACGCATCCAGCTGGGAACAATTCTGCATCATCAGGAGGCAGCCATGGTCAGGTCTCCCCAAAGGACACCAATTCAGCCACGGGTGGCTGGTTCTTGCCATCCAGGCCAAAATAGTCCCCTCTTAGCCAGGGCATTGACACTCAGAGCTGGACTTGGCAGGGGGTGTCTCTCTCACCTACCTCTCTCCTTTGAGACCTCAGACCTCCACTCTGGGTGTCGCCAGCTGCACACAGCACAAATCCTGCAGCCTCCTCCAAAACTGCAATGCCATTGTACCTGCTGCTAAAGGTGATCAAGGGCAACTCAGTATCTACCCCTGGAGCAGCGTTTCCCAAAGCAGGGGGGGTACATGGGAATGGCTGGGGGAAGGGAGCATGGACAGACCTCAGTATTTTCTCTAGAGTCTCAGCTTTCAGCTCATGTCTTAATGATTTTTTGTTTTAGTTTTGAAGGTCTGTGTTCACAGTCCTGGCAACCTCGATGCAGTGATGTCTGCCTGAGTTTGCAGAGAGCCTGAGTTAGCTCCGAAATGGTAACTATCCCATTTCTCTCTGCAAGTGTTAAATACTTCCCTGCTCACCGTATGTGAGGAAGGCAAGTACGTAAGTTTCATAAGAAAGAGCTCCACAGATGACTTAATGACTCATACTCTCATTCTGGGCTGGATCTAACACCAAGCAACAAGCCTCAAAGGGGCACGAGCTGGTTTACTTCCCCAGGAGTGGCTGGGGAGTAGCCTAGCCTCCACAAAAGCTTGCATAGTATTACTCCACTGACTCAAAAACCCCACATTTCTGAAGCCTAGGTACTAAAATCACCTCTTCTTGCACATCTCCTGTCTGCTTCATGCCCATGTTGACTTTGCCTTATGCTAGGCAGAAGGACAGTGGTGCGAACTCCAAGGACTGTGGAATTGTGGTGGTGAACCTTGAAATCCCGCTGGTCTAACCCCAGCAAGATGGGCCACACAGTCATATCCTGAAGCTGTGGTCATGGTCCTTAGCTGTTTCAGAGCTCTTGAAGCATTTTCTCAAGTTTAACAGTTGGAAAGGAAGATGTTCACTCACAGACTGATCTCTTTCAATACTTTAGCAAGGTGCCAGTGATAACAGAGAGAAAATGGCTGCTGCTCCCCACTGGAGTTAAAGCTTCTGACAGCTCTCATACCTGATGAAAATATAGCCCCTAGACATGTTCCAGCTGAGACTCTCAGCAGTGAGCACTGCTACAGGGGATCCAACACAAAGCACAATATGGCAAAAGAAAATTCAGGAGATACTTAATGCTTTAGAAAACACAAGCAAAGGATATGGCAGGACTTGGGAGGATTTCATCAATGGTCACAGCTCTGCTGTAAAGAGTGTCAGATGCCTACAGAGATAGGCTCGAAGGCCAGAAGATGAGTCCTTTAGGACAGTTCATGCTTGAAGAATATTTATCCAAGGCTGGAGCTGTCTACAATGAAATGCCTCCAGCATCCACGTTTATCCAACAACTCTTTCACTGACATTAATGCCATGGTAATGTCAGGATCTCATCAAGAGGAGTTCCAAAATAGCCTTTGTCCATGCACAACCTTTGCTGAGCCTGACCAGTCCTTTTGTAACAAAACATGAGCATATCCCAGCACAATAAAGGTGCTGTGCCAATCAGTTTATGCAGCTACTGACTCCAGAAATGTGCCTTTATCTAAAGGTAGTTGGAGATCATGATTTAGGAGAGAACAACTTAAGCCAGAAGTTAGAGACCACCTAGATGAAATGAGGTACTGCAGAGGACAAGAGAATTACTATGCTAAGAGCTGCAAAAAGTGATTAATAAAGCAGCCTCAAAGTAATTTGGAAAACACAGCTACTGAGACAGAGACAAAACCAGGTAGGCTCAAAAAGATGCTACTCAAAACTAACTTCTTTTTCCTTGTTAGATTGGCTCCTTCTCCTTCCTTTTGGCTCCATGGTCTCATCCAAGACCTAACTTCGAAACTACTTACCCTGGCAAAGACTTGCACTGCCTCTGTCTGCAAACACAGCAGAAGAACGCCACACAATATCCAGAGAGCAGCAGACCCAACTGCTCAGCCTTATTTTTGCATATTGGTGCCTGACTTGGTGCTCAACAGGATCCATACTACTGCTGCTTGCAGATATGCTCCTACAGTAACCAATCTATGAGGACTTTCACATCTGCTTCCTGCATAAGCAAATGAGCAACACTGGATCTTGCTTCTCCTCACAGAGAGCTGCTTAATGGTACAGACCTAAGAGAAACATCCATCCCCAAGCAATAATGCAGCTATGCTCCTGAAGACATCCTCAACACGGGCAGCTTTCCTGTCAGCCAGCCTTCATATCCCTATACTTCCTTGCCTATTGACTGGCTGCTACAGATTCTCTACTTTCTTATGTAATCCATATTAAGAGGGCCTGTGGAAGCAGCATGAAGAAAAGGCACTCCAAGCCAGGAAAAAACACAACAGAAGCTCTACAGCACAAGTTCCAACTTCTCCAGAATAACACAAGCATCATCAAAAATTGCACTGAACAACTAAGAGCTTGCAGTTGTCACCAGAGAGGCCCCCCTGCATCCAGCACCAGCCAGGAAAGGTATAAGGTGGTGGATCTTCTCCTCCAAGTGAAATAAAGGCCACTCCATGTATGTTACTACCATATGCTGAGAAAAGATTTTGGTCTGCTGAGGGGATGCTCAAACTCCACAGATGCATTATCTCAGAAGACATCCAGAGCACCTTTCTTTATGGAGATGGAAAAGCACTGGCAATAGAACATAGCTCCTGTGATTTCCTGGAGGTGGTAAAGGAGTAAGCTAAGAATTTCTGCTTCCTCCTGGGTAGTGATAGGGTTTGACAATAGTTTGCCAAGCTTGTTGTAACAGAGATCCCAAGTGTTTTTAATAATGCATAAGTTCTGGAAAGAATAGTGACAGCACAGCCAAAAGGTCTGTCTGTTGCAGCCTGTTCAGACCTTAGGCACTGCTTCAGTTGGTCTCTGACAATATGAAGCATGTTGCAGGCTCTAGAAGAAATTGCACGAGGCTACCTCTACTCATGCAACTCTGCTCTGCCCAGCCTCTTCCAAAAGCTCATTGATAGGATCTTCAGCCTTGTAGGATAAAAGATTCATGGACAACTTCACAGCCATAATGAGAAGCTTCAACCTAGCTCTCTGTCCAAAGTAGCACCTACTGCGATACACAGAGCTGTGCCATAAGATGCACAGCTATAGTGGGCCAAGACAGCTCATGCTTGTCCTACCAATCCTAGCATCTTTCTCACTGGAAGCAGCACAGTCCTGAATTCAGTGACTACCACACATACCTGACTAGAACAGCACTTGAGTAATAGGTCCCCTTCCTCACAGACCTAGGAGCTGAAAACTACAAGTGGATCTGAAAATGCTCTTTTTCAACAGGCTCCTGCCAAGGCCAGTTTTCAAATACATAACAGTGTTATCTCACAGACCTGCCCCATGAGCCTGTCAAAACTGCAGCCTCAGCAGCTACTCTGAGACAGAGTCCTCTCTAATTCTGGCAACTACATTATGCAGGGGTCCCCTTTTCTGCCTTCTCTTGCTCCCTCCTCTGGCTGCCCCAGCCATAGACACCACCAGTGATGCATGGCGAGGCACTGCAAGGTAGCATCAGCCTCAGAATATGCATTCACTGATTTCAATAGCAGACAGTGCTTCAGGAGGCTGGTATTCATGTTCAACATCAACTTAATTCAACACTGAAGAGAGAATAACATAAACAGGATGCAATGAGAGCTGGGACTGCCCTGGTGGTGACTGGAGAGGTGGCCTTACTGTAGGGGCTGAGGGCAGACCAGAGATGTTACTCAAGAAACGATTAACCAAGTGGCAGATTTACAGCAGTAGAGGTGAGGAAGGCAACCCTAGCCCAAGCTCCCATTGGCTTTGATGGACTCTTGTAGGCCAGGCCAATGAACACTCAAAAGGCTCCCATTTCCCCAGTGCCATTCCCCACTGTGAACAGTCAGGAACAGTACTTGGGCACCTGTACCAGCCTGCATTCTTGATGGCTTCACTGGGAGAACATGCTCTGAATATTCCATGTTTTTATCACAGTTTGGCTTCCAGAGATTAAGTCAACATAAATGATTTCAAGGCAACTTGACCCACCTTATAAGAGCAAGTAAATTGTCAAAAAGCTTCAGGACTTGCTCAGTGCAGGGATTACGGTAGATGGGAGTTCCGCTGGGCATGTATCCCAGCAAGAATCCTCCAGCTTTTGCCTCTTCAGTAGCAGCAGGCCAGCGAGCTCGTTTCACAACTCCCAGAATGGTGTATACACAAAAGCTTATCTGCAGCAAGAGAGGTGGAAAGAGTGTTTCTTAGCCAGAACTCAACTTAATTAAACATGTTTGCAGAGAAACCAATCATCATCCCATCTCAAAGGGACTGCTCTGTGAGCCTGCTCTGATGACAGGAACAAACAGTGGTGGGTTTGCTGCTAGGGAGCTGGGCTTGCTTAGCCTGAAGAAGAGGAGACTCAGGGGTGACCTTATTGCTCTCTACAACTACCTTAAGGGAGGTTGTAGACAGGCAGAGGTTGGTCTCTTCTCCCAGGCAACCAGCACCAGAACAAGAGGACACAGTCTGAAGCTGTGCCAGGGGAGGTTTAGGCTGGAGGTTAGGAAGAAGTTCTATACAGAGAGAGTGATTGCCCATTGGAATGGGCTGCCCAGGGAGGTGGTGGAGTCACCATCATTGGAGGTGTTCAGGAGGAGACTTGATAGGGTGCTTGGTTGCATGGTTTAGTTGATTAGGTGCTGTTGGATGATAGGTTGTATGCAATCATCTTGAAGGTCTCTCCCAACCTGGTTTATTCTATTCTAGAAAATGTAGGGAACAATCAGGCTACATTCTGTGACCTTCAGTGACTCCTGACCATGGCAGGATGGCCTAGGAACTCGCAATGAGACAGCACATCAATGCATATTGTCTCACGAGTATGCAAGCAGCAAAGTACGGTGCCTCCTACAAGCAAGTGTGTACACCATCAGATCCTCATCTCCTTCATGTACTTGGATAGATACAAGGATTCATAATACAGTGTTCAAACTTCATTATCCCCAAATCACTAGCACAACTCTGTAGATAGCCATTCCATTTGCAGTCTGTCCAGAAACTGAGGACACTGCACTAACAAATAACAAGAATCTTTATGCATGAATTTTACTTTATATTCCATGCTGCAGTCTCAGCTGTACACTTTCCACACTGCCTGGCTCAAAACCCACAACTTAGTGCACTGTATTCCAAAAATTACATGAACCAATTGCTTCTCCAAAACCAAAGCCTGCTAAACCAAGAATAAAGGACAGCGTGCTTTGCTCTGCTAAATAATTTGCTTTTGCACGGTCTGCATGCTCATCACTGTAGCTTGAAGAGGCAAAACCCAGCCTGTTCTCATGCAACCTGAAAAACCTACTGATCTGCATCCTATAGAAGATGACCTGCAGAGATCTTGTATATAACCACAGACAGAAGGAGGCAAGTCTCATGTTATGAAGGATGTGCTCTCCTGTTAATACTCACTCTAGAGCGGTTCAGGCCACTAGGATCTTCCAAGACAGGATCAGCAATTTTGTTGTCTGCACCCACGTAGGAGATAAAGGCTTCAGGGTCTGAGAGGACTCTAGCAGCAGCAAGATAGCAAAGGGAGTTAGTGTTTGTACCAGGGAATTTGAGAAGAGCTTTGCACTGGTAATAAACATGCTAACAAATAGAAAGCACGCCAGAGAAGAGGCAGTGCTCCACAGTGTACGTGGGAACGTGATAAAAAGCACCAGAGATGCGTGTGCTCTCCACACATCTCCAGTTCTCTTTGGCCATAAAGACCTTTGAATCTCTTATGATAACAGCCCTGTTGGGAAACTCTTCTGCATGTCCAGCTGCCCAAGGCTGCAGGACACCTCAGCTTTAGTAAGGAGAGCTCAGCTTTCTACCTTCTTCTAGAGAAGAGCAGATATTTTATTGCTCATTTTCTGCAAATGCTTTGAGCACACTGGAAATTCCTTCCCTATCACCTTAAACAACTCTTCCTGAGCAATCTTCATCAGCATTTAGACTCTTTTGGTGGTTTCTGAAATGCAGGAGGGCTATACCACAGTGACTGCCCAGAACTCAGGAGGCCACAAAGCACCCTACCACCTTCATGCTGTTGGCACATTCCCTTATTTGGAACACCACCATCTCTGCAACACCTCCAGCTCAAAGCTCAAAACAGTAACCCATACCTCTGCATTTCTGGGGAGAGCCATAGTCCAGCTACAGGAGCCATGAGCTCCTCCAGGAAAGCTTTCTGCCGCTGGTAGTCCTTGAACTGGTTGCTGATGAGGACAAGGGCCTCCATAAGAGCACATTTCTCCATCTGGGTCAGAAGTAGCTCATTGGAGAGCAACTGCTTCACGTGGTTGTACAACATATCGAAGTTTGGCTAGAAAACAAGTCCAAGTGAAAGAACATCATGCATTTAGTAAGGAGGACAGCCTATGGGAAAGGCAGATGTGGGGTGTACTACACTAGGCAGAACAGTTGGAGGAGCATGTTGGAAGTTTTTCTCTACATAGCAATTTCTTCTCAGCAGCAAGTTTCTCTGAATATTCAGTCTGAGAGAACCTCCTTTCTTCCCTATCCCCTATCACCATCCTGCATCCAGTTTACATAAGCCTCTAGAATGACTGAAATAAGCAGAGGAAATGTCTCTTCTAGGCAGCTGTATCCCTTACAGCAGTGTCACACTTCAAAATAATTCTGAGGCTCACAGAAAGTACTTTGCTACTTAGGCTCTGATATGTCAGCCATAGGACTCTCCTATCTCTTTGCTCACAGCTGTGTTAAGAATGATTGATATCGTTATCACTATCTCCCCTGGAGTGGTTTGAGTTTCTTCCCTACCCACTCCAGTGGCAACTGTGTCTTCCTGTAACTTTGTATAAGCTTTAGCAATCAACCCCCCCTTCAGCAAAGTCATCTGAATGTATCTGGGGGCAGCTCTGGGCCCTTGGCTCTTCCAGTGGGGAAGTTTGACTGGCCATGGGAAAAAGAGAGCTGTAGTACCAGTAAAATGGGAAAAAGACAAACCTACTAGCTCTTAGCAGCTACTGCAGAATGAGAACTTGAACCTTTGAATTACCTCAATTAGCATCCTCAAAAGTGCCTCTGTTTAAACTAGTAATGTCCTGGGGTGTTCCCATAATCCTAGGGCCACTGCACACAAACACTGCTCAAGAAAGGAGTTCAGAGCTAGGCATTTTGCATACAGACTGTTTAGTTCAGCAAAATCAAACAGAACACTGACTCATGGATTTTAAATGTGTTTGTTTTTTCTAGTCTCCTCAAATTAATCCAGAAAACAAATACTCTCCTCTTGCTCCCACATACAGGAAAAACGCAGTATGGAGATCAGTCATTGCTAGCCTCATTAGTTACAATCAACTAAGATCAACACAAGTGACAAGAAGGAAGTTCAGCAAATATGCCCTGGAAATGAGTCTAGTGCTGCTTGTATCCTCCTCATCCCTTCTGAATTTAACTCATTACCTTTTCATTTAACTCATCACTTCACAAATCATCTCTTCAGGCAGAAAAATTTTCAGAAGCAGTGAGGGATGAAAGCAAGTGCAGGGAATAAAACACTTTGTCATTTGTGCAGCAGGAATGTTTCTTGGAAGAAAAAGGGAGGCTGAAGCCAAGGAATCTGAAAATCCCACAAAATACAGCCTGAAACTGAAACAATACTCTTCATGACAGGACTAAATTTACATACCAGGACAAGCTGAGGGTAATCTCGACACATCTTTATGATTGAGGAGCATGCATGCCTTCTCACATTCTTCACTGCTCGAGTTCTAGGAGCCTGGACAGACACAACAAACTTCAATGCAACAAAACAAAAGTTCAGACCAATGCAGGGTAACTTCAAGAAATAAATGCATCACAGTTTTCTACACTGTTGAGTACAGATCAAAAAAGCATTTCCATACCCCACCCAAGTCATGCAACAATCAGATGTCATCTGGAGCAGTAGCCAACTCAATTCATCCATGTTGAAATGAGCTTGTACTCCAGAAGCAAAGATGCCATGGATCTTAACTACTATTTTAAGACTCCAGCCACTCCCTAGGTGCCTGGCAGCTTTACAGCTATCCTTCACAACCACATATCCCAACAACTGAAGAATATCCACAGCTAATGAAGGGATTTCACTCTCAGGCAGGCCAACATATACCAGGGCACTAAGTGCACTGACCTTAGACCATGCCTGTGGCCTTCTGAGTTTGTGAGGCAAAGCTCATCAGGCTATGTCCAGTTGTATCTAGACCTCCCAGCCCTTTTACAGGAAGGAAACTATTCTCAAGAAGCCTACTACAGTTGACTCTTCAGACTCAGCATGCTCTCAAACAGAGTACAGTTTGACCCGACCGCTACAGCTCATTAGTAACAATTCAGACGTACCTTACTTTCTTCTATAACTTCAAAGGTAACTGAAGCAAACAGCTGTGGGAAAAAGGAGGGGGGGGGGGGGGAAGGCAAAATGTTCACATAATTTGTTAATACCTAGCACTTGTGTATTTTGAGTTCAAGGCACAGATCATAACACTTCAGTGCAATTTCACTAAAATTAGTGAAGAACCCCTAAGTTGGAAGATGAATCATCAGCAACATCAAGGTTTTGAAATAAAGCATGGATTGCACTGCCCAGAATGTGCACTTAAGATTTAAGGGTAGAAATTGCAAAATGTTTGTTATACTCAGTTTTCCCCCATCATTAACAGGAAGGATAGTCCTTCTTTGATAGTAATGCCAGGAAAGGCATGTGATATAGTACAAGGGTCTTGCACCACAGTTTTTGAATGGTCTGCAAGCACCTACCTTAGAAAGTACTTGAGGTAGGTATTCTGGTCGGTAAGTGACAAATGGGAAGAGAGCAGAGACATTAGTGAGCACACAGGACAGAATGAGAGGATCCTTTGTTTCAAAATTGAGAACAAGCTGCAGGAGATCTATGCCATCATTCACTGGGATTTCCTACAGAGGAAGCAAAGGGATGAGGGGAAAAAAAGGGAGCATCACTCAGTACTTGAGGCTGTAGCACACATCCTACCACTCCCATAGCTAGGCCACAGAGCTACTGCTATTGTTTTCAGGATTCTCAGCTGCACACAGCTGTTATCAAAGCAGAAAGAACAGCAGTAGAAACCTCAGTTTAACTGTGTGCATTTGCTGAGGAATAAAGGACAGCAGCACTGCTGTTGTTGGCAGCGCAGTCTTGAGATGTCAATTTCAAGTCCTCATACTACTGCTTGCACCTCCAGGATAGGTAAAATTCCCTTTCTGCTTGGCTGCCAATTCTCCTCTTGACTCTGTTTTACAGATTCCATGTTTAACAAACTATACCAAACCATGTAATTATTTTACTGTGATTGGAATGATGAACTAAATTTCATGAGCAGTCTGACTTAATTTAAAAAAAAAAAAAAATCAAGTTGGTGTCCATGGAGAGAAAAAATGCTTTCCTCCTGATTTGCCTGCTACTGAATGAAAAGCAGAAGTTTCTTCTGATCTCCTTCCTGCGCATGAGTTTCTCTCCTTCAGGCAGAAGTTAAAACCTCCAAGCGTTAAATTTAAAGAGAACACAACACCTCAAACTAATCAGGGCTAATTAAAAAAGAATAAACTTGGGAAATTTCCACTTCAGCAGTCCTCTTCTTCTCTAGCAAGATTTAGAATAGAACAGAATAGAATTAACCAGGTTGGAAAAGACCTTTGAGATCACTGAGTCCAACCTATCATCCAACACCATCTAATGAACTAAACCATGGCACCAAGCACCCCCATCCAGTCTCTTCCTAAACACCTCCAGTGATGGTGACTCCACCACCTCCCTGGGCAGCCCATTCCAATGGCCACTTGCTCTCTCTATGAAGAGCTTCTTCCTGACATCCAGCCTAACGCTATGTCAAAGCATGCCACCGGAGCACACTTCTGCGACTTCTCACGGCATAACGTCCAGAACCAACATTTACCTGAGCATAAGCCAGTGAGAGTTTGGTCCCCTCTAAAGAAGGGTCACTACTCCTCATGTGAATCACCCACCAAACAAACTAGGTTCTTTCATGGAGGTAACTGGTTACTACAGACTTCTAAAGTACAAAGTAGCTGAACAAACCCACTCATGTCAACTCAGAACAAGCCAGGAGAGCAGGCAAGAGCATCTGATACACATACGTCTTTATCCATGGTTCGAAACATCTGGCTGATGACACTCTCTGAGAAGAAGGTCATGGCATCCCACTGCACAAAGGATGGAGAGAAGATGGAGCAGAGACCTTCGCCTGTTCTAGCTGAAAGGAAGAGAACACTGGAGCTCTCAACATGCTCCTGCCTGCATGTACAACAACAGGCTGCTAAGCCCTCACACTGCAACATCTGAGTGCTCACAAGTACTTTGTACTTTGGTCAGGCAGATGCCTGTCAGGGATGCATCAGAAGTAATTAAGGTACTCCCATGTAATTTCCCTCATTCAAGTGAAGGCTCTTGAGACTTAAGTCTGACCTTTAAGATAACATGGGGAGCAAGACCAAGGAATCACAGAACGTAAAACCACAGGCCCTGCAGGCAAGATTTGGTGCTTTTCAGTGCACAAAGTGGCCTTCCTCCAGAGAAGGAAAGCAAGGTGACTGACAGGCATTCTCCAAAGAGGCAAAACTTCCCTTGTCAAAAATAATCAACACCTCACAGAGATAACAAGGCCCAAATAATTGCACAATTGTATCAGAGGGACAGCTTCATCTATTTTGCTGAGAGATCTGGAGGAGGAAAAGGAGAACCCAGATGCTTTACATTAGCTATGCCATAGCTAGACTACAAAGGGTTAAATTTGAGGTGGAGTGGGTTTTACTCGCTTTTGCTTTTAACTTGCAAAGAAAGTAAAAGCCTGAACAATTAAATTTTGGCTCTCCTCTTAAAATTGAATTGAAGAAAGCAAGCCCATCTCCCCATTTATTTTTTTGAGGTAACTTACAATTCATAGGTCCAGCATCAACAGGAGCTGTGAGCTGGTACTTCAGCCATTCACCAGCCATTTGGAAGCCCGTTCGAGGGTCCAGACGACAAGCCATCCTCATCACCTCACCTTGCTGGGCTCGGAAAGCTACAGTGAAAAAAAAATCAGACACCCTGAAACAAGCTGATGCTGCAAATGCTCCCTTCCCAAAAGCTCACCTGTAGCTTTGCAGACCTGGGAATGTTATGGACTGTTGCTTTGACAACAGCTGTGTAGTAAAGCTCAGCTATACAGTCAGTAAAGTAGATGTAGAATAGAATAGAATTAACCAGGTTGGAAAAGACCTTTGAGATCACTGAGTCCAACCTATCATCCAACACCATCTAATCAACTAAACCATGGCACCAAGCGCCCCATCCAGTCTCTTCCTAAACACCTCCAGTGATGGTGACTCCACCACGTCCCTGGGCAGCACATTCCAATGGCCAATCACTCTTTCTGTGAAGAACTTCTTCCTAACATCCAGCCTAAACCTCCCTTGGCACAGCTTGAGACTGTTCTGGTGCTGGTTGCCTGGGAGAAGAGACCAACCCCCACATGGCTACAACCTCCCTTCAGGTAGTTGTAGACAGCAATAAGGTCTGCCCTGAGCCTCCTCTTCTCCAGGATAAGCAACCCCAGCTCCCTCAACCTCTTTTTTAAAGTTATTTAAAAGGCCTAAAAAATGATGGATTAGCATATAAAGAAGTGCAGCTGAAGTGCAATATGAAGCATGAAAAATCCATGCTAAGCCCAGATTTACTACAATTAAACCCTTATTTTTTTATTTTAAAAATGTCTTCAAACTATACACGTTTGCTGCTTACAAAATATCTTGAGCTACTGAGACAGAAAAAACTAGCATGAGACAACTACCACTTTTTTTTCCCCACCTAAACACACTTTTTTTGTAGATTACTCATCTTAACTCAGTTTAGATTCTCGGATGACGAACTAAAGTGAACTCAAAAACCCCCAAAGAATTCTCATTTTCAGTTTCAAAGATATCAAAAGCAAAGTACAGGACAGGAATTAAATCTGGCCCAAAACATTGCAGTACATGACTACACAAAAGAACCAGCTCTGCTGATGACAGATGCGGCTTGCCTGCTTAAAACAGCTGATTTGTGAAGTCATTCTACTTTGTGTTTCATTTTTATTTTCTTATGTGGTGTAATGCCTTCAACATAAAATTATTTCAAATTCTGGCTTTGCCAATTTACCTACTTCTTGATTTCCATGAAGACAGTTGTTTTTTTTATTTATTCTAATAAATCTATCTAATCAGCAACGTTTAAAATCTTCAAGCACAAAGGTAAAAAGGAAGAATTTACGTGATTTAGTTACGCCTTCCCAGTCTCCAAGTGAATATCAAGCTGTAGCAACCACGGAGATTGCCCTTGGTTTTGGAAAGTAAAATATAAGATGAAAGCAAAAAAATGAAATTATTAATATCTAGGGGTTCTTTTTTGCTGGTTTAAATAATGATTACATTAGGCTATTTCAATTGCTCAGCTACAGCTATGGTACTGACCAGAAGCTTCTTAGCAGGGCCAAGACAGATTTTGTTTCTAGAATGACATTTGAGGTCTTTTGCTTTTCATGAAGTCAGCCTTCCTCTCCTAACCTAAACAGGACTCTAGACAGTTTCATTTCCTTCTCTAGCTAAGAGGCACAACTTCCTTGACACCAAGTGCCACATGCTACTAGGCTATCTACCTGCCCAGCAAAAAGTAAGCGAAAAGAAATGCCTGAGCTGCCACAGGAAAATAGAATAGAATAGAACAGGACCAGACCAGACTAGACCAGACCGGAAGAGACCTTCAAGATCATCGCGTCCAACCCATCAACCAATCCAACCCACCTAAACAACTAACCCATGGCACCAAGCACCCCATCAAGTCTCCTCCTGAAAACCTTCAATGACAGCAACTCCACCACCTCCCCGAGCAGCCCATTCCAATGGGCAATCACTCTTTCTGTATAGAACTTCTTCCTAACCTCCAGCCTAAACCTCCCCTGGCGCAGCCTGAGACTGTGTCCTCTTGTTCTGGTGCTGGCTGCCTGGGAGAAGAGACCAACCTCCACCTGTCTACAACCTCCCATAAGGTAGTTGTAGAGAGCAATAAGGTCAATTCCTGAGTCTCCTTTTCTCCAGACTAAGCAGCCCCAGCTCCCTCAGCCTCTCCTCATAGGGTTTGTGTTCCAAGCCCCTCACCAACTTTGTTGCTCTTCTCTGGACATGCTCCAGCAAGTCAACATCCTTCCTAAACTGAGGGGCCCAGAACTGGACACAGGACTCGAGGTGTGGCCTAACCAGTGCAGTGTACAGGGGCAGAATCACCTCCCTGCTCCTGCTGGCCACGCTGTTCCTGATGCAGGCCAGGATGCCATTGGCCCTCTTGGCTGCCTGGGCACACTGCAGGCTCATGTTCAGCCTACCATTGACCAACACCCCCAGGTCCCTCTCTGCCTGGCCGCTCTCCAGCCACTCTGACCCCAGCCTGTAGTACTGCATGGGGTTGTTGTGGCCAATGTGCAGAACCCGGCACTTCGATGTGTTAAATCTCATGCCCTTGGATTCTGCCCTTCTGTCCAGCCTGTCAAGGTCCCTCAACCAAGCACCCTATCAAGTCTCCTCCTGAACACCTCCAGTGATGGTGACTCCACCACCTCCCTGGGCAGCACATTGCAATGGCCAATCTCTCTTTCTGGGAAGAACTTCTTCCTAACCTCCAGCCTAAACCTCCCCTGGCACAGCTTGAGACTGTGTCCTCTTGTTCTGGTGCTGGTTGCCTGGGAGAAGAGACCAACCCCCACCTGGCTACAACCTCCCTTAAGGCTGTAGGTTAAACTGTAAATTAACTCCAAGATCCAGGCTGAAGGAGCTAAAATACAAGTAGAACCTGCCAAGTCAGGATGGCAGGCTCAAAGCTCAGCCAGCATCTGAAAGAAAGAAAAAGGTACAGACAACAGCATCCACACAAGGTGACGGCAACTCACAGTTGAAGAAGGCATTGAAGTCCTCATCACTGTCAAAATCAAATCTCGAGTATTCACAACTGGGGCTGTCTGTTTTAGAGGGAAAGCCCACCTGGTGACAGAGAGGACAAGGTCAGGAAAGAAGTCACTCATTGCAACTAACAACAGCTTCAAGGAGAAGATGACTGGAGACAGGCAGACAGTGAAATGTAGAGCTGGTTGCTCAGTGGTCTGGAGATCATGTCTCTGGCAGACACAATAAAAATGGAGTTTCTCCCCACAATTCATAGGCCACGGTCTCTTAGGCACCTTCTCACACCTGCATGGCTGCAGTTGTCACATACCTTCACTAGGTTGGTCATAGATGCACGGAGATACTTAGGAATCATAGCCAGCAGCAAGGGGTCACGAGATAGAACTTCATGCCGGAAGAGGGCTCCCCAGGTGATCTGGGTGGAAGAACGCAGAAACTGCATGGAGAAAAGAGAAGAACAGAGAAGGATTTCAGTGCTGGAACTTCCACTGCTAACATAAAGTGTTTCTAAGAGAAGGCAACAGCAAATTACACTATTTGGTTGAGGACAAGGCACCTTGCAGGCACAGCCCAAACTTCCAGAAGGTTTCAAGTCCCTAAATAAATACTAGGGCTGACTGCAAATCTGGCACTTTCTACTTGGCACCTGTGTCAGACACTGCTCCTAATAGGGTGGTAATGGAGAAGAAACCACTCTGCCTTCCAGGTCTACAGATGAAATGGAGAACCTGGAGAGCAATGTTAGACAGCTGAAGTTCTACAGTTTTCTACACATTGGCTCAGTTACGCATTCCTACATTCTCACATAGACACATGAGACTTTCAGCCCTTTACATACCTGGCTGGGATGGGTTGTGAACGCTAAAAACGCCTCAAGGTATTTTCCAAAGTTGGCTGGTGTTTCCACATCAGAATCTGAGCCCTATAGGAAAACAGTTGATTTCACACAGTTACTAACTTTGTGTCAGAAATGGTACATCTCTGGGAAAACCAGGAGCGCTACATCCAAGGCCACAGACTATAAACAAGCCAAGAGAAAAGCATGTCATGGCTGGAATTTTTCCTGAAATCAGTTTAGTCTGAGGAGTAGCAAGTTCTGCTGACCAGCCTGGGGGTGCTAGAAGCAGCACCACCTTAACTCAAGAGAAAAGGGTGACCTTCAGATACTGGAGCTCTGTTAAAACTGAACTTGTAATCACTGCTGCTGCTTCCATGAGTCAGTTTTACTCCTACTGGGTAAAGCCCACTCAGCAGTACTGAAGTGAAGCAATTCACAACTGCAAAATTTCACAAGCAAACATACCCACATATTTCACCTGTGCTCCTCAGAATGCTTTCTGCAGTTAAGATATGGGCATCTCTTATTATTAACTTCCTGGGAAGTTTGTCAGGAAAAGGATGTTTTGCCCAGAGCTATTTTGTTGCTCCTCACTAACCATAATATGACCTGCAACCCTCAAGATCACTGTTTTGGAGCTGACTCTCAAGTGAATCTGGATGAGAACTCAAATTCCCATTGCAGTAATTCATTACAGACTAACAGTTTGCACTGCCCAGCAGCAAGTGAAGTCACTGGAATCAGTAACACACACTGTTTGATGCCCATTAATTTTAGGGACAAAGGGCTTGCTTTTTCTTGCCCTCCCTGTGAGAACTTTGTTTGCTCTATCACTTGCACAGGCTGGCTGCCTCAGTCTCCCCACAAACAGCACCTCTCAACAAGCCTGCCTTCTTTACTGTAGCACCATGCTCAACACAGGGAGCAGTAACTCAGCAACCAGCATGGCATGCAACATATCAACATGCATCTTCATCTCAACATTGACACAAAGCATGAGAAAGATGGACAGCAGGAACAAAACCTGTTTCTTCCTTCAGCCTGAGATAATCTTGGTATAAGAACAAACAACTATACTCTTTTGGATTAGTCTTAACAGGGAAATTTAAAAGGCTTCCAATGCAAGAGTCATTTTCTGGAGTAGTTTTTCTGTAGCAGTAGATAGCAAGAAACATGATCAACTTTCAACGAGGCTTCCCCATTTTATAAAGGTTATAGGAGGTGACTCTTGATGACAGCAGAGGCCTGAAATTAGTCAGGGTCCCACCATTCTACATTCCTGTGATGTGGCAGAATGTGTTTATCATCCTTGCAAGTAGAGCCATTTTTGCCTTTTCCAAATGTGTGGAGAGAACCCTGTGGTTACCAAATGTACAAAGAGAACCCCGGTCATACCTTAGATCACAGCTACCTCGCCTCCAGCCCTAAAAAACTAGCCCTGCCAGCACTGCTGCTGGTATTGGTAGAGACTTACTAGTAATGCACACAGCTGGCTGCCCAATGCACACAAAACTTGGCAAAGCCTCTTCAAGAAAACATAGTGCTTCTCCACTAGGCCTTCTCCATCTGCTGTCCTGGGAATAAGGGAAGAGGGGACAAACAGGATCACCGTTACTCATGCTGCAGCTAACAGGCACACTTCTATCCATCTTGTAGACTAAAAGAAGACTACAGCAACTTGACTTTATTACATTGGGACTTTCTACACTGCTAGCAAGTACTGCTTTATTGGCATCCAAACCTTCTGAAATTGCCTGTCTGTGGGAGTCCCTCCTGATCAGTTTCAGGCTAGGAGACAAAGCTAGTGAAACGGATATTGACATCCCTTAGTAGTTCAATTATGTGATTGGAAAGAACTTGGCTGTTTTTTTCCAAGTTTTGCACAAGAAATAGTGGCTTTGTTCTCTCCTAACCCAGCTTTCTGCAGTCAAGCAACAGTACCTTTTGCAGATCACATCTACATTTTTAAGCAGCTTTTTGAGAGATTACAGCAGCAGGATGGTACTCACTGGGCAGCAGAGAGAATGTAGTGCATGGCAACGTCTCCGAACAAGACCATCAGAGGCTTACGGTCCTCCAGCTTACCCTGCATGCAAGATATGGCAAATGCCTCAGTTAGAACACAATTATTTATCCCCATCTACTTACCTATTTATTCCCACTCACAAAGGTGTCCCCAGCTGTCCTTCCATTTGAGGAGGGGCTTAAGAGTCCACAAATTACTCCAGTAAAAAAAATAAATCTAGGGTATTCTTGATCTCAAGACATTGTCCCAAACAAACACACCACAGAACTTTAAACTGAAAAACTGATTGCAAGCCACAAACTCTTCCTCATGGCAGACTGGCTGGCTACTTCAGGGCAGCTGAACAGAACACGCAGTCTTAACACTAAGCTGCATGTGAATATATGGGACAAATCACCTGTGTAGATCCAGCTGTCATTTCTCTGAACTGCCAGATAACACAGCTGGTAATAGTTCACCACTTCACAGTTGTAGTAAGGGGAAAAAGAAGTCAATGGAATTTCCAACCTCAAAACTGCAAGGAAAGGTGAGCACAGAAGATGGAGAAGGTTCCAGCAGTTGCTGCATGTGTTATGCTGGCATGACATCCACAACTGTTGTTAACAATTGTAAACAATTGTTGTCACAATTCAATGTTAGTATCAGTAACATAAGCAGATGAATCTGAATGTTACATCCTAAATAAAAGGGCAAAGATATCATTGCTCAATCTGAAGAATTATAAAGGAGAAAAGGAGGAAAACAAAGGAGAGCCAGAAGAGATGAGGAGGAAGAACTCACTTTCCTGCTGACAGCAATCAGGAGACACTCTGATGCTCCTATTTGGAGCTCAGGCTCATTTAGGAGCAGACATAACATCTCCAAGAGTTTACAATTGTCTGCTGTAATGTGGCTCAGAGCCACCCAGTCAATGTAGCCAGCCAAGGTGTTGAGTGCTGCTATCCCCACACGGCAGTTTGCCTGGGCCTGTAAACAGAGAGACAGCAAGAGGTGAGAGCCAGGGACAAACATCAAGTCCCGTCTAAATTTATCCGTTCCTAGGAAGAACAGTACCAGGAACCACCCTGAGAGTGTGAGAGGCTTGGATCCTCTGGCTGCCACCTCTCACATCTCTCAAGTGGTTCGTACTATGGGTGAAAAAATCCAGCTGTACGCAAGAACTACAGTTAACGTCAGGAAAAGCCTAGATCTAGGCAAGGTCTTAGGAACGATTAATGCACTAACTCCTGCATAGCTCCACTCACCTTCGGTTCCTGGGCCAGGTCAGTTTTCTGAAAAAGAAAATGAGATGGTAAGCTACAGCACACAGTTAAACCCAGCCACTGCTGGACAGGCTTATTCTTGAGAACACAGCCAGAAGCAGCTTCACAGAACAGCTCCCTAATGAAAGCGGCTGCAACACATCCTGCCACTCAGGACACTCCTGCAGCCATCCCAGCCAGCTCTGCAGCACCCTGGCAGGTAAGGAAGCAGGACTCTGAATTAAGCCACAACTTCCTTCATATCCAAAAGATGACAATTGAGTCAGCAGGTACCAGGGAGACACAAGGGACAAGAACAAAAGGCATTTATTTTGGTACTTCCTGGAAGCTTCCAGGGAAGAAACTTTTGACCTTTTAGAGCCCCTTACATCCAAACGCCAGACTCTGAAAGATGCTGGTGGCTTTTATGTACTGAGATTGATGTCTGAAAAAGGCGATTTGGCCATGGTCAGAAAGGAAGTTAGAGAGAGAGCTCGGACAAGAGCTTACAACCTGACTCCCAGTTCCAATCACTTAGCAGCAATGCTGTGCTTGCACCATCTTTTTTGACCAATGCAAGTAAGTCCCACAGACACTCAGTTTTTCAGATGCAAAGACACCACAAGGATTTCTTTCCACTGCAACATTTTGGTTTGGGAACTCTATCCATCAGTGTATTTGATATAGTGACTTTAACTTAATTTGGTTGTCCCCAAACATTTAACAATGAAGGCACCATACCAGAACTGCATACTTACAAGCACTGCACACTGCTATGGTCTTGGGCAACCACCCATCATCTCCCCCCCATCTCAGTGTGCAGAAAAGTAACTGAATACCCAACCCTCAAAATTTACCCTGTGCACAAACTTCCCAAAGATCTGCTAACCTGTTCAGTGGCGAGGGCTTCTTGTTCCTGGGGTGCTCCAACCTTGCCAATCAGAAAGATTCCACTGTTAGCAGAAGCAGCCACACTTCAGAGCCTCAAGCAATGCAATTCAAATCTTACCTGGAAATGCATTTCAACCAGACTACAAAACGCACCAGTCTCCCACCCACCCATAAACTGCACAGTGACCTGCACTCTACAGGTGGGTTTGTCCAGCCTGTCAGTGCATCAGGAAAACAAACAGAAGTCAGGTAAGAGGGGGGTCTTTTTTCCTCCCAGTTTCACATTTAGTGTAACTCTGGATTTTAAGTCACAGAAAAAAGGAACAAGAGATACACCTAAGGAACTTATTTCTCTATTGGTTTCTCAATTGTGCTTCACTCTCAAATCCACTTCCTTCTTCCAAGAACAGAACAGGGCAGAGACTGACTTTCACCATTCATCTCAACCAACCTGCACATCTCTGACTTCAGACAGGAATTCAAGAAAAGACTCTTTACACAAAAAGGAAGAGCATTCCTCACCACAACTTGAGAGGGGGAAAAAACAAAAAAAAAAGGGTTCATGGCTGAGCTCTCAGACAAAAGGACCAGAACAGGCATTTTAGTGCATCACCACAAAGACACCACTGCAGCCTAAGAGAGCAGGTATGAGCCCAGGGCAGCATCTCTACCACTGTGCATTACACAGACAATCCCAAAGCTATTTCTGGCACAATCACACCTTGTGGTAAGCCACAAATCCCTAGTGTTGGAAGAGAATTCCAACAGAATGGATGAGGCATGCATCACTCAAGTTATTTACATGAGCAAATCCACACTACCAACACTAATCCTGTCAACCTTGTGTGTTTGGTCTCTCTGATCAGCACCGGATTCTCAGGGCACAGCAGAGCCCTACCTCATAGCAACAGCAGTGAATTTCACACAGTTTCTGCACTTGCTTTCCCAGCTACTTATGAGTTGCATCCCAAATTCCTTAACATCTCCAACACTAACTGAACCCAAGGAAAGAGGACTCTTACCATGTGTCTGTACTTGTTGACATTCTGCTGCAGGGTAGTTAATAGAAAGCTGAAAATCTTCTCCATGTTCTGGGTGAGGGTTTGTTGGATATCTCGTCGTCTCTGGGTAGGCAGAGTTTGGAAAGTCACCACATCCTCTGCCAACCGTAGGAGAATGAACATCACCAGTTCTGTCTGAGTTTCCTGATGTCCCAAAAGGAAACACACTCCATCAGTACAGCTCAAGTGTTAAAATCTCTACATCACAGAGATGTAGGAAAGAAGTGAGCATGCATGAAGATAAAAGTCACGCTTTAGGAGCACTAGACAGGAGGACTGCTCTCTCTCTGCTACAGTAATCTCCTAGAATAATTTACAGGGGGTTTTGAGTACAGCATCAGCCCATCTCATCTCAGCATGAGTGAGTTAGGCTTTTCTCAGGATAATGGAAGACTAAAACCCATACTACAAACAAGCAGGAAAAAAAAGATAGGTGTGTTTCATACCCCTTGCTTTGAGAGGGTATCCAGCTCTTTCAGCATGTCAGGCCAGTGCTGAGGCCATTCACGCTTTATCATCTCCACCACAATGCGAGACAAAACATCTTTAATGTGACTTTCCTCCTCCAGAATATTTTGAGTTCCCTGTGATAGAAGAGGGGCAAGATTATACAAATCAACATATATCAGACACAATTCTGATCTTGGAAGCACAGTGGTCACAAATATTCTAAACCACACAAAAAAAACAACAAAAAAAGCACCCAACACTGAGTGACTCTTCATCCCAGTACTTTAGATGACATTTCTACTCTCCATAGCTCCCAAACTCTGAGAGCCAACATGATTTTCCATATAAAAAGGTCACTTGGTCACAAGAAGAATCACAGTGATAGAGAAAACACAACTAAGACAACAACTTCAGTACTCCTGCAAAGGGTAAGAACATCTATATTTACTGAATTTTCTCCTAAGAGAATATAATCCACCTTACATGGGTTATACAAGTCCTAGCACTTTATGCCACTTGAGGCCACACCACTCTTCACCTCACTGCAAAGCACGGAATAGCCAGGGATGCGTGGCAAGAAACTAATGAAATGCAGAACTGAATTCAGGTCCTTTGTACTAACTAGCAGGAATAATTTTTCCTTTCACCCCCACTTCCTATGTCCAAGCTAGAGAATCATGTTTTGAATAGTCTGGGGTAGGAGGTACTTACATTGGATATGAGGCCCATGACATTGTTCTTCAGATAAACTTTTTCCAGGCGAGGCATGCTGTTCCAGCGGAACCTGTTTGGAAGAGTTTATATGTGTGTGTGTGTGTGTGTATATATATATAAAAAAAACCCCAACCTTCCAAGTCAAAACATGTATAAAAATCTCTGACTTGATTCTCAGTGAAGCTATCACTTCTTTACCTAAACTAAAAAGAGATGCTACAGCTCACTGACTCTGCCAATGTCCAATCCCTTAATGAAAAGGCTGAATTAAAACCGCTGATGGCAAATGGGTGTGCACCACTGAGGTCAACAGACATGAGAAGCAGCAGCAAAAGCACAAAGCATCAGGTCTGTAGAGGCGGCAGAGAGGAATCTCTGAACTCAACTAATACAAAGCCTCTTTGTTAGCATGAGTCTAACGAGGGAGAACTCTGCAGAGACCGACTGATAACCGTGTATGCTTATTCACGTGTTACAGTATCACTGTGTCTTACGAGTTCAGTGAAGTAGCTTTCCCAACCGTCCTGAAAACCATTTTCACCAGTCCTGCTTTTACAGATAAGGAAAGGAACGGAGCAGGACAAGAGTTTTCTACCGTAGAACAGACTCTCTACGTGTGGAAAGTGCCTCCCTGAAGTGGGAGGCACTGGAACAGGAGCAGAGCTCAGGCCAATGGCTTCATGGCAGCAGGCCGGCACCCTTTCCCAGCGCGAGGGCGCCTTACTTGACCACATGCTCTAGGATCTGCAGGCCGAAGTGCCGGACGATGGCCGTCTGCGTCTTCTCAGCCAGCTTCAGCCCGCAGGGCACGCAGATGGGACACTTCTCTTTGAACTCCTCGCAGAACTGGAAAAGGACCAGAGATACGCATACGCGGTTAAAACAGAGAAGAGGGCAGGGGGCCGCGAAGGAGTGGCCGGTAACAGGTGGGGCACGACCCCAGCCTCTGGCAGAGCACGCCGGGGGAAGGCCCCCCGACCCCCTCAGAGCCGCGCAGGCGCAACCCCCACCACCTTTCCTCACCTACCAACGACTTTCAGTGCCTCGGAGGCTTGCCGGACCCGGGCCATACCCAGCTCGGCCGCAGGGCCCGAGCGAGCCCCGGGACCGTGTGGCCGGGACACCCGCGTGGCCGGAGCCCGGCGCCTCCCTTCCCCGCCAGGTACCTTGAGCGCCTCCAGACGGTAACGCTGCGTGGAGGCCGGGTCCATGATCACTGTTACCGCTTTCACTAGCTGCTCACAAAGGCCGCTCACTTGTTCGGCGGACATGGCGGCGGCGGCGACGGCGGCGGCGGCCCCGCACCACCGGCCACCTACGGGCGAGAGGAGGGGGCGGCCGGCACGCGGCGCACGCGCGGCAGGGCAACACTCTGCGCATGTGCCGCACGGACGGAGTCACGGAGGAGAGCGCGTGCGCCGCGCGCCGGGAAGGCCAGTGTCCTCAAGAACGAAAACTCCCGGCGTGCCCCGCGCGGGGACGGCCCCGCTGCCGGGAAGTGGCGGCGCTGGGCGGGGTACGTCGCCAGTCTGGCGGGAGGTGGCAGCCGCAGCAACAGCCGCCGCCGGCGCAGCAGCAGGAATGTCCCGGGGGCAGGAGCGCGTGGTGGCCCTTGTGGACATGGACTGCTTCTTCATGCAGGTGGAGCAACGCCTCGACCCGCAGCTGCGCGGCCGCCCCTGCGCCGTGGTGCAGTACACTAAGTGGCAGGGCGGCGGGTAGGTGCCACTGCCAGCGGGCCGGCCATGGCCGTGGATCTTCGCATCCGTCCCCACGAGCTGTGCCGCGCCGTGCCCGCCCTGCACTGCCCTCCGTGTCTTGCAGGATCATCGCGGTGAGTTACGAGGCGCGAGCCTTCGGCGTGTCCCGTGGGATGTGGGCGTCGGAGGCGCGGGCGCTATGTCCTGATCTGGCACTGGCGCGGGTGCCCCAGGCGCGGGGCAAGGCCGACCTCACCCGGTGAGCGGGGTCTGGGATCGGGCTCAGGGCGGTGGCGGCAGGGGTCGCCTTACGCGAGACGGCGCCTGAGGCTGTGCCCGCTACCCGGCAGGTACCGGGAGGCAAGCCAGGAGGTGATGCAGGTGCTGTCGCGCTTCGCTGCCATCGAGCGGGCCAGCATCGACGAGGCGTACCTGGACCTGACGGGCCTCGCGCGGGAGCGGCTGTGCGCCCTCCAGGGGCGCCCCCTGGCGGCCGCGCTGCTGCCCACCACCTTCGTGCAGGGGCTGCCCAACGACCCCGGTCCCCAGCCCAGCGGGAAGGGTACGCACCGACCCGGACCCGGGGAGAGGCCCCGCGAAGCTTCGGCCGGCGGGGCCTGCGCTTTACAGACGGCGGCGGGGTGGCGCTAACGGCTTGGTTTAGAGGCCGCACAATGCTGCAAAAAGGGAGCCGAGTGCTGCCCCTCTCGGACCCCCTGGGCTGTCTTTGTGCTCCATCGGTAACATCTGTACGGCAACAGGTAGAGGGTGGGCTGCTTGTCTCCCTGGAAGTAAGAGCATGGTTATTGTGATCTGTTTTCCCCAGTAAATTACTTTTAAGCTGCTTGCTTCTCATCCTTGCTGTTGGCGCGTAATTAGAGAAATGTGGCTGTTGGCTGGGGCTAGCTGATGGTACTGGTTCCTTAGTTGAGCTGAGCAGGAAATGCCCGCGTTCATCCCCTTTGTATTTCTTTTGTAGAGGAGCTGCGGCAGCGTGGTGTGCATGAGTGGCTGGCATCACTGTCTTTTGATAACCCTGATTGTCCTGACCTGCAGCTGACCATGGGTGCAGTGATTGTAGAAGAAATAAGGGTGGCTGTAGAAGCAGCCACTGGATTCAGGTGTTCAGCCGGGATTTCACACAACAAAGTACGTGTGTAACACATCAGCCTGACTTCCTCTGAGCAGCAGAGTCAGAATGCGCTGTAGACACTCACACACCCTTCCAAGTCTTGAATAGAAAATGAGCTTAGGGAATGCAGCCATGCCTGAGTGCACCTTCAGGGAAACTGCAGGACCTCTGGGAAGGGGAGGAGACTTTTTTCCCCAGAGATGTAGAGTAGGCAATCAGCAGTCAGTTTACTGCCTGGATTCCTAGTGTACCCTAATGAATTATCTCATGAGGAAGAATAGGAGTCTAATTCCCCCAGGAAAGTTTGCTTCAGGGAAAAAAAGAAAAAAAGAAATCTGGAAGCAGGAAACTTGCACCTTGAGTTTTCTGCATAGGTGCCTGTAGGCAGGGAATGCTTCTTACAAATTCTCAATAACTTGGAGGAAGAAGGTGACCAGTTTGGGGCACTGAGGCAAGTCGGGTTGCTTTTCCTCTTTCTGGTCGATCAGTCGTTAGCCCTTCTGGCCACACTTTGGGTGATGCTCAGCCAGCTGCTAGCTGCATGGGCACTTTGTGCATGACAGCAGCTGCAGAAACAAAAGGACTTTAATGCTGCAGCTATAGAGGGTTTCCTGCTGGGTGCTTCACTGTGAGCACCTAACACTCCTTTCATTCTTTGCAGAGAAGGTTTGTACTTAGCTGCAGTACTTGCATATAGGTGGTAGTATTCCCAGTTGTTTCTGTAGCAGTCTAAGATGAAATTAATCTTTCTTAATTTGCAAAGCATCCATTTAGTCTTTGTTTGTTTTGGTTTTTTTTCAGTTAGAGCTTGCATTTTTAAAGTCATAACTTGCAGACAAACCCCTTTGGCAAAGAATGAAAGGAATGCTAGGTGCTCTGAGTGAAGCACCCTACATTTCACCTAGCAGGAAACTCCCTGTAGTTGCAGCATCGAAGTCCGTTGGTTTCTGCAGCTGCTGTCATGCACAAAGTGCCCTTGTGGCTGCTCTCAGCAGCTGGCTGAGCATTGCTCAAAGTGTGGCCAGAAGGGCTAAAGACTGATCAACCAGAAAGAGGAAAAGCAACCTGACTCACTCAAACTGGTTGCCTGCTTCCCCTAAGTTGCCAGAAATATGTGCCTGTAAAAAGCATTCCCTGGCTACAGCCACTGTTGCCTAAAACTGTAGGTGTAGGTTTCTTGCTTTGAGCTCTTATTATTTTCCTCCCTCTTTTGGGAGACTTAAACTTCCCTTTTTTCTCTCATGACCTAACTCATGATAAATGAGCTGATAAATGAGACTAAATAATCAAGTGAGCCATTTGGAAGCTCCTGGAGGGTAACAGCAGGGTTTTAGCCAGAACCACTTGAGCCAAACTCATTTCTGTGCCCTCTTTGATAGTGTAAGTGGCCTAATGTTTCTAACACACCTCACCCTGAGTGGCATAAAATGATGATGACACCCTAGCAAAATGACATGACTGAGATTATCTGAATGATTTTGTTCAGTGGGTTGTGATCAAATTGGGATGTTTAGAGTGGGACCCTGAGGTGATCTGCTAAGCACAAATGGACCCTCAGGGCCTGGACTGTGAAAATTGTGAGATGAAATTAGAGGTGAAAATTCTAGGCTTGGGAAAGCCCAGATATAGTCTGACACCACCAAGTGGTGGTTCTTTACTGCAAGAAGGGGGCCGCTCTAACGACCAATTTGATCAGCGGATTCCAACTTTATTGAGCATCAGACACATCTTATATACAGTTTGCTATAATTATGCCCACTTGGCAACATACTATTGGTTGCTCTCTAAAAGGTTACATCATTGTTTTCACAACTCTGTGGAATTCTTCTATCCGGCCTAATTGCTCTCTTTCCCAGATCTCGCCTCCTCCTTATCTTGCTTGCCTCCCTTCTCAGGGGCAGCTGGACTTCAGCATACCAAGCAATCAGCACTTTCTCACATCTCCTCTCCGCCAGTATATTATCAACAGAGAATTCTTCAAGGCCTGAATTGCACAGGTGTTCCTGGGACCCATGTCCCCTCTTGTCCGACAACAATTCCCCCGTTTTTCTTTTGTGCAAGTAAGGCCTTGGAAGTTATTCTTTGAACACTTTGCATAATACAATTATAAACAAGTTTAACAATAATCAAAATGAGTACAATAATACCTAAGAACCTTAAAACTTACTACTATAATTAACAAACGTATTTACATTAAGTCTGGGTATCCCTATCAGACACGTCTGAAAAAGTTCAATCAATTCATTATTACCTGTTATGTTGCACCTTTATTTTCTCTAGGATGGTCAAAAATCATAATTTGTTTAATGGTAGCAAGATTTCTTTAATCTGTAAAGGTAGATCTGGCCAGGCTCTAGCTTCACAGACAGAAAACTTGCAGGCAATCAGCAAGAGCAAAAGAGCTTCATTGCTTTGCCCAATATAAAAATTACCCATAATAATGTGTTTTTGGTCATCCTAGTAATACTAATCTCTTATTGGTACCAACTTCACCCAAAAAGCAACCTTACAATAGTTTTCTTCATCTTATATAGTTTCATCATCTATATAAGCAAACTTATGCTAAATAGAAGGGAGGCATATGATAGTCTTAGAATAGGTGGTCAAATCCCTTCTCCCTACATTCAGTGTGGTAAGGGTCAGAGCATCCACTTTCACACATGCTCAATTGTGCAGGCTTCTTATCTGAAGAAAACAAATTCCCAGTTCTGAATGTTTATCTTTAAGACAGCTCCTTCTCAGCCGTGATGTCTCCAATTAACCAGACAGTGTCCTTGCAAGTCTGCAAGATAGGTTTCTTTCTCTTTATCCTCTAAACAGGCCTCACAAGATCCTGACCCTTAATCCCAGTGCACTCTAAGTCTTACAATTTTAACACAAATCACCAGTATATTCATCACAATTCCCCTTTTTTTTTTTTTTTTTTTTTTTTTTTTTTTTTTTTTTGGTCACCATTGATTTGTGTTAAAATTTCCAGATATTTCAGAACCTTCTTAATTGGATCATAATTAAGTTCATCTGTTCTGATCACATTCTGATCATAACCATTTGCTTGTAACTTATTGGCATAAACAATTTCACCTAAAGGTCTTACCATTTTAAAACAACAATTACAATGAATTACACAGATCAGTATTACAATTATTCCAACAGGTATTGCAAAGAATTTTTTAAAGCAACTTATATTCGATAAGCAAGAAGTTAACTTATCCCATATTCCTTTAAATACAGAAGAAGTATCATCCAAAGAAATCTGATGTAATATCTGATTGTGGTTTACAATCGCCTGTAAATCTGTTTTCACTCGTTTATCTAGATTAACATAACTACAACAACTTACATGTATGACTACACATACACCCCCTTCCTTTACATATGAAAAATCCAAAGCTAATCTATTCGGTGTAGATATTTTCGAGAGACTATTGATTTCATTTGCTGCACTTTTATTACATCTATGCTTGCATTTACTATGATTTCAACTGTAGCAGAAAAATTTACCATTGCTTTTTCAAGTTCAAGTCTTTTCTCTCCGGTCTGATCAAGATTCCACACATGGGAACATGGTTTTTGATTTCGATTGGACTACTTATGTACAAATAGGGTTAGGATCAAAATTAGGCTCCACCAAGTATATGTGAACTCTGCCTCCTCGGCCTGCTGGGGTGCAACCAGCAGCCGGGTGTATTTTCTTCTCGGCAGCAGTTACATTCTTCAGGAGCCCTACAGATTTTTTAACTCCTTAACCCACTTCAAAATTCCATTTGGAGTCTCTTCTCTATTTCCTTGGTTAGTTTGTTTACCATTTCCCATTGTGCTTTTGTTATTTCAATTCCTCTGCCTTCAAAATCTTATGTCTCTTACTTTTCCTTTTACTAATCCTTTTAATTATTCCTGATATTTCCCAACTAAAATTTCTCTAGTCTTTATTTCCCACTTATGCCAATCCCTTTCAATAATTTTCCATGGGGATTTAAATCCTTTTTCTCACCACAAAATAGGTTTTCTGTATTTACCAGCCCAAACTGCCTATTTTCAAATTCAGCATTCAGGACAAATTTTTTTTTTTTTTTTTTTTTTTGATTGATGCTTTTGACCCCAGATTATCATAACAGTTATTGTGATCGATGTTCGACTTCATGGGAAATGCTGTTTCCTGTCAGTCTTGGTTCTTCTGCACATTAGTGAAGGAATAGTTGTTAAAATTAATACCTATTTACTACAAATCTTAACTTATGCTAATACCAAAAATCCTTAAACCCTTAAAAAACTATGTTAAAATTAATCCAGCAAATCAGTGTCTAAAAAGAAATAAAATTGGTACATTAACTAAAAAACACTTTCCAAAATTAAAACCTGTTTATACATTCCTTAACTATATTACATGGAGCTCCTTTGAAATGCCTAGGCAGACAACTAAGGTTCGAACCAAAAGAAAATCTTACAATTTGAACTCTTAACTAAGTGCATACACCTTACTGCAATTACTATGTACTAAGTACTTATAAATACCAAATGCTTACTTATTCATTATGCTTATTACAAAAACTTAACAAAACTCTAAATAACAAATCTCTAAAAGACGTTACAATCAGAAATGACAAAATGAGTACTGTTGCTTTAAATCAAAACAGAGTAGTGCGGCTAAAGCCGCTGCGGGGGAAAGGGGTGGGGGCTGCTGCCGTGGCAGCTGCTCCGCTGCTACTGTCGGCGCTGTCGGTGTCGGTGGTGCGTCAGCCGGTACCGCCTTGGTCGGAGCCGTCGGTATCCGCGGGGGCCGGCAGGGCTCGCGGGGGGAGTGCGGTGGCAGGAACGCTGTAACCGCGAGCCTCCAAGCGCTCCATTTTTTCTAAGAGGGGCCGTAAAGCAAAGTCGGCGCTGTTTGAATTCCTCGCTGCCGGTGTTATCTTCCGAGTCCGAGCCGTCGCTGGCGATGTCAGAGGAAGGTTCCCCGCTGTGCGCAAACGGCAGTGGTGACGGCTGGTAAACGCGGTGTGGTCGCCGCAAGATGTATCGGGGGCGGCCCCGGTCGATCGGTCGATAGATCTCAGACACATCTTTCAGCTGCAACTCAGATACACCTGGCGCTGCATCTCGTCCTGACAAAGTTGCTCTAACTGCAGCAGCCATTCGCTGTTTCAGTTCGTAGGTTTTAACACAGTTCATGCATTCTCGCCACGACTTTGCAGCTTTATAGCAGTTTTATGACCATCTATAACCAAGTCCCACAGCTTGTTCCTGTATTCTCTCCAACAAGCTTCATCAAAATAACTATCTCCGCTAGGGAAATGCCCTAAAGCGGATCTATGGGCCAAAAGTCCAGGCATTACTTTAGACGATATCTCCGCCTTACGCTTTTCGATGACACTGTATTTCGTCTGATGACTGCTTATAGGGTCGGCCTTGCCCTTTCGAGTTTGTGCGCAAAGGTACTAAGGCTGCCATAACCTGTTGACTATGCTCAAGCTGTTTTGTCATTGTCATTGACAACACCTCAGCCTGTTTTTGTAATCCCTTATCAATCACCTCCATCAACATGGCCATCGGATTGCTTGGCAAGTCCTGAGCCCTCTGCAACAATTCGGCTACCGTCCATCTAGGATCTGCTGATGTAATAAGCTGCTGCGTCTGCTGGTTCCCATTCTGCATTAAACACTGCCTTAAAATTGCCTCTCGGATACCTTCTCCTACGCTTGCTGCTCTAAGTGCGGCAAGCAACTTATCTACAGATTCACCAAGAGGTTCCTGTCTACCTTGCTTAATTCCCATATAGTGAGGATTTGCATTTCCATCCTTCTGCTTGTCAAAAGCCCTCCTTACTATCTGGGCTGATGCTTGCAAAACAGGCAGCTGTAAAAGTGCCTGTAACTCTGGTCTCTCATACTGTCCCGTTCCACACAACTGATCTACTGTTACATCAAATAGTGGGTCGTTTTGCTGTCTTTGTACTCCAGCTGATTGTCTAGCTAGGTGTTCCCACTCATTCAAAAATGTCATAAATTGAGATGCTGTTAGGATCAGCTTCATAACATTATAAGAATCTCTAGGTAACATATTATAGTTCATGTAAATAAAATCAATCATCTGTCTAGCTGGTTCAGATTGAACCCCAAATTGACTCGCAGTCTGTCTTAATTGAGATAACAATTTCCATGGCAATTGGGTTACATCAGCCTGAACAACATTTTGCTCCCCAGGGACCTGTGTATACATCACTGGAAAAGCTTGATGTGAAGCAGCCAGCTGGCTAAGCCCTTCCTGATCTCCTTCGGCATTTAAGTGTTCTGCAACCTTTCGCCAATACTCTGCGTGCTTTCTTACATGATCTTTAACACCACCTCCAGGATCTATCGCCCTGTTTGTCTCCTCTCCCTCACTTACTTTCTCCTCCTGTACAATTTGCTCAGCTAAAAGATACGGGGAAGGCTCCTCAGCAGAGTCCTGTGTTACAGATTGTAATTCGACTCTGCCACCTAACCCTTTTACACACGCAGCCTTCTCCTTTCTTAAATAATCCTGAACCTCTTCTGACAAAGGCAACCCAGCATGTGTAACACTTGCTCCATTTGGGTCCGTATAATCTAATCGTACCCTGGCTTGATAAGCTGCCATTTGCTCAGCACGATGCTGATCCAATGCTGTCATAACCATCTTCCACCATTTTCCACACTCCTTTGCTCGTTTTTCATCATCTAAGCCATGCAGCCACAAGTCTTGTCCAGACTTTTTCCACTGCAATCTTTCAAACACCTCATTTGGGTCCTTAAAATATCCTAACTCTTCTGCATAGCTTAACAGCGGCACCAACTCCTTTGTAAAATTTAACTTACACTGTCGCTTTTCTAAAAAGCATATAAATAAATCATACGCTGCCTGCCTATCCATAACCGTATTTAAACGTTAATACCTGTGCGCACAGTCCTCGTTTAAGCAGTTTCCGGCTCTACAGCGTCTTCGGCTTCAAGGCTGTCTTCCCTTTTCTTGCAGCCTCCGGTACTGCTATCCCGGGCCGGCCGTCTTCTTGCCTCCCGGCTTACTGCGAATCTCCCAACGTCCCGAAGAACTTCTTAAACCCTAACGTTTGTCTTCATTAGGGTCCCGTGTTCGAGCGCCACTTACTGCAAGAAGGGGGCCGCTCTAACGACCAATTTGATCAGCGGATTCCAACTTTATTGAGCATCAGACACATCTTATATACAGTTTGCTATAATTATGCCCACTTGGCAACATACTATTGGTTGCTCTCTAAAAGGTTACATCATTGTTTTCACAACTCTGTGGAATTCTTCTATCCGGCCTAATTGCTCTCTTTCCCAGATCTCGCCTCCTCCTTATCTTGCTTGCCTCCCTTCTCAGGGGCAGCTGGACTTCAGCATACCAAGCAATCAGCACTTTCTCACATCTCCTCTCCGCCAGTATATTATCAACAGAGAATTCTTCAAGGCCTGAATTGCACAGGTGTTCCTGGGACCCATGTCCCCTCTTGTCCGACAACAGTTCTTCTGTTCCTCTCTGACTGTTTTTGTGGTTTATAAGAAAAAGAAGAGACTAGTGGGGTTTTGGCTAAATTGCAGTAATTCAGGAAGTAGTTTGGAGTTACTGCAGACAAGCAGCAGGATGATTCAGTAACACAAGTGCTCTTCTAGAAATGGCAAATCCTCTTTCAGCATATGCAGATTAGAGGAAGTGTCAGGAAAAGGAAATTATTTCTCCCCTTGAAGTCTCAGTGATTGGTTCAGTTCACAGCACTTCACTTTATGAACAGTTTGGGCAAGCTGGCATCCAGCTGGTGGCCAGTCACTAGTGGTGTGCCCCAAGGATCAGTGCTGGGCCCTGTGCTCTTTAACATCTTTACTGATGATTTGGATGAGGGCATTGAGTCCTTCATCAGTAAATTTGCTGACGACACCAAGCTGGGGGCAGGAGTTGATCTGCTGGAGGGTAGAGAGGCTCTGCAGAGGGACCTCAACAGGCTGGACAGATGGGCAGAGTCCAACGGCGTGAGATTTAACACATCGAAGTGCCGGGTTCTGCACATTGGCCACAACAACCCCATGCAGTGCTACAGGCTGGGGTCAGAGTGGCTGGAGAGCAGCCAGGCAGAGAGGGACCTGGGGGTGCTGGTCGATGGTAGGCTGAACATGAGCATGCAGTGTGCCCAGGCAGCCAAGAGGGCCAATGGCATCCTGGCCTGTATCAGGAACAGTGTGGCCAACAGGAGCAGGGAGGTGATTCTGCCCCTGTACACCACACTGGTTAGGACACACCTTGAGTCCTGTGTCCAGTTCTGGGCCCCTCAGTTTAGGAAGGATGTTGAGTTGCTGGAGCATGTCCAGAGAAGGGCAACAAAGCTGGTGAGGGGTTTGGAACACAAGCTCTATGAGGAGAGGCTGAGGGAGCTGGGGCTGCTTAGCCTGGAGAAGAGGAGGCTCAGGGGTGACCTTATTGCTGTCTACAATTGCCTTAAGGGGGGTTGTAGACAGGCAGAGTTTGGTCTCTTCACCCAGGCAGCCAGCACCAGAACAAGAGGACACAGTCTCAGGCTGCACCAGGGGAGGTTTAGGCTGGAGGTTGGGAAGAAGTTCTATACAGAGAGAGTGATTGCCCATTGGAATGGGCTGCCCGGGGAGGTGGTGGAGTCGCCATCATTGGAGGTGTTCAGGAGGAGACTTGATAGGGTGCTTGGTGCCATGGTTTAGCTGATAGGTTGGATGCGATGATCTTGAAGGTCTCTTCCAACCTGGTTTATTCTGTTCTATTCTAAATGTGGAATAGTCTCCAGTGAAACAAGAACAGCAGTAATTAGACCTCTGGAAGGTGACTGGATACAAAAAGTGAAAGGGAAGGGATCTACTTTGTTTAGAAAATACTAAGGATGTCTATAAGCCTGTAAAAGAGGCTGCCAATAAAGATCTGGAGGCAGGAAAGAAATTATGCTTAGTTTTAGGGTGTGTGGTAAAGCAGTGAAAGATGGAATTACTGGATTTGTTAAACACAACCCCCCTGAGCAAACAAAAAAAACCACCAAAAAACAACCCCAGGACAAGAAAATCCAACAAACAAACAAAACACAACAGCCACCCAGCTAAACATACTTCAAGCTGGTCTGTGTATTGTTCTTGCAGGAGATTAAGGCAGGAAGGGAAGTTGCATAGCAGATAGACTAGAGAAGATCCTTTCCAGGCTAACAATTTTGGGTGTTTCAGATTTACTTTTACAGCATATAGAATCATAGAATCAACAAGGTTGGAAAAGACCTCAAAGATCATCAAGTCCAACCTGTCACCCAGCACCTCATGACTACTGGACCATGGCGCCGAGTGCCACATCCAGTCCCCTCTTGAACACCTCCAGGGACACTGAGAAAAAGCAAGACCAACACAAATGAAAGACCAAGACATAGTGAGAGATATAGCCTAGGGAGGAGGATGGTCATGCTCTGGAAGTTCCAGCATGCTTGCCTGGTGGATAAGCCAGCCAGAACAGGTGATAGATGCAGATTCCTTAAGCTTCCTGTAGCAGGTATCCAACTCTGCAGAGCTGGAAGCAGCAAGGTTTTTGGAGTACCCAGTGAATGCTTGTCAAATACCAAGGTGTGTACAACCTGGGAGCAAGCAATGGTGTAACCTGCATGTCTTTCCTAGGCAGTTCTTAGTGATGATACAGCACAAGCTGTCAAGTCGCAGTACCAAGTTTGTAACGACAGAGCTTCCACTCTCTTCTCTGTTACAGACACTGGCAAAACTGGCCTGTGGGTTAAACAAGCCCAACCGCCAGACTCTAGTATCGTCGCGATTTGTCCCACAGCTCTTCAGCCAGCTGCCTGTCAGCAATATGTGAGTACTGGGGAGCTGCCTGCTTTTCTGCAGCCTGGGGTTCTGGCATGAGCATGTCTTTTAAAAGTTGGTGCTGTCTTCCCACAATCCAGGCTTTTATATGCGGAAGAGAGCCCTGTTTGTCTTCATTGTTGTGGTACTTGCTCTTGTTGGTTTGTCATCATTGCTCCTCTGAGCAGAACTAAAATGACCTGGGGGTAGGAAGCTGTTTGTGGCCACCTCCACAGAGAGCAATTTGATGCTAATTGATAGCAATCAGCAAAGGCTTTCAACCACACAGTAACTGCTCATCAGTGCTTGTAAGAAATTGAGAGACGATCTTGTCAGTAAGCCCTTAGAGCTGTGAGCAACACAGTTCAGGAGGAGCCTGCTTGGGAGCTGCAGTCCTGTCAATGGACAGACCGCCCTCAAAGAGACCACACTTAAAGAACCCATTAGCATCCTGTGGACAGTCTTCAAGGTGGTAGCTGGGGTGTATAGTTTGCCAGGAGCAACTGTGGGCAAGGAGGCCATAGCTGTGCCTGAGTGCATGACAGATGTGCTTCCAGCAAGCAGATGTGGTTTTGTTTCAGATAGACACATTGTGTACAAGTACTTGTTTTGCTGTAGGGAAGAGTTACTAGCAAGAGTTACCAGTTCTGCTGCTCCAGAGGAATGGTTCCTTGCCCTGCTCTCTAAACCTGCACTGCTGCTCAGTAGGGATGGAGTGGGGCGTGTGTGGGGAAGGGCTCTGTCTGTGCAGGAGGAAGGAGTGAATGTGTGAAGCATTCTTCAGAGCATGCTTTGGGATCATGTTTTGAAGGTGGAATTGAGGGAGAAGTGCTAAAACTGGGTGAGCCAAAGGGCCACTTCAGCTCCTGTTTTTTTTACCATGAGCAGAAGAGCAGTTATATACCAAGTGTTTCCTTTAGCCTTGCTAGTTCCTGATTGCTTCTAGCTGTCCTGGTCTAGGGACAGCTGGTCCAAAAAGACTTGGCATAGTCTTCAAGTGATGCTTCATTTGTTTTCTCATTTTTTTTCTCTCTGCCATAGCCGTAACCTGGGAGGCAAGCTTGGCACTGCCATTACAGACAACCTGGGAATAGAGTACATTGGTCAGCTGACACAGTTCAGTGAGACAGAACTCCAGACTCACTTTGGAGACAAAACTGGGTAATGATAAACCAATCCCCACAACTTGGCTCTTGGCAGGAACTGAGACTTCCTTTTGGTCACAGGTGGTTCTGTTGAAATTTGGGAGGTTGGAAGTTAAAACTTGAGTGACATCTTTCAGAAGCATTGATCTGTTAGGCCCACAGACAGGTTTCCAACCTTGTTTGCTCCCAAGCACTCTCCAGAGGGTAACATTTTTCTTCTCAGCCAGCTCCTCCGCCTTCCTTTATAGTGTCTAAGGATGGGGCCAAGCTGTGGAAGGGCTGCCTTGCAGGCTGGGAAGCAGACAGGCTTGACAGTCTCATTACAGAGGAAATTACAAGGCTGGACTGGAGCCTGAAACACCACTTCTGGGCCAAGAGCAGTAGTTAGACTGCCCAGCAGACTGGGGAACTGTTGTCACTTCAGGAGAGGAGTTGTGTTGACAAGCAGTTGTGCCCCAAAGAAAGCCTGCCTGTTCAGTTGTGGCTGCAACAGCAGAGCTGGGGATGAGAGGCAGAGTCACAGCTTGCACAGAGCTGAAAGCATGGCTTAGCAGAAGGTTAATTTGCTGTCCAGTGATGCCTGCCTCTCTGTGGCTTTTAGGTCCTGGCTCTATGACTTGTGCAGAGGAATTGAAGATGAACCTGTTAAAAACCGGTACCTGCCCCAGTCCATTGGCTGCAGCAAGAACTTCCCTGGGAGGACAGCCCTGGCCACACAGAAAGAGGTAGAAGACCTCTGTATCTACCACAAGGCTTGACCTTTGTACTGGAGAAGATGAGGCTGCTAAAAGCTGAGACTAGCTTGTAAAAGTGCAGCTTTTGTGTGTCACAGTGTGCTGAAATCAGTCTAGGGGCTCAGTGGGAGGAGGTGGTTTGGGCCCGAGAAAAGAGGGAAATCCCCATTTGACAGAAATACATTGACAAACTTCTGCAGAAAGAGGTCCAACCTTGGTGTAATTTCCATGAGCAAAACTGTGGGCCTGTGCTGTTCAACAGGTAGTTGTGGTGCAAAGTTTCAAGGGCTTGGTTGCTAGAAAGAAGGCAACTAGCCCAAAACAAGAGGGAGAATGCACCTTACCTGCTATCTGGCGAGAGGTTCCCATAGAGAGGTAGGGAGATGCAAAGAGAGAGCCAGGGCAGGGGACCCAGGTTACTTGGCAAAGTCTAGTAGCAGTGCTGCAGGACTTGTATCTATACTGCCTTGCCTCAAGTGTTGAATCCTCACCTGTAACAATTTCTCCAGGGGTTCTCCAGACAATGGAGCTTTGTGATAGTCTGTGTTCATTCCAGTCTGACGCCCCTCCAGCATTCCCTAGTGGGCTGAGCATTGCTCTGGTCTGGTGCCAGTGCTGTGAGCAGAGACCAAGTCTGTCTGTTACTGCTGTTTTTTCCAGGTGCAACACTGGCTCCTGCAGCTAGCTTTGGAGCTGGAATCCAGACTGATTAAGGACAGGAGCCAGGTAAGAAGGGGAGGCATGATGACTGTTAACCCTGCTGGCTTTTGGGAAGCCATGCAATCTGCTTGCATGGTGACCTGTTAGCAGAGTGGTGTGTGGTGGGGGAGGAAGTCTCTTTATGCTCATATGTGTGCCTGTGTGCTGAGGTCTCTCAAGCAGAAAGGTGTGCAAAAGCCCAGCCAAAAAGGAAGGTTTTGGCCTAGAATACTACAGGGCTAAGAATGGTCCTTGTCCCATGCTTCAGGAGGCAGGGACCTGAAAGCCACTGCACCTTCATCCTGCTGCATTGCTTGTCCCTTGCAAGCCCTACCTATGCTGTGGGCTGTGAGAGGGAACAGTATGCTCAAATCCAGATGGTAGACTATAGCATAGGGTGAGATTAATCTGCTAGCTTCAGTTGTACAAGGGGCAAGAAAAAGCAGGTGCCTTTGAATGAAAACAAGGACTAACTCCTTCCCATCCTGTGTGGCACAGGCATACAAGCTCCTGCTGGCCCTTGGAGATCAGGTCAGGCAGGACAAGCTGCCATCTGTCACGCAGCATCACCTAGAGCAGATGAGAACATGGTAGTGAGATGGTTTCCTCTGCCTTTCCTGCAGGTGTCACTTGAAACCCAGCTACCTCTTCTCTTTGCAGAACCACCGAGTGGCCAAGCAGCTGATGGTGGTCATCCGCATGCAGGGAGACAGCCGGGTGTCGCGCTTCTGCGCCCTGTCCCGCTATGACGCCCAGAAGATGTGCAACGATGCCTTTGCTCTCATCCAAAACTGCAACGTGGCTGGGGCTAACCAAGTGGCCTGGTGAGTGTGGGAGGAAGTGGTTCACATCCCCATCAGAAGTTCTGCAGAAGGTGCAAGAACCTGACAGAAAGGGATGAGTGTGTTATGCTGACTGCCAGGAAGAGCAATGCTCAGCACATGCAAAGCAGAGCACAGCAACCTCTGCTTGTTAGGGGTAGGACAACTGTGAGAGCTTGGCCTCTTCTAGTCCCACGTGTGGCAGGACACTTCTCACTTCTGTACTGGGAGCAAATGATTGCTATGATGATTGCTACCGGCAGGGGGCTCCCTTGCTGCAGCGAGGCAAGCTCTTGCCCTGCTGTGCTGGGCCTTGCTCTCTTCCCATAAGGACAAAGAGAGGAGGCTCTTGGAGCAGGAAGGAAAATGTAGGTGACCAGCTCTTGTATTCAACATTACTTCCTCCTGCTCTGCAGTGAAGGCTGAGGCATAGTTTAGGCAAGAAGGTCCTGTCTGTTAGGGTCCAACAAGGCTGCTGCTCCCTTAAGGTCCTCTCACCTTGCCTAGGAGTCTCACAGCAGGTGTGGCCTGTGGTAGACGGAAAGTCCAGGCTGGCAGCTGGCTGTCCCTGCTCCACTGCCTTTTGCTTTGGCAAATGCTGGAAGGTGTCCAGAGAAGGACCACGAGGATGATCAGAGGGCTGGAGCACCTCTCCTATGAGGACAGACTGAAGGAGTTGGGGCTGTTCAGTCTGGAGAAGAGAAGGCTCCCAGGTGACCTAATTGTGGCCTTCCAGTATCTGAAGGGGGCCTACAAGAAGGCTGGGGAGGGACTTCTTAGGATCTCAGGTAGTGATAGGACTAGGGGGAATGGAATGAAGCTGGAGGTGGGGAGATTCATGCTGGGTGTGAGGAAGAAGTTCTTCACCATGAGTGGTGAAGCCCTGGAATGGGTAGCCCAGGGAGGTGGTTGAGGCCCCATCCCTGGAGGTGTTTAAGCCCAGGCTGGATGAGGCTCTGGGCAGCCTGATGTAGTGTGGGGTGTCCCTGCCCATGGCAGGGGGGTTGGAACTAGATGATCCTGTGGTCCCTTCCAACCCTGACTGTCTGACTGTCTGCTCTAACCCAGCCTGCTATGTCTGGAGGAAGCAATGCTCATGTTTTGTCAGAGAAAATGCCTCTCCCACCCCTTGCCATATACTTAAACTGTAGGTGCCTTGCCTGTGAGCATTTTATGTTGCTTAAAGTCTTACCTCAAAAGACTCTCTGCTTTCCAGGCTCACACCCAAGCTGATGTTGTTGTGTCCTTTGCAGGTCTCCACCGCTCATATCAGTACTTCTCTCAGCAAACAAGTTCTCGGAGCCTGCCACGCTCCTCCCTGCAGGCATTGCCACCTTCCTGACAAGTGATACCCAGTCCAATGACACAGCTACCACCAGCCAAAATGCCACATCCTCTGCGAGGCCCAGAGTCAAATTTTTTAGGAGCCCAAGCAAAGATTCTAGGCAGAAGCCAGCTCATGCTATTGAGTCGTTCTTCCAGAAGGTGGCAGAAAAGCAGCAGTCACAGGTGGTAGCACCAATCGGCATGCCAGCTGCTACCACTGCAGAGTCACCTGTGCCCAGCTCCCCAGAGCACCAAGAGAGAGGTGATGGTAGACTTGCCTCTGTGCAGTGTGACCTGGAGTCCTCTGTGCAGCAGAGTCCTGGAGACAGAAGCCCTACTTCTCCTTATAAGAGGCCTCTGTGTGAGAAGTCATTGTCTGGTGCTACACAAACACCCTCTACTCCACCCAGCTCCAGAACCCTCCTGAAATTGGAGCCAGCTATGGAGGGAAGCGAGCAGAATTTGCCACCCTTTTCTGAGCTTGCCCTACCCCCTCCTGCCTCACCAGGGGACCAGCAGCGCTGCGAGAAGTGTGGCCAGCTGGTGCTGGTGTGGGAGTTCCCAGAGCACATGGACTATCACTTTGCTCTGGAGCTTCAAAACTCCTTCCTGGAGGCCAGTGCTCCCACGGCTCCAGCAGCAGCTGACAGCCCAAAGGCTGCAGCTTCCAGATCTCCTGCCAAGGCAAAGAACAAGCCCAAGATTCCAACAGGATCTAGTGCAAAACGACCCAGAGAAAGCGTGACTAGGACTTTGGATTTCTTCTTTAAGCGCTTACCTCCTTAACTCCCGGCCATGCTGGGAGTTTTTCATTTAAACAGTGTTTTTAAAAGCATCAGTGTTTTTATAAACTTTTACCTGTATTTAAAGTGCTTGCCATTTTTCAATGCAGAAGAGTCTCATAAATTATTTTTACCCCAAGTCCAAGAGGAACTCATGAATTGCATATGATGCTGGACAGCCTTGGTTTAGCTGGTGGCAGCTAGCTTTCCTCTGCCTCCTTGGTGTTACCAGAAACTGTATTGTACTCTCACCTACACCTCCTGCCATGGGGATTTCCATTGCATCAGTGCTCAGTAATTCCACTGTGAACACAGTCACTGTAAGCACAGTGGCTTACCCCAGAGAGCCTCCAGCAAAGCTTAGGCATGAACCTCTATCCTGTCACTTAGTATGAAGCCTGGTTCTTTTCTGGCTGTAGTTGCAGGCCTTCCCTTTACCGTGTAACACAGATGGTAGCTTAGGGTTGTGGTTCCTTCCCCCTGTGGCAGACGGTGATTTTTTTACTTCTTCAGTCAGGATTTTTGTTACAGGCAATAGTTTGGCAGATAACCTCTGTAGCAGTGTATTGCATGATGCTCATCACCAGCAGTGGAACACACAAGACAGACTGCTCCTGTCAAATAAGATGTGAGAAAGCTGGAGCTGTGCAGGCATACCTTTCACTGGGCACTTTGAAATCTGAGCACTAGTTCCTGATAATTGCTATTGACACAGTCTATTGCTAGAGCTCCTGTGGAGGGATGGTAAACATGCCAGAGAGACACAGCCCTCTGAAAAATTTCTGTCACAGAAGTAGTATGGAACCACCTTTTTCCTCCTTCCCAGACACTGGGTGATAGTACATGCACATTTATGACAGGTATCTGTTTTGTTTGTGCCCTGACCGATGACTTGTTTGGCTCCCTGGGTCACAGTTCACATTAGGTGGCTGCCCCAGCACTCCACAAATTGCAACAGAGCCAACAAAGCAGAATATCATGGAGGGGGCAAATAGGAACTGAGAAACTGAGTGGCTCCAGGGCAAGAAATGGGCCTGGCCTCATATGCTTGGCAAGGCTCACTGCTACACTGCTAGCTGCCTGGAGCCTGCTGGCCTCTTGCAGAAGTCCTGCCACCAATAATTTGAACTTGGCTCTTGAGGCAGTGGGAAAGGACATGCCACGTCAAGGCAGCACTGGGTGGAGTTTGGAAATGCTTTGCAGAGAGTTTCATCAGCTGCAGGCTTCCCCTCCCTGAGCAGGGGGCAGAGAGCCTTTCAGGCAGCAGATTCTGATGCAAAGTACAGCTGTATTTGCATGTGCAGTTTCTCTTTCATTTCTGAACTGCACCATCCTATTTGCAGCTGTTGAGCTGCTCTCCTTTCAGCAGCCAGCCTGTACTGGGAAGCTGCTATGCTGCTGTCTGTGGAGGTCTACTACTTCATGGTTGTTTCAAGATTTCAGGAAGCACAAGAAGCTCATTCTGGTGCGTGCAGCTCTGCTAGTAATCATCAGAGGAAGGAATTATAGTCACTCCCATTAATGACAGTCCTTACATTGCAAGGTGACAAGTTCTCCAAAGTCCTGATGTAAAGAGAAGTAGCAACCAGTCTGACAGGATTGCCTCACACTCCTGTGACAGCAGCACGTCTCATTTCCTCAGTGTCTAGCAGGGCTGGACTCAGCAGGTGCCCGATACATAAAAAACAAGCTGAGAAACAGGCAAATGCCTTCAGTGACACAAGTCACCTCCACGGGGGGATCCTCTGCTTGTCCCAAGGGTACAACCTGTCCTCACGTAGACAGGCAGTCACAAACCCCTTGGTAAGGTCAAAGCTCTTTTAAAACCCAAACCCCGGGTTAGATGCATGCCCTAGAAAGCATCTCTTTAATTAGGCTCTGGGGCAATTTGCGGCTGTGAGGAAGCACCCGACAGAGCCTGTTCCGCCCACGGCAGCCCCAAGCGCTGTGCGCAGGGTGACGTGGCTGCCTGTCACCCCGGGCTGCACACCCAGGCTTGCTCAGATAAGCTGGGAGAGTACGGCTGTAAACAGCAGCGCGCGTGCATGCGTTCCTTCCAGGCTGCAGGGTGGTATTTATAGGGCTGACTGCAGGAAGCTTGGAAAGGAGTGAAGGGCAGCCACCACCAACCATGACTCGGCTCCAAGGGCACAGAGCAGGAGCCCAGCTCCACCCTTGCTCGTTGTACAATTCAGCCAGCAAGCTCAATAAAACATCTTTATTCTGTACATTTATATATAGATGCTTGGGCAACAGCAACAAGCCCCAGCATTAGAAAAATTCCAGACGACACAACGGCAATTATGATGAGCATGGCACCAAGAACAGTCATGCCACAGATGGCAGGGATGGGGTGAGACCAGCCCTCAGCCATTTCAGAGAAGGTCACAGCACCCTATGCCCGCTTTGGGGCAGAAAACATCAGGGCTACTGCAAACAGCTGGTGTCCCCTCCATCCCCCAGGCAGCTTTCTTTGTGACCCACTAGAACCAAAGGGAAGAGCCTGCTGGCAGTTGGGTCTGTCCTTGCAGGGACGGGTGAAAGATCGTGTCACCATAACACCCAGACTGCTGACAGGATGGGAAGAAAGAGGGCAGTGACCCTGAGCCAGAAGCTGCTGTCTCACTGCTGGGCTGATGGGGAAGCAGCAGATTTTCAGCTAGGTCAGTGCTCCCCACAAGGGACAAATCACTGTTGAGCTGGCTCTGAATCCCTTCACTAATACCACCATGCCATCAGCTTCCCCACACCTCAGCATGGCCACCACCTCCCCACCTGCTAGAGCCTGGCCCAGTGGGCAGCACCACTTTATGACGGCCACAGATCAGCACAGGCCTCGGTGCTGCAGGCACTGCCTGTGCCAGGAGCCCAGAAGCAGAACTCGCTCTGAGCACAGAAGGGATGTTTGGGTGTCTAAGTGCTATCACAGGCCGTCGCCCTTCACGTTGGTCAGGACTGACAGGCCACCATACTATGTGCCAGAGCTGGCTGAAGGCCTGTTGCTCGCAGCTGACACTTTTGGTCTAACAGTCAACGATTAAACCCAAAAGCTTATGTACAGCTGTACAGCCCCTGCAGCACCACAGTCACACAGGGAAGCTGCGTGACAGTGAGTGGGAGACAAAAGTGCTCCACTCTGTGCACAGAGCCCTTGCTGGCAACACCAGCTTTCCTCTGACAACAAACCCCAGTGGCAAGGGAAAGAAACCAAGCCTGTCTTGAGAAGAAAAAGAAATAAACATCATGCCACTGTCAAATCACATCGAAACAATAGAACTCATCTGGTTCTGCTTTAGTAACAGAGTCTGTCCTCCTCACACATTAAGGCAAGCATGCGAGGAGCAAGCTAGGCTAGGCCCTGGCATAGCCACACCAGGGAGCCCACGGCAAACCACTCCTGCCTGCAAGTAACACCTGCAGCCAAACATTCATAGAAACAACCTGCACATGCCAGCACAGACCCAGGCCCCACTCAACTCCAAAGAATGGCCTCCTGGCCAGCTGCTGTGAGGAAGAGATCCAAGTGCAAGCTCTGCCTTCATAGCATTACTTTGGAAGGCTGTGCCTCTTAGAGGAGCTGCAGCTTCCCAGAAGTCATAAAGTGGAATGCTGAAGGAGCATGCACAGGTGAGTGGGACACAGGACACTTGCTCAACAATAACACACTTGGATAGGAGTAATACAAAACCAATACACAAATGGACACAGCAGATTAAAGCCAACCAAGATTAAAATGGTTAAAAAGTGTCCTGAATGAATTTTGAGAGATTCAGCCAAGCCCCTGCTGTGGGTAGCAGGGCCTCTTCCATCCCCTGCCCAGAGGGATGACTCAAGAGAGAACTGTTAACAACCCAGTGCTCAGAGAGCAGAAATGTGACTAGATCTTGTGTCAGAGATGGAAAAACATCCCCTTCAATGCTAGTCTTCAAGAGTTCTGCTCCTCCCAACCAATAATTTTCAAAACAAAGCCACAACCTGCCTGCTCAGGTCTTCTAAGTGCCTCAAATATATTCTGAATGAGAGCAGGGTAACGAAAGCTGCAGGCGACGTGGAGAACATGCTTAACTTGCCCCATGTATGGCACTGGATGCAAGAAACTCTCCCAGGCTCCATCTTACAGTGCAGAGGAGGGAAACTCATGCTATAACAGGACAGCAGCAGCTCCAGGCACTGTTCAGAGAGCCACAAGAGCTTCCATCCTTCTCCCCTGTTGCTGGTGAGTGGAGATCTATCCGACCGAGCGTTAGTCAGAAGCTCAGCTGTCCAGGCCCCAGGGACTCCTCCAGACCATTTTCTTTGGCAGTAATGGCTTGGAGATCAGTGACATGCCCAATGCCTTTGGTGACTCCTTCACGGAAAAGCAGCTTGGCTCCAATCTTCAAGTATTCAGGATGCTTGATGAACCTGAAACGGACGACTGCCTTCTCCCCTGTCCGCAGCTTGTCCTGAGAAGAGAAAGGGGATTGCTTACACCCGGCTGCCATAAGGATGCATGCAGAAGATAGATGCTAAGAAGACAAGAAAAATTAGCAGGCAGCCTCCCCAAGACTGCATGGCTCAAGCCCTTCCCATTTTTGCATGCCTAAGGGGAGACAGAAAGACACAAGCTCTGGAGACTGAAGAGTTCACCTCCCTTTCCAGTCTTGCTGTAGTCCATCATGGTGCTTGTTTTGTGAGGGAGGAATTCTTTAACATGCTGGAAGGATGAGCAACTGAATAGGCAGGATAAAGGGGTGGGGTGTATTTCTAGGAAGGGACACAGCTACTCAAGATACCAGTACCCCCTAGCTTTACATGAGGGCATGGTGGAATCCCAACAAACCCCACAGGAAAGTCCACCTTTCTCCCCTTTCCTCCCATGCCTACCTTTCCATGGATCTTCTCCACGATAGCAGTCTGTCGCACATTCCCCACGTGCACCGTCACCTGGAACCCCTTCCGGAAAGTTGTAGCATGGAACAGCAGCACTATCTCGGCTTCAAACACTGAGCAGATGGTGGGGTTCATTTCTGGGCTCACCATGACCATGCCCTGCGCAACAACCCAAAGTTCAGATCAGTTAGGGGCAGTTTCTTTGCTTCTGAACAGACCTCAGAATCATGAACATATCACCACTTTGTGACTTGGTCTTGCACCCCTTTCTCAGCCTTGTACTCATCCCACCTCATAGCCTGGCCAATTCCTTCCTTTCCAGCAAGTGTCCTGCAAGCATTTCACTCCCACCCTACTAATGGGAGGGAAGCCTCCAGCCCTGCTCAGTGGACCAGTGAGGAAACTGGTGAAAGCAGGACTGACCTTGCGCAGCAGGGAGCGGTCGAAGGGTCCCAGGGCCAGGGTGGCTGCCTGCCCGGCCCGCAGCACGCGGCAGGCAGAGCGGTTGCGCTGGATGCTGCACACTTTCAGCCGCAGGAACTTCCCATCATCAGTGGGACCGACGACGAGATTCTCCCCTTCTCGACAGATCCCACTGTCCAGGGCAGAACAACAGGACAGAGTTCATCAGGAGACAAGGAAGAAATTTCACCCTCCAGGATCGATCTGCACAAACTTCCCAGGGCCATGGAGGTGAGTGTCCTGGGGCTCTTACCTGTAACCAACTAACAGGTATGCAAAGCTGGTGGGAGCTGGGATTTCCTACAGTAGGAGCAAATCCACACTATGACTCCTAAAAATACCAGGTATCCCTCCAACATTCTGTCCCCAGTGCCCTTCCACACTGCATTGTTTCTGGTGGAGAGCCTGCCTTTGATGCCTGTTCTGCATGGAACTGCTCTGGTCACTCCCCAACACTAAAGGACAGCTGCCTTCTCATAGGGTAGTATGCAGTTATCCTCTACTTGGATCAGAAGACATGCCCTCTACATTTCTTCTCTCTGCGTAAGGAGGAAGGCAATGCCTTGGGATCATTGCTAACCTCTGCCAGGTCAGGGTCCCAGCATGCCACAAGGCCCATTCCTACCCCAGCATCTTCACAGCAGACTGTCTGCTTGGACATGTCCAGTGGTCTGCTCCCAACACCCTACAGGGTTTTATCCTCACTTGGTTCAGCCATCTGGCAGCAGTCAGGACTGAGCCTCACACTGCTTCCATTTGCAGAGGGTGACTCTAACCCTGTGGAAATTCCAGCAACCATTCACACCCACACTTGTCTGCCTGGTCTCACTTACCTTGACAGAGTTCCTCCCACAACTGTCCCCACCTCTGGCACAGTATAAATTTCATCTACCTGCAGCAAGGCAACAAGAATAAGCTGCTCAGACAGGTGTGAAACAGCACTCCAGAATGAGAATAAGATGCCCACCCCCTGTGTGGAGGTAAGCTCTCTGCTGGTCATCACACGTCATCTCCGAGCTTTCATCAGCCCCCACTATCTTCCTGTTAGAGGAACCTCTGCCTTTTAAGTAGCAACCAGAGACACAACCTTACCCCTGTGAGAGGATAGAGCTCAGCCTAACAGGCTTTCTTTGAGGACTGAGTCCATTCTTTACTTTTATGTCTCCAGATAATCCAGCAGTTCACCACGTCCCCTTCTCAGGGTGTCCAGAGTCCCCAGATGTTTGCCATGTCACAGCATTGTGCTTACACACCTGAAACTCTGTGAGTTGCTGCATTAGTTCTTCCTGCTCTTTACTGTTGGTAAGTGGAGGAAGGACGTTGAGGAAGACTTTTAAGAGATCCAGGTTCTCCCCCGAAACGCTGGACAGTGTGAAGATTGGGGTGATGCTGTCAGACACAAAGAAACAAGAATAAGAAGGCAGCCAAAGCACAGCTGCAGAAGGTGGCCGAGATTATGAATCTGCCGAGTCCGGCAAGAAGGCAGGGACTACAGAGATACGGCTTTGGCAGTAACCCCTGCCTCCATGGTTGGTCAAAGTACCAATCCCCTGCCAACCCACACTTCTGTCATGGAGAAGTAACTCCAGTGTGGCTTCAGGCACTGGCTCCTCCCATAGCCCAAAGAGAGGCCTGGGAGAGGAAAATGCCTTCGTGGAGAATGCAAATGTAGGAAATGTGATGAGGAGACAAGATATTCAAGATGCAAGTTGCCTCCCCTTCCCCAGCTCCACACAGCAACCCAGTCTGAACTGCCTGCTCCCAGCCAAAAGAAGAAATCATCCCTTACTTGGGAGACTGTGCAAACTGTTGTGCTGCTGTAACAGCATCATCATCGGAGTTCACAAGCAGGGGAAGCTTGTTGCAGCCTGGCTGCTTCAGGATTCGCTCCAGCTGCTTCACTGTCCTTTCCACGGTGGCTTTCGAACACAAGTCAACTTTGCTTATAACAATGAAGAAGGGGACCTTGAGGGCCATGGCCAAGCCCAAGTGCTCTCGTGTTGTGCCTGCTGTGGGAGACAAGGGAGAGTGTAGGTGCAGTGCCAGTCACCACTGTTGTTTATGTGACAGCTATGTCTCCTGGCTTTCCCACAAGCCCACTCTATAGGTTTCACCCTAACTGCTTTGTTTATCAGGCAATAAAAAAGCAAAATTATTCTTTAAAAAAAACAGTCCAGAAAAACAAAAATCACCAAAGATTTTGGTGACCAATCTGTTTGCTTCAGAAAGAGGCAGCAGTTTTCATTCTTGAGCTAGAGTATACCAGAAAACAGCCATAAAAATGTCAAGGAAAGATGTGGGACAACTCCAGCTGCCTTTTTACAAGGCTTCAGGATTCAGCACCTCTAAGAATGTGTCAAAGGTTTTTTTTCTTTTCTGACAAACAGCCTCAAATTTCAAACAAAGCCTCTCTGTCCACTGTACAGTTTAATGAGGTCTACAGCTGATAAGAAGATCCCAGCACTCAAAGGCACTGGCTTACAGGAAATCAGTAGAGGCTTCCAGACTAGTATTTTTTTCTGACAATCTTTCCTAGCTAACAAGGACCCACTTCCACCAGTCTCCATTTCTCTTCACACCCTGCTGTCATGGTAATTACACATCATGCTGTCATGCAGTCAGGGCAACACTCACCAATGCCAGTGTTGGCACTAACCACCAGCATAGCAAAGTCTGGGCAATAGCTGGTGAGGCCAAAGATGGTTGTTTTCAGATACTTGTGGTGGCCAGCCAAATCAATGAAAGTGATCATTTTGGAAGAACTCTCACAGATCTCTTCTGCTGTTCGGGAGTCACTGTAATTTACCACCTGAAGAATATAAGGAGTCAATGAGAGAAGGCTCTCCAGCAGGGAAGCGAAGAAAAAACAGCTCTTATCTGTCAAGTAGTGAGGAGAGATCATTCACCATGGGTGCAAGAAATGACAGCTATTGCACTGGACAAGCAGCACTCAGGTTCATCTAAAGGGACACAGAGCTGTGCCACCTCCCTTGCCTCATGTCCCACTAATAGTTGTAACAGAAGGGTAGTCCTACTCTCCTCCAGCTTTGTGAGCTCAGCAGCCCAGTCTCTCACCTCTCCTTTGCTGTTGAAGCCAAGGATCTCAAAGCTGATGCTCGATGTTCTTCCTGACTGGATTTCATGAAGATGCCGGAAAAGGTTGAGTCGTGCTCTGCCCCGCCCATTGTCCAGCTCTCCTTGTGTTAGGACACCCAACAGGGTTGACTTCCCTGAGTCCACATTCCCCAGCACAGCTACTCGAAGGTCTAAGAACTGCAAGAACGGGGAAATCATTAAACTTAACCACTGCTGTGCTGGGTGTACATGAATGCTGCATGGCAGCGGAGACGTGCCTCAGTGACCTTCCCTCCATGATGGGCATTGTGATGTGTAATCTTGCCTAGACTCTGCTCTTGCTCCCAGGAAACCACTGCCCAGGAGTGGTGATACACTTGCTAGAGTTATGATGTGACACATCAGGCTTTGTTATCACAAAAAAAGGTAATTTGCTGCAGCAGGAACTCTAAATCCTTTCTTGTTTGCACACCAGCCTGCAGGAGAACTGTTGCCACAGAAGTGAAATCATTTGCAACCTCTGATCCAAGCAATCTCCCCTACTGGTAACTACCTCAACCACAATCTTGGAGATTAAAAGCATTATCCTCAAACCTCCCTCTGGCAGCTCTTTAAAACATCTGCCATGAGTGAATCTATGACAAAGTGCCTCTACAGTCTGGGCTCCCATCCCAAAAGGAAGCTGCTTGTATGAAACCTTTAAGTCTCCAGCAGGAGAGGAAAGCCAAGTTGCAGGTCCTTACCTGCTGGTTGTCAGGCACCTTTCGGACAAGGACCTCTGTTATCTTCCTTGGAACATCACTGTCGTAATCAACTTCCCTCTCTCTCAGCACTGTAATGTCAGCCCCAACCCTGCCACAAACATGGAAAGGAGGAGTGAGACACAATTGTACTCAACAGCTGTTGCACTTCTAGAATCACAGCTGCCAAAGTGAATGGGATGAAAGTTGGGGACAGCAGGAAAGGAGCCTCAAGCTTCTAGCCAAAAGCCTTTCTTATTTCCAGAACCTCATGAAGAGGGAATGTCAACCACACAGGGATTTTGCAGAACAGAGCCCCTGACTCCTCAGGGGACTCCCGAGGCTGAGCCTCTCTATGGGAACCCGTTTATGCCTGCGGCTCCCGCAGATGAAAAGGCACACGTACTTCTCTGCCATGCGGCGCAGCGTCTTGAGCGAGGCACGCATCTCCTCCTCCGAGAGGCCCACCAGCAGCCCATTGTCCTCCACACCGATCTGATAGACAGCCTCACCTCGGCCTTCCTGTAGTCGCCACTTCATCTGTGTCACCAGGTGCTCGAAGCGATATTGCGAGGGGTTCACTAGCTTCAGCTGTTTAATGGAGGGGTAGTTAGTCACAGCCTGGATGCAGAGGAAATCCCATTGCCCACGCCAGCAACTCCCCCGCCTAACATGACACAATGCCCCTAACTCTGACCCACATCTAGAGAACACAGCCCATGCTAGTGTCTCCACAGAAGCCAAAGGACAGGTTAAAAAGGGTTTCAAAGAGGTGCACCCATATGTTAGACAAAATTTCCTGCATCTCGCCAAAGGGATCCGTACCCCGCCTGCTGTGGGGGTAAAGACAGCACTGCGGCGCCTATCTCTGACACAGGAGCCAAGCGGCAGAAGAGCCACGAGAAAGCAACAGATTATTATCAGGGACACCTTTAGCTCCCACAAAAGGAAGATTTCAGGAAAAACAACACAGTGGGTCTCATATCCTAAAACACATTCCTAACAATGAATTCTGAGATCAAATTCTCTCAGCTCAGCATACTGGGTGCTGCCAGGCACAGACACGCAAGAGTTGACTGATAGTTTGTCAGTACTGTGTCCACTTTTCTGTCTCTTCCTTCAACATCTTTCTCGTATGCTGTCTTTGCTGAAGTTACTCACTGCAACATAATCTTCGGGGAGGAAGGCCTCCTTCTGCAACCTCAAAAACTGCTCACCTTGTACTCAATGTTCCCATCTTCTGCCTGGTCAAAGAACAAAACAAGACAGAAAGGTTAGATGCTGTTTCAGCAAGGACATCTACAGGCATCAGCTGTTCAGATACCCTGCAGCTCGTGCTGACAGTTTCAGAGAGAGGGAAAGTGGCAGAAATACAGTGTGTTAGGTCACAGGCTCCTCTGCCATTCATTCCTGCACTCGACTGGAACTTGCTTTTGTTTTTTTTCCCACCTACAGCATCCCACTCCCACTCTATCCAGCAGCTTCTCTCCACAAAATGTGCACAGAAACAGGTGACCGGGAACAAGAGTTGCTGCCTCCTCTCCTGCACACTGATACCCTCCCTCACTCGATTAGCTTTTCATTGACTCCTTTTCATGTCGTTGCTCATCTTCTCTCTGCAAGAGATTACAGACATAAAGCAGCAAGCTACTGACTTCTTTGCAGTACTGCAAACTGGTCATTAGCCTGGTAGTTATTGAGAACCAGAGCCAGTCAGGACTGTCTGTACACAAATTTCAGAAGAATTTTCACAGAAAGGGCTGGAGCCAGACTGGGCTGTTACAGAAAGGCCCAAATACTCAACAAGCTCACTCCAACCACAAGCAGTGCCAGCTTTCCAAAGAGAACATATAGCAAATACAGAAGCAATTTTCTCACTGATTTGGCCTAAGGACCACTGAGAAAGGGCTGGAACAAGTATTCTGGCAGATTAAATGTGGCTGCCAACAGTAAGCACTTCCTTTTCCTCTGGACATTGTTTTGCATGTCAGAAGAAGTAACAGCCCTTTCCTTGCCTTCTAGCTCAGCTCCTAACCACAGCTGTGCTTACGGTGGCAAAAGGCCAATAGAAGGAAGTTACGAATGTCAGCTCGGCTCTAGAGCAACACAGCTATGCAGTCAGAAAAAAGTACTTGCGGAAGGTTTTCTCTCCTACCATCTACCACCTTTCCAGCTCTGAGAAACACACGTACTGTGCCGTTGTCTAAAAAAGGGGGTGGGTCTCCTTCAAGGCAGCTGAGACTGGAAAAGGAACAAGCCTAGACTTGCCGGGCCACATCCAGCACGGGGTAGTCAGGGACAGGAAGCTGTGCTGAAACCACACAGGGGGCTGTCCCGCCTCCAGCTGAAAGGAGCGGACACTAAGCTGCGGCTGCAGGGGCCAATCCTGCACATGGAGAAGATGAACAGTAGCAAAGCACCGTTTTCCCTTCTCGCAATGAGCTGCAGCCCTGCCTTGTAGAGGAATCACTCCCTCTCACAACAGGCTCTTAAATATTTTACAGAGAGCTCACTGAGTGGGACCAAGAAATCGATTCTGGGGCAGTGTAAAGCTCCCCACAGTGGCAGTCCTATTAGTGCAGTGCCAACTGCCTGAATAACACACACACCCACTTACTACCAATGCTATTTTTCCTGCTGCGAGAGGCAAGTGCCTCACACTCTGTCAGTACCATCTGCATCTCCATGTAAGAAAACAGTTGCCTAATTAACTGGGAAGGGAGTCACTAGAACCTGCTGAGCAATGTCTATGAGTTTGGCAGCTGGAAAAGGACTTACACCCACCATATCGGCTCTCAAGAGATGTGCACAGGGACTACGAGATGAGCAAAGCTACATTTCCGAAGCTATTCAGTTCCCAGACGACAAAACACCTACAGACGGACGCCAGGCAGCGCGATACTATTAACGGACAGGTTCAGGGGGACCACGCAGCTCGCTCGCTGGCACCGGGGCACAAGAGCTGCCACGTCGAAGCCCGGAGGTGAGGACACGTCGCTCTCGGGGCTGCGGCTGCAGAACCGTCCGTAAGGCTGCGAGTCCAACCCGAGCACGACCCCGCACCAGCACCGCCGGGACCCTTGGCCGAGCTTCTCCGGAGGCTGCATGCAGTCTGACCCGCGACCAACCCGGCTTCTTTGCCTGCCGCGGGGAGGCAGCTCCGCGTCGCACCGAGCCGCTCGGTGGCGACCATCCCTCCGCCCCTTCCAGCCCCCGGGCCCTGCCCGACCCTGACGGGAGCGGCGCGGGCTCCACGGCGCCAGGCCCCGGCGCGGGGGGCACCCCGTTGGAGGCTGACGGGGCGAGATGGCCGCTAGCCCGGGAGGAGGATGCTCACCTCGGGCGGCAGGTACGGCGGGTTGTTGGCCTTGCCCCCCCGGCTCCGCCCATTCTTCTTCTTCGCTTTCGAGCCGCTGCCGCCACCACCGGGCGCGGCCCCTCCGCGCCCGCGCAGCGCACCGCCCGCGCCACAGACTGCCGGCCGGCAGCACCCCCCAAACAGCTCCGACACCCGTGAGTCCATGGCGGCCGGTGCGGCCCCGCCGCCCCGGTGCGGTGCCCGCTCCCTGCCCGGGCTCCCCGCCCCGGCCCCGCCGCCCCGGCCCGGCCCTAGCGTCAGCAACCGCCGCGCAGCGCCACGGGAATCTGAGTCCCGCCCGCCGCCAGCCTACAACTCCCAGCAGGCCCCGCGGCCCCGCTCAGAACTACAGCTTCCGACACGCCTCTTGGCGGGCTCCTCTCGCTCCCTCATGGGCTCCCTCCGCGCGGGCAGACGGGAGTTTGAGTCCGAGGGACGGGGCGCCGCCTGGCGGCCCCGGCAAGCAATACACAGGGCGCCGCCGCTCCCCCGACCTTCTCCTTCGGCATACGTCGTACCCGCCGGGTTCTCCTTTGGCAATTCACGGACTTAGGGGCGGGGCATGGACCTTAGGTCCTCCGGCACTGGGGAGAAGAAAAGTTTTTGAAGGTGTTAGGAGGTACTTCATAACGGCACAGAGGCTGCAGAGGGCAGAGCCACCCTAGAAGACACCTTAAGCTCCCTCCGGAGAATGGGGAACAACAAAAGACCTCCCTACCGCACACCACATCCCCTGAGCTCTGGTAACATCGTCACCAAGCCTTAGTCTCCTCCGCCACATCCCCTGGGGAAGGCGGCGCTCGATTAGGGTTAGCAGTAGTTTCACGTACATTAGCTGCTTTTAACAGAAAGCCAGTGTCGCTATAATGTAACGCCGCCCGCCATCAACAGCAGGGAGCACCTCCTCCCACCAGCAGCGACCGCCCTCCCTTCGCAGTGTTTGGGAGGCAGCACCCAATGGGGCTGCGGCCACGTTGTTTCCAAACACGGCAGCTCCCACTGACTGCACACTCTGCGCCTCCTAGCGGCAGCAGGAGGAGAGTCCGCCGCGGGGCAAAGGGCGCTCCTCTGCAAGTGACCAGAACCAACAGGGCTGCCAGCCGGAGGGAGTTCAGCGGCGAAGGGAAGGCAGGCGAAGTTTTGCCCCTTCCCTGCCGCGCACCTTGCAGATATGCAGATGGGCCCGCAACTGCGGGGGGAAAGAACTGACTTATTTCGGAGCCCTCTGGGCAGCAGCTGCAAGGAGGCGGCCGCAGATCACGGCACCTGTGGCTGTGCTGAAGCGCTGGACTTGCCGCAGTGCCCTCCTCAGGGCGGCGGTCTTTAGCCACACCGAACACCGCAGCAACACTCCCACACTTGGCCCCTGCGCAGCTGCCGGTCCCAGGACAGGCGAAGCGGGCCGAGCCGCTCTCCTGGGCTGCACCGCCCAGGGCCCCTCCTCCAGCCGGGCCGGAGCCAGCGGCGGTGCAGAGCTCCGCTCCTCCCCATCAAGTCAGGCGCATGCGCCGCCAGAGGCCGCGCGGGGCAGGCGCCGTGCCACTCCCATGGTGCCTCGCGGCGGCGGCCATTCAAATCGCAGCTCTCCTCCCGTTGCTGGTCAGAAAATGGCGGCTGGCGGCGCTGCGGCGGTTCCTGCCCCGGCGGCTTCTCCCGGGTCCCCGCTCCTCACAGCTGAGGTAGCGCCAGTCCTGGATTGTGGTGGCGAAACGAGGCCCCGGCGAAGCGGGCCGGCGGCGGCCTGCTCCTCGGTGTCGGTGGTGTTCCCGGGGGCTGTGAGTCGGGAGAGCTGCTGTCGATTCGCCTGCGAGCTTCTCAAGCACGTCCTGCACCAGCGGCACCAGCTCCCGCTGCCCTACGAGCAGCTCGCTTACTTCTGCCGGCGTGCGGCGCAGGTGAGGAGGCCTGGGGCGGCGGGGAGGGGCGCCTGGGCCCAGGGATGGAGCTCCTACCACCGCTCTGGGCAGCGTGTTCCAGTGCTTCACCACCCTCCCTGGTTAAGTTTCTCGGTTATCTCTGGTCTAAATCTGTCTCCTTTCCATTTAACACAATCAGCCCTAGTCCTATTGCAACAGGCCCTGCTAGAATGATTGTCCTCGTCTTTCTTATAGACCCCCTTAAGTACTGAAATGCTACAGTAAGGTGTTCTTGGGCCCCTCTCTCCAGGCTGAACAATATCATTTTTCTCAGTCTTTACAGGAGAGAGATTCCAGCCCACTGATTGGTTTTGTGGCCCTCTTCTGGACTTGCCTCTACAGGCCCATGTCTGCCTGGTGCTGAGAATCCTAGAGCTGAGAAAAGTACTCCGGAGGGGTTCTTGTGTCCCTGGGGTAGAGGCACAGAATTATCTCTGTGACTCTGCTGGCAATGCCCTGCATGTGAATTGTAGAATCAACAAGGTTGGAAAAAACCTCAAAGGTCATCACGTCCAACCTGTCACCCAGGACCCAACTAAACCATGGCACCAAGTGCCACGTCCAGTCCCCTCCTGAACACCTCCAGGGACAGTGACTCCACCACCTCCCTGGGCAGCACATTCCAATGGCCAACAACTCTCTCTGGGAAGAACTTTATCCTCACCTTGAGCCTAAGCGCCCCCTGGCACAGCTTGAGACTGTATTGTCTTGTTATGGTGCTGGTTGCCTGAGAGAAGAGACTAACACCCTCCTGACTACAACCTCCCTTCAGGTAGTTGTAGAGGGCGATAAGGTCTCCCCTGAGCCTCCTCTTCTCCAGGCTAAACACCCCCAGCTCCCTCAGCCTCTCCCCAGCCTTGTTGCCCTTCTCTGGACACACTCAAGTGTCTTAATGTCCTTAATAAACTGAGTGGCCCAGAACTGGACACAGGACTCAAGGTGTGGCCTAACCAGTGCTGAGTCCAGGGGCACAATGACTTCCCTGCTCCTGCTGGCCACACTATTTCTGATACAGGCCAGGATGCCCTTGGCCTTCTTGGCCACCTGGGCACACTGCTGGCTCATGTTCAGCCAGCTGTCAATCAGTACCCCCAGGTCCCTTTCCAGCAGTGCCTGTTGTAGTCTCGTGTCTGGCTTTTCATCCAAGCAGTACCCCCAAGTCCTCCACAGGGCTGCTCTCAATCCCCCAGTTTGTACTGATAGTGAGGCTTTTTTGAACCTCCTGAGTTTTACACAAGCCCACTTCTCAGTCTTGTCTGGGTCCCTCTGGGTGGCATCTTGTCCCTCAAGTTTGTCAACAGCATAACTCAGCTGTGTCATCTGCAGACTTGTTTAGGATGCATTTGATCCTGTTCTCTGTCATTGATAAAGACATTAAACACGCTTGTTGCATGAGAGAGACCACCCGTTACTGATGTCCATCTGGACATCACACCACTGAACATTACCATCTGAATGCAACCATACAACCAATTCCCTATGTGCTGGATAGTCAACCCATTAAGTCCCTATCTCTCCAATTTAAAGATAAGGATATTGTTGGGGACTGTGCCAAAGGTCTTAGAGGTCCTCAGAGGTGATCTCCATGGCTCTATCCTTGCCCATTTATGTAGCCACTTGATTGCAGAAAGTCACTTGCTATTCTAGCTCAGTAACTTGTGTTTTAATGTGTCATCTGCCTCAGAAATGCTTATTGTAGCTGTATCCTTAAATGTTACCACAACTTACTTTTTTATGTTATTATGTTCTGTGAGGTAGCTAAAGGTCTCAAGAAGTTTCCGTTTTCCCACTTTTTGGCCCCCTTTCTGCTCAAAGCATGTCACTCTCTTGTTATTCAAGTAACTTTAAGAAGGGAAAAAAAAAGTGGTTTTGGAGTGATAGCTGATCTTTAAAAGATGGAGCTTCTGATTCCTTTGGGAATTCATCAGTTGTGATTCAGATTCAAAGTGAGTAGCTATAGAGAAGTCTTTTTGTGTTCCACTTGGGTCTCCTGATAACCAGAACAGGAGGACACAGTCTCAAGCTGCACCAGGGGAAGCTTAGGCTCGAGGTGAGGGGAAGGCTCTTCACTGAGAGAGTCATTAGCTGTTGGAATGTGCTGCCCAGGGAGGTGGTGGAGTCACTGTCCCTGGAGGTGTTCAAGAGGGGATTGGATGTGGCACTTGGTGCCATGGTTTAGTCATGAGGTCTGCGGTGACAGGTTGGACCTGATGATCTTTGAGGTCTCTTCCAGCCTTGGTGATACTGTGTATATGGGTGCCTCTATTGAAAACCCCTTTGAACTTTCCTTGACTTGCAGGGATGAGCCATGCTTTCTGGAGAGTGTTAGGATTAATGTCCTTACAATGAAATATACTAATTGTTTGTTTTCCAGGAGGGAGATGTGATGAAGAAACCACCCTCCATGAACCTGGCAAGCAAAAAGTGCCAGCAGGTGCTGATGGAGCTGGAGGGAATGCTTCAGCACTTGGAAGTCATGTTCAGATTGACAGTGGTTCCTCGGGTTCTTATTCTGCTTGGAGGCAATGTCATGAACCCCAGGGAGCTGTACGAGCTCAACTTGGAGGGTATATGCGAGGGCAGCGCCGAGGAGAGCCTGAAAACCGCATCCTGTGTTCGCAAGCTCTTTCACTCGCTCTTCATTGCTGATGTCTTCAGTGAACTTAAGACTCTCCCCGTCATGGGCACTGTTGTTATGGTCCAAGGACACCGCGATTGTGGTGTCGATTGGTTCCGGCCCAAGCTCAACTACAAAGTGCCAACCCGAGGGAGGAAACTAACTGTTAGCTTGTCCTGTGATGCAGATGTCAGCATAGGTGACACACCGGCTCAGCATATGGCTTCCACTTGGGAGGACTACGTCTGGTTTCAAGCACCAGTGACGCTCAAAGGCATTCATGAGTGACCTGTGCTTTGCAGAACTTCCATACTGGATAACTTTTGGTGCTGCTTTAAGTGATGATAACTTTATCAAATGTAATTGCATTTTCTTGTCTGCCTGGATCTGTTCTCCAGGGCATCTCCTGCCTTCTTGTAGCTTTGACTCTGTTCTTGAAAGCAAATGGCCTTTAAGGCACAGCTGCACACAGATACAGTGATTCTTGAGGGACTTAAGTTGTGTCACAGGACAGGAATTAGTGTGTTGGGAGTAAACTTTTCTGCCACTTCCGTAGTGAACTGGGAAATGCTGATTGTTTGGCACTCTAGCACACATGAAGGCTATAACCATACTTACCTACCCTGCTCCTGTGAAAGGAGACCTTTCCCTGCAGTCTGATCAGGCTGGAGTACTTTGAGGTTTTGCCCATCTATTTGGTAAAATTAGATTTTCCTGTAACTCAGTTTCAGTTACTGAATAATCCAAAGAGTGGGACTTCCCAGCAATTGGGAGGTCTTACACCTATCATAGCCTTGTACTGGTGGAGCAGCCCTATGGAGAAAGAGCATTGAGTCCAGCAGCCTGGACCATCAGATACACATTTAAAACTAAAAGCAAGCAGCTTCTGCTCTCTTCAGAGGAAGCTAGGACTCCTGCACAAATATGCTGGGGTTTTGTTGTTTTAAGTGAGAATGAAGTTTGTTTCTTGCTTATTTTAGATCTTCCAAGTCATAGATTCTAAATGTTTCTGAAATGTGAAGAGTTGTGGGGAGTATGATCAAGTTCACTATTTTTTACTATTTTTACCTGTCAAATTTCTGTTCTAAGTTAGAATGTGTTGCCTGGAAGCAGAACTTGAGCCTTTCTGGCCTGGTGTCTAGTGCAGAATGGGACAGGGAGGGAAGGAAACCTTCAGAGTGTGGTGTCTTGGAGCTAAATACCTACTGGAGTTGTCTTCAGTCAGCTGTGTATGTATCCCTGATGTAATGAGCTTAACAGCTCCACAGACCTCCATCTTATCTGAAGAGAGACTTGAGCCTACTAGTAGCGCAGGTGCTTGCAGTTTCTTGCTAGCAAAAAATGCATGATGGGATGGGTGGTAAAAATCCTTTGAAAAAAGGCTAAAGGCTGAAGTAACACTTCTACAATTGGTGCATAGTTTTACTGTGATCTTTTAGAATGGAACAAGGTTCTAGAACTAGGAGAAATTGATACTTTTGAGCTTGCAGAACACAAATGCTGTCTCTGAGGGATCAGTTTGTAACCATTTACAAAATGTAGTAACTGCTAAAGCTAGCTTAAGGCAAAAGAACTGCTAAAATGAAGAACACTGCCTGATGTGCAGCTGCCCACTTGAATATGTAATTGCAGGTCTCTTGAGTTAAATATAATTTGAATGTAGAAGCGTTGGTGCTCAGGAGATCAAAACTCTTCACACTTTCACCAAAGGTGCTTGTAATGTGTATTTAAGAATGCTAACACTCAAGTATTTAATGAACCTTTTGAACAGGAGCCTTAGTTCTGATGATCAAAGGTCTGGTTCCCTTCTACTCTGAGTGCAATGATACTGCATTAAACTGTTTACATATTCTATTATACTTGAACTATGAATGCAGCAATTAGATGGTGCTGGGAAAGAAAGACGATGAGATGCCTTTTTCATCTTTTATTAAAAGATTCAGAGCTTGATTAAGAAGTTTTGTACTACAATCATCAAAATAAAATGCTGTCTGAAGTATGTGATTACATGGGATTTATTTAATCCCTTAAAGGTTCTGCTGCTGGCAGAAAGACTCGCTGGCATTCTCTGTGGGCATCTTAACCACAGGTTCACAGCTTTTCCACCTTTCTGACAAAGTGAATGATGTCTTCCGCCAGAAGCCTTGGTTCCTCAAAAGCAGCAAAATGCCCTCCACGCGGCATGTAAGAGTATGTGACGATGTTTCTGAAGATCTTCTTTGCCCAGACAGGTGGGGTGTGCATTAGCTCCTGAGGAAAAGCTGCAACCCCTGTTGGAACGTGTACTCCAATCCTAGAAGACATTATTTAACTGCATTTTTGCAAGAAGTCCTGGGGAAAGTCTATAAAATAAACCCCTTCTGACTCTAACTGCTACAGTCAACTGGAGAAGTTTCACCACAGCAACCCTTTTTGTCATCTGTGCTCTACTGAAGGGCTTCACTTGTATTTGGATCTCTTTGAATTTAAGAATGTTACACCCAAAAATATGTGAAGCAGAGCCAACTTTGCACACAGTACAATCTTGAAGTGCTTTAGATCTTTAAGCTTACCTTGGTTTGTAGCTGTGTGGAAAGGTGCCACACCTCTTTCAGAGTGAAAAAAGAAATGAGCCAGCTCATGTTTACTTTGGAATGTATGCTACCAGCATAGCAAAAGACTCTGAAGAGGAAAGGTAAACTGGTTTGGTTGACAAAGAAAAACTCTCCTTTTTGTTTGTAGTATTGCCCACTTGGAGAGTTCTGCTCAGCAGTATCTTCCTGGTCAGCCTCTCTTATACTCCTCTTAAAGCCAGCAGCTGTTAGGTGCTTGGTTTCAATTACTGCTCTCCAAATTTCTTCCAAGCTTGTGCTTAACACTTTTAGTTCTTTGTCCACCAGTAAGCCAAACCATTCCTAAGTCAGTTGGAGCCTCTCTTAGAAATGTTCATGATTTTGTTTTCTTACTGAACTAAGGCATAGATCACATTCTATATACACTTGATGTCTGTGTCCAGTTCTGGGGCCCTCAGTTTAAGAAGGACATCGAAACACTTGAATGTGTCCAGAGAAGGGCAACAAGGCTGGTGAGAGGCCTTGAGCACAAGCCCTGCAAGGAGAGGCTGAGGGAGCTGGGATTGTTTAGCCTGGAGAAGAGGAGGCTCAGGGGTGACCTCATTGCCCTCTACAACTACCTGAAAGGTAGTTGTAGCCAGGAAGGGGTTGGTCTCTTCTCCCAGGCAACCAGCACCAGAACAAGGGGACACAGTCTCAAGCTGTTCCAGGGGAGGTTCAGACTCGAGGTGAGGAGGAAGTTCTTCACAGAGAGAGTCATTAGTCATTGGAATGTGCTGCCCAGGGAGGTGGTGGAGTCACTGTCCCTGGAGGTATTCAAGAGGGGATTGGATGTGGCACTTGGTGCCATGGTCTAGTCATGGGGTCTGTGGTGACAGGTTGGACTCGATGATCCTCGAGGTTTCTTCCAACCTTAGTTATACTGTGATACTACCGTGATATTTGAACACAAGACTTCAATATACTTCACATCTTCCTCATTCTTTGCCACAAGTTGCCTTGTGCGGATTACAAGTTCAAAGCAAAAATGACCCTTAACTGTGTTTATCAAAACCTCCCACTGAAAGCTCTGAATTTTAAATTGTGGAGTTAAATTTGCTGTTCTAAGTTTGCACAGGCAGTTGTGATCCAGTCTCATTTGCAAATTGGTGTTGCATCTACTACTTAATTACCTGGCAGCAGTAGATAGAGTAGGGTCCTTGGAGATGTTCTCCTTGTAGTATCGCATTGAGGACACAATGGAGGCTGTCGACCAATATATCATCACATTAGTCAAAAGCTCATCAAGAGTGTATTTGCTGTTGAGAGAGAAAGATAAAGAAATTTCACTGAAAGCTGTTTCTCAGTACCTTGTTATGCTCATGCCCTAAAGAACAGTTGTTCACTAGTTTTCAAGCAGCAAATCGATCTCCACCTGTGTGCCTAGAGGAACACTGCCTGCTGCTGAAGCAGTAGCTTGCAGGTGCTCTGTTACAAGGTAAACCTACTAATGTGCAATCTCATTCTTAAAATTCAGCTTTGACTACCTGGTGTTTTACTGAGCTCCTCATTGCTTATCAGCACTCCTTGTTTTAATGAGTTTTCATGGAAGCTCTTCTGTTTCCTTACCTTTCCAAGCCTCCATTTTCTTTATGCAGAAATGATTTATCTGTCCAGGTAGAGAATTTCTCCAAGATATATGCAGCAAGTCCCACAGGAGAGTCATTCACTCCACAGCCTAATTCAGGAGAGGAATAGGAGAGCTATTGAAGTTGCCCAGCATGCAACTGGAGATGAGCATTTTTCTGGGCTGTAAGCTGCCCCTAAACCTGTCTGCAACAGCCATGGGCTAGATGCTCAGACATGCCAGACTTTTTGGCATCTTATTAATTGTTCAACCTGTACCACAGCTTGTGGTGAGTGAAAATCCATTAACTTTGTTTTAAACCTGCCTAATGAGAACTAAACTGATGTAGATATTTCCTGAGCCTAACTAGGGGGTATTTTTTCCCCTATTAATTTACTCCAATTCACAGTTTTAGTGGGCTAAAAAAAAATCCTTGCTCCTCTCTTTTCAGGCTGAAGAGTTCTAGGCTACATACAGTGCTTGCATGATAGCTACTTGATCTGGAACACATCCAGAAGGGCAACAAAGCTGGGCAGGGGTTTGGAGCACAAGCCCTATGAGGAGAGGCTGAGGGAGCTGGGGTTGCTTAGCTTGGAGAAGAGGAGGCTCAGGGGAGACCTTAGTGCTGTCTAAAATGCCCTGAAGGGAAGTTGTAGCCAGGTGGGAGTTGGTCTCTCCTCCCAGGCAACCAGTACCAGAACAAGAGGACACAGTCTCAGACTGTGCCAGGGGAGGTTTAGGCTGGATGTTAGGAAGCAGTTCTTCACAGGAAGAGTGATTGGCCATTGGAATGTGCTGCCCAGGGAGGTGGTGGAGTCACCATCACTGGAGGTGTTTAGGAAGAGACTGGATGAGGCACTTGGTGCCATGGTTTAGTTGGTAAGATGGTGCTGGGGGATAGGTTGGACTTGATGATCTTGAAGGTCTTTTCCAACCTGGTTAATTTGATTCTATTCTATTTAGTCTTCATTTTCATCCCCTTTCTGTACACTTATGAAACAGAAGGAGCAGAGGTGCAACAGATTCAAATGTCACAGGTTAGTGTGATATGTTTTTTTCAGTCTTTTTTTGCTTTCTTTAAGAATTTGTGAGATTCTTTTAAACTCTGAGCCAGCTAACATTTCAAAGCACTCTCTGTGACCTATGGATTCTTGCATATGGCAACAGCCAAACTTGAACCCATTGTGATTTTCTTCCTCTACTTTAGTTGCTTTGAACTTTGTAGACATCAGGCCAGTTGAATGTTTGGGTTTCATTTTTTTTTTTGCAACTCCCTGCAGTTATCTTCAGGTTACACAAAACTCTGGATAGCTGTCAAATTTTCACTTAACCATTAACTTTTATCTGTAGAAATATTGGGATCATGTTGAAATGTACAGGTGCCAGCACAGATGTTTGTTGTACTGTCCCTCCCCTGAAACCTGCTTACTGTTAACTAGTTACTAATCCACAAACTTAATCCTTTTCTTAAGGCAGTTAGTTCTACACAGAGAGAGTGATTGCCCATTGGAATGGGCTGCCTGGGGAGGTGGTGGAGTCACCATCACTGGAGGTGTTCAGAAGGAGACTTGATAGGCTGCTTGGTGCCATGGTTTAGTTGTTTAGGTGGTGTTGGATTGGTTGATAGGTTGGATGTGATGATCTTGAAGATCTCATCCAACCTGGTTTATTCTATTCTTATGTATTTTAAGAACATTGGGTGAGGAACTTCAACAAAACTATTTTTTTTTTTAATGAAATATATTACATTACTGGATCCAAATATCTTTGATTCTGCCAGAGCCAGAGAATGATTTCCCTGTGATATTATCACTTGTAAATCAGTTCTGCACTTCAATTCTGCTATTTTTCTGATTTGAGATTAAATATACTGATCCTAATTTTTCTGATACTACCTTCACTATTTGGCTCTTAAAAAACAAAACTACAACAAACAAACCCCTCCCTACTATTTTGTCTCTCTTCATTCCTTTGGTATTGCAATTAGCTCAAGCAACAGACCAGGCATTAATTGATGTTATAGTTTGAGTTTCTTCAGACTCTGTATCTACTGTCCCCACCAACTGTGTCAAGAGTTCTGGCTTTTCAGTTTAGTGCTGTGTCTACCTTTGTGCAAGTTTCACCTTGCATTTGGTTATCATATTTTTCTTGTTTTCACCCACATTTATTTCCAGAAGCTTCAACTTTGGGACCCTGTGCTTTATTTTAAGATGCTTTTTGCAAAGCATTCCTTTCCTCAAAAGCAGCAGCATGCCATTTAAAATATTTTGGAAAATGGTGTTGAAGTCTTCATCTTATTTTTAAGCTGTTCCTTTGAACTTTCTTTTACAGGGCCATCAGACTTTGGATGTCACCTTGGCCCTTCAGTCACCAGAGCTCTGCTTCTCAAACACAGTTGGCCTTTGTTCAGCTAAAAGTTTTTATATACCATAAGCAGTTAGTATACAAAATGCATAATGATACAGAGAAGGTTCATTACCTGCAGTGTCTGGCTTGGTGGCTTGGATGTGTAAGTACCCAGACTCTTGCAGAATTTGGTAAAAATTCTTCTGGATAAAAGGGTACATACGTTGAACATCTTCCCTAGTGAAGCCTACAAGCCATGGTACATAAGCCCCAACCATCACAGAAAGCATTTTTCTGAGACCTCCAAAGCCAGCGAAGACAAGATTCAGATGAAGCCCTTTCACAGATCTAAAATTGAGTTAGTGAATAAAAGGTTAAATTAAGTGAGTTTTCTGTCAAAACCTTTTCCAGAAAATCAGTCTGACTGGAGCTGTGGTAGAAGCATTTCACTGAGCCAGATACGTGAAGCCTTTCAGATTGATCATGATATAAAAGAAAAATAAAGTATGGGAATTAGAAATGATACAGCTGGTGCCATCTCTGTCCAGCACTGCTTCTGGTATGATAGCACTAGGCACGCAGTTTCTGGATGTAGCATATCATGTTAGCAGCTCTGGCTTTTGATCTCGTGTTTGCTGTGCTGCAGGCAACAGGCTACATTGGATATTTTCTGAAAACCACAGAATTGCAGAATGTTAGGGGGTTGGAAGGGACCTTGAAGGATCATTTAGTCCAATCTCCACTGCCAGAGCAGGATCACCTATACCAGATCACACAGGAACACATCCCCGGATGGATCGCACGTGGCCACGGTGTTCTGGGTGCTGTGAAACAGAACTGCAATCAGGAACAACACACTGCTCGGTCTGCAATCTGCAGTGCTCTGAGTGCTTTCCCAACTTATCTGTTCTCTGAACTAAGCATGGCTGTGGTCCTCACTATTCATTAAATGCTGAACAATAAACTGTGATGTCATCTTCTAAGGAATGTATTGTGTTTCTTTTCTGATCCATCTCAACTCTGCCTTTTAGATAGGAAAGTTCTGTACTTTGTGGTACTGTTCAGCTGCTGAAAGGCTGAACTTCTTTCATCCTCTTGCCCCTGCTGATTTTCAGATTATCTCCTTCCTGATTTTGAATGGTGATCTATCACCTTGAGGTCTCAAATCAAAATGCAGCAGAGTTTACATTCACAGCTAGTGAAAGAGAAGCCAAACAGCACCAAAAATTCAGTAAGAACTGCACCAATATCCATGCAAAGTGTATGAATATAGTTGAATGCAGAGGGGTGGGAATGCCACTGGGGGAAACAAAAGGGATGAGGGGCAGAGCAACAAACAGAAGGCAGCACAAGAACCTTGGGGCCAGAAGATAGGGTAAGAACTGAAGGCAGCTTTTCTACACTGAATCCCTTTGCTACTCACTGTGGCAGCATTTGGGCCATGTTTGTGGTAATACGAGATCCCCAGTCTCCTCCCTGCAGGTAGTATTCCTTGAAGCCCAGCCTGTTCATCAGCTTATGAAATATCCGAGCAGTTGCTATGGAGTCAAAGCCTGTAGATAATCAGAGGAGACCTGTTTGTCCTAGTGTTCACCCCCCTGGCCAAAGATCATTGCCTACTACAAGCATGTAAACATGCTGCTGCGTGAAGCACAGTGACTATGCTGCTCTTTGTCACTCCTTGGCAAAAAACACAAGATGAGAGAAATTCAGTGGAAAGCAAACCTCCACAGCCAGCCTCAGAGCCTCAGCCATGTGGGTGTTAGTACAGAGCATCTACATTCACAAATTCCTGGGGGCCTGGAGATGGCTGTAGTGTTATTTCAAAATCCCTGTGAGTCCAACAGAGCCTTTCCAACCCTTACCTTTCTGGTGTGGTGCCTCTGAGAAGCCATAGCCTGGGATGGATGGGCAGATGATCTCAAACACCACATCAGCTTCATTCAGACCATGCCTAGCTGGCTCTGTGAGCAGGGGGATGATCTTGTAGAACTCATAGAAGGAGCCAGGCCAGCCATGGACCATCAGCAGAGGCTTAACAGCTCGGCCATGAGGGACATAGGAGGGCTTCACATGGACAAAATGGATATCAATCCCTGCCATATATCCAAGAAAGATAAATTAAAGCTCTGGTTCCATCAGTTTCTGGTTTGAACTCCAGAGAAGGAGAGTGTAAAACATTTAACTAGCATTCACAGCAGAAGTTACACAATCAACCCATAGCAAGAAGATGCCTAGCTTACAGGAGATGCCTGGTATTGTAAGTGTCTCATCTTTTACATACAGAGGCATTGACCCCAGACCCAGATATCTGTCTCAGGAGACTGAGCATTTGTATACTGAGAACCTGGTCTCACAGTATTAAGTACAGCTGCACTTAAATGAATAGCATCATGCAGGTAGGGCACATGTGAAAACGTGACAAAGCTAAAAAATATGTGGGTGATAAAAAGAAACATGAAGAAGTAAGTGCAAGAAAGAAGTTTAACTTCTACAAGTGCAAGAAAGAAGATCACTTATCCAAAGCCTGGCTAACCTTACCTGGCTAAACTGGGGTGGTTGGTATTCTATCTTCAGAATCTGGGTAAACTTTGCATTTTTCAAAGGTGGCTTCAAGCCAATAGCAGAAGAAAACTGCATCATTAGAACAGGTTCAGAGGCAGATGAAGTCCATCTTGAAGCAGACCTAATCTTATTGCCACTCTGTAATGCTCATAATCTGTAGAAGGTTATTAATAATATAGCCTCCCCTAGTGATATTTCATTCCTTTCACTAAGCTGTTGTACATATTGGTGTCTTAAATATTATAACCTCTAAAACCCCCCCTTCTCTCGGTATGTTTCACAGTGAGACCTGCTCAAGCCACAGAGACCACCTCACCTTCAATAGTGGTTTGGAAATGGGGGTATTTGTTCAGGACTTCCACTTGCTTGCGCCAGTCGAACTGGTTCCTCCAGTAGGCCACCACCTTCTGCAGGTAGTTGGAGTTGAAGCCGTAATCGAAGGCAGCTCCTTCCAGCGGCTGTGCGTAGCGGGCCTGCTCCAGGCGACGGTGCAGGTCCTGGGGAGAAGAGACCTTCTTGTGAAGGCTGGCCAGCTGCCCTATGCCAGAGCAGGCATGGATGGGCTCTCCTGACTCTGATGACTTTTGTGCTGCTCTCCGGGACACTGCAAGTCCTACTGAAGCAGCGCCATACTCCGCATGACCTCCTGGATCATTTCTATAGGGAATATACTTTTCTACATGTTACCAGTTCCCCTATGGCACCCAGTAGTATTGGGTCCCACAGCCCCTATGTGCTAAATGGTCAGGTAATTAAGGACAGACATGTAGGAACAGAGATGCTGTGATTCAGTCAAGACCCCACCCCTCCTCACCCTTCTAGCCCTCTCCTTTATGGAAGTCCTTCAGTCCTGCCCCACTGGTGCCATTGCTGTCCCAGTGTCCTCCCACCACCCTACTCCACCATTCACAGCCCCACTGTCAAAGTCTGTTGCTCAAAGTGTGTCTTTTCTGCAGGAGCAGCCCGAGGCTGCATGGAGGGCTGTGGTCTCAGAAAGTCTTTATGGTAGACTGCAATGAATCTGAACTCAAATCCTATTCATAAAGGGTGGTGAGCAGGCACTTGGTGCCATGGTTTAGTTGATTAGATAGTGGTGGGTGATAGGTTGGACTCGATGATCTCAAAGGTCTTCTCCAACCTGGTTAATCTATTCTATTCTATTCTATTCTATTCTATTCTATTCTATTCTATTCTATTCTATTCTATTCTATTCTATTCTATTCTATTCTATTCTATTCTACTTAATGTAGCTAGGCAGCTGCATTGGCATATATAAGTGCATTGCTGTCACTTTGATGACAGCATCAAGATGTCACCTCAAAGCAGTAAGGTGGGTGATAGACTGGCTCCACGTTGCTGCTTTTTCCTTCTCCTTACATCCCAGCCACCAGTACCTCGATCTCTTTGTCAGATGTTTCAATCCTGAAGGGACGGATACTTTCATCTTCTTTCCCTTTTAGGGGTCTTTCACCTGAGCCCCACCATCCATCGCCCATCTCAATAGTCTTGATCTTGTGTCTAGACCTCAGCCAGTAAAGCAGGATACCTCCAACCCCCAGGGCAGCCACAGGGACCAGGACTGCATTCTTCTGAGAATATTCAAAAGATCTGGGAAAGCACAGAATTGTTTGTGTTCAACAACAGAAGAGTCAAGGGTACAGGGACTATTCTGAGGCTTGTATTCACATTGCTTAGGCCTGAGCTGTAACTAAAGCCCATGGAGCAAAGAGGGGCTGGGGGTTTCTTATAGAATAGAATAGAATAGAATAGAATAGAATAGAATAGAATAGAATAGAATAGAATAGAATAGACCAGGTTGGAAAAGAAGATCACAGACAAGATCTGTGGCAGGGTTAAATCTTCTTAGGAGCATCAAGTGCTTGCTGATCAGGATTAGGCTCCCTTGTCCCTCTCATTCTGAACCAGGGTGCCCTGTGGAACAAGGGTCAGTAGGTATGGGCAGATCTATATTAAGGCCTGTACTGGAGTGAATGGGACAGCTGCAGCTGGACTTCTCCAGGAATATATATAAAAACTGCATAAACAGAATAGGCTGAGGAACAGGAACAAAGACAAGGGTCTTCAGCTCATGGAGACAGTTGAACATGCTGGAGGTGCCCCTCTTGCCATTGTTTAATTCATAAGTCCCTTACAGATTCAATCATCTTTCAGGGAAACACTGACCCTCCAATATGATGGGTAAGAGTCTCAACTTGCCGGTCTGGTGCTCCTGTTTCTGTTCCAGATAGCAAGGACTCAGACTTTCTTATCAGAGTCGATTTTAACAGACCTGTAGCATGTTTCAAAAGCATTCAAATGCTTGAGAAATTTGTCCTAAATGTAGCGTAGCTTCCTGTTCCTCTGACCTCTGCCTCAAGCTCTTCAGCTTCCCTCAGAGATTAGTAGAGGTGTTTGGGGCTACTGCAGGGGGCTGCAAGGGGACCATCAATAAAGATTTTGTTGTTATTATACAGGGTAGAGAAGGGATTATGCTGTGCCCCAGCCAGGGTGCTAATGAAAAGTGAAAGCCTCAGCACAGAGCAGCTATTTCACTTACCTGATCTGGGATAAGATGTTCTCCCTATGAAACAAAAATACTTACAGTTAGTTGGCTGAAGAGTATCAACCCTTGGGGATGGCACACAGATTGTCACTTGCCAACACCTTTTACTGCCCTGCCACAGAATCACAAACTATTTAGCCACCTGGCAACCTGCCATTATTTTTCCTACTCTTTGGATGAGAGAGAGAGAGAGGGGCTCAGTGCACTGCCTCTGCACAAAGAGACAGTCTTTCTGGGCTGTGTTTTAGCTGGATAGTCTGTTGCCATAATATTCCCTCCTTCAGCACAATTTAGATAAAAGGCATTAAATAACCCGCTAAGTGTCCTTGTGGTGTTTCCTCCTACAAGTAGCCCTGGTATCTCAGCCAAGAAAATGTTTTATCTTAACTGCCGTGTAGCAATAGGTGCACAGCCTTCACAGGGGCTTCCAAGTTCAAGGGTTATTCTGCTGCCAGACACGTGATACTCATTGTGCTCCAGGGCTAGCATGAGCAGAGGCTTGCAGGACCTTTCCCTGTCCAGAGTTCAATGAGCAGCGGCTCATTGCTACTTTTGCTGCTGGTAACTACTCCTGCCTGAATACCAACTCTTAGGTCGCATTTGCCTGCAAGAAAAAAACATCCTCCTTGCTTCTCTTCCAGCCTGGTAGATTCTTGTACAAGAAAAGCACAACCTAAAACGCAGAAAAATTAGCAGCAACGAGAAAAATCTGATTACTCTGCTTTGTGGAAGACGCCTAAGTCAGGGAGCTGTTTGGTGCCACAATAGTGATACCTTGAGGCAAAACCAAAACACGCACAAAACCAAACTAACAAAACCCTACCATCACAACAACAACAAAAACCCCAACAAAGAACCCAAACCCACTAACACCCCCCCCCCCCAACCCACCCAACAAAAATAACAAAACCAACACAAAAGCCACACAAACAAACAAAACCAACTAAACAAAAGAACCCCCCATAAAACTTCACAAAAAACCAAGTGCACTTGGTGTTTCTTTTTACCTAATTTCCCATTGCTGCTTATGATACAGAACCTGGTGTCTCTACTGGAGACCCCAGCAGCGGCCAAGACAGTTTGGTAACGATGTCTGATACAGCCTTTGGGTGATTTTTAAGGAGGTATGACTTTAAATCGCTCTAGTAGGAAGAACAGGGCTCCTGTGAGCAGTATCAACCTCCACCTCCCTGGAAGCTAAGCAGCTTGTGCAACAAGTCATAACATGCCCCTGCATATCCCTCTATAGCCCTAATAGTCCTCCCGGAGTTCAGTTAGTAAGGGGCATGAAACCTGTTACCGTGACAAGAGCAGAAGCTCTGCACTGCTAGCAAAGCACGCCTGACACAGAAGCAACTCTCCGAGTGACACAAACCGTGGCTCAAACAAAACCTCCTCCCTGTGCATGCTCGGGAGAACTCAGCTGCATACTCCCACCCTCCAACAGCTTGTGATGCTGCAGACTTTTTCTCCCACCCCAACCCTGGGGAAGCCCCGTTCAGAGTGCCAGCTCCCTCTGCCATGGATATCTCACCAGGTGCTTGGAAGGATTTCGGGCCACATGCCTGTTCCTCCTCTCCTAACTGCTGTTCGGAGCGAGGCAACCCAGGTGTTACTCTGCTGGCTTTCTTTTCAGCAGTGACGCTCTTTGGGTGACAATGCAGGTTACATCATCAATTAGTGCCATCTATTGCCTGAGTGCGCAGCTGCAAATTAAGTTCAACAGAGGCAAATACAAAGTCCTGCATGGGAAGGGAATAGCCCTGTGCAGCAGCACAGACTGGGTGCCGAATGCACATTAAACAATTGTGCTGAGACTGGCCTGAGGTCCTAGGTTGAACCTGAGTCAACAAGGTGGCCTTGCAGCAAAGGCCAGCTGCATATGGGGCTGTACAGCAAGGATGTTAGCCAGCAGGCATGAGCGAAGAGATCCAGACTGAGTAGAATAGAATTAACCAGGTTGGAAAAGACCTTTGAGATCATCGAGTCCAACCTATCACCCAACACCATCTAATCAACTAAACCATGGCACCAAGTGCCTCTTTTTAAACACCTCCAGTGATGGTGACTCCACCACCTCCCTGGGCAGCACATTCCAATGGCCAATCACTCTTTCTGTGAAGAACTTCTTCCTAACATCCAGCCTAAACCTCCCCTGGTGCAGCTTGAGACTGTGTCCTCTTGTTCTGGTGCTGGTTGCCTGGGAGAAGAGACCAACCCCCACCTGGCTACAACTTCCCTTCAGGTAGTTGTAGACTGCTGGGAGTCTGGAGCATGTGGCATACAGTTCAGCCTGGAGAAGACCCAAAGTGGTGTCTACACCTACCTAGTGAAGAACTTAAGAACAATGAACCCAAACTCATCCATCAGGTGCAACAGTTGAGAACCAAATGCAATTGGACACAATTGCCACAAGGGAAATTCTGGATAGATATGAGGAGAAAATAGTTCACCATGGAGTTATTCAGACACTGGGGCAAGAACCCAGAGAGAATATGGGATCTCTATCCTTGGAGGCATTCAAAATTTGACAGGAACAAGGCACTGAGCAATCTGACCTACGTGAGGGTGCTCTGAGTAGGAGCTGGGGTAAGCTGACCTCCAGGTGTCCCATCTAATCTGTCTCACATGTTTTCTCAGAAGTCAACACTTTGTTTTAGCTCAGGGAACTAGATTTCATTTCCTTCATTGTTGGTCAAAATCTTACTGGATAAAGGCTTTTCCTTCCTAAATTGCTGCACAGTGTCCTCACTGCACTCCTCTCCAGCAAGAGCTACATTTTACTGTCAGAGAGAATTACTCCTGTCTTCATGCTCAAAATGGAGTACCATCACCAGTGAGTTCTGTGATGATTAGGTCTCATGCTGATGTGAGTTCTTATGCAGCCACTATGCTATCAAAAACAGCCATGTGGAAGAAAAGCTTGTAAATCTTGCATTTAGCTGAAGTTCATTTCATTGCTACACCATAGCTATTTCTGGTTATATCCATCTGGGATTACTTAGCTTCAGGGTTCTATTTCCCAAACAAATCCATCTCTCTTGAGGCCTCTTAGAAGATGGTATCCCTGACTGCAGAGGGACTATAGTTGGAAGACTATAGAATAGAATAGTATAGAATTTTCAGCCCCACATGGAAGGTAACTGAGGACCCCGTAAGGTGCCAGGTTGAGGTGCAACAGGCTCTAATGTCTCTAGAAGACAAAAGAGACATTAGGAAAATTTTGGGTTTAACTTGGCAGTAAGAAAAAGCATAAAGGCTTGTAGAGGAAGGTCTGGCTTAAACATCTGAGAACAAAATTCTCTATACCAAGAATGTGGGAAAAGAGCCAGCAAAGATAGTTAAAGTTGCAGAGAAGAGATACCAGTTGCTGCTCCATCTAAAAGATTTGGGAGAACAAAAATGGCTTTTGCTTAAGACGTAAAGGAACACAGTAAGGTCACTAATATCATGGTGCTAAAAGGCAAGAAACCCTCAGTAATAAATCTGAAACAGCTAAGATGCCAGGATCTCTTCTACTGAGATGTAGGGTATGCGCAGGAGTTTTGTGTGAGTGCTGGTTGGTAGAGATCCAAAGGTCCCAGAGGAAATCCTTCCCTGGGATGCTGCACCAGCTTGTCCTCAAAAAGCAAGGATTTCCACACACCACCCCCCCCCCCCCCGCCCCGGTCTAGTGGCCAAAATGCACAAATCCAGGCAGAAACTGCTTGCTGGAGTCAATCAGGCTGCCTCCCACAAGATTTTTGATGCATGTCCAATAAATGGAAAGAGAAATCCCACAAGAAGGGACCTTCAAAAGCATCTCAGAGTATCTCCCTACACTGGGGGCAGGATCCCTTATCCTTAGTGTCAGACAGCCTGTTTTTAAAGCACCTCCTCGGAGCACAATTAGAAAGTTTTCTGACTCTGTCCCAGTGCTGTGTTTTTGCTGATCCAGCTGGTCCATGCCATGACTCTGGCATGGGGGGGGAAAAAAAGAGAGAATAACATTTGATATACTGTAGGTGTCTATTGCATCTCCATCTAAACTTCCACTTGCTGGCATCCCAGAATCCCTTTATGACTGGCAGAATTTTATAAAGGAGTTTCACATGTTTCAGTTGCACAAATCACGTACTAACAGAGAGCTTGTCCCATGTGTTTTTCTCTTGCTCTCAGCACTGATCTGCAGGTTCACCCCTGCAGCAGTGACAGAAAATGCACATATAGAAACGTTCCCATAAGGCATTTTTGTCAGCCGGGTTAGCAGCTGGATACAAGCTGGAGGAGCCAAACAACATTACCTGCCAGCTCTCCCAGGCCCATTCAGTAAGGTTGGCCCGGGGCGGCCTGCGGCTGGGGAAAGACGACCGAGTGCCATCAGCAGTTCTGCAGACACTGAGTGCCCTCTAGTGGGGAGAGCTGGCAGTACACGCATACCGCTTGGGTTGGTTGGTTGGGAGTTTTGTTTTGGCTTTGTTTTGTCTTGTTTTGGACTTTTTGGTTTTCTCATTGCCAGTTGCACATAATCATAACCCAAACCTCATATGCTCAAGCTTCAAATACTATTAAATATCGAAACTTGAGACACAGAGAGGAAAGCTGGTGGCTTCTGGTTATACAATGAGCTAATGAAGAGGGGTAAGAGCAGAGCACAAATGCTTTGACCGTAGCTCTTTTGTAGCTTGAGATGATGTGGCAACTTGGAATTTTGACCTTTAGAGCTCTCTAGGATCCCTCACTGGGATTTAATGGCTCCAACTGCTATATGCTGTCCTTTGTCTTACAGTGTGAAGGCTTTGCTGCACAATTTTCCTTTTGCATGCACAATTTTCCTTTTGCATGTATAAAATCAGGTTCTCTGTCTTAAGAATACTACTGGGGAGTAAATGGTGATCTTTATGGTTTTCTGACTTATACTAGGGTCCAGCTCTCCCCTTTCTGTCTGCTCAGTGGTAAGCCGTTGGCTGGTGAGGTTTCAGGGCAGGGCAGTATCTGGAAGCTTCAGATCTCTCCTGTGCTCTTCCAGGCTCCTGCAACTGCTTGCCCTGTGATATCACTCTGTCTTTGAAGTTAGTATTTTTTCTAGGCGTTTAAAGAAGGTCCTTAAAGCTAATAAGGCTTTGCTTTGCTGGATCTTTGCTCCCACAAGCTAAAGACACTGAATGCTGTATTTTCACCACATGAATTGTGAAGGGGAATAGTCCCCATGATGCAACAGGTCCGAACTGGGACTGGCCACACACATGCAACTCTTCTCTACTGGTATTGTATGAAACAAGTCCTGCACAGAAATATGATTAGATGGGAAAACCCCAAAGAGTTTACCACATGTAGCTGTGTCTCCCAGGGGGTTAAAGAATAGCCCCAGTCACATCACCCTACCTGCAATGGATGAGCAAAATACTCGCGTGGACATTCAGCTGCTTGGTAGGAGAATTGCTTTGCACCAAAGTCTACTCCAGCCCTGAATGGCAGGCTCTGTGCTCAGCCTCAGCGATCACATCCCTGGAGGAAAGATTGAGTTCCTAAGCATTTCCAAGCTATTAATTCCTGAATCTTATTGAATCTTATTAGCAAAAGCCAGCTCAAACATCTGAGAGGAGAGTGAAGCAACACCTTGCTCAAGGTTCCACCAGCAGCCAGCCCGTGAGACCTCTGTGCTGCTCCATGCTATTTCATATAAAACTTAGTCTGCGGGAGCAATGAACAGTTTGGGAGGGCCAGGGCTAATCTCACCCATCTCCTCCTTCCCCTTCACAAACCTTCCTTCCTTGCCTAGAAAGCTCATTGCCATTTCTGCAAGTACCTTCCCCTCAACACCTCTTTGGTCCTCTGCTCTGGCCCGCGTGTAGAGAAAAAAAAAGATGGTGTTTTCCCAGATGGAACTGGCCTCTTCTCTGCCTGCTTTATTCTCAGGAGACCTCACAAATGTTTCACTGTTACCTCCAACAAGGGCTGGCCCCTTCTGCCCCTTCTGTTGTTAATTAGGGAGCTAAAAGGCTCCCCCAGGCATTTCCCAGTGAAACCGAGCCCATTAAATGGCCACTTCTCTGGGGGTGGGGAGCAAAGTTACACAACAGCTGCTTGGAAACAGGCAGTTTGTTACATGTGCTGGGTTTAGAGACTCAGCAGCATTAAAAACAAAAGCAACTTTCAAGTCCAAACCAGCGTATTTAGGTCACTGATACCCCAGGGATAATCTCAGGGGTATTGGTGACGGGAGGCAGGCAGCAGGCGCTGGGAACTTGTGCTCCGAGCCCCAGTGTGGAGAAGGCGATGGGATGGTCCCTGCATGTTGTGCAACTTTTGCTTCAAGCTGTCTAAAATTAGGATTTTGCAAGCAGAGTAAGAATCATTAAATAAAAAAACCTGACCAAAAGCGCTTGAGGGAGGGACTAGTTTTAAGATCTGTAGGACAACACAGGTATGAATACCCTATGCAAAAGCATATCCTGGGTGATTTGTCATTACTGTAGTGGCAGAAGCACCAGTGTCAGAAACAAAGGCCTTATCTTCAAGAAAAGGCTGCAGACAAATCAGTATGTGTGTGTGTGGGGGTCTATACTTCATAGTTTACTTAGATAACCCAAAAAAATCTCTAAAGACCAATTATTGTAGGCAAACAAAAATGGAACAGAATCATCTGCATCCTTCTCAATAACAATGGACACTACTGAAGACCCTATAATAGTTAACTGTTATCACAGGCCAGATATCAAATTCCTTTTCTTCATTCTTATCTTGGCAAACTCCTGGTTTTGCTCTTGGTGGGCATCTGCAAGGGTTAGGTGTGTTGCAGCAGAGGGGCAAGTTGTCTGTGTACCATTGTTTTGCCATAGCTCTACCTAGCCAGCTTCCCAAAGAGTAGTTTTTACAAAAGAAGGATGTCAGACACAAAAGGAGAAGCACAAACCTAAGCATGGGTTTTGCAGAAACATCAGCTTTGCATTAGGTACCCAGAGAACATCTGCAGTCGGTACAGGAGGCAGCCAAGGGGCTGCTGGAGCATGTGAGCTCCCATTTGCAGGCTTGAAGAAATGTGCGAGAGAGGTATTTTGAGATGTTGGTATCATGTTGTGTTCAGTTCACTGGAAACTTTGAAAAGCTCTCTTCCCTGATCATTTGCATTATGTCTTCCCTTTATGGGAACTGTGCTAGCTATGTGGAAATATTTCTGTGGCCTCCTTTTTGAGTAATTATCCTCTGCATGGTTTTTCCTACTGCCCACTGTTAGTTGTTATGCCTACATTGTATAACAGCCACCATTATACGAAGAAACTGCAGGTCCAGAGGCATTAAGGAAATAAGAGGGAATCGACTGAACTTCTAACAGAAGGTTTTTCACTGAAAACAACTAGTCTGGAAAACCAGAGATGTTTGAGTATAATGTAATAACAGCACTGCAAACATCTCATCTAAGGAAAGTATCACTATGGACCTTGAGCCTTACATGAGAACTCACGAATACAGCTGGGGGGGTGGGGCGGGGGGGGGGGAGGTGCTGTATTTTAAGATGTTGGTTTGAACATGGCAACCAACAAGTCTACCAACATGTCTACCAACAAGTCTGTCAATATTTTTTTTCTCTTCTCCAGCTTTTCAGCATTCTTGAAAGACTTACCTAAACAAAATCCCAGCATATGTAACTGGCTGTCCCTTTCCAAGGGTACAAGGATAAAATCCTTTTTGAGCAGCTATTAAGAAAACTTGGCAAACAATGGCCTGCAGGATGAGTCCTTGCCAAAGATTAATAAGCAGCTCCACAAGCAGTGGAACCAATAAAGCCTGATTTCTTACATGCATTTGCAAAATGCAGCTACTATTTGCAAACACAAAGAATTAGTATTTTGTAGATGCAAACACAAAACCTTTCTAACTGAATTGCTCCAAGACTTTGTTTTCTCTAGGTATGTTTATAGCGTCCCCCCTGCACTTCCCAAAACAACCAATTTTCATGAAACTTGCAGAAACGTATTTCAGAACTCTTTTTGGGAAGCCATGCTTGCTACAGTTGTGGAAATCAGCAAACACATCAAAAACTTGCTGAAGGGACACACCTATAGACACACCAAGTGGTTGTACAAGCATGGGTTCTGCAGGAAGCAGGGAACTGAAGCTGTGAAAGAAAACACAGGAGATAGCATCCATTTCTTTGCAGTGTTGCATTGACAGGAGTTGCAAGGCATCCCCCATGGGGGTGTATTGTAGCCAAGAATGATCCAATCCAGTTCCTTTGGCTTCAATGGCAAAATCTTCAGCAGTGTTAGTGAGACCACAGCTTACTTTTGCACCACATCTAGAGGATGAAGTGCTCAGTGAGGTAGCCAAATCTACATAAGACACATAATGATTGGGAAAAACAAAAGACTTCAGAAGGCTGCTCCTTTTAAACTCAATGCATGTTTTGGCATTTGTATTCAGTGGGAGCAGTAATGAACCAAAAGTTAATTAAGTGGAACAAAGTGATGGCAGATGGGGCTCTCTGTATGCTAGTATAAGTTAAGGGAAGCTGGAAAAAAGTATTTCACTGACCTAATATTTACATGAAAAATTCTGAGTTAGGGCTGATCTCAGGGAAAAGCTCTGGGCACTTCTGTGGACAGCCCAGTGATGAGAGAGAAAGCTTAGTGCAGGGCAAAGCAAAACCAAAATAAGATGTCATGTATTAAACAGTTCAGAAATGCAGTATTACCATAACAATTCCTAAATAAACTAGCTGTGTGTCTCCACCTTGAAATCAGTGCTATGGACATTTCTGTATGGGCATTTCTGTAACAAAGAGGCAGAAGGGGATAGAACAGGCAGAAAAAAACCCACTGGCACCATAACCCCTGGGGCAGCGGAGTCTATTATCAAAGGGAATGATGGAGCTGGACAGTTTAGCTTTGTGGAGAATTGAGTGAGAGGAGGGACAAAGACAATGGATTTCTAATTTAACTTTTCATAGAAGCTCTTGGCAGCTTTTAAGCACCTTCTGCTGAAAAATGTGGCCAAGACAAGTAGCTGTAGTGATAAGTTAGCATTGGTAAAGTTGGTGATGGCCAAAGTCTGACAGTTCCTGTGCCTCTTCTTAGGATTCCCATTCAGCTTTGTGTAGCTCATTAAAGCTGAGATTGTCCTGCTGCTCTTTAATACACACAGACAAATACATTTAAACTGCAGAGACCTAGAGCTGGGGATGGACAGCCAGAAAAAGCCAGTGTAACCCTGGTTTCTGTTGCAATGGCATCACTTAAAGAGTGCAGAGTTGTCTTTTCCACAGCTCCCATGAAGTTACAAATCTCTGTTCTGAAGACATCGGAGGGCTTTTCTAAAGCTGTGTCTTCTCTCTGGAGTAACCACCTGAGGGCAACATCACACATGCAATGGGACGTGCAGGGCACCCGTGCCTGGAAGATTGTGCTCTCTTCCAGGAATCACATTACCAGAAAAACTGTGACAAACAAGAAGCAGCTCAAAGGACACCAACAGAGCTGATTAGGAGGCCGCAGCTACTACGCAGAAAAGCATTATAAAAGCAAAACCTAGTTTGCCTAAGGGATGATTGATTAGGAGAAGGATCCTGGCCTTCAAATATTTGAAAAGTGAAGTGAAATTATTCAGCATAATAAAGGAAGATAGAACTAGGAGTAATTGGTGGAAATGAGGCAAGGACAATGTACCTGATCTTCCTGTTGCATTTTTCCGACCTGTGAGATACTGGGCTGTGAATTGAAGACATGAATATTGTGATTCTCTAATGGAAGATCAGGGCTGTGCCATGGTAAGCATAGTATGTGCCACATAGACACAGTTGGGCAAGAGAAGCAGGTCACAGTCTATGTGATCGTGTGATAGTCAGGAGATGACTAGTGGGTGAAGCACCCAAGTGTAGTGGGGAGGGACGACAGAGATACCAGAAAGTAAGAAAGTCTTTGGAAAAGAGAAGCCATTCCTCAAGGAGAAGTGCCAGAAGTCCCAGAAAATCCCAAATCTTTTCCCCCATCCACAACTTTCATAATACACATGGTCCTGAAAAGGATCTTTCTTGTTTGCCAACCCATGACATGTTTTTGGGAGTGCTCTAGAGCAATACTGATTTCAGGCCAGGGCTACTTCTCAACTTTCTCATGCCTTTCCAAGAAAGCATGTGTTTGGGCTCTTGGTTAGGCATGACAGTGGCTGGAGGCAGCCCATGAGACTGATTACCATTTGCATTTGGATTATTGTGTTGGTTTTTTTTTTTTAGTGGGGAGGAGAGTGGAGGCATCCTGCTCTGTGTAAACACTGAGCTGCTACACGGAACAAGGCATGGAAGGGAATGCTGAATTTATAGTATTGATATGAAGCGCTACCTATGTGTGCAGACAGGTCTAGAGAAGGGACACAGAAGTCCTCCCCGCCCTGCAGTCCCAGTTTCTCTACCATAGCACAACTTTGGCAGAGCCTCACTGCAGCAAGCAATGAGACGTTTGCTGTGCTGATGAACCAGCTGTGGGCTGGGAGGGCTGTGCCAGAGGGACTCAAGGGGTCTGAGAACTGGGCACCACAGAGAATGAATACAACTGAGCACCTCTAACAGCCCACAGGTTGGCCATGATGGAAGTGATCCAGCTTGGTCCTTCCTCAGGGGCAGGCAGCCCTCCCCTGATTCCTTACATGGCAGGAAAGAGGTGCAAGGAGTCTTCCAGTGGAAGGGGCAGAGGAGGATAGGACAGGGTGATCTGGATGCACTGGGCAAGCTAGCAGAGCTGTGATGCTGCAAGCCCTGTGCTGCCCAATCCTCTTCAAAGAGTGGATTTAACAACCTGGGAACGTACGTAGTTGGCAGGATCATGCTGTGCCAGTGCTGAAGACAAAGTTAAGCTGCAGAAGTAAAGCTGTGGCACTTGAGGGTAGGTTACCATCCATTCACTGCTCAGGAAGACAAAACTTGGGCAATGTTCATGGTGGGGGAGGGCTCTGAGTGCCTCTGTAAGCACAGTACAAGAAAATGGTGCTAAGGCAGAGGGATAATCCACCATTTAGTAGGAGCTGCCAGCTTGCCCACTGTAATGGGTTGGGGCAGACCCCCTCCCTGCCAGCACCCAGCCTAAACCACCACACCCACCTTAGTGGTGCTCAGTAAAGCAAGCAGGACGGTAGAGGGGTGACATCTCCTCTCTGCTTGTCTAAGCCCAGTCTACACTTTTGCTTTATCCAGCTCCCTTGTGGCACTGAGGGGGTGTTTTTTGTGCAGGTTCTGCAGTTACTACCCCTCACCAACCCAGTTCTCCATTACCCTCTCAGTATTCTTTGATGGTGATGTTTGAGGAACACTGACACAGCTGAGAGTCATCTCTTTCCTCCCTTTTCCATATGATAGCTGTCAATCATCCACCTGGCACTCAAATTTGAACCTCCCCATGTTAGACTGTCCCTTTCTTCCTTTTCTGTCCCTTCATCTTCCTCCTTTAACCACTGATGTGGCCACATCAGCCCTTGGAACGTTCCAGCATGAAAATCAGCCCTTTGCACAGAGCTCCTTGCACAGATATGGAAATAGTTTTCTTAAAAAGTGCAGAGCCAAATCTTCAGGGTGATCTGGGGCCGCTGGAGAGTCCTGGAAAAGGATCAGTTCTGGACTTGTTCAACATGTGGAGTGCACTGTTACACCAGGACTATACAGAAGGATCCATAAAATGTTCCTGATTTTAAATGTAATTTGATATGGAAATGCTACACCAGCAAACTCATCTAGCTCCATGTCAGCAACAGTGAAGCTGCAGCAATGTGGTCTAACAAACTTGCTCAAGCTCTCGACTAGATTTGACTGGCCTTCCTAGAAGTCTGTCTTGCTGTTACTTCATCCTTGTTAGAGCTTATATACAGTTGCTATGTTCAGTTAAACACTGATCTTGTGGCAGGCATGCCCTAAGTGTGGTGGAGCCATAAAATTTTGGACGGAAACCAAGCTGAAGTAACTAAACTCACTCCAAGCAGAAACCAATAAAAGACAGCAACCCTTCCTTCCCTTCCCTTCCCAGATTGTCTGTTTAAGAAAGAGAATCCTAGTTCTTCTAACAGTTCCACTGTAGAACTGAACTCTAACAATGATGACAGGTCTATCCATAAAAAAAGAAACCAACAAAACTCTATTGCCTCTACTCAGTTGCAAATATGGCTAACCATACCCAGCCATACCCCTTTCCTACAGTTTGTAGCAATAATTTTTCCCTCAAGATCAAGGAGTCAGCACTCAAATACATCAGCCTGTCTCTGACCCTGGACACAGGCTAATGCACTGTCTCTGCTAGAACATTATTCACTCTTCATGTTTGTTTTAAAGATTAATAATCAAAGAGCTAATAGCTCTCATTTTGCCTCTAATAGTGACTCAAGCCTGAATCTCTGTTTAAGCAAAAGCAAGCCAAGCAAGTGTTCATTTGTTTTTAGAACCACTAGTTCCCAGGAAAGAGGAAAAAAATGTCTCTTTCTGTCTTCTGGACAGTTGGGGTGGGCAGCCCAAAAGGTCTTTATACTTCCATGACACAGCAGCTGGGACCAGAGCACATAACTTGGTGAGACAGGTTTCCATATTGCAAACTTAAAAGAAATTGCTAGAAAAAAAAAAAGACAAAGTAATTTTCCAATAGAGGGCACTAATCCATGGCTTTTCTGGCAATCCAAAACCCTGCCTGTTCTTTACCAGCATCCTATGGAGGTTCCCATATTGGATATCCCTGAGCTGAGGATGAGAAAGGAAAGGAGACCAGTACTGAAGTGCTTATTGCTCTGTGTTGGTTTCTAATATCTCCTACCCTTAGGTTCCACTGCTGCAAAGCAGCATACAAAGAGTGTGTAGTAATGCATTCAGGCACCTGACCTGTGAAGTGACATGAAGAGAGAGATACAAACTGTTCTTTTATGGAAGACATGGCAGAGGTCCCCTTAACTGGAGGGGAAGTCACCTCTAGGAGAGTCTCTTATTTTTCCTGGCAGTTACTTCCTGGCTTTGCAGGGTCCTTGCCCATAGGCTGTTTTCCTGGGAAAAGCAGTCAGAGAGGGTCATTTGATTTCATCATACCCTGTTTTCACTGGCTTCTGGAAAATAAAGCTGTTGTGAGAATGGATCATCATTAGCTTCCATAGCTGTATGTGCTCCCCAGCCTCAACAACCCTTCCCTGCTGCATGGGCCCCAGAGGAGAAGGTGAGAGAAAGTCCATCATCCTTACCTTAGCACAGAGACAGGTACAGGAAAAGGTGCCCAAATATTGGCTAGTGCATCACCAATAGGTCACAGCTGTTGCTGGCTCCTACCGCTTGGATGTGTGAGCAGGGCAGCAGCTCAGCTTTCCAAGTGTTTTCTTGCTCTTTTACTTCAGTTGTAGGGTGCCATTATCCCACTCCTTCCCCATTTTACTTCAAGAGGAGAATGTGCCCATCAAAGCAGAGGCACACATGCCAGCATGAAATTATGTTGGTATGGGAAATCTGGAAGCCAGCAGTCCCCTCTGTTTAGGGCCTCATGCTTTATTCATCCTCCCTTGCTCTGAGTTTTGGGAATATAGATCAAGCCAGCTTTGTCTTACAGCTGGACATGGAGAAGAGCCATTTCACAATCATTTGGCACTGCTCTGGGTTCACTGGCCTCCAGTGTCTGTCCCATTGCATATTCCTGACATCACTTTTCCATCTAAACTGCTCTCCACATGTGATACCGCCATCATTACTGCTCCTGACTGCCGCCTGATATTGCACAGAAGCTACTGTCTCACTGCTTCAGCTAAGTGCCATTCCATGTATGTTCCTCTTGCAGGTGATTGCCTGGCTGACAAATGTCTGCATGGGTTCCAGAAGCCATGTTGTTTCAAAAGGCTTAGATGGAAAGCAATTAATATTCTTCTCCTTTACTTCCTGACCTAGAGGAGTTGTATGGACACCATCAAATACCAAGGCAGAAGGAAGTTTATCTAGTTTCATACACTGTATGGAGAGAAAAGCACCTCCCCTCCAGAACTCTGCCCTTTGTATCAGAAGGAGCTGTTGCCCTGGATGCTGCTTTGTGAGTTCTTTCAGCAGAGGCTTAAATGGAGAAGGATGCCACACAGTATCTGTGACTGCTTTTCTCAGCTGGAGACGTCTTTGGCTCTCTTCCCAGGGTCACAGCGAACTTCTGGAGGCAGCAGTGGAAGCTGAGAAAGCACAAGGCCTTTGTGAAAGACTATTAGCACATTGTTCCCCTCTTTCAGTTTCTTGTAAGGCAACTGAGTATGTTCAAAGACATACACAAGAGGTTAAAAGCATCGACGGCTCCAGGCGAATGGACCCTGCAGGTGCAGACATTAACTGTGTAATGAGGTATCAGTGAAAGGAAGCCCTGGAGGCTGTCCTGATACAACCCCCTTGTAATCAAAACGGGGAAACCATGAAGAAGAACAGCTTGCCTCTTCCTGATGGGGTCTGGTGAGCCCTGGGAGCCTTGCTGAGTCTGATGGGGCAGAAGGATCTCGGCCACCAGAAACACACTTGAGTCTGTAGCCTGCATGGTCTCCCAACACATCCCAGCCTCACAGAGTTCTTAAGCCCTGGCAGAACTCTGCATCAGGAAAGTGGCCGAGTATGTGCCAGAGCATGCAACTCATTATGCACAAAAACATGACACCAAAACATAAAGGAACAACAGATTAAAGGGGAACAGATGTTGGCTGATCTTGCCTACCCTGCTTCTGGGAGGCAGCAGGGTGCAGCTGCTGTCTGCCCCGGGCCCTGTTAGCTCAGGGTAGTATGGCTGGGACTCTTGTACCACTCTTCAGAGGACAGTACTGCACATATCCATACTGCTGGTATCCTTTTCTGCTGTGGCAGCTTGTTTCATGAGGCGACTTTTCTGTAAAAACTCCTTGAAAAGAATCCCCATGATCATAAGGCATGAGCATTTAACTGTGGGATGCTGAGCCCGCTAAGGTGAACCATCCAAACTGTAATGGTGAAGGAGATCTGAACCACTGGATCATTAGTGCCGAGCTACATTAAACCATCTGCAATGCAAAGCTTGCCATCAGAAAAGACAGAACAGGCTACTGACACTGCCTGACTTTATACAGAGTTCAGCTGCCAAAAGTCATGTTTTTCTCAGTGCATGAGGCACTTTTTCTTACCTTCCTTTCATTGTCCATAGCCTTCCCTTCAGTACTCTATCGCTGCCTCCCTTATTCTGTACTCTGCTGTATCAAACCACCGCTTGTACAATGGCCACACTCACTCTCTTCATACCCTCCTTGCTCACCCTCTCTTTTCCCATAAGTCCTCAGGGAAATGCTGCCACCCACACTGACGTCTCTAAGGGATTTTTGAACTGGAGAACTCATGTTCCTGTGTCACTTGGACAGTACAAAAAGGTCCTGTCTTTAGTAGTTTCTTTCCCTAGATGATCCTGATGGAGAGGGATGAAAATTAATTGACCAAGAAGAAACAGCGCAAACTGAATAGTTTATCCTTTTTTGAATATTCCCCCTTAGCATCTCTAAGCCCTTTCTGCTGTTTCCTCATTCCCTTCTTCTGCCCTCTGCACCACTGGGAGCTATTGTCTGCCTAATGCAGAGCAGAACATGCCAGGAAGCTCCAGCCAAATTCAAACCATTAGTTGTATTATGCCTATCACTATAGTACCCACAAATAGCTGTGAAATCCCAGACAATTAAGCTTGAAGACTTAATGGCAGAAACTGGCCTCCTGATTTTTATTTGCATATAAAGGCTTACTCATACAGGTTTGGTAACTGAGGAACTGCAGCTCCAACTGTGCAACGGAGCTCGTTGTCTTCCAGTCTGGGACAGCACTTTCCCTGCAAGTATCTCCTGTGTCCTGCCTTCCCTGTGTCCTGCCTTCCCTGTGTCCTGCCTTCCCCATGTCCTGGATAGTCAGACACAGGAGAAGGGGTCTACTTTGCTGGAGCACTTCTTGGACAGTCTTCCTTTCTCTCTGCTGCATGCTCCAGGCTGTTGTGCTCATTGGGCTCTGCTGAAAGTCCAGTGACACAGCTACAGCTCTAAGATCGCACCATGCCTTCCCTGTAGCTTTAACAGCTGGGCTTTCCCCAGCACCCAACACCACCAATAGAACCCTTCTTGTGTCTCTCCTGATACATCATCATATGCTACCTGATCCTTGCAAAAAAAAAAAGAACATCTTTCTCAGCAGGTGTCCTGAGCCCCCCAGGAAGTGTTTGCTGTTCTCTGTTTGCAGATCTCTTCTCATTTATCAGGCCAGCTTGGTCACTCATCACTTCCTGATGTTAATGCTGGAAGATAGGGCCACTGAGTGCAAGAGTGGCAAAGCTGTCATGATCCAGCTGGGCAAAAGTGGAGCCTCACTCAGTAAATATTGACATGTCTGCAAGCAAACAGAAGGCAGCTTTCAGCGAGCAGCTCTCTGGCTCCCTGAGCTGATGCTGGACCAGAGACGCTTGGTGCTTTGTGGTTATGAGCTGCTGTTTACAGAGGGCAGGATGCAGGAATGGATCTTCAGCAGCTGTGATGACAGTGGCAAATTGATGGGCTCACAGGAGCCACCAGCTGCATGCCCACTGTCCACCTGCAGTACAACAAGTGGCTGCAACCACTTCAGCCTCTGGAAAAACAAGCTGTCTTTTCCAATCTTCAGCAGCTTCCAGACAGGCTTTCTTCAGGAGGATGTTCAAGATAAGTCTCCATCAAAAATAGATAGCACAAACCAGAGATATGTTCCATCTTTAGTTCCCCTGATTTCCTGTCCTAAAGCATTACCCTCAGTACTTAGGCAGTTACTGCACTGCCTGTGAGTTGTCAGATTTAGGCACATCACAGGTGCAAGTGCATAAAGACACAGAAATCATCAGATGGAGTCTTTCTCATGGGTCCACAGAATCAAGTAGCAAGTCATCAGCATCATGAGCTCTCACAGAAATTCCAAAGTTTAGTTCTTACACCTTATAAACAGTCCACCTTATGTCCTAAAACTTTTATGCTCAGTTTTATGCTCAGACTCTTGCCTGGTAGTTAAATTAATGCATTCTCTGCACGGGTGGAGCAGAGACTTGGTGAAAGAAAAGATGAGATTGCGAGCAAGGGGCTGTGACATGTTGGGCTCTCTTCCTGGCCCACTCTTTCAATGACGTTGGGTGAGTCATTTCATCTCTTAATGCTCTAGTTCCCACCTATGAAGAGGAGGTGATAATGCCTTCTCTCTCCAGCTCTTTTTTTTACCTGCTTTGACTGAAAGCAACTTTGTTGGTGCTCCCCCCCAACCCAGGTGCTTCTGTGTTTTCTGTTTGCATTCTTAGAACAATTAGATTCTGATCCACAGAAGAACTTCCCTGGTAAATGCAAATAGTCATCTGTTCTCATTTAGAGCCTGTGGGCACCATCAGCAGCCAATAAACAACAAGAAGATGACTCAGATCCTTAACTGACATGGATCTTACAGAGCTACACAGTGGGACAGTAAGTTCCTGAGTAGATCCCAGGAGTCACTTCCTGTTCTGAATGTCCAAGCTCCTTCATTTGTTTTCCACTCTCTGGTTTGTTTTTACTACCTGTCTTTAATTTGCAGAGTAAAGACAACAGTTATTGCCTAATTCTTATCCTCTGTGTGAAATAAACACTATAAGTTACTTGCATACTTTGGAGAGAGGGAAGGTACATGCCATGGAGCACATCTCTCTTATTCCTTGCTGTTTCTTGCCATTTCATTTCTAAATCAGACTGCCAGTTTCTTAGCACAGGGTTGTTGTCTGTATCAGGGACTGTGGTGGTGTGCCTATAGCAATGCAGTATGCTTGACATGCTGTGGGCACAGACTGCACTAAACAGAATTTATTTCTCAATTTCCTGGATTAAATCTGCCACTGAAAGTTTTCTGTCACATAGCTCCTTTGCTGAACCAGGTGTTGGGTGATGACAAGCACCAAAAGTGTGAAAAAGGAGGGTGGAAACAGCAACCTATGGACAATGTAAGACAGTCCAAGGATTTTATTTTGTGCAAGACCAAACATCTTACTGCTGCTGCAGCTCAAGCCCTAAGCAGGGCCAGAAGGCACCTGAGCACCAGGCTCCTTCTTCAAAGCAAATGTTTGATAGTAAATAATTTCAGTTGTTCCTCTCCTTCAGCCACACCTGCTCTGTAGAACCTCTGAAGAGCCCCAAAAGGAAACCCTCAGCTCCAGGCTGAGGTCAGTTCTTTTGCCAAGATCTTTGGAAATCATGTCAAAGCCAGTGCCAAAACTGCTGCATGCCTCCAGCACTGGTGAGTGTGCAGGGAATGAAGACAACAAGGCACATTGCTGGAGGTCCAGGGTGGGGACAGAGAGAGAAGAGAATGACAGTAAAGGAAGAAAAGAAATAGAAAGGGATGTAGCAGATACAAAACAGACCTAAGGGTAAATCAGAGGGGCAAACTGGTGGCATCTTTGCTAAATATTCATTGAATGATGGTTTGCCCAAATACAGCTGGAAGCAACTTTAACAGCAGGGACCAAAACTTAGCTGTGCTGGCAAGCTATGTTCCTCTTCCAAAAGCCACCCATCCTCATAACTGCAACAGTCTCACTGTAGAACTGTCAGTATATATGATGCTGAAAATTGTGTCAGGCAAGTTTTTCCTACAAACTGCTTCCAGTGTAAGAACATAGAGGTAGAGAATCCACACTGTATGTCACCTGTGCATGGAAGACAAAAGGAAAAAAATATCTGTTATTTGGTGGCTGGTCTCCCCACTTGACACTGGGAAAATAGGGACTGGACTGCACTTCTGGCTTCTGTGCCTAGAAGAGGAGGTACAATAAATAATTTGGATGCTTTTTCTTGCATGGACAGATGTGTATAGACAGAGAAAGGAAACACTGGTTGTTGAAAGGTCAGTATATATTAGTTATGAGCAGGGGAATGTTCTCACAGGAAAGACTTGAAGGCGCTCCAGAAGTAAACATACCTCCAGTGTGGAGTGGTGCGGTGATCCAACTGAGTCTCTCTGTGGGGACTAGCTTCCCAGGGATGATGCACAAGGCCCTTGGGGTATTTACACAACCTGTTCTCTAAAGACCAGCTGCCACTCAGCAGTTTATCTTCTTTTCCTGGTTATTCAGTGTGTGGTTTTTTTGCCTCTCCTGGCTGCCTCTTCCTCCAGTTCCTGGAATTACAAAGACCTGAGGCCTCTACAGCACCTGTGTGCATGAGCCAGGAACAGCTGCTGCTGTATCCCCTGATGCTGAGCGCAGCCTGCCCACCACACACATTTCCATGCTACTGGGCAACAGGCTACTTCTAGACCCTTCCTGTACAGGTTTGTTTCTCAGACAAAAACTTTCATGTTTTCCTGGAGCATGAAAACTCTGTTTCTAGCCCCTGGCACCTCTGCATTTTGTGTCTCTTTCAATCGGGAAGGCTCAAAAAGACTCATCTTCTTGTTGCTACCAAATCCAGAGGGAGAGACAGTTTCAGCTTGTGACAAGCCTTGCTGAACTCTAGTAGAGACACAAGGAATATAAAGAGTGAGGATATTGCTGGATGCCTGCATTTGGGTCCTGCAAAGGCTTCAGATTACAAGAGCCTTTCCACAGAAACAGGATTTGAAGCAGATGCAGTTCTGGTACTCCTAGAGATGGTCAAAGTCCCTCTTTATTTCTGCTGGCAAAGGCCTGCATGTTCTTGTCTGCTAGATTTCCCTTCAGGGACACAAAAGTCTATGCTCAAATATTTGTTGCAGTCTCCACACTGGGCTGGAGGAGCCCTGACTTGCACAGATTTACAAACACACAAAGATTAAGCAGGCCAGGCTGAAGGTCTGGCATCTCTTCAACATCTCTCTTAGCTGGAATTTTGCTTCTCGACACATCAAGGTTCAGAGGGATGCATTCTTCTTTGTAGAACAAAGAGGGCACTGTCTACCAAGCTTTTGCTGCAGAAAATCAGATCAGTGCAATTCACATATGCTGCTTTCCTGCTCCCTACTTTCCCAGGCCTGCTGTCTCTTCACTAGACAAATTATTTTTTGACTCAACTGCTGTAACAATTAAAAAAAATCAACTTGAGTTGCCCATAGAACACAGTTCACATCCATTTCTGGAACACAGACCTAATGAAAATGTCTTCATCTACCCTAGCTAGGTCTTTTGTAGAGTCATAACCCTGCAAAGAAAGAAAGAATCCCTACAAAATATGATTTTAAAAAGAGAAAACACAAACAAAAGCTTCCCTTGCTACCTCCAGCTTCTATTAACATTTAATCTCTCAGTTTAAAAACAGTGAAGGAGGGGGAAATTACAATGTTGTTATTCATTAGCTGTTCATAGCACCCAAGCAGGTCTCTGCTATTTCTGTTTAAAATAAACAGAAAAAGATTTCTTGCATGTTGCCTTCTCCCAAACCAGCTCTGACAGGGTAGGAACGAGTGTCTTGGTGCTCTTACTACTGATGGAGCATTATGCTCTGGTGAGTAGAAATTCTATGAATGTTTCCAAGGTAGGATTTCTACAACACACAAGGGACCCAGTCATCAGCCAAGGTTACTTTTGGCTTAAGCAATCAGTTCAATGGACTTTAGCATTGCAATACAATTGTAATTGGACATCCTCTGGGAGTTTTGACCATGCTGTTGCGTTCTAACAAGAAATAATTTGTGAGGCATCTCTCCCCTTAGAAGTCCACACATTAGTCAGTAATGTGGAGCAGCTGTGAGCTTTCTTTGGGAGAGAGGTAGGTACTCCCAATGACCAGATCCCAGGTCAATGCTCTAATTAACTCCCATGACGTTATCTTACAGCTTTTCTTCAGAGCATATAGCTACTTCACAACCCCTTTAACCCCTCATCAAGTTCATATTGTAGGGTTTTAATTTTGTTTCTCCAGGCAAAACATTAAACATCATACCCAACAACTGTTGACATCATACCTAAAACTGTTTTACTGCTGTTTCTCCTACTGCTGTTTCATCAGCTCCTCATTTACACTAACAGAAGAGAGCCTGATCCATCAAGGTCAGTTAAGGCTTTGTCACTGACTTCTGCCAGACTTAGGCTTCCACCAGTAGTCCCTGGCTGTTGCTAAGCCTGTATCTTAACCCAAATACAATTTCTGATTTCAGACATTTTTTTATGGCACAATTCTTCCAACCACTCAGGAATAGACTAGACTAGACTAGAATAGACTAGACTAGACTAGACTAGACTAGAATAGAATAGAATAGAATTAACCAGGTTGGAAAAGACCTCAGAGATCATCGAGTCCACCTATACACATATCCAACAGCCTACGTGAGCTCCTCTTTCTGCTTAGATAATGTTTGGAAATAAGCTGTGGCTTTCTCCTACTGTCAGTCAAGTTCATACAGCTGTGGTCCACCATTTCAAAGGTAAATGATCTCAAGCTGCAAAGAATGTGATTCTGGGTTAACTGGGGCAAAAATAAAGCTGTGGTCAAATGATAAAGAAATACTGTTTTGTATTTTGAAACTGATTAAGCATTTTCACACAGAGACCCATAGGAGTCTTAGAACTAGGACATCCAGATCAGTCAGTACTGACCACAACAGTTCTCTCCCAAAATAACTGCACCTTAACCCACCCCTCCTGGTAGTGGTACTGTAAAACAAATAGTACATGAGGTTGCCTCATGTTGTTTCTCTGGAAATGGAAATTTGATTCAAAAGCACTACTTGTAGTCCAAGTCTGCATGTCCCAGATGCTCAGAAGTTGACAACAACCTATGCCATTATGAGTCTATTGTAGCAGATCAAGCTTTGTGATGTGTTGTTATTAGGCTGAGGTGAATTGTGAGAGACAACATGGCTGTCTAAACCAGGAGTCCATCACAGCACCCACTCCCCTGCCCTCAATCTCAGTGTTCTTTCTAATGGAAAGTGGGAAACATGGCAGGGAGGAGAGGGAAGAGACGGCAAATATTTACACACCCAGGCTGCATCTTGACAAGCAAGTAGGATGTGACTGCAGTGCTCATCTGGGCCTCCAAGAAAACAGTTCAAGGCCTTTCAGTCCAGACGTACCTCTATGCCCCAAAGGTGGTTGTGAACATGAAATTGCCCTGTAGCTAGCTAGAAAGAACAGGCAACTATGTGAGACCCACCCCTTTTTCCTCTGGCATAGTGCTATGTCCACATCTGGGGCACAGTCATATGGTTTCTCTTCCTGTCATTGAGGAAACATCCTTGGCTCATATCTGCAATGACCTACATCCGGATCTTCCTGAGCAAGATCAATGTGCTGCAGGAAAATCTGAAGTACAGGTAGCAGCAAGACAAATATAACAGTTACTGTCAGAAAGCAAGCTGGTAGTCATTATTATCATTACTAGTTGTGACACTATTTGTATTCCCATATAGACTAAAGGCCACAAGTGTCACAGGGTAGGGAATATATTCTGCTGCGTGCTCTGGATTGGGTTATTAAGAAGAGTCTCCATGCATGAAACCACAGGTTGTATAATCTCTTTAGAATCATAGAATCATAGAATCAACAAGGTTGGAAAAGACCTCAAAGATCATCACGTTGAACCTGTCACCACAGACCTCATGACTACAAGACCATGGCACCAAGTGCCACATCCAGTCCCCTCTTGAACACCTCCAGGGACGGTGACTCCACCACCTCCCTGAGCAGCACATTCCAATGGCCAACAACTCTGTGAAGAATTTTCTCCTCACCTTGAGCCTAAACTTCCCCTGGCACAACTTGAGACTGTGTCCTCTTGTTCTGGTGCTGGTTATCTGGGAGAAGAGACCAACCCCCTCCTGGCTACAACCTCCTTTCAGGGAGTGGTAGACAGAAATAAGCCCTCCCCTGAGCCTCCTCTTCTCCAGGCTAAACAATCCCAGCTCCCTCAGCCTCTCCTCATAGGGCTTGTGCTCAAGGCCTCTCCCCAGCCTTGTTGCCCTTCTCTGGACACGTTCAAGAGTCTCAATGTCCTTCTTAAATTGAGGGGCCCAGAACTGGACACAGTACTCAAGGTGTGGCCTAACCAATGCTGAGTACAGGGGCACAATGACTTCCCTGCTCCTGCTGGCCACACTATTTCTGATGCAGGCCAGGATGCCATTGGCCTTCTTGGCCACCTGGGCACACTGCTGGCTCATGTTCAGCCAGCTGTCAAACAGTACACCGAGGTCCCTTTCTTGAAGCAGGGACTGAGTTCTCAGTCACTAGTGCTGTGGACATTCTGCCCATCCTGCAGGTTTCTGTGTAGACCTTCCTCCCTCTTTCCAAGGATTTGTCTCATGTTGTGCCAGATAATCAGATTGAGTTGAGTTTTCTAAGAAAATAAGAAGAAAATATTTCTTCTACAGGAGCTCTGTCAATAAAGAAATGTCAATAAGGGCTCCATTGATTAAACCAATTTCTCAACATAGAGGATAAAATAAGTTTTACATGGTGGTCTACTAATTCTTGCAGTGACAACCCTTCTCCCCTAATTTACAAAGAATTACTTAGCTTTTCAACAGCTCTGTTGGAAAAACCAAATTTAATATTTTGAATTTTCCACATGTAATTCCCTTCTGAATGGGCAGAGTGTGTTTAAGTTTTTGCTAAATAAGTAGGGACAAATTATGCCCTTTGAAAATTTTACATAAATGTGAAGTATTTGCCCTAATACAGACTTATGCTTGCTGTTAGAATAAGTGAGTGCACACTTTGGCCTCATGATATCCAGCAGAGAGGCAGGGATATAATACAAGAAAGGGTTACTTTCCAACTGCTTGTAAGATTGAAGGCAGAAAAAAAGATAATAAGAAGAAGTCTTTGTTTCTGAAAACAAATATTCAGTCTACCCAAAGCACCATCCAAGTTATTAAAGGATTCCCAGGTGCCAGGATTTGGAAAGGGTATTAGCTGTTCAAACAGTTTAGGTAGAGGTCTCTGCTGTTCTTTCTCCTGTGTCATCTCAGATTTCCTCCATCTCTGCCCAGCACTAAGCACAGGTGGGAAAGGAAGCCTGGAAAATTCAGAGCAGTAACACTTTCTCCAGCACTAGAAAGAACATATATTTCAGACTTGTAGTGAAAACTAGGAAACTTCTCCTTTGTTATTACAAATGCAAGGCTGGCTGAGTGAGGGCCACACACTACACATGGAGGTACAGACCCTGGAGCAGATGCTGTGCAGGGAGCCCTCTTTTCAGATGTAATTTACCTGGCTCTACTCTACTCTGGGGAAAAGAAAACACATAAAAGTGTCAGCATGATGTAGATGGGTTGTTCAAACAGAGTAATTCAGCAGCAGGTGAGAAGAGTGAACTGACACAAAGGCAAAAGGCTTGCTGGAGGGATGGTTGAGCTCTTCTGACAAGAGTCAGTGCCCCAGAGATGGGGATGCAAACTCCTCTCTGGGTGTTTGCTGCTTGGAGGGCATGGACAGCTATCTCCAGCCATTCACCCCTCCTGAGCTGGGTTCTGGCTCCTACACATTTTAAAAGGCTAATAGTTCTAAGCAGGTGTCTGAGACTGAGCAGAATGCTCAAAATGAGAAGTATTTCCCGAGGAAAGAAAATGAAGGTGTTGGATATAGCAATCACTATAGACAGTGACGTGATAGAAGGCCAGAGATGTGAATGTCTCCAACTGCAAGAAGTCCTGCTTAGATAAAACTGAAGCTTATGGGGTGCCCGGGGAGGTGGTGGAGTCACCATCCCTGGAGGTGTTCAAGAGGGGATTGGATGTGGCACTTGGTGCTATGGTTTAGTCATGGGGTCTGTGGTGACAGGTAGGACTTGATGATCTTTGAGTTCTCTTCCAACCTTGGTGATTCTCTGATTCTGTGTGTTTCTTACTGGAAGAAGGATGTTTTCTGAAAACATATCTTTTGTTACTGAGATCTGCTTTGTCAGTGTTAGGATCCCAGAGCTCCCCCTGGATCATTTTTCTCACTTCTGTTCTGGCCTCTCAGGTGGTAGGTCAGAAATTCTCATCCTATCACCAGTTTGCCACATACTTTTCTCAGACACCTCCCAGGTCTTTGTTGCCCTTGTGCTTAAATGGTTTAGAGATGCTGCCTAGAGTCACCTGCAAGCTGCAAGGACTTCTTGGGCTTTCTTCAAAGAACAAGTAGATTAAACCTTGTTACACAAAGACTGTGCTTACTGATGGTTGCTGATTTACTCCTCTCTATAATATGTGTTCTTGGTCACAGATCTGAAAAGCCTAAATCATTCAGGTCTGTGCTGCCACAAGCCATGATCTTCTACCATTTTGCTGTAGCAACTGCAGCTTGTAGATACAAGAAGAGTCCTAAAAATTAAACCTGTGAAGACCAGGGATCATTGTCAACAAGCTGTTTTCAGGGAATCACCAAAACAATTTGGTAATCTTCCATGCTGTGCCTGTCCTTGCTTAGGACATCTAAGAACATCCTGTATTACTTATCTGTGAATATATTGACTTGTAATGTCAAGATGTATCTATACCAATGCATTAAATCCTCCTGAAGCCTAACCACAGTCAGGACTATGCTTATGTAGCCGTTGCTCTCTGTGCTCTTTTATCTATCCCAGGGTTCCTCAAGAGCGTCTTCCTACTCAGACTGTCAGCAGTTTGACTGACAGCTTGGTGGGTGCAGGGTGAGAGGTGCATTGCACCCCTCTAGGTACCTGCAAAACACAAAGAAAGATGTGTGTGTTCAGTTGCCAGCTGGAAGAATCACAGCTCCTCATGTGATGCCCAGGCAAGATGATATAATCAGCACATTGGTACTTCTTACCCCAGTAAACTCTTTACCTGTCTCCTGTGCCAAGAGCAGTCAGGAAGATAAATGCTATTAGGGGAGTGATGAAAAGCATGAAATGAACCTTAAAGACACAGAAAATTTTGTGTCACAAAACGACAAAGCTCTTTGGCTCTTGTGCCTGTCTTTTCCTGAGCAGGGTAAGATAACCACTTTTTTTGGCATACTGCCTGCCCATGATTATGCCAAAAAGACTCTCCAGGGAAGTTTTCTCACAGTCATCCTTCGGATTTCATCTTTATCTCAGCATGGCTATTCCTGTCCTGACCTACCAGCCTGATTTCTTGTTGACTTGTTACTGAGAATGCTACTACACAGATTCCAGATGTGGCGGAGCCCAGCCTGTGGCGCATGTTGCACCTTCACCCCCTATACTCTCTGAGTCTCCTAGTTGATTGTGCAGAGCTAGCTCAGGTCTCACTAATGGAGAAAACAGCATTGGTACCAGACATGCCAAAAGACCCACATCCTTTGAGCAGTCTGAAGTCAAAGTATTCTCAGAGTTTTGCCCTATTTCGTACAATCTCCAAGGCAGAGAAACGTGTCTGTATTAGGCAGGGACATCTCTGTTCCCTTCTATTGCTTTTAAACTGTTACTTAGCTCCAGTCCTTTACTTTATGCTGAGTATTGCTCAAGGCTTTGATTTGCAGTTCTTGCAAGTTTGTTCAACTGTTTATCATCCACAATCTCCTTTCCTTCTGTCAAGCAGTCATCTATTGTAACTTCCTTATTGAGAAAAGTCTTTCCTTTCTTGTTTACTATCTTTTACTATACTATTTGCCTTATATAGTAGTGACTTACATATAGGAAGATGATTCAGACACAATTGCTGAAAACAGAGACAATGGGAACTTCCAAGTGTGAGAGGAAAATCAGAGTTCATATTCAGTGCACTTGGGAGGAATAACCTCTACCTATTTCTTGCGGCACCAGGACCAACTGTAGACAGTCCCTACCACATGAAGAAATCACCTGTATAATGGACAGCAGTATAACTTTGTGAGCAGTGTCAGCCTAGTGGATATGAAGGACAGTGCAACAATTGTCCTGCAAGAGTATTTTGAGGGCATTCTTCTTAATCTGTACTGGCAGAAATGGCAACTTGGATTAATAACTAATTTTTTTCTCTTGAGATGTGGTATATTAAGGAACATGAAGGAGAATGAGCTCACTTCCTTCTACCTCACTACAAGTGTTTTTAAATGTGTTATAAAGCTGTGCAAGCACGTGTGAGCCACTGTGCACTCAGCAGCAACTTACATGTCTTTCAAGATGTTTAAGTCTGATGACACAAATAGTTCTGTGAGCTTCAGTACCTTGCCTGAGTCGAGTGGAAGGAAATCTGAGTTTGATTTCTTACCCAAGAGGATGCCAACTCCAACAGGGCAGAGCTGGAAGAGGTGAAGCTGTTTGGCACATAGGTACATCTGTGTTCTGGGCAATAGCAGGCAAGCTCAGTCCCCTGATGGGAACTGCTGTGTGTTGCTGGAGCATGGCACCTTCCTTCCTCCACCCCCTAAAACAGGCTTCAGAGAAAAGTGCATAGCAAGGAGATATCTGAATGATGCCTGGTGCCTCTCTTTCTTCCCGGGTGCCCAGCTGTTGAGCGGCTCCATGTTTGAGCCTGGGATGGCAATGCATGGGAGAAACTGCTTTCAAACTGTTTAATAACAATGATGGTAACCTTTGACCTTCCTGAATAGCAGCGTTTTTGACCTTTCATTTGTTAAATAATACAACCACTTACTTCCCGATCCTTATCAGTGTTTAGTAATTGGGGTCAAGACAAAGCAAGGCAGAATAGTTACCTACCAGGTTTTACTGAACTAGGAAGAATTTCCTTAAGCTACAGATTTCCTTTTTGATAATCTTCAGTCAAGGCAGGCAAAGACTAGACAGACTGGGTGACTTAGAAGATCCATAACAGGTTAAAGAGCATCTCAGCTGTCAGCATCTGGTTTGAATCCAGATGTAGTTGACTGTGGAAGAAATTCATTATGGTCTCAGGTTGCCTGACTTGTATAAAACAACTTCGGCTTGCAGTTCTACTGAACTGGCCAGATAAGAGTTGTAACATAAAATATTAACACATGGTTCTAGAGACATTAGTGATTAAATGAATGTACAAATCTTGGAAGTACCTGTTTCCATAAAGAAAGTCAAAGTGTGGCACAGTAATAGGTGACAGTCTGGACAAAAAGTTTGTGGTCACTCCTGTACGTACTGCAGAATTCACATCAAAGAGAGGCGGTTAACATTCAGGAATCTGAGCTGCTTTTTGTGTGGCATAAGCAAAACTAATGGGTCAGATTGTGTGCTGTACAGCTCATTAAACATTTCACTTGACAGACAAGCAGGTGATGACTGTCACAGGCCGCAGTTGCAGGATCAGTGTTTTCCTTAGAACAGGAAATGGATGAAAGAGAAATCCAAGAATTGATGATGTGACAATGGATTGACATGTAAGGGCACACACAGATACTTATTTATATAATGCACACATATAAAAGCTTAAACTTCCTAAAGACCTCAAACAGGAGTTCTATTTGTCTAAGCAGCTGCACAGACTCAGTACTTATTTATTGCATTTTGTATTAAACCAGACAAGATTTTTAGAGAAGGAACTGTTTCATGGATGTCTGTCTGTATGCAATTCATAGAATCAAGAAGGTTGGAAAGGACCTCAAAGATCATCAAGTCCAACCTGTTGCCAAACACCTCATGACTACTAAACCATGGCACCAAGTGCCACGTGCAATCCCTTTTTGAACACCTCCAGGGACGGTGACTCCACCATCTCCCTGGGCAAAAATTCACCAAAATGAGCCACCAAAGAATGATCCAAATATCATTATTTATAAATAAACTCTTATTTATAGGTGTATATGAACTAGGTAAGGTCTGTCTGTAAAAAGTAATGAGATTCAGAAGGTGTTCATGTAAGATATGAGGTATATGGGGAATCCCAGCTAAGGTGATTGCCCATTGGAATGTGCTGCCCAGGGAGGCGGTGGAGTCACCATCACTGGAGGTGTTTAGGAAGTGTCTGGATGGGGTGCTTGGTGCCATAGTTTAGTTGATTAGATAGTGTTGGATGAAAGGTTAGACTCGATCTCAAATGTCTGTTCCAACCTGGTCTGGTCTGGTCTGGTCTGGTCTGGTCTGGTCTGGTCTGGTCTGGTCTGGTCTGGTCTGGTCTGGTCTGGTCTCGTCTCGTCTCGTCTCGTCTCGTCTCGTCTCTTCTCTTCTCTTCTCTTCTCTTCTCTTCTCTTCTCTTCTCTTCTCTTCTCTTCTCTTCTCTTCTCTTCTCTTCTCTTCTCTTCTCTTCTCTTCTCTTCTCTTCTCTTCTCTTCTCTTCTCTTCTCTTCTCTTCTCTTCTCTTCTCTTCTCTTCTCTTCTCTTCTCTTCTCTTCTCTTCTCTTCTCTTCTCTTCTCTTCTCTTCTCTTCTCTTCTCTTCTGCTTTTTGGACGTACCTTTGCATTTAATCCCCCCGAAACTGAGGAACATCCATGCACTTAAGCCACCCCTAACCGCATGCTTAATGGGTTGCTGCTTGTGTCTCTGGGCCATGGGACCGGGTTAGCTTTACACAGGACTGCCACAGCCAGACCAGCCGGCACAGGCAGCTGCCTGCACGTTCTGCAGGGCCCATCTTTCTCCTTGCTTCTCTGGGAGAAGCCCGCGGCGGGTGCACAGCTTCCTTGCCGTGACTGTCCCGAGGAGGAAAGGCCGGGGCCGACGCAGCGGTTTAACCGCACGGGAGGCGCAGCCGCCCTGTGTCTGCTCAGGCGCTGAACAACTGAGGACGCCGTGAGACTGTCCAGAGGCTCCCGCCCCGCCTCACCCACGAGGCCTGCCCTGGGGCCCAGTGCCCCAGCCGGTGGCCCTTTCAAGTATGCGGGCCCGGCACCGGCCGCCCAGCAGCGTCCGGCGACGCTCCTCCAGGCGCCGCCATTGTTCGCCAGCGCCCACCGGCGCCGTTCCCATGGCAACGGAGAGGCGGGACCCACCGTTGCCACGGCTCGCCCGCCTCCCGGCCTTTGCGCTGAGTTTGATTGACACTGGGAGCCGTTCCCTCCGGCAGAAGCACGCCGTCGCCTTTGAGCACAGCGGCGCCTGCCTGCCCCACCTCCGGCTGCCTGGCAACGGCGACGCGGAGCGGCCATGGAGGCGTCGTCACTGCCTGCCGCGCTGGAGCTGGTGGTTGGTGGTGGTGCGGGGCTGAGCCCGGAGAAACAGGCGGTGCTGGGGTCCTCGCTGCTGCTCCTCCAGCGCGACTACCGCTTCGAGCGGGTCTGGTTCTGGGGCTGCATCCAGGGCGTGCGGGGCACCTACTACATTGCCGAAGGGCTGGGCCCCGACCGCGCAGCGCCCCGCAGCCGCCTCTACAGGTGCGGAAGTCAAGCCGTACTTCACTGCCCCGCACACCTTCCTGGGGAAGTCTAAAAAACCTAGGGAAGCCGGTAACCCCGAGAAGAGGGGACTGAGGAGCCGGTAGGGGGACGGGGACAGGGACAGGGACGGTTGTCCAGCAATCCTGGAGGGAGCCTCCTTGTGCTCTGAGGGGCATGGCAAGGCAGTGTGGGAGGCCAGTGCTTCACAGGGCTTCAGCCTGTGTCTTCCTTGTTGCTGGCAGCTTGAACTGCGTGGATTGGAGCCTTCTACCACCAGTGACTGCAGAGATGGTTGCGCAGACTGAGCAGCTGAAGGGCCGTTTCCAGGGTGACCCTTCTTTTGAGTATAAGTACACTGAGATAAAAGAAGAAGATGCTGAAAGGTTGGTTGAAGACGGTGAGGAGGTAAATACAGCAAAACATATTCAAGCTCTCTTTGCTACAGTTAGGCACCTCACCCTGGACAGGTGGTGACTCCTCATTGTTTGCAACAAGCAGCCTGAGCCTGTGCTCAGACAGAATAGGCACAATTTGCTCTTTGCCAACATTGTGTAGCAGCAGCTCCTTGACTGAATTCTTACTTCAGTTACTCCTGGAGGTAGACACAGCTCAGATTTTTTTTTCCCTTTATGTTTATTATGCACCATTGCTACAGATCCTCACTGCATTGTCTGCAGCTTTACATAGGAACTGCAGGTACCATTCTTTATAACTAACAAGTCATAAGTAGCTTAATTGAGAGGGACAAAAGGATGGATGAAGGGAGGGACAGTTAATTCTCTCCTGAATTTAGACTGCTTCTGCTTCTGTTCTTATGAAAAGAATGTCCAATTTCTGGTCCTTTCTTAGTGTCATTGGCCTCCAAGCTGATGAGTCTGATGTGGTTTCTATTATCACTTTGAGTTTATTCTCAGAAATGGTAACAAGGAAAGCCCTGTCTTTAAAATTTGCTTCTCTTTCCTTGAAGCCCACGATCAAGGAGGAGGCTCGCCTTGTAGCTACAGTAGAACAGATAGACAAAGCAGTTGGTATCATCCCTCGAGGAGCATTTTTGAAGACTCCTCGTGGGTCTGTGCATGAAAACAGAAACTTTGAAGGTAAATTCTCCTTGTCTTTATCAGGATGAACTGTACTTTGATCACAGAGGCTGTAAACGAAGACAACTTTCTCTAGCTGATGTTTTGATTTCACGTTTATGTTTTCCTTGGGTAAGATGGGTTAAAACAGGCTAGATGGCCAGGCCCAAAGAGGGGCGGTGAATAGAGTTAAATCCAGCTGCTGGCTGGTCACAAGTGATGTTCCCCAGGGCTCAGTTCTGGAGCCAGCCTTGTTTAATATCTTTATCAATGATCTGGATGAGTAGATTGAGTACTCTCTCAGTAAGTTTACTGATGACACCAAATTGGGTGGGAGTATTGATCTGCTTGAAGGTGGGAAGGCTCTGCAGAGGCATCTGGGCAGGGTGGATTGATGTCAATTGCACGAGGTTTAAACATGCCATGTGCTGCATCCTGCACTTGGGTTACAACAAACTCATGCAATGCTGCAGGCCTGGGGAAGAGTGGCTTCAAAGCTGCCCAGAAGAACCTGGGCATGCTGGTTAATAGCCAAATGAACATGAACCCGCAGTGTGTGCAGGTGGCCAAGAAGGCCAACAGCATTGTGGCCTGTATAAGGAATAGTGAGATGAACAGGGCTAGGGATGTGATTGTGCCCCTGTACTCAGCACTGATGAGGCCACACCTCAAATACTGTGATCACTTTTGGGTCCCTCACTACAAGGAGGACATCCAGTTGCTGGAACATGTCCAGAGAAGAACAACAAAGCTGGTGAAAGGTCTGAAGAACAAGTCTTATGAGGAGTGGCTGAGGGAACTGGGATTGTTTAGTCTGGAGGAGAGGAAGCTGAGGAGAGAGCTCATTGCTATCTACAGCTACCTGAAAGGAGGTTGTAGTAATGTGGGTATTGGTCTCTTCTCCCTAGTATCAAGTGATAGAAGGAGAGGAAATGGCCTCAAGTTGCACCACGAGAGGTTTAGCTTGGATATTAGAAAAAATTACTGGAAGAGTGGTGAGGCATTGGAATAGGCTGCCCAGGGAGATGGTACAGTCATTGTCCCTAGAGGTGTTCAAAAAATGTGTAGACTTGGCACTTTGGAACATGATTTAATGGCCACTTGATCTTAGAGCTTGTTTCCAACTGAAATGATTCTAAGATGCCACTAATGTTCAGGTGCATGATTCAATGCTGGAAGGTGGGAGAAGAGTCAGTAATGGTTCTGAGTCATTAAGCCTGTAGTTTTACTTGTTGGTGTATAGTTTATGTCTGTATTTAGAAATGATAGCTGCAGTGAATTTTCCATCTAGATATAGGATCTAACCAAATGGGCACAAAAACTTGGTCTCAACTCAGTGCCAGTTGCTTATCCAGGGCTTCAGTTAGCCATGGTCTGCACTGTACAGCATCAGGGAATGCTGTCACTCATTTCTGACAAGTCTGGTCTTCTGTGGAGTCCACTGGAGAAAGATTGGGATTCAGTCCTATGCTCTGTTATTTGATGGTATAATCAATGTTAGCCTAGCTTGCTGTGTTAATGGTCACCAATGGTTGTTTGCAGGTCTTTCTTTGGCAGAGGCAAAAAAGTTAAGTTCCTATTTCCATTTTACTGTGCCTACTAACCTGAAGAATAAGACACTGCTGGAAAAGGCTGACCTGGACCCATCCACTGACTTTCTTGACTCTCTGGAGCATGATATCCCACAAGGTAAAGGTAGCAACTTCACCAACAGGGAAGGACTGGTGGGCGATGTGGTGGTTGGAGGGTGTTTGGGGTCCAGTGACCACGAGATAATTGAATTCTCGGTTTTTGGTCAAGCCAAGAGGGGCGGCAAGAAGACCTCCACTCTGGACTTCCGGAGGGCAGACTTCGGGTTACTCAAGGAACTAATTCAGAGGGTTCCTTGGGATAAAGCCCTTAAAAACAAAGGGGTCCAGGAGAGCTGGACCTACTTCAATGAAGAATTGTTGAAGGCTCAGGGACAGGCTGTGCCAATGTGCTGGAAGATGAGCCGCCAGGGCAGACGGCCAGCCTGGATGGTTCATGAACTTTTAATGGAACTGAGGGAAAAAAAGAGGGTGTATCACCTTTGGAAGAGAGGGGAGGCAACCCACAGAATGTTTAAGGATGTTGCTAGGTCTTGTAGGAAGAAAATTAGGGAGGCAAAAGCACACTTGGAGCTTAAACTGGCCTCTACTGTGAAGGACAACAAAAAATCCTTCTATAAATACATTAATAGTAAGAGGAAGGGAAAGGACAACCTCCACTCCTTGGTGGACACGGAGGGGAACATTGTAACAAAGGATGAGGAAAAGGCAGAGATACTTAACACCTTTTTTGCCTCAATTTTTACTAGAAGGACAGAACGTCTTCCTGACAGCTGGCCTGCAGAGCTGGCAGAAGGAGCCAGGGAGCTGCAGTTTCCCTATGTTCCATGAGGAGGTGGTTGGAACTCTCCTTAGCAGCTTGGATCCCCACAAGTCCATGGGACCAGATGGGATTCATCCTAGGGTGCTGAGAGAGCTGGCAGATGAGCTGGCCAAGCCACTCTCCATCATTTTCCAGCAGTCCTGGCTCACTGGCGAGGTCCCAGAGGACTGGAAGCTGGCCAACGTGGTGCCCATCCATAAGAAGGGCCGGTTGGATGAGCCAGGGAATTACAGGCCTGTCAGCCTGACCTCAGTGCCAGGCAAGATCATGGAACAGGTCATCCTGAGTGCAATAACACAGCACTTACAGGATGGCCAAGGGATCAGGCCTAGCCAGCATGGATTTAGGAAGGGCAGGTCCTGCCTGACCAACCTGATCTCCTTCTATGATCAGGTGACTGCCTGGTGGATGTGGGGAGGCCTGTTGATGTAGTCTACCTGGACCTCAGCAAGGCCTTTGACACCGTCCCCCATATCAAACTCCTGGCCAAACTGTCAGCCCATGGCTTGGACAGGAGCACACTGCGATGGGTTAGGAACTGGCTGGATGGCCGAGCCCAGAGAGTGGTGGTGAATGGTGCCACATCCAGCTGGCAGCCAGTCACTAGTGGTGTGCCCCAAGGATCAGTGCTGGGCCCTGTGCTCTTTAACATCTTTATTGATGATTTGGATGAGGGCATTGAGTCCATCATCAGTAAATTTGCTGAGGACACCAAGCTGGGGACAGGAGTTGATCTGCTAGAGGGTAGAGAGGCTTTGCAGAGAGACCTCGACAGGCTGGACAGATGGGCAGAGTCCAACGGCATGAGATTTAACACATCCAAGTGCCGGGTTCTGCACATTGGCCACAACAACCCCATGCAGTGCTACAGGCTGGGGTCAGAGTGGCTGGAGAGCAGCCAGGCAGAGAGGGACCTGGGGGTACTGGTCGATGGTAGGCTGAACATGAGCCTGCAGTGTGCCCAGGCAGCCAAGAGGGCCAATGGCATCCTGGCCTGCATCAGGAACAGCGTGGCCAGCAGGAGCAGGGAGGTCATTCTGCCCCTGTATACTGCACTGGTTAGGCCACACCTCGAGTACTGTGTCCAGTTCTGGGCCCCTCAGTTTAGGAAGGATGTTGACTTGCTGGAACGAGTCCAGAGAAGAGCAACAAAGTTGGTGAGGGGTTTGGAACACAAGCCCTATGAGGAAAGACTGAGGGAGCTGGGGTTGCTCAGCCTGGAGAAGAGGAGACTCAGGGGTGACCTTATCACTCTCTACAACTACCTGAAGGGAGGTTGTAGACAGGCGGATGATGGTCTCTTCTCCCAGGCACCCAGTACCAGAACAAGAGGACACAGTCTCAGGCTGCACCAGGGGAGGTTCAGGTTGGATGTTAGGAAGAAGTTCTCTACAGAAAGAGTGATTGCGCTATGGAATGGGTTGCCCGGGGAGGTGGTGGAGTCACCATCATTGAAGGTGTTCAGGAGGAGACTTGATGGGGTGCTTGGTGCCATGGGTTAGCTGTTTGGGTGGGTTGGATTGGTTGATGGGTTGGACACGATGATCTTGAAGGTCTCTTCCAACCTGGTTTGGTTTATTCTAATAAAGGTTTATTGTAGCAGAGTCAACAGATGGGGAAGGCAGTCTGGGAAATGCAGAGATGACAAGGTGTGGGTTACTGTGGAGTTAGTATGCTTGGGAGGAGTGCCTATGATTCTGCAAAGGGACTTTATCATTTACTAAATATTGTACTTAATTCCCTTTTAAAGCAATTCTAAACACTTATAATGGTAAGATGTAAGTGTACCAGGGCTGTCACATCCCTCAGAACAGGTCTAATCACACCAGCAGTTACTCCCTCTGCCTGAGTGTCATATTCCCTCCTGACTTCTGTAAATTTGAAAGCCTGTGACAACTGGTGTCCCTAAGGGGAGAGATAACTCCACCAGTGACAGAGGGAATTTATGTGGTTTGAAGTTATTTCACACCTCTTGTCCCACCTAGTATTGCTCTTCTTTATCTAAATGGGCTCTCATTAACACTAAACTGCTATCTCTGAGAGATTGAATTCAAATGTTCCTTTGATAAATCGTGTCAGAAATGCTGTAGTATAGAATAATCTGCACTCTAGTAGGGTTACACACTGTGGAAGGAGAAAGGAAAGTGTGCATGCTGGAAGGCATCTTCAGTTCACTTCTCTACTGTTCTGCTCGATAACTATTAAATATATTTGTAGCCTCTTCCAGAATATTTCTCTAAAGAGATGGGGAAAGTTACTTGTTATTTGTTTCTCACTGCTGTGGGTTTTTTCCCTCCTTTTTTCTCCTGATTTGCTGACTTTTTTGTTTGTTTGTTTGCTGTTGTTGTTGTTTGGGCCACATGTTTTCACATCCTGTTGTCTAGAAAGATTCTTGGGACACAGTAAGAAATTAGGTTTGCTGTCCTGGAGTATCAGGATAGGATAGGAGGTGACCTGTGACACATGAAATTGGCTGAAAAGACAGTTAATTGCCAGTGCTGTAAATTGCTTTTCAGACATTGTCTCTTTCCTTTGTCAAAAAAGAACAGAGAGTAAAACTAGTGAGCTCCTGCCTGAATTCAGAACATGAACAGCACTCCAACGTAAGCCATTGTTCAACTTACTGGGAATATCCTTGCTGTAGTAATTTTCCAGAGGTGTAGTGTGAAGAGATTGTGCATTTTTACATATACTGGCTTATTTAGTTTTCCCTTTTCACTCAGAAAGGAGTATTGCAAGAAGGGTCAGGTCCTAGACACTTCCTAAGAAAATTTTAGCTGCTAATGTCTGCTGCTTTTGCTTCTCCTGCTTTTTTACTAGGGCTTGTGGTAGGAAGACTTTTTAACTCTATGAGCCCTGAAACTACAGAGCCACTGCAGCAGGAGATGAATCTGCAGGGCTTTCTATGTTTCCACTAGAAAACAGGCAGCAGAGGCCAATAGCCTGAAGGCAATTTAGCCAACATCAGCTGTAATGGAGACTGGCACCTTTGAAAGACTACAGATATCTGCAGTGTTTCACATCTAGTTCCAGGGACCAGGCGAAATGGCAGGTCATGCTGTGTGTTAGGTGGTGGTCTCAGTGAGGTCTTTAAATCAAATTTGACTTATAGCTGTATTTTACCCAGTGGCTGGTAGAAAGTGGGACTCAGCTGTACCACTGCTGCATTTGTCTTCATGTGACAACCCAAGGTATGTGTAAGTCTGAACCTTTGCTCCCTTCCTGGGAGGTTGTTGCTGTTAGTGCAGATCTCAGTCTTCACCAAAAAAAGTTACCTCTCAAAGATTAGTTGAACTCAAGTGCAGCTGAGTGATTCTTAATGGAAGAGAAGATTCATCATGGCTGTATTGCCCTGCTCTTTTTTGGACTGAACCTGGGGACTGGTGGAATGAGCTTGTCACAGGCAAAGGAAGACAAGAACTGGTTACAGGATCAGCAAGGCATGTAGCATTTCTAATTGCACTCTGTCACATGCAGATAGGAACTCTGACATTAAAGAAAATCAATCCATCCCCCTTTAACAAGCATTCAGGTTGCCTAAAGTACTGGTTGCACATGAAAACATGGGAGAAAAAGACAGGAGGGCAGGCACAGGCTTCTGCTGATTTTATCAGCATGGCTCTGCCAAAGTCACTCACTCATCTATTGCAAGGCACTCAGACTCTGGTTCTTAGATTACCTTCCTTCAGCTCTGCCAGTGTATGTTGGTCCTGATCCTGAGCAGACAGTGCATTTTCTGGTTTTTAATATGTAATTTGTAGCTCTGATGAATCTCCTTGTTTTGACCTGAAGCTTTTCTTGGCTTTTCTTGCTAGATCCTCTCTTGAACAGTTACTGTCAGAGCAGAAGTAAGATGTCCCAAATCTGTTGCATCTAGAATTGTGGCTGAAGTCAGAATTGTCTCTGCCCTCAGCAAATAACACCGGGGTGAACGACACCTAAGTGATGCTCCCAGTCTTCATTGGCTAGAATTCCCCTAGTATCTTAGAAGACCTAAAGAACAGGACTGAGAAATTAAGGGCTGATATTAAAATGTCTGAAAGTTAAGAACTCTGTTGGAATAGTTTTCTTTTTTAATTGGAGATTGAGCATCTGTGACGGCTGTCATGGGGATAAATGTATGTTGTGTCATTGTAAGAGAGCAGAGGTGTCTTACAGAATGCAAAGTTGGAGGCAGAGAGAACATTTTATGTGACAGCTGAGAGGTGGTAAGAAAGGAAGGTAAAACCAGGTTGTATAAAGGATACAATGGTAAAAGCAGAGAGTTTAGTGCAAGATGGGAAAACCCGGAGTTTTGTAACAAAACTGCCTGCCACCCTTATCTTTACCAGTGATATCTGTGGTGATTGCAGGTTCCAAGTTCTGTCTGTGCATCTCTCAGGTTATCTGTACACTTTAAGAGTTCAGAATATGTTGCTGCTCTTTCCTTAATCATACTGTGAGTCTGTTTTTTCTTGGTGTCAACTCCCAGAGACAAGTGACTGTGTGGCTTAGCTTTTATTATAAAATAGTAAAGTGGGAGAATGGAAACCAGTCTCAAAAGCAAATTAAATTGGTTTATCCCCCTTAAAATCTCCTGCTTTCTGAGCCAAACACACGATTTTGAGTGACCTGACTCATGAGTTTTGAACATGGAGGGGCTGCAACATTGATCTTCTGTCACCACAGTATCAGATCATCCTGATCCAAATGGCCAGCTGGTCAGAATGTTGCATGCTGGGATCTGTAGGTTTTGCTGGCCATATGTCTGCATTAAAGATAAGCTTGTTTGCTCTAGTCTAAGCAGACAATCTGCTCAACTTTATGCCCAATTAGATGTAGCCTTTCAGCTGCTGGCACACTGCCAGTGCTGTCCTTTCTGCTGCATCCAGTTCAGCACCTTGGGCCAAAGCATTGTAGGAACTAGAGTTGTGGTAGTTTTACATGTGCTTCTAGATAATGGACTAGCAAGCAAGTAGCAATAATTCCTAGCGTGCCTACATCATTGTCACTTGATGACTTCATGTTGTGTCACTTCTTTGGCATTGAAATGATGGGGAAAGTAAAAATGGAGGGGGAAGGGTGATTTTACTGTGACCATGGTATCAGATCAGGCTCTCCTTCTCCAAGGATAAAGGAAGGGGATGGGAGAAAGCCTAAGGTACTACTGTAAAATAGAAAGCTTGAGAGGAGGTAAAACAGGGGATGGAGAATTCAGTTCTTTGGCTCTTTCAAACAACAGTTCAGGAAAACAATAACTTGATTCTGAAACAGATTGCTGACTCAAATCACTTTGATATGGAGATAAGGGGCACCAACAGGGCACTGCTGAAAACTGATGCATGAGGGGAGGTGTATTAAAGGTAAGCAAACAAACAAAAAAGTGTAGATAGGAAAATATATTGGTGGAGATAGGATTTATGTGAGAAGACTTTGTTCAAAAGACAATACTCCTGCTCAGTAAATGGCTGCTTTTGGCTGATAGCCTATCAGTTCACTGGTGCAATGAGTAGGAATTAGAAGGAGAAAGCAATATAAAAGGAAATGCAGAAAGTTGGGAACCACTGATAATTATTATAAATTGGAATTTATAATGAGTAGAAGATGACAACAGAAGCCAGGACAACCTAGAGTAGTCCATGACACCCATAAAGAGGACTTTGTTTTTTCAGGTGTGTTGAGTGGAAAAGAAAGCACATGCTGTGTTAGCTTTTTCAGAATGTTACTGGAAACTGTCACTAAATGATGATGGTAAAAAGTCAGTCTGATAAGGTCAGAAATGCTCAATCATTTTTTCTGGTTTGTTTTTGGCAAGAATATGGACTTGCATCAAAGGCAACAAAATACCGTTTCAGATCATTTTCAGACTGTTTGCTAAGGAAGGGTAGAGTTAGACAACCTTTACTGTGGGTCAGAACCTAAAAATGGTGGAGACAGGTAAGTTACCCCTGAAATCATTATCTCAGGAAACTTGTGGCATACTTATAATGTTAACCTTTAATAAACCCCAGCATTGCAAAATATTCCTCCAGTCTTTTCTTGATTAGTAGTTGTGATTCAGAAATCACTGAACGAGTGTATTTCTGGAAGGGGTCAGAAAGGGATTCACCTGAGACCACTGATATTCTTCCACATTTTCATAAATAATCTAGAATCACAGAATATGACTGGTTGGAAGAGACCTCCAAGATCATCCAGTCCAACCTTTGACCCAGCACTGAAGGGTCAACACTAAACCATGTCCCTAAGTGCCAAGTCCACATGCCACTGCTTGAACACCCTCAGGGATAGTGACTCCACCACTGCCTTGGGCAGACCATTCCAGTGTTTGATAACCTTTCCAGTGAAGAAGTATTTCCTAATATCCAGCCTAAACCTCCCCTAGTGCAGCATTCCTCTAGTCCTGTCTCTTGCCCTCAAGGAGAAGAAGCTGGCTCCCTCCTCGCTCCAACCTCCCTTCAGGCAGTTGTAGAGAGTGATAAGGTCTCCCCTTAGCCTCCTCTTCTCTAGACTGAACAACCCCAGCTCCCTCAGATAGTCCTTGTAGGACATGAGCTCCAGGCCCTTCATGAGCCTCATTACCATAAGTAAAGGATTGGTGGAGAGACAAATAATGACAATGGCAAGATGACCAGAGAGATCTGGTAAACTGTGCTTACTTAAATAAAGTAAATTTTGATGTATCTACTTGGAAAATCATCTATTTAAGAGCAGCACCTAGAAGCCAGACTTGTATTCTGAAAGCTCTGGCTCCGAAAGCAAATCCAGGTGCAACCCACTGAACATCAGCTCCCATTTGATCCTGAGACATAAAAGGCTAATATGATCTATAAATGTATAAACAAGGGCATAGCAAACAGGAACAGGGAGGTGATTTAACTTTTGAATATAGTTAGTGGTATCAGAACTAGATTACTGCACATTGCAGAAGTGGAGAGCTGCAGAAAAGAGCCACAGAATGATTCAAAGGCTGGTAAGAGACAAACAGTTCAATCTGTTTATCTTATGGAAAAGAACACAAGAATGACTGTTTTACGCTGTGTAAATACTCCATGGAGTTTATGTATTGGGTACTGAAGATCTATTCAGTTCAGCAGAGAAAGGCAGAACAGGAACCAGTAGCTGAAAATTATAGCCAGAAAAAACAAAAATGAAAAAGTAGATAAAAATTTTGACAGTCAAGTGATTACCACCTAGCAAGTGCAATGGATGAGCCTGTGTCTCTTGGTATCTTAGCATGATGCAGCTGTGATTTAGCCAAGAGCAAACGTAAGTTGTCAGTGGCAGACACGAGCAACTGAGTTCAGTGTAATGGGCAGTAGTATGCAGGAATCCAGAACATAGGATTTCCTGGTACACCTGGCTGTAAGCTTAATGACAGCTAGGGAGGGTGATGTTTGGCTTGGGTTTCTTCATTGTCAGTGACATTAACACAAAGGTGATAATGACTTTCTGAGACAGTGACTCTCAGTACAACTGGCTTTGCTTCATGAACTATGAAGCCTGAGGGCCTAAAGGACTGAGGAGATTCCTGACTTACTGCTGTCCTTTGTGGAGTGTAAACTGGGGAGCTGAAACCTCTCAGATGTAATTGCTGATTCTGTAATGCTGGGAGAGATTTCACTGCATCATTCTAAATGGGTATACAGTGGCAGGGTGGACTGTAGTGAGTCTTCACTGCTTGCTGTTTCAAAATGCAGCTAGAGGAAGAGAAGTTCCTAGAGAGGAGGTAGTGTCAGCTCCTTTCCCATTTTGACAGTGAAGGGAGTAACAGCCACTCAACCTGTAGCTCTGTTGCTTCACCTGAAAGTGCAGTGGTTTTGGAGCTTTCCTTATAGAGCAACACAAAAGGATTTGTGGCTGTTTCCTTGGCTGAACACTTCAGGCACTACCCTTTCTGTAAGCTTCCTGAACAGTAGCCTGGGTTAAAACACTAACCTCCTGTCCTCTGAGTTTCATTAGTGTGCTTTTTATCAGTTTAGCAAAAGCTGGTGCTTAATGGGCCCTTGAAGATGGAGAGGTTGCATTTCTAAGTGGGAAATAATTTCCTTTGGCTGCTCTTAAGGGCCATTTTGGTAGCCCCATCATGGCTGCCCCAAAAGTCCAGGTGCTGGAAGGAAGAAGGCCAGGAGACACAACCTGTTTTATCTCCATGCATTAACACAGCTAATTCACTCCTTCCCCCACCGACTCCCCCTCCAGGCGATTAACCCCCTATCAGCCTCTGACTCCAGCCGTTTGAAGAGTCTGTGTCTGCAGAGGTATTTACAACCCCTAGCTAGCCAGCCGAGAGTAAGCCGGCCGTTATCAGGGCTCTCAAACAAATGGCTGCCTATCTCCTCAGTGGTCTTGCAAAATCCAGCAAAGTGCTATGCTGTGCTGGCCACCTACTTTCACCCAGCCTCCCTTTCCCGCTAACATTTCACAGATGTGACCTGAACCCTCCCCTTTCATTGCTTAACAATAAGCAGCACCTCCCCGGCTCTGTGAAAGCTGAGAGCAAGAGCACTTTACTTCTTAGCCTGCCAAGAGCCACACGGGGACAAGGCTTTTCAAGCTGTCTCACTGAAATCCAAACTAAAAGACCCATAATGAATGAGCGGGCAGTCTTAGCAAGGACAAAAAGAGGTAGCCAAAATGTGGACTGCAATACCTAGTGTGGCTCACAGCTATCCTGGGCTGGGTGAATGTGTGTGAAATCCAGCTACAATATTCCATGGAGTATCTGACATTTATACAGATGGCTTTGACAAACAAGCTTTATGACACGGAGGGCATAAAACAAATTAGTGTGCATTCGAACAGTCTGCTTTCAGATGAGAGAACGGAACCCAATAGCTAGCGCAGTTACTAGTTAAAGCCTTGGTACCCGATTTTTCTGTTCAAGTCGGAGTCAGCCGCTCCTGTTAGAAGTCATTCTGGAGTGGCTGTAGCTGCCGCCTTCCAGCAGGGCGCGCTATGGTGCCAGCGTTGTCAGTGCTGAGCGCAGAAAAGAAACCACGGAAAAGTAAAAAGGAGAAAGAAAAAGCACCAAGAGCAACAGCAGACTGCGGAGGAGGTATGGCCTGAATTTCCAGGCTCTGTGATATACCGACCTCCTAAACTGTAGATATGGAGACGATTACTCTGTCCCTTCCAAGCTTAGGCAATTTCTTGAATGGTCACTGGACTTTTCATTAGCTTTCTTAACATCCTTACAGATCACAGACACACAAAGGATATACACAAACACACAAGCAAGTCTCCTGCATCCTTCAAAAGCAGAGTCACTGGCCATTTTTGCTAGTGATGTGTGGAGTGGGGAGCCTTTAGAGGCTAGGGCTCCTCCTGCAGTGACCCATGAGAGCGGCCTGGGAGCAATACAAGCTGTTGGCTGTCCTACAAGCTGTTGGCTGTCCTACAAGCTGGGGCAGTGTCAGCTCAGGAGTTCAAGATCAGACTGGAACTTTTAACGCACAGCAGAAGGAATCCAGAGCCAGCTAGCATTATAGCTTTTGACTGGCTGTTCATGGTCTGCCTTGCTTTCTGGAAAGGAGTCTTGTTTTCTTTGGGCTTTGTTTCTATGGGTAATAAAGCAATGCATTCACTGCCTTTGGGTCCTAGATCTGCATCACCTCAGGAGTCTTGTTTAGTCAGAGGCCTTGGATGAGTTTATACTGGAGCAGGACTGCCCAAGAACTGAGAGCTGTGACTGCTGCAGTGAAAGAACGAGGAGAGAACCAAAGTCTTCATAGCAGCTTTGTAGGGATTGTATTTAAAGTTTTTTTTCCTCCTCAGTAAAAGAAATCATTGCCCACTCTGTCTCCATTTCAGCTCCTGGTTCATTTGACATGAAAAGGAGATGAACTTCTTGTTAACTGATGGAAAATGCTGGTAAAAGCCTCTTAGGACCAGAAGTAGTTTTATCACCGTGTCAAGTCAGCCTTGGCCTAACCCTTTCTCTGGGGAATGATGAAAAACTACTTGCAGGGGAAAGCCTAAGGCAGCCTGTGCCACTGAAGTCAGAACAAGGTCAGCTTTTGCTGGAACTGGTATGTTTCTGAAGGGGCTTTGTGTAAGGAGTGGCAGCTCCTGTATGTGCAGCAGTTGCATTGGTGCCAGCTCTGCACACAACTTTCTTTTGCTGTTTGCTGCCCCTTTGGCCACAGAACTTTTTGCAGAGAGGGAGTCAACAGGTGTTGTCTTGTTTTACTCTACATAAATATATGGATTGAAATTCTGCATGCTGAAGGGGTGTGTGGCTGTGTGTAGAGGGAAAAGTACAAGGGACAGTTGACCTGTAGTTGTTCTGTACAGAGATAGATAGGCTACCCCAGGCACTAGAATATGCTTAGCCATCTTTAGTGTTCAGGATTAGCTTGAATATCAACACAACCACACTGTGCTGTGTGGATATGCTCAGTTTGACAGTCTTAGAAACTGGTAAACTCTTAGGCAATTTGGGCCAGAATTCATATTTAGCTTAGCATGAAAACATTGACAGTTTATAATCTGTGCTGTCTGTTCCTCATCCTAAATCCTAAGTCCTGCTAACTTGATGATGAGGTAAGAACTGAAACTGGGGGACCAGCAGGGCTTGTAGCCTTGCCCTGGTTGCAGAATGGTGAATTGGATGTGCTCTAAGCATTTGGTGGGCTTTGAATCCCAGCATCAACTGCTTTGTGTTCTTTCAGAATTCAGAGATCAATGTGAGGTTCTTTGCCCATAATCCAGCCCCTGTTCATCATTATCACCTCCTCAAAGTGCCCAGCGCTTTGTTACCAGGAGAGGCAAAATCTTACAAGGTGGTCATAATCTCCTCTGAGAGTCAGACAGACATTCTCCCGTGGGTAAGAAAGTGACAGTGACCAAAAGCTGTAGGGGGAAGCAGGCTAGAACAAAGCTGTCCATTGCATCCTTTCATCAAACTGTTAATCTTTCTTTCAAAGACATCACGTTTGTTTGGTGACAAAAGCCCCAAAGAAGCTGAATTGAGCCTGAAATCCTGTAGCAAGATTTAGAGGAAACGTCTTTCATTGAGAACAGGGAGGGGCGAGGGTCTCCTTCTTTTTCTTCCCACCAGCCAATGGGCTCACAGAAGCCCACGAAGGTGACGGATTAATGCAGGGGCTCCCCAGGTAGATGCTACGTGACTCCCAGCACGCTCCAAAAACGTTTCCACAGCGACCAGCTGAACAAGAAATATGGAGTGTGACAAGATACAGCATAAACTTGTGCTTTGGAAGGAGGCTGCTTTGCCACTCTGAGAGATTTCAGTATTTACTACAGAAGACCTGAGATAGGATGATCCATACTATAGTTGTCAGAACCAAAACACTGAGGGTTTTAATAATTTCCTCCCCACCCCTGCTCCATAGAAGTTTTGATTGCATATTGTCTTGCTGTTTCCTCCAGTGCTCAGCCCCATTCCAAATCTTTGTTCTGGATGATTTCTGTGCAAAGTCTGCATATTTCCTTTAACAAAACATCTCTTCCTTAACAAAGCCAAACCAAACCATTGTTCCTGCTCGGTTCTAATTATCAGGTGGATTTAGGACTGAAGGGCAAACTAACTGGGCTATAAGGAAGGCTGTATATTGATGTGTGTTACTTCTGTGTTAGCTTTTTCAGTCCTTCCCATCCTCTGCAGCTCGTTTTTGTTTGTACATTGTCCCTTTTTTTGGTGTTGGCATTGCTGGCTGTGCAGCCAGATTCCAGCTGGAAAAATAACTTTATTTTTGGCTAGACTGTTTGTCAGCCAGATCGTTTCCCTGACCTGGTTAACTAAGCAGTAAATAAACACTTTTGTGGTCTTTATGATGGAAAAGTTATAAGGGGGGAAATAAGAGTCTGAGTGTAGAGGCTGCTTCAACTGGATTAAGCAGCACTTGGTTAGATGTCTAAACACGGCCTGAATTTCACCCACTACTGGAAGGCACCTGAATATTGTACATCTGGGACAACATTGCCCTCCCTGAGTCTTGTCAGCAGGAAATGGGCATTTTGTATGTAAGTGGAAGGCCCAGGATTGTCTTAATCATTTGTGCTGCAGAGGTGTCCCCAGTGGGAAAGGCTAATGGAGAGAAAAAGCCTCTAAGTAAGATCATTTTACTTTGAGGTTTGGGCATGGTTGTATTTGTGTGTCAAAGACATGGCAGGCATTAGGACCATGCAAGAGCCACTTGGCAGCGTCTGAATGTTTGTAAGCTGTGCTTTCCTGGCTCTTGAGGCTTTTAAAAATAGTGCAGAACCTGCAACCAGTCTGTGTTTTTGTTTAATTATTATTAAATAATTATATGGGGAATTGGAAATATTGACAGCAGTGTTAACATATGGGGTGCAGGTGGTGTGTCAAGCAAATGAAAGGGATTTAGTTTGCAGCCAGTAAGTGGCATGAAGGAGTTTGAGCCCCACATTAAGAGTGTTTGGATGTGTCCTTATGGCTGGTAGGCTGTGTGTGAAATGTCTGTGTGGCAAAATTTATTGAGAGACGGAGCACAGTGACCTTTCCTTACAGCCGCTCTGCTCCGCAATTTGTCTTTGTTCCCTGCAGACAACAAATTAGAAGTAGGAAGCTCTTCCCAGTGCAGGGTTTTCTATTGGAGGTAATTGGAAACTAAATCCCATGGGTGTAGTGTAGCTTTGCCAGAGCTAAGCGCTTGTGGTCACGCAGCCAATCAGTGGCTGCAATGTTGCCCCTCTCTGGGTGTTAATACGTCCTATAACTCCATACTTTCACACTCTCAGGACTGACTGCAGCAAGGTATGTTACAATGTGCTCTTCTGGCAGCATACTGTGTTCATGTGAGTGCATCCACGCTGTAGCTTGAAACACTTCCTTCTTTGAAGAGGCATTGGTAATGTCACTTTTACGACCCTCTGTGAGCTTTTGCAACACGAAGCCTTTCTGTCAGGCTGTCTGGCTCTTAAAACTGTTTCTTCTCAAGCTTGCACAGAAATAAGGCGTTGCTGAATTGCCTCCGAAACAGCAACATTAACAGAGGTCATACTGAAAAGTGGACCAGTTGTGGCAGAAGAGTTCTGCAGACAGCCCTCTTAAAAGGCTTTGTTTAAGAGCTGATGTCTCATGCACCTTATCATCTCTGTGAATTACAAGATTCAGCCCATGGCCCAGCACAGCAGACATGGGGGATGAGGCAGGGATTTCTATTGGCAGCTGGAAAGGAAGAAGAAGCTGAAAAGGAGGTCGACTTTTGAAATTCAGCCCTGGCGTCCTGACAGCTGTTGAAGGGCCATAAAAAAGGCAGTGGTTTAACACTGGGTGAGCATCAGGATCTTCAAAGCACTTTCTTGTTTGGGAAAGATGTGAGGAACTCCTCAGAATTTATGCCTGTGCTTGGAGGGGTGGAGGCTGCAGCCTGATTCAAAGAGGGAATAGGAAGCTCCAGATCTTCATCCAGCGGGTACTTTTCCCATGCTCTTTCCTCCCACACAGCAGCTCCCTCCCTTCCCTTCTGGAGCAATAGGCAATAGTTTCAGCACAGACAGTGCTTGGCTTCCTTGGATTTGCTGGGTGCAGCTTAAGAATTAACTTGCTCTTTTGAAAAAAAATGTGTTTTGAAGAATGGAAACCCCAGCAGAGCATTATCACTGTGAGATTCTCTAGCATGAGACCAATGACCTCCAGTTCCCCACACCTCAGCAAGCTTTGCATGATGAGGGAAGTTAACTCTGCTAGCTGATTTAGGGACAATATAAGCTACAGCTCACACATAGATGGAAGTTAAAAATCAGTATTTAACTCCAGCAAAGCCAACTTTCACTTTATAACTAGAAGTGGAAGTAATCACACAATCACCAAGGTTGGAAGAGACCTCAAAGATCATCAAGTCTAACCTGTCACACAAGACCCCATGACTAGACCACGGCACCAAGTGCCACGTAATCTCTTGAACACCTCCAGGAATGGTGACTCTACCACCTCCCTGGGCAGCACATTCCGATGACGAATGACTCAGTGAAGAACTTTCTCCTCACCTCGAGCCTAAACTTCCCCTGGTGCAGCTTGAGACTGTGTCCCCTTGTTCTGGTGCTGGTTGCCTGGGAGAAGAGACCAACCCCTTCCTGGCTACAACCACCTTGCAGGTAGTTGTAGACAGCAATAAGGTCTCCCCTGAGCCTCCTCTTCTCCAGGCTAAACAATCCCAGCTCCCTCAGCCTCTCCTCATAGGGCTTGTGCTCAAGGCCTCTCCCCAGCCTCATTGCCCTTCTCTGGACACGTTCAAGATGTCCTTCTTAAACTGAGGGGCCCAGAACTGGACACAGGACTCAAGGAGTGGCCTAACCAGTGCAGAGTACAGGGACACAATGACTTCCCTGCTCCTGCTGGCCACACCATTCCTAATGCAGGCCAGGATGCCATTGGCCTTCTTGGCCACCTGGGCACACTGCTGGCTCATGTTTAGGCAGCTGTCAATCAGCACCCCCAGGTCCCTCCAATGCAATACAATAATAATAATAATAATAATAATAATAATAATAATAATAATAATAATAATAATAATAATATGATGATGATGATGATGATGATGATGATGTCTCTCCTGACAACTTTTATCTAGGAATCTTGGTGTACCCTTTGGACTAATGTTCTGAATTTCCCAGCCTCCCATTAAGAGTCATGTATTCCTACAGAGGGGCAATGATGGGCACAGGAACTCTCATGAAATATTCTGAGCCAATATTACAAAGGATTTGAACCTAACATCCTGCTTCTGCATTTTGACAATAATACAGACCTACACCTACCCATGCAGTGATTTTACTCCAAGAACCATTTGTAATAGCAGCATTTCATTTTCATAATTCTCCTCATCCCTTTTTAGATTGTATTATTAAGTGCATTTCTAAGGCTTTCTTTTTGAAGGAGGAAAGAGGGGATAGTAATTTTAAGCTATTATATCATACTGTTCATTAGCTACTGATTAAGGCACTGCTAGCGTGATTTACGACGTTATTTCAAACTCCTACAAGAAAAGTGGGCCTGAAAAAGAATCTTGTTTGAAGGTTTGTGAGATTTGAGCTGTGCTGGAGAGAATACAGTTGTCTTGGATCTTTCAATAACAACTTTCTATGTGTTTCATGAGTTCAATATTTTCTGGACCATTTCATCAAGTGCTGCTAATGTGGGGAGGTATGGGGAGGAGGAAAAAAAAAAGATTTCCAAGTTTTTGGTTTCTCTGTTTAAATCATTGAATCAATGAGGTTGGAAAACACCTCAAAGATGATACATCAAGTTCAACCTGTCACCCAAGACCTAATGACTACTAGACCATGGCACCAAGTGCCACATCCAATCCCCTCTTGAACATCTCCAGGGATGGTGACTCCACCACCTCCCTGGGCAGCACATTCCAACAGCTAACAACTCTATCTATGAAGAATTTTCTCCTCACATCCAGCCTAAACTTCCCCTGGTGCAGTTTGATACTGTGTCCTCTTGTTCTGGTGCTAATCCAGGGGTCAGTACTGGGCCCCATCCTCTTTAACATCTTCATTGATGATCTGGATGAGGGGATTGAGTCAGTCATCAGCAAATTTGCAGATGACACCAAGTTAGGAGCAGATGTTAGTTAGAGGGTAGAAGGGCTCTGCAGAGGGACCTCGACCGACTGGACAGATGGGCAGAGTCCAATGGGATGGCATTCGACAAGTCCAAGTGCCGAGTGCTGCACTTTGGCCACGGCAAGCCCATGCAGTGCTACAGGCTAGGGTCAGAGTGGCTGGAGAGCTGCCAAACAGAGAGGGACCTAGGGGTGCTGATTGACAGTCGCCTAAAGAGGAGGCAGCAGTGTGCCCAGGTGGCCAAGAAGGCCAATGGCATCCTGGCCTGCATTAGGAATGGTGTGGCCAGCAGGAGCAGGGAAGTCATTGTGCCCCTGTACTCTGCACTGGTTAGGCCACTCCTTGAGTCCTGTGTCCAGTTCTGGGCCCCTCAGTTTAAGAAGGACATCGAGACACTTGAACATGTCCAGAGAATGGCAACGAGGCTGGGGAGAGGCCTTGAGCACAAGCCCTATGAGGAGAGGCTGAGGGAGCTGGGATTGTTTAGCCTGGAGAAGAGGAGGCTCAGGGGAGACCTTATTGCTGTCTACAACTACCTGCAAGGTGGTTGTAGCCAGGAAGGGGTTGGTCTCCTCTCCCAGGCAACCAGCTCCAGAACAAGGGGACACAGTCTCAAGCTGCACCAGGGGAAGTTTAGGCTCGAGGTGAGGAGGAAGTTCTTCACTGAGTCATTCGTCATCGGAATGTGCTGCCCAGGGAGGTGGTAGAGTCACCATTCCTGGAGGTGTTCAAGAGGAGATTACGTGGCACTTGGTGCCATGGTCTAGACATGAGGTCTGTGGTGACAGGTTGGACTTGATGATCCTCGAGGTCTCTTCCAACCCTAGTGATACTGTGATACTGTAATTGCCTGGGAGAAGAGACCAACCCCCTCCTGGCTACAACCTCCCTTCAGGTAGTTGTAGACAGCAATAAGGTCTCCCCTGAGCCTTTTCTTCTCCAGGCTAAACAGTCCCCGTTCCCTCAGCCTCTCCTCTTAGGGCTTGTGCTAAAAGCAAAGGTCCAAAAAAAGCAGATAGGTTGCAGAACTTTAAAGTAGTGTCTCAGAATGTCTTAGAAGGCAGACAGCAGCATTGTGTATTAAATGCAGTTTCTTAATTAATTAGAAATAAAAAGCACAATCTGGAAAAGAATTCTGAATAAATACCTTTGGTAGCTGGGTTAGAATAGTGTCCCCAGTGATCTGGTTAGTAAAAGGTGGAAAATGGCACTGCTGCTGCTGTTTGGCTCTGCATAATAAAGGACAGCTCTATGACTAATGGTCATTATGGCTGAAAACAGAATCTGAGTGAAAATTACATTAGTTTTAGGCAGTTTCTTATTTCCCCTCCCCAACCTATACTGTTTCTGTCCAGCTGGGATTGACCTTAAGTAACCTGCTTGTTTTGTTCACAGGCAGACTTATGCAATGTTAGCAAAACTTTATTGTACGTTTTTGCATGGAACTAGGTGCAGAATCAGGGATCAGAGAAGAGATGGAAAGTGTAAGAGCTTTGTATGCCCCAAAGGTCTCATATTTATGAAATGACAGATTTGAGCCCTTTGAGAGGTTGCAGCTTAGCCAAACAGTAGGGAAATGAAGCAACTGCACACCACAGCCTTCAGAGACATAGCATAAAAGTGAACAGAGCTGTCTTCAGTTATATCTGTCCACTTTTGCCAGGTGGGAAGGTGCATGGCAAGCTGCTTTGATCAGCAGAATAACTCCACAGAGACTGATAAGCCTGTGTGACACTGGGTACATGTTCTGAGGAGATCATGGATCCATGTACTGTATTGCCCCAGAGCACAGCTAAAAGGATTTTATCAAGTTGAACTTGATGTACTCTGCCTTCTCTGTGAATTTGTCCAAGAAGAAGTCTGACTTGAGATACAGTTACAGAGAGCACTACTATCCCTGTTTTCCCTCTCACCTTTCCCACTTGTGGTGCCCCAGGCATTTCTTTGTAAATAGTTTGGGGCAGAGGGCTCATCTGTGTACATGAACACATCTATGCAAGCCATCACATGCACCCAGGCTGCTGGATGCTTCCAGGATATTGGGAGGCATTTGCAAACTAGATAATCTATAAAGGCTTTCACCACCCAGCAAGGCAAGGCACAGTCCTGTTCTGGACAGACTTGCTTCTCAGAGGACTGGTCCTAAATTAAAGACTTTTATATAACAGTTCCTCATTCCATTATCTTTTTGTCAGAGTACCTGTTCCAAAAGTTTAAGCTCCGCCCCCCACTGCAAACCAGTGTATAAAGGTGCAGCAAAAACCACCAGATGTTTGAGTGAAGGACTTGCAGATAATTTCTGCAAGTTCAAGCTGCAAGAACCCTGCCCTGAAAGTGAAGTCAGTTCAGTGTTCAGAGGAGAAATGGAAAAAGTTACTTATCACAATTAGATTCAGACCTATTTGTTTGCCACTTGTTATTCAACACCCCTGTGTGTAGCCTTGCTACTGCCACTAGCAAATGCAGAAAACCTGTAGAGGCAAAATTCATTAAATGGTTTCAAAGCTTTGACAGCAAATGGCTCTCGTGCTTGAGCCACTCCATCGTTTGCCTTGTAATGAAGTGCTCTTCATCAGGGTTCCCAGGTTACCCAAGTAGTGAAGTCTCTTAGGAACATCGATTTTGTTGGGAGACCCAGTCAATCAGAGTGTGTAATCCTGGTGGATGAACTATAATATATGTTTTAACTCCAGGTAGGACAAAGATCCAGTCTAGTTTGGGTCCATGAGTGGTACTGGAGAGACTGCATGGGAGATTTGCGTAGCTTTGTATGTGAAACCACTGCTTGTGAAGATTCTAGCTTGAATTTCACCTAAGACCAGTGCAATGAATGTCACAGTGCCAGGCAGGTAAAAAGAAGGCACACACCTGTACTAATCCTGCCCTATAGTAAATAATGTTTTGCTTTACTGTGGTCTCAACTGTCTTTAGTGGAAGCATCAGCTGGAATTTCTGTGAAATAAAACCAGTATTCCACATTAGAAAATAGCCTTGTGTTATGCCGGAATTCAATAGAAAGGGCAGTAACTTCTTAAAGAGATCATAGTTGGAAGGGACCACAAGGATCATCTAGTTCCAACCCCCGTGCCATGGGCAGGGACACCCCACACTAGATCAGGCTGGCCAGAGCCTCATCCAGCCTGGTCCTAAACACCTCCAGGGATGGGGCCTCAACCACCTCCCTGGACAACCCATTCCAGGGCTTCACCACTCCCATGGTGAAGAACTTCCTCTTCATGTCCAGGAAGGGATGTTTCTCTTCATGTACCACAAGCTAAACCTGCAGCAAATTCTAGACAAGCAGATGGTTTTCCTTTTCCATTGAAATATACAGTTTGCCCCTCTTCCCTCTAGGGCTTTGTCCCATGATACTTTGGCCAGCAGATCCTGAAGTAACCAAAGTCTGCATGCCTAAAGTCCAGGGTTGGAAGCTTGGGATGCATCCTCCTACTTGCCCTGTGGACCTTAAATTCTATTGCTTCATGGTCACTGCAGCCAAGATTATCCCTGAGCCTCACACTGGTCATCAGCCCTTCCCCATTGGTGAGAAGAATGTCCAGCAACTTCCCTCCTTGCTCATGCCCTCAACTAGTTTGCCATGAACTTCATAAGAGTGCATGTATTGTGAGCGAGCATTCAGGAGCCCAAAGCTTTACAAACACAGCTAGCTGGCGTCTTTTGGCTGCCAGGCAAGCCAAACAGCCCTGCAGCTGCTGCTAGACCAAACTACCTGAGGGGTGGTTGTGGCCGGGAAGGGGTTGGTCTCTTCTCTCAAGTAACCAGCACCAGAACAAGGGGACACAGTCTCAAGCTGTGCCAGGGGAGGTTTAGACTCGAGGTGAGGAGGAAGTTCTTCACCGAGCGAGTTGTTCGTCATTGGAACGGGCTGCTCAGGGAGGTGGTGGAGTCACCATCCCTGGAGGTGTTCAAGAGGAGATTGGACGTGGCACTTGGTGCCATGGTCTAGTCATGGGGTCTGTGTTGATAGGTTGGACTCGATGATCCTCCAGGTCCTTTCCAACTTAAGTTATACTGTGATACTGTGATACTAAACAGCCTCAGGAGCTGCAGTCAACCCTTGGGCTGTGGGGAGACCTGACGCAGGAACTTGAGGTGTTAAAGCCCTGCAGCCCTTAGTCAAATGTGACTAAAATTGGCCAAGAATCAGAACCTGGTGGGAGGGGGAGGACTGGCAGCTGACAGCAATCACAGAAGCCCTTCCCCAGGCTAACCATGGCATGAGTAAGCATGAGTCATAGCATAAATTGATGAGCCTAAAATTATCTACAAAGATGAATACTATCTAATTGGGCCAGCACATAATGGGCTTTCTGCAGATTTTGGGCAGATTTTGGCTTTGGGTTAGGCTGAGTGCTTGACTCCAAGCCAGTAGTAGCCTGACAGCTCCCTTGAAAAAAAAAAAAAAAAAACAACAAAAAAACCCCAAAAAATAAATTTGGGCTTTCAGATGAAGATTCAGCAGGACTTTACATTGTAGCCTCTAGGCATTACTGATTTGGTGCTGAAGCTGGTATTTTCTTCTCTTGGCAGCTCCTTGCCTTCTGAGCATTGAATCTGAGCTGATGTGTCAACCCTCTGCCCTTCAACATTGTTCCCAGGCTGTAGTGCCAGATGCAAAACAAACACTGTAGCTCAGAGGGCCTTGCATCCAGGAGAAACTGCATTTTCACACTGGCTCTGAACCTCCTCTGTGGAGCCAAAGCAAAATTAATGCAGAAACTATTCCCTTTGCCCCTACCATGCACATCTTTTTCAGTAGTGGAGCCAAGAAAGCCTGAAGAGAGTTGATCTCTGTAAATTTTTCTGACAGGAAAATGCCCTGTTTTTCATTTTCTCTTCTTCCTCTTTCCCACTTGCTGCATGAGGGAAACCAGTCTTCCCTGGAGCACAGAAGTGCCACCTTCACACTACTAATGGTACAAGTTTATTTTAAGAAGGAATTTCATACCTAGCATGGTTGCTATAGCTAGTCCTCGCTTCCTATAGCTAGACCAAGTAGTAGCAGAGCTTGTTAAGAGTAACTTCTGCCCACTCAGAAGCAGCCCAGAATAGCTCTAGTCTCTTACAAATCGTGTATCCAAGTCTGGAGCTCCAGGGGTCCCTTCCTGTGAAGCATATGACATTACCACCCCAGCCATGACAATATGCTACTGAGTGAACCTAGCAGACATCTGGAACCCAGGGCAGCCTGTAATACTGTATTGATAGGGAAAAAACGGGCATCAAGGTTTCTCATCTCTGACTTCTGTTTTCAGGTGTCACAAACTCCAGTGCCATGTGTACTGTTCACTGGTTAGACAGACCCCACTGCAGGCCCTCTCCCAACTTAGGGACAGCTTGTGCCAGGAACACTGCCTTTCTCATTAGACTGACTCATTAAAATCAGAGAATAGTAGGGGCTGAAAGAGACCTCTGGATATCATGTAGTCCAACCTCCTCCCCCCCACTAATGGAGGTACATTTCTCATACAGGATCCTGGACAGTCCAGCTAGAGAAGGGAGGCACTGTAGTGGTGCTGCGGAGCTTGCTGTGGCTGGGGCTGACCTTCTACCACATCCCAATGACCAAGCAATATGGCTACATCTACTTTGGTACTGGTGAGAAGAACTTTGATCTGCCCTTCATGCTGTGACTCTTCTGTCTGGAACAACAACTCAGACACTTACATTTTACATTTAGATTTTGTTTACTGCTTGTTCTAATAAACATGTGAAAGCTCTGCCTTTTGAATAGGGTTTTTTGTGTATGTCTGTGTGGACTCTGGCCCTGATTATTATTCTAGGTCTTCACTGTGTGCAATCCTACTTCAATCCCAGACTGAATTCCCTATGTCACTGCAAATCCTTTAGATAGTAACAAATGGCATCTTCTTCCATTAACGCCCTAGGTCAGAAATTAAAGCTAGGCCATCTGTTTGATTACAAAGACACCATGCTTACACGACAACTAATTTAGAGACAACATGAATGAATGCCTGCTATCACCCACCAATGATAAACAAAAATAGTTGGAATCAGAATAGAAAGCTGCTGATGCATACTACAAAGGGATCTGAACTCTAGAAAGGCATAGTGAAGAGTATTTTACTTTTCAGGTGTTAGGTTTCACCAAAATTAGTCTTTCCAGCTCATGGCATGAAACTGTAGGAAAAAATTAACTGTGGGCACCACCTAATCTTTTGCAAAATGTGCTCATTCAAGTTCATCTCAAGGAAGTGGTTTAATCCAGCTCACTGAGCAGAGCTACCTGGGCTAGGAGACACAGTAACTTCTGTATGTAGGAGAAGATAAACTGTTACCTTTCTGCATGGCTGTAGGCTTCAAAACCTTTCAGCCAGAGACCTTATCACTGTATACTTAATGAAGTCTTGACTCCTGTCTCAAACAGCAAAAACATCTTGGCCAGATCGAGGGGCTGAAAGTAGGACTTCCATTTCACAAAGGAAGTCTAAAAAACAGTATAATCTAATTGGATGTCCTAAGTAATACGTTCCATTTGTTCCGGTCCATGCTCCATGCGTAAGTCACCCCAGAGCCCACGGAGGAGAGCGTAGGGGAGCTGGGATTGTTTAGCCTGGAGAAGAGGAGGCTCAGGGGAGACCTTGTTGCTGTCTACAGCTACCTGAAGGGAGGTTGTAGCCAGGTGGGGGTTGGTCTCTTCTCCCAGGCAATCAGCACCAGAACAAGAGGATGCAGTCTCAAACTGCACCAGGGGAAGTTTAGGCTCAAGGTGAGGAGAAAGTTCTTCAGAGAGAGAGTTGTTGGCCATTGGAATGTGCTGCCCAGGGAGGTGGTGGAGTCACCATCCCTGGAGGTGTTCAAGAGGGGACTGGACGTGGCACTTGGTGCCATGGTTGAGTAGTCATGAGGTGTTGGGTGACAGGTTGGACTTGATGATCTTTGAGGTCTTTTCCAACCTTATTGATTCTATGATTCTGATGAAAGGCATAAAGGTTAAGTGGCAAAAAACAAAAGCTGTGTTAAGCGGTAGTCCCCAGATAAATAACAAAGAAATGAAGCCAAAGCAGTAATGACCCTGATAAATTTAAGGAGCCTTTCATATCAGGCCCATAAGTAGCACTTCTCGATGGTCAACACGTGGAAGGTACATACATGTACTGTACAGGGAGAGAAATGATGCCACCTTTTTGTTACACAATGGAAAATTATGCCCATATCTCAGTCCTGAACTATCCCCGAAAGCAACCAAGCCAAGTCATCAAGGATGTCAACGCTCTGTATTTGCTAGATCCAGGAGTGAAGCACCAGCCAGGAATCTTTTAGAGAGACATGTAAGATGCACACTTGCCTGTCTGCCGCTGCCCCAGGTGTTCTGCTGCAAATTACAGAGAGTACAGATTATTAAAAGACTAGTTTCAGTGGTCATTAACAATTTCTGTTCCTGCCAAGGAAGCAATAGTGCTGCAGGAGACATTTTTTGTTCAATCAGTGTCACAGGTTTAAAAGTCCAAACAAAGCAAATCTGAGTTGAAACACATGTTAACAGGGAATCACCATTCACTGCTGGGAAAAAAGGAAACCTCCTTTTCTAAACCTAGTCATGGACCATAGTGAAACAAAAGCCTTCAGAGCCTTTCTGGCTTTGATGTAAGTGTCTTTGCCCCTGCTTTCTCCAAATAATTTTGCAACCTGAACTTTGCTTTGCTGAATCTTGTATTCTCCTAGAGGAGCAGATCATAGATCATTCACTGGAAACAATACAGAGTACTAATGGCAGTTTTGGAGTAAGAAAAATGGAGATACTGGCACGCTTGCAAAAAAAGCAGAACACTGGAAACCCACTGTGTTTACTGACCGTGCCAGTTCTGGCCACTAGTGATTTAAAATAAGAGGCTTCTGTGTATATTTGACATTATCCTTCAGCAATGGATGTCCAACTGGAAAGGGTTTTTTGCACCACTTAGGGCCTCTCTTCCAGATAGGCTTTGCAGATCTGACGGACCAGCGAGTCAGGTACCTGTCAAAACAACACAAAACCATTTCAGTTTGAGACTCTATCACTGAGAAAAGGTTCCAACTGAAGCCAAAGCAGGCACTGTAACCTTTGCCTTGCCACATGCCTCTTTGTACAAGGAATAACCATGAGCAGAGCCCCTGCAGTTCAGAAAGGACCACTGGAAAGGGATTTTTGTTTTGGAACTTCTAATCTACACCCCTGTACCGAACCCACTGGCACCTGCCTGGTTTCCAGTGTCACAAAACAGATCAGGTGTAGTCTCCAGGCTGCTGGCATGCTGTCCACCTGTAGCTAAGCTGCAGTGCCAAATTCCTTCATTACAACTGAGTCCAAGACTGAATGCCTCCAGCCTCTATGGGAGGTGTTATTTCAACAGCTGACCTCAATAAGGTAAACTAACTACAAAGGCCAAACTCTGTAAGAAATGACAACTCTGAAAGAGTATTCAGTTACTTTCAGAGACTAATCAATTCTTTCTTCTGCACGGCCATTTGCTTTAGTGTTCTCTGTACGACACTACTGCAGCTTGCTGACTCAGGATGTCATAACCTAAAGTTTACTTTAGGTACTAGAGGTACTAGCATGGAATTATCGTAACTATAAATCTCTGTGAAGAGCAAGGCCTGGCAAATATCCTCTGCTTTTTACCATTTGAAGTTTTAGACTTGGCTTTGCAAACAGGCTGGGGATTTCAGATCTAGAATCAGTTACTGGAAATCCTACCCTGTGGCTGGGTGGCCTGGACTTTTGTTAGGCTTTAAATCTTTTGCTACCAGTAGAGAGGGGAACAGAGGTCCTTAGAGAAAGAGGAGTCTTTTCAGACAATACTGATCCAAAGTAAAACCCTAGCATAATCTGCACAAACAATGCTCCAACAAATTAGAATTTGGAACAGACTGATAAACTGTGTCCAGTGATGTTTGCATGCTTCTGTTGAGTAATCCCATGGTCTTAATGTAACCTCAATCAGTCATCTTCTACCCAAACAGCTTTGTTACCTTTTATTTGCATCGTGCAAGTTTGAGGTATTAAGAACTTTTGGACCGAGACCATGTAATGCATTTGTTCGAAGGCATTTGGCACATTCCTGAGAATTACAAAGAAAGCTTGCTATGCTAGGCAGCTATACACTGCATAGCAGCAGCCCATTTTCCCAGCACTTGCTGCTTCCAAAAGTGCTTTGCTTTTGCTTTGAGGAATTTATGATAGTTAAAACACCTAGAAGTAACAGTAGGAGAGGTCTGGGAGACAGCGCAGAACAAGATCCAACCACTTGTTCTCCTATGCGTGCATTACATTAGTCCCTGTTGACCTTTAATGTTATGCTGGTGCATTAGTGGAATCCCTTACATAACACCAGGACAGGAAATAGGAGAGACTCAGTCCTGTCTCTAATTTGACATGCAAGAAGAGTTCAGAGAGACCAAATGCAGGTCCCAGTTTGGAATCTGGCAAAAATCTATGGCAAAGCAGTTCCTCTGGGAGAAGCAGTGGGGGTCTTAGATGGACACGTGGGGCCAGGTCCTTCTTTTCATATCGCCCTTATGCAAGGCGAGGTCTGTAGCACAAGTTTTGATACTTCAAGACTGCACTTACAGCGAAGGAGGAAAAAGAATCCCAAATTGTTTTAAAGCACCAGTGTGCCAAGTGCAGCTCTGGTCACATGTCCACATGCTTACGGGAAAGTGCTCCCATGATAATAAATGATCTCAGTGTGAGAGAAGTGAATGTGTGAAAGGGACAGACGCATCAAGGCTGGGTGCAGGTTTAGACAGACAGTGGCTTTTTTAGAAACCCCTCTGTTTCTGTGTGGGGGCTGGAAGTGCACACCCCAATTCTGCATAGGAAGAAGGATTTAGTAATGGCCTGATTTTAAAGCTTTTGTTATTTCTCCTTTGAGCAGGTCTAATCCAGCCCTCTGGTCCAGGCTTTTGGCTTCCTTTGGGGACTGCAGGCTGGGGCTTTTCATTGTTAGCTGAAACAGACATTTGGACACTTTCCCTTCCTGGAGCACATTTACTTTTAGTGCTTTTAATACTTGCTTTGTCTCAAACTCTCAAGCTTGTCCTATTTTGTTTGTTGCCTTTTTTTCCCCCTCCAACCTTGATTCAACAGTGGCAAAAGCCTGATGCCTGGGAGCAGTCAGTCTACAAAGTTCCTTTTCCTCTTTGACTAACCCCAGTTCCTACTGCTTCACAGATAATTATTTTTTTTTCCTGAGAGTAAAAACAATCAACAAAACTCACATGTTAGAGCCTCAAAGCCCAGCACACAGGACTTTTCTGCAAACTCTGCTGCCCATGTAAAGCGGCATATCCCTTTTCTAGTCAAGTCATTCAACTTTCCATTGTAACCAACCACATGGTTTGTCTTGGGGAGTTTTTATAATAGCCTACAAACACACAATGGCAGATGGTCTGAATTTTCTCAACCAGATGAAAGCTGTCAGGACAGAGCCTCCATGAGGATGCCAAATGCAGCTGGTCAACGGTCTAGTAACCTGTTACCTCAGTGTGCAGAGCTCTCACTCTGGACAAAGCTGGACAGAACTGCCAATCTTGGGGACCAGCAACTCACCTTGGGGCTCTGCTTGCCCCGTGACAGGGTCTGAGGCAACAACTAGAATTTTTAGACTCAAGCTGCACAATGAATAGTTTATCTTGGATAAAGTGATGGGAATCCTGGGGGGATTTCCCTGATTGGAAAAGACATACAACAAGGTGGGAAAAACTGCAGTTTGTCACTTGTGGCCTTTGCAATCACCTACAATCTCTGTGGCACATGGAAAGCTATTGCCATGGATTTTATTCACTGGACAGGAGGGCCCAAAGCCTTCCCACTCAGAGGCTGCCACTTAACACCTAGGACTAGGCACAGGCCTTCCATGTGCTGGGTAAGGGAAATGACCTGCCCATGAAGCAATTGCAGTTATGCATGCAGCCCAAGTGAAGGCCATGCTGGTGCAGTTCAAGGCTGAACTTCTGAACCCTCACTGAACTTCTTCAATCTGGCTTTTGTTTGGATTGAGAGCAGAAGGCAGAGGGCTACAGAACGCAGGAAGCACTCGATCAAAGTCCTGGCAAGACTGCCTCCTCCCTGCCACATCCCTTCCCATGACACCTCTTGGCTCTGCTCACCTGCAAGCCACTCTGGCTCTTTGCTTTTGAATTCACATGCTATACACAGCATAGTTTCCATGCAGATGAGAGAAACCACATGCTGTTGGAGTGAAATGCTGATAGCAGTGAAACCAGATTCTGCTCCCAGGGAGGAGAGGTGTCCACAGAGCCTGAGGACTTTGTAATTCATGAGGAGTTCATATAGAACCTGCCTCTTTCCTAGCATGTAACAACTTCTTTAGTTCAGGAGGAGCAACTGGATATTATCTGTGCCAAGTTCTGTTCTTGCAGTAGGAAGCTGAAAACAGAGTGGCAGCCGAGTGCTCAAAATCAAGTACTCCATAATCTACAGCACTTCTTGGCTGACAGAGGAACCTCTTACATTCCTTAGCCCTTTTGGAAATGGAGCAACTTCACAGTCTTGTGCTTAACCAGTATTTTGCACCTGCCAGAAGAAAGAGTGCTATATTCACATTAAGAGAGCATCTCGATGCTGGCTTGAACTCAGCAACCGTTCTGGGTAGGGAGTTGGTCCACACCATCCATGCAACAGCCTTCAGGCTGGGAAGAAAACTGCTGAGCTATTCAGGTTTCCATTCCTGAAAGCAAAGACAGAAGTTTGACCTGCAACTGTGGCCTGCTTTGCAAGTGATTCTGGTGTGTGGTGGCCTGCACACACAACTCTGCAATCTGAGAACAGTCTGCCACTCTGCACAGTGCTGGTGAAGTCCCTGAGAGCTTCCTCAGCCTCGCAGGCCAGTGAATATATTTTCTTGACACAGCACTTAACTGGAAGTGAACATGCCAGGCTGGAGCACAAATGGATGCAGAAATAACAGCAGGGAGTTATGAGGGGGAGAATGCAGGATGAGGGAACAATTCTTGGCTACAAGACAAACTTGCTTCTGGAGTCATCCCTTGGAAACAATGAAAGGCCCAGACTGGGCCAAACATGAGAAAATGAACTGCAGGGAATGATTCTGCATTGGTGGGGGTAAATTTGATTGATTTTCCATTCCAAGTTCTGAAAAACAAGTCATACAGAAGAGAGGAGGGAAGGACACTAGACTCAGGAGTTTATGGGTGATGGGAGTACTCCCATGGTCCTATTTCTTGAGTACACACAGCAAGTAAAGCAGTTAAGTAGTATCATTCATGAGCTACTGCTGTCAAAACCCAATCAAAGTAAAAAGGCAAAGAACTGAAGTTCAAGAAATGAGACCTGGACAGCACAGAAGAGAGGTGGGGAGTGAATTCCAGTTGAATTCTGATCACAAGGTGCTCTCCTACATCTCCTGTCACCCTCAGAACCACACAGCTTGGATCAAAGGGGCATTTCACTGTCATGTTGTACCTTCTTCTCCTCCTCTATGTTATATTACATCCTGGGTAGGTGACCCCATACTGTGCTATGTATGGATGACAAAGAACAATGTGGGATCTGCAGGCCACTACTTCCCAAAGTATTCTGCTCTTCCCCTTGCAATGCAGTAGTAGACACAGTGTCAGGAGATGGGGTGTGTAGGGGGAGGCCTGCTACCAAATGATGTAGTGCAAAGCAGGGAAATTCCTACCTCTCTGCAGAAAAACCTGAGCCATATAGGAGGGAATGTCCAAAGCTCATATAATGGAAACAGATCACTACAGGAAACAGAGCAAGGATTCTGCTTTTTAGAAAACATCATTGTATATGCACCAGAGGAGCAGGTTTTAGAGGGGCAGAGCAGGCAGAGGCATTCTGGATGGTAAATCCAGGGGGGTGCTGAGGGCAATGTGGATGAGAGGGCTGAAGAGGAACCATCTAAGGAGATGCCTAAGGGAGAACAGTTTCCACCAACTGTAAAGACCAGCACCATAAAGAAAAAGAGAAGGGTTACAGTTGTTGGAGACTCGCTCCTGAGGGGAACAGAGGGACCCATATGCTGTCCCATCCTATAGGGAAGTTCTTCACAGAGAGTTGTTAGCTGTTGGAATGTGCTGCCCAGGGGGGTGGTGGAGTCACTGTCCCTGGAGGTGTTCAAGAGGGGATTGGATGTGGCACTTGGTGCCATGGTTTAGTAGTCATGAGGTGTTGGGTGACAGGTTGGACTTGATGATCTCTGAGGTCTTTTCCAACCTTATTGATTCTACACATCACTGGATCAATGGCAGGGCAGCACCCCTGACCCTTGTTAAAACAAGGCAGCTCTCTGATAGTTCCATATGGAGGCATGTTACATTTTAAGCTCATCTAGGCACTAGCCAGGACATGCCAGAGACTTTGAAACAGGCTCACTTTGAACAGGGTGACTGTGACATGGACCCAAAGGTTCTGGCCAAGATAGCTACAACTACAGGCAAAGAAAAGTTGAAGGGCAGCTTTTCTGGTGCTCTCAGAAGTATATGTTAACACATCTCCTCAGCCATTATGTGCTGCCTTAGTATCTTTGTCCAGGAAACATGCAGCTGGCCTGTACATCGTCTCAGGGCCAAGGAGCAGAGACAAAGTTTTTCATCAGGACAGTCTGTCCCTCTTTCAGCAGCAGATGAAAAACTGATCTCAAAAATATTGGCACAAACTTGGAAGAAGCATATCCAAACAGAGCATAGAATGGTGCAGGCCAGAAGGGACTTCAAAGGTCATCTAGTCCAACCTCCCCACAGTCAGCAGGGACATCCTCCACTGGACCAGGCTGCCCAGGGCTTTGTTGAGCCTCACATTGAATATCTCCAGGGAAGGGGCCTCAACCACCTCCCTGGGCAACCTGTTCCAGTGTTCCACCACGCTCATAGTAAAGAACTTGTTCCTAATATCCAACCTAAATCTGCCCTTCTCCAGTTTGAAGGCATTGCCCCTTGTCCTACCACCACAGGCCTTTGTAAATAGTCTCTCTCCATCCTTCTTGTAGGCCCTCTTCAGGTGCTGGGAGGTTGCTATTAGGTCTCCCTAGAGCCTTCTCTTCTGTTGATCCCTTCCTGAACTGGCACTCAAAAACCCACCAGACACAAATGCAGTGAAGGGACAGGCTAAGTTGGGTGTACAGCCCTGATATTACACCACATGAAAGTTTTGATAAAAGCTCTGGCTTCATTTCCAAAGTAAGTATTGGTTGAATGTCTTCACTACATGGGTATCCTTCAATTCTCTCTTCAGGCTAGAGGAAGGAAGCCATTTTTATCTCCTGCCTTATGTAGTACCAGCCTCTGTTCCAGAGAGCAATGCAGCAGTGCAGGTTAGGGCAGGCACAGTCACAACTCTCAGAATGGCAATGGCCAAGATTTTGCACAGCTCCAACACACAGAGCTTTCCTCTTCCACAAGGCTGAGAAGACAGTGTCAGGAAGGACCCTCCTGAAGCACCTCTGCACTCCACCCTGGCTCTGGGACTCATTTGTTCAGTTCCAGCTCTACCACCAAAACTTTCAATGTGACTTCCTGATCCCGTTCTCTTGTCTGCACCTTGACCACAAAGCCTGCCTGCGTCAGTGTTATTTGACCTCCTCAGCAACAGCTTTGCCCTTTTTTCCTAAACTCTGCTTCCACCTTGCTTGCTATGTTCCCTTGCTGCGAGGGGAAAAAACAAGGCTGGTGTAGGGAGGGACTAGTAATGCAATAGGGAGGGCCTGGATCCCTATCTCCAATGCAAATCTCTTAATTTTAGAGGTGTAGCAGCACACCTACTTGCATGTGGATAGTATCTGGAGGTATCTGCTCTTTGTTCTCGCTAGAAGTCTATGGAACAATTTGCAAGAGTCAGGCAGTAGTAGATTTGGAGCCCTGGTACGATTCCAGCAAGGTACGGGATTGACCATTTCCTGTCTCAACCTGCTATGCAGGGTCGCTATGTGAATGCTAACTAGGTAATGTGCTCCACTCCACAGCTGCTAGATAAGCACAGCTACTAAAGAATTCCAAAGACTTGTAAGAGACACAAGTTTTCAGAGGTGAAGTATCTGATGGCTCCAGAGCCGCATCAAAGAGTGCTCTAATTTGATCCTCACTGATACTCAATATGCATCCTCTCCTTAGCCAGGGGATATTTCCCAGAGCTTGCCTCAAATCTCCACTGCAGAGTCAGACCTGAAATGCAGGAGTCTTCAGCTATCCCCATCCCTGCAGCCTAAGCTCTCCCAGCAACAGCCCCATGGCCTCTGGTAACCCCATGGCTTGCTAATGCAAGGTTCATAAACTGCTCTGACATCCCCATGGAAACACAGAGTGAGGTCATAAACAGGGGATTAGCACTTCCGAGCACCCAGCACAGTGCAGGAGGTGACCACAGGCTTTTCCTTCACCCATCAAAGGCCAGGGGCCATCCAGTTCAGGAAGGAGGGAGAGACCCTTGTTGCATAGGAAGGGCAGGTGAAGGGTGAATTGCTGACTGGGGGAAAAGAGAAACAGGCTTATGACGGGCCCCTGCTGGCTGCTCACCCTGTCCCCCCCGCCCCAGTTCACTGCTGGCACCACTCCTGGGCACCCTCCTGCTGTTGGGGACCATGCACTAAGAAGCTAAGAGAGCAGCTCACTACTCTGGACTTTGAAAGAGCATATTATGGCCTCTTCAGAGGTCTGCTAAGGGGATCAACATGGGATGAAGCCCTGGAGGGGAGAGGGGCCCAAGAAAGCTGGTTAATATTCAAGGATTACCTCCTCCAAGCCCAGGAGTGATGGGAAAATGAGAACCCACTAACTGCAAATGCAGATGAGGTTCAAGACCACCTAAAAAAAAAATTCAAGGTACACAAGTTCATGGGATCTGGTAGGATCCAAGAGTCCTGAGGGAACTGGTAGATGAAGTTGCTAAATTGCTTTCCATTGTATTTGAAAACTCAGGCCAATCTAGTGAAGTCCCCACTGGCTGGAAAAGGGGAAACATGATCCCCATTTTCAAAAAGGGGAAAAAAGGAAGACGTGGGAACTACAGGCTGGCCAGTCTCACCTCCATGCTCTGCAAGATTATGAAGCAGATTCTCCTAGAAACTCTGCTGAGGCACATGAATACAGGGGTGATTGGTGGCAGTCAGCATGGCTTCACCAAGGGCATTGTCATACCTGACAAATTTTGTGGCCTTCTATGATGGAGTAACAGCACTGATGGACAAAAGGAAGAGCAATTGATGTAGTCTACCTGGACTTGCGCAAAGTGGCTGACACTGTCTCCCACAACATCCTGGCTTCTAAACTGGAAAGGTATGGATTTGATGGATGGACCACTAGGTGGATAAGGAACTGGCTTGATGATCACACTCAGAGTGATGGTCAATGGCTTGAAGTCTAAATGGAGACTAGTGGCAAGTGGTGATCCTCAGAGGCTGGTATCTGTCAGTGACATGGACAGCAGGATTGAGTGCACCCTCAGCAAGTCTGCTGATGACACTAAGTTCTGTGGTGCAGTCAATGTGCTGGAGGGAAGAGATGACATCCAGAAGGACCATGACAAGCTTGAGATGTGGGTCAGTGGCAACATTATGAAGTGTAGTGTCCTGCATTGGGGTTGGGATGATCACAAGCACAAATACAGGCTGGATGAAGAAAGGATAGTGAGCAGTCCTGAGGAGGAGGACTTGGGGGTGCTGGCTGATGAGAAACTTGACATGAGGCAGCAATGTGCTCTTGTAGATCTAGGTGACACTTCTTGAGCAGAGGGCTTGAACTGGATAATCTCCAGAAGACCCTTCCAACTACCACTCCTCTCTGATGCTGTAACTCCATTTCTGTGGCATCCTCCTGTTACTGCTCTAACAAGTGTTAGTGATGAGAAAGCAAGAGCAGCTGGGGAAGGGAGGATAGACTCTTAACAAGTGTGGCAGCTTTAATCCTGCGTAGATAAATGGTTTGAATGAGATGTCAGTCTTTTAAGGACAAACTACAAGACAGTATCATGACAGACCTTCCTTCTCTGACATGCTATAAGCACTGCTCATGGTATAAGGAACTGCTTTCCCACTTCCAATCTATTCCCATAAAAAAAAGAAAGAAACAAACAAACAAAAAAAGAGATATGGAAAGAAGACTGTTCACCTGTTGAGCACGGGTTTCTTGGGAATATGCCCTTCAGGAAGTGGAGGCCTGTGGTTTGGCAACAAACCTGAAACAGAAAGATGCCAGATTTTGCAGCGCCTCCTTGCCTCTATAGCATCCAGAAGTTGCATTACACCTTGCAAGCCAGACAACCAAGATCCCTGCTGGGACAGTACAGCAAAAACTCAAGTACAGTATAAAGAGTATTCTATCTATAGTCATTGTTGAACATGCACCCCAGCCAAAGAGAAGCTAGAAAGTTCTGCTGGGTTTAGTGAGGAAACCTACAGGCACTTGGACTCAAAGAGACTTTTTGAGAGTGCAGACGCACTGGTGCCTGATCAGATTCCATCTTCAGGATGATAATCTAACTACTAAAATTCTCAGTGCACTTAACTTTGATACAACTCAGGTAGCAGCATAAAGATGATCTCTGAGATCTTTTCCAACCTTGTTGATTCTACAATCAGCACAATTCTCCAATTGTGTCAACCTGCATCCCACTCCCAAGGTAAAGCAAAGAAGTCTTCACAAGGCAGATGGTAGACAGGTGCATGTTATTAACAGGGTAGATCAAGTTTATGCTAAATCAAGTAATTTCAGAAGCTGGTATTTAATCATTAGTTACTAGAGACTGAGCCACTTCCCAGATCTTTCTCCAACAGTAGACTCTAGACAGAGGTAACACCTGCTGCCAAGGCAGGAGCCAAGAAAGCAGAACAAGTAGTCTCTGTCCATCATCTTGTCCCAGCACTTGCACCATAATGAGCTTGTGGGTAAACTGGACATTGACATCTCACTGAGCTATACTAACTGGGTGGGAGATGCCTCTTAAGGGATTCTATGGGTACTCCACAGTTAGGGGTAGTCTCGGGAGGAGGTTAGGTACCTGCACGGTGAGCCATCTGCACACAGGCAGCAATCTTTCTGTGCTCCTCCAGACACAGGCCTGTGATCCTTCGTGGCAGCATCCCGCCATCAGAACGGATGAACTGACTCAGCAGCAAGACATCCTGAAGGAACAAGAGAACAGCAAAACCAACACTGCTACAGTTACTTCAACTGCTATGATTCTTAGGTGTTGTGACAACCCTTGTGCTCTGTACAGAGCTCGGAACAAAGCAAAATGAAACAATGATTCTTTCTGCGCGTTTTGGCTGCAGCTTCACTACAAGTGGCTTCAGCTTGCTGTCACTCTGCCTGCCAGCTTGGCTCAGTAAGGTCACTCAGATGGTCTGAGCCTTCCCCTGACTTCACTAGCGTAAACACATGATGTCAGCTGCAATCCCTGATACTCCACTGTCACTTGCTCCAAGATGCTAGCAAAGATAATGTGTCCTAGGTACTCAGGCACAGTTACACAAGACTTACAGATGGACAGTGTTTACACAACTTAAATGACATCACAGCTGCTAAGCCTAAAGGTCACAGATATGTTAGATCACCTCTGGCCCCCTCCTTGTTACCTCAGAGCAGAATTGTTCTCTACTATCTACTCCTCAAACTTTTATCCAGTTTCCCATGGTGGAATTTTTCTCATGTCTCTCTGGAGGGGTGGAGAGCAGGGAAATGGTCCAAGATCTTGCACAAAGAATCTTTTTGTAAGAAAAGAACGTGTGCTGATGAGAAAGGCCTAATTAGATAAATGACTGCCTTCAGTCCTTTGACTCTGCATTTAGGTGGAGCTATTACAGCCAGGCTGGACTCAGGGCATGTAGAGGATTCATCTGTGACTCAAGAATCATTTAGATTACACTGTTGTTGACCTTTCCAATCAAGAGTTCTAGAAATGTAAAGCACTCTTAATAAAACCAAAATTTAAAGGATCTCTAGGATCAGATAGTATCACAGGCCTGGGACAATTCTTTTAAACACAGCAGCAACAGCTGCTGCATAAGCGTCCCATTAACTGTACACAGTACAACATCCCAGTGTTTAGATACATGCTCTCCATTTCCAGACACAGCACCAGTGCAAATCTGTCCCTCAGGCCAGGTCCCCTTGGCAGGTCCCACTGACATGCTGATGTCAGCATAAGTTGGCCCAAAGGGCCTCTGGAGACTCTGTGCTTGTTTTTTCCCCATCTGTTAACAGATGCTGCTGGTTGAGAGTTTACTTTTCCACCACTGTTGTAAACATGTTCATAGTTGAGGTAGCTGAACCAAGCAGAGGCTGCCTGCAGACTGGAGCAGACCTGCCAGCAACCACCCCAACAGACTGGGAATCCAAACTAGGTATGTCAGCACTTTACCCCCTCCCCCCACATCTTGGGCAACAGGAAAGAACAAAGAGTACTTGCTGCTTTTCACATTGGGTGACCCCCTGACTCTGCCTGTTCAGATTTGCAGACCTGCTCCTATCCCACATCTTTGCTCTTTACAAAGAGCTCCCTGGAGCAGACATAGCTTCATTTACTACCCTTGCAAATGCAATCACAAGTGGATATAAAAATGAATATTCAGAAAACATAGCTATCCAGGAATTACACACCCACCCCACCACATGAGGCCAGCTCAGCTCTGAAGGAGCCTTCTGGAATTCAGTATAGCTTTCTGGTAATGACTGATTCTGACAGACACCATCATATGAGTTTTGCAGTCAAAAATTACAGGATCTTTTGTTTGTCTTGGGTTTCTGTCGTTCATTTTTGTTCTTCCCTCCCTCTGCCTTCAATCCCACCCTAATATCATCATGATGCACAATTTCCCTCTTCCCCTGTCTGACTTCCTTTCTACCTCCACTATCTTCAATGATTTTGTTCAGATTTTCAGATCCAGCTCCTCTGAAACACAGCAGGTTAGGCAACTTCTCCCTGATACCAACCACCATACAGAGTGATGTATCCAAAGATGTGCCCTCAGCTCAGCTAAAACCTGGCTTTGCAAATAAGAACAGTAACCAGGGGGCCAGTTGGTGCCAGCTGCATTGATGGAAACTGTATGGAGGCCAGCCAAGCAGTCCAAGAGCACAGACTTTTAGCCACTCCTGAAATACACTGGATTGGATTCAGGAAACCAGAGCAAAAACCAACCCTGTTTTTTTCCCCTCTTCTTTAGCCACGCAGTTCTCTAAATCACTAACAGTTCAATTTGTCACTTAGCACAAACACATCACTTCCTTAAGTGAGAAAGGGCTGTTCAACTCCAAGTGCCTAGAAAGAGAAAAGATTTCTGGATTTTTCTATTAGCCTGCTGCACTGCTCTGTGGGGAAGAGGAAAAAGGAGCTGATGGCAAGTTTAAGGCTGTTTCAGGCTTTCCAAACTTGAAACCCTAAGCAGGCCACAGGCTCTTCTGAAGAAGTGTGTGTGGTCCAAGTGATTTCTTTTATTACCACCACGCCTCATGGAGTCACAGGGTTGTTATCAAGTGTTTCCATGCAAACATGGAGGAGGTGGAAAGCAAAGGGAGACAGCCTTTCTCTTTCTCCCCATGGAAAAAAAGAAAACTCAGGAAAATCCATTCTCTGTCATTTATCTCTGACCCAAAGTGTCATCAAGTGACCAACACTCTCTCGTGGCAGTCCTTTTTTAACTAAAGTAATTTGTGTTCCAGCTGCTGCAGCTCCACATTACACTCATGCCATTTGGCTGAAAATGATGCACACTGGGCAGTAGGTTTCTCCATTTCTGAAGATCCCCACACTTAAATGAGCCAGGTGCCTCTCCCACGGCACTTGCACAGATGCAGTTTACTACAGGGAGAAAGCAGACAGGTACAGCCAACTTTATGGGGCAGCTGTGGAGGGAAGTGAACAATTATGTGGAGCTGTCAAAGAAAAAAAAAAAAAAAAAAAAAAATGTCTGGCAAGTTCTCATGGTGCCGTCATGTTCCATGAAATTCGGGTTTTGTGCTAGTGGACAGCCAAGCCTGTAATCACGGATTTGCTTTAACCACTGGACAGCTCCCACGAGGCTGGACCCAGATTCCCACCCCTGTAATCTGCAGCATTTGATGAAAACAACTTGGATTGAATTAATTGAGGGCTAATAGGCAAAGCTTGCAGTTTGGTTTCCCCTAATTGCTGCCAAAGCAAGATGACATATTTACTGCCTACTCAGACTAATGATGTTTGAAGTGAATAAGGGGGGGAAGCGAAAAACAAGTTCAGCCTTCACCTCTAAAAGGGCTGGATAAAGCTGCTAAACGAAACGCGGCGCACAGCGTGTTCCTGTGAACGGACTGCAACCACAGCACAGAGGCATTTCTGCACTGCAAGATCTGCAAACACTTTGAAAAGCAGGGTCCTGGACTGCTTGCATTTGATTCACTAAAACCTTCATTTGCTGCAAGAGGAGCTCAGGCTGTGTAAGACTAGTCTGCCGGTCATTATTTCCAGTTATACAAGAGCCTGGTTTTAACCTTCTCCCTCACTCCTGGGAGCTGTACACCATTCTCCAGGCTTTTTGTAACAGGATTGCAGGTTTCAGTCCAGTTGCACCCTAACAATGACCAAACCCCAATTTATTTTCCAATGGATCTGGGGTGCAGGGGGCTAAATCAACTGAGGTTTCAGCATCAATGGACAGACACATGCAGACCACGAACCCTGGGAATCTATACCTTAGGCTCTGTTATCCTGAGCCTCAGCAGGGACTAAGGCTGAACTGGCAAAGACAACTGCAGCCCTCTACACCACAACTAAGGCAGGTTGGAATCATGACCTACTAGTGCTCACAATGCCTGCTCAGTTGATTAATAACTTTGGAAACATTAGTCCCCCAGCTCTCTGACAGCCAAAGTAACTCATTATGCCACTACTTTAGACTGTGCTAGTTGCACATGACAAAAGCAAAGTCCTATGAGGTCATATTACTCAGCTCCCTCAGGGGCTAATTCAACACTTCCCTTTTCATAGTGCTTCATTCACTCCAATTACAAGCCTCCCAAGCAAAAAAAGCTCACACTTTCCCTTCTGTGCAACTGACTGATCTCAATTTATCAATTTGAAAGAAAACTATGATCCATCTATTCTGATCTCTTACCCAGCACAGGTTATAGGTTATGCTGTATGAACTCAGCTGTATTTTTAATGAACGTAGCTGTTCTCAATTTACAGATCTTAGGACAATTAACCACCAGTGAGGAAACTCTGCCACTGTTTAATTATCCATAGCCAAATGCACACACTTTATTATTTAGGCATTTCAAGATTCTGCTGCTCATCACTGCTGCAGCAAAGAAAGATATCAATGAGCTCTTTTGTGAAGGAAAGGGAGACTTTGTTCATCATAGCATTGAAAAGCCTGAAAATTCATGACTGGTACAAAGCATTCAAACATAAAAGGGATTTTTTTTTCAAGCAGAAGAGGTAGTCTACTCCAGAACTGAAATGTCTCCTCCTACTTCTCACCAGCCCTTAAGAAGAAATCTACTGAATACTGAGGAAATAAACTCATGTAGTTCTGAAATATCAGTTCACAATGCCCTCTTTAGCACATTGTGCAGGGTCTCCTCTGCTCTACAGCAGGAGTACTGGATATATACATACCAAATGCATGTACATGACAGCCAGGATGGTCATGTTCTTAGTTTGATTCTCAGGACCACAATTTCTTGGGAATAATCTCAGCAACACGTCTCAAGACTCTGGCTGCAGGATCACATATGGTTTTCTCTTACATCCACACTGAACTGTAGAAACCATGACCTATCAAACTGACTTGCAGAAGAAAACTCAACCTTAATTCACTCTACAAACACACACAAGAGTCACACTTAATGTTGTCTGTTGGGACAAACAGCCTACATCTCATCCTGGAACTCAGGCTCTACAGTCTCATCCTGAAACCGCTTGTTTGGTTCTTGACGACCGTGTTGTCTCTATGTGCAATAGTCTCCTACCACAAAAAGCAGTAGTAAGTGAGACTATATATTAGTTTCCAAGACTTAATCCATTCCTGTATCTCATTTCACCCCTGAGCACTGGTTTATAGTTTCTCTGGAGTTGTTAATGTGTGACTCACGGAATGCTTTCTGGAAATCTGTACAGCTAGTTAGTTTAATGATGCTGTTGACTCCTCATGTTGAAAAGGCAAGTAAAACTGTATTAAAAAACTATTTTTGAGTGGATGCAATTGGTCTGTTTTGATCACCACACAATTCAGTAACCAGGAAGAAAAAGACTTGCAAGAGACCACTGCATTCAAACATGGGCTACACAAAAACCCCACCATGATCTGTTGTTGTAGTACTTTCCATACCTCAATGTTATTTGCAGTTTCTTCTGATTTACCATCACCTGCAAATTCATTGTACTTTTAGCATTTTTAGTTTTCTGAGAAACTAGTCCAGAGAATGCTAAATCCCACCCCTGCCCCAAGCTTGTTTTGCTGTTCAATATTGCATCCAGCCTCTGTCAGAATCACTGACAATGCCTGGCCCCTGAACAACTGAATTTCTGCAATACAGGCTTTGAAAGATACTTAAACTGATATTTCATTTACATCTCACATCTCTGATTTCATGTGCTTGGAGTAATTGAAAGTGTTTTGTCTGGTACTATTGCTGTGCTCATGTTCCTCATAATTCACAAGTCATAATTAGTCCTACCCAACAGACTATATTTTTGCTCCTAGTTGATACCATTTTACTCGGAATCTGCAGTATTTGGTTTACCAAGTGGTAATCATCAGCATCATACTCTCTTCTTTCAACTACTTTGTATTTCACTTGCTATTGGCAAACCTTTTGGTGATTCCTTAGGACTTTGTTCATGTTTTCAAGGAATCCTGCAAGTAACACAGTACATTCATTACCTAATTCCCTTACGATTTTGGGGCTGCATGCAATACAGGCCTGATGGTCTGTATTGAATTAAATGCTTAGGTTATTTCTGTATCTGCTTTTTCCTTTTGTTTCATAGTTGCAAGACTGCTATTACTACCTAAACATCAAAACACTTTTTCTTTTGTCTGCTCTAGGACTGCAGGTCAGCAGCTCAGTCATTCTGCAGCCAATGCAGCTTTCAGTCTCCTCCTCTCATTAATGGACTCTCTCTTACGAAGATTTCTTTTCCTCCAGATGCATTTATTTGTATCTCTCTTGTCCTAATCCTATTGACATAAATGTATTCTGAATTTTCTGGTGCTTTATCTTAGGAACAGCATGTTCCTGTCTGGTTTTCTTCCAATTCCACTACTGGGTTTTTAGCTTGCAAGGGAGGCTCTTAGTCCTTTCGTAAACTCTGTTTTGAATGACCTCTTGTAAAGCTACATTCTGCAGCTTTCATTTCATGCTTCTTAGTCTCAAGCATTCTTGACTGTTGTGCTTTTGTTTTAAAGCATTACAGGATTTCCCTTCCATCTTCTACATTTAGTGCTAGTAATCCTCTCATGAATTAATAAACTCATTAGTGTTTCCTTCAACAACCCTGACTCAAACATATTTCTTCTGTTGCAAGGGATGTAAACAAGTATGTTCTCCTGGATACCCATCAAGAATTTTAGAAGTTGTATAAAACAATTATTACCTTAGTGGACAATGACCCAATAAGACATTAGAATAGAATTAACCAGGTTGGAAAAGACCTTAGAGATCATCGAGTCCAACCTATCATCCAACACTACCTAACCAACTAAACCATGGCACCAAGTGCCCCATCCAGTCTCTTCCTGAACACCTCCAGTGATGGTGACTCCACCACCCCGCTGGGCAGCACATTCCAATGGCCACTCTTTCTGTGAAGAATTTCTTCTTAACACCCAGCCTAAACCTCCCCTGGTGCAGCTTGAGACTGTGTCCTCTTGTTCTGGTGCTGGTTGCTTGGGAGAAGAGACCATTCCTCTCACCTGGCTACAACCTCCCTTCAGGTAGTTGTAGAACGCAATAAGGTCTCCTCTGAGCCTCCTCTTCTCCAGGCTAAACAACCCCAGCTCCCTCAGCCTCTCCTCATAGGGCCTTGCTGTCCTACTCTGGACATGTTCAAAAGTCTCAATGCCCTTCTTAAATTGAGGGGCCCAGAACTGGACACAGGACTCAAGGTGTGCCCTAACCATAGTATCATAGTATCATTCAGGGTTGGAAGGGACCACAAGGATCATCTAGTTCCAACCCCCCTGCCATGGGCAGGGACACCCCACACTAGATCAGGCTGGCCAGAGCCTCATCCAGCCTGCTCTTAAACACCTCCAGGGACGGGGCCTCGACCACCTCCCTGGACAACCCATTCGAGGGTTTCACCACTCTCATGGTGAAGAACTTCCTCCTCACATCTAGCCTGAATCTCCCCACCTCCAGCTTCATTCCATTTCCCCTAGTCCTATCACTACCTGAGATCCTGAGAAGTCCTTCCCCAGCCTTCCTGTAGGCCCCCTTCAGATACTGGAAGGCCACAATTAGGTCACCTCGGAGCCTTCTCTTCTGCAGACTGAACAGTCCCAACTCCTTCAGTCTGTCCTCATAGGAGAGGTGCTCCAGCCCTCTGATCATCCTTGTGGCCCTTCTCTGGACACGTTCCAGCATCTCCACATCCCTCTTGTAATAGGGGCTCCAGAACTGGACACAGTACTCCAGGTGGGGTCTCACCAGGGCTGAGTAGAGGGGGAGGATCACCTCCCTCGACCTGCTAGCCACACTTCTCCTGATGCAGCCCAGGATCTGATTGGCTTTGCAGGCTGCAAGTGCACACTGAGAGCTCATGTTGAGCTTCTTGTCCACCAGCACCCCCAAGTCTCTCTCCTCAGGGCTGCTTTCCAGCCAGTCACTGCCCAGCCTGGATTTGTGCCTGGGATCGCCTCGACCCAGATGCAGGACCCTGCACTTGCTCTTATTGAACTTCATGAGGTTGGCTTGTGCCCACCTCTCCAGCCTGTCAAGGTCCCTCTGGATGGCCTCCCTTCCCTCCAGCGTGTCTGCTGCACCACACAGCTTGGTGTCATCAGCAAACTTGCTGAGGGTGCACTCAATGCCACTGTCCATGTCCCCCACAAAGATGTTGAATAAGACAGGTCCCAGAACTGATCCCTGAGGGACTCTGCTTGTCACTGGCCTCCACTGGGACATGGAGCCATTGACAGCCACTCTTTGGGTGTGGCCATCAAGCCAGTTCCTTATCCATCTAGTGGTCCACCCATCAAACCCATGTGTCACCAGTTTGGAGACCAGGATGTGGTGCGGGACAGTGTCGAAGGCTTTGCTCAGGTCCAGGTAAATGACATCAGTTGCTCGCCCCTCATCTATTAATGTTGTCACCTGCTCATAGAAGGCAACCAGGTTGGTCAGGCAGGATTTGCCCTTGGCAAAGCCATGCTGACTGTTCCCAATCACCTCTTCACTATTCTTCTGAGCCAGTAGTGCCTCCAGGAGGATCTGCTCCATGATCTTTCCAGGCACAGAGGTGAGACTGACTGGCCTGTAGTTCCCTGGTTCCTCCTTCTTACCCTTTTTGAAGATGGGGGCAATGTTTCCCCTTTTCCAGTCTGTGGGGACTTCCCCAGACTGCCATGACTTTTGAAATATAATAGAGAGGGGTTTAGCAACCTCATCTGCCAGTTCTCTCAGTACCCGTGGGTGTATCCCGTCAGGTCCCATGGACTTGAACACTTTCAGGTTCTTCAGGTGATCACGAACCTGATCTTCACTTACAATGGGCAGTCCTTCCTCCTGTGCTGAGTACAGGGGCCTGAAGACATAATTGATCTAGTCTGGTCTTTTGACCTCTCGTGAGATAGGCCAGCTGACTAAATTTTGCATTTCAGTTTAATTCTCCTGGAAGTGCAACGCTGAAATGCAGCTGGGTACAAAAGAGTTACACATAGCCTTTCCCAGATCAGATGGCCATACATACAATTCCTTGCCTCCTGTTTGATAGCAGGTCATCTTTCTTTTTCCCAGTAAAAACAGCAGCCAAGACAAATAGTTACCATGTAGGAAGCTCCCGTTACCTCCATGTGAAGAAGAGATGGAGTTAACAATCTTTACTATGCCCAGCAAAAGATGAGAGGGGCAGGTTGTGCAGTATGTAGACCTGAGAGCAGTATTTTTTTTCCATGAGGACAGGACAGCTCTGCTTACTAAACTTACCACATAGTCATACTTATGCTTCAGGTTCCAGCGGCAGATAGGACACTGGCCAGAGGGGTTTGGAGGAGTTGGTGTTTCAGGATTCTCTATAATTTTCCCTTCAATCTAGGAAATAATTCAAAGGATATAACAATTAGGCATAGTTTAGACCTGCAGCTATGCAGAGAACAAAAAATTAACGGAGCACAGAGAACCACTGCTTAACTGCTTCTACATTTCACTAAATGTAAACTACTCAGTGTAAAGTTCTCTTATTTGCCTGAATTCCACTGACTTCAGTAATTAGAACTGCCATGCCTTGAAATTGTAGTGGCCCTTAAACCAAAAGCTTTTAAACACCATTTTTCTGGGCATATGAGAGTTTCACAGAACAGCAGAGAGAAGCTGTGCATGACAATATGCAGGGGCTTGCTAGATTCTAGAACACCAACAGGGAAAATTACTAACAAAAGTTAAATTTCAGATGGCACCATTAGGAGACATCTGGAGTTTTGTGGCTATTTGTCTGGTTGGTCTTTTGTTCCTTTGTTTTGGGCGGTATGTAGGTTTTCTTTGGTTTACAGTATCACAGTATCACCAAGGTTGGAAGAGACCTCAAAGACCATTGAGTCCAACCTGTCACTATAGACCCATGGCACCAAGTGCCCATCCAATCCCCTCTTGAACACCTCCAGGGACCTCCACCACCTCCCTGGGCAGCACATTCCAATGACTCTCTCTGTGAAGAACTTTCTCCTCACCTCGAGCCTAAACTTCCCATGATGCAGCTTGAGACTGTGTCCCCTTGTTCTGGTGCTGGTTTCTAGAGAGAAGAGACCAACCCCTTTCTGGCTACAACCACCTTGCAGGTAGTTGTAGAGAGCAATGAAGTCACCCCTGAGCCTCCTCTTCTCCAGGCTAAACAATCCCAGCTCCCTCAGCCTCTCCTCATAGGGCTTGTGCTCAAGGCCTCTCCCCAGCCTTGTTGCCCTTCTCTGGACACGTTCAAGTCCTTCTTCAACTGAGGGGCCCAGAACTGGACACAGTACTCAGGGTGTGGCCTAACCAGTGCAGAGTACAGGGGCACAATGACTTCCCTGCTCCTGCTGGCCACATTATTCTTGATGCAGGCCAGGATGCCATTGGCCTTCGTGGCCACCTGGGCACACTGCTGGCTCATGTTTAGGTGGCTGTCAATCAGCACCCCCAGGTCCCTCTCTGTTTGGCAGCTCTCCAGCCACTCTGACCCCAGCCTGTAGCACTGCATGGGATTGCCGTAGCCAAAGTGCAGCACTCGGCACTTGGACTTGTTGAATGCCATCCCATTGGACTCTGCCCATCTGTCCAGTCGGTCGAGGTCCCTCTGCAGAGCCTTTCTACCCTCTAACTGACTAACATCTGCTCCTAACTTGGTGTCATCTGCAAACTTGCTGATGACTGACTCAATCCCCTCATCCAGATCATCAATGAAGATGTTGAAGAGGACGGGGCCCAGCACTGATCCCTGGGGGATGCCACTGGTGACTGGCTGCCAGATGGATGTGGCACCATTCACCACTCTCTGGGCTCAGCCCTCCAGCAAGCTCCTAACACAGCACAGTGTTGCGGTCCAAGCCACAAGCTGACAGCTTAGACAGCAGTTTGCTGTGGGGGATGGTGTCAAAGGCCTTGCTGAAGTCCAGGTAGACCACATCCACAGGCCTCCCCACGTCCACCAGACAGGTCACCTGATCATAGAAGGAGATCAGGTTGGAGAGGCAGGACCTGCCCTTCCTAAATCCATGTTGGCTGGACCTGAGCCCTTGGCCATCCTTCAGGTGCACAGTTATTGCCGCCAGGATAATCTGCTCCATCACTTTCCCTGGCACTGAGGTCAGGCTGACTGGCCTGGAGTTTCCAGGTTCCTCCATCCGACCCTTCTTGTGGATGGGGACCACGTTGGCCAGTTTCCAGTCATCTGGGACCTCACCGGTGAGCCAGGACTGGAGGACAATGATGGAGAGTAGCTTGGCCAGCTCATCTGCCAGCTCTCTCAGCACCCTAGGATGGATCCCATCTGGTCCCATGGACTTGTGAGTGTCCAAGTGGCTCAGCAGGTCCCGGACTAATTCCTCATGGATTTCCAGGGCACTACACTGCTCCCTGACCCCATCGCCCAGCTCAGGAGGCCACTCCTCCTGAACTCCTTCTGCCTTGCTGTTAAAAATTGAGGCAAAGAAGGTGTTCAGGACCTCAGCCTTTTCCCCGTCTTCAGTCACCATGTTCCCCTCCAGGTCCAATAAGGAGTGGAAGTTCTTCCTGCCCTTCTTTTTAGTGTTAATATATTTGTAAAAATGCTTTTTATTGTCTTTGACTGAGGTGGCCAGCTTCAGTTCCAGCTGGGCCTTTGCCTCCCTAATTTTATTCCTACATAATCTAACAACTTCCTTGAACATACCTCGAGAAGCCTTCCCCTCCTTCCAAAGGTGATACAGCCTCTTTTTCCCCCTTAAATCCTCCAGGAGCTGCTTGCTCATCCAGGCCGGTTGCCTTCCCCGCCGGCTCGTCTTTCGGCACGTGGGAACCGCCAGCTCCTGTGCCTTCAAGAGCTCCTGTTTGAAGTAGGTCCAACCCTCCTGGACCCCTTGGTTCATGAGGGCTGGTACCCAGGGGACTTTACAAATAAGTTTCTTAAACAGGCTGAAGTTCGCCCTCCGGAAGTCCAAGGTGAAGGTTCTGTTGGTGCTCCTCCCTATCTCCCTGCATATTGAAAACTTCACTATCTCGTGGTCACTGCACCCTAGGCAGCCTCCCACGATCACGTCTCCCACCAGCCCTTCCCTATTGGAGAACAGCAGGTCAAGCAGAGCCTGTCCCCTGGTAAGCTCGCTTAACAGCTGTGTCAGGAAGCTGTCCTCCATTCGCTCCAGGAATAAAATATTATTTTATATTTTTATAGTCAACAACACCAGCATTTTATCCAGTTTAATTCCCTGAACAGTTAGCTTAGGAAAGGATTTTATAATCTTTTCTCTATCACTACCAAGTGGTGACACCAAAACACTCAGCTTTTCTCAAAGATAACCTGCAAAGACACGCAGAAGGTGTGTATGGGAAGAATTTGAGAGGTTTGCTTTCTAAATGTGGATATTTTAGGCATATGAAGCCTATCTACATGCATGCTTGTCTTTTCTTGAGGGCTTACAGAGGCAAGAGCTATCTCAAATTGTGATTAAACAGAATAGAATAGAATTAACCAGGTTGGAAAAGACCCTTGATATCGAGTCCAGCCTATCACCCAACGCTATCTAATCAACTAAACCATGGCACCAAGCACCCCATCCAGTCTCTTCCTAAACACCTCCAGTGATGATGACTCCACCACCTGCCTGAGCAGCATATTCCAATTGCAAATCACTCTTTCTGTGAAGAACTTCTTCCTAACATCCAGCCTAAACCTCCGCTGGTGCAGCTTGAGACTGTGTCCTCTTGTTCTGGTGCTGGCCACCCAGGAGAAGAGACCAACCCCCAAACCCCCACCTGGCTACAGCCTCCCATCAGGTAATGGACAGGAAAAGATGATAAAATTAAGCCTTTTTCTTTTGTGTTAAAAAAAAAACAAACCACAAAGATTAAAACCAGACTCTGAACACAAATTGACAGCCTTGAATAGCACAAGCATTAGGGGACTACAGGAAAAACAAACAAACCCTGGGAGGAATGCAATGCTGCTTTTAAGAAAAAGCCCTGACTTACACTGAACCGTGAGGTTCTGTGCCAAAAAACCTGGGAAGAGGAAAGCACAATGTTTTCTGTAATTGCACATGTGACACTGGCATCTGTCTGATCCATCTGAACTGCTGGAACCATGGATGGAAACAGGCATCTATCTCATTACCAGAATACTGTTGATTTTCAAGTAAGATTCCTCTTCCCACAAGTAAAGCAGCCAATTTTAGAAAAAAACCCAAAAAACTAACTGTGACTACAAAATATAGCCCAGAAACTAATTTTCTACTAATCTGTAAATACTTTCAGTATACTTTCTGGAAAGCCCATCTATCTAGTCTTGATTCCTGCTAGTCTGGTTTCAGACAGTACTTGGAATTTAATTCTATCTTGGAAATGAATAAAGATTCAGAATGCTATGTGAATAACAATTTTTCTTGAGACAAATTTCAGTCTACAGATTTTTTTGTAATTTTTCCCCAGCTACAGAAGCCTGTCATATTTATTGTTAACCCACTTTTATTACTTCTCTGTTGGAGAACTAACAAGGAATATAGTGGCCCTGTATTTTCAAGTAGAGAAGTCTCTTCAAATCTCTTCCTAAACATCTTGAGTGATGGTGACTCCACCACCTCCCTGGGCAGCCCATTCCAATGGCCAATCACTCTTTCTATGAAGAACTTCTTCCTAACACACCCTATAACTAAGCATAATTTCTTTCCTGCCTCCAGATCTTTATTGGCAGCCTCTTTTACAGGCTTATATACATCCTTAGTATTTTCTAAACAAAGTAGATCCCTTCCCTTTCACTTTTTGTATCCAGTTACCTTCCAGATGTCCAATTACTGCTGTTCTTGTTTCACTGGAGACTATTCCACATTTAGAATAGAACAGAATAAACCAGGTTGGAAGAGAACTTCAAGATCATCGCATCCAACCTATCAAATAAAACATGGCACCAAGCACCCTATCAAGTCTCCTCCTGAACACCTCCAATGATGGCGACTCCACCACCTCCCTGGGCAGCCCATTCCAATGGCCAATCACTCTCTCTGTGTAGAACTTCTTCCTAACCTCCAGCCTAAACCTCCTCTGGTGCAGCTTGAGACTGTGTCCTCTTGTTCTGGTGCTGGTTGCCTGGGAGAAGAGAGCAACTCCCCCCGGCTACAACCTCCCATCAGGTAGTTGTAGAGAGCAATAAGGTCTCCTCTGAGTCTCCTCTTCTCCAGGCTAAGCAACCCCAGCTCCCTCAGCCTCTCCTCATAGGGCTTGTGCTCCAAACCCCTCCCTGTCTTTGTTGCCCTTCCCTAGACACCTTCCAGCAACTCAACATCTTTCCTAAACTGAGGGGCCCAGAACTGGACATAGGACTCAAGCTGTGGCCTAACCAGTGCAGTGTACAGAGGCAGAATGACCTCCCCGCTGCTGCTGGCCACAGTTCCTGATACAGGCCAGGATGCCATTGGCCTTCTTGGCCAACTGGGCACACGGCTGGCTCAAGTTCAGCCTACTATCAATCAGCATCCCCAGGTCCCTTTCTGCCTGGAAGGACACATAGAAATGTGAATTCAGAAAAGACTGACAGAGTTGGTAGGATAAATGGAGTGACTAGAGAATATGCTGAGAATATATTAGCGCTTTGGTTGATCAATTTATACCATTTGCCAAGAGATTTTCTCCATCTAGGTGCACTGATTGAGCTGAGATTGATGATAGGATGTTATACTGCTGAAATATCCAGATCTCTCAGGAAGAGTTCTTTTTCTAAAGGGCTCTGCTATTGCAGTGCACACCTGCACTTCAAACCTCAGTTAACACATTGGGACTTAGCAATTATAGTTTGCATCCTCTTTGAGAGCAAAGCACAGCAACCCACTGTGTGTACTGTGCTGATGTGCCACACTCCTGCCTTGTTTTGGTTAAACCAATTTCAAGGCAAGCTCTTCAGGTCTTGGGGCAAAGACTAGCAGTTTGGTACCTGAAGAAGAGAACAAGAGTCTTTCCATCACACCTACTGCTACACCTTAAACTTATTTTTGTTCAGTCTCAGAGATCTTGCTAACTGCCGTATTCTACTTGAGACATATATAAATTACAAGTAAACTTTGCCATTCAGGTTTCAAACGTGACAATGCCCACCAATACAAATATGTCAAGAAGAAAGTCAAGACTTTCAAAGGCATGAACAACCAGGTTTTGACTGTTCCATGTGCAAGCAAAAAGTTGTTCCTGCTTTATCACTTACGTATATTATGGATCAGCAGTTAGATGCATTGTCTTCTACCTATTCCTACATAAATACTGCTCCACTCTCCTCATGATATGTACACATTTCAAAATATCAGTGCTACCTCTCTCCAGCCAAGGCAAAGAGTGCTACTGGCATATACAATGTGAGCAGAAGAATACAATCTCCTTTCCCCTCCAGTAATTTCAGTGGTTCTTCTAAAAAAAATAATAATTCTCTTGGAAAAAATGCAACTGATCTGAGAGTGTTAGTTAAGCTAAAATTCTAATTCTAGTGCTTTAATCTATTCCTTCTTGTCTTAAGCCACGGCTGAGAAAACACTCATCAGTTATTTAAGACTTCTGGTTTATTTCCAGGAGCAGTTTTCTTTCAGCATGTAAGATCTTCCCTTCAGGATACTCCTTCCACTGAGTTTTTTTTTTCTTCCCCACCTTTTTTTTTTTTTTTTTATTATTACCACAAAGAGTGTTACAAGATGCAAGCTTTTTATCACCTGCAGTCACTACGGAACACACTGCAATTAACATCCACAACACAGATCAAAGGCAAGCAACATGTGTGGTACACAGCCAGTGCAGGGCCACCCTGCCATGCTTCATTGCCTAGGGTTAAGTGACAAAGCCACTGGGCAAACCTCCTCCGTGCCTGCCCACGCTCGAGACGATGCCAAGCGTCACTATTTTAAGCAACAAACCCATGCAAAGCACTGCCTCTCATGTTTTGGGTCCCCGATGTCTCCTCCGGGCTTCCAACTTTACCAGGAATGCAATGAGGGGCTTGCCACTCAAGCAAGCAAGCTTGCCACCCTGACTGCAGCCATCTGACACCACAATCCTACCTTGCTTTTGCCTTCATACCGTCAGGCGTCTCTTAGGCAGAGAAGGGATTCTTTATCTTTTGTTTGCTTTCTGTTGTTGTAAGGAATACAGACGGTGGACACGGGCACACACAAACGGAAGCTGAAGGAAGGAAAAGCCACGGCAAGGACAACTATACTGGGAAGGAGTGCAGGGACTTACTGTGGTCGTGTTGCCTTCAGTCACCTCAACGACTGGAAAAAAAAACCAAAGGGGAAAAAAAAGAGAGGGATAAGAGGACTAAACGAGGCTCATTCAGCCTAAAAGAAACGGTGTTATTTGAGGGACAAGGTGAAACACAGCGAATACAACTGTCTCTCCAGACCGCGGTGAGGCAGCGGGGCGCGGGGCACGGCTGGGCAGCGCGGGGCACGGCTGGGTAGCCCGGGGCCACTCCTGGACTCACCTTCCCGGAGGCCTCGGGCCGGTGGCGAGGCCCAGCCGTTCCCGAAGAGCCCGGTGAACAACCGCCTCAAGCCCCCGCGCAGCAGGCTGGGCGCCGCCATCTTACCACCGTCACAGCCGTCACTCCTGCTTCCGCTGGAGGGAAGGCGGGCACTGCCGGCGCCATTTTGATGCCTGTATCTCCCCCGCCCCTGTCACATGGGGGGAAGGAGGAGGCGGAAAGCTGTTACTCTTTTTGGGTCGTGGTTTTTGTTTGTTTGTTCGTGTGTGTGTTGAAAGGGTTTTGTTGTTAGTTCGTGTTGGTGGGTTTTGTTTGTTTGTTTGTTTTGGGTTTTGTTTGTTTGCTGGCGTAATTTTGTTATGGAGATGAACCTGAAGATAGCGCTGTCTTTGTGTACACTCTGCCTCAGCAGCAGTTTCTCCTGGCTCGCCAGTGAGAGAGTGAACAAGAGGTGGTTTCACTTAAACTATGCGGTGGAGATGCTCCTTTGTTTCATCGAATCATAGAATCAATAAGGTTGGAAAAGACCTCAAAGATCATCAAGTCCAACCTGTCACCCAACACCTCATGACTACTAAACCATGGCACCAAGCATCCCATCCAGTCTCTTCCTAAACACCTCTAGTGATGGTGACTCCACCACCTCCCTGGGCAGCACATTTCAACAGCCAATCACTCTGTGAAGAACTTCTTCCTAACCTCCAGCCTAAACCTCCCCTGGTGCAGCTTGAGACTGTGTCCTCTTGTTCTGGTGCTGGTTGCCTGGGAGAAGAGACCAACCCCCACCTGGCTACAACCTCCCTTCAGGTAGTTGTAGACAGCAATAAGGTCTTCCCTGAACCTCCTCCAGGCTAAACAACCCCAGCTCCCTTAGCCTCTCTCGTGGGCTCTGGGGTGACTTACTCATTGGAGGTGTTTCAGACCAGTTTTACATCTGCGCCTGCCTGGGATGCTGAGTTCCATGCACGTTCCTGCACTGGATTATGTCATTAGGCAGGTGAAGATTTGAAGCAGCATCTTGCCAAGGTGTAAAGTTAACTCTTGTAATCCGTCTAGTTTAGGTGTATCCCATTTTTGTTGAAGCATTATTTGCCTTTGGTGGGTCTTGAGCAGCTTGCAGGCTGCTGAGAGATGACTTTCCCCTTTCATAGCATGCCTTGTCTCTTTGCATCTGCCACATGCCTTTGGTGGAGGATGGCCCAGAGGTGCCAGCTGAGGGGGTGTGTCAGATAGCTGGGACTTTGGATACTAGTAAGCCATTTGTTTCAGATGGTGGTGTATCTTCATCAAGAGCACACTTAATCAGTGAATCACAGGGTTGGAAGGGACCCCAAGGATCATCTAGTTCCAACCCTCTTGCCATGGGCAGGATCACCCTCCACTAGATCAGGTCACCCTCCACTGGATCACCTAAGGTTGACTTAAAGGGTAGCCAAAGGTCATTCACAGGGTTTCCCCATGAGCTTTTATTTATTTCAACTCTTAAACAATTAAAAAAAAAAATAAATCCAGGAAACAAGAATAATAGAGTGAGATGAAATCCCTTGGATGTCATTTGCACTGATGAACAACTTTCCAGCTGTTCTATTCTGTCAGTGGTCAGTAGTGCTCATGTCAGTTGTGCTGTATGTTTTCTTGAGTTTCTAGCTAAAATGTGTAAGGTATAAATTGTGACATACATGTAAAATTTAAATGAAAATTTCATCTTGCACCTCCTTCCTCTTGTGCATTACACATGCTTCTTTTTACAGTCTAGTTTACAAATATCTTTCTGTGACAGATGTGAGCACTCAACTCAGGGAGTTTCCAGAGAAATGGGAATGAAGGCAGGGCTTCTGTATGGATTCTTGTGCTCTATGCCAATTAATGAAAATGGGGCCATCCCACTTATTCAGAGAATAAATTGAGTAAGAGTGCTTGCTGGAAGAGATCTCTTTTCCTCTCTAAATGTATTAGGATATATAATTTTTGGAAGAAGAGTGATATTTAGCTTGTCCAAGGGCTTAAACACAAGAGCCAAGGAAAATATTTACGGCCGTCCATTCTAGGCATGACTTCCTTATGAGGAGAAATAACAGTGTGAGGTACAGTGGTGTAGTGATGTCATATTTTAATGATTAAAAAAGAAATAAATCATACATATAGAGAAAGAGCAAAAGAGAGAGAGAGTTTTATCCTAGTGGAAGGAGTTTGGCTGCAACAGCTTTTAACAGGAGAGTTTATTCAATGGCAATTTTTTCTGCTGGCTTCCTGGCCTCTTGTAATTGGAAAACTAGAAGTATAATTCTCTTTGTATTATAGAAACCAACTGCTGGTAAACACAGTGTTGGCTCATGTAAGGATATGTAGACAGAGGGCTAGGGGCTGTTCAAGAATTTGTCTACATCATAGGACTTTTGATGCAGCTACTGAAGCACCACTATAGACAGAAAGAGGCCAGCAACATGGTGACAGTTCAGATATGGCAAATAGTCTGCTTGCTCGCCTCACCTTCAGACAAATGCTGTCTCCAAATGAATTTAGGTGACATATAATTTAATGCAAAGAAGGAAAATAGTTGCTTTCTTAAAAACCTGCAGTCTCTGGGTTGAGTGAATTGTCTCTTCTAAGATGTTTTCTTTGCCTTTGGAGTGTTTTCTGCAACCATTAGCAGTGCGAACTATTGAGTCCCAAGGATACAAACAAAGCACATGCCAATTTGAGTTGAAGCCCATCATCTCTTTCCAAGTTTGGAAATGTGAAATATTTCAGATTTCTTGCAGATAATTTTTCAACGTTTTTATTTCATTAAGCACTTGGATTCAGGGGAAAAGAAAAGTCGCCTCGAATACCATGTCCATGTACATAAGAAAGAAAAGTGATTTTCTTTCTGTAAGTCAGCTCAGCTGTGGGCTGTGATTTGTCAGCACTGCAAAAGGTCATCCAATTTACATAGAACTGGAGGTTTCTAAGGAACAGAATGGGATGTCATCGGTCGTTGAAGGATGACTTCTTTTCCTTTTGAATTAAAATTAAACCTGCTCTCCCAAGTGTGGGACTGGTGAGGAGCAAGGAAGTATTTATATTTCAGATGAGAAACTTATGTTCTAGTTGCTTATGGCCTCCAGAGGTTTTATGGGATTGTTCTCAAAGAAATGATATTCCCTTGTTTGAACTGCTTTATGATTAGATATTGTAGCTGTTCTGTAAGGCTCTGTTGTTTTGTTTTGTTTTTCCTATACTAATTTGTGTCCTGTTTAAGGAAAAATTGAGTATGTTTTGCAATGTTTTTTTCTTATTTCCTATAACATGCTACTTTTTTTCTGCTTCCAACTATGCAGGGACTTTTCTGGTCCTTTGGGCCTTTTCTGGTCTATTGGATGCTAATGGATGACATATATATCTGCTCCAGAGCCTTACCCGTAGCTTATGAAAGCTGAGGCTATTCCAACCAAAAATGATTAAAAGTCAGAAATCTGGATGGAAAAAGCTATTAGGTCACGTAGTTCCCACATGCACCCCCTAGCCGAGTCCAGGTTTGTTTCCAGTGCTTTCCAGAAGGGGTCAGTGCAGGTCAGTGTTCACTTGGTATCCGAGAGCCTGCCTCCCCTCCCCCTTCCTGAAAAATTAGGAAACCTGAATCTGGTGACAACTAGGTTGTGAAACGTCTAGAGCTTGTGTTACAGTGTGTAGGTTGATGTTGAGTGATCAAAAACTGAGGAAATGTGTTCAAGCCCAGCAATTGATCAGCCAAGATTTTAAATGAGGAAATTGAGCAAACTCTTCAAAATGATTCCTTAGCTATGTACGTGTGCTATAGATCCTGAGAAACTGCTCTGGGGATGCTCAGTTGTAGCAAGAATAGACAGATCATGGCTTTATCCTGTTGGGTACTCAATACTTAGAAAGAGTTTATTACAGTAGTGTTTTATAGTTACCTTAAAAAAGTCTGGGTAATTCCAGTGAAATTTCCGATTGCAAAAGACCAAGTGATAAAACCCTTCTTAAGTCCACGTAAAGGATGAGAATAGCAATTAATGTTCTACCAGAAATGCAGTTCATCCTACTCAGACTTTCAGAAGATTGTCCTAACTGTCTCACCAGTCTGTTAGGGTGAGAAGGACCCTGCATGGTTCATCTCACATATGTGAGGTTCATCTCACATATGTGAATCAGGTGTCCTGGTCAAGAGTGGTGACATGCTTGTCAGCAGAAAAGGCTAGTCTGTTCCACACAACAGCAGCTTATCCCAAATGCCTCTGTCTGTGAATAGGTGACAGCCAGCTTCTGAAACAGACGTTAGAGGATGGAGGAGAATGATATTGGGACAGAAATAAAAAACTTGAAGTGTGAGTAGGGGTTTGAAGGTGGCTGGAGATGGTAAGAAGGGAACGCTGCAAAGGGAGCAGCAAGAGGTGGCACTCTGGTAGAAGAATGAGCAACTCACTTGAAAATAACTTGTTTATATTTTTAGTTTTCTTATTTTCCCAGTGGAAATGGTTATTTTTCAGAGTAAAATAACCAAGTAATAATTTCATTATGTTTCCTTCCAAGATTTCAAGCTAAGTGTAAACAAGAAAAATCCAGTGGGAAAATGAATCCAACTTCTTTTTTTCAAGAGCACTTCAGTTCTGTTTCTCCCTTAGTCTGTTTCCTTATATATTTTCATTGCTTCTGTTCTTATACTCAGTATCTGTGACATTGCTGACACCAGCTGAATGGCCTCTATGATGGCATTTGTTAGAGGGAGAAACCTTTAGGATCATTGAAAATCACTTCTGTTACAGAAATGGTAAGTTAAGAGATTTTCAGTGTTTGAAAAATGTTAATGAATTTTGGCACTTTGGGAATGTTCCATATACTCAAGTCAAAATGATGGAAAACAACTGAACCACTTGCACTGAGATTTGATCTTTAGCAATTAATATTTGGGCTGCATGGGAGAATCATAAGGAACAGAAACTCTGTAACAACACCACGGTAATCAGACGGGCTAGCTTCCAAAGCTTTAATTTTCCCAGATGTTAAGTGCTGCTTTTTTTTTTTTCCAAACCAGGTGAAGGAGTGACTTCAGAAAAACAGACAGTGACAAATAACTGAAATCTGTAAGGGATGGTTGGCATAAAGACCACCACATTGTTAACGTTCAGATATCAGCGGGCTGAAATACAAGCAGTGTTAATTTGCATTAACTGAAGTCAGAGAGTTTATCTAGGCCATAAAAAAAAAAAACCCAACAAACCAAACAAACACAAAAAATACCCAACCAAAAAAACAAACCTAAACACTTTTATGCTTTTAAAAACATGTTTATATGTTTTTCTAACAACAACAACAAAAAAGTGCCTTCAGATGTTTCCAGGCTGGATTGTAACGAATGCTGAGTTTGCCTTCAACAACAGACGTGCTTGTAAATGGGAAGGATGAGCAGAAGGAGACCTGGAGTCCTCTGGTTCATTCACATGAGGAGAGCCTGGGGGTGGTCTTTCATTGGGGAGTCACGGAAGCCTGAAGCCAGCTGTCTGTGTCAGTGTTTTTTGCTGCAGCACGTATAGCCTTGATGCAGTTTTTCTTTTGTTGCCACCAAAGCCTGAGCTTTACCAGAGAGCCCTTGGGACAGTGTAGGCAAACCCAGTGCTGCCCAGTCCTCCCAGATGCGTCCATGTAGCAACTGCCCCATTTGATCTGGACATCTGTAAGCTTCAGATCCCTCTCTATGCATGCAGGAGGATCCATAAGCTCGGCCTGTGGTCTCTCTGGTCAAGATTTACGTAAGGGTATCTGAGCACAGAGCAGGCTCTGAAGTCCATTCCGGCCAGGAATCAAGCACCTAGACTTTAAGTAAAGTGGGAGTTTTGTAACAAGGCATAGAGTCAAGACTGAAATAATTTGCACAAAATAGTGGCAGATGGGTTTATACTTTGCCAGAAGAGTAGAGGCTCTGTCATAGCGATGAACTTTGCAGTCCTCTTCTTGCTCTTCCCATATTTAGCTCCATGAGATTGGAGGGGAGGAAGCCTGTGCCTTGCTCTAACACTGGACCACGATGGGGCGTGATGGAGAGATCTCCAGCAGGGTTTTCCTCTTATGGCTCCTCCAGCCAGATGGCTTCAATCTACTGACCAATTCTCTGTGCTTTGTGTGAGGTCTGTATGCAATTTAAATGGAGCCTGTTCTGAGCTAGTTTTGCCTTTTCTTTGCCCCCCCTCCCCCACAAGCACATATATTCCCAAGTGACCCTTTTCATGCTTCCCCTTTTCTCTAGCCATTTGGGGAAATTATGCTGGCACCATATAACAAATATATCAGCTGGATTTGCCTCAAAGCCCTTTGCTTCTGAAGGCTTTCAGCCATCTATCTCCTCCAAGTATTTCTGAGAAGAGCACTCAGGCAACTGTGCTGTTGATGTAGCTCTCAGAGTGCTATTTCTTTGTGATGCTGCTGTTTTCCAGCTGGTTAGAAATTTTGAACATGGCACTTCTTATACAGACACCTATGTTTGCTATCACCCTGAGTCCTGGGAGGTTTGACTGATCAACAGAACACAGTTATCTGAATCTTGCTTTATCTTTGCATTTTGCAAATATGGAACAACACATTTGCTTCCTAGTGTTTTTCTTCTTCTTCTTCTTTTTTTTTGTGTGTGTCATTTCCCAATATTGCTTAGCATGAAAAGCCTCAAATGTCATGACAAAGGAAAGCAGGGACTGCCCTTCTCACCACATTTTTATCACTGAGCACCAAATGACACTGAGTAGTAGGCAACAGGAGATGGTCTTATTAGACAGTCTTCTAAACAGAAAACAGTAGAACACAATAGATGAGTGATAACAGTACAAGACAGTAGGATGTCTCTGTTTGTTTTGTTTCAGTCACTGTCAAGCTTGCTTCCTGGACTGGCAAGAGGGAAAAACGCTCAGATGGGATGGAATGATGGTTTGGTCTATTAAAATTAGTTTTACTTCATCCCAAACTGTCTTTTGCACTGCATTTTTTACTTTCATTAATCAGTGGCCTGGAAGAGACTTAGAGGCTGCCAGAAAATAATAGTGGTGGCCTGCTTGCCAGTCAGGTGAAAACACAACATGCTCTTGCATTTCTTATGGCTTCCTAGTATGGGTCACATCTGGCTGGATATCTTATCAGTTTAGAGACAGATAAGGGAAAAGGGAATTTTCCTTGGGGAAAAAAGGCCATGGGAGTACTTTTATGACACTTTCTAGTCCTCCTGGTAAGCTGGACTGTAGTGTCTACACAGGCCTCTGCCATGTTGTGTATCTCAAAGAGTTATTCCACTGATGAAGATCTCCAAAGTGTATTGCAGTGCACTGCTACTTCTTTCATTTAATTTCTGTCAGTTCTTTGCAGGAAAGGCATTCAGTGTCTGTATGTCTGGGTGATAGTGACAAACAATTCCCATTTTGGTAGATGAGACAGGGAAATAAACTCCTTCCTGATCCTCAGGGTAATTATTCCAGATACCCTGCAGATCTAATGTAGGACTCTGCCTTTATTTCCCCCAAAACAAAACTGTCAACTGTAATCTCACTGAGTGAATCAGAGAGGAATATGAGCTTGGCATGCAACAAGAAAGCCAAGACAGTGCTCAGCAGAGATGAAAGTGAGGTGCTGATGGCCAGAGTTTAATTGGGTTTTCATAAAACATGCTGTTCTTCACAAATTGGCTAGTACTTGATAGTTTCTTTTTATGAGTCTGGCAAGACAATGAAACTTCAAACCATTTGCTTTCCAGCTGGTAAAATGAACCAGAGAGATATTTGGAAGAGCACTAGGACCCCATTGTTTCTTGTATTGAGAAGAAGCAATTCAGCAGCAAGGGAATGAGAACCTCTTGCAACCATACAAGCACAGTTTAGCATTAAATCAGCTCAGCTGTGGTGCTCACCACATGATACTCCTTAGTTGCCACTGGGGAGAGTTCTGCTCATCTCCTGGACAAGAATTTGACTTGAGTTAATATTTATTTCCATTTTCACAGATGTGCTTTCCAGTGATGGATGGGGTGTGGTAACCTTCTACTTTTTCACACCTGGTCCACACCTGTTTGGGATCTCATTCCCCTGCCCTACTGAACGGCAGCTCTTGTACTTTGTTGGATTCTGGATCTGAAGCCAGCTGAGGGCGGTGAACAACTTTGAAACTCTTGTCCAGAGGGATTTTTGTTTTTAAAGCCAGAGAGGTTGATAGGTTTTGTTCTTGAGTGAATATTCTTTTTCATGACAAAAACATTTCACAATAAGCTGTTTCCATTTGATAGCTCTTTGGCAGCATGTGTGAAATAAGTTGTTTCATTGTAGTTCAGGTCCTAGTGGGTGAGAAAATCCCTGTTTCAGAAAAACATTGGACTTTTGTTGTAATCATTGATAGTCCACAAATTCTTTGGTTAAACTAAATATTCCCCAGAGTCTAAACTCACTAGGGCACGTAGAAGTTGATTTTCCAGCACTCTGTGAAGAAACTTTTGTCTTGTCTGTGCAACTCCTTTTGGGTAAGAAGGGAGCTTTGGTCTCCAAAGGTCTCTTCCAAGGCTGTGGAATCAGGAACATGAAATTCTATACAAAAATTTTGAACCAACACCCAAATGGCATCGATTAGAATCCTCTTATAGCATGTTTTTTTCATTTGCACTGCAGGAGCTTTAAATATTAGTTTGTGAGCACTAGCCAGATTTAGGTTGGTCAAGACTGGAGAGAAACTGTGAGAAAGTTCAGAGAGACCCAGCTAAACTTACTGAAAAGGCAGCTCAGTGGCAAATTAAGTTCTCTGTAGAATGCCAGAAGATAATGCCTGACTGGGAGGAAACTCATTTGCTCAGGTATTGTGAAGTGCTCTAATTTAGCTTAGGAAAAGACCTGAGCAACACTACTCAGTGTGCCCATCAGTATTGGGGAGAATATACTTGATTGGGCAGTGTGTGACTGTCAACTATGTGAAGAGTCACTGTAGTTATTAATAGCATAATTGAAAGCCAGATAAACATGATGTTTCAGGCTTTTAAACTAATAAACTAATATCAGTTCAAATTTGGATGGCAGATGGGTTACTAAGTGGATTTTACATCCTTCCCTGATTTGTCAGGTAGCTTCTAAATATGAAATACTGAATTATGGAGACCTTGGGAGTGATACAGCAGAGCAGCTCACATGTTCCACATCTGCTGGTTTCTGCTTGTATGGGCTAAAGTAGGTGAGAGTCAAGACTGAGGTATGTGGAAGGAGCTGTGCTGTGAATATAGGACAGGAACAGTTGTGGTGTCTTAAGAAAATACAAAGGTGTACCACCAAAGATGGGTTATGGGATCACAGAGATCAGTTGTGCTTAACTTGGGAATAGACCAGTACATTATTGTGGTATTGGGGGCTATCAATCAATGCTCAAAGGCAAGTGGTGAAGCCCTGGAATGGGTTGTCCAGGGAGGTGGTTGAGGCCCTGTCCCTGGAGGTGTTTAAGACCAGGCTGGATGAGGCTCTGGCCAGCCTGATCTAGTGTGAGGTGTCCCTGCCCATGGCAGGGGGCTTGGAACTAGATGATCCTTGTGGTCCCTTCCAACCCTGACTGATACTATGATACTAAGATATTATGATACTAAGTGCTGGTCAATATGTTGTGGTTCCAGGGCTGGAATAGTAGGAGAGCTACAGGTCAGTATGAGGAGCCTCTGCAGAGACTGTTTGGTAACACCAGGAAAAACAAACAGGGGAAGAAGGAGAGTTGCCAGGCAGGAAGGAGGGCTGTTGGCAGAGCTCAGTCTGGTTAGTGCTGTGGTGCTTTTTCCTTCCTTGGATGGCACTATGTGTCAATATTTCCTCTTTTTTTTTTTTTTTTTTTAATTTTCCTTTAAGGATCTGAATCCCCCTAAGCAGCAGGTGATCTTGACTATAATGTAGAGGAATGAGCTTGGGAAAGTTTTGTTAGAAGAGAGTGGGTTATAAAAACAACCCTTTCTGCATGGCTTAAACCTGTCAGCATGATACTGCCGACGACACAGCTGGAAGGCAACACGGCAGGCTCCTCAGCCCTGAAGCAGAGCAGCCCACACAGCCTGCAAATGTAATGGGTACAATATGGGTTTGGGGGGAGGTGTGCCTGCCTGGCCAGGTGAGCCATGCATGGAAGTCAGATGCTTAAGTGGCTGTAAGCCTCTAATCAAAGCAAACATTTTGAATCCTGGTTCTGCCTAGAGCTTAAGAGGGGTGAAGAAAGTGCATGAAGGTCATGCTGGGCTCATCTCCAAAGTATAAGGTGATTCTGAATGTCCTTTTTGGGACTAAATTGTCAGCCCTTTGCTAGATGAAATAGCTCTTCATAAGGATAGTTCTCTCTCCAGGTGGCTGCAGCATGAAGTTGTGCTGGTATCCAGGCCTGTGGCAGTCAAGAAAAAAAAAAGCTAGAAAGTGGCTGAAGGGCTTAGGAAATGGGTCACTGAGGCTCAGGATACAGATCTGCTGGGGATGTCTTTGTCAGGGTCAGTAGCTCTAGAGCTGGGGTTGCTGCAAACATTGTCATCCAGACAAATTGACTCTGTTTGTTCCTGTTGGCTTTGCTCCTTTCTCCTTTGTGTTCCAGAAAGGGAGAATTTACCCTCTGCAAATGCAGGGTGTACATGCAATTTTTTTCCTGGAGCTTGAACGGTCAGCCAATTCAGCAGGAGCCTTTTGGAAATGACAGGAACCAGCTGAGGTCAGTTTTGATCTGGTAGGAACTTTACTAAACCAAGCCTGATTAGCAGGCACTTTCATTAGGCCAAGTCAGTAGGAAATGCAGAGAGCTGGCTGAAAAGGTGTAACTCCTGGTGAGGAGCTCTTGGATGGAAATCACCTTCTAGATGGAGTTGGGGTGATGCTGAGTTATTTATCACTAGAAAGGAATTTGTTCTTGATCGAGTGAACTAGACCTGGTTTAAGTTTTTTTTTTTTAACCTATCCTTTTCATATAGTAAGACCCATTCCAAATAAGCAGCAACTGACCTATGGCTTTTGTGTAAGGAGAAGCAGAGTTCAGCATGCCCTTTGTGGGTGCCCTGAGGCCTGGCTGTAACCTTCTCTACTCACAGCTGCTGTCTAAATTCCACTGTGTAGTCCTCACTTCAGTTGTATGGAGGCTTCTCTCGTTCTTCAGAAGTACTGAAGAAACTTGTTTTCTCTCTGTCTCAGAGCCTTCTGTTGGGAGAAGCGGTGTTGTGTCGCAGCATGACATGCAAACGTATGTCATGCTGTGTTGTGGGATATTCGGCATGCCGCGTCTCTAGCTGTGCAGTGGCATATGTAAGCGTGCCCCTGTGTCTATCTGTCAAGGCAGCTCACCTTTTCTCCCAGGATTATTTGCTTCCTGTTTTCTGGGTTGTTACAGCCTAATGATGGCATAAATTTTCTCAGACTGCTTCCAGTCTGCCTTGCTTCTCATGCAGCATCTGAACTGTGTTCTTAGGTCACTAGCTGAGGATGCAGGCCACCTGGCTTCAATTCTCTGCTTTGCCACAGACTTTCTGCATGACCTTGGCTAGTCACGAAGTGTTTTGTCCAGCACATTTTTCTTGTAACCAATAAAATGACACATTTTTAGAAGCAAATGTCAAACTCCAAGACAATAGCAAGAACGCTCTGACATCATGGTCATTCGTGAAGTGCAAAGTACCTATGTGTGGTCTGTATGGTTGTGCTTGAGCTTAGAGTAATTATTGAATGATCAAGAGCATAGCTACATTGGCAGAGTGTCCTAGTAGGAATATGGGTTGCATGTCTGGAAATCTTTGTGTTGGATTGGGCATCATTTACTGCCTCCTCTCTTCCCAAACTAGAGCCATTTCTGTGCTTACCCAGTGACAACAATGAGGACAGGCTAGGGCAGCATCAGTTTAAGTGAATCTATGTGAGGGTTTTTACTGGTACAGTTACATCAGCAGCACTCTTTATCTGAGTGAGCTTTGTAGTGTGGGACAAGCCTTAGTCTTTTGAGTTCTACAGGGGCTTAACCATAACATGGGACATGACTGTGCCTCTCTTCTCTGTAGGTCTGTATGAAGATGAACATATTAAAATGAAGGGTTGCACAAGCAGTAGTTGAAGGGACCATTGGAAGTTTTTGATAGATACAGTTTCTATCATTTGACCAAGATTTTGTAAGATGACCTGAAATGTGTACACTTGATAAGTGGAAATAAAAATGTGCATGATGTGGCAAGAGAGGTTGACTGAGTATTTTCCTAATTGTGAATATCCTTGCAATGCTAGTAAAGATACCCATATTTTTATATACAAGGAAGGAAAGTCTAAACAGGAGAGCATTATGGTCATCTGTTTACTTTTAGTTACTCACCTGGCTTGCACAGTGTTTAGATCATTGATCCTCAATCTTGTCTCTCAAACAGAGTAAAAACATTGAACTGGGGATTCTCAGTGGGTAAATGTGGATAATGGCACAATACTGTAAATTCAAAGCCTTTCAGCTGATCTTTGTTAGTCTCTGCTACAGGGAGAGTAGTTGTGACAACTAGTGCACAATTAGGTCTGTTTTGAAACAGAATTGTGAAATGGTCCAACTCTGTTATTGAAAGATCCTGCTAGTGGAAGCTCTGTGACCTGATCCAGTCCTCCAGAGACTGGAGGATCACACTGTTAGAGGAGTTTTTTTCCAATGTGGCCTGTAAAAGCAGCTCTTTCTTTTGGCCTGAAAACTGATGGCCTAGTTGTCCTACCACTTTTGGTTTCATGGAGAGGCCCTAAACCCACTGGTTTCAGAAACAGACATTCCTTGTGGCCTTTCTCACATCATTGCATACTTGGCCTTTATACTTTCAAAGCAGCATTCTTCATTTTTTTTTTCCCTTCCAGATACCAGGGAACAAGAGGTTCAGAATGTGTGGTAATGCAAGAGCAGCACGGTGCCAGGGGCTGCATTGCTGGCAGTGTAGCGTACGCGTGCTTGTCTGAGAAGATGGTAGCAGAGAAAGTTTGCAGAAAGCCAGCAAAAGCCTACCTGGAAAATCAGTAAAGGTGCGACATGTGAATGACTATGTCTCTTTTTACAGCTCTCAAAATGAATCCTTCTCCTGTGAGGTAGTTTGGGCATTTTTAGTGATTAGTAAGTGAACCATGCCTCTTCTTCTCACTGACCCACCACTGGGACTTTATTCTCCCAAGGGAAAAAATCTTTGAAAGTTGTGTTAACAGGCAAGTGCTGTCTGTACTCCCTAAGGACAACATCTGAGTGATCTAAAATATCATTCTGTGTTGAGAACTATAGAATCTGTGGTCTCTGTAGGGACTGGAAATACAGAAAGTAGCTAAAATACAAAATTGTCTAGTAATTAGTTGCTGGTAGCATGTACAGACAGTTTCCACAAAAGATTAGTTCATTCTTGGTTCCTGAATTGATACAGGTATAGGTCCACATACCTGCCTACCTCTGTTGGGCATGCATGAGGTGATGGTGAAGGATACAGACCCTGAGTTACATTTTGAGATAGATTCTTTACATATGAAATGTGCCTGGCACAAGCAGCTGGGGGCAAGTCATCAGAAAGCCAAAATTAACTTCTTTGTCAGACATAGCGTAAGAGTATGCTAAAGGCAGATTTGTTTTATGTTACTGATGCATAAACACCACAGATCCTTAATCTGATGAAGAATCAGATAGAACACTTTAGAGAGCTTTGCCTCTGTTCCCACTGGGAGGCTCTCCACTGTCTCTATGCACTCACAGTCATGACAACATACATTGAATTATGTGAAAAGGTAGGGATGGAAAAAAGACTGGTGAGTGGTATCTAGTTTCCAGGCCATTTCTTTGGGCCCAGGAATTGTTCTGTCCCATCTCATTCCCTGTGTTTTTGTAAAGGGCAGTGAGAAACTGGGCTGTACCTTACAAATTTTGGTGGTTTTAAACTAAAAGAGGGTAGACTTAGGCTACATATAAGGAAAAAAATTTTACAGTGAGGGGGGTGGTGAAACATTGGAACACATTGGCCAGAGAGGTGATAGGTGCCCCACCCCTGGAAACATTCAAGGTCAGGTTGGATGGGGCTCTAAGCAACCTGATCTAGTTCAAGATATGCGTGCTTACTGCACGGAGGTTGGACTTGGTGACCATTAAAGGTCTCTTCCCAAATCATTCCATGATTCTGTAAGTCATGTTGCTTTTGGATTTTTTGTTTTTAATAATAATATACAGTATACATGGGATTGTAACACAAACTGCAAATGCTCTGAACAGACCTTTTTGCCCTTCAGTACAAAGATTTCAGTCTTTTTCCTAGTGCAGCTCTGCCTCTGTCTTCTAATGGGAGGCCTCAGCATGGGGAAACACATCCTAGGAAGGAAGAACAAGAAGGCAGGAATTAGATGCAGAGGAGAGCAGCTCGATACTAAAGGCCAGATAGGCTCTGACAGCCTCACACCAATGGGCTACTCTTCTCTACAGGGAGTTTACGAGGCCTTGGCTTGTGTGGCCACCTCTGCTTATGAATGAAAATCAAAACCAGATTGATGTCCCCCTCCCAACAGCAGCTGCCTGGTTTTTTGCATAAATCGTGCTCCCCTGCCCCTCTCCAGGGGAGCTCCATAAAATAAATGGATTCATTACATGCGGATTTCCTTTTCCTTCTTCTCTGGAGAAACAAAGAGCCTATTAGACACAATATGGAAATGCACATACACATGTACACATGTGCAGACAACATGAAAATGTGCACGTGCACATGCAGTGTTTAAGCTGCCTCCCATCTCCATACCCAGACAGTGCCATAAAATATGTACAGAACACTCCTCTCTGCCAAACACACAAGCCTGCATTCATTCATGCAGATCTGCAACTTAAATGCTAAACCAACAGGGACTGGAAAGCCCAGGGCAACTTGCCTCCTCCCAGAAGGTGCAGCGCTGAGAGTGCACTGAGCGGGGGTTGCTTTCTTTTGCCAAAACCTCCTCTAGTGCCCAGGAGCTGTGTTTTTACCAAGAGCGGGCGGGCCTTGCCCTTCCCAGAGCAGGGCTTGCAATAGGCTGCACGCAAGGGACACTGTAACCACCGGAGCTGAGAGACTGCCAGCTCTCCCTCCGGCTGAAATAGAGGAAGGTGCTTTGTAGCTGAGAAAAGGCAGAGGTAGGGAAATGGCTGGGAGCCCTTCATTCCTCTCATCTCCAGGTGGCGGCAATACTGGCACAGGAAAGAGCTGGAAAACACCTTCCCTGGAACGCTCTGCCTGAGTGCAGTAGCCACAGATGCAAATCTCACACACCTGCATACAGGGGTGAGTGACACGCTGGAAACCCCTTGCTGAGCAGGTTACACAAAGATAGGAGGTGTGTACATTCACCTTCATTGTGCTACCGTAAGACATTGGCACCAGGATAAGACTGTAGTACGTGGGTATGTTCACACTGTATGCTAAACCTGGGTCAGAGCCTTTCCATGCAAGTTGTGAATGCTAATCCCCTCCAACTTCAGTTAGAAAGCCTTTGGGGCTCTGAAAGACTACCCTCAATGGGGTGCTGCTCTCTAGGAACAAGAACCAAATTATAGGAACACTAGGAAATGGGTTGTAACCTTTACCAGGTTTTGTTGCCTCTGTTTGCCTGACTGAGGAGCCAGGAGTGGATCAGAAGTGGAAGAAGTGATCTGCTTTCTCTCCCTGAAGCTAGGGGATGCTGTGCCTTGGAACAAGGCAGAGGGACACAGAGCTCAGCTGGAGGGTGGGAAGTAGGCACAACAGTGACACTTACTGGGTCAAAGCCCAGGAGCATACTAAGGACATGCCATTAGTGTCTGAGCTGGACTAAACTCTTCACTATCTGGTGTTTGAGGGAAGGAGCTGAACATCAGTTTCCTTTTTCATCCAGAATCCATACTCCTTTTAGCCTTTTTAGGAAGCAGTGTAAATTTAGGAGGGCATAGCATCAGGCTTGAGGCAAGAGAGGCCCTTTTGGAATCAAGATGGGGAAACAGCATTGCCAGCAGGAGTTCAGATACATGATCCAAGATCCAAATCTCTCAAATCATAAATGTCTCAGTAGTGTAAGAAGATACTGGTGTTTTTCTTAGGCCTGAAAAATTGAGCTTTCAGGTTACAGTCAGGCTTCATTGCTAGCTTTTCCTGGCAGCTATGAAGAGTAGGAACTTTCCCTTATAAGAATTACATTTTCATACATTAGAGTGAGTCTGAGCGATGGGGCTTTAAGAAAAAAAGGGTTACTTGAGTGGGATGTCTGATGAAATCTAGAAAGTCATCAGCACAGAGGGAGGCAAACTTTGCAAAGGAGAGCTTCTACAGTGCTGCTGAGCAGAAGCCCTGAGGCTGGGAGAAGCTAGCAAGAACTGAGATATGAAGGATCTTAAAACAGTTCGTATTGCCTTAAATTCAGTATTCTAAGCTCTGAGATTGCAGACTTTTCAAGCTGGACCATAAAAATTCAAGATCACTTTAAAATAATGAACTTTTGTAAAAGAACAAGTGATGCATTTTCTCTCTTTAACCCTTGGTTTTTGAACCTTAGAGTTGGCGTTCAAATCACGTTTTGTAGCTTTCCCCGCAGTGAAGAGTATGGGAAACTTCTGTCGTGTAAAAAACACGTTGCACTGGGGTAATAATTTCCAATTTTCCCTACAATGAAGAGAAATTGAAATTTGTCTTGCATAGAAAACACTTTTCTCACCTAGTCATCCATCATCAGGATCTGGAGCTTTAAGGAAAACGAGCAACAGTATAACGAGATCCACAACCCATCACGAGCACTGGCAGGGCTACTTCAAACGGCTGCACTTCACTGGTGTCTGCAAGAACTTCGTTTACGCAAATACAGAGATTGCAATCTTGACCCTAGAAATGCTGGAGCCTTGAAATGGTCAAACTAGGTGAGCCTCAAAATCCATTTATTCCTAGATCCTGTCTCTGATGTTCTGGTGCTTTCTCTGATGCCTTTGCCAGATGTTTCAGGGGAAGGTGCAAGAGCTTTGCAGGAGGCAGATGTAACATAATCTCTTCCACACTTAACATCACTTACTTTCTTGTTCCTACTCATTGGAGATGGAAATGGGGTCAGGAATAAGAAACTGAGCATCTCTTCCACGAGTGTTGTTAGCTATCATTATTTTGCCAAGATGTTGTGATAGTACATCATTGTCCTATCTTTTTGTCAGGTTTGCTGAATTCTTGGCTTCCCTAACTAAATATGTACGGAGGATTATTCCTGTTACAGGTGATGTGAAGGAAATTATTTACTTTGATGAAGTTTTGAAATGGTTGTTTCTTCATCTTACTGAATATCTGTTCACTCTGTTGTGCCCAGGGATAACAGCAATACTCTTTCTCTCTGCAAGTAGTTTGTATGCTTTCATCAGGGTGCCTTCTAATTGCCAGAATGCACGATGCTGGGGATTTGTGCCAGTCAATTCTTCGCTCTAGTCTCCCATGTACTTTACCTGCCTTCTTTTACAGGCCCTGCTTCCCCTCAGTGTTTTTCCCTCCCTACATGTGTTACCTGATCGATGAGGCCCTTAGCTTAGACTGAGGCAGCTTCCGATCTGTTTCCTGCTGTGATCAGCATCTGCTCTTTTTTAGACTGTGGCAGGGATGAGCTTGTGTGTGTGTGTGTATGTTTGTGCCTGTAAAACCGTGATTTCAGTGGCACCTCTATGCTCTGCTGTAGTGCATACAGCAATTAATAATAAGGCACACTTAAATAAACCCTGCTCTGCCATTCACAGGGTTGAGCTGAGAGCTCCTTCTTGGTGATCTGGTGCCCAGGCTTAGTGATGGAGCTTATTGCCAGAACATGAGGCCAATGGCTTGGAAGGGATGCAGCGCTCCCAATTCTCCATGGGAAAGCAGAGGGTACTCCATTCTCTCCAGAAACAATCCTGCCTCTGTCTCCCTCCTTTGCCCCTTATCTCTGAGGACATTATGCAATTATGCAAATAGGATCAAAGGCTTGGAGATGCAAGATAGACTGCCTGAATATTTATTGGCAGGCAGTGACAGGCGGTGCACTTCAGAGCAACTCTTCCTCAGCTCACAAATGAGCGAGGAGGAGGGATCAAGACCTGACCCTTCTCTGACAGGCACCACTCTTTCTTGCACTTGAGAAGCACTTGCTGCCATTTGTTGAACCAATATGTCCCTTCTGAATGGAAAATCCAGCTGGAGATGTGCCTGTGATATCTGATGCTCATCATTCACAGTATATTGGCCAGTTCTGCAAATTGGAGTGGGAACACAAACAGCCCCTCATGAGTTGCCAGCCATGTGTGGGGTTCAGTAGTCACACTGTGTGTGGGCTCCTAGAGAGGAGAAACTTTTCCAAGCACCACTGGGACTGTGATGAGGGTGAGAGGTGGGAGCAGGGAGGGGTGATGGATTCCTTGTTTGGATATAAGCAAAAGAGTGAGAGAGTTTGATAACCTGCAGATTTGCTTAGGCCCAGGAGCTGGTGGGGATTTGAAGGTGAGAAGCTGAGCAGCTGGTAATGGAGCAGGTCTGCCAAAAGGAGGGAGATTCTGTCTGTGTTTATGTGGGGCTTTTTTGGCATCCTCACTGCAGTCTGCCTCCAGGGACTGGGACTGCAGCTGCCACTGCAGAGTTCAGCCTGGGCTTCCTCTTGGAGATTATCTTGTAGCTTTGATCAACCATAGCCATGTGCCTCCATCCCTGCCTGCTCCCCAGGCATAGAGTTCAGCTGTTCAGAGAAGTGTAGGCTCCTCTTGGGGGGGTGGGGTTGGACACAAGCCCTGCTGCTGTGACAGCCCTACCAGAGCCAGGACCGATACTGCCAGGCCCAATTGCCTCTGGTGTTCAGCTTCAGTATATTAATCCTGTTGCCCAGATTGTCCTGCAAATCCCCACATTGGAAGAAGGGGCCAAAGGAGCCTTGGAGACAGCAGTGTCCTGACATTCAGGGGAGACCAGACAGGTTCTCAGGTGCAGGATGGAGACACAAATGACCAAGGCAGTGGCAGGAGAACATGCTGCATCTGCCAGCCTCTGTCGTCTATGCCTGGCCTGCTGAGGGAAGTAGAAGGCTCCTTCCGTGTGTTAGTCATGTCTTGGCAAATGAGCTGTGCCTCGTCACTCCTTCCTCAGCAGTCGGGGCATACAGCAATGAAATCTGCTTGTGCTTCAGGCAGTGCTGTTTTCAGGTTCGTCTATTCCCTCTCCCAGCTGGTGATCCGCTGGAGAAGGAGGCTACAGTAACAATGGGAGGGCAACATTCAGGCTGTTAGCAGTCTGTGAAGATCGTTCCTGCCTATTGGGTATGCGGTGCCATGTGTTCGCAGATCTAAAGAGTGCACATTGGAAACCACCCCCAGGCTGCCTTCTTTGGGCTGCAGTGCCTATCACTATGATACCTGGGTATCACCCAAAGTGTTGAAGGCCTGCAGCTCCAAAGCTTAGAGCTCTTACTGGCCACTGGATGGGCCCACTGGCCCTGCCTGCTTCCAGACACCAAACCACAGCTGTCCTCTGGTTTGAAGAGAGGATCTGTTTTCTCAGTAGTAGAAGTTTGAAGGTAGCCTCAGGTCTGGCAGCCTGCACAGCCTATTAAAACCCAGCCTTATAAAATATGCTCTAGGAAGCAAAATGTAGGAAAGAGAAAAAGGAGGAAACCACCAATTAGGAACAGTGCCTGAGGGGATGCTTTCTCAGGAGCCAGGAGGCACTCTGCCAACAGGGCTTTTGGAACAGGACGGGACTGACTGGAGAGGGCAGAACTGGGTGTAATTGCCTTGCACAGAGCCCTTATGCAGTCAGGAGGGCTGCTCTTGCAGCCCAGGAGCTGCTGCCTGCAAAGGCAGCTCCTTGACTGGGCAAGGGCTAGCACCCAGAAGTAGAGAGGAAGAGCAGAAGGAGTGCTGGAGAAGTTACAGACATCCTTAGCCTATTGCAGCCAGCTAGCAATGGGAAATTACTTCCTCCAGTAAGCAGTTTTGCCAAAGAGCAGCTAGAAGTATCTTGCAAAGTTCTAATAGCCAAGTTTCCCACAGAAATGGCAAACCAGTGCCTGACCACAGTGCTGCTGCAGGCAGGCAGGGGGTCTGGGGTGCAGCAGTGAGCAGTGGAAGATCCCACTGTGCAAAATGAACCCACAGCTGATGTCCAGCTCCAGAGGTGACCTGTTACACTGTCAGATGTAGGTTGTTAGACAAAGAGGACACAAAGTTTGAACTTTGCTGTTGGTTCATCCTTCCAACTATTTGGTAAAAGCCAGGGGACTATTGCTTAGTTCTTGGCCTGCTGGGCTGCTGTGGCTGGCTAGGAGTCGGGAATATTGTCTGTTGGTGGTGGCAGAGTGTGGTTTGTGGTGGGGGCTGTGCACCCGATAACGAGCACTGAGACATTGAGGGCTAAATGACCAGGATGTGGCTTATGGACCAATACCACGTGCTTTCTGCTGGAGAAGAGGAGTGGGTGTGCAGAGAGGCTTTTATTTGCTTCAGTCTGTCTTGGGTTTCATTCTTCCTGGAGATGCCAGCTTCCTGCCAGCTTAGCAACCTGCTTAGGCAATGGGATCTGGGGAGAGGAGGAGGTAAAATACTTGCTCGGGGTCACTGGTGCTTTCTACAGGGACTGTCCAGCACCTGTCAGAAGGACCTTCTGCAGGTGGCCAGAAGCACTTGAAATCCCATCTGCTTTTTGGGGTGCTCGTGGGAATTTTATAGGAGATTTAGGTCCCACTGTTTTCTCAGAAATAAAGTTGCCTCATCAACTGGCTGTCCATCTCCTGTGGTTACCATTTACTGCCCATGTAGTACTGCAGAAGTTTAGCACTTTGCTTCATCTCTCTAATAACTGGATCTGTGCTTTGGGAGCAGCTCAGCTGTCCTCACTGGCTGTCCTGAGTGAAATGACTTGAGAGCGGTGCTTCAGGTCAGATCTGCCAGGTGAGGAACACTGCAGTAATAGCGAGCACAGTGGCCACCCAGAGTACTGCGGGCAATGTGACAAAGTATTTTGAAGATGCTGTGAGAGCTGCTTAAATATTTGCTTCATAGAATTATAGAATCAATAAGGTTGGAAAAGACCTCAAAGATTATCAAGTCCAACCTGTCACCCAAGACCTCATAACTACTAAACCATGGCACCAAGTGCCACGTCCAATCTCCTCTTGAACACCTCCAGGGACGGTGACTCCACCACCTCCTTGGGCAGCACATTCCAATGGCTAGCAACTCTCTCTGTGAAGAACTTTCTCCTCACCTCAAGCCTAAACCTCCCCTGGTACAGTTTGAGACTGTGTCTTCTTGTTCTGATGCTGATTGCCTGGGAGAAGAGACCAACCCCCTCCTGGCTACAACCTCCTTTCAGGTAGTGGTAGACAGCAACTAGGTCTCCCCTGAGCCTCCTCAAGGCTAAACAGTCCCAGCTCCCTCAGCATCTCCTCATAGAGCTTGTGCTCGAGGCCTCTCCCCAGCCTCATTGCCCTTCTCTGGACATGATCAAGAGTCTCAATGTCCTTCTTAAACTGAGGGGCCCAGACCTGGACACAGGACTCAAGGTGTGGTCTAACTGGTGCTGAGTACAGGGGCACAATGACTTCCCTGCTTCTGCTGGCCACACTATTTCTGATGCAGGCCAGGATGCCATTGGCCTTCTTGGCCACCTGGGCACACTGCTGGCTCATGTTCAGCTGGCTGTCAATCAGTACACCTATGTCCCTTTCTTGAAGCAGGGACTGATTTCTCAGTCACTAGTGCTGTGGACATTCTGCCCATCCTGTAGGTTTCTGTGTAGACCTTCCTCCCTCTTTCCAAGGATTTGTCTCATGTTGTGCCAGATAATCAGTGTATGTTAGGTGAGAGATTGGATCATGCGCTCCACTTTGTCAGAGGAACCACAGCGGTGCAATGAATCAGTCTTGCTGGTTTGTTTGTTGTAGATCTGGGTCTCCCGCATCCTTCTTCAGTACCTAATCCTGACCTATGTGATTTGTCATCCCTGATAAGTTTCCACAGAAAGGTTCATTTCCAGTAAATTGATAATTTTCCAATAAAAAACCCCAAACCAGACCATAGAAACCTTACTGAGAAATATCAGATAAGATCTAGTCCAGAAGTCCAGACACGTCAGTCTTCCCAGAAGAGAATCTGCACCAGAAATTATCATGCATTATCTGAATCTCATAGAGAAATGTCTACACTACAAAGTCACCAGCTTTTTGCCTACTGGTACATGCACGTGAGAAAAAGAAAGGAAGGAGCTTTAGTTTGACACATTGGATAATAGAAATCAGATTGTGTAATAAATTCTACCTGAAAAAGGGAAACACAAAGTGGATAGATATTCAGAGGATATCTTCTGAGTCATTGCAGAACGATCAGGAAGTCCTGATGAGTTAAGATTTGGCCCTTTCTCGTGCTGAACCCAATGACACATCCCAATGCCAGGAGAAACCAGGTTGTAGGGAGTCTTTCTTCCAGCTGGGTGTAGATGTGGGATCTTCCTCTTCATCAGAGAGGAGCCCAGTGGTATTTTTCATGAAAAAGTAATACCCTCTCCATAGTATCCTGACCAAGACTGTGTGTGGAAATCTTCACCATCTCAGTTTCCAAACTGCCCTGAAAGATCTCCTCAATTCAAACACATCTTGCTCTGTGATTGTGTGCATGTGAATTAATTTGCTAATCTATTTGAGGAGCCAGTTCTCTTGCTCATTAGAATGTTATGTTTGTCCTTTTTGTTACTTGTAGCCTTTATTTTTCTCTATCTTTAAAGTACTGAGATGCAGAGTGACTCTCATTGTCTATCTGTTGACAACACAGTTGTTTAATGGGTGCATTTTGCTCCAGGTAAAGTAAATTCTGTGCTCTTTTAGCTTTCTTTTGGAAAAAAATATTACTGGAAGGAAGCTTCTTGTGACTCCCAGTCTGCTGTATGGATGCTGTGGACCTCAACTGTTGGGATGTACTGATGTTAATTAATAATAACAACCATTATTCTTTCTCTGATTCTCCCCCTCTACTCAGCTCTGGTGAGACCCCACCTGGAGTACTGTGTCCAGTTCTGGAGCCCCTATTACAAGAGGGATCTGGATGTGCTGAAAGGTGTCCAGAGGAGGGCCACGAGGATGATCAGAGGGCTGGAGCACCTCTCCTGTGAGGACAGACTGAAGGAGTTGGGGCTGTTCAGTCTGGAGAAGAGAAGGCTCCGAGGTGACCTTATTGTGGCCTTCTAGTATCTGAAGGCTGGGGAGGGACTTCTCAGGCTATCAGGTAGTGATAGGACTAGGGGCAATGGAATGAAGCTGGAAGTGGGGAGATTCAGACTTGACATGAGGAGGAAGTTCTTCACTATGAGAGTGGTGAATCCCTGGAATGGGTTGTCCAGGGAGGTGTAGTGGGTTGGGGCAGGCCCCCCTCCCCACCACGCGCAGAAATAACGACTCAGACAAACATATTGCAAAAGTGATGGAAAGTTTAAATAGAACAGTGAGTGCGTGCAGAGAACTAGAAATACAGTGACAAGAGAAAAGAACCCAAAACAGACCCAGAGAAATCCCATCCCTACCTGAGGGTACACCCGAGACCCCCAGGGCTCCTTCTTCCCCCTCCCATTGCTAGGCTAGTCTCAGCTGGCCAGATCTGAGACTGCCCATCCCCCCGTGGCCTTGGGCCTAGCAAGGCCCAAAGCCAGGAGATCTCTCCCCCATGTTACCGACTGACGGAGGAGGAAGAAAAGAGGAAGTGCCAGACCCCGCCGCGAAACTTATAGTGGTGCAAGGGATCATGGTAGGAAATAACCTAATTTCCTGTGTCCACCCACTGGGCTGGACTTCTGGACACAGGAAACACCCCTGTAGCAGAGGGCAGCCAGCCCAAACTACGACAGGAGGTGGTTGAGGCCCCGTCCCTGGAGGTGTTTAAGCCCAGGCTGGATGAGGCTCTGGCCAGCCTGTTTTAGTGTGAGGTGTCCCTGCCCATGGTAGGGGGGTTGGAACTAGATGATCCTTGTGGTCCCTTCCAACCCTGACTGATTCTATGATTCTATGATTTTTGGAGCAGTGCTTTGCTGTTGTGCATCTCCAGCTGTCCCTCTTTCTCCTCCTTTCCCCTCTGCCCATCCCTTGGCATGTGCCTGTATGTTCTGTTTGCCCACTGCCCAGATACCTTTGGGAAACACAGTCCAAAATCCTGCTATGACTTGTTAAAAATGTTACACCAGCAAAGAAAATCTTACATTTCATAGCCAAGTCAATACAGAGGAAGGGCTCTGTGTGTATGACTCACTTAATTTCTGTTTGCCCTTAGCAGAAGCAGGTAAAGGCTTTCCAGTCAGTTGCCCCATTAGCTAGGATGTCTCACTGCAGGTCTGTTGAAATTGCGCACGTAACAGCAGTCCCAGTTGTTGCACCAGTGAGCTAAAGAGGGCACTTAAGGCCTTTGAGCAGTAGAGTCCCAAGAAGGAACAAACATATGGAAACCATGCAGACCATGCCTGGCCTGTTGGCTGTTGTGGGCCTCATCCTCGCTGCCTCTGCCAAGCCTGGCCATAGGAATGATGTCAGTGAGTCGCTCTACAGGGTTCTGGAGAGCAGTGAAATGTACCCAGTGAAATCAATGATGACATTTTGAGTCCTGGGGGGTTACATGACCATGGATTGCCCCCACGCCTTTTCTGTTGGATGCAGATCTGACAGCAGGACCCTTCAGCTCCTTGAGTACAACTCATTATATCTGGGAACAGAGCCAAGGGGGAATGAAGGAGGCTTCAACTGGTGTGAATCCCAGCTGCATGTCAGCTTAGCAACACAGGTTTTTGTAAATACAGGATCCATAACTTTGTGCTCTCTGCTGGAGTTTTGTTGCATGCAGAGGCCCATGTGGAAGCTGGGGCCAAGAGAGTTGTGGAAATGTTGAAGCTATTAGCCACTGGGCTCTACCAGCCGCCTCCCAGGTGCTACTCCTCACAACTAAACAGTAGGATCAGTGGTTGCTGTGGGTTCTGCAGCAAAGAAGGAAACAAGCCTCTGCTCATCTTCTGAAGCGCTCATCCAGAGTGTGATGGACTCTGGCTGCATCTGCTGGGGAGCTGTGCTGCAATGTGACAAGTAAGAATGTGATGGGTGAGAATCAGTGTCCCTCAAGGGTCTGTTTTGGGACCAATGCTGTTCAATATCTTCATCAATGATATAGACAGCGAGACTGAGTGCACCCTCAGCAAATCTGTAGATAATACCAAGCTGAGTGGTGCGGTTGATAAGGCTGAAGGACAAGATGCCATCCAGAGGGACCTGGACAGTCTGGAGAGGTGGGCTGAGGAGAATCTCATGAGGTTCAATAAGGCAAAGTCCAAGGTTCTGTACCTTGGTCAGAGCAATGTTCAATATCAATACAAGCTGGGGCATGATGAAATTGAGAAGAGCCCTGCAGGGTACTGGTGGACAAGAAGCTGAGCATGAGCCAGCATGAGCTTCAAAAGAAGAATGGGCAGCAGGTCGAGGTGATTCTGCTACTCTGCTCTGGTGAGACCTCACCTGGAGTACTGGGTCCAGCTCTGGGGCCCACAACACAAGAGACACAAGGATCTGCTGGAGTGGGTCCAGAGGAGGGCCACAAAAATTATCAGAGGGCTGGAACACCTCTTCTACAAGGACAGGCTGAAAGAATTGGGGCTTTTCATCCTGGAGAGGAGAAGGCTTGAATGAGACCTTTTAGCAGCATTTCAGTATCTGAAGGGGACCTATAGGAAGGCTGGGGAAGGACTGTTTATAAGGGCTTGAGGTGACAGGATGAGAGGCAATGGTTTTAAACTGGAGCAGGGTAGATTTAGCTTGGATGTAAGGAAGAAGTTATTTACAATGAGAATAGTAAAATGCTGGAACAGGTTGCCCAGAGATACAGTTGAGGCCCCATCCCTGGAGACATTCAAGATCAGACTTGATGTGGCCCTAGGCAGCCTGATCCAGTTGGAAGTGTCCCTGCTGACTACAGGGGAGTTGAACAAAATGAGCTTTAAGGGTCCCTTCCAACCCGATGAAAGACCAGAAAAAGCTTTGAGGAGTAAAATGCTTACATTAAAGGCAACATCATTGTAGATTCAGTTTGTATCAAAGGCTTTTCCTCCGCTTTTCTCGGATGCACCTGGTCTCAGAGCTGCCTAGCACTGATCTGGGCATGAGCTGAGGATTCTGTGTCCATGTTTTGTTGATGTGTATGGATGAAGCCAGCCCAGCTTTCTGCTTTATCTGTAGCTGCCTCCACAGCCCTCTCTGGGTTCAGTGGATGGAACAAGAGTTTCTTCAAACATTGATGCCAAATGACTGGAGCAGGACTCCAGGGCTCCCTTTCTAGCAGCAGGAGTGGAATTGACCTAATGGATGAAGGAGGACCCTAAGAGACAGGACTACTGAACTCTGAACTCATGTCCTAGCAGTGAGAAAGGATGAGGCTGGGTGACCAGGAGAGGGGATGAGGAGCCAGGATTCATGGTCTGTAGCCCTATCCATAATGAAGTCTTTTTTGATTGTGATGGTGGAGAATACGGGTCAGGATTTACCACTGTTATGAACAAACCACCCAGAAGCTTTATTTGCCTTTGATTCTGGTCTGGGTTCATTCATCTTTTGTTTGAGGCCAGATCCAAGCCTACTCCTTTGCCTTTGAAATGTTTTCTGCTATTGTCATAAACAAGAAAAAAATTACTTGTATGAGTAAACAGATCCCACTCCATCCTCAGAAAATGAAAGCTGAGGATTCCTTTTCCTCAGGACTCCTGGCAGATGAATAAGAAAGCTGACTTTTTGTGTATACGATGCTGAGCTGGGCTGAGGAGATCAAGTGAGCCAAACGGGGACGGCAGAGGCAGCAGCAGAAGCTGGCACTTCCACGAGCTGGGAGAGCGTTTCGTGCCGCATGTGGACGCCGCTGAGGAGGAGGAAGACCTCCAGCTCTGGGCCTCCAGATAGTTCAGCTGTTGAATCAGCTGGGTCTGAGGCGTTGCAAAACAGTGAGAGGGCAATGGTGAGCAAAAAACCAAGAGTGTGCGTGTCTGAGAAAGACATTTCTCCTCTGGCAGCAGGCCAGAGGGGCGGCTACATAACTGCAGCCTTGGGAAACACACTTGCAAACAGACATGCTGGCTTGCACATGCACACTCTTGCTCACACACTTGTATCACTAACGGTGCATGGAGGCAGCTCTCAGAGGCCAGCCCTCATCCCTTTTAATGGCCAACATCTGGCAAGGTAGCTGGAGTGGAGAGACAGCTGGGGCCAGTGAGCTCTGGCTATGAGTGAGGGGGGGTGCTGAAGGCTAGGTTGGAGTGGGTTGTAGTAGGCTTGTCTGATCTAAAATCAGCCTGCAGACACTTTCTCAAGCTGTGTCAGAGGAGGTTTAGGCTGGATATTAGGAAGAAGTTCTTCATAGAAAGAGTGATTGGCCATTGGAATGTGCTGCCCAGGGAGGTGGTAGAGTCACCATCACTGGAGGTGTTTAAGAAGAGACTGGATGGGGCACTTGGTGCCATGGTTTAGTTTTGGATGATATGTTGGACTCAATCTCAAAGGTCTTTTCCTACCTGGTCTATTCTATTCTATTCTATTCTATTCTATTCTATTCTATTCTATTCTATTCTATTCTATTCTATTCTATTCTATTCTATTCTATTTATCAGTAAATTTGCTGACGACACCAAGCTGGGGGCAGGAGTTGATCTGCTGGAGGGTAGAGAGGCTCTGCAGAGGGACCTCGACAGGCTGGACAGATGGACAGAGTCCAACAGCATGAGATTTAACACATCCAAGTGCTGGGTTCTGCACATTGGCCACAACAACCCCATGCAGAGCTACAGGCTGGGGTCAGAGTGGCTGGAGAGCAGCCAGGCAGAGGGACCAGGGAGTGCTGGTCGATGGTAGGCTGAACATGAGCCTGCAGTGTGCCCAGGCGGCCAAGAGGGCCAATGGCATCCTGGCCTGCATTAAGAACAGTGTGGCCAGCAGGAGCAGGGAGGTCATTCTGCCCCTGTACGCTGCACTGGTTAGGCCACACCTCGAGTACTGTGTCCAGTTCTGGGCCCCTCAGTTTAGGAAGGATGTTGACTTGCTGGAATGAGTCCAGAGAAGGGCAACGAAGTTAGTGAGGGGCTTGGAACACAAGCCCTCTGAGGAGAGACTGAGGGAGCTGGGGCTGCTTAGCCTGGAGAGGAGGAGACTCAGGGGTGACCTTATTGCTCTCTACAACTACCTGAAGGGGGGTTGTAGACAGGCAGAGGTTGGTCTCTTCTCCCAGGCAGCCAGCACCAGAACAAGAGGACACAGTCTCAGGCTGCGCCAGGGGAAGTTCAGGCTGGAGGTCAGGAGGAAGTTTTACACGGAGAGAGTGATTGCCCATTGGAATGGACTGCCCGGGGAGGTGGTGGAGTCGCCGTCACTGGCGGTGTTCAGGAGGAGACTTGACAGGGTGCTTGGTTACATGGGTTAGTTGATTAGGTGGTGTTGGATGATAGGTTGGACGCGATGATCTTGAAGGTCTCTTCCAACCTGGTCCTATTCTATTCTATTCTATTCTATTCTATTCTATTCTATTCTATTCTATTCTATTCTATTCTATTCTATTCTATTCCATTCCATTCCATTCCATTCCATTCCATTCCATTCCATTCCATTCCATTCCATTCCACTCCACTCTTGATCAGCTTTCTGCTTTTCTGTTTTGTGTGTTAAAGGGCTGATAAAAGACAATAGTGTGAAACCCCCCAAACCAAAGGTCCCTGGCTGCACCAGGCCATAGCAGCTAGCCAGGTTTTGCCAGTCCAGCCTAGCTTTGTCAGGAGGCCTTAGCTTTTATACAGAGCACAAGAGCACAGATATTCTCAATCTATGTTGTTAGGAAGGATGTGTTGTGTTAATGGAGGATGTAGAGGGAGTGTGGGTTCACCTCACTGCTCTCTGCCGTGGTCCTGTGCCTTGCTTGTTCCTCAAAGTCTGACATGAGGTGAGGTGTGGTAGAAAATGCACTGGTAGGTAAATACAAGAAAACTGCATTTCTTAAGCTGCAGCCATTCCCCCTCTGGGAAGACTGCTGTGCTGAGATGGGTGGCTACCCCCTACTCCTACTCCATCCCTGCTTCCCAGCAGCTGAACCCCATCTTGCCCCTGGAATTTATCTGCAGGGGCCCAGGGTAGTGATGTTCACACCTTGCTCAGCCTGGAAAATTTCTGTCCTCCCCATCAGAGCTCTGGGTGGTGCACACCTCCCCTGTGCCTCAGCCTGCCTGAGCCTGGGCTGCAGGTTCCCTGAGATAGCTCTTAGCAAAAATACCAAAGGCTTTCTGGGCATCAGAGAAGTGATTTTATCCAGCCATGCTGTTATCATAGCCTCTTCCCTGGGAATACAGGTAGGAGGGCTGTCAGAAGTGGGGAGAGATAGGGGTTAAGAAAAAGGGAGAGGAAGGAAGGAGCTTTTACAAGTAAAGCACATGTTTTTGTAGATGTCACCTCTGCCTGTCTGGCATGGGACTGCTGGTTGCACCAGCTGGGAGATGCCCTGCCCAACACACTGCTGACCTGAGGGGCTAAGGGGAGCAATGAGGGCAGAAGGGGCTGTGAATGGTGCACTGTGGAGGCACATATCACCAAGGGTGGTGCTGAGCCTTGGGAATTGAGAGACTCACCAGCATCCTTCATCTCACCACTGTTCACTCTTCATGTAAGGTGCTGGGTAGTAAGGGCTGAAGTGAACACTGGAGTATCTCTTATCCCAGCAATGTCCTCAAATCAGTGCTCTCCCAAACCTGGGGTCAGTGAGGCTGAACTCTGCCCTGAGTCTCTGGCTTCCAAGTTGAGTGTGTGACTACAAAGGAAGGCTGAGGTTAGAGTGTGGCCATGCATCAAATTACTCTCCCAGATGTGTTTACACATGGTGCACTATCACTGGTCACAGTCCACATGTCCCTACTTGCTCACCACTGACTCACAACAGTGGTGAGTGGAAAAAATGGAAAAATACAATCCCACTCTGATGCTGTGATGAAGACATAAGTGTTCTCCTCTAGGAGATGAGTAGTGTGCATAGGCAGCCAAGCGGGACGTTCGACATCCGACATTACTGGGTTGAAAATTGGGTTGTTTACTCTACAGCTGTATCGAGTTCAACAAGGAATGACTTGGGGCAGACCTTCATGACATACTCTAGGCTGTTTAGGAATGATACTCATCAGTTCTGAGGACATTGGCTTGACCTCCCCTCTGCCCCATCCCTTCCTCAAAACCCATTAGATGAGTGTTGAGCAATCAAAGCACTAAATCTCAGGTAGTAAGGAAACATGGGAAGTCTTGTTGTATCGCAAGACATTCATGCTAAGAGAGAAGGAATTCATGCTGGTGGGTGTTTGGGGGAAGGTTGCACTGGATGTTGACCTGTCTGGGGCACCATGACAAGGCAGTGAGCGAGCTGGTGATGTTCAGGGAACAGGCAAACCCTTGCCACCACCCTCCCCCTTCACTAGATACTCCAGTGTGGTGACAAAGCCCTGCTGAAGGGGATGCTCCACAGGCGACTGGCGAGCTCCCATCTCAAAGGCTTGGAGGAGTGCACTGAGTCCTTGCTCAGAGACACAGGAATAGCCCATGCAGCACACATGGGGTGGAAATGCCTCTCCCCTTGGAGGCTCTGGATGCTTCCAGTGCTGCCAGCTGTGCACAGATGGGTCACAGATGTGCTGCTGCAGGGCACACTCACAACATACCCACATCTTTGCTGGTGGGCTCTGGAGGGAGCCCACAGTGATTTGAAGTGCAGGCAAGAAACTGGCTATTTGTGGGCTCTGTGGCACTTTTGTTGAAGGAGCCAGTGCTGTCCCAGCTGTGGGATCAGCAGGGATGCCCTTTATGCCTTTACGCATCTCCCTTTCACACTTACATGCTTAAGGGCTGGACAGCAAGGGTGCTGTGTCTGGTCTCCTGACAGGTTGGATAGGGAAGACTGGAGAAGCAGAGCCTCTAAGTGGTGAAGGGAGGGATCCCAACTATCACCCCCAGGCACTGGTGGAAACCCATTTTATAGCCTGTAGCATTTAGATGCAGTAGTTAGGAGACTGCAGTGTGTTGTACTGTGACAGAGGCACCACCATTCTCTTCCCTTGGCCTTTCACAGGCAGAGGAAAGAATCAGAATTATAGAACATTTCAGATTGGGAAGGACCTTTAAAGGTCATCTAGTCCAACCCCACCACAGTGCCCATAAGTGGAAGGTATAGAAGATAACATTGGAAGTATCATAGTATTGTGAACTCATACATTTAGGAACAGTTCTTTCAAATGTACATTAATGCTGCTCATAAAGCCATGTAGCAATGTGGTGTTCTGTTATCTTCAGCCTTTAAGCATTTTCATGATGATCTGATTGCATTACTTTTTGTCTTTCCTTTTACCTTCCTCATCTAAGTAGTTGTGCAGGAGGCAAGGAGGATTGTAACACTTTTTAGTCAATGAAGAACAGGTATTTTTAGTGCACAATTAATTCATCCTTAAATAAATATTTAAAATATCACAAATTCATCTCACCCTAGAAATACCAATTTTCCTGTGCTGATTATAGAGAAGCCTTGAATGGAAGCTTGGAGAGAAGGCAAGACCTCAGTGAAGGGGAAGGGTAGGGAGCTAAGTGGACATTCTGACACAGACATGTGCGCTGCGTTGACTTCTCTCCTTTATGAGGCCTGGAGCCCTGCACGTTTGCTGTCACCTAAGGGCTTCTATGCATGTGTGATCCCACATTACCACACTTCCTCTGCCATCTGAATGGGCTTCCCATTATTCTCTCAAACAGGAGTCTCAGCCAGAACATTGGTCTAGTCTCACATGGTGTTTATGCAGCTAAAGCTACCATAAGGGCCTGTGATATGGCTTTCAGGCCTTGCTTTATGTTTGCCTACCAGCTTCTCTGACTTTCAAACTGTTGATGGCATTGGGCTGCTATGCAGCTGGAGCAGCAGGAAAGAGTTTAGTGCAGTGTTATGTCCCTTTGAGATTGATCGTGCTAAGGATCTGGCTCTACACTTCTGACCAGCTTGACTACAGGTGTCAACTGTTTGTCTTCAGCCAGCAGGTCTCACCACCTTCTGCTTCTTTCTTGACACTGACTCTCATCTCTTTGGGTTCCAAACCACCAGATGCATGTCCCTGTATATAAGAAACTCCAGGGTGGCTGACAGCCTGCGTATCAGACCCAGAGCAGACCTCCAGCTGTGGGGCACTGCAAGCCAGACCCACAGGAGAGTTTGGCATCTAAACAGCTAATTGAAACTAATTTGCTTGTCTCTGAGGTGGAGCACTGGGGTATCTGGCCTGCTGAGGTCTGCTGTTGGAGGATAACACCGGCTGAGACTAGGTCCTGTTTCAGGGAAGTGGTGGAGGACAAAATAGTGTAGCTGAGACACTGAAGCCTACAGAGATCAAGGGAACCATAGAAGCACCTGGGTCCAAAAAGTTGGCATCCAGACTCAAAAACCCCCTATATGAGAACAAAGCAAGAGACATGTCCCCAGGTCAAGTTCCTGACTCTCATGTTTTGGCTAAGGACTTTTAATGGCTTTCCACATCTCTGTGGTGCTGAGATGTGGGCTGCTGGCTCAGGGGTGAATTTTATTCTAGTCTCAAACAATTCATTAAGCAGCTAGTGTAGAAATGTCTCTCTTCCTTGACATCTCATCTTGTGAGGCTGCAGTCACAGATCTGAGAGTTTGGTGGCTATTTAAGCCAACAGCAAGAATAAGCTGTTGAGTGTGATCCAAATAGCTGCTGATGGGATCCAGAGATTGACCTAACAGGTGTGTTTTGTCCTTTGGTATCCAGATCTATCCTGAGCATCTGGACCCAGTGATGAAGAGCATCCTGGGAAATACCAGAGGTTAAAAACAGGTGAAGGAGGCAGGTATGGTTCAGCCTGGGATTGAACTGTCTGATAGTAGCATTTCTCCCTGCTGGGTTACAATTTAGCATAGGGGACAGGAGCTTGCAATGCTGAAATGTCTTCCTCTTGCTGTGGCCTCTCAGGCTTGGGGCCAGAGGATATAACTGGAGTTGCTTGTAGCCTGAAAGCCTTGGCATAAACAGAAATTTGCATCATGGATGGGTGTTCAGGTGTGTGACTGAGTAGAAGTGAATCTGACTGCTGAGCTGGAGCAGTTGATTTAATGCTCTCTCCACTGGTTATTAGCTTGTTGCAGATTCAAGCTGGCATGTAAGGCTCTGGGAGCTTTGGTGAGAGCACTTGTGAGGGCAGGGGACTGTGTTTAACCCTTGCACACGGCAAGAGCATAGCCACAGGTTGAAATCTGCAGAGGCAGCCCCATTCCCAACCCCAAAGCTAACTGCATTTTTTTGCCAGCACGAGTAGCCAGAGAAGGGGATAGCGTGATGCTGTTCGTTACGCCTCTTAAAGAAAGGACGAGACAGGCAGAGGTTTCCCCCACATCTGCGATGCTGGCGGGCTCCCCAGCTGCAGCCCAAGCATGACGCGGGCTGGTGAGGCTGCTGTGAGTCATGGGGCGTCTGCACGCCGCGCAGGACGGCTCCTTCCCGAGGCACGCAGCGCAGCCAGCGCTGTGCCTGCGCGCCTGCATCACCAGCTGCACGTAAGCTCTCCCTCCAGCCACCCAGACTCTGAATCACAGGGGTCGGGGCCCGGCTGCAAGCAGGGGGATTTCCCGGCACCCAGCGCAAGGGTTTGCCTGCAGAGAAGCCTCCTTGCAGCAGCTGGGAGTTATCTCCAAGGGCTTGCTGCTTGACAAGTCAGGGCTGAGAATGTCCCTGAGTAGGTGGAGGTCTCTGAGGCGCTTTGCTGTGTTTTGTGGGGTTTGTCTCTGCAGTGAACACAGGGACAGAGAGTGCTGGTCATCCTACACCCCCTGGTGTGATGTCTTTCGCCCAGGTGCATCCTTATGTCTTCCTGCAGTTTAAAGTGTCTCCAAGGCCATCTCTTTCCATGGGATAGACAAGCCCTGACACTGCTCCTCTGCCAAACAAGTTGTGTGAAAAAATCCATGGCGACTAGGGCTGTGTGGGCCAGTGCAGCCCCTTTGATGGGGACTTTGCCTCTGTGGCTGCTGTTTTAATGAGCTGAGTGCAGGGGTTGTGGGGTGAGCAGAGAAGTGCTTGCAGCCTCACAATGCTTGCAGGAGGGCATTGCCTGCTGCCCTGTCCCCACTGCGAATGCTCCCTCCCCAGCCTCCTGCCCAAGCCACCCAGTGCTAGACCTTTCCCCCCTGCATTTCCCAGGGGAGAGGCTCCTTTCACAATTCCCATACTTTTCAGAGCACCTAGCTGGTGCGGGAGATGCTGTGGTTACAAATAAGACATGGTGGCAGCAGAGACCTGACTGAATTTGCTGCTTCTCAGTCACTGTGGAAGTGAAGAAAAAATATTTTAGCGTTGTCCAGGCATGGACGCCAAACAAGCAGCCAGCAGAAAGGCAAATATTTTGGCTACCCCAACACATCTGTTTGGAAACAGCTCAACCTCAGTTTTAAACAAAATGGGGAAGAAAAGGCATTAATTGAAGACATGTCCTTAGGAATACGATCCCTTGGCTGAGGCCCAGCATTGGTGGTCTCATTGGGAGATCATGTGTCACACAGACCAGACAATTACCCAGGCTCTGCTGTGAGCCCTTGTGCTGCTTTTGGGCAGATCACACATGACCTGTGGAAGCTGAGAGAGGCTGTGTATGGCCGTGTGAATGCATGGCACTCTTGCAGAGGTATGTACTCTTCCAGTATCACATCTCTCCACTTCCCTGTGTAGCAACATCCTTTTTCTTGGGAAGCACTCTGTGTCAGCACTTGGGCCCTCCTGTTCTGCTTCATCTCTCATGGAAAGGACCTAACCCTGTGGGGTCCTAAACCAGATCAGCTGTTTTCCTAGTAGCCCCTGGCTACATGTGTGGGACTTGGATTATTAAATTTGGAACAGTTGATCCCAAGGCTGTTGACAAATCCATGAAGATTTGGTGAAGCTTAGACACCTTTCTCCTGGTAGTCTCCTTTGGTTGACCCCTGACCTTGTTAATCTCTGCTTCACTTGGAGGCAAGACTACAAACAGCTTCAGATGGGAAACTGGTGTGCAATGTGGAAAAGAGAGGTCCTCAAACTTTCCATCTGCTTCTTCAGAGAGCTCTGCAGCTCTTCCTGGGCTTGGTGTTCCATGTACCTAGGGTATTTAGGCTGAGCACATCCCCACTGATACACCAATGCCACCATGCTCACTGCTGTGTTACCCTGTGCTTGGTGTGCCCTGCCGCCCTGGTGGCACCTTCCCATCTCCTTCCTTAGAGCAGAGGAAGCATGACCTGCCCATATGCCCCAGTCTGGCATGTGAAGGTCTGAGACAAGGCCTGGAGGAAGGCCAGCTCCACCCCAGCCACTGCATGTCAGGGCTCTCCTCCCTCTCACTCTGCCTCTGCCAGCAGAAAAAAACACATGAACTCAAGAGGTCACTAGGGCCTGGGAAGGGGACTGGAGGAGCCCCACTTACAGAAATGAGGATGAGGAAGGAACCAGCTGTCCCAGAGGCCCACTGTGCTGTAGCACTCAGCAAGGGATGAAGTCCCTGAAGCATGGGCCTTACCTTCCCAGCAGTGTTTCACTGAAGCTCCACTGGGTGCCCCTGAAGTGGTAAGGCTTTGTAGTGTCACTGAGGCTGCCTTGGTGTCAGCTGGGGGTGACATTCCCATGAGCTCCTTGTCACTGCTGGAGCTGGCCACGCTCTGGCAGGAAGAAAGGTGATGGTTAACTACTGCACCATTCTTGCACAGTCTTCTCCATCAAAATGCAGCTGGCCTCTGGGATTTAATAAGTACTAATGTTGGCGTCCCGGGTGGAGGTGATGGGGGCAGGGAGGAAACCCTCGGCTCATGTCAATCAGCACAACTTTTTATTTCACAGATCTCGCTGCAGTGCACTTCCAAGTATGAACAAACCTAAATGAAGACAGCTGGCAGAGGCTCTCGTCATCTAACTCCTTCCAGATGTGTGGTCATACGCCACAGTTTCTGACTAATGACATCCCTGGAGAAAGCCCTGGGGATGCAGCAGTGAAGGGTGGGTGAGGGGCATGCCAGGAACCTGTTGGTGGGCTGACAGCACTGACTTCCTAGGGGCTGCTGCCTGGGGACTATTGTTGGGGGAGGGACCCTCCGCTGATCCTCCCTTCCCCTTGCAATCAGCAGGCGGCAGGGGGCTGCATCTGCCGTGCCAGGCACCCAGGCAGCTCTCCATGGGTGGGTGAAGCTACTTAATCCAAGAGTGGTGTCCTGTGGAGATAGCTACTTCATGGACTGGAAGGCAGAAAACCACACTTAGTAGGGTTGTGCTGGAGCAAATTAGCAATGTTTTCTGATAATGAATTGAGGTTGAAGCATTTATGCTGCTTCCCACTTGGAAGCCCATTCAGGTCTCCCTGTGCAATGGCTCTCTGCTGTAGAGATGTCTGAGAAGTCAGTCTGGGTGGGAAGATTTGCAAATCTTGTTGCTTCCCCTTAAAATACGTCCCACACATCCCCATTTTGTGTTCCAGCATGGTCTGGGATTTGTTAGAGCTGTGCACTGTCTCCAGTGGGCTTAGTTTCCTCAGTCCCCATGGAAAGGGCTGTGCTAGTTTTATAAACTGGGGCATGGGGGGCTCTCAGTGGCTTGGGGATGAATCAGGAATTGGGATGGACCAGACCCTCCAACCTGAGGTGGTAGATCGTGTCCTCCCAGTGTACTGCCTCCTTCACCCTCTTTCAGAAACTGCCAACCAAGATCCAGACTTGCTGTTCAGGCAGAGAAATCATTCTGGGTCTTCCCATGGTCCCTGTTCTCCTCTGTTCTTCCTCTCCACACCTTTGTAATTAACCTCTGAACTCTGGCCAATCCCAGGATTAGCATATCATGGGCTATTGGTTAGGGCCCCCATCACTCCTTGTATGTGCCTGCATCCCTGATAAATTTGCAGGGGGTCCCAGAGAGCCACGTTACCCCTGAGATTGGAGGAAATTTATAATGCATGGGGAATGGAAGGAGCCTGGAGGGTGTGAGACCTAATCTGTGAGACACTTGTGGCTGATAAAGATCTCCCAGAACCGGGGAGCAGGGCAGAGTGATGCAAAGAGCCTGATGGAACTAAAGCAGCCACTAAGGCAGCATCCCTAACTTGGCCCCTTCTGCCAGGCAGCGTGGACTGAAGATGGAAGGGGAAATCTGCTGAGCTTTTAGTGTAACTGTCTCCTTTGCCTGCAGATAAAGGCAAAGGATTAATTTATGGCTTTTGTTTCCAGTGTCTTTTCCTGGACCTATGTGTTTTCCATTGAGAGGGTGTCCTTGGGAAAAGAGAGAACTTGCTTGTGGGGTTTATACAATCTCAGTGCTTGAGATGTACTCTAGATCTGTGGGTGATCTCTCTGCTCCCCTCTCAGGCTTCCTCTGCATTGTCTAGGCCTCCCCAGAGGCACTTCAAAGCTCTCAGATATACCATTTTTCCAAGAGCCTCAGATAAACTCACATCCAACCTAACAGAGGTAGCCCAGTGACCTCTGTCACTTCACTTCTCTGTCAAGATGAAAGCTCTGAGCCCTGCAGCAATACTTTGACTGTATAGCCACATAGCCACAGGAGCTTCTTTTTACTTCCAACACATCCAGTTGTGTCATGGACTGTATGGTGGCAGTAACAGAAGTAGCAATAGACTTATTCTGGGATTGTGATTTTAAAAACATGGGGGGTGGCCAAAATCAAAACAGAGACTGCAAGGGAAAACCTCATAGCAGTGAAGACATGCAGAATGGACCCTAGTGTCAGTTTTTCCTAGCTGATGTATCTGTCTGTGGCTTTCAGTGGCTGCTCACCCCCTTGCCCTACATGCCTACACCCTCTCCTTATGGTGTAACTCCATGGGCAGCTCTGGGACACCTCTGGGGCTGGGGTGAAGGATGAGCCCAGAGGCTGGAGCAATTTTTTGCCATGCCAGCAAGGTGATGGGGGCTGAGCCTGGTAGGTACTGTCTGGAGGGGAACACACCCCTGGGAAAGCAGTTGGGTTTGCAGTGGTGCATGCTGCAGCTTTCCTTTCTGAGGTGGAGGAGCAGCATTTTCCCCTGCATTTGTTATGTGCTGAGGAGGGTGAGAGGAGAACTGCTCTTGGGAGGCCTCCTTGAGAGTAAAGAGGTCACATGAGCTGGAAGTTTGTTTGCACCTCTCATTGCATGGAGCTGGGAGTGGGGCTAAGCCCTAGGAGGTACATGCAGGCTCACAGAGGAAGTGGGCGATAAGCTCCTGTACCTGCCGCATGATATGCTCTGTGTGTACAGGATGTTTGGTTTCCTATCAATCCCATCCAGAGATGGTGAGGATGGGGAGACACAGAGACAAGCTTTGTGGTTTCTTTAATCTGATGGTTTCCCTGCCTCTTTCTTCTACTAGCAGGCAAGTTTGTGCATGAGGCACCTGGCATGACAAATGGGTGTGCTCTGCCCTGGCACCATCAGGGAGGTGGGTGGCCAGCCGTTTGTCACAAGAGTGACTCAGGCTGATGAACCCAGTCATGGCCAGGTATGGAAGGACCTGTTCTGGCCCTGGCTGTTTTTTTCCCCATCTCCAAAAACAGAATAAAGGAAAACTCTGGGAACTACAGGCCAATCAGTCCCACCTCTGTGCCTGGTAAGGTCATGGAGCAGATCCTCCTGAAGGCTTTGCTAAGGCATACAGAAAATGAAGAAGAGGCCATTGGTATTAACCAACATGGCTTCACCAAGGGCAAATCATGCTTGATAAAGATTTGCTGGATGGCTGCACTCAGAGAGTTGCAGTCAGTGGCTCAATGTCCAAATGGAGTCCAGGGACATGTGGTACTGGGACCAGTGTTATTTAACACTTCTGTCAACAATATGGGCAGTGGCATTGAGTGCACCCTCCGCAAGTCTGCAGATGACACCAAGCTGTATGGTCAGGCTAACACGCTGGAGGGAAGGGATGCCATCCATGGGGACTTGGACAGGCTTGAGAGGTGGGCCTTAGCCAACCTCATGAAGTGCAACAAGGCCAAGTGCAAGGTCCTGCACCTGGGTTGGGGCAATCCCAAGCATAAACATGGGCTGAGTGAGGAGTGGCCAGAGGAGAAGGCATTGGGAGTGTCAGCAAAAGATTCAGCATGAGCTGGCAATGTGCACTTGCAGCCCAGAGGACCAACTGCATCCTGGGCTTCATCAAAAGAAGTGTGACCAGCAGGACAAGGGAGGTGATTCTCACTCTCTACTCTGCTCTTGTGAGACCCCAGCTGGAGTACTGTGTCCAGTTCTGGTGCCTCTAGCATAAGCTGAAGGAATGTGGTGTGAAGAGATATTAGGGAGGTGCTGGAGTGCCTCTTGCATTGTGACCTGTGTGGCACCTGCCAGAGTGGGAAAGATAGATCGGGGGGCCATTCCCTCAAGTGGAGCAAGCTCATGTGAGCAGAAATGAACCACAAAGACAACAAGAATCTGTTGGAGAGCAGCTCAAGGCAGAGACAGGTGGAGGCTAGAAACAAATGCAGGGGAGCTGTGATAGCCAGCGGTGAAATAGAACAGCTGTTGTGAGGAGAGGCACTGCACAGATGAGGAGGCTCGACTTCAGGGAGCATTTCTGAGTCCCTGAGATCTCTTCCCCAGGAAGGGGTTGTCTGTGAGGGGAAGTTGATGGGATTGTTCATGGGTCTCAGTCACACTCTGGCTTCCTGATTGGGTAGTGGGCTACAATAGAATCAGTGGGACTTTCCCATCTCCTCACTCTTCTTAGCAGTGGTGATGAAGGAGAGGTTAGGAAATACCATTACAAAGTGCAATTACCTCTGATAATCCTGCCCCATCTGACTTCTGTGTTATCAGGAGGGGAATGACAGTGTGCATCCTCAGCTTCTGAGTGAGGCTTGCTTTGTAAAACACTATTGAACAAAAAGATTTAAAAAGACTTTTGAGATGATCCTTGCACATTGCTAGGTGCTGGAAGAGGACTGAGCTGCCCACAGAGCAGAACCTGGGTAAGCCTCAGGCATTCCACTGGGGAATCCCTGTCTGCAGAGAGGAAAAATTCTGGGAAGAGGCCCTGCCAGCTTCTGTGAAAAGTTTTCATTCATTGCCATCCAGGCGGGAACTGATGCTGGTAAAAGGCAGTAAGGGGATGTGTTTCATTCTCAGCAGAGCCATTGGGAGCTGGGTTTGATCAGAAGCGATCTGTCACTGAACCTTGGCACTGCTGATAACTGCGACCTGCTGGCCCGAGCACCGCGTCACCCACAGGAGGCTCACTCGTGTTTGCGTTTGAAAGAGCCTCCCTTGCTCCCTGTGCTGGTGGTTGAACAGCTTCCAAGGCAGCTTACTTTTCTCCCTTTTTATTATCATTATTATTTTTTAATAAAGTTCCATGATTAGCCTCTCAGGCTCTGTGGTGGAAGGGCCTGGGAATTAATTTCCTCTTCTTGGCCATTCACAGTGGTTTCCAGGCCAGCTCAGTGCTAACAGGAGGGGAAACTCAGCGTGGTGGCTCCCAGTGGGGCAAGAGGAAGCCTGGGACATCCACTGGCTCTGTCCCAATGACACTGGGCTCTTTGGGTGATGCCAGAGGGACCATGGGGTTGTGGGGAGCCCTGGTGCAGGGACTGCAGGTGTGGGACATCTTCCTGTGAAGTGCTTGGAAGGGGGAAGATGTTCATTTGAAGAACTGGGTGAGAGCAGCCTTGGACCAGTGACTCAGGATTCAGAGGCTTCATCAATTTCTGAGAGGAATCCGGTGATGTGGGTTAAATAAAACCAGGGGAACAGGGGGAAGTTTAACTCTGCTCTGAGGATTTTCTCCAGTCCTCAGCACTGTTTATTAATATTAATTATTAGAATGACTAACTAAACCAGTAGCATTTATATATATCTCCTCAGATGGCACTGTTTATTAATATTAATTATTAGAAAGAATAACTAAAACATTAGCATTTGTATAAATGCATAATATCTGCTGCTATTTGCAGAACTGAGGGCAAAAGAACCCTAGGTCTGCACAGAGAAATGACACTGTGGATGCCAGCAGTTCTTCTGTTCTTACCACATTCTCCATTTTGCCCCCCCTCTCCAAAACCCACAAAAATCTTTTACTGCCCTCCTCAGAGTGCTGAGGCTGCTGGAGGGCAGTGTTATGGGGTCCCACAGGGAGGCAGGTGGGCTGTGGGAGCCTAGGGTGGGTTGCACTTAGGTCCTGGCTTGGCAAAGCACCATGGTGACAAGCACAGCTGACCTGGGGAGGCACTTCTAGCATATTCTGGGGGAGCACAGGCTGAGTTCAAGGCTTATTTGCCCAGAGTCCAAAGTGAAGTGGAATGGGGACAGAAGGGCGAGTGGATTGGAGAGGTGGAGAGGCATAAACAGAAGAAGTTCCTCACTGAGGAGCCTCAGCCAGCCTGACTTATCCAAAGTCCCTGGCAGACAGAGAGGAGCAATAGCCAGGGAGCTGAAGGGATGAGCATGCCCACAGCCTCAGTGCCCTGTACTGGCATTTTCCTTTACAGAGTGCAGATGCAGAGGCACCAGCAGGAAGGGAGCATGCCATAGCTGGAAAATGTCATGTATTAGGGCCATGCATTGTAGTGGGTGCTCTTCCCAGAGAGAGGGCCAGTGGTACCTGAAGGCACTTCAGTGGTCAGCAAGCTTCTTCAAATATACATTATTGGGAAATATTCATAGAAGTTACTTGTTCTCCACTGATTCAATCCTCACTGATTTTCTTGTCTAGAGCCCAAAGGCTCCTAGAGACTCCTGATTACTAGGACCCTGTGGGGAGGAGGTTGGAGATTCTTACACTGTTTTTCATGTTTTCCTGCTCCTCTTCTGCCATCCTCATTGGGGCCCTTCACTCTTGGGCTGTGTTTCTCACGCATTGCAGCAGCTCACGTCCCTGACCAGCTTTGAGTCTTGGCTGGCCTGAGGGAGAAGCCACCCATTGCTAGTACATGTTGCTTTGTTTGCCTTCATTTACTCAGGCCTTTCTCTCCCCAGCTAACACGCTGAAGATAACATATCTCTCCCTCCCTTTGCCTCCTTTCCCTTTCCCCTTCATTGCATGTATTTCTCTCTTTCCATCCCTGTGACTGAAACTTGGCAGGAAATTCAGGGACATGCTCAGCCATTAAAATGGCTATGCCAAGGAAAAGCCAGAACACAGCCCGAAGTGATGGGCTCTTGGCTGATCCTCATCATTTCCACACCACCTGGGAATGAACTTCCTTCTCTCCTTGCTAGCAACATCTCCCGGCTGGCCTCAGTGAACATGCAGTGCTTGTGTACCCAAGCAGGAGATGGCATCTGCTGAGACAATCTTATTGATGCTTCTGCCCTGACTTTTACCTTGGAAGATGGATGACAGCAAGTGCTTTGGGAAGTCCCTGGGAGTGGGGATAAATGGGAGGCATCTGGAGGGGGAAGATCCCTTGACCTGGGCTCTGGAACCAGCATGCTAGTGTAAAACAGTGGTGCCTGGGTATGTGTGTGCTTGCATGTGCATGTCTGTTAACACAGTGGGATGCTTTTGAGGCCAGGTTACATGTACCCATTGGTGTGCTCTTAATGGGCAGAGGTGTTGTTTTTCATTACTGTTCCATCCTTCCCTGTCTTAGTGTTGTATCCCTGTAGAGAGCCTCCTGAGCAGATCTGAGCCCCAGAATGACAAGACAGAGGGCAAACTAGGGATCAATTTGAAAAATGTGTGGTCTCAAGCAAGGGAGCACTGTGCCCTTGCTGGTAGCTCACAGGAGAAATAGGGACAATGTGGTAGTTGAATGACTGGTGCAGAGAAACCTAGAGAGGCTCTGGTGTATCACATCTTTCAGTCTCAGACAAAGGGAGCATAAACTAAAATGCAAAAGGGCCAAACTCCAGGCAGACAAAAGGGGTGACTGCACAACCCTCAAATCTAGCCAAACAATAAAGTGAACACATGTAATGCTTTTAATGACCAAGAAGAAGCATTAACCAATTACTTTATAAGGTGCCCCAGGTGGTGCTGTTTAACCACTGGCATCAGGATCTGCAGAGACTTTGGTCAGGGTCAAGTTCTCAGGGTTCACTGCCTGGCTATGGCAATGGTGCCTGGCTGGACACAGAATCACAGAATCACCAAGGTTGGAAGAGATCATCAAATCCAACCTGCCACTACAGACCTCATGACTACACCATGGCACCAAGTGCCACGTCCAATCCCCTCTTGAACACCTCCAGGGATGGTGACTCCACCACCTCCCTGGGCAGCACATTCCAATGACTAAGAACTCTCTCTGTGAAGAACTTTCTCCTCACCTCCAGCCTAAACTTCCCCTGGCACAGCTTGAGACTGTGTCCAAAGTTGAACATAAGAAGCTCCATATGCAGTCAGGAGCAAGCCCACACAGAACAAAGGTGCTGCATGGAGCAGAGGTGATGCTGTGCATAAAGCTGCCTCGCTGGAGCTGGTGCTCTGATTGTAACCCTGCTACTGTTTTCCAGGGTGGCAGGGAGGCAGGACACCATGATAAATGAGATGTCTTGTGTCTGTTTGGTGAAAAGCCGCCTAACAATCAGTGATTGAGTCTAGCATATGAAGAGAGGGGTTTGTGGTAGCTGGCTGGACCATGCGTTCTTCAGCTGAACCTGGTGCAGATCTGATGGTATTTTTACAGCACAGTCACTGGATCATCTTGTACAGCTGCTCTGGACTAGGCTGGGCTTTTATGTGCTGTGGTTTAATTTCTGTAGCTCCCCCATGAAATGTCATTCAGGCAACATCCCAGCTTCCTATGGGATAGTGCAGATGCAAGACATCAGGTAAAGCCATAGCTGTTCCCAGCTAATACTGTCCCATCATGGGCTTAGTGGGACTGAGGTGATGTGAGCAACCTGTTTAGAGCAGGTCTGTGGGAACTGCTGCCCAGATAAGGCAGATCTTAGGAGTGACAGGAACAGGCAGTGTCCATAAAACATCTTATCCTCTGGTACTCCACACGTGGATGTTAGCCAAACCATCTGAGGTTGTCTTGTTGCTACTCACAGCGTAGAAGTGCCTCATGAATTCTGTTGGGAAATCTCTGATGCCTCCCCACATGGGATCTAGGCCAGCCTCAGTTCACTCACTGACTTCAGCCTACCACCAGCAAACTCTAAGGGAAGGCAAAGTGGTATGCTAGCTGCAATGGTCCTTGGAAGCCACTGTCTCCCAAGCGGAAAGCAGCTTTATGAGCATTACTGGAAGCTGCTGTGGCTGAGTTACCAGAAATAAACCACCTCAATTTGAGGCCAAGTGCTCACAGACCACTGTGTTTCCCACTCTGTGGTAGCTGGACCACCTTCCTAGTGCTTTTGCTTCTCGTCAGGGAGATATTCTGTATGTTACCCTCTGCTCTTGTTGGTTTGGGTAGGTGGCAATGAGGGAGGAAGTTAAAGGTGAGTGCCTTGATGACAGCTTCTGTTAGCATATATATATGTATATATGTGTGTATATATATATATATATATACATATGTATACACACACACACATATATATATATGTATGTATGTATTTTGTTTTTGTTGTTGTTGTTGTTAGAAGTGCATTTTCTGAGAACTTCTGGGTTTCAAAAGAAGTACCAAGAATAACTCTTTTTAATTCATGGGCAATTGCAGGGCTCGGGGGCAGGAGGCAGCTGGAATGAGAGGGTTTTGACCACAGTCTGAGAGCAGGGCATGTGTCCCTGGAGAGGCACAGGTGCCTCAGAGGTTGGCTTTGCACAGATGGGGGTGGTAGGATAAGTGGCCCTTAACCAACGCATCACTGCTGTTCTTCTGCCTGTCTTCAATGTCAGTTAAACTGCAAGTATGACGCATGAGCTACATGTGAAGCTGCTCCTCAGCAGGAAGCATGGGGGCTGATGCCTACACAGCCCTTAGCAGGTTTCTTTTCCCAGTGGCCCAGGAAAAAGGGTCAGTGACCTGTCAGCCCTGGCTCCCAGAGGGGGTTGAGTCAAGGCGGAACTTGCCTGCTACATGCAGTGGGAGCCCTGAACCCAGTGCTTTAATCACAAATCTATGTTTTGTTTCCCATGGGAATACCTGGTGAAGTGGCAAAGGCTGACAAAGAGGCAGGAATGTGGAAAGTTTCTGTGAGGCTTGGGGCAAAAGTAGTGACTGGTAGCACCTCTGTTAAGATAGGATGGAACATCATCTGACAGTTCAGGACTCTTGATCGTTTCCCTTGTCAAGACTTTGAGCTTTGCAAACACCAAGAGCTCACTACCAGATTTTCTTGATCAATGCAGGGAGATACCTTTATTACCAGGCTCCTTTCCCAAGGGCAGGTTGTTTTGGTAGAAAGGGAGTGGCAAGATCCCTCCAGGATGCTGAGGACCTGTTAGCAGCATGTTGTTCCTGCTGTGCTGCAAACACAGGCAGTCCTGTAAGCAGCATGGCCAATGCACCAAAGCCGCCAGCCTGGCCAGGTTCCTAACCCCAAATAACAGAGCCAGTTGCCAGGCAGCGCCTGGTTTTCTGCCCTGGAGTCAGGAGGAAGGAATGTGGGCGGCTCTGTATGTGGAGGCTATTGATGTAGTGGTGGCTGTCGGCCTCTCTCAGAGTTGATTGCCAGCCTCCCCAGGGGTTAGAAACCAGCCCAAACCCTTTCCCAGGGTGCCATGTGATCTCAGCTTGGATGCACAGGTCAATGACCCAAGGTTGGGGCACTGATGCTGGAGTGTAGTATTGTGTCAACTTGTGTCTCTTGCTTGGTATAACATCTGGTAACTTACCATGCATGTGGGGCTGCCATACCCCATCAACTCATCCTGTGGACCTGGGATGATGGCACCCAGCCCAGGGTCAGTCAGCCCACATTGTCTGGCTCAGGATCTGCTCTTTCCTATGTTCCCTCTTTTCTGAAGCCTTCAAAGGCCCAAAAGAACAGGTTATGGTCTCTGCAAACCATTCCTACAAGCAACAACCTGCTCTTTCTTGTCTGCCAGCCTCTTCCTTGTCACAAGGCCATCAGTGATCAGAGGGCTGGTTTTCTCCATCACCTATAGAGTGCAATTCTTGCCATGTGGTGGGAATGGCCATGGGTGTTGAGATGAAGGCTGACTTCTTGTCAAAGAGCAAGAGAAAGGCCAGAGCAAGGAGGGATTTCCCAACCCTTGAGCCAGCAGAAGATGGCAGATGTATCTTCATCCCAAAAGCTCCCAGGATAAATCCAGCTATCTTTTGGCAGAGGATGTGGCAAGTTGTTGAAGGGGCACTATCCACTCAAAAGTGCACATCTCTTGCATGGTTATTTCCATCCTGTCACTGTGAAGTTTAGGGTGCTGAGAGAGCTGGCAGATGAGCTGGCCAAGCTGCTCTCCATCATTTTCCTCCAGTCCTGGCTCACCAGTGAGGTCCCAGATGACTGGAAGCTGGCCAATGTGGTCCCCATCCACAAGACGGGTTGGATGGAGGAACCTGGAAACTCCAGGACAGTCAGTCTGACCTCAGTGCCAGAGAAAATGATGGAGCAGATTATCCTGGCAGCAATAACTGCGCACCTGAGGGATGGCCAAGGGCTCAGGTCCAGCCAACATGGATTTAGGAAGGGCAGGTCCTGCCTCTCCAACCTGATCTCCTTCTATGATCAGGTGACCCGTCTGGTGGACATGGGGAGGCCTGTGGATGTGGTCTACCTGGACTTCAGCAAGGCCTTTGACACCATCCCCCACAGTAAACCGCTGTCTAAGCTGTCAGCTCATGGCCTGGACTGCAACACTCTGTGCTGGGTTAGGAACTGGCTGGAGGGCCGAGCCCAGAGAGTGGTGGTGAATGGTGCCACATCCAGCTGGCAGCCAGTCACCAGTGGCGTCCCCCAGGGATCAGTGCTGGGCCCTGTCCTCTTTAACATCTTCATTGATGATCTGGATGAGGGTATTGAGTCAGTCATCAGCAAATTTGCAGATGACACCAAGTTGGGAGCAGATGTTGATCTGTTAGAGGGCAGAAGGGCTCTGCAGAGGGACCTCGACCAACTGGACAGATGGGCAGAGTCCAATGGGATGGCATTCAACAAGTCCAAGTGCCGAGTGCTGCACTTTGGCCATGGCAAGCCCATGCAGAGCTACAGGCTGGGGTCAGAGTGGCTGGAGAGCTCCCAAACAGAGAGGGACCTGGGGGTGCTGATCGACAGCCACCTAAACAGGAGCCAGCAGTGTGCCCAGGTGGCCAAGAAGGCCAATGGCATCCTGGCCTGCATTAGGAATGGCGTGGCCAGCAGGAGCAGGGAAGTCATTGTGCCCCTGTACTCTACTTTGGTTAGGCCACCCCTTGAGTCCTGTGTCCAGTTCTGGGCCCCTCAGTTTAAGAAGGACATGGAGACACTTGAACATGTCCAGAGAAGGGCAACAAGGCTGGGGAGAGGCCTTGAGCACAAGCCCTATGAGGAGAGGCTGAGGGAGCTGGGATTGTTTAGCCTGGAGAAGAGGAGGCTCAGGGGAGACCTTATTGCTGTCTACAACTACCTGCAAGGTAGTTGTAGCCAGGAGGGGGTTGGTCTCTTCTCCCAGGCAACCAGCACCAGAACAAGAGGACACAGTCTCACGCTGCATCAGGGGAAGTTTAGGCTCAAGGTGAGGAGAAAGTTCTTCACAGAGAGAGTTGTTAGCCATTGGAATGTGCTGCCCAGGGAGGTGGTGGAGTCACCATCCCTGGAGGTGTTCAAGAGGGGATTGGATATGGCACTTGGTGTCATGGTCTAGTCATGGGGTCTTGGGTGACAGGTTGGACTTGATGATCTTTGAGGTCTTTTCCAACCTTGGTGATAGTGTGATACTGTGATCCAAGTTCCCAGGAGCACAGGAGTAGAGGAACACACTCATGTTTAGCTCCTAGCTGGGCTGCGTGGTGCCATGTGTCAGCATTTTGGGTGCAATCCGTTTTCGTCTGGTCAGTGAGTTTCTTCCGTTATTTGGGTGGGCCTCACAGAAGCCTTTGGGGGAAAGCAAAAGCTTTTTTAGAAAGTGGAATAGATGACTGTGAAACCACAAGAGTGACGGAGGGTCTCAGGCGTGGGCAGGAGAGCCAAAACGGCTCCTGGCTTTCAGGATATTAGTCACCGCTGCTATCGCTTTCCTGGCGTGCTGCTCCCCGCTACCCACCTTTTGTCAGTGTTCCTCCTTCTCCATGAGTCATGCAGGATTTTGGGAAGACCACGCTTTCCTCACTATCTGTACCATTCATAGTGCCTCATGGCTGCTACTGTGATGTAAAAAATGTTAGTAAAATAACCACAACACACTCATTGTCATTCACACAAGAATCTAAATAGACAGTTTCTCTCTATATTTAGGAGTAAAGCCACAGGCCCTGAAAAAGTTCCAGCTGGTATGAGGCTTAGCACGCAGAAGTGTCTGCGAATATTTGAGGTATGGTATTAGGAAACATTTTCTAACTGTCAGGCCAGTTAATGCTGGAACAAGCAATCTAAGAGGACAAAGGAGAATGGTTCCTGTGGTGTTTTCAGAGTGGCTTAGACTAGTATCTCCCAGATATTGCTGGTGATGCCTGAGCAGGGCTCCTTTCATGTCTACACCTCTATGATCTATCCTACTTTCTGTTCTGGAACACAAAGTGCTGTTCAATGTCTCTGTTTTCAGACTTCAGAGCTTTCTGATGGACTAAGCTTAGCCCATGAAAGGGGCTGGATCCTTCCATGGCCATTCTCTGGGAGAGATCTACCATGTCAGTGACTGAAATGGCTCCTGAGGAAGGCTTGAGAAGATAGAAGAGCAGAGTACAAGTGACTAAAGGGTGGCTGGAGTTGTATGCTGCAGGAGTTCCTGGTAAGGCAGGAGGAACAAGCTGTTCCATGCAGCTCAGCACAGTATCAACCCCAGGAGCTGCAGCTGTGGCACAGAAAGGCAGCAAGTCCTATCACACCTCTGCATGATGGAGAGGATGGGACTGACCTTACCTCTGCCTGTGCAGCCTGTTACTGTATGGGTGTATTTAGTATCTTACTAGAAGCCTGGAGCTAAAGGATCTGCTCTGGCATCCCAGGCACCATCATGCTTCCAAGAAAAAAAAATATCCAGTTAATGCTGATTGTAGTTTATTTAAGATGCCTGGGATAGGCAATATGTGAAGTACAAAAGCAAAGGGGGTTAGTCCTTCACACAACCCTTGGGTAAGCATCAGGATGTGGCAGGTGCTAAAAGTCTGTGACTCTTGAAGCTGACTAGTCACACTCTTGCAGAAAAAGTCCCTCAAGGACTCAGATATCAAGACAGCCTCTGGCCCAGGAAGCCCTGAGGCACAATTGGCTTGGGAGAGCATGTGGAGGCAATATCACTGTTGGCCTGTTCTTTTTCTTTTCTCTCTCAAGCATCTGCTCTCAGCCAAAGCTGGAGACAGAGTGCTTGGCTAAATGGATGCTCACTTTGACCCAGTACAGCTGTGCTTCTTCCTTGTGTGTAGGGTGTAGAGCCACAGGGAAGCTGCTGCTGCATGTAGATATTTTGCAAGGGACAGCTTCACGGGGACAAAACATCATCCTCTCCCCTTTCTCTTGTGGAAACACCAATCACCTCTCATTCCCAGGCTGTCGATGTGTGATGTCCCTGCTCATGCTGCTGATGCTGGGTTGTGCACCTTGTCTGTGGTCCCTGAGTACACCCAGATGTGGAGTTCCACAGAGTCAGGTGAGAGCTGGTCCTCCTGTGTTTAAACCCTACTACCATGCTCACAGAGGGAAGCATGCCAAGATGGAGGTGACTTGTGAGAGGTCAGAAGTCAGATGCCCTTTGGCATCTTTACCTAAATACTGTGTGATCTGTGCACCACAGATTCCCCTAGGGTGAAACTACACAGAGCCCTGTGGCAAGGGAAGGAGCAGGAGGGTCAGCACAGGGCTGCAGAAAGCCTTCTGGTACTGTGAGGGGGGAGCTAGTATTCTTGCCTGGTGAAGGATGAGGGTACTACTGAAATGAGGTCCACATTATGTGCTGCTCAGGATTTGGTGAAAGACATGACTGATCGCAGTCCCTGGTCGCTGCCATACCGAATCCTGGTGGCATGGGAAAGCATTCCTCACCTTGGTGCTGCTGTGTGCATCAAAGCTGAAGGCCTCACAATGGGCTTCTCTAAACAAATCTGTCAGGAGGAGCCGGGACTTTGTGCAATACCTTGAGCAGACTCCCTTGAGCAGTGGATCCTGCCCAGCACAAGGCACATGAGGGCTTGGGTCTGCTGGCAGAAGGTCCCTTTCCAAGACTACTCAAGGAGCCTCTATTGGTGGAAAGATCTGCCAGACTCCTCCGGCTGTTCCCTCCCCTTTGCCTGGTGCTCTCCTTTGGGATCTGTGCATGACACAAAGGTTTTTTTTGTCATGCTGCTTTCTTTTTCCCTCTCTGAAGGGCAGAAAAACTTGGATTGAACCAAACAGCTTCCCCTTTGCACCCAAAAAGACAACATCAGTTAATTGGGAAAAGAGAGGCAGTCACTGACAGGGTACAGGCACTGACCAAAGCCTGAGTGGGGAGCTGGGGCATCCCCTGCCATATTTGCACAGGGCTGAGCCCTGCCCCCTTGGCCCCCTGCTCCCAACCCTGGCCCCCTGCGACCTGCTCCCAGACAGGGTGGCCAAATGGCTGCCCACCCCCCCGGCCCCAGCAGGGCTCTCCACACAACAGAGGGGCTGTGTGACCTGCCTGCTCCCAACTTGGTTGCTATAGGAAAGGGAAGAGACTGGAGAGAATGTGTGGGGCCTATTCACGCCCCCAGCCCTGATTCACAGCGCCCCTGAGGTAATGTTTGCCTGGCTGGCCGTGATCTTGCCTGATAAAGGGGCCTCCTAAAAGCAGGGGGTGACCAGACCGAAAGGGCTGGGAGAAATATTTGCCTTGAATGCCACTAACATGTGGAAATGGGGAGGTGGAGCAGGAAAGGGATGATAAGAAAGGACCCTTTGAAAAAGAGGGAGGTGGGGAAAATTGTATTCTGGATGCCCAGCTGGCCCAACAGGCTTGCCACTTCTGGGGTGTCCAGCCAGGCAGCAGGGGTGTTGGGGTTGCCCTTTTTCACAGCCAGGTGTTGACATTTTACAGGTACAGGTGCACAAATCCCTACAGCGAGGCTGTGTGACAGCTTGTATCCAGAGGTGGATTTCTCCTAACACCAGGGTTCCAAAGATGGAATCAGCTCTTGCAGCAGGAGGGTCTATATGCCTTTCCAAAACTCACCTTTATTTCTTTCTGTTTACCTGTCTCACCCTGAATCCTCCCATTATTTGAATTGTTACTATTATTAGAATGGTTCTGCTTTTGGCTGGTGAGAATGCCCTGCAGACTCACCCTTTTTTTGCACATTGTAGTGGAGGATGGGTTTTGTTTCAGAAAACCTCTTCGAATTCTGAGAAACAAAACCAAAATTCCCCTTGTACAGAAAGAAGCAAAATAAAACTCCAGTGAGCCTGCAAATATTTCCCTGCATAGAATAGGAAGAGGAATTTTGGCTCAAGGCAAGGAGTGGCCACCTCTTAAGTTTGCATAACTGCTCTTTGCAAATGTCCTTTTTGTATGCTTGATATTCTTCTTGACTAGCTGGATCAAAAACAAATAAGGCAAATACATCTCTTCTGTCAAGACACTTTGCAAGAGAAAGTCTGCATCCAAAATGCATTTTCAACATTGCTAATGAGGCCCAGAGGTTTCCTCCCTGGGACAGTGTCATAAAGGAGGAGTGAGGAGGGTGGTGTGAAACATCTGGACCCTGAGGTCCAGAGAAGCAAATCAACCTGCAGGAAGGTGTATGGCAAGGAACTGGTCAAACCACTCATTCACAGGACTGCCTTTTAAATGAGCTATAGCCACTTGGCTAGGAGGCTCAGTAGAAGCAGGCATGGCTGGGTTCAAAAGAAGACAGTAAATAACAAAAATGGGAGTGGGATGGACGGGAAAAAAAGGAAAACCAGCAAATATTATAATGGCATTTTCACATGGGAAGGGAACACGGTCTTCCATTCTAGTGAAAAAGAAACAGAGGGGGTTGGGGTGCTGCTATTAAGAAAGGCTGAGAGCCTGGGAAAAGCACTTCTATAATGACAGAGGGAAAGGATGAGGGTGATTTAGGATAAGAAATGTTGTCATTGGCTTTAACTAGAAGGAGAGCAGGTCTGCTCGTCTTCTGACTTTTTAAACAGCACCTATCACTGTAGGAAGAGAACAGACTCCAAACAGGCAGTGAATATGGTTTGTAAACCCCTCTGGTTTATTGTGAAAAGGATGCCTAGAAGTGGATTTCTCAGCCTTCCTTTAGTAAAAGGACTGACTTCTCACTGGGGAAAAAAAGCAAACCAAACCAAAATCAAGCCCTTGTGTGTGTTACAGAAAAGTAAGAGTAACATCAAATGCTGGGATGATGACTTTGGGAGGAGAAATGTCCTCTTCAGCGAGGTGACTTCTGGACCTTGAAGACGAGCATTGATCGAGGGGTAGAAAGCCTCAAAGTTGCTTCTCTTTGGGATTTAATAACACTTTGGCAGTCTTGCCACCCCCCTCAGCAGTCTTTCCACAGATGGCAGCCTACCAACTGGGGAACATTGCCCCTTAAGCATTGGGGATATGCAGCACAGCAAACAGGGAATCTGGGACTTAATGTAAGCTTTATATTTCATTTCAACATCTTTATTGGGGTTCTGCCATTGGATCAGTTTCTGTCAATCTTGTATTTGTATTTACTAGACACATCTCTTGCTCTGTTTTGGGGGATTCTCCTGCAAGGAGATCTTATGGGTGATGCAGGCTGTATCTCAGGGAGTTTAGCTCTAATTCATCTGCAGGAGAAACTGGACTCATCTGAAGTTTGCTGTTGTTTAAGCTTAAAGTCTGTTCCCCCCCCCCCCCCCCCCCCCAGTTTTGGTGACTTTAATATCTATCAAAGAGGTTTTTACTCTTGGATAAAGCTGTTTCTTTAAAGCCTGTGTTGTGAATAACCTGGCAAGTCTGTGCACTGTTTCTGAGCCCTCTGAGAGCTCCTGTGGATAGCACAGATTAAAGGAACTAGGTCAGATTTCTAAACTATAGCTTACATGATGCTGCTGTTCCAGCTGGACTATCTATAAAAGCTGGAAAAGAAAATCAGAGTCCTGGAAAGAGGTTTTGTTGGATGTGTACTTCCCAGAACTCCCCCGAAAGGCAATCCAACTGTGCAGACTGCAGTGGAGAAGCTTCAAAAGGTTTTCCCTAAATCAACCCAGCCGGCTGAAATCCACAGGAAAGCTTGTGAGAATTTTGCTCACAAGATGCAAGTAAGCAAAATGGAAAAAAGTATTTTTCTGTGTGGTGTCATTCCCAGCATTATTTTATATGAACCAGTGCATAAATAATTGTGTTTCCCCTTCAGCATTAAATGCAGGTAAGGAGGACTTCACCATCCTCTGCAAAATATTTCTCTCTGGGATGAGACAGAACACTGTCCATGCATATGCCATAGCACTACAGAATGGCTTGGAATGTGCAAGGAAAAATAAGTTTACAACCACTGAAACTGCTTCAGGAAAATGGAGAGGCAGAACATGGCATGCTGTGATCCTATGCAGCAGTTTCCATTGACCAGGCAGAGGGACTATGATGTCCATCTCATGAACTTCTTTGATCTCTAGCTTCAACGAAAGGGTGCTGGTCTCTCAAGCCAGGCTGGAGCCTGGCCAAAACAAAATCCTTATTCTGTGGCAAGTGCTCTGGGAGCAGACCACATGTGATGAGTACCCCAGATTTGCCTTGCATCGGGAAGAAACTGTTGTCGTGACCCCTGCTGTGCCCTGGGAAAGTTACTTGGCCATGAGTCACAGGAAGGAGAAAGCTTTGCTTTCTCTAGATCCAGGACTTCCGCCTGGGTCCTTCCTCTCTCTCATGTGCCATACCACATATCATCCTGCTTGCGTGTGCTGGGATCAAAAAGCAGCATGTAAACATTGCATGGGCTACCTGCCTTCCTGTGCCTACAATGTAGCTGGTGCATGGCTGTCTTCTCCTCCCCGATGAGAGAGGTGCCCCTGCTTCTGGCCCATGCTGCTGCTGCCCACATGGCGCCAGCCTGCAAAGCTGCCTGCAGGACCTGGCAGCCCTGGCATGGACTGAGCATGGCCAAGCAGGCTCCCCAGCGTGGGAAATTTCTAAAGCAGCAACCTTCTATAAACCACATTTTCATTTAACTGGTCTAAATATATTTCAGTTTCAAAACACACACTTAAAAATAACTTACAGAAATATTTATATGAACACTGAAAGGAACTTTCCAGCTTTGGAGATTCAGCCCACAGTGCATGGCAGAGCCCACAACTGCCATCCTGTTCAGTCACTTCACTTGTTACTAAGCCTCTTGGCTTGGGAGTGTTTGAGTCTCCTTTTCCTTAAGTTATCTTGCTTCACTCCACCCTGCCTCATGGACTCAGAGGGCTTTGCTTTAGCGAGGTCAAGACTGATATTGCAGGATAGTTTTTCTCACAGTCATAGTTGTCATAACTCTCTGTGGTACAAGTTTTCTTTCAGACCAACACTGCCTCAACTCAGAGAATTCATCTGCCCATGGGATGGGGCATGGCGCCTCTTTGGGCAGTCTGTCCCTTTCTTGCCCTTTTCTGTGTCCTTTCTTCCCCTGCCTGTCTGAGTTCATGTGCTGCTTGGGGCAGACCTCAGCTTTTGGTAATGCACATCAGGCCTAAAGACAGGAGTTTGAATCATCCAGATGGTTTTTCAAGAAAACTGCAATAATAAAGGTAATGATGTGGCCTCCTGCCTTGTGCATTTCACCATCCTTTATTCATTGCTGTCAGCACTTTCTGCTGTGCCACTGTTGGCTATCTGGAGGTGTACCAACCTCTTGCCCTCCTCTCTGTGGACAATCCCCTTTGCTAAAGAAAGGCTAGGCTCACTAAAGCATCACAATATGGCCAAGTTCACAAGTCCATACATCATACAGCAGTCTGGGCTGGGACAAAGGTTGACTGATAAGGATGTGTTGTGCCATTTGCTCATGTGTCTCGGCTTTTCCAGTGACAGCCCTGGAAAGACACAAGAATGTCTTCTAGGAGGTTTGAAATGTCCCAGTTTTTCATTTCCCAAGATTTTGTTTTTTAAATCATGACACAGTATTTGTTCAGTACATATTACAGCATTGATGAGAATCTGTCCTGTGTTTAGCAGGAACAAACAGTTCAGAGAGAGGTGTGCTTGCTGTGATGAAGAGTATTTCAATTACAAGAGAGGTCAGATGAGTGCAAATCCCACTGAAGCTGTATATGCATTCAGTCTTGTTCAGTGGTGCAGGAAAACTTGAGCTTAAAACATGAAACTACTGGAAAAGCTCTTCTGCTAGAAGAAACATTTGTGTTGCTGAGAGTTAGTATCTTGCATAGGAAAAAGCACAAACACTAGATAAAAGGTAGTTCTGCAGTGTCTTTTATGGGAGCAGCTCATGACACTTTGTGTCACCACCAATGAGTCTCTGGTTTTGATTTTCAAAGTGAGGTTCAGCACCCCACTGGTTTGCTAATGATTTTGCCTCTGTCCCCCTCTGCATTTCTTTGTGTATGTAGAGGCTGGAGAGGAGTATGCGGCTGAGTGTGTTTTTGTTTTTCATCAAACTATAACCCAAAACTTCATACAAAGCAGTGGGAACAGACTCTAGGTCACCAATTAAATGCAACTAGATCTGAAATGTCACACAACATCTATTTAAAACAGTCCAAACTCCAGGCTTGGATTAAGATCTGGGCATTCCTAAAAACACAGGATTAAACTGAAAGCTCGGATTTCCTTTAAAAAAGAAAGCTTCCTGCTCTCTGCCTGCATAAAAGAGATCAAAACCCTGAACTAAAGAGAAGTGATGCAACAGCTTCTTCTGGGGTCCCAAAACCCCAGGGGTGTGGTTCAGTTCTTCTGTTTGCCTGGCAGCAAAGAAGGACAGAAGTTTCTCTCCCAAAACATTCATTCCTGCCTCTGCACAGAGGTTTAGTGTGCCTTTTGGTCTTGCCACTGCTCCTGTCTACAGGCTGGACTATGGAGTGGGTTACAAAGGGGCACAAAACTTGCTTTAATTTTAGAAAGAATTTTTTTTAAAGCCCAGACCATTGCAGTGAATGTGCTCTCTCTGTGGTTATGTACAGTGATGTAGCAGCACCACTGTGGGTGAGGGATAAGAAGAAGAACAAGATGCTGTGCAGCGTCAGGAACAGAAGCATCATAGGCAGCTTTGCTATCAAGGGAAAACTGTCATCGATATGCCCCTGAGAGGGCAGAACATTGCAGCACAGGTTTAGGAACCAGGCTTGGGAGAAGCAGGAAAATTTTAAACCAGCTTTCTTCTTGGAGATAATTGATTCAGACTCAGGCCTTGAGGTAGCAGCAGTAAAAGGAGTGAGCTGTCCTGCTCACCTCATTGGGGTGTCCTTTCCAAGGCTCATCTATAGGGGATCCAAGCAGCCACTTGTCATGAACTCTCACGGTCACAGGTGTTCAGGGCATCATTTGCATCCTGCCCTGAGAGGATCCTTTCCATAGAATAGATCTAATAGAGGCCACATTTGCAACAGGATGGGGAAAGGCCTGGGATAGGATACCATGAATCCTGCTTGGAGCAGGACAGCACTGCTCTGTGAAAATCTCTTGTCTCAATGTGGCACTCCCTTACCCCATGTAACTTTCGGAGGAGATTACAGCTTAAACTGGGCACACCTATGGACTGCAGAAGGATGATATCCTGATTATTAGAGACCTATTTTCTTTCCAGGAGAGCTGAGGGAATTGCATCTGGAGTGAAACTGAAGATTGTGCTGGAGGCAGTAATCCCCAGGGACTGTGCTGTGGGAGCTCCTGGGAGCCCTGTGGTAGGGTCACAAGCTCCCACCACACTCTGGTGAGACCAGACCAACTAGTACACCAATTTCAGACCAAGCCAGTAGAGGTCACAGTAGGTCCAACAAATTCCCCATGCCCTCATCCAGCCTGGTCTGCCCCACATCTTAAACAGTTCATCACCAACTGGTATTAAACCCTTCTCCTACTCAACAGCCTGAGTAAACTCAAGGAAGCCAGCTTGTGGCTGCTGGGTGCCTTCCTGGAGGGAGCAATTAACTGCAGGAGAGTTTGGCTGTGGCTTGGTTGTGACTGTCTTCCTCAGCATGTGCTCCTGCTGCAGCTAACATGATATCTTGGTGGCAAAGTCAGTCATGAGGGTGTGGATATGTTTTCTTCCTGTCATTGCAGAGAGAAATCACTAGACATGCCCAGCCTGTCAGGCTCCCTTATCTTCCCAGACCTCTCACCTTCATTCTTCCCATGCCTCGCCTGCAGGATGTTCCAGCTCTGTGAAGGTGACTAGGTCTTCAGGGGACTTGAGTTTGTGTCTCCCTGTGCTGCATCATCCCCATATCAGCAACTGCTCTAGGAAAGTCACCTGAGCATTTCTGTGCCATAGTCTGGGTGGATACCTCTTGTCCTGGGATCTTTTGTGGTCTTCCACAAGAGCTGGGATGTAGAGGCATGGAGTCTTGCAGTGAACTAGTCCATGTCCCTGCTCAATTACAATAGGCATGGCAAATGCAAGAGCAAATTTGTAGTCCTCTATAGAGAGATACTGAAGATTTCCTTCCTCTGTTTCTAATGGTATCGAAGGCAGGGAAGAAACAGTTGACAAACCCTCTATTTTTCTTAAGTCAATGCAGAAGCTACAAAGTTCTGTATGCCTGAGCTGAAGGCAAAGTCTCCACAGAATCAGGCTGTGGTTGGCTGAGGTCTCCCACAGGCTACTGGAACCTTCCCTGGCAAAGACTTTGTTGACATGACACCTTGGTAGCTTTGGAGCCCACTGGCTGCAACGTGTGGCACTGCCCAGTGGCCCCAAATGCCCATGCTCTGTTGTGTAGTGTGAGATGGCTGTAGCTGGGGGAGTGAAGTATGATAGGTAGTTCCTGAAGGTCGCTGCCACTGGAGGGGGACAGAGCACCTCTATGTAAGTGTAGGGGTGTGTGTGTGTCCCCCTCCCGCCCCCCGCTGCCCCTCCCAGAGAAGACCCTCCCACGCCGCAGGGCTTTCACCTCGTTGAGCCTGGTGGATGGGCCACTGCTTGCAATGCCGCGCCCCGACTGGGTCATCAAGGCACTGCCCTTCACAGCAGAGTAGGGGAGCCGTTTGGCAAGAAAGCAACATTTCACATAACACCAGTGAGGTCCTGCCACCGTGTGTGGCCCATCATGCCCATGGAGGGGTGGTACCCAGGAGCCCAGCAGATGTGGGAGCTGGGGGCTCTCTGGATGCAAACCTGCTTTGGCCTTTAGGTGTGCTCTTGTTGGTCTCTGGTTTCAAACTGATTGGGATAGGTCATTGCCATCACCTTTGGCCCTTGGAGGGCCACTCACCATTTTTGCCTGTGGCTTGAATTGCTTGAGCCAGGCCATACTGCTGTGGTGCTCTGGATGATCTATATGTGCGTTCTACAGAGCCTGAAGGATATGTACAGTGGAGGGTCTGCATTGGCTGGGTCAGTGCTATGACCACAGTCTTTCACACAAGGTGCCACTCAGGGCCACCATCAGTGAGGTGGGTGCTGGGCTCTGAAATGGCACCTTTTGCCTGCCAGAGCTTCCTGCAGAGCAGTGTCATCAGAGGGTCTCTCTGAGGAGATGCTGTCTCAGAGCTGTTCAAGAGGAGGCCACCTGGGCAGCTCACACCTTGTTCTCTCACTGGGCTCTTGTGCTGCTCTTGTGCCAAACACAACACAGAGTTGGATGGCAGCTCCCCCTGCACATTTTGGGAGGGTGTGGAAAGTTGGGAGAGGCTGTTCCCACACCGGGGTACCCTGAGGAGCAGACACCTATCTCCTGGCCAGCTTGCTGTGGCCAAGAAGACCTGATCGATGAATGAAGCAGGGTTTGGCATGCTGCCATCAGGCACAGGCTGCATTGTGCAACAGTGTGTGATGCAACTGAACTTTACATAACCTGATGCAACACCTATAGCTGGAGTTTGAAGCTGCAGATCCTGGTCATTACTATATGGTGCAGATACATTCCTGGCATGTACTTGTGTGAGGTCAGCCAGCATATGGACAGTCGCACTGCTCTGGGCAAATCCAGTTTTACTCTTGGGTTTGAAATTGCTGTGAACAAACAAACAAACAGCTGTGGCTTATTAAGGGTGAACAGACCAAGGGCAGAGGCAAGAGCCAAGTGTATTGCATATGGGTGACTGTGGAAATGTCATCCGTGCAGCTCAGCTCGTACCCGTCATTTCTATCTGCAGTTCATCCAGTCCAAAGCCTCTTTCCACACTGCTGCTCCTCAGCCACAGCTGTTTCAGCCTTAGACCCCACCTCTGACCCTGTTGTGCAGCCCTGCTATGCCTGTGATAGCTCAGTCCTTATTTGCAGCTCCTCTCTTCCAGGTGCTCTCAAATACCTTCCTCTTTTCACATGAAGCCATGACTTTGAGCCCCATGCCGTGTTAGGCTGCCTTGGACTCCGCAGAGCTGATGCTTAACCTAGTGCCTTTGGAAAGGTGACAACAGCCCTTTCCTGGGGCAACAACCCTATCCTGGGATAGGACACCAATACTCTGCAAGACAGTAAAATGAAAGATAATTGCCTTAAAACTGCCCATGGCCTGACTTTCACTGTTGTCCATCCTGAACTTCAGGCTAAAGTCATTCCTCCTTCTGAAATCCAGCTGGGAGGGGACAAGCTGGTATCCCCTTTCTGACATGACTGTACCTGTGACTCACTGTCATCTCAGTATCTTTCCAACCATGTTCTTTCACCTGCAACCAGCACTTGGGTGCCTGGTGAAGTCTCTTCCTTTTCATCTTTATGCCAAGTCTCTATGATGTAACACTGCAGGTGAATTTCCACAGCTCTGCCAGAATATACAGCAATGCCAGAAAGGAGAGATGAAAAATTCCTTTCCCCACTCGGGTGCCTGAGCTGTATGTCTGTAAGAATGGACCATTCCTCTATCTCTCTCCTCTCCTCCCTCCCTCTCTTCTCTAAGATACATGGCCCCCCTTTCTCTGCTCCTTATTGTGCCCTCCGAAAGTAATGTATATAAGTAATTTTCTTGCTTGACTATGAGCAGAAACAGTGCCTATAGAGTAAGCAAGCATCGTGAGGCACCTCTGTCGGTCTCCTGTAGTGCTAGGAGAGTGTCCACATGGCACAAGGATTATAGGAGACTCACTCACATCTATGTTGGAAGCCAGCTCCTGCATTGGCAGTGGCCCGCAGGAAGTTTAAATCCCCCCTACTGTTGTATGGTTGCCCTCTCAGCAAAGTGGAGATAAGTCAAGAGAGGTACTGGTCCTTGCAGGCTCTGGACATGGGTCACACTGTACCCCTACAGCCAAGCTGCCTTGTATCGAGCCACTGGGCTCTGTGGTCAGTGCCATACCAGGGGCAGCAGCAGGGGTGGCAAGTGCAGTGGTGGTCTGGAGAGACAGTGCAGCCTGGTGTGAGTTGCACTGGGAGATGGTGACAGCAATAGGGGCTTCAGTGAGGCTCCAGTGGTTTTGGCAGTAGGGGTATTTGGGGGAGTGATAGTGAGGGGAAAGCAAGGAAATAGATACCATGGTTGAAGCTGGGACACAGTTTTGACCAGTGGTCACTGCACTGTTGCATGCTGGAGAAAGGTCGGGGCTGACCCCAAGCTAAGGTGGGTCAAGGCTAGGGCAGATGCTCCTGGTCCATGGCAAGCAAAGGCATCACATTGTCCCTTAGAGAGAAGAGAGAAAGAAGTTTGAAGCTGTGAGCAGAGATGCCTGCTGGCAGTAGTGCTAGCTATTTGTGTGCTGTGGTGAGGTCTCTGCTGACAATGTACACACAACAACCTGTGTGTTTGAACTCCACTCAGAGAGGATTCACTGGCATGACAGCAGCACCTGATGTAGAGATCAACATCAGCCCAAGATCAGTGCAGATATTCTGGGAGGATGTATAATCAAACCAGCTCTTTACATCCCCAAGCTAAACAGCCTCCAGGGAGAAAATAAATGGTTAAGAAGACAAGTTTAAGTGCCGAAGGAGAAAGCAGCATTTGCTCCACACTCATGGCCAAGTTGTAGTGGGAGAAGGCACTGTGTACACACAGTAAGCACTCATCCATGACCGTGTGGCTCTCTGTGTTATGACTGAGAAAGAAAGCAAAACAAGAGATGGTTACCAGAGTGGGATTATAATCCAGGAATACTGTGACTGCTAAAAGCTTAATAAGAAACCACAGACAAGTGGCTTCAGTTAAACCAGTGAGTGACATGCTTGCTGGGATGGTGGGAGTTTTCCCAAAGACACTTGTGGTAGCAATGCATTTGAGCTCCTGAAAAACAGAATATAATTAAAAAAAAAGGGGAAATGAAACTATTTCTAACTTTATTGGAAGGGTTAAGGAAATTACTAGTGTATTGCCAGTTTGGAGAGAGTTTAAATGCTGCACCAGGGGAGCGGTTAGTGTGTGGTATGTAAAATGAAGCAATACAAAACCAGTTATTATCTGAGGCTGATTTGTCCCTAAAATGTGCTCTAGGAACTGCTGTGTCAAAAAATCCAGCTACTCCAGAAGACAGGGAGTCGCAACAGCATCAAACAGCCTGAAACTAAACTTTCATGGTTCCCACTTTGGGGGCCATTCACCCCTTTGGGGTGAAACTCTTTCAGGACAACATTTGATCTGAAAACATTCATGAGATAAAGCTTTGCTTGAAAGAGAATTAATTCCACTGTGTTCCTGAGAGCCCATCTGCATGATGTGGTGGTTTAAGCCTTAACTGGGAGTTAAGAGCTCAGATGAGGGCAAGACTGAGAATCTTTCCCCCACTCCCCTCTCCTCCCTCCCAACAGAGAGGGGAAAAAACAAGGAAAGGGAAGGAGCAAATCCACCAAACAATAATTTGGAGTTGGCTTGGAAGCAGAGAGGTAAAGCGTTTTCTTTAAACAATAAATATATATATAACAATAACAGGTAAGGTTCACAAAGGCAAGGAACAAGGATGGATGGGAGTGGGACAAAGAAGAAGAATACAAAACCAGTCTCTCTCTCTTGAAGAGGTGCAGAGGCAGAAGGGAGAAGGATCAGGGCCAACCATGTGGCAGAGGAGTAGGAAGGCAGCTGCAGTAGCTCTCTTCCAGGAGAGGCAGGAGCCAAAAGGAGGCCTAATGGATGCAACGTCCTGCTTTTTATACCCTAGCTGGGCAGGGAGGGGGGAGTGGAACAGACTCAGTTTCCCAGGGGGAAAACGCCCTTGCAGGGAGAGCAAAGCACCCGCAAGCCCTCTACCCTGTTTTTTTTCAGGATGGGCGTTAACCCACCACATGATAACCTGTGTAGGGGCAGAACTACCTGGGATGCTCTCAGGGGTTACCAAGGGATGATATGGTGCCACAAAAGAGGAAAGAGAGGGCTTTCTGTTCTGTGGTTGTTCCCTGGCTGCTGTGAAAGAAGACAGGTGTCCTTTGCCCAGGTCTGACTAACACATGGGGATTCTGGCTAATGGCAAACAAATACTCTGTGTATAATGCACACAAAGTTTTACTCCAGTATAACAGGCTAGCACCAGGATAGCTTCCACAACTGTGTTCTGGTGGAGAACCACAGGCCAGCTATTGCAAAGCATTTTTAACGTCGAGAGCAATGCTGACATGTGTGCGCTAAAGGAAATGACAGCCAGGGATGTCTGCAGAGGTTTTGGTGAGGCTGTCAAGAATGGTGGGAAGCAAGTGAGGGAAAAGTGAATTTTCCAGAGGCTTGGCCATGTAGTCTGCAACTTGCAGATGATTTTCGTAAATCACCATTAATACTGGAGGCTATTCTCAAGGTACCTCAACTACAAGATATGTCACAACTTTCTTTCCTTTCTGGGGATAGGCAGTTATTACCAAGGGGTCTTGCCCAATGCATCAACACTATTACACTCTCTAAATAAACCAGTTCATGAAGGACAGCAGGAATGTTGATCCACACGATGTACCAAGGCTCCAGATGAAGCAAAGAACTTTGAATTATCGAAAAGCGAAACTCTGCTTGTAAAATTAGCTCATAGAACTTCTCCATGGGACTGAAACTGATACTGAATGCCAGCCATCAGGGTAAGATAATGAAAAGACCTGTGCTTGGGGCACACTGACATTGGTCTGCAGTTACTGTGCTCACACCCAGAGAAAAGATCCACATGTTGTCTTGGGAGGTCAGCAGCTTATTTCAAGAGGAAACCATATACTCTGGATGCAGATGTCAAATGCTGGCTTCAGTGGTAGCAGTAACAGCCTGGTTAGGTCATTGTTGTTTTGGGGTACTGCCTGCCTTTGTAGCATGTTAGGAATACATAGTGGCTTACATAGTGGCTGGTACTGCAAGCACCTGGCAAGTGACAGATACCCTGATGCAACGTGAATCTGAGAGTGAGCCAGGCCTAATAGGCATCTGATGAAAGGATGAGGGAATGGGCTTAGCACGTAGGTTCTTCAAGCCTTCTTGGCTAGAAAGAGAGCACTGAAATACGTGTCCAGGTTGCCTAACGTGTGGCACCAGAGCAGTTACTGTAATAAATCTCAGATCTAGTGAACTCCAAGAATTACATGATGGCCCTCTGGGTGTAGTAACTATGAAAGTCCTGGCTGGAAATTTGGTTCAGTGGCCAGACACTGATACACAAATAAGAGGAATGACAAAACAATGTCAAAGGTATTAGTAAAGCTAGTTGGGAAATTTTCCATCAGAATAATTCTCCAATGAAAATGTGCTTTTGACTAACTCAGCAGTTTTAGCAAGATAATTGCAGATTTCCATTGGGAAAATCAATAGAAGTATCTTTGGCTCTTCTTCTACAAGGAGAAAATAAAATTGCTGAGTGTGTTGTAGGCAAGCTAGCAGAATTTGTCTTTCCAACGCAGCTCTCAGCCACCCAGCCTTCCCCTCAGGTCCAGAAATCAGAGACCCAGCTGAGCAGTCAGAGGCACAAGAAGGGCGGGAGATAGGAAGTTGCCCTGTTAAGTTTTTGACAGCTCACCTGCACCTGAAGTCAAATAATTCCTTACCAGGTGGACAGCCAGAAAGCCACAATTTTTCCTTTTGGCTCTTGTGAAGCACGGTTTTTGCAGAGCTTTAATGAAAATGGTAGTTTTGATTTTCCCAGTCTAGTATTTTTCTTAAAGGGAAACGCAGTTACTATTGTTTTCCTTCTCGATGAAAGGGATTTCTGTTTCCTGGCCAGCTCTGGATATGAGCAAACACTACACTTGCTTAAATATACCCCTTTGTATTCTGAGGAACGGCTAGTTGCTCTAGGAAAGCAAACTTAGACAGAACTCGGCCATTTATGAGACATATGTTTTTGATTGCAGGAAATGCCCCTTGTAAATGGCCTGAAGTGCTGTGTATGAATGCTACTAATTTAACACAGATTGGGAAAGTGTTAAGGTTAGTATTTTCATGGGCAGAAATACTTTCTTGTATTGTAAGTGATGAAGGGTCACTCTTTTGATGTCCATAAAGTTGTGTGCTTTCATCCCACAGCATAGTATCAACCCAGTCACAAAAGCTCCTTGCTGTCTTGCCCTAGGAGGAGCAGTGAGTAGATTTGTTCAAACATCCGATTCGGTAAGCCAAACCAGAAGTTTGGATAAAGTTATCTTACAGTAAAAAGCTGTGAATTCTCTTTTGGCCTGGGAAGGACATGTTAATACAGATCTCTACAACAGTCATCCATGGTGTCGGGACACAGATTTTTTTCTTGCTTGGACGTGTTAACACCTGATTTCCAGGGGGGTGTTTGTTTGAAAGTGATAGGATCAAATGGCCCCACATAGTCATGCATGACTCTGCTGCCTTGTGATTGGGGAAAAAAATCTGTGCAAGAGGTAACTGAAAAACTTGGGGAAATGTTAAGCAAATTGTATGACAGCTGTGTCCTCTTTCTTATCAGGTGGAAATGACATTGGAACCTTGGAATTAATTAGAAGAATGGAATGATTGAATTGGGCCTTCTTATCAGTAATAGTAATAGCAATTTGCCACGTTTAGGGAGAGGTTTTGTGATTATGAATGCTGAAGTAGGTCAGCTGGCAACAGTTGAGACATGAAACATCTTGGAAAGACCAAGATGCTTTCCAACATGCCTGTGAGCTTTTTAAACAAGTGGTTTCAAGCTTCCACATTTAGAAACACTGGTTGGACTCTCCTGATCCCTCAGTTTCCTGATCATCAGTAAAATGGGAATGCCTTTGTTGTGGGGATGTAAAGCTTAACTGTTTTTGTTGTGAAGGATATTGGAGTTCTCTGGAATTCCTGATGGAGGTGTTGTATGTTGCAATCAAATGTTCATTTCATGATTGCTGTACCACACTTATGTATTGGGTTTTGGAAGTTGTTCTGCTTTTCTCTGAAGATCTGGCATTAGCAGTCAGACCTCAAGAAGGAATGATACTTATGTCTAGAAATGGCCTAATGACCTACTGCTACTCTGCACAGCTTGGTGGCAGGGGCAGCTTCTTCAGTGATGTTCCTATGTCTTTGTTACAGAATTTTTCCTGCTTTAGTTCTTTATGGGGATCTTTGTTTCAGAACTTCCACAACTTCTGTCTTGGTTGTAATGAATATCTGTCTCTATTAGCAGTGCACCATGGGAAGCTGACAATAAACTCCAAGAAGCGCCCCAAAGGAACATCCTGACCAGCAGAACCAAGCAGATGAGGCCCTCCACAGGCAAATAGAAGTGGCTTCCAGGTCACAAGCCCTGGTCCTCATGGGTGATTTCAACCACCCTGACATCTGCTGGAGGGACAACACAGCAAGGCACCAGCAATCCAGGATGTTCCTGGACTGCATAGAAAACAACGTCCTCCTCCAAATGGTAGAGGAACCAACAAGAAATGGTGCTATGCTGGACCTTGTTCTCACCAACAGGGAAGGGCTGGTAAGCAATGTGAGGCTCAGAGACAGCCTTGGCTGCAGTGACCATGAAGCAGTTGTATTTAATATCCTCAGGGCAATCAGGAGGAAGTATTCTAAGCTTATGACCCTAGACTTTAGGCATGCAGACTTTGATCACTTCAGGGATCTGATAGCCAAAGTGTCACGGGACAAAGTCCTGGAGGGAAGAGGGACCCAGGACAGCTGGTCAGTATTCAAGGACCACCTCCTCTGTGTCCAGGAGCTATGTATACCAACAAAGAGAAAAGCAGGTAAGAATGCTAGGAGGCCTGCCTGGATGAGCAAGGAGCTACTGGACTTAAAAAGAAACTCTACAGGAAGTGGAGAGAAGGACAGGTAGAACAGGGGGTATATAAGGAAGCTGCCCAAGCAGCAAGAGTCCTGATTAGGAAAGCCAAAGCAGAGTTTGAATTGAATCTAGCCAGGGAGATTAAAGGGAACACTAAGAACTTCTACAGGTATATTAATGGGAAGAAGAAGACTAGGGAAGGTGTGGGCCCCCTCAGAAAGGAAAATGGTGACATGGTCACAAGTGATGAGGAAAAGGCTGAGGTACTTAATAACTTCTTTACCTCAGTCTTCACTGCAAGGGCCTCTAGCCACACTCCTGATGTTATGGAAGACAATGCCAGGGACGGGGAGGAAGAACTGCCCATTGTAAGTGCAGATCAGGTTCGTGATCACCTGAAGAACCTGAAAGTGTTCAAGTCCATGGCACCCGACGGGTTACACCCACGGGTACTGAGAGAACTGGCAGATGAGGTTGCTAAACCCCTCTCTATTATATTTCAAAAGTCATGGCAGTCTGGGGAAGTCCCCACAGACTGGAAAAGGGGAAACATTGCCCCCATCTTCAAAAAGGGTAAGAAGGAGGAACCAGGGAACTACAGGCCAGTCAGTCTCACCTCTGTGCCTGGAAAGATCATGGAGCAGATCCTCCTGGAGGCACTACTGGCTCAGAAGAATAGTGAAGAGGTGATTGGGAACAGTCAGCATGGCTTTGCCAAGGGCAAATCCTGCCTGACCAACCTGGTTGCCTTCTATGAGCAGGTGACAACATTAATAGATGAGGGGTGAGCAACTGATGTCGTTTACCTGGACCTGAGCAAAGCCTTCGACACTGTCCCGCACCACATCCTGGTCTCCAAACTGGTGACACATGGGTTTGATGGGTGGACCACTAGATGGATAAGGAACTGGCTTGATGGCCGCACCCAAAGAGTGGCTGTCAATGGGTCCATGTCCCAGTGGAGGCCAGTGACAAGTGGAGTCCCTCAGGGATCAGTCCTGGGACCTGTCTTATTCAACATCTTTGTGGGGGACATGGACAGTGGCATTGAGTGCACCCTCAGCAAGTTTGCTGATGACACCAAGCTGTGTGGTGCAGCAGACACGCTGGAGGGAAGGGAGGCCATCCAGAGGGACCTTGACAGGCTGGAGAGGTGGGCACAAGCCAACCTCATGAGGTTCAACAAGACCAAATGCAGGGTCTTGCATCTGGGTCGAGGCAATCCCAGGCATAAATACAGGCTGGGCAGTGACTGGCTGGAAAGCAGCCCTGAGGAGAGAGACTTGGGGGTGCTGGTGGACAAAAAGCTCAACAGGAGCTCTCAGTGTGCACTTGCAGCCCACAAAGCCAATCAGATCCTGGGCTGTATCAGGAGAAGTGTGGCCAGCAGGTCGAGGGAGGTGATTCTCCCCCTCTACTCAGCTCTGGTGAGACCCCACCTGGAGTACTGTGTCCAGTTCTGGAGCCCCTATTACAAGAGGGATGTGGAGGTGCTGGAAGGTGCCAGAGAAGGGCCACGAGGATGAGCAGAGGGGTGGAGCACCTCTCCTATGAGGACAGACTGAAAGAGTTGGGGCTGTTCAGTCTGCAGAAGAGAAGGCTCCGAGGTGACCTAATTGTGGCCTTCCAGTATCTGAAGGGGGCCTACAGGAAGGCTGGGGAGGGACTTCTCAGGATCTCAGGTAGTGATAGGACTAGGGGGAATGGAATGAAGCTGGAGGTGGGGAGATTCAGGCTGGATGTGAGGAGGAAGTTCTTCACCATGAGAGTGGTGAAGCCCTGGAATGTGTTGTCCAGGGAGGTGGTCAAGGCCCCATCCCTGGAGGTGTTTAAGCCCAGGCTGGATGAGGCTCTGTCCAGCCTGATCTAGTGTGGGGTGTCCCTGCCCATGGCAGGGGGGTTGGAACTAGATGATCCTTGTGGTCCCTTCCAACCCTGACTGATACTATGATACTATACTATGATCCTCTCCCCCACCACATCCTGGTCTCCAAACTGGTAAAGTATAGGTTCGATGGATGGACCATTCAGGGGATAAAGAACTGGCTTGATGGCCGCACCCAAAGAGTGGCTGTCAATGGCTCCATGTCCCAGTGGAGGCCAGTGACAAGCGGAGTCCCTCAGGGATCAGTCCTGGGACCTGTCTTGTTTAACATCTTTGTTGGTGACATTGACAGTGGCACTGGGTGCACCCTCAGCAGGTTTGCTGACAACACCAAGCTGTGTGATGCAGCTGACAGGCTGGAGAGGACCTTGACAGGCTGGAGAGCTGGGCCCAAGACAAACTCATGAAGTTCAACAAGACCAAGTGCAAGGTCCTGCATCTTAGTCGGGGCAATCCCAAGCACTGATATAGTCTGGGCAGCAATTGGCTTGAGAGCAGCCCTGAAGACAAGGACTTGGGGGTGCTGGTGGATGAGAAGCTCTACATGAGCCAGGAAGTGTGCACTTGCAGCCAGGAAGCCAATCATATCCTGGGCTGCATCAAGAGAAGTGTAGCCAGAAGGTCAAGGGAGGTGATTCTCCTCCTCTACTCTGCACTGGTGAGACCCCACCTGGCGTACTGCATCCAGTTGTGGAGCCCCTATTACAGGAAGAATCGGACATGCTGGAACGTGTCCAGAGAAGGGCCATGAGGAATCAGAGGGCTGGAGCTCCTCTCCTCTGGAGATAGACTGAAAGAGTTGGGGTTGTTCAGTTTGGAGAAGAGAAGGCTCTGAGGAGCCCTTATTGTGGCCTTCCAGTATCTTAAGGGGGCCTACAAGAAAGATGGGGAGGGACTTTTTAGGATGTCATATCATGATACAACTAGGAGGAATGGAGCAAAACTAGAAGTGGGTAGATTCAGATTGGATGTTAGGAAGCAGTTTTTCACCATGAGGGTGGTGAGACACTGGAACAGGTTGCCCAGGGTGCTGGTAAGGCTTCTGCCTTATCCCTGGAGGATTTTAAGACCAGGCTGGAAGGGGCTCTGAGCAACTTGATCTAGTGTGAGGGGTCCCTGCCCATGGCAGGGGGGTTGGAACTAGATGATCCTTGAGGTCCCTTCCAACCCTGACAATTCTATGATTCTGTGATAAAGAGGATTTGCTTTCCCTTGCTCGGCTTTCACTGCAGTGTGTACAGTCTTAATCCCCGTCTGTTTGAGCTGCAGGATGGCCCTTCTCTGGCAAGACTAACCAATCATTCATCTGCCTCTCTTTTCCTCTTGCTGAGCTTTCACCTTTTACAGGTTCCCCACCAGACCCATCTCTAAATAGACTAATAGCATTTCTAGCAGATAAGGATCAGCAGAACCATCATGTACGAGGCTGGACTTGATTCCCTGGTGCAGTGGCAGCTAGCATACGCTGTTGTTCTTACCTCACACTCCAAAACACACCACCCCTTCCTCACTTTGTCAAGAGAGGTGACTAACACCATTCCTCTGTGAAGTACTCTGCTTCCTAGGAAAAAGATTGCTTTTTGATGGGAGGAGAGTGTTTCTTCAGAATGTACATCCCTTTGTGGAGATGGAACATCACAAAAATAGGCCTTGCTTTTGTTAGTAGAAAGCATTAGGACTTGTGGTGTCAGGTCCTCCATCACAGGCCAATGAGTAAGTGTGGCTGTTTCTTATCACAGTAGAAGGCCCCACGGTGTCCAAGGAGGGGTCATTTACATGCACTCATAGGACCCTGAGGATGTTTTATGCAAGTACCTGTCCCATCCAGTGTAATGGAGCCATCAGTAGCAAATTCTTGGGAATATAAATGTAGGGGGAATACAGTTCTCTGTATTTCTGAGTCATGTCCTGTCAGTACTTCCCACATCAGATATGTGAGTGGGTTAGAGAAACAGAACAAAATGCCAAAAGCAACAGTGAAAAATGGTGCTCTGTACAAATCTCAGTGGTCATGAGGTTAAATGATACTATTTCAACTTATATCTTAATATGAGATTTGTATGCAGTTTATGAATCTCTTTGCCTTCCTGGTCACCATTCTCCATCTTAGCTAGAAGAGCATAAGCACTTTGGAGAGCTCTGGCCCTTTTACTGGGAGGTGTTACAGTGCATTCTCTAGCTGTGGAGAAAGCAAACTGTCTTAGTTTTTTACCCTTCTTTCCCATTCCTCGTGGTCTTGATCTTACATGGGAGTAGCAGCTGATGTATAAGACCTAGGACAGCTGAATAATTATTCCTTGGCAGGATTGCCAAATTCACGAAGGAGATAGGATGACAGGGTAACAGGGTTGTGAACAAGGGGAACAAAGCTTGCAGTGCTGAGTTTTGGATGTTCCAGTTGCTGGTATTGCCAAAAGGGACATGAAAAATGATCTCATTTCAGTCTGGTGCAGTGCCCTAATTAATCTCAGTTAATATACACAATTCTACTAAATGAATTCCTATCTCAGTTGCCCATATAAACCCACCAGCCAACATCTTCCCCTTTTGATTTGCTTATAAGGAATGCTGAAAACAATTCAAAAGGTTTCTGTTTTTGGCGTGATGCATTGGCTATGGCTAGAGATAAGATATGATTGGGTGTTGTGGTGATTTTGGTGGCACACAGAAACTCCTCCAAGGCCTGACATGTCCAGTGTACATGTTCTAGCCTTAAGGAAGTGCTGGGCTTGAGAACAGGAAAGTATTTCCATCCAAATCAGATTGTCAGGAAGAATTTTTTAACCTTCTGTAGTGTGTGGCATGGTCCTCTTTCCAAGGGCACCAGGAGATGTTCTTGTGAATTGTTGAGAAGAACAATGACATATTTCATCATGTAGGTGATGGAACAGATGGGGGTAAATGTCCAAATGTCCCTGTGATCTCTCAAGATCAACTTTTAGTTGTGGGGACTGGGACAGATGGCCTCAGTGGTCCTACCCAGTCCAATAGTCCTGTAGGTGACAAACAGCTGTTGCTCTCTTCCCTGCCTGATGTTTAAAGGATGTCTTCTGGTTTGCTTTCAAAGATAACCTGCATTGTATGTGAATTTGGTGTCTCTTCCACTCGTTCAATACAAAGCAACAATACAGGCTTTGCCTCCCGGGTTGCATCTGCTCTGAGACACATTCCCACCCCTGGGGCTGTGTCAGGTCAAGGGAAGTGATTAGCTCCCGCATCCTGGGAGGGGACCCTGCTCGTGTCAGTCTCCGCTAACTCTGCAAAGGCACAGCCAGCATGATGCTGCCTGTGGCAAGATGAAGGGTTTTCCTCCTGGGAAGTGTTTCAGAAAGCAGTAGTATCTCTGTTGTGGCAGGCAGAGCTCCTCCCTGGCCTCATGCTAAAACAGGCCGTTGTGTGTGTGTGCCTATGAATCACCATGAGCACATTCAGAAACAAAGACGTTGTGTCATGTGAAATGAGAGTGTAGGAAAGAAATCAGTGGAGTTTCAGGGACTGGCTGTACAAGAGGTCAGGAGCAAGATAACTATTTTTTATGTGAAGGCCTCATCTGTGCAGGAGGCTGTGTCAGTGCACAGACCAGCTATGTAGGGGTATGCAGTGAGGATTTCAGCAGTAATCCTCAGCACAGGTCTGCATCCTGCAGCATTCCCCTCTGCTCCTGTTGGAAGAAGTGAGAAGTGTGGTTGGTAGGATCCACACCGATGCCTCGTACTTCCTTCAGCTTGTCTCTTCACTCCCACAGCTAGCTTTGTGCTACCTCTTCAAGAGGGCTCTTTATAGCTAAATCACACAGTGACCCCTAAGCTGGAGCTTTTTGTGGCATGAGGCTGCTCCTGGGAACCTTCAGCTGAAGGGCCTCCATGCTCCTTTTGTTTTCTGTTTCAGAGAAAACCTTGATTGTTTGAGCAACAGCACAGGGCTGAGATGGCTGCTGGCATGAATTAAGAAACCCTCCCTTTCTGTGAGGTTCTGGAGCATGCCCCTGCTTATGGCATACTTTATGGACAGGGCTCATACATTTTCTAATGCAATGTAGACTAGAAGAAACCTGCAAAAGTCCTCCCTGCTGTCTGCTCACGTGCAGCTTTATACAGCAATTACTTCAAGTCTATAGCTCTTGATAAATATGTTAGATGTAAGCATGACTTATGGATGGTTTGCCTGCTTCTTAGCTCATGCCAGCCACATCCAAACTAGTAAGAGAGCTGAAGTTTTTCAGTGGTGAAGGCAACTCTTCACTGGGGAACGCTATTCGGGTTAATGGTGGCTTCTCTGTTTCTCAATGTCTTTGAATTGAACCTGGATGACCTTCTGGAAGGTACACCTTACTAGATTCAAATAGTTGGCATCAATAAGGGAAGAACTGAGACTCAGTTTCATGTCTTGCTTTGTGTATGAGGTACCAATCTATTTTGGCTTGAACATCTGAATCTGGACTTTGATTTCCATCTAAACACAACAGTATGTGATGCTTTGGAAAGAGCAAAGCTTTGCTGGGCCTGAGAACCAGTGATCAAGTGCTACCTCCTCACGGACAGAAATGCTTTGCTCCTGTCAAGGGTGTGCACTGCTGTTTGGCTCTGTGGGGACACAGCCAGCCTGGGGCACATTTGAGCTGCTGTTTGCTTTGTGAGTAGGAGCTAAGGTCCACTGCATCTGCCTGTACCAGTAACCCATCTAAGCAAGCTGCCGCCACATCCTCCCAGGCTCTTCCTTAAGTTTCTTTTGGAGCTTAAGTCTGTAAGTATGAGGAGATGTGGTGCTTGATGCAGGGATTCCTGTTCAATACCAGCTCTGACAGCTGGGCAACAGCTGGTTGCAGATAATTGCCAGCATTAATAAAGGAGGCTATGTGACGGATACCCTTATGTAGGGGTCACTAAACAAATAAAGCCTGAGGAAGCCCTGCCTTCTTCAGGAGCAAATGCATCACAAAACCTCTTCTTGTTCTGACGGGCCAGCATTGGTTTCTTCTCTGCTGTGATTTGCAGCTAATCCCATGTGCAACTGCTTCAGAAACTGATCTGGTGAGAGCAGCTCCTCTGTGCATCCCTGACCAGGCTGCTAGTTGCAAGGGAAATGTAGATGTTTAGAAGGGAGGTGATTCCTTGGGGGCTTTCTAAATGATTTTGCAGTGTCTTTTGAGAGAACCTAGGGCAGACTGTGGCAAAGCCTCCATTCTTCACTTACTTGCAGGCAAAGATATGTGGATGTAGGGGATGGGAAAGCTTGCCCAGGTCTCTTATGATGGTCCCAGATGTATTATGTTATGTGTTAAAAGGGTCGTGGGAGGGGGAACCGGCCACAGTTTCCACTTTTCTGCCTCCATGGGCAGTATAGCCCTCATACTGGCCCCTGGAAGGCCCCTGTGCTCATGAAGAGAGTGCTTCCCATTTCCCTGGGACCAGGGTCACCCTTGAACAGGCAAGGTCCCTGTGGGATCTGAAGGACAGTCTCTTGAAACCCACCAGGCATCTCCTCTTGAAGCCAGGCTCCTTCTTGGCAGCTGTTGAGTAGCCTCCACATAGACTACTTTGTTGCAGAGCCTTGAGGGCAAACCCTAGAGTACCAAGTACCATCTGCAGTCTCCCTTTCAAGCCCCCATCTCTTCGGTATTCTCTGTCCCCCTCCTCTTTGCTCTGGGTCAGAGCTCTCAGCCTGCTGATTGTCCCCAGCCTGGCTGTATGCTACAGCCTGCCCACCCCTCCTCAGGGCTGTGGAGACTGGAGGCTAGAGCTGGGTGTGGGGTTAAGAGGCAGATGGGAGCTGGCGGCCATCCCCTCCCACTGCCAGAGTGAGGGAGGGCAAGTCACTGACCTCCCAGCAGGAGTGACACAGGAAACGTGTAATTACATGCTTGTGACAGCAACACTGGATCATCTTAATCATGCTGCTGCCATATCAAAGATGCTGTCTCTTGGAATTAAAGAAAACAAACAAATTGAAGCAGCACTGGCAGTAGTGCTGGCTCTGTCCACTGATTATTTGGCACCTCCATGTGCAACAGTCCTCTCAGCATTGGCTGGCCGAGCTGTGAGGGAGAGTCTGATGGGGGCCGAAGGCTCAGCAAACAAGCTCATTTCAGTAGACTCTGATGAATACACTGCATCAACAGTTTGGAGTCCTCTCCCTTTCTCAGCAGCTCTCCAAACATGAGACAGTAGTGACTGACACCTCTAACACCTACTGGAATCAGTGGTAAAGGTGGGCTTTTGAGACCCTTGCTCTGCTGCTCCAATCCTGCTGCTTAGCCTTCCTCCTTCACTTTGGAAAAGAGCTCTGGTGTCCTACTCTGTGCTAACCCTGTGCTCTATGCTGGTTATGTTTTACTCTGGTGAGCAATAAACATCTCCACTCTTGTAGTATGAACTTTGCTTTTCATCCTTATCTCCTTAATAAAGTGACTCCACCTCTGTTCCCATCCCCACCCACTGGAAAAAGTCTGGACACCCTTTTCAAAGACAGACTTGACATCAGACTGACCCATTCTGCAGAGCAAATGGAAGTTATTAATGCTGAGTTCAAATCACTCTTCTGCTACTCTGAGCTGAACCAGAATAATTTTTCTCCTTTCAAAAACCTTCCTTGTTTTCATGATTGAAAAATGTGGAGCAGCTCTTTTGTCCATTAAAAAAAAAAAAAAAAACAACTCCACTCTCCACTCCCAGTTTTCTTTTTCCTTTTTGAAAGCTTAGCCCTTTAGTTAAGATTTGCAGCCCCTCTAGTGTTTCCCTCCTCTGTGCAAAATTGCCCTTCTTCCAAGTCCTCATGGTGTTGCTCCAGCACCATTCCCTCCTCCCTGGGTCTTGAGGAGATGTGTCAGCCCCATGGCATGGGTGTGCTATGGAAGAGCCCAATTATATTTCCCGAGGAGAGGGAGCCCGGTTAAAAATCAAAATGATTCAGCCCCAGGGTGGTGTAAGGCTCTTGGGGTTGGCTGTCTTGGTAAACACAATTAGGAAAGACAAGGTTTGGGGCAATACAGCTTTCCCTCCACCTGGATACAGGGCTACACCTGGGGCAGCCCTAGGGGCAGGTGCAGGAAAGGCTGTATCCTTAATGAGCTTTACCAGATGGTGTTGCAGTGGGCAACCTATCCCATGTTTTTGGGAGGGACCCTGTGCCTCTGCTAGTCAGAGTCCAAGAAACAGCACTGGTGCTGGGTAGAATTTCCCTCTTGCAGACTTCCAGGCCTGCACAGGAAACCGAGAGATCAGGACTTGGAGATGACAAGCAGGTCCCCAGCGCATCCCCAGAGACTGAGGGGAGCTAGCCCCAGACTGGGGGCTTCAGGCTTCAGCCAGCTCCTAATCCAGTGTAGAGCTGAGAGGATCAAGAGATAGAAAGGTTGCTCGCTGTAAATCCTTTTGAAGTCGGTTCCAACTCTTTTGCTGGGAACTTTCTGGCCTACATGCCAGAGGGGATGCTAAGCTGGGAGCAACGAGGCGCAGGGGTGTGCCCCCTCATGGGGCCTCGGGCTCTGAAAAACCAGTTGCTTGCCACAAGGGCTGCTGCTGCGAAGTGCCCCAAAGACAGCAACAAAAGATGCTGCTGGGAGGGAGAGGGTGAAAGCATCAAGCTTGGTGAAGCCCCACTACAAGAGCCCCCCGGCCCCAAAGGGAGGGGGAGGGGGCAGGAGAGTCCCTGAACACCTCTCATCAGGACACAGCAGCTGAGGAGATGGTTGGTGCAGGGGCGGCTGGGTGGGCATGGCTCCAGTCCTGAGCCTCTGTGGCTGTGAGGTGCAGGACGGCTTGCCACTGGGTCTGCTCTTACACAAGCATACTTTGCTTCCCTTGCCTTTTCTCTTAATGAATGCCTCCTCTCCCGACTGTTGTTTTTGGACTTGCCTGACTTTGTGGTTTTCCTTCTTCAGCATGTGATACAAACACTGCTCGCTGCCTGTTTCCTCCAGGTGATGGACACCTGTAGTTGGCCCCATGTCCCCAGAGGAGTTGTGACTGGAGAAGTTGGGTCATAAAGCCAGTACCGCTAATGCATGAGGGTATGAAAAGGGTTCTGCATAAAGGGGCTGATGCTCCCTGAAGAGAGAGGGACATGGGGATACAGGAGAGAGGGAAGTGAGATGGCAGTGCTGGGCTTGCTGTGGGGCTGGACAATCCCTGAGCAGAATGGACTGGGGAGTGGGAGCAGTGCTGCAGCCTTGTTGCACTTTCCAGCTGCTGGTGAGTAGCCACCCCACGTACTGGGCCTAAAAATTCCACACTGCAAGCCTGAAGTGTGCAACAAATTGAGAGAGTAAGTGAAAATATCAGTAAAGAAAACATCTGCATTGAATGTCCCCTCCCATCCTCCTCAACTTCCAACTGCTTACCCTTAAAATTCCTCTTGGGACACAACTCTTTCTTTGAAGACACCAGGACTAGAAATTGCCTTTCTTTTTCAGACTAGCCCTGAAAAAAATCTTTCCTGAGCGAAAGCAGGGGCTTTAAGGAAAACCCACTCTATCACATAACTCATCCTAATTTGGGTGCCTCTGCCGCCTGCCCGCACTCTTCTCTTCCTGTTGCATGGTCCCTCTCTAGATTTGTCCTCCCCAGCCGGTATCTGTCCCTGCTCCCAAGGCCAGTGGCCCCAAATCATAGCCCGGCACTGGCCGGCTGTTGACCCGAATTAGTGCTGCCCACAGCGTCCCCAGCCCCTCTCCCCAGCCTGTGCTTTTAATCCTTCCCCCTTTTTACCATGAAAATGCAAACCACACAGCCCTCCTCCCTCACCTCCCAGTGCTGTGCTGTCCCACAACTCAGCCCCCTTTTTCCTTCTTTCACAGCGTTTCTCCCAAATGCAGATTTTGCATAGTCTCAGAGCAGGGGCTGCAGAAACCTCTTGGATGAAGGAGCAGTGCTCATGGCCATTTAATGGTATCACATCCAGAACACAGAATCACAGGATTTTTTCATTTGGAAAAGAGCTCTAAGATCATTGAGTCAAACAGAGGGGACTCCCCTGGGATGGGGCAAAGCAGGCATAAGGTATAGTGTTATAAACTCTTCCCGCAGTATAGCATCTCTTTCTGAAGGTGAGGAGTAATTTTCCCTAGGAGGTGACACTGGACACCTTGTTTGAAAATAGAGGAGGTTGAATCATCAGGCACAGGGGATATGAGGTAACCCAGGTAAAACTTTTCCACCATGCCAGGCACTGGGCACAGACAAAGGGCCACACCTGTGGTTTCCCTAAACCGTCTCACCTGATCTAGTACCCCTGGTTCCTGATTGACTGTGGCAAACTCCAGCCAGGAGTCTCTTCCTGTACCCTTTGATCTGCTTTCAGAGTGGCTAGGGCAGCCCTTGCTTCTCCCCATTCCTGGCAGACCCCTGTGTTGTGGGAGGGCTGGGAGGACTGATCAGTGTGGGGTCATGTGCAAGAGGAGCTCAGGCTTGGTGTTGACCTTGTCCCATTTATCTAAGTTATGTAAGATGTTCCCGTACAGGCTGTTGGCTACGTGACACCTAACTATTTAGGCCAATGTAGTCTGTGACAAATGTGGCGGTCGGTGTGGGGGAGGGAAGCGGGTAGGCTCACGCTGTCTCAGGCCCAGGCGGGAAGGGAAACAGCTGGAAGCCTTGCAGCAGGGTCACTCCTGAGCTGACACAAATTTCCCTGTCCCGCTGCTTGTGGGAGATGCCCAATTTCAGCTGAGCTCAGCAGTCCTGCACCCAGGGCCTCTTTTCAGCACAAGAGCTGCTTTAATAAATCAGCATGTTCCCTCTTGGCCATCCTGTTTAGGGCAGGAGGGGAGAGAAGACAAGAGGGTAAACTTGAAAATCTCAGTCCTTTGCCTCTTCCTTGTGTGTTTAGAATTAGGCTGGGATCAACCTGTGGTTCAGAGGCGGGGTAGTTCCTGCTGGAGCTTCAGTTTGCATTTATGCCAAAGGAGCCAGTCAAAAGAGCAGGGCCTGTGACTGCTTCCTGGGCTTCAGGGTACAAATCCATGGCAGCTTTGGAGACATGAGCTTGGGAAGGGTTGTGGATGGGAAGCTGAAACTCATGGTTAGCTTTGGGGTAGTTGGAATAAGAGCAACATGAGGAGCCTGCAGGCACAGGGAGTTGCAGATCACAGCGGTGCTGCTGCCATCAGTCTTGCCTGAAGGGACTGGTGTTGGATTTCATCCATGTTCTCCTTGCCCAGCTAACCCCATCAAGGAGACATTCCTCTTCTTTCTGGGCACTGGCACAGAACAAAATATTTCTAGACAAGGCAAAGGTTCTTCTCTTTTTTTTGTCTCCCTCTGTGTCATGCTGAGGGTGCTATGTGTGTGATTGTCCACTGCTTCCAGCAATGCAGTGGGTGACTTCCACCCAGAATGCCCTGGGTCCTTCTGAATGTGCAGCACCCAGCACTAAAGATGCTGCCAGACTTCTGGCTTCCATTCCAGGTGTGATGTGCTGTTGACCTTCACATCACAGTACCTCCATGCAGCAGAAAGAATGCTTGGGTGAGGAATAGGAATGGAGAAAGCACCACGGAGAACAGATATTTATTGCTCTGGCAGCAAACTGAGCTCTTTGCAGGTGTCTTCAGATAACCTTGGCTGTGGTCTGACATTGTCTCTGCCAGCACTCTGCAGTGTGACAAGGGGCATATCAGTCTGTCAGGGGTCACAGCTTGGGACTCCAGTACTTGGAGGCACAGGGAGCCAGGGTGTGTGAGGTGCAATGGCCAGATGCTGCCAATGTGTGGAGCACTGTGGGGGATGCAGACAGCTTTCTGATACATTCACATGCTGCAACAGCATCAGATGGGACATCACTGAGGAGATGATGTATATTCATAAATAGTAGCATAAGTCTCCTCATGTTGTCTTTGCATGTAAAGCACTTTCTTTGGGAAGAACCTTGTTGAAGATGTTGCTACCATGGAGGTTAAGAGCTCCCTGGAGTCTCTGGCTTTTTTGGCCAGAGTAAAGATCCAGTCTTACACTCGCCTTACCTGGCTGTGCTTTAGTTCCTTTGGTACAATTTCTGCTTGAGGAACATCCACTGCTGCAGAAGACAGTCACTGGGTCTTTGGAGATAATGTTCTTCCTCAGAATCCCCCTGTGAGGCCAGTGTGGAGACTCTGCTGTAGACAAAGAATATTGCTCCACTTGCACTGATGTTGCCTTTCTTTATGTGTTGAAGCCTTTGGTCTTCAAGGCTGCCTGTCAAGCACCTTTCATCAGAATCAAATCCTCCTGAATTGGAATTTGCCCCTGGACAGAGTGAGAACCACTCCCAAATACCACTCATCCAGATTATGCCCTCCATGTTGGTGGCACTGATGTTCAGGCTCCATTTGGGGTCTCAGTCATGTATCCCTGTGAGACATGTGTACAGCCCTCCTTGCTTTCTCCTCTGGACTGTGACACCTCTAAAACAAGTGTTCCTGGAATATTTATTTTTCTGTCTTCTGGACTTGTTGCTTGTTGGGAGATGGGAAGCAGCACTCCAAGTGCCTCATGAACAGGGCAGGCTGGGGCTTGCTGGCAGCACTTAGTCAGGATCTCCCTGCTCACTCAATTCATCTATGCCACAACCATATGCTGTTATTAGGTGATTAGGTTGCTGTATCTTCATTGTGTAATTAGTCACATGCTCCTAAACAATGTAAATAACCCCTAATGAGTTGGTAACTTAATCATTCAGTGATGACTTTGAATGTTAGGAACTGTCCACATGGAGCTGCAGCTAATTTTATTTTCTTTTTTTTTTTTTCTGTGTTGCAAAATCAGCTAATGTCTTTGTCCCTTATTTTTCCTAACACTCTGCAGGCTCTTCTGATCAGAAGCCGCTTGACTTGAGTGGATTTATTCACCAATTAATCCAGAAAGTTTGGCCCCACTGTGTCATGCTACTGCTGTTACCTAAAAAAAAAAAAAAAGACAAAAAATTGACATGAAGCAAGTTTCTCTTCTACTAAAAAAGAAAATACGTGTTCTAGCATTGGTAGTCATGGATGGATCCTTGACCCTATTCTTATTCGACCTTGCTATTTTTTAAAGTCTTTTTCAGAGTAAATATTTAGGCCAAATCCTTACTTAGGCAGAAGCTGCTCTGCACTTAACAGCAAGGAATTCAAAGTGGTCGTGGCAAACCCAAAATCTAAAGAACTCGAAATCAAATTATTTTTCACACATTTCTTGTTTTTCTTTAAGCACCTTTCTAGCCCACAAAGTCACCAAGGAAAGCTTAGCACTATGAACTCGGAAGGTTTAACAACTCAGTGGCAGACATGAAAGCTTCATCTTACCATACTGGATTTTAATTCCTTATTTTAAACAAAACTCATGAAGTTGTTTGGTTTTTTTTTTTTTCACTCTGATTTGTGCTTTTGGATGCCCGAGATTGCCACTGCTGTGTTAGAATGGTGCTCTACTGTCTTTCTGGTGTGCTTTTTAATCAGCGAGGAGAGCCCAGATTCTCTCATCCTTGTGGCCTTTGGCATTTCCTTTCGTAGTACTGGAAAAAGAGAGATCAAGCACTTTTCAGAGCTTCAGCTTCTAACCATAGCCATGCTACTGCTTTTGTGTAAAACAGACCTTACTGTTCTTTTCCAGATACCTTTGTGAATTACTGATACATGTCCTTGTCTCTGTTTGACATATTTGTGTATTTCTAGAGCAAGGCTGCCATGGTAGATAACCAGAGGAAAGTAATTCTGTTTGGGAACAACTTTCAAAGCTTCCTAATTAGGTCTCAGTCTGTGTTGGGACAAAGCCACAATATTTCAGCTATTTAGGCAGAGTGTGTTGTGTCAAATTTCCATTTTTTTTAGTGTGTGAAATGTGATTTTCAGACTGAAACTCACATTTTTCAGAGCTAGAATATGAGGGGTGTTTGTGCCGAGGGAAATGGCTCAGGAGATGCCTGGATTCAAGTGTCTGCTCAATCTCATTTTGGGCAAAATATCTACCCCAGATCATGCACACTCAGCTATGGGACGGAGCCTGATCCAAGGCTTGGGTTTTCCTTCTGGCACTGACTGCTGAGAGCCTGCTGCTCCTTTCTGCTCCCATCAAGCAAAAAGTGAATCTACACAGAGGAGGAACAGCTGTGCTGTGTCAGACCAAGGGTTTGTGGAGCCCAGCAGCCTGTCTCCAATGATGGCTGATAGTGCATGCACAACAAAGAGCATTATTTGAAGGCAAATGTATATGGGAGACAATATGATATGTCTCTCAAATATTCCTCAGCCTCCCACAGTCTGCACTTTGTGGACTTTCTGAGGAAAACCTAATGTCTTTGTGGAGGTTTTTTTCTTTTCTGTGCATTTGTCTTGCTGTTTTTTGAAATCCTGCAAACATGTAGTACTCACAGCATCCTGTGGCAAAGACTTGCACAGTGTAACTACCTGTTGTGTTAACAGACACCTTCTACTGCTGGTTTTGTCTGACACTTTAATCTGATGACCCCCAGTTCTTGTAACGTATATTAACAGTTTCCTTGGATGAGTCTTCACTGAGGCCTACCTGCCTCTCACGCTTGTGGTATATTCTCACCCTAAGGAAAGGAAGGATGTGCCCTCATTGGGGCAGAGAGGTGAGTTTATCTCTTCTATGTGCCTTCTAGGCTCTTTCACAAAAATCTGGGAGCACAATGCAGCCATATGAGCTTGGGATTTTTTTTGCTGGTGTGACATGCTCAAAGCCTCTACATGTACCAGGGTCATTCTCTGTCTCTCCATATTGGTTTGATATGTCCTCCCATTAGGAGCAGAGACCCCAGTGAATGCCTGCTCTCAGTAGGTGTTGTTTTGTTTGTAGATGCCTTCTGCCAGTGGAGTCTTCCCAGACACAGGCCCTGAGATTGCAATGATTTAAGACAGCACACAAACACACGCTTAACTTTAATCCACAGACACTTAAGTGCCTTTTGAATATAGCTTTGCTCCATGTTGCTAGATGTCTGAAAGGACCAGCAGAACCCAATTGCTAAGTTCCTACTTTACACTCCTCTTCTTGGGTGGCAAAGCCAGCATGTGTATTGTTTTCAGGAGTCTTCCACATGGCCAGTGACACCTAATGCAGGAGTTGCCTGGATGATAACTCTCTTTATTAGCTGCTTTATGTAAACAACAGGCACCCTGGGTGGTGCTGGATCTTGCCTGAGCTGCTCCATAGCCAGCTAGCAGCTGGCCTTCTCCAGCAGGGCTTCACAGTATCCCCCTGGAACATGCCAGGCCTGAAAGGCACCACCATGTTGCCAGAAGAAGATGTTTCCCTGTAGTTGTAGCTCCTTGTCTGCATGCCACCATACCGGGACGTGCTGTGGGCGGTGTGTTTTGGCAGCAGAGCAGCAGAGCCGTTCCTAGAATGCCAACGATGCCGCGCTGCGGATTGCTTGGCCGTACCTGGTGCAGTTTGCGTAACAGAAACTGTCTGTCTGTTATCACTCTGGAGATGCGAAGCGGTGATTATGGCAGCCGCAGCAGTGCACAGCCTCCCTCTCTGGGCATTGTTCGTGTTCCCGCGCCGGGACACACATGGTGCTTACGCAACTTCAGCGTGCCATGCCGGGAGATACTCTGCCAGTGAGTGAGTGAGGTGCCTGGTTGTACCTCGTGTCGAAGTGTGGTGCAGCACAAACTTTGGCATCTTATCAAAGTGTAGAACAAATACAATGCACAGGCTATTGGGGTCTAGGGTATTGGATTTCATGGCATTTGAAGCACAGAGTGATTACGATGGGGCATCCATATCCTGTCGTGGCACTGGTCTGCCCTGCTTCCTTCAGTATTGCATTTCTCTCTACTCAGGCAAGAGGGAGGTTATTCACAGCTCAGTGCTTACCAGCTTAATTCCCTTACAGAATTTTCCACTCTGTATGTGAGATGGTTAAAATAGAAAGGGAGAGATGGCAACACTATCTGGGATAAGGAACCAGCCCAGCTCACCAACTTCAGAGCATGCTGAGGAGTAAGGAGCCAGCCAGAGATGTTTTTTTTTTTCCCATTGATTGTTGCTGTAGATGTTTTCCATCTGCTGCTGGGGGTGAGCTGCAAATGAGTGGGACTTTGGAAAGGAATAGGACAGGAAGTGTGTAGGACTTGCCTAAGTGAAGGGGCCTCAGAGTTAGCAGCTAGGTCCAATTTGGTGATATCTTGGCTGAGATTCTGGTTACCATGTGGACCTGAGGAGTCATGCCTGCAACCAAGTGAGTAACACTTTCAGTCATGTATGTGGGGCAGTTAAGCCCTGGCCATGTTTTTAGGCAGTATGTGAGTTTATGATTGATCATTTGTCATCTCAAGTGGTACTTTCATGTCTTGCCTCCTGAAGAACTCTTCATCAGTGTGTTTCTTGCAAATCCCCAATTCTTCAGAATAAGAGGTAATTTAATTTTCTTGGGAAATGTTGATCACGTCATTTATGGTCTTGGATGTTGAGTCTCATGCAGTCTCATGACTCATTCAGAGTCTCTCTTGTTGCTGGCCTTGGAGGATGAGCCTCATACTTGGAAAGGGACACTACTGGAAACAGGATTTCCCACAAAAAGGTTAGCAACATCCTTGAAATTCTTGCAGATTTTCCTCACAGTAAAAGTTCTTGGCTGGATCAGTGCAGGGAGGTGAGCACACAGAGGATGAGAGCGCAGCCAAAGTGAATTCCAATATTCATTCAAGCAGAAACCTTCAAAGTATTTGGACTGTTCTAAACAGGAGCAAATTCAACTCTACCTTATTAAATCAGTGACACAGGGGAATGCCTTGCATGTACTTCATGGGGATTCAGCCTCTCCTTGGCCTGCTGTCTAAACTTATATCAATGACTTATTAAAAGAGTATCTGAAATGCAGTCAAACACAATTAATAGATACTTTGTTTACTCTTGACAGACATGCAAGGTAAGAATGAGGATGTTAGCATGCAGGCCATGCGAATGAGAACTCCGTTACGCTAAAGTGCTCTTGGCCAGCCCTAGTGGTGTCCTAAACCCACGGACAAACCACAGCACAAACCCCAAATATGTTCTAATGCTTCACAAGTGTTTTGAATGCCTCCATCTCACAGTGGCTCCCACGCTTAGCACTGTGCAGGCCCAGCGGCTGCTATATGCACAAAATCCTCTTCAGCAGATGAGAACAGTTGGCTACTGAGTACTGACACTCAGCAGCACCTGGGGAGAACCTTACCTGGCTTCATGTGAGTGTATACATGTGAGATTTATACATGCATATATACATGCATACATTTCCTTGGATATATATAATGTGTGTACTTGTTTGTATAAATTTCTCCAGAGATAAGGACTTGAAAAGTCTTTGTCTATTATTGTGTGCACAATAATACATAAGGTGGTGTTACAGTGGCCTGTCTGTCATATTCACAAGTCCCATTCTGGAAATGCCAGTCAGATCTTCACTAAGGCCAGCCTTCTCCCCAAAGAAAAAAAACAGTTTAACTGAAGTAGAGGGACAAACTCTGAGAGAGAAAATACAAAAGGGAATTGTTTCCTAAGATCATATGGAAGGCTTTAGAGAGAGCTGGAAAGGGGACTTAGGTCTCCTGGCCCTCAGACTAGAGCTTTATCTACTTGACAAAGCCCTGTCTCCTCAAGTGATTTACCAAAATCTCCAGAGGTAACCTTTGTCTCCAACTTGACCTTGAAAGGCTGCAAAAAGGTCCTTCAAAACAAGTGAGTATTTGGCAAACAATTTGTGTAATGTATTTGTTTGGGAACATTTTGATCCTCTTTTGGGCTGCCAGCAAAGCAGATGCAAGGTGGAATTTTTTATTCATTCACTCAAGAGACAGTTTGGTCAAGTGAGGATGGGCCTAGCCAGGTGGCTCTTTCTACATGCTAAGATGACTGGGGTTAGGATGTTTTCTGCTGGGTGGAGTACACACTTTTAGTGAGGGTGAGCACGGAGGAAGAAAGTCTGGTTTATTTGCAGGGTATTTGTACAGCCGCATTTTCTGAAGAACACAATGACTGTTTGGTTGTCCACCCTTCCCTCTTCATGTAGCTCTGCAACAAGTTAGTTGGTTTCAACCACATCTGAAAGATTGGTAGGAGTTTCAAAAACACTAACTTCGTGGCTGTCAGAGTAGATGGAATGATGTAGACCAGTGATCTGTGAAGGAGAGGGAGAACCCAGCTGTTCTACCTTCTGTTGGACATCAACTGGCCACACTATCACCACATATGAAGATGACCTGCCCTCCAGCAGGTACCTAGCTCTAGATTATGCACTCTGCTATTGTGTCTTGCATGTTGTGGGGTAAGGTTTAATGCAGTGGGTGAGGAGATGTCTGGGGACAAAGGAACTCTGGAACCTTGGGCTTTGCTAGCTGTGTTGCTCAAAGTGCAACTTTTTTCCTTTATGTGCGGGCAGTGCTGAGGAGATGCAAGCCTAAGAGTTCCCATTGCCTGCAGGAGTGAGTTTCAGAATCCAGAGCCAGTTCCAAGGCACACTCTGTGTCCCACACACGTTCTTCCCTACATTGTTTGATGGTGGTCTCAGCCTGCCAGGACACCATTGTCAGCACTGGCCAGAGTGGATAATGAACAGAGAGAGAGAGCTGGAAAGACAGCAAAAGTCTACCAGGAGAGTGATGGCCTCAACCACCCAAATAATAACTGGCTGTTTGAAATACCAACTCAAATGAAAACAGGTTGGGCAAGCTTCTGAGAGTACTCGTGCCAACTATACATTGCTTAGGGCATGCTGAGCACACTGCACACCTTCATTAAGTAAGCACTGGCCATTGGCATGGTGGAAGAAGCCCTCAATGCCAGGGTGTTCACTCAAAGGCATCCAGGACGTCCAGCCTATCTCACCACATGGGCTGTGAGGCTAAACTAAGTGAAGACACCAAGGACTTTCTAAGCAAGAGTTACGTGACTACATGTCTGAGCCACGGCTACACGTCAGGCTGGCCTGGCTACTAGTCCATGAGAGCCTGAAAATCTGGCTATTAATTTCAGGAATTGGGACTGGATCCATGGTTGGAAGCACAAACTCTCTGTGATGAAGTGACTGCACCCAGGGGCTGCCTTGTGCATGGCCTTTGCATGCCTCATGTTATCTGATATTTCAGATAAAAGCCCAATTCCCCTTTAAACTTTTAAGCGCTTTATAAATTATCAGAGGGCTTTAATCTCTCTCTCTTTTTTTTTTTTTTTTCATGAGATAAAGGGCCTTCTAAGCCCCAAACTCTAATTGAGTGGCTTTGGTTGTTTTGTTTTAAGTCCGTCTTTAGAGGAAAGCAGGCTCCTCACCCTGAGAAATGCTTCCAATGTGATCTCAACTAGAGTAGGGTTCAGTTGTGATATTGGGGATGGACCCAAGCAGAGGATTTGGTTGGTTTGTTCTCCTGGAGGAAATAATGAAAATAGGATGGAGCAAACAATGGATACAGATTTATCCACCTCTGCACTCCTTTAATTTGGCTGGGGCACGAAAACTTTGTAAAAGCCTGCTGAAGACTCAGCTGTTTCTGACCCTACTGTCAAAACTGCCCTTCCTGGTTAAGTTGATTCATAGGTATTAATTTAGCAAACTCCTTTTGGACCTGGTGGTTCTGCCTTGAGCATTCACTGAACTCCAAAAGGACATGAACCTCAGACAAGAAAGAGTGGCCTCAGGAAACCACTTCAAGGTTTGTGGTTGAGTATATCTGTGCCATACAAAGGATTCACAGAATCACAGAATCATTCCCCTCTTGGCAAGGGACAGAAGGACCCCATGGCACCTGCACATCCACTCAGAACAGCTAACATTTCAGGCAGACCTACATAGAACTTGTTCATGAGTGAACTAATGCCTGGGAGCTGCTTGGGGGAATTATCTGATTAATAGTTTCATGGACCAAATAGGAGGGATTGAAAGAGAGAGATGTGAGAGTCAGAGAGATATCTGAAACAGTGAGATGCAGCAGGAAGAGACTACTCTGCAATGAATTACGTGGTGGGAGGGTGGCAAAAAGTGATATGCAGACCCTGTGTCCAGGGCTGGAGGGAAGGCTTTTCTGTTACCACCTCTTTTGTCCTGGGAAATTGCCCCATGGTTCCTACACAGTCACCCAGATTTACAGCATCCAGTGTAACTAATTGTGGTCGCTGTGATGGCAGCTCCCAGCACTTAGGGCAGGTTAAGGATGGGCCCCACCTGTGTCAGGATAACCATTTGTGGCCCCTTCAGGGAGGCTGGACAGCTGGCACAGCTCAAAGCTTAAGTTGCAGGGAGCTCCCAGTCCTATCTCAGGTCTCAGAGGCAGACATAGCCAGGCAATAAACAGTCATCAAAAGAGAGATGAAGCATCAAGTGGTGGTAGCATTACCTCAGGCTAGGAAGAAACTGTCCATGCTGGGGATTTTACATGGCATGACAAGACATTGTCACCCTGGAGTCAGAGTGAACAACAGAGGATACACAGGCAGGAAAGCACTGTTCATAGAACAAACAGTGCCGCAGGCTTGATCCTGATCCTCATGGCAAACCTATGAAATACCTTCAAAAGGTGAGCAGGGAGTTAAAGTCTGTGACTGTAATGGATGCTGGAAACTAAGGATATAGCACCAGTATTGGTCTTACAGTTTTCCTCAGTTACCCCCTCTTCCAATAATCACTTGCTATATGCCTTGCAAGAACTTCTTCCTCTACTTTTTAATATGGAAACTATCAGTCTTTAACTCTCTCCCTTGCTCATATTTCCTGCTGCTGTGGAGGATTTAACAACCCCCTTTCCTTCTAAACAGCTATCGGCTTGACATACCTGAAGTTAAACTTGAAATACTGTTTTCAGTTGGTACTTAGCTTAAGGTTTGACATGTCTCTTTCAGACCTAAAGAAGAGCTCAAAGTCTTGGCAGCTTGTCTTTCTTTTCCCAAATATGTCAGTTGGTCTAATTAGAAAACTCCACTACTCTTCCTACAAATATCACTATGCTGATAAACAGGGCAGTAGATGAAAATGCTCATATTCCATCTCACACCCATCACTCTGCATGATGATTATTTATTCCCTCCATCTTCCTTTGCTATAGCCATCACTATCAGTGTGGCAGGGCATAGATGTGAATAGACAAGGAAGATGTGAACACAGGGGGTTCTATAAAGTCAAATGTTGTGTATTATTGTCTGTATGAGGTATTTGCTATTCCATCTCATTGTCATGGGCACAGCAGGAAGAAGGGAGTTGGGACACTTGGGTTCCTCTCATAACTGTGTAAATGGGTTACCTGTTGAGTCTGGGAAATTCAGCCCTCAACACAAACTCACTGACACAGAGGGGTGCAGATGTTCCAGTATAAGACCAGTTCAGTTTGGCACTTGGGAACTACGCTCACATCAGGCAGAAACTTTGCAGCATGGAGCTGCCAGCCCTGCCAAATCTGTTCTCTGTGAGTATCAAGCTCATAACTGGATCAAAATTCAGGGATATTTTTCTTGGGGACAGCAAAGACATATTCTTGGCAGCTGGGCACATCCCTTGCTTAATTTCAAGTTCTTGCCTTAAACTGTATACTGTCAATTAACCAGTTGTAAGCACATTTTTTTTTTAGCATGGATAGAACAATCTTTTTTTTTCTTCTTGTCTTTTGAAAAGAGTAAAAATCCCTAAATGTGTGTGCACCTTTTTTGTTTGTTCTGGTTTTTTCTTCCCCTTCTTTTTCTTTTAATAGACTAAGGCAGTGCCTTGTCTGGAAAATGGCAACTTATAAACAATTGAAACCAGGGATTGGCAAGACAAGTCAAATAGGTGCAAGCTCTTATACTCTCTAGGACCAAACAGAACATCCCAGAGCAAGACACAATGATATCCCAGGGAAAATGTTGGAGCTGTTTTCTGTGGTGGAGATCTGTTTTCTCTCACTGCTACATTACATTTGCCTGCATCCCTCAGGCCTTGCAGCTCCTTGCATGGGCTGTGACTGTAGGAGTGCCCTGGCAGTCACCTCTGTGATTCTGGAGTTTCTTCACCATTGGAGCACTGTGACTCCAGAAGTGCTTTTCCTTTTCACTCCTTTCCCAGGCTGAGCCTGCTCCCAGAGTGGCAAGCAGGGTGTTTCCTCCCAGTGCTGTATGAAGCTAGCAGGCAGCTGTGGGTGATGGGCTGGTGGTTTTTTGCCAACCTCATCTCTTTGGGAAAGGTTCATAGACTAGGCCTGCAGGAGGCTATGATTCATTCTGTCTATAGATTTTTTTTAATGAGACCATTTACATTGTCTATGAGTGCTGGGTAGGAGAGCATGTCTGCATCAGAGTCTCCACTTGGGCCCAGATTGTGTGCACTTGTGTGTGTGTGTGTGCGTGTTATTCTTGGGGCTGCTAAGCGGGCTGGGTTGTTACGATGTGTGGTACACATCAATGGTATGCCCTGGCCTCCTGGCTCTGAGCACTGAATGCAGCAGCACTTGTGCATGAGATGAGATGTTGCCACTCATCTCACTGCTGCCAAGAGATGGGGAAAGAGTGGTGAGGCTGGGTCCTCCCTGGGGATGCAGCCTGGGATCCATGGAAAGCAAGGAAGACAGGCCATCGCCTCTATTTCTGGGCAAGCAGCTCCTGTGGAGCAAGTCATTAAGTAACAGCCATGACTGGTGATGTCAGATGTTGAAAAGACTGATGTTTGCAAGGAGGGAGTGATGAAGCAAGTTGACAGAGCATCAGGAAGCAGCTGGCAGGCAGGTGAGCATCTCTGTACAGTCTGCTAAATGCACTGAACTTGGCTCTCCACCTATGGCAATCCAGCAATGGGATGACCAGATGTGTATAGATCCATGAGAGATCAGGTACTGAATTGCCAATGGTGCCTCTGGGATATAGTCCTCCTCTGCATTAGCAATGTGCCACACATAATTCTTGGCGTACCACCAGGCTTTCAACTGCATGGTGCTCCATCAGCAGCACATCCATGTGTAGCCCTAATCTGAGCAATATTAGATCTGACAAGCGAGAAGGAATACACAGAAGGACTCTGCTTTTTTTCTCTCAAGTAGCTCGATTGTCCTTACGTTCCCAGTTCTCCAGTTTCTGCTGTGCCTCAGTTCATGTGATATCCTGAGCTAGTACTAATACCTGTGTGGCAGTGTTATTTTTATGCCTTTTGTGGCCTCCCTGTGCTCATTAGCATAAAATAACTCCACTAAAGTATGCAGCACTTCCCTTCTAGGGTGGTGGGGGAGGGGAAGCCTCCAAAAGTTTCCAGGCCCACAGTGTTAAACTGGTAGAAGCTGTGCACATTTTGATCCCCTACTTATCTATGCATGGAGCTGTGTCCCTGCTGAAACATGTGTTTGCTCCCCTCTGACATGTGCAGCAAAACCGGTGTAAGGTGAAAAGTGGGATGAAGGAATCTGCTCTCTTGGAGGCCCCTCCATCCCTAGGAAGCAATTTCCTTTGGGACAGTTACAGTATCGAAAAGTTGAGGAAGTTGGTGCTAAGTGGGCAGATGAAGAAATAAAAGCCCCAGCTTAGCAACCATATGGGCATCTATGCAAGCTAACATGTGCTCCCAGGCTGTCTTTTCTTGCCCCCTCCTGTCTGTATACCCTCCCTTGACACCCACGCTGGTTTCCCCAGCTCTGCGCCTCTATATGTTGCCCTGTCTTTTCTCTTGGACACTAACTGATTTCTTTCCTTCCTCTTCCACACTCTCATCTTCACTATGCCATCTGCACTCTCTTTAGCAACAAGAAAACTCATGTACATCCTTCCTGCTCCACCTGGCTCCTTCTTGGCACACAAGCCCCCTAGGCTATCCCCCACTGCACACAGAATCCTGTTTCTCTCACCTTGCTCCCTTTGAACACCCCCTGTTTTCTGCTTCTAGCCCCATGCTCCTTTCCAGGCATGTATGTAACCTTGCCTCCTCAGCAGTGATCAGAAACTGGGCCAGAAGTCATGGATGGGTTTCAAAACCACTTGGTAAGTCCTGGAACCTTTGAAGCCTAGAGGAGCTGCTGGAGAGAGTCAGGTCTTTCTATTCTCACTAGGATTATATGCTTTCAGGCCAAACTTAGCACAGAGTCACTAGGTCGTCCAGAATCCCTCCCAGAGCCTGGAGTTGTGAAAAAGCAAAGTAAGACTTAAGCAAAACAAACCAACAAACCAACAAACAAACAAGCTAGATGGAATAGCCCTGAGGCTCTCCTCCTGACAGCTAAAGTTGCTGTATAGCTTGGCTCTGGCAGGTTTTGCCAGCTTCTCTTCTCAGTGTCCAAACTGGAAGGAGATGCTACTGTAACTCCGTTCCTTCTGTCTTGCTCTGCTGCTGTTAGTTAGGTACGTGTGCATATATAGTGTCCCCTGCTTCTTTTTTCCTTCAGACACCTAATGCACTGCATTGCAGAGATGTGACCCTCATAGATTTTTGTGGTGGGATCCTGGACCCTGTACGTGCATCTTCGGGTGGCAGAGTGAATTAGTACATCTCTCTTTGTTCTTGACTTCCACTGACCACTAAGGAAATTTCAGCCCTTCGGTCTCTAGCCTGAGGGGTTTTCTTGTATATTGCCATACAGGTCAATAAGATAAAATGAGAAAAGGAAAGCTGGATAAGAAGAACATGGCCTCCTGGGGTGGTCCTGGAGGAGGTCAAGTCAGGTTTGCCTGTAAGTCATAAGTTCTTTTAGTCAGGCTTGAACCGTACATAGTGTCCCTCCCACTGCTCTACGTGCTCATCTGCATCAATCAGCTCCATGATTTCATGTTAGGAGGCAGCTGGGCACCTTGGGAAGAGCCCGGCCTTCCTCACCCAGTCTGGCTTGTGGCATGGAAAACTCTCCAGCAACCTTCTGTTGCTGACATGGGGGCGGTGGTGCAGGCATGTGTACTTTGGAGAGGGAGAAGTATGGTGCCTCAGGGGCACAGGAATGTGCTCAGGGCACAGACACCCTTCTCCTCCATGAGCAGCACCAGGAGCAGGCACGTTGTGCACGCAACTGCCAAAGCTGCTGCTGGGCGCACGGCAGGATCACACCCAAACCTCTTTGTTTTTGCAACACAAAGGTGGAGACAGAGCGTCAGGGAAGGGGAAGTCCTACTTGTTCTTCACTCCTGGTGAGGCATCCTGCAGCCACACTGCTGCATGTCTGGGCTGCCAACAGCAGCAGCACTGTCAGACAGCTTTTCAGCACCACTTAGCTGCCCCTTGAGTGGTGGGATTTGCTATTGTCCTCAGTGGGAGTTGAGCATCATTAAAATTCCAGATATTTCAGGGTAAGGTGGCCTGTATCATTGTCAGCCTCACAGCACAACTGAGACTTGTAGGGTTATGGGGTGGCTTTTTAAAGCAACATTTCTATCCTAGGAAGCACAGTCATTCCTACACCAGCACTGAAGTGCTACATCCCATCTGCCAAAGCAGCAAGGACATCATTGGCCACAACAGCCCTCTGAATAACCTGAAAAGTGATTTTTGTAAGGCTATCCTGGGCATGGTTGTGCCTTGCTCTCAGTGTGGTCATTTAGGGTTGGGGATGTGCACTCAGCCTCAGTCTCCTACTGGTGGCCCCCTCCAGGGGCTCCTACCAGGCCCCAGCACCCAGGCCCATGAGCACGAAGTGCTTGGGAACACTGCAATGCAAGACGGAGGCTTTTCCGAGTGCATCAAACATGCTTGAGTTTTTAAACACCTAGCTGAAGTGAACTGTAAGGGAAGACTGAGGAATGGAGTGGGGTAGGTAGTGGGAGAAGCTGGAGGGCTGTGAGGGGAAGGCCACAGAGCCTGGGTGTTCTGGAGGATGCAGAGAGGGGGCACTCAGAGCAGGGCTTTGGTCTTTCTGCTAGAGATGTTGGTAATGGTTCTGATGCCAGACTCTGGAAATGGGTGAACCCCTCCTGGCAAGTGAACTCCATGCTAAATGGAGGCACAAATGAGCACTTGCAATCAATTGAATGGTGTGTGTGAAAATTACCAGGCAAATGCTAACTTGCCCTCCTCTCTCAGGCAGTTACAGTGTATATCACCATGATCCTTTGCAAACAGGATCGTGGGCAGAGCACTCAGATGTGAGGGCTGATGCTGAACTCGGCAGATAGGCATCTGAATGAGGAATCATCCAGATGAAGAACTGTGCAATAGGAGAGCAGAAGAGAAGGAAGGAGACAATATATTCCGTGGATGCCAGTCCAGAAGAGCCTGCTTCACTGTCATATCTGGAAGTAAATTATTTGTTGTGTTTGACACAGGGACTTGCCCCTGTGTTTGACAGCATTACTTGGATATGAAGAAAAATTTACTGCCCTCTTTGCAAAGGTCATGAAGTGATGTCTCTGGCTGTCAACCCTGTGTGGGGACTGGGCAGGGCTGAGAGCAGATGGGCCAGGCAAACTTAGGAGCCAAGGTTTGCTCCTGGCTGTTGACAAAGTGCAGAAGACAACACTTGTCTCCTTCCCACCTCCTTTCTCTGGTGAGCAGAGCAGTGGGAATGGGCTTAAAGCCTATGTCAGCTCTTCCTTGATCTCCATGTGCGCTCCCTGTTTCTTACGACTTTGTCAACACAGCCGGTCAGATGCTGTCTCCGGTAACTGGGCTGCCTCCTAGGTAGCTGAGCAGAATTGAGTGGAGGTGAGAAATTCCCTCTGGAAGAGACAAGCAGAGCTCTCCCTTGTGTCCCTTTCCCTGCTCATCCCCTCCTGCAGCTGCTAATGCAGGAAAGGGAAGAATTCTAGGGAAAAAGTGAGAGCAATACTGTGGCAGAAAGGGGAGCATGCAGGTAGGAAAGACAGGGACAGAGAGAGGGAGGAAGAAAGGAAGAAAATAATTTGGAAGGAAATAATAAATTTGGAAGGAATCTGGAAAGAAGGAAGGAATTCAGAAGGAAGGAAGGAGGCTGGAAGGAATTTGGAAGGAAGAAAGGAATTCAGAAGGAAGGAAGAAGTTTGGAAGGAAGGACTTTAAAGAGAAATGGAAGCTACTTCTCTCACTGTCGTGAAGGCTGCATTTGACCTGAGTCAGTAGCTTGAGGCTGATGAAGGAATTTAGCACCTAACTAGTAAGAGGGCTCTGACCCTTCGCACCAAGGCATGACAGGATTTCAGCACCTTGCTTAAGTCATTTACTATGTAAACTCCACAGTGCCTGGTCATGCTTTTCTCTACCACAAAGGTTCTGGTGTGGTCAAATCAGGACAGTCTTTCCATAGAAGGTATACACTGGCATGATGGTGAGACTAGCTTTGAGGCCATTGCTTGAGAGTCTTGCTCCTTGCCTGGATCAGCTGCTGCATACAGTCCATCGCTCATGTATGCAATCCAAGTTGTACTTATGACAACACAATGGAGATGCCAGTCAGGCAGTGTGGGCTTGAGCTCCAGCATTTTCAACTCTTGCAACCCTGATTTCTATGCTTGGAAATGCTGATCAAGAGGCCATGCAGGGACTCTTGTCAGTATACTCTTCTAAAAGCCCAAAGGAAGGAAAAAGCTGGCTGCTGGGAGCAGGGGAGCAGATTTTCAAAGAGTAGATTTCTGGATGGGTCTAAATCAATATTGCTCCATTTTGTCTCCAGGCTTGACCTTCAGCAAACCAACGCGACCCAGCAGTATTCTGTGAGTATCGGTTATGGGGTGATCATGAAGTCACCCCAGCTGGGACAGGCAGGGTCCAGGAGCCTGGTGGGGAGGAGATCATTCCTCATTGTCTTGCAGGATGTTACCCTCGTCATGAAGGACGTCAGCTACAAAACCGCTGATAGGAGCAGGGATATTTCTGTGTGGAGGAGTGTGCAAGGGGGAGATTTGGAAGAATACACAGACTCAGCAGCCTTCCTCACCCCAGCCCTCCATCTGGGACCCTGCACTGGGTTTGTCTGCAGGGATCAGGGACAGGCTTTATGGTAGTTATTAAATGGAAGTGGTAGGAACATGGTGGAGAAGAACAGGAACGACGTGAGGTTATGGCCTTCCAGAGTGGTGTAAGAGTGGGTCAGCTGCTTGGCGACAAGTTCACCTGAAGGCAAAACCCTCCAGTGTAGCTGCGAGTGCTAGTTTGACCCTTGATGACCTCACTGGCCTCTGTGGCTTATCTGGGGCTTGTGAAGTGGTTGCAGTTTTCCTAGAGGAGTGCAGGAGTGGGATAGTATTTGTCACACTCAGTATGACTGGTGTTGGTGATGATAGTAAAACCAAGATTCTGGCTTATGTGGACTAGTCATACAGTTGTCTCTTATCAGCTTACTGATCTTTACTGGCAATCTGTTGTGCTATCTGAAATATACAAACTCAAATGATCCCTATTGCATGTCACCTGAGGTCACTGAAATTGCACAGAAATTGTCTTTGTGTGCTGTGTCTCCTCAGGGAAACTGCCTAGTTTCAGATTGCCCACTGTGAAAAATGCCATCTTTCTAACTCTATTAAAGGTGAGCAAGCCTCATGTTCAAGGCTTGCCTTTGGTCTCAGAGTAGCTGCCTCTATTTTTTCAGGCAAATATAACCACAAAGCCTCTGGGTGCTATCTAATGAAGCTGATTCCTTCAGGGGTGAAAGAAGACTGAGTGCCTTCCAAGCTGAGATGGTAATGGGACTAAGCATATGGTGTATGTGTGTAAATGATAACCCAACTATGTGTTAACATGCTGGCACCTTCCTGGCCCTGTTTCCTGAAGTATTCCTGCTGCCCTGGGGTGAAAAGCTCCATTCATCCTGTAGGCCACCCAGCTCTTCAACAGAGAAACACTGAATTTTTAAGTGATGGATTTAAAGCTATCGGAGGGATGCAGGATTAGCAGGGCAAGAGACCTTTCAACCACTTATCTGTGCCTGCCTGAGATGCTGTGAATCACTGGCATGCCCCAGGCACTTCCATTCATGCCTTGGTCAGGGAGCCTTGTCCTGCCCCTGCTGGGACATTTCTGCTGCTCTCCTCACACCGGCCCTAGCCTCTGCTTCCCAGCCACCAACCAAGGCTGGCCAGGAGTGAGCCACAGCACACCTGGTTTTGTCTCCACCCAACACTGGTGCTGAAGGATAGGATGCCATCTCTCAGACTAGAACCCTCTCCCCTGCTTGCAAGTGCTATAGCTGGAGACTGTAATTTGTCCTGGTGGTCGTTGCTCCAAAGGAAAGGCAGAGAGCAGAGGCTCAATACAGAAAGCAAGTTTCCCTCCCAAATCTTTCTCTGGTCCCTTGACTCTGCTCTCCAACATTTCTGCCCTATACTCATGCTGTACCAATTCCCTGGCTTCTTGCAGAGCCTAGACAGGTGGCAGCTCTGATGGGTGATGCCACATTTTTTTGGAGCCTGAGCTGAGAGCCAGGCCTCCAGTGAGGAGATTGTGATTAAGCCTCAACTCTCATCACAACGTTGCTGGAGGAAACAGAAGTTTGTTCAGAAGGCAGTGGTTTTGCTTGGGTGCTCAGAGAAAGGGTTGTGCAGTTGAGATGGCCCCCAGCAAGACAGGCGCTCTGGGATTCAGTGTGGCTCCCAAGGGCTGAGGCCAGGGAAGGGAGTGCCTTTCCTGAGGTGCACACCTTCAACCCGTTTGTCAATGCTGCCATTTTCTCCCCGGGTGTAAAGCCCTTGACATGTATTTTTCATTAGCCCCCAAGGCTGTTTATTGTGTAACAAAGGGGAAAGGAGACAGGGATGCAAAAGCCTGCCTGGGTTAAGGCATCAGTCCTGTCAGGGGCAGATATGATGGCAAAGAGAAGAGCTGGACAGTTAGGCTGCAGGCCCCAGTGTTGTTAGGAGCCAGGGCTGAAAGCAGGAAGGAGGAGATGATCTCCATGCCAGGCCTACTGCCCTAGAGGTGTGGGGTGGGTGGCCACTGGCTGAGCTCAGGTGTCTGCAGGGTCTGGAGGCTTCTGGAGGAGCAGGGACTGTCCCAGTGAGACCCTTATTTCCAGCAGCAGCAGCTGACATCCCTCCTGACATGCTGAGCAGTGCTAATAAGGGTCTGGGGGGAGAGTGGGGCTCACAAGAGGCCTTATTTATAGCCCCCACCTACCCTGGCACCTTCTGCCACCATGGGTCCTGCCAGCCCCGCTAGCCCCATGTCTGTGGGGACAAGGCTTTCCTGGGAGAGCATGTTTGCATTGTGGGGTGTGCCCATGCCCTCGACAAGGGTCACATTGCTTTTTAATTTCTTGCTGGAAGTGCATCTGGAAAGTTTAGTCAATTACTGGCTGGAAGACTCCCTCACAAGGCCATGGTATTTATGAGTTCCCTCAGCCCAGGGGGTGCTGACCGCAATTATAGGAGATGAGGGAGTGAAAGCTGCCTGCGGTGAACTCTGGGGATGGAGGAGCTGGGGAACAACCCGCTGACCACTCTCAGAGGGGCAGCAGCGCTGACTGTGTGCTGGGAAAGGGTGGCAGACCTGAGGGCTGGAGGGGAGAAGCCAGCAGTGGAGAGTTTGCTGGGGGGGGAAGGTGAAGAGGATGGAGCGAGGCTAAAGCCTCGTGCTGTGGGACATGAGTGGGACAGACACAGACAGGAGATGGTGTGGAGGAACATGCTAGTCAGAGCATGATGAAAGCTTGGGCTTCATGAGAAGGATGGTGCACATATATCCTGACATTGTTTGTTGTACCCGAGCTTCCAGTGTGTAATCTGATACAAAATGAGGGGCTTGACAATTTGTGCCTATGGGTAGCACACTCAGAAAGGCTTCAATGGATGCTTCAGTGTCGTATACATTCTTTAGATGCTGCGTGCTGATGAGGCAGCATTAAGAGGTCATCAGCCTGGTCCATTCTCAGCAAAGTTTTGCCTGTATAGCCTCATTAATTAAGGAAAGGAAAAGTCATCTTGCCCCTCCCATCAAAACAGCTATGGTGGCAAGAGTCTTAAGGTGATGCTCTGCTCTGCTGGCAGCAAATTCATCAGGGATAATTCACCTTGGCCTGTGCAGAGTTTTTTCCAGTAGAAGCTGCATGTCTATTAGGAAGGCTTACTACAGCAGCTGACCAATTTTGTATGAAGAAGGCCTTGCTGGCAATGAGAATGAGGTGGCCTGTGTGATGGCAGGTGGAGAAGTTTGAGGTCAGCAACCTGAGTCAAGTGGTAGAAGAGGACCGGCTGGTGACCCACTTTGTTTTTACCCCTGTCTCCACAGGCCCTGCCTCCTCTGTGATGTATTTTGTGAAGTGGCTGCTACCAAGCTGCGATGTTGCTTGCTAGCCTTGCTCCATGTCTTGTGAACTGCATTAGCTACCAGGGTGGTTGCACTTCTTGAAGTCATGCATCCATTCATGGAGCTGGCAGGATTGTCCTCACTGGCATGTCAGTGTGAGAGTAGGTACATGTGTACAGTAATTGAAGAGATCAAGGCTGAGTGAGCCCAACAGACCGACAAAGCCAATTACCCCTCAGGAATTTCTGCTCCTCAGGCTCAGATGGTGATTACAAAACCTTTGCTATTAAAAATTAGCCGAGGGGGAAACTTGTTGCCAGAGTCCAGCAAGAATTTCCCATGCTAATCTAATACACAGAGTGACCACAAAACATGCAGACATCACCTTTTCACAGGTCTGACATTCCCCTGTGCTTTAGGTGGTAGGTAGCATGACACACAGATTCATGTAGATCCACTGGAGCAGGGCATGTGTCCACAGATTTTGGTACATACAGCAAATAAACTGTAAAGCCCCAGTAATAGGAGGTTGTGAAACCCACAGTGATTGCACTAACAGCTCCCATTTCTGTCTGTGTGCTCTGGGCCTATCTGTGGAGTCTTGGGGTCGAGGTGGAAGATGGATGAAAGGCTAAAACATGAACAGAAGGAGGGGGTCCTGCTGCTAAAATTCTGTATCCTGGAGATGGAAAGGAAAACCACATCCTGCCCTCACCTTGCGCAGGTGGCACCGTGACTGTTCAGTGCGTGGGCTGAAGGGAATCAGAGTGGGAAGGCCACAATAGGACCAGAATTACAAGCTTGGCTGCCCTTGCTCTCTTTTGGAGGTGCTCAGCCTCCCTGGCCTTTCTGCTCAGTTAAGAGTGAGTGTTCACTGCAGAGTTAATGAGATTATAACTCCTATGTTACTGGTAACTTGTGTCTCATCCACACCCACATCCCTATAAATCATAGACAGTTTTTGACTTGAGCTGGCTGGCCAGCTGAGGAGATGGGCTAGAGTACAATCCCAAGGCTGCTGACATAATTGCTTTGCAATGCGGGTGCAGGCTAGCCCCTCTCCTATGCTGCTAAATCCTCCAGGGGCTTCCTATAATCCCTCCCTTGCCCTGGGTCAGAGAGACATCTTTCCTCCCAGTTCTCTGGGAAAGGGTTTGCAGAGCCATGCAGTTTCCTGCATAGCACTTGGGGCTGTGGGATAAGCCCCCAAAGGCACAGAGAGGAGCCAGTGAGGCACAGCTGCCTTTCTGTGAATTCAGCTAGCTGGAGTGGGAAACTGGACTGTAAACAGCACGAGTTAACTCTGCCATGCATATGAACGCTTGCTGGCATAAACCCTGCTCATCAAGTCTGGCTCTTGCAGTAGAAAACTGGGGAAAGTCTCACAATATGCTGCCAGGCTCGCTATTTTTAATTTCTCCTCCCCTTGGTAGTAGAGCTAGAAAACTTTTTTTTTATAACAGTCTTATTTTTGGGCATTAGCAGAGAAAGTAACACCAGGCTGGAGTCCACTGGAGACTCATGCCCATACAATTCCTCATTTATTTAAAGGGACCTAAAATGTCAGATTGGGCTAGTGTTAGCCCTTTGCACCACAGGACTGTCACTCTTGTGTGTTCCTCTTCCACCTTTGTTTCTCTTTACACTGCCCAATTTCAGTTTTGTTAGGATATTTGCATTGGAAACCCCTTAGCAATGGTTCTGTGAAGCTTCCCGACTAGTCACTACTCCCTGTAACCTCACAGCCATGGGCCACTCTCACCACTGTGGCATGCTGCCGTGGCTGTTTCCTGAACTGGCAATAAGGAAGGTACTCTTGCCTGGGGAAATTAGTGAGAATGATGAAACTTTTAGGAAGTTTTGCACCTCTTCTCTTCCAGACCTTTTAAACCTCAGTAAAAATCATTCCCCTAAACTGAATTTGCTTGTACAACACTGGCCCTGGTCCTGCAAGGAGCAATTTGTTAGTGGACGTCCGAATTAACCACATCTGGAGGTTGAGCAGGTGGAGGCACCTGTCTGTAACCCTGCAGCACCTTGACAACAATACCCGCAATCTGAAATCCCTTCTTGCAAGTGTGTTATTTCCTCTTATAGCCCACTGAAGAGGCCTCACATTGCTCTCTGAGGCATAGGCTTTATGAAGGATACATCACCTTTACAAGACAGGAACTTCATGCTCCAACTTGGGAAGAAATTATTCAACTACTTGGTTTCCTAGGCTCAGCTTCTTGTTTTTTGTGTGCTTCCTGTATGTTCCTTGCAGTCCTTCTGTCCTCTAATTCCCATTAGAAGTTCACAGATTTGTTATGCTTTTTTTGTTTCTACTTGCCAGGAAAGAGCCTCTACACATCCCTTCCTTTGTCAGTCCTCAGAGAATTCACTGCCTGAACTAACTGCAGTTGTCCAGCATCACATAGTGTAACTTGTGATGCCTGCATTTGAAGTCTCCTTGGCATGCTGCTGTTACAAACATGCCACAGAGCAGTCTGGAAGCAGGAGGTGCTGGTTGGACTTAACAGAACAATTCTTTCATGCTACTTTGGTTAAGCCATCCTTTGTCCATGGTGCCTGGGCACTTGAAGAAACCTTGTCCTGGGACCTTATTTGATCAAGTCTCTGCTTGATTCTGCCTTGACTTAGCAAACATCTGCGCAGCTCTGGCATAGAGGACTGGCATTAGGCCTCAGTCTATCCCTGTCCCTCTTCCTACTTCAGTTCCAGTCTGGGCTTTGGAGGCTGCAGTCCCACATGCCACTGTACTAGAAATGCTCCACCTTGAGCACCACTTCATGAAGCTGCCAACTGCTTACCATTACTTCTTGATGCAGGAAAAGGATGGAGGGTTGAAATCATCCTTACTCAGCTTCATGAACTCAGTTCAGAGTGTGCTATGCAAGGCTATTTACTCGAAGCTTTGCTGGTGCTGCATGGGATTGCACAACTCAGGCTTCGGGAGGTGCCATGTGGGTATGCATGCACTCTCTGCACTGAAAGTGGCACAGACAGTTCCTTGTAATAGCCTTTGTTTCAAGGCTCTGGGGAACATCTTAAAAGCTTGTCCCTCGCCTATGTCATCTGTAACTTCCTTTGCACGTCACTGGAACACACACAGTATGTGGGAGAGGTAATGACAGTGGAAGGAGAAAGGACTCGCAATATAAACATACTTTCACCTTGCACAGATACCAGAAGGAAGCTCAACAAATGGCCCCACAAGGAAGGAAGTCTCCCTCCAATCTGGTGTGTCTGCTAGGGGAAGGTCACAGGTGTTGCCTGGATGGACACTGCATTTTCTGCAGGACAATCTGATGTTGCTAGCAGCACTGTCTAATGCTGCACGGTGTGGCTTTTGGAATTGCAGTATAGGAATGCCCAAAAGGTTTGATACTTGGCACATGTCTTAGAGAGATGTGTCTTGTACAACTCAAACTGGCATATCTTTTCTTCCCAATATTACAAAAATAAATGCTTGGAAATATCATCACACAGGAAGTTTTGATTTCTGATGACTATTCTGATCAATTTAGGGAGAAAACAGAAATGGTTTTAGACGCGGCACATGTCTTAGAGAGTTGTGGCTTGTAAAACTCAAACTGGCCCTATCTTTTCTTCCCAATACTTAAAAGAAAATGCTTGGAAATGTCATTATGCAGGAAGTTTTGATTTCTGACTATTCTGATTAATTTAGGGAGAAAACAGAGGTCCTGGAATTTCCTGCAAAGCAGAATTTCTGTTTTTCCACCAGCTTGACTCAGCAAGAATTTTTCCCACAGGAATTTGGCCGTGAGCATTCATACTAGCTAGACAGTTGGTATGAATCTCTGAAGATGGTGAAAGCAAGAGAAAAGTGTCTCACAAATAAGTTTCTGCTTCATGCCTGTGAGCAGTGAAGATCATCTCATCTTTCTTTCTGTTCTCCCATGTAGGTTTCCTGGGAACAGCCCGTGTAAATGGGTACCAAAGCAAAGGTGGAGGGCAGAGGGTTTGAAGCACTAGAGCTGTGCTCTGTGAATTGTTCCTTGCATGCAGCTTCCCCCTTAGCTTCTCTTTATGAATGAGCTCAGTTTTTATAAAATAGCTTCTGGGTTGCACTTACAGAGATCTCAGCCTTTTTATTAATGTTTATTAATGTTTTTTTCAAGTATCATTTTTGCTCATGGATTCACCTGTTTGGAAGGATTGAGTGGAGAGAGTGGGGGTGAGAGACATGACAATGCTCCAGTGACTGTGCACAGGAAATGGCAGAATTGCTGGCTTGAGAGGCCTCATCCTGAGCCCTCTGTTGAGACCCAAGAGAACAACTGGAAATGGTCTGGGCTGTCCTCACCCAGATGGGTTGTAGGCACTGGCATGATGGAGATTTCAGCATACTTCTTTGTGTGGCTCCTTCTATCAAAATCTACATTAGAAAAAAACACCTGATAAATATTTTGCCTTCTCTTCAGTGAAAACCCCCAAATCTTGTGGATCTTCCTGGTACTGCTAGCAGAGATTTACTGAAAACAAGTACCGCTTTTGAACTGTGGAAGCCTGTGGCCCAGAGGCAGCAGGAGGTCAGACAAAATGCTGTCTGGCCCTCTATGGCCTTAAGAAGCTGTGAACCTCAGCTAAAACAATGTCACCCTAAGTTCAAAGTCTATGAATTAAGAGTTCGAGCTTGACCATGGTTTAGTAGAAAGAAACAAATTCATGGTATTTGATGACAGTGTAAGATGTTAACAAGAGGTTTCCCTGTGTATGCATAGCAAAGCCAAACAACTGACTGAGTTGTTTTCTTTGTGGAGTGAAAAGAGAACCTAAATTGCAATAAATAGCTTCTGAATGTACCTTCATCTCTGGGCGAGTGCAGGAGATCTGATATTTTTAAAAGCCTGCTGGAAACTTGGGTTTGATTGCTGCTGTCAAGATAGCTTCTGCCTCATCCATGGTTTCATAAGCAATGTGTCATCTAAATTTGTGTCTGGGCCTGAGCCTGCACTTACAGCAGATCTTGTCTGGTGCCCACTTGGTTTTCTTCATGCTTGTAGTGTGGTTTCAAGTGACCATGGTGTGTTCTGTGTGTGACCACACAGGCTGATCCTCAGGTGCTCTGTGTCTGTGGGTGAGTATGGCTACATGGAGCAGGGCTCGGGGAGATTTATGAGGTTTAGACCACTTCCTGTCAGGGCCTCCTTTGAGACTTGCATGGATGAAAACAGAATTCATGCAGGTGACAACAAACAGGTACTTTAGGTGAATAGAATAGAATAGAATAGAATAGAATAGAATAGAATAGAATAGAATAGAATAGAATAGAACCAGGTTGGAAGAGAACTTCAAGATCATGGTGTCCAACCCATCATCCAACACCATCTAATCAACTAAACCATGGCACCAAGCACCCTATCAAGTCTCCTTCTAAACACCTCCAGTGATGGTGGCTCCACCACCTCCCTGGACAGCCCATTCCAATGGCCAATCACTCTCTCTGTGTAGAATTTCTTCCTAACATCCAGTCTAAAACACCTCTGGTGCAGTTTGAGACTGTGTCCTCTTGTTCTGGTGCTGGTTGCCTGGGAGAAGAGACCAGCCCCTGCCTGTCTACAACCTCCCTTCAGGTAGTTGTAGAGAGCAGTAAGGTCTGTCCTGAGCCTCCTCTTCTCCAGGCTAAGCAACCCCAGCTCCCTCAGCCTCTCCTCATAGGGCTTGTGCTCCAAACCCCTCCCCAGCTTTGTTGCCCTTCTCTGGATATGTTCCAGCAAGTCAACATCTTTCCTAAACTGAGGGTCCCAGAACTGGACACAGGACTCAAGGTGTGGCCTAACCAGTGCTGAGTACAGGGGCAGAATGACCTCCCTGCTCCTGCTGGCCACACTGTTCTTGCTACAGGCCAGGATGCCATTGGCCTTCTTGGCCACCTGGGCACACTGCAGGCTCATGTTCATCCTACTATCAACCAGTACCCCCAGGTCCCTCTCTGCCTGGCCACTCCATAGCCACTCTGACTCCAGCCTGTAGCACTACATGAGGTTGTTGTGGCCAATGTGTGTGAGAAACAGTAAGTTCTCAATGGTAAATCCTCAATGGTTGCTCATACCATGAGGTCTGTCAGATAACACCATGGCAGTCTTATACTTTTTGCAGGTAAATAGCATGCTCAGTGGTTGTCTGGAGTTTCCCAGAATTTTGGTCTGATTTTTCTGAAATGCAAAAAGACATTCATAATGCTGAAAGAATGAAGTACCTGAAGATGGCAAGGCACAGTGTGACCTGGCTTTTTACAGGCACTTAAATAGTTCTTTATATTACATTTTCAAATTTTAATGCCAAAGAATGAGTTATTTCTTTTTTGTTTTTTTTGCTTGCCAGATGGCAAGAAAGCCATTATGACTCTGCAAAATAATGTGTTTCATTTGTCTTTCAAACTTCCAGGCACTGCCAAGGGTGACAGCAATGGTTATTCTGAAAGGCACAGGGAACACCAAGACTGCTTTTCTGAAGGGTTTAGAGTTTGTCTGACATTCTGTGAAATCATTTGTGAACATATTTGGGGACATCTTACTTCTCAAATTCATCTGAACAGCAAACCAGTAACAAATTAAACCACTTAGAACTGCTGAGCCATTCGTTTAAGAGAAAGGAGACATCTCCTAGCTTCAGCCAGAAGATCTGCTCTTCCTTCTTGGTGAAAATGTTGTTCCAAGCTCTTGCTAAAAGCTCTGTAATCAGCTGTTCCACAAAACCCCTTAATCATCCCACCCCAACCTGTGCCTTCCTTAATTTCTTTCTTTTAAACAGGCTGTCAGTGCAAGTGATGTCAGGATCTAATTTTGCTCTTAGCATGAAATACTGAAGAGCCTAGAACTGTGCAGGGAGAAAAGCATGAGAGGTTTGAGCAATGGAGGCCATGGACAGGAAGAAGAGATTAAGACCTGCCACTGGTGGACAAGAGAAGCTCAGACCCAGAAGGGATGAAGGCACGGCATGAAGTCCTATCAGAGAGAGACCCCTCTTTGCTTCCTTTTGTCTTTCTCTGAACCCTGGGAACAACTTCAGGGATCAATGAAATATGGCTGTGCAAGACTAGGGAGAAAGTTGTGAACAAACAAATCTTACCTTTAATAAGGGATTTCTGAAAAGAAGTTCCAGGACAGGCTCAGCTGTGCAGTATGGCACACATGCCAATTCCACCAAGTTAAAACGGGCTAAGAAATAAGTAGGGCACTTCTTTTGCCTACTCTTTGGTTCTTTCACATGTTCTTCTGACTCTTTTCTCCTGCTGTTCTGAAAGCATAATGTTGGTTTATCTCAAGCTTTGTGAAATTCTGCATGCTTTTGCTGCCCAAAGTTATGAGTGGTTAGATCTGATTAAGATCTTCTATACGGTCAGGTGTAATTAACATGCCAGTCTCAAGAAGCTGGCAAATGGCCAGCATGCTCCACAGAACTGCTATTATCTGTCACCCTGGCTTGTCAGGAGTCAGAGAAGTTTCTTTCTCTGGAAGCAGAAGGGCTTTACTGACATCAGGAATTTACATGGTCCAGGAGGGAGGAACAAGTCACTAAGGCTGGTCATTATTTTCAAGGATATCATTTGGTGGGGTCCTCTTAGATTTACTTCCCACCCAGTCTCTGCTGCTGTTCTGCTCTCATCACATGGCAAAGCAGAAATGGCAGAAATGTTTCTCTTGTGTCTGAACTCACAGAACATTTAAGAATTGGATGAGTGCCTCAATGGGATGGGTTCAGGATGACTCCACTCTGCATTACAATTTCAGGCAGGGCATACACACTCTCTCTGTGCCCTCCTTCATGCTGGGGTATGTGGAATCACTACTTGAAGTGACAAAAGTTGCCTAGTCTACTTGACTCTTGTTCTTTTATGGTCCACATCAACACAGTATCTGAGCAACATGCAGAGGAGGTGATAATGAAGGGATCCCTGGTTATTAACTTCAGGCAGGCGTATGTGCTAACATTCTTTTATCACCATCTAGGGCCCAGAGACACCTGTCTTGAAACTCCAGAGGAAAGTACATCTTTTGTTAGGCTTTGAATGTTCCACGCACTTAATGGTGACTAGAGTTCCTTCAGAGAATGATGGTGAATGAGAGAGATGCTTATGCCCTGGTGACTCCAAGGCTCCTCCAAGATACTTAGGCTGCTTTCTAGTTTCACAAAAGACACCTCTGGGACCACAGACAAGTAGCCTGCTTCTCAGGAGGCTGAATATTGCTCTCTAGTACCCTCTAGGGTTCAAAAGACACAGGAGAACCTGGTAACTTGCAGATCTTACATGGAGACCACAGCAGCAGAGCCATGGTTTGGGCAAGAGGGCAAAGGAGACACATTGGTCACCTCTCAACTGTTGTCATCCAAAGAGCCCTAAAGCACTATCCTCCACAGAGGTGTACCTTGCCCTTATCTTGCAGTCCAGCCCAAGGTCCTCATGCCACCTCCATCCCACCTACAGGACTGACCCATGCAGCAGATGGAAGGGAGTGACTCTGCAGTCCACAGCCAAGTTACTGAATCACAGCATTTAGAGGCAGAGGCGTGGCAAGGATACTTGAGCTAAATCCCGACTCTAAAACAATGAGCCCAAGGGGTCTTTATTGTCCATCACAGTGCAGACAATAATATTTTTGTTACCAGAGCAATTGCCACTGGGATGTGGGACAGCAGCCCTCTACATACCACAAGGCACAAGAAAATATTGCTCAAAAGTTGTGTCATGTTTTGGATTGCTACTCTGATTTATTGCTGCTCCCTGTCTCTGGGGATGCAGTGCTGAGGCAATCCCGGAGTAAGGATGCTGCATTTTTGGAGCTCAGTCATGGCTAGACTGTCAGCCCTGTTTGTAAACATGTTATAAATATGTTTGTAAACATGGCTTGGTTATTAACACAAGGCATAAAAGCCACTTATCTTGCAGACAAAGCTTGTTCAACTGTATCCCCCTCACACTGCCAATTTCCACTTCTCTGTTTCCTAACAAGATGAACTTAATCCTTTCCATATTTCATTTTTCAGCCCCTCTTTCCCTTTTCCTATGTTTGGACTTGTAGCCATGATCTCAATGTCTCTATAGTCTTTCCTTCCTAGAAAAAGCAGGTGTGAGGTGTTCCCAGGAAAATTCTTTCTTGAGCTGGGTCTTTTCCTTTTCCCTTAGAGTCTCCAAGTAGAAAGTCTGAGTCTCGTCTGTGGGGAGAATCCTCTGGGAAAGGAGTTTGGGGGAGTGCCTGGGAGGAAAATGGCAAGAGGATTTGCCACGGGCTGGCAGTGATGGAGGGCACTGCAGCAATGTGAACTCAGCCCTTGCCAGGAGGACATCTCCTGCGCCACCAGCAAGACATATTTGAATGCAGGCTTTAAAGGAATTAGATCAATGGGCTGCTGTCCTTGAAAAGAAGAGATTGGTGGGGCATCTTTTCAGCAGGGCTAAGAAAGGGAAATTGAGGAGCTTTAAAGAGCCTTTTGCCCTGCGTAAGGAGAGACGAGGGCTTTAGTTTACCTGAGAGGTATTACATCCCCCATGGTTGACAGCAGCTGAGCAAACATGCATCTGGGTCTCCTTTGTGTGAGGGACACCTTGAAGAGAAGGAGGAGGCCATACTGACATACAGCAACCTGAAAATGAAAGTTGGGGTGCAACACATGGCAGGATCTGCCCTAGCAGAAGCAGGAGTAGACCACTCCCCAGCAACATCTGTGAAGTACTTGCCAAAGTGTGAAAGATCCTGTTGTACCACAAGAAGCAGAGTAGGGCCTGACCCCCAAAACTGGAGAAATTAGCTGCTGAAGAGGAGGGAAGCAATGTAAAGAAAGAGCGAGCCTGAAACCATGGAAACAAGTCTCCCCCCTTCTTCCCTTCACTCCCATCTCTATTTCCCAGAATAGACACTGAACTCCGGTTTCTTTTAATGAGAGAGACATTTGGGTCAGTGCAGCTGTGAGTGAAGTGGTCATTGCCAATTTAGGTGAAGCAAATGAATGAAATGCTAAAGGTCTTCCTTGCTTCTCCTGAAACCCTGTAATCATCTAGAAGCAAATGAATTCTCCCTATAGGTTGCCCTCAAAGCCAGGGGCAGAGATTAGTACAAAGGACTTCTAGGCAAACAGCCTAACTTTCAACATCTCCTGCTTATCTTGTTTGGTGCCAGGGGTTCATTTTCTTAACCACAGATTTGCTGGTCTTTTGAGCAGAATCCTGATATCTTAGCTTGGCTTCACGATTTCTCCTCTGGATTGTTATTTATTTGTTTATTTTAATGCACGCAGACCCCACTGCCCATACTGCAGATCCAGTAAGATTTCAGCTGAAGAGCAACTGATGATGGAAAAAGAAAAGGCAGCTGAACAAAAGGGCGAGGGAAAGAGGGAACTGGAAGAGGAGAATCTGAGCATGCATGTGTGGGAACAGATGATGCAATTGGAGATTACTGGGACCCTCTTCATTTCATCCTTCAGAAGCTGTGTGTTCGTCTGTAACTACTCAAAAGGAGAAGTTATGCTCACATAATGTTTGAAGAAGAGGGTGGTGCTGATGGGTGCCTTGCCTGAAACTGTACAAGGCAAACATTGGACTCCTGGGAAGGGTCACCAGGAGGAGGTATGGTTATTATGCACTAACACAGCTGTTGTCCCTTCATGTATTTGCAATGATCATCTCATTGGATGAACCTAAATATCATTTCCTGGAGACTGTTTGGCTTACAGTAGCCAAACACCAAACACAAAAATTGTTCCAGCACAGCTTCTCTCTACCATTAAAAAGATGTCATCTGTTCAGAATAACCGTGTCATCCTGATGCCCCAAGACAGGTATGCTACTAATGAGACAGACACATAATCCAAGTAAAAATCTTTGTACTCATTCTTCTCCAAGTCTAAGATGTAGAGAAAAGGAATCTCCTTTGGGGGGGGGGGGGGGGCAGGTAACAGGATAAGATCAAAGACTCATGAAGCAATCTGAAGATGACACTAGGTATACAGTGAGAGAAGTCTCCATGATGATGTACAGACGAAATATTCCTCCTGGAGATTATTGGATGGACACATATGCCTTGGGACGCAGCTCCTCCAGTGATGATAGACAAAGATCTAGAGGGCATAAGTTCTATTTAAATGAAGTTCAAACTAAGGCAAGTGATTTTCACTGTGAGGAAGGAAGGAAAAAAAACTTTCTTTCCTCCTCAATATAAGGACAAACTATACTTCTTAAAACAGTGCTGAACACACTCTGTTCTTGGCAGCGCCTGAGCTTCAGCTGTGTTGAGATCAGGCTCAGCTGCACCCCTTTGCAGTAATTGCTAGCCCAGATATGCAGCATGTGCAGCACTGGGACTTTGTGAGAGCCACGGCTGCTTAGATGGATGCTCAGATTGCAAAACGCCACACTGAGCCCTCCTGTCAGTTCCAGGAAGTTTAGCGTACAAAGTGCTTTCCATTGCTTTCATCATAATAGACACTACAGGGGGCTGAGGAAGAGGCCTGTGGTCACACTAACCTGTGCAAGCTGGGGATCTGTAGAAAATATTATTTCTGGTGTATGGAAAGGAAGCCTCCCTTTCTGCAGTGATATTTCTGGCATAGCTACAGTCCCAGAAGCAGCGGAGACCTCCTGGCTGGAATGTTGTGGGCACCTCGACACTGGAGAAAGCAATAAAAAATGGCTAAAAAGCTCTGTTTTATGTAAGAGCAAGCAGATGCTACAGGTGCCCTGCCAAATCAAAATACAACTGGGTTTATGGCCTTATTTGTTTGTTGACATTGTGTGCTCAGGACAAGAAAGAAAAATGGGAAGAAGAAATGGTTTGCTTATTTTTTCAGCTAGAAACAGCAAAGGTTTTTGCATCGAGGTTTTCCTTGATTTTGATGCATGTTTCAGAACCAACAGATGTCTCATGCCTGAATTTACAGAGTGATTGTTAACAAAGATATTATTTTCTTACGTGTATAAAGCACCAGGATTAAGAAAAAGGCATTAATTCCTCAATTTAAAATGCCTACATGCTATTCTCTTGCTCTTATCATGTAAGAAGTGTCCATAGTTCTCACTCTGAGACAGAAAAGAGATCACTCCTTTCACAAACATGATTAAAATATTACTGAGCACCTACCTCTTAAAGTCTACAAATTCAAGCAGCTTTTCTTTAGAGGCAAACTTTAAAACATTGTAAAGAATGACGCCATAACGCAGAAATTTAGAAGAAGAATCACGTTTAGAGGCAACCAGAGACTTGTTTTCCCCTGGTTTTGATTCCCATTATCCTTTTTTTTAAATCTCTCTCTCTCTTTTCTTTTCTTTTTTTTTTTTTTTTCCTTGTATCCTTTCTCTTCTCTGTTTCTTAATTCCACATGGAGGTCGGACATTTGAGGCATCCAGTTCTGACTGACTGCTGTGCAAACAGCGATGAGGCAAAAGTGAGAGCGGTGACATCATGGGAGAAACAGATGGCGAGAGCTGATGAACTTCTAAGAAACAAAGATGTTTCTGCCAAAAAGTGTTCATAGAGAACAAGAAAAAGCAAACTGAGAAAAACAATTCTTAGTTGATAAAGCAAAAAGGGAGTGCTTGGAAATTATGCCTTACAAGTAAACCGTCTGAGAAGAACAACTAGCGTCGTGCATAGCTTATTAGACTTCATGAGGCCTTGGACACAAGCTAAATTAAAGCAGTGTTGAACACTTGGAGAGCAGAGAGTAGAAGACCATTCAGAGTGCAAAATCTCGCAGGCACTTCCACATTTTTAGGCAAGCAGTTTAGACCAAGCTCACAAAACCCCTCTCCCTTTTTCCTCCGGCAATTCAGGAAATTCAGTTTTGGGGAATAAGAGCCCTCACAACAAACCAAGCTTTTTAGCTGTGGGGTGATACTGGTGTTTTTGTCATCTTTTTGAAATGCAGACATTGTGCAAATGTAGCTAATTTTGAAAAGAAATGTGGGTAAAATGACAGCCCTGCTATTAAAGAATGGGGAAAAGCAGGAATCTGCACAAGTGGATGCCTGTGGTCTTCTTGTGTGAAGAACATGAAGGAACAGCTAGTTGGGTAGGGGGCTTGCAAGGGGGTCTGAGCATAGCCTCCTGTTATGAGGTGAACAAGATGAGGTCTCACTAGTGACAAGTTGCAAACTGTGCTCATGAAGGCTACAGATTTGATGCATTTTCTTGATATAAATTTAGAGACGATTAAGTATTTCGCCTCATGTTAGGGAAACGTGAACTAGCATTGTGAATGGCTGCACTTACTGGCATTTGGCCTTTGCACATTTTCTCTCTCTTGTGGCTGGGGAGTGGGTTGAAATTCCCCCCTCCCCCCCACCAACATTAACTTGGCCAGCCCAGCCAATGAAAGCTGTATTTACAAGCCAAAACTACAATCTACAGTGGAATGCAATGAATATGTACAAAGCACAAGCCCTGTGAGGAGAGGCTGAGGGAGCTGGGGGTGTTTAACCTGGAGAAGAGGAGGGTCAGGGGAGACCTTATTGCTGTCTACAACTACCTGAAGGGAGGTTGTAGCCAGGTGGGGGTTGGTCTCTTCTCCCAGGCAACCAGGACCAGAACAAGAAGACACAGTCTCAAGCTGTGCCAGGGGAAATTTAGGCTTGAGGTGAGGAGAAAACTCTTCCCAGAAGGACAAATTGGCCATTGGGATGTGCTGCCCAGGGAGGTGGTGGAGTCACTGTCCCTGAAGGTGTTCAAAAAAGGATTGGCTGTTGGCACATGGAGACATGGTTTAGTTGTCAGGAGGTGTTAAGAATTAGGTGATAGTTTGGACTTGATGATCTCCGAGGTCTTTCCCAACCTGGTTGATTCTATGAAATCTACAAGATTTGCTCAATGACACTAGACAAGCAGCTCTTCCCTTGAATAGAGTTTGCTATAAAGTCATTCTTTCTCTTGCTGAGACAGCGCAACCTGACTCCACCAATGGCAGCAGAAATACTTGAACCGGAGGTGTGGGGTTTGAAGCTGAAGCTCAAACCTAGGTGTCTTCAGGTATGTGAGTGGATATCACTACCAGACAAACAGTATAAGCTTGTGATTCCTCCAAAGAAAATAATTTTCCTTATTTGCTATTACTGTTTGATCACATCATGAAAAACACATGATAGATATGACTTCATGCACTACAAAATGCCCAAAGCCCAGTGACTATTGAACTGCCTTTGTGTTAAGGCACTTTGAGGACCACACGCTTTCATCTGTCTTAACTTTTGATGTTTATGTTTGAACTTCTGCTCCAGGCAACCTTTATAGTGAATGGAGAGAGATAGGTCCTTCCAGGACTTGGTTCATCTGAGCACTTTCCAACATCTACTTTAAAATGAGATTACCCATGCCCTAGAATGCCTGTTTCTTGCTGCTGACTGTTAAAGTAAGTCTAGACGTCTAGCTCTGATGTAAATGCCAACATCTGGACAGGTTTATCCCACCAGCAAAATGTCCCCTGGTAAAATCCAGAGCAATTACTTTGTTGTCTTGAAAGAACAAACAGCTAAATCAAAGGTGAGAGCAGAGAAGAGTGAGGCTGAATAGAAACCTAGGGAGAAAATGATAAAGTGATCAAATTCCCACACCACTGCAGGGCTGGTGAGGAACAGAATCAGTGCAAAGGCCAGTCTCATCCCCCCTTATCTATGGATTTGGTGGGAAGAATTTATAGATTTCAGAGGGAGGAGACAGGAGGATCTGAATGTTTTGAAATAGTCTGTAGAAATAAGCTAGTAAGTACTGGCTCTGTATGTAAATTCATTTATCCCATTAGCCTAAAATTTGTGGTAGTATTCAGGCCTTAAAGCACGAGCTGCTATATGCAAAGAATCTACATTTTGAAACAAAAAACCCCAACGAAACACAACCACTCCAAACAAACACCCCAACACACCCCCACACCACAAATCCACATAAAAAAAGGGAAAAAGAAAAAGAAAATAAGGAGAAAATGCTGTGGTGTTCTAGAGAAAAGCATAGCTGCTGTGGGTTGTGTCATTAAGTGACAACTGTCCTGCTTATCCACAACAGGAGCAGAAAGCAGGGCTAGGTGGTGTGTCACCAAACAAGACGGCTTCTTTATCAGCTCCCCCAGAACAAAGGAATTTATAGATAGCTGCTTTCTCACGTACTTGAGAATACTTGAAGATTTTGTTTGTTTGTTTCTTTCTTTCTCCCCTACCTCTCTTCCATCAAACCAACAGACGCTGAATTCTGTCTCTTTAAATCTGATGCCCCAAGATACTGTGGCTGCAGAGTTGCTGGACTTAACCAAGACAGTGAAAAACAGTCTTGGTTTACGCTGTGACATTCACTCATGTGTATAGATTAATTTTTCTTGCTCTTCTGTTAAAAAGTTCCTCTCAAATGTTAAAGATGCATCTGTTCCTACATGTTCAGTGTCCTGTTGCTGCTTGTAAAGGCAATTACTATTTTGTGTGAAGAGCATTCTGTTCTATTCATTCTCTTTGTGACTGCAGTGTGTATTTATTACTGAGTTTTCTGCTATAAAGGAGTGAGTTACAATTAATTTGGTGTAAGGAGGAAAATGCCAGCGTGACTGGTGGAAAGTAAACCATACCTACATAGGTGTATTCATGTATGACTTGTTATAAAACACAACATAAAATATGAGAGGAAGAATGTTGCTATAATTAAAAACAAAGAACTGGAAAGCAAGAATATCTGGTTTCTGCTTTTGTCTGTGTCATAGACGCTCTGTGTGGCTGCAGAAGGATCACTTCTCTCTCCTGTGGGTTTCCCCATCTGGAAAATGGTCTAATGATACCTTCCAAAAAGGTGCTTGAGAAGCATGATTCACTAATATTTGTAAATATCCGGGGATCAAAAGGCCTGTAGATATGCAATGTAACATATTATTATGCTGCTCTTCTTTGCCAGTTTCCCTTCTCTGTAAAGATGAGCTCTTTGAATTTATTGCTTTTGACTCCAGAAAATGGCCCCACGGGACTGCATGTTTTTATTGACTCCAGATGAAGTTTTCTCATGTTTACAAATAAAGCGATAACTTACTGACCTCCAGTGCCCACCATGCCAGTCTGCCTTTGGATCTGGCTCCCAAAAGTTGATCTCTCTGGGGCATGGTAATAAGCAGAATGCCATTTTTCTAGTGAGCAGAACCTGTTTTATCTCTCACAGCTGGATGGCTCCTGTGGGGATAGCGCAGAGGGAAAAGCCCTGAGTGTGAGTTTCAAGAGTAAGCAGTGCAAGGGAGGCACAGGGAGTGCAGCTCTACCATAAGGAGTGGTCGTGGCTACAAGATATGATGTGATGCTGTTGTAGTAACAACTGGTCCTGTTTTCCCTTTCCAGGGATGCAGTTTACAGTTCCTCTTATGGGGCAAATTGCTTCTGCAGCTGCTTTGCTGTGGGGATCATTCAGTGTCAGAAAAGCCAGAAAGCAGCTCCTGCAAAGTGTTTTCACCAAACCAAATCAGTCTTGGAAAGGCTTGGAAGTAACACCAGGGTTATAAACTTTCAGCTCTTGGAGTGTGTGAGAGAGCCTGAACTCACTGGAGTCCACTGGTAGATAGTAATTCCAGAGAATGATTCTGCGTCGTTACAGTCAAAGTATTTCATCAGCTCTTAAAAGACAGAATTCACTTCAAAATTTACTTATTGTTATTTTGTTCTCCAGGGACAGCTGAAAGAATTTGCAATCTGCTGAGATGAATGGATAGCTTTTATTTACTGGAATACTTATAACTTTTGGAGGTGGATATAAGCCGTGGTTTGCTTAAAAACGCTTGAGCGTTTCAACTTCGGCTGTGTTTCTCCGAATGCACCATACAACAACCCACTGGAGAAGAAAGAAGTGTGATGGCCTAAGGCCAACATTTGCTAAATTAGGGATGTAAGTTTTTACTCGGGGGAAAAGTGCTTTGGTTTGGGGTAATCTTTTTTTAAGAATTATTATTCAAAAATGTTATCTTCATGGGAACAAGAGGTTGCAGGAGAGGCCAGGGCTGACCACTCCGAGCAGGAAATTATTAACGATTCTTATCTTCTGGAATTTGAGTAGATTTGGTTGGTGATCTTTATAGAACAATATTTATCTTTCCCTGGTGGACTTTCTCTTTGTCTCCACCAGCTATCAGAATTATAACCTGGCGTTCTGCATGAGTGGTTTTGTAACTGCGAGCCCAGGGACTTGGGAGCAAAGACAATAGAGTTAGGGTTACACTTGGCAAATTGTGAAGACTTTTTGTTTAACTATGGGATGGTAATCACAGGAGACTGGGTTTTGTGATTACTAATGTTCCTTCACTCTCCCTTCCCATGTGAGTCTTTTCCTGCACAGAGCTGCAAGAAGCTGCACAGAGTGAAACTTTCTTCTTAATATGCTATTAATGTGCATTAAAGTTTCAGTGGGTTTTTTCTCTCCTCAGTTTACGCGGCGGTTTGCGTTTATGAAGGAAAGCAAACCCACAAATGTTCTTTGGAGATCATCTGATGTTCAAAACTTTCTCACTCAAATGTGTATCTTCCTCCATGTCTCCACTGCCCTGGGCAAAATTTCTTATTTTCTTTCCTTCCTACTCCACCTTATCTGTCCTTCCTCACTGTGCTATCTTGTCCCATAAATACCCTAGAATCTTTGTGTTTGTACGACTTCAACTATTTTTCTTGCACTATCTTGAACTATTCCTGCTGCATATGCAATAGTAAACAATGATATCACAAACTGATGGCATTTTTTACTCTTTGTATATAAATGTGTCCAATCTCAGTTGTTGGGAGAAGTTGCTCTTTGCTTCCCTGCTTGAAAACTGGTAGTGTTGTATGGGCTGAAAGTGTGAGAAGTGTCCTACCACAGAGAAAATCAGTGCTGGAATCCTTACCAGACAGACCAGAGATACTCTAAAAATTTAACTTATCACTAGTGGGGTTGTCCTGTCCTTGTTACAAGGTCTTTGCTCCCTTATTATTCAGAGTGGCTTGTGGTGGTGTGTAGCGTATCGACCAGACCACACACTGGCCTGTTGGTAGGCATATTGGAGTCTTTTTGTACAAAAACTTGGGCTGTATTTTCTGTGATGAACCAGCTTCTGAAAGAGAGAGTGTGTTGGGGTGAAGGGGGACCTTCAGCAAGAAATGACAGGATTATTCTGGCAGAAAAACACTGCCAGAGAGACAGAGGTATCCCATGGGCTTCTCGAGCTTCAGTGCCCTCCAGCAGGAGTGTAATCCTGGTTTTCTTCTTTGGGGCTTAGCAGCCTTGCCCCAAAGTCCTCTACACAGAAAGAAAATGCTCCAAGTAGCTTTAGCATGCTCAGGGTCAGGCCTTCTAATGGCCTGATGGGATCTAGGGAACACAAGAAATATGAGGTGCAAGGCCAGTTGCATTTCACTCTGGAATTTTCCCATCTTCTCGCAGCTAGAATAGATTCCCTGGAAAGCCCAACTAGCATGCCCCTCCATTAGCCACATGTTAATTATTACCAGCTATCTCACAAACGGAAGCCCTCGCTCATTTTTCTCTTTAATCCCCATCTTTTCAGCAGAAAAAGTCTTGTCTTCAGAGACTGGCTGGCAAGAGGGGACAGGCCCTTCCTTTGCACTCGTACTCCCATAGCTGGCTTCTTACTAATCACAACAACAATACTAATAAGTTAATTTTTAGCAATCTATTTCTGCCGGGGTTATGACCGCACTGTCAGGTAATGGCATTGATCTTCCAGTTCCAGCTAAGAGTCAATGTAAAGCATAGGGCAACGCTCCAGTTAATGACACTCCTATTCACACGCCTGCACAGTGCCCCCCTGCACCTCTCTGATGCCGTGGAGTCTTTCCTACAGTGGTGTTTGCAGGCAAAGGCTTCCTTGGCTCAGGTGACTCCGTTTACACAGGCTTTGTTTTCTTGCTAGGATCAGCCAAAAAAGGATTCCCCACTGCTCCCCTCGTCCAAGCCCTGTTGAAACACATGGGCAAGGGCTATTTAATTCGGTGTTCCTCTAGGCACGGGACCACGTGCCGTCATAACCTTTCTCTGCGTGTCACCTCCACAATGGGAAATAACCAGAAAACCGTCAGAAATGGGCCAGCCTGCAGCCTGTGACCAGCAGGGGGGAGTGTGGGCAGCACGAAAAACCAGTTGCCTCACTGTGAGGGGAAAAACCGACCCACTGACCAAACGTGGTCCAAGCGTTTGAATGCTGGTGCAGGAGATGGGAGCTCCTTCCCCAGGAAGGCGTGAACCCCTACTGCGACGAAAGCAAGCAAGGAATATACCCACAGACACCCCCCACCCCCACCCCCCCCAACTTTTGTAATGGATTTAGAGAGATAGGGCTAAAGGGACTGATCTGGACTCTTCCTGAGTTCATCCCTGTTTGAATTTAGGAGACACAGTAAAGCTCTTTTCCATAAAATAAGTGACTGAAAGATTTCCAGTTTGCAAAAACTCCCCCAGAGTTTCTGGTAATTTTCCTCAGTGGTATTTTTTTCCTAATTTCTAATCTTCAAGATTACTTTGCATGATTTCTCTCCATTGGTTCTTTTAATATTTGTAACTTCTAAGCCAAAGAGAACCATTAGATTGTGTTGGATGACAGGTTGGACTCGATGATCTTGAAGGTGTCTTCCAACCTGGTCTATTCTTCTATTCTATTCTATTCTAATTCTATTCTATTTGCTATTGCTCTGCTCTTTCCAGTGTAAGACTCTTAAATGCCATGACCAAATCACCCATGACCTTAGCTTTCATCCAACAAACAGACTGCGTCCTGGCAGCTCTACTCCATGGCATCTTTTCCAGTGCTGCTGCCATCCTCTGGCTCTTCTCAGCATCCTTCTGACTCCTCCCTGCCCATGAAGTGATCCCAGCAGCAGTTGTCTTGCTGCTCTAAGATGGGATAATGCAACCTCCCTCTTGCTATTTAGTATTTCCTGTTTCGAAGCGCAGGATCTTGTTACCCTTGACAGCTTAATTCACCCTGGAAGTCCATGACCTCCAAGTCCTCTCCAGGTTTCTGACTTGCTTGGGTAAAAATCCCCTCTTAGTGGGAAGTCTCTTACTTTCTTCCACAGCTGGAAGTCATACCTTTCTTCATTAAAATGCATGGTGTTTGCATGAGCCCTGTCAATCTGTATTTTTCTGCACCAGTGACAAGTGGTGGAGTCACCATCACTGGAGGTGTTTAGGAAAAGACTGGATGGGGCGCTTGGTGCCATGGTTTAGTTGATTAGATAGTGTTGGATGAAAGGTTGGACTCAATGATCTCAAAGGTCTCTTCCAACCTGGTTAATTCTATTCTATTCTATTCAAGTCTTGTTGCTTAATGGTTCCATCCTTGCACCATCCTCAGACTTCAACAGGAATCATTTCATATAGCTTTTATGAGTTGTATTTGAAGGAGCTGGGCCCAAAGCAAGGCTTTCCAAATGGTAACTCTTCACTTTTCAATCCACTTACTATGATCTGTGCTTGTTGTGTACCATCCTATGGCATGAACAAAAATGGCCTGAAGAAGCTGAAGTAAATTACTTCAACCCTATTATCTCTGTCAAGCTGCCGCTATTCTAACTAGATCCATTTTCTACCTATCAAGGCTCACTGATACAGATTATGCTACCAAGAAGAGAGGAGAAGAGAGGAGAAGAGAGGAGAAGAGAGGAGAAGAGAGGAGAAGAGAGGAGAAGAGAGGAGAAGAGAGGAGAAGAGAGGAGAAGAGAAGAGAATTAACCAGATTGGAAAAGACCTTTGACATCATTGAGTCCAACCTACCATCCAACACTATGTAACCAACTAAACCATAGCACCAAGCACCCCATCCAGTCTCTTCCTAAACACCTCCAGTGATGGTGACTCCACCACCTCCCTGGGCAGCCCGTTCCAATGGCTCTCTCTGTGAAGAACTTCTTCCTAACATCCATCCTAAGCCTCCCCTTGTGCAGCTTGAGACTGTGTCCTCTTGCTCTGTTGGTGGTTGCCTGGTTGAAGAGACCAACCCCCACCTGGCTACAACCTCCCTTCAGGTAGTTGTAGACAGCAATTAATTCATTAATTTAATTCATTCTTCCTAATTGAAAAGCTCAGGAATGGAAGCTGCATCAGCTCCCTGAGTATCTTGCTGCAGTGCCCCACAACCTTCCTTATTTACTCCTTGCAATACTGGTACAATGCCACCATGTTTCTAGGCCTTTGAGACCTTTTTCTCAAAACTTACTGAAGCCCTGCAGAATCTTTTTCCTGCCAGCTCTTTTCAGTGCTTTGCAGGGTGGTTCTGGTGCATTCAATCTAAATTGCCACCTTCACATTTCTTACACTTCTGCCACATTTTTTAAAGACTCCATAGTCCCTATTGGGAAGGCAATATAATGTTGTCACTGCCCAAAGTCTACAGCAATTATATTGCTGGCTACAATTGTTCTATGTATCATTACTGGATAATTATTTCCCCACTACTTCCACACAGAAATGGATTAGAGTTGGTTTATTATATATTTTGATTTTACTTGACTTTTAAAATGTGTCTTACTGCCTTTAAATCTCCTGTCCACAAACACTTTCCTGCCCTTCTCTGTTCCCCCTACCTATTTTTTACAGTTCCAATCAATGAAATTGTCAGTCATGTGAATTATTGCTCCCAGCTTCTCTTCCCTCCTCATATCTACATACACACAAATCCATACATGAGAGACCAGCACCTACATATTGAGTTATTACAACAATTTATTTTCCCTATAAAACCAGCCTTCCTTCTCAATTGTGGTATTTCAGCACCAATGAAAATATCATTTCCCAACAACTTAATGTATTCTGTTTGCACTTCTCTCCCAGCTCATTCAGTTTTAAAACTCCAGGTGTGTACATTAGCAGTTTGGACTTTATTCTGTTTGCCCCTAACAAATCACATTGAGTCACGCTCATTTGACTCTTAACTAATCAATAATTAATTTTTAGTTCTGTAGTTAGTAGTCTTAATCTAGCACAGGATTCGAGCAAGGAATGAGTTTCCACCAAAGGAAAGTGTTCTGGAAGGTCCGCTGTGACCCCTGCTATTCTGCCTCTTTTCTGCTGGCAGACATGTGCTAGCTGCTGTGGGATCAGCTTCCATGTTAGCTCAGGTGCTAGTAGTGCTGGTCAGAGTAAAATGTCAGAGAATCATGGTTGGAAAAGGCCTCTAAGATCATTGAGTCCTACTGTCAAACAAAGATCACCATGGCAAATAAACCATGTTCCAAGTGCCATGTCCACACATTTCTTGAACACCTCCAGGAACACTGACTCCACCACCTCCCTGGGCAGCCTGTTCCAATGCCTGACCACTCTTTCCATAAAGAGGTTTTTTCCCAATACCCAATCTAAACCTTCCCTGGCACGATTTCAGGCTGTTTCCTCTTGTTCTATCACCTGCTACTAGATAGAAGAGACCAACTCCTGCCTCACTTCAATCTCCTTCCAAGGAGTGGTAGAGGGCAATGAGGTCTCGCCAGTGTGCATCAGTCCCAAGTATCCTGGGATGCTGTTTCACTCTTAATCCTGCAGTGCTTTGGAATGGAGCATGCTTTGGTGCCTCTAGTACAGGAACAGCTGGCAATAAACTGCCCTGGATATTTTGTTTCCCATTTGTCAGCAGGTGACAGTTCCCAGGGTGTCTGAAATGATAGAGCACAGGCCATCTTCTGTAGAGTTGCTGTTCTAGCTAATTCCAGCTGTGTGCTTTGGTGCCTTCAACTAACTGCTGTCCATCAGCATACAACAACCTCTAAGTAGCCCACATCCTAATTCCTGTCTGATTTCTGCTACCTGGCCACATCTGGTGAGGAGATTGCTTCTGCACTGGGTGCCTGTCTCAGTGGTGACCCGCTGTGGTTTGAGCCTTAACCGGAGTTTAAGAGCTCAGATGGTAGCAAAACAAGAATTCCTCTCCTGCTTCCCCCATCCCCCCTCACCCCCCTACTTTCCTTGATAAGGAAAAAGAAGAGAAAGAAAAAGGAGGAGGGGGAAAGAGAAGGTCAATCTACCAAAAAAAAAAAAATTATATATATATATATAAAAAATCTGGAGTAGGTTTGGAAGGAGAAGTAAATTTTGTAACTCTCTCTATAAATCTCAGTATCGGGGTGGGGGATAGTTTACAAGGGTGAGGGATAAGGGTAAATAGGAAGATATACAAAACCAAGCCTGGATGGCCTTGTATTTCCTTGGACGTAAGTGGATTTAGTCCTTTAGAGAGTGTGGGAGCAGCGTGGAGAGGCCAGGCCTGACCACGTGGAAGAATCAGGAAAACTGCTGCAGCTGTTTCACTCTCCAGCAGGTAAGGCAGGAGAAAAAGAGCAAACGGCATCAGTGTCCTCCTTTTTATAGGCTTGCTGGACCGGAAGGGGGAGTGGAATAGATCACCTTGACCCAGGGGACCCCTCCTCCTGGCAGGGGGAAACCAAGTCCCTCTCTGTTCAACTGGATCAGGTTTCTTTTATTCTCTGGGTGGGGGGAGCAAGGCTTTCTCAGCCCTCCACCCAGGATGGGTGTAACCCAGCACATGACTCCATCAGAGACCTTCATTCCCCATGTGGCCAGATACATACAGGTGGGATGTTAGAGAGAAGAGTCATCATGATCCTCCCAGTCCTCCCCCTGTTGGAGAAAAACGCAGCTGGCTCAGGCAACTTCAGCTGTTGGTTACTGAGTCTTAACTCATGCTAGTACACCAAACATTTAACCAGATGAAATCAGTGCTAGCTGATGCAGCTTCTGCAATCCCACTGCTCATTCCAGAGCAAAATGAAAGGCACTTTTGACCAAAACTGGACATGAGCCCCCAGGGGCAGGTATCTGAGCCACAGGATGCTGTTCAGCACAGGAGCCAGTCTGCACATGATCAGCATCTGGGTCAAGGTTATGTTATTAAAGAAGACAGCTCTTTTGGCAACCACTTCATTTTCCATGGCTGTGGCCCTTGACCTTCTTGATGTCTCTAGTGTATCAGAGGTGCTCTGTTACATCACAAACTGATCGGTTGTCTTCTTCCTGTGGAACCCTCCAGGATGATCCCTTGGGTGAACACCTATAGACCATCCACCAGCAGCTCCTCTGGCAGCCTTTGTATCATCTCGTCACCATGCACTCTCCAGCCAACTCAGCCTCATGTGCCTTCTTCTCAGTCCTGGGCAGGGCAGGAACATTGATACATGCACAGCAGATGTCTTCATCAATGAAAGAACTGTAGTACAGAATGAATAATCCTGGCCACCTCCTCTTCAAATAGAAAAGGCCAGCTACCTCACAGGTGCAAATGCTGCTTCAACAGAGCTCTGCAGCTGGAGCCATTCACCATTGCAGAGTCCCTCAGCTGAGTACCTCAAGAGATCAAAGCAAATTCCCCAAATGAAATGCACTTAAATGGTTCAGTGTGCAAAGAGGAGAGTGAGAAGAAATATCACTGCGGATCTCCAGAGCAGGACTAGCTAGCCAGGCATGGCCCTGCATGAAGCGCACTTATTCTTGTATTGAGTTTGCTGCCTGGCTTTGTTTGCTTAATTTTTTGTTTTCACAGATAGCACCGGGTTGTGCAATCATGTTCTTTGAAAAAGGGATTCAGCTCATGTTATTTCACCTAAATGGGCTGATGTTGAGTGTAGCAAAAGCTGTTTTGCTGACAGCCCTGGTCTCCAGCCAGTGACATGCACTGCGGATGTTGCCTCAGAGGATAGCTGTCCTGTCAAGCACCGGCACAAGCATTAAGCATGGCAACTGGCAGACACATAAAGCAACCCTCCCAGAAAACTAATTGCACGTAGATGCAGCTATGGCATAAAGATATTTTGAATGGGCAGGAGGGTGAGAGAAGCTTTATTCCACCTCAGCCTGCTTCTCTTGAGTTTGCAAATGGGTGGATCTGGACATAGAATCACAGAATTGTCAGGGTTGGAAGTGACCTCAAAGATCATCTAATTCCACCCCTCCTGCCATGGGCAGGGACACCTCACACTAGGTCAGGCTGCTCAGCGCCACATCCAGCCTGGCCTTAAAAACCTCCAGGGATGAGGCTTCTACCACCTCCCTGGTCAACCTGTTCCAGTGTCTCATTACCCTCATGGTGAAGAATATCTTCCTCATGGTGAAGAATTTCTTCCTAACATCCAATCTGAATCTACCCACTTCTAGTTTTGCTCCATTCCTCCTAGTCATATCATGATATGACATCCTAAAAAGTCCCTCCCCAGCTTTCTTGTAGGCCCCCTTAAGATCCTGGAAGGCCACAATAAGGTCTCCTCAGAGTCTTCTCTTCTCCAGCCTGAACAGCCCAAATTCTCTCTGTCTGTCTCCACAGGAGAGGAGCTCCAGCCCTCTGATCATCCTCGTGGCCCTTCTCTGGACACCTTCCAGCATGTCCACATCCTTCTTTTAAAATAGGGGTTCCACAACTGGATGCAGTATTCCAGTTGGGGTCTCACAAGAGTGGGGTAGAGGGGAGAATCACCTCCCTTGATCTGCTGGCTATGCTTCTCTTGATGCAGCCCAGGATATGATTTGCTTCCTGGGCTGCATGTGCACACTGGTGGCTCATGTAGAGCTTCTCATCCACCAGCACCCCCAAGTCCTTTTCTTCAGGGCTGCTCTCAAGCCAGTCCCTGCCCAGCCTATATCAGTGCTTGGGATTGCCCTGACCCAAATGCAGGACCTTGCACATGGTCTTGTTGAACCTCATGAGGTTGTCATGGGTCCACCTCTCCAGCCTGTCAAGGTCCCTTTGGATGGATCCCTTCCCTCCAGCGTGTCTGCTGCACCACACAGCTTGGTGTCATCAGCAAACCTGCTGGGGGTGCACTCAATGCCACTGTCCATGTCGCCAGCAAAGATGTTAAACAAGACTGGTCCCAGGACTGATCCCTGAGGGGACCCATTGACAGTTGCTTTCTGGGTGCAGCCATCAAGCCATGGACATGGCCAGCATGGACTATCCATGGCTCACTTTATGGTTCATTTTCAGCGAAAACAAACTGCTGGGTCCTCCATTGCAAGTTCTTCTTTGAGCAAAGACCATACGATATCCCTTAGTAGGACAACAACCTTCTCTTTCTGGTTGCCGCTGCCTCACATTGTAACAGTAAAAGAACACTGCCCTGTGCAGGTTTGGAGCACTGCTCTGATGATCCTGTGCTGCCCTGAAATATGAGAGACAGATAAAATGTGAGTGGATGTTAGTCCATGTAACTCTTGTGCAAAGGATGGAGTAAACAGGTTGGACTTGATGATCCTTGAGGTCTTTTCCAACCTTATTGATTCTATGATTCTATGAAACCTACTCTCTCTCTCTCTCTATATATATATATATAAAATATATTTTTTTTCTACCAGGATAGAGATAATATGTTAGCTTCAATGATGATTTGGCAACTCACATCCCGTTCTGTCCACTGTCCTTTGAAAGAGTTTGCTCCTTTGGGAGAAAAATAAGATACATGGGGATACAGACAACATTGGAAAGCAACTTCTCTACAAACTATAGATGTCAGAAGCTAAACTCTTTGACCTAAAGCTTAGTTCCAGAAAAAACACTTCTTATTAGATCAGCAGGAAAAAAAAAGCTGGAAATGATGAAACTGATCATATGTTTGAACTTTAATTTTGTTGACAGATGGAAGTTGTATAAGTAGATGCCCCTAAGTGATTTTCTTTCTTTCTTTTTTAATCATCTGGGCTTTTAGTATTGACCTTTCTGCGAATTAGTGACACCAGAAAAATCTATTACCCAATCTTCTTTAAAAGTAGCTTCATTTATGAATATTATACTTGTAAGAAAGGGAGCACTTCTGACGTCTCAGGCATCTGAGCCCTGGTTGTGCTTTGCCCTACTGGTGTAAATGGAAGATTTCTCTGAATTGACACTATTGAAGTGTTGTCTCAAGATGAAGCTGTTTGGTCCAAAGTTCTTTGCTCCAAGATTTGCCCTAAGAACTTGATTTTGAAATGCTGAGAGGAAAAGGAGTTTGGCAAATTATAATTAGCAAGGAGGAGGCTGATGTGCTTGGCCCAGGATGAGGAAGGCTCTCTTTCAAATTCTGTTCTTAAGAAATGCTGTATGGGCTTGCATTTGAGTTCCAGTGATCAGAAGTATTCCCCCAGGAGACAGAGCTGGAGAATTTAGGAGCATCCTAACAGCCTATTTGCCCTTCTTTTTATCTTTCATTATCTGGAACATTACTGAGTCCTTTTGGGGGTGTGAAGGTGTGGCCCTAGGCACACAGCCACCAAGACGAGTGGACACCTACCAAGTCCAGAGGCAGAAGGAATGTAAGAAAACTCCCCTGCTTTGAGAAACCAAACAAAATCGCTCAACTGAGCTGTATTCAATCTGCTTTACTTAAGGTCCTGATGAAACAGAAATACTATCTGGTGTAAGCTGTGATTCAAAAGAGTGATCAAAATTTCATTTATCCAAACCAATTTGTTGAAGTCTGTTATACATTAAAAAAAATAATGGCATGTTTATGGAGTGTAGAGTCAGACATTCATATAACCCTGAGATGGAAGCTTTACAATTGTATGTATAGGTTGTGGTTTACACATCAGATAAAAATCTAGCATAAGTATGAAAATATTCAACTGACATCCAGTTGTAGGTTTGATTGGAGCGTCCTTTGGTTGAGGTTTGTAGCCTGCACAGTTGAGTGGGCAGGATTTCCTGAAGCAATTGGACTCCAAGTCACTTGTGGAGGTGAGACTGGGATGATCACAAGTTGCTTGTGGGAAAGGTGGTGGGAGGAGGAAATGGTGCAGGAGTGTCTAGAGTCACCTGTGAGGAAGTGATGTTTAGGGATGGGGAGGTTGCCTACCTCAGACCCTAATTACTGGGGAAGAGGCATAGGTATTGCTTTGGTGTATATACATTTCACATCCCTCTGATAATTCAGGATGGGGAACCACAAATGCAGGTTGTAACATCCAAATCTTCCTCTTCCATTACAGAGCAGCTTTTGACTCTCACCAAGCAGATCTGAGAGAAGGTTGGGTCAGTGCTTGCTTGCAATGTGCCTGTGTGGTAATAACCCCATATACCCTGAAAGGAGACACGAAGGGTTTCTGCACCCTTTGAAGAAGGCTTATGGTTTTCTGTTGCTTCTTCCTTCCAGAGTAGCACTAGCAAGTGAGTGGACAGAGAACATAATTTGTTGCCATGATTTGTGACAATGCCTATCTGTGATCCTGTCCCTGTATCCCCAACAGTTAATTTGACTGTCAGATCTGTGGTCAGGAGGGCGTTTTTCCTTGATCAGATAGACACCACTGGTTGGGGTTTGCTACCCTTCCTGACAAATTCTGATAGTCATGTGGGGCACAGGTGCAAACCACAGCCTGCCGCTGCTGGAGCTTGGAGAGAGATTTGCACTCTTCTTTCTTTTTGTGGTGCATTAGGTTTGTGGTATTTGGCCTTTTCTACAACTCTGAAGTGTGGTGTTGGGAGGGACTTTGTGGCCCAAAGCACACAGAACAGATGCTTTGTGGGTTCTGTTGGATTGAAGTTTCACGTGCAGAGGATTGCTTCTGTATTCCTCTGTTACTGTACTCATTTTATGCATCATTGATGTGATTCTGATTTGATTGACGTATAGATTAATTTGTTGTTCAGGTTAATATTGCTAATGGCCCTTGCTTTATTTTTGTTTGGTAATGACCAAAATATTTGAAGTCTTAGGCCAAGTTCTACCTTCTTCAGCAGACACCTGGGTGTTTAGCACCTGGGACAGACATCAAGTGATCAACCTCAAACAACAGAACAGCTTTTCAGAAATCAGCCTTCGGTTCTTAGACACACAGCCATGAATAACACCCACTCCCTGTGCTTGGAGTGTAAAATATGAGCCCCAGGGCAGATGATAATAAATTAACCCAAATGAATTCTCCCCTCCAGGAAATTATGGCTGCCCCATCAGATGCTTCTCTGGGGACTGTGATGTAAGTGTGAAGTACTATCACAAGAAGTGTATGTGTATATTACCTCTATTAGCTGGCAACATTTAGGTCAGGGTTAAGATGTCTGTACCCTTAGGCTGACATTACATGTAGTTTCATTAGGAAAAGAGTTGTTTGAGTCTGCTGATCTCTCTGTAGACACAAACCCAATCCTGCTAATGGCTGAGGACCTATCCTACTGCCTCCATTCACTTGCCACTGCCTCTGCAGCTTTCTGCAACAGGATCATACAAAAAGCCAGTAATAGGGAAACAGGGATGGAGAGTAAGGAAAGGGGAGCAAATCATTATAGCCTCTTGTGTTTTGTAACTATGGGAGAAGGACTCAGGGTATAAAATCAACCCAGAAGGACAGAGTGAGTGATGGTGCTGTGCCTTTGTGATCATTTTTCTCTCTTTCCAGGAGCTGAACATCTTTGAACAAACTCCTGACTGATGGAGGCAAGTGAAACTGCCAGTGGGTGGTGCATGGGCATCTCTAATGCTTGCAAATACAAACTAGTGCTGCCCTTGCCCACTGCTTGTATTCTATTTAAACTACAGCAGAGGGAGTGTTGGCAAAGCATCTCAGAGGAGCAACCTTTTGTTATACCTACAGCTGCTCCCTTCCCTGTTAGTTCAACTGACACAAAAATAATCACAGTAATAAGGATCGTGTGGTTAATGGATTCACTGTCTTGAGACCATACCGCAGCTGATTTGGCCATAACTTGGTTTTGCATCTTGTGTTCCTGTGATTTCTCACAGGGAACGAAGCTCCTGAAATGCCTCAGGACATTTAGGATCTGTTCACCTGGCTGCTTTTGTCAACAGCCTACTTCATTCTGGCTTCATTTCTGTCAAATTTACTGGATGGCCGCACCAAGACACTGATTTTTGTCATGCTGTTCTCCAGGCTCAGCACTGAGGGACTGTATTTGAAATCAGAGAGTGAGATGTGTGTTAAGAAACAGCTCTGGCACTAAAATGTTTAGAATTTCTCTTTGTTTCCCTGACTTCTCTCCTAATTTAGATTATCCAAATCCAGATTCCCCCCAGACTTGCCCACAAGATGGAATTCTAAGAAAATATTGTTTTGTTTCGTTTGGTTTTTAACATCCACACTTCTCACATTTCCTGTTTCAGTTTCAAAGTGGGCCTGAGCCCCTCTGCTCGCATTGCTCCAGCTGTTATTTTGGGGATTTGAGAGAGGGGAGAAAAAATAAACAAAGCGCGGGGAACGCGTCACTTGCACTTGGCCCTTGTCAGCTAGAGGTTCCTTTAGGCGAGCCAGTATAGTTACTGACACTCCTCTATTTTCAGGTCAGATAGAAAGATCAGACAAAGAGTGTCATTAACATGGGTCAAGGTATCAAAAAAAAAATAAAATAATGGATACCTAAATTTAGGCTCCTAATTTTGTGTTTTGAGCCCCTAAATAAAGGCTTGATCCTGTGCCCTTTGAAGTCAGTGCCAAAGCTTCCACTGAATTAAACGTGCAAGATGAAGTCCTAAATGACGGTCAGGTTCTTAAAAGTTCTCAACACCCAATAAGTTGCAAATCAGGTGTCTTCAAGCATCTAAACATGGAGCTGTTGCTTTTCGATAGTCCATATTTAAAATCCTGCTGGTGCCATCTTTCTTTCTGTCTCTGGAGCCACTGACACGGAAAAGATAACAAGGCTAATAAAGCAGTGTAGCCAGGACAAGCATCGATTTGCTTTTTTGGTGAGTGGTGCTTAGCACGAAGGCTGCAGATTCTGCAGCAGCGTCAGCACAATGTCAACGTGGAAGGCATTCCCTGTTGGAATGAGCCAGATTTCAGGCAAGTACATGGCCATTTGCACAAACTTCACATACGCTGCTCTCCTGGTAACAGGGTGTTGGCAGGTGAGAAGATCACAGGATCCAAATGAAATGTAAGACGAGATGAGCAATCCTGTAGCGGTAATTTTAGTAGCTGGGTTCTGTACATTATTCACAGGACATTGTACCTTTAAGGGGATAAGCCTACCCCTTGCCACTCATGGATTTAGTCTTTTCTGTGAGATTTCTGTGGGGGACTTTCAGCAGTGCAGCAGCCAGGGAGATTTTGTCCATCCAAGAGGAGTGCTAGCAAGAGATTTGCTGCAGGGCAACCTTCATTCATAAAATGCTTGGCTAGCAGGAAAGGAAAAGGCACCCAGGACTTTCTACCAAATAAAGATTAAAAAAAAGGACTGAGTTATCTGCTTGCGCAGAGGCTGCCATAAGGAGGGAGCTGCTCACAGTGATCTTGTGACAGAGTCAGAAACAGTTCCTACCTCTGGGAACTGCAGTTTGGCGTTACCTTAAGTTAGTGAAATATCCTTTATTTTTCCCAGGGAGGCACTGGAAGTCTACCTGCTGTTTGGAGGACGTTTTTGGCAATTGCACTCTGGATATGAGGAACTCCTGTTAGTTTGGATGCATGTTTGTTTCTTCAGAAATCCTCTGCAACAACTCGTTGGGGTTTTTCATTTGGTTGTTTGGGGGGAGGTGGTGGTGTTGGGTGTTGTTTGTTTGCTTTGTTTTGTTTTTTTAAAACCCAGAGAGCAAAGAAAAGTGTATCCTTTTGCAATGTTTGAACAACAACCCCACTCCTCTGTAGAAATGTGATCCCTGAGGGGAAGAGGATTCTGTTCTCTTCTAGGCTTTTAACTAGGCTGGATTTCTCCCCTCGCCCAGAAGAAAGGCCGCTGGCACTGGGGCTGAGGGGTGTGACCCCGCAGCCAGGGTAACGAAGGGGCTGGATGGGAACTAGAGCAACTCTTTGCTCAGACAGACCTGTTACTCGTCTCCCACTCTTCCCGGGGATCAGTGTGATCTGGGTGATATCCCCCCCACAAATATCCTCATAAAATAAGCTAGAGAAGCACGGGTCTAGGATCTACTCAAAGCAAAGGATTTTCTTTTCGTTTCTTATGTTTTCTTCAGCCAGCAGGTGCCTCTGTAGAGCAAAGGCTTCGCCTGTATCAATAGGAGCCTGTGGCACAGTACTGGAATACCTGCTTTCGAATCATAATATGGCCTTTTCTTTCCTTGATGTCTTTCCCCCCTTCCTCCAGCCCACGGTGAGCTCCAGGAATCTGCCAGCCTGGACTTCCACTCCGTCTATCACACAGGGTCCCTGGAGGACAATGGTGGGAGAGAGATTTTATGCGTGTTAATGTATGCATATTTTTAATATACATCCCATAAGAGCAAATCTTGTGCATGACAGGGATGAAGGAGCTCAGTTGGGGAACAGACGTCTGTGGTAACCTTACTGAGACAAAGATGTCCTTTTGCCCTACAAATACCTTCCCAGAAAGTAGGGTAGGGTTTGTCTAGCAAAATCGTCACCCCTTCAGCATGACACCCTTCTGCACTCTGAGACACCAATCAACCAGGGCCCTTGAGCCAAGGCGGGGGGGTGGGAGGTAGCACTGGATAAAGAGAAATAAATCCCAACTGAGGGTCACCCCCCGCCGTCCCACCCTCGCGGAGAGGTGCCAAGAAATCACCGTATCTGAAAAACAAAGGCCGGGGGGGGGGGGGGGAGGGGGCGCGGATGATGACTGTGATCACAATTTGTCTCCTGCTGCCCCCTCCCCCCAAATGGCTCCGTTGGATTTTAGAGCAATTCCCACGGGCAAGGTAAATTTTGACCTGAACACGCATCCATCGGCGAGGCAGAAAGGCCTGAGGAAGCACGGCCCTTGGGGTGGCCGGGGGAAAGGCTGGGCAGGGAAGTTGAGGGCGACATGTGCGAGCCTCGGGGGGCTGCAGTCGTGCGTGGGGCAGCCAGGAAAGGCGACGGAGTGAGTGCGGGCGCACACCTCAAGGGCCATTTCGCCCAGCACAGCGATGGGAGGGGAGGGGAGGAGAATCATAGGGGTGGGACTTCTCCGGAGCGTGTCTCCCCGCGGCCGCGCTGAGCAGTTGCAGAGCGGCGGCGAGCGGGCGGTGAGGCGGGCACTTACGCGGAGCCGCCGCCGCGGCCAGAAGCGCACGTCGGGCCGGCGGGGGACAGCGCGCCGCGGGAGCAGCCTTCCCCGGGCACCGGGACCTGCTGTTGGCTTGCCGCCTGGCTTTATCCTCTCGATTAATTTATTTTTTCCCCACATATACTTTGATCTGCTGGGATTTTTCCCCTCCCTTTCCTGCAGAGCCTCCCCCCGCCCCAGTTCCCTCCTTCTCTAGCCAGTTTGGATTTTTTTTCCTTTTTTTTTTTTTTTTTTTTTCAAATGTTCTGAATTTTTTTTTTTAATTTTTTTTTTTTTTTTTTAAGCGGTGAACAGAGAGAGGGAGAGAGAGGCAGAGAGGGCAAGAGGAAAGCGCTCTGTTCCGCTCCTCCGCCGCCACTACCCCGACTTGCGGAGAGGGGTCGGGCCGAGCAGCGGCGGCGGGATCAGTCCTTTTCCCCCAGGGAGGCGACCCCGGCTCGGGAGACGGAGGCAGCCGCCGCGAAGAGAGGGCGCAGGAAGAGAGATGCATTGAAACTTTACGCGCAAACTTTGGCGTGAGTGCGCGAAACCCAGCGAGCGCGGTGCGGGTGTCTGCCTGCCCCGGCGCGCGGAGAGCGGCCGCGGACGGGCGCCGCTGTGGAGCTCGGACTGCCCAGCGGTGGGGGCCGAGCGGCGGCGGGGCGGCTGTGGAGCCTGCGCTCGGCCCGGCGGAGCGCCCACCGAAAACAGCAGCGGGAGCCGGCGGAGAGCCGGCCTTATGGAGGGGTGAAACCGGAGACGCCGAAGGGGAAACCTCCTTTCTCCAGAGCCACTAGCAGCGTCCGGCCGGCGGCACCCCAGGAGGCGGCGGCGGGCACGGAGGAGGCGCAGGCGAGAGCGCAGAGGGGCGGCGGCGGGGCGGCGGCGAGGCGGAGCGCGGCGGGCCCCGTTCCGCGGCGTGCGCCGGCAACCATGAACTTTCTCCTCACTTGGATCCACTGGGGGCTGGCAGCGCTGCTCTATCTGCAGAGCGCGGAGGTAAGCGGCGGGGACCAGGACAGGGGGCTCTGTGTCCCGCGAACAGGGGCGGGGCGGTGGGGTACGGGGAACGACGGCGGCGGCGGCAAAGACTTACCCCCCCTTTTTTTTTTCCTTCGCCCTCCCTCCTCGTTTTAAAAAATTCCTCCCTTCCCCTCCTCTTCCGCCCCCCTTGCCTCCCACCTGCCCGATGCGGTTGCTGCCGCGCTGCTGGCACCAGGTCCGGGTGTATGCCTGCAGCTCACACGTGTGTGCGTGCAGTGCTGCAGCGTCGCGGGGGGGAGAAGCGGTACCCGGCGCTTCGTGGGCTCCCGGAGCCCCCGACCGCGCTGTGCGGAGTGCCCGCGCACATGTGGGAGCATTGCGCGGCCCTGGCGTGGGGCTGCTGTGGCGGCAGGGCCGGGGCCAGGGCCGAGCCCGGGGCGGTGCGGCGGGACGCGGGGCAGGGAGGCAGTGCTTTGGCTTCTTGCATCAGCCTTGCCTCCTGTTCTCGGGTCTCCTGACAGTGCAGAAGGGTGTTTCGACGGTAATTGCCTTGGGTCCCAGCTTGGGTTTGTGCGCCGATTGGAGTTCAAAATACCTAGCTGGAAAAACAAATAGAGATCAAAGAGAACAAAATGGATTTGTTTTTTTCCCCAGATTTAAAAAGAAATAATCAAAATAGATGTATTTTACAATGACATTATAAGCCCGTGCATTTGCCTGTCCTCTTCCTTCTCAGTCACTTCTACTTTTGCCTCATTGTCATTCTGGAGAGATTAGAAACCAACTCTTCCTCCTTACCTTTCTTTTTTTTCTCTCTCTCTCTTTTTTTTTAATGTAAAGAAAAAATAAAGCTAGCTTTCTACGTGAACCTGGCTTATAAATCTGTTTTTAGAGGGCTGTGTTGCCAAGAGATATTAAGGGGTTTAGACAGAGTGCCCACGTGAGAATGGCTGTTGGCTACGCGGGCACGGATTATGTTTTAAATAACAGGTTAGTTCTCTCCTTCCATTTCTCATCGGCACTTGGAGAGAAAGGGGGGCAGGTCATCTCCCACAGTCATGAAAATAAATGTCATTTGCAAACTAATCAGTTCTTCACACTGTTTGTTCAGCACCAGAGCTGGAAGGTAACTCCCCAATTAGGAGCCATTTCAGCTGTAACTGAAATCATGCAGGCACTGCATGCTTTGTTTCTAGCCTGTTACATCTCTACTTTCTCTAATGACAGCTGCACATCAGGCTGTGCTTGGTGGGAACCGAAGCACAGCTCTCACTGAGTGTGGCACAGAGCAGCTCTGTGCCTGTCAGATGTGGCTCATTGGACAATTCTTTCCACTTTCCAAGAGCTTTTCTGCCAGCGTCTAAACTGGGGTTTTATTTCTTTGACTCACAGCTTCTGAGTAAACTTAGATTGTAGCGTCTTTTTCTCTGGCTGTAGGTTAGACAACTCTGTATTGGTGTCTAGTGATAATACCCTTTAACCCTCCCCTTGCTCCTTCTCCCCTCCCCTTCCTCTTTCCCAGAGGAGGAAACAACGGATCAGTTAGAGTCCAGGTCAGTCTTTCCTTAGGAGTTGCATGAAAGCCTTGTGCTGCCTCTTCTTCTAGGTAGGAGGATGGTGCTGAAGAGAAAAGAAAGAGAGTAATGGTGGGTGAATAAAGGGGTAAAGAATGATGGGTTGGTGGGCTGTGGGGAAACGTTGCAGGGATAGATACATGAGAGGTTGTGAGAGATTCAGATAGTTGGGGCACGTGGGCCGCATAAATGCTTGAGCAGATCGACAGTGAGGTCTGCCCGTTGGTTCTGTCCTTATTTGTCCGTTGATTGCCTGGGCACCACGGTGGTGGGAACGTTAGAAATACCAGCAGATCTCACGTAGGCAGCTTGCCTATGTCTCTGGGCATGGCAGAAGGCATGACTCTTCATGCTGGGACTAGGGTATTGTGCTTTAATGATAATATTTATCTGTACTGTTAATCTGGCTGTTGTGCTGAATAAAACCTATCAAGCTAGCCAGCCGCATTGGCGAGCATTAAATAAAAGCCCTGTCAGAGGCTTATTTGGGAAAGTGGGGTCCAGCACATGTCAGGCAGCTTTCCTGAAGGTGAAAGAAGCATCATACAGGAATCAGTGCTTCTGTGGTGTAGATAGCAGGGGGATGCATCCTTGCTTAAAGAGTTGTTATGGCCACTCCTGCAGCAAGGCTGGGATGCTGGGGCTGGGTGGTGCTGATGTCACACGTGTCTGCCACCACTGGTGGCAATAGCCTTTCCATTGCAGGAGAGGGAGGAAAAGGTAGTTTTGCAGTCTCACCCTCCCAGCTGTTTGCTTGTGCTGAGCTGTGGTGCACAGTCTTATGCCTCATTGGACCAGAGAGGTTGTGGTGTTGGCCCTTCCAAGTAGTTCCCCATCTTCATTTGTCTGTGGGTCTTGGCAGTAGCCTAGTAGCAAATCACCCCTGATGATGGCCTGGGAACTCTTCCCTTCCTGCCCTGAACTGCAGAGGGACCAGGATATGTCAGCTGTATTGCCATAGGGAACAGGCAGCAATCAGACATGGAGGGAGGGAGACCAAGCCTGTGACTAGACTGCTAATGATCGCACTCCCACCAGGCTCTCTGCCTTTGGTGTGTCTCTGTGCCAGGCCACGATGGGGAGCCACTAGAACCTACTTCCCCAGCTTGTAGGCAGCTGGGATGCAACGGGTCACCTTCCTCAGAGCCACTCTGGGCCAATGCTCCGAGGACAGGCTGGAAGGACGAGTGCACCTTTGAGAGCAGGGGAGAGGGAAGCCCTTGCTGACACCTCGGAGGGGCTTTCTGATTTCTGAGCCCCCAAATCCAGTTTTCTGTCTGCCCTGCTCCATGTCAGAGGTGCCTCGGCTGTGCTGGCAGCTTGCAGGATTAATGACCTCTCTCTGCCTGTGTACAATGGAGGAGTGGAGTGAGTCCTGTCTTCCCCCCCACCCCAGCCCCTTAAGTAGAAACCGCTGAGAAGAATTTCTAGCGCCTAAGTGCCTTAACTCCTGTCCCACAGTCCCTCTTAAAGTGGATGGATTGTTTGTTCCAGTCCTAAACAGTTACAAAGCTCTTTTAATGAGGCTGCACAGATTAGGGGGAGGGGAAGGGAGAGAAAGAGTGCTGGTGGTGGTGGTGAGGGGGGTGATGCTTAGAGAGGAATGACTTGATTAACCTTTTCTCTCCCTTCAGAGGATAACTTGCTTTGGACAGGGACGTGGGGAGAAGGGGAATGGGGAAGGTGCAGGCACACAGATGGTGTGGAGTGGGTTTATTTGTTACGGAGGGTTTTTCTCCATTGTGGGACATGCATTTGCTGTGACCTGCAAAGAGCGCAGAAAAGAGCTTCCCCTTGGTTAGCCCCACTCCTGGGGTCATATATCCCACTCTTGAGCTCAGGGGTTGCCTCCACATTTCTATGAAATGGTGAAAATCTGTTGGAAGGAAATTGTGTTAGAGAGCTGTTGGGTAATGCCAAAAGCTAGCAGAGGGGAGAGTGTGACCTTCAGTCTCTCGTTGAAGGGCATGCTGAGCCTGTTTGTCCCTTGAAACACTTTTGGTTCCCCATTGCCCTGTCTGACACGTAGCAGGCTTTTTTAAAGTGAGGCACAAGCCAGTGTCTCACCTGCTGTTCTTGTGGATGGGCTTTGAGAGCACTGGCCACAGGTGAAAAGCACTGCTGAAAGACTGGAATACTTTCTTGGTTTAGTGAGCAGGGAGCATGTTACTGATAGTTCTGGGAAACCTTTTTGGTTTCTGCTGCAAACTTGTCTGAGAGTGCTCAGAGGCTCTCTGCAGACTTTGTACTGATCTTGTTTCCAGTCCTTATGGTTCTCTTGCAACCCAGGTCTGGGTGAATGCTGGTGTTCTGGATCCTGCTCCAGTACATTAGGAGCAGGGCAAGGTGCTAGCCAGGTGCAAATGGGCAGTGAAAGTGTGTATCTTGCTTCAGCCTGACATTATCTGTGCACCATGTGTGCTTGTATGTGAGGAGGCAGAGGGCTTGGCAGCTGGCTGGGCACTCTCATGTAGAGAATGGGTAGAATGACCCTCAAGGTGTCTCTGAGCTAATTTTGGGTAGTCTGTCATGATCATTCTGTATGTGAACCAGAAATCCCTCTGTGAAAGGTCTTGGGGGTGTTGTGACTTAGATAAGCTGACATGGCTCGTGATCCTCTTCCTGTGCTTCAACACAGATTGAGGCTTTTCTGCCCTTGATGCAGTTTTATTTTGACCCATAGCTTGTCAGGCACTGAGTGGCTTTGGAAGGCCGCTGCAACCTCCTCTGCCTCCATTTTGTTTGTGCTGTTGAAGTGACCTTCACACTTCAGGAATGAAACTGTTTCTAGGAACCTGCTTTTTAAACTGTTGTTACAGTACTAGGCACACAGCTGCCTTCTCAGAAAGGAAATATATCCACACATGGGTTGGCTCAGGTCTGGGCTGGTGAGTTCTGCCCAGGTACGGAAAGACTAGTTGAAATGAGAAGCACGGAGTTTGGTCAGGGGGGCCTTAGACAAAGGGAACTGTGCACAGACACAAAGAAACGTCTGAGAGAGGGACTTCCAGGGCTTCACCAGCTCTCTTACCCCTTTGTTTTAAAAGCTGGCTTTGGGCTGCTAAGGTGGTGGTGCTTCCCTGTCCATGGGGCTGCCTAAAAGATCATCGTTAGCAGATTCCCGTTGTGGGCTTAGGGTGGACTTTGCCTGCTCAAGTCAGTTCTGTCTCTGGCTACAAGATCAGAAGGCCTTTATCTAAATATAGATGCAGCATATTGCCGGTGAAATAGTGTTTTGTATGTATCGCCACACTCTTTTTTGGGCCTCTGCTGAAAGGAAGCAGGTTCTGGGGTGGGTGGCATCTCACAGGTGGCAACATACCTCGGAGGAGTGAAGAAAGCCAGGAAAGCCAGGCATTTTTTGGTTGTGTTTCAGAAGAGAACAGCAGGGGGAAACCTGACTTGGCTGGAAAGTTACGTCAGAGCGAAAATCATCATGCAGAGCAGGATGAGTGGAGTTTTTGTTTAACCTGGAATTAAAAAGACTTCCTTAGTAAAGTGACGTTAACACTTCTCCATCCTGGTCTGGTAGTTGTCAGTCCTGCCTGTGTTAGCAGTTTGGAAATGCCCCTCATCCCAAAAGGCCACAGAAGCAAATGCGTAGCTTTGGGCCTTTTTGGTCATCTTTGCTGAGGGATAGCATGGGGGAGTGCAGGGAAAGGAGCTGGGGACAGGGACTGTCAGGTGAGGGCACATGTCACCCTCCCTTCCAGAGCAGGAGGGAAATCTGGGTGGTTTGGTGGTGTTCATGGGCAAAGCAGTGCTATCACAGCTAACCGCCTGGACACCTGGCCAGATACCAATACCTCGGTGGCCACAACCGCTCAGTGACAGACATCAGTGACGATGAGAGGGGAGCGATTGCCTTTTCACACCGGGCTGCCTTTCTCCCCTCTCTGCCCTCCAGGGCCAGATTCGCCTTTATGGGGGATAATGGAGGCCTGGAATTGAAAAGCAGTGTCCAGGCCCACCAGTCATACCAGCAGTAGAAGGTCAACCTCGCTATTTCCCCCTGCTCCAGGCCCAGCTTTGCCTCTGATTTCTGACTGTGATCACCGAGAGCTCCGCTTTTGAGGGACGCATTTCTTCTTCTGGGGCCTCTCTCGGGCCCGCTGCGTTGGAGGCCCGGTCGCCTCCCTCCTGCCTGCCCCTTCACTCAGCCCTGGGCCCGTGTCCCTCTCGGCTTCCAGGGGGACGAGTGGAACAAAAGCGCCCTCTGTGCCCGCCGGGGCGCCGGGAGGGGAGCGGCTCCGCCTCGGGGGCGCCCCCTCCCGCCGGGGCCTCCCTCTGCCCCCCTCCCGCCGGGGCACCGGCAGCGGGCCCGGGAGCCTTCACGCACCCCGGGACCGCGTAACGGCTCCGTGTTGTGACTGATTTTCTATTATCTTTGCAGTTGTCGAAGGCTGCTCCTGCCCTGGGGGATGGGGAGCGGAAACCCAATGAAGGTAAGCGCTGGGCGTCTTCCCGCGGGCGGGGGCGACCGGGGGCTCGGGGGGAAGAGGCCCGAGCCCCTGGAGCCGCCGGCGGACAACACCGCCACCTCCCGGGGAGCGGCGGCGGCGGGAGTAGGGGGCTGCCGGCGGGAGGCGTCTCGGCCATTAAGCCCTTCGCGGTGGTGACGCCGCCCCGTGTGACCCCGCTGCGGGTCCGGGGCGGCCGTGGGCCGGACCGTGGGGCCGGGCCCCGTGGCAACTGCGGGGCCGAAACGAAGGGCCGGTGCCGACAGCCGCTGGCTTCCCACAACTCTGATGAAAACTGTGTGCGTGCACTCGTGCACATACGCACACTCGTTTGGAGAGAGAGATATATATACACGCGAGCACACAAAGAGCTGAGTAGTGGTGAACAGTTTGCTGGGGATTCGCCACAGTGCCGTAGGAAGGGATTTGTCATCTTCACCGCCCACCTCTTCCTCAGCAGCGGCCGGCTGGGTGGCCTGGGCTGATCCCCAAACAAAGGCTGAAGCAGGGCTTCAACACTCTCCCCAGAGGGCCAGGTGGCGACTCTTCAGGGGGAGAAAAGGGCAGCCACAGGGTGATTTTCTGGAGCAGTGGTGCCTCCTGACAGTCCCAGGTACCTTCCCCCTCCCTGGCCCCTGTCAGGATATTGCTAAACACTGTACAGAGCCAGGCTCAAAAAAATACACCCTTTTACTCCGGTTTGCGCTAGCAGGCTTAGCAGAGATTCAGGGGACAGCAGTATGATCCGATAGGTTCTAATGAATTCCTAGCTGGTGGTCCAGTATAGGCGGAGCCATTGCCTGGTAACGAGGTGGTCTGCAGCCATTGTGACTTTTTTTGTCCGTCCAGCTGCCCAAAGGCCAGGCTGTGGCAGTGTCCTCTGCCTTGTTGGCCTGTGCTTGTAAATGGAGACCAGAAGAGCAGTCAGCCCCCAGGTTAGTCCGAGCTGCCTCCTGCAAGTGCCCTATCTAGTGGTGCCCAGTGTACTGGAGGAGGTTAGCTTTCTGTCTGCAGTCCTTGCTTTGGAAGTGAGGTAAAATGGCTGTGGACTTTGGCGCCTACAGGCAGAGGTGATCATCAGCTGGTTTAAGACTATTCTGACCGTGTTGCCCCCTTACTTTCATAGTAAAGCAGACCACGCACCGTGTGTCAGGGTCGGGTGAAAGTCTGGAGGGGTCCCCGTGGGTTGTGACCTCCAGCGTTATTCCAGCAGGAGGTCAGCAGAGGGCTCTGTCAGTGTAGGCCCAGATTGCCTCTTTCTTTTTGTTTTGTTTTGTTTGGTCACACTCGATTTCCATCTCTGTAACTTTATTGATGTGACACACCGTATGTGCACTGACAGAAGTTTGTGGCAGGCTGTGTGTGGGGTGGGTGTCCATTTTGCATGGGCCAAATTTCTGATTTGCTCGTGCGCTGCTGCCTGTTGTGCTTGACCCTTGCTCCTGCTGAAGTCAACAGAAGAAGGTTCAGTGACTCCAGAGGGATCAAGATGGTGCCTGCTGTGAGGCTTGTTTCGGTAACCACTTCTCTGCTGTTGGTAGAAAAGAGCTAGTATGCTCGTCTGTGCCACTCGTTGTCTTGACTGCCTTCCTGGAGAGGGGAAGAACCAAACAACTTGATTTTCTCTCAAAAAAGCTGATGGGATTGCATGAGAAGTTGGTCTGGTAATGTGAGCGGTAAGGCTTCGCTCCTGTTGCCGTTGTGCTATTTCTGGTTCTGCAATGCAAATATATCTGTGAGCTAGAAATCAGGACTCTTGGCATTACCTTCCTGGCTTTACTTCTGTCTTGCTGTTTGACCTTGGAGGTCTTCTCTGTTCCTCAGTTTTTCCTCTGTGAAGAGTAGATGGTGATACGCCTCTGTTCCACAAGGATAGTCCTGTAGTTCCGTCCACTGGAGGTGTTGGGGGCTTTGGTGTTGAGATGAAAGGTGATTTTATTTCTTTGGCCGTTTTGTGCTTTCTCTGAGATTCTGAGCCATGACAGGTATTATTTGGGGTGCACGTACTCCGGTCGGAGACTCTGATTTTACCTTCAGCCCCTACCCTTTTGCGTTCAAGAGAGCCTTCCACATGTTCTGTGGCATGAGAAGTTGTAGAAGAGTCAGACAAACACTCTTTGTTTGTTTCACAAGAAAAGATTTTCTGGTATAAATAAAGGAAACCGCCAGCACTTGTGGCTGCACTTTTATTTTTGAAAGAACAGTGTGTCTGTATTGCTGCTAAGCCATTGATTGGGAGGGAGACAAAATGATCATAGACTTGCTCCTTCTCTAGTCTAGTATGTTCCCACTCAACTGCTCCAAATTTGGATGTAATCCTGCCTGCTGTGGCTGTGTCTGCCCTGGAGAGTTGATGTGGGCCTTGGCTGGGTTTTAATCTTACTGCCCCCTCCATTCACAAAGAACCTCTGACTCAAATCTGGAGGTGTTTCGCAGGGTAAGGGTGTGGGTTAAATGCAGGATTAACTTTTAACGTGGGCTGGATCCCAAACTGCAGGAAGGGAGCAGGCCAAACGGTGTTAGTCCTTCAGTGACCTTCCTATGTTACCCTGCAAAAAGACAGACCTCCTTCTGACCCTGACACAACCAAGGAAAGGAAGCACAGACTGAATCAGCCTGGCAAATTGTGGAATATGACTCCCACTACACAAGAGTAAGTGTAGGTACAGTAGCAAGGGCAGAGCTTTGCTGTGAGGATGACTGTACCTTGGTCATGTGCTCTGATTTGGGTGCTCACTGTGCAAATGAACTATGGAGCCTTGCACAGTTTCCATGTGAGCGCTCTGTGCCCAGCAAAATCAAGGTAGTGTGCCTTTTGTGGCAGGGTCTTCTGACTGGTAGCTGGAGAAAGACTCTTCATTTCTTTATCAGAGGCTGATTCAGACTTTGGAAAATTATCATGTACTGAAGAAATGGAAAAAAAACCTCTCATAATATCTATGGGAAAGATTTGTTCCTGTCACGTCTCTTAGATCTCAAGTGTCATCAGGCCATGACTGTAAAGGTGCTAGAGGAGATGTTGAATGTGCTACACTGTGGCTAATCCTCCGGGTCCTCTGCTGTACTGCAGTTCCTTGTGCCATCCACACATTTAGAAAGCATGGCAGGCATGAATTAGTTTCACTTCAGTTTTCTACTCTGTTTCTTTTTCTGCCTCCTTTATGCCCCAGAGTGCTGCCATGAGCAGCATTTGACCTGCACACGGAACTGCTACTTTCCCTCCCTCTTTTCTTCCCTCCTTCCCCTCAGCATAGGTCTGCAAGCAGTTTTTATCCAGAGATGTGCCTTTACAGCCTGAGTTCCCAGATCCTTTCTCCTGTCGCAGTGTGAATAATCAACAGCATAGTTCAGCGGCTGTCATTGTGCCTGCAGAATTTCCCACATATTAAATAGTTCAACTTGTTGGAACATAGTCTGGTGACTAAGGTCACTCCAAAGGGGAACAGGAAGAAGGAGTTAACCACAGACAAGGTAGGAGAACAGACAGGAGTCATATTGCAGTTAGAGGAGGAGGGAAGAGGAAGAGAAGGGACAAGGAACAGAAACATGCTGTCTTCTAGACAGGGAATACCAACAAACAGCCCATGCCTGCCAGGCTACATTTCCCTTTCACAAGCCACTTTCTCTTTTAATAGCTGCTCACACTCTCTGATACTTCAAACGCCCTGGATGGAAGCACCTCCCCTCTTGTATTGCTCTTAGCACTGTGGCACTGTCAGCTCTGCATGACCTAGAATTAACTTTCAACAATTAACGGCGAACTGTGAGCTCCGAGCCCTGCAGCTTTTGCATTTTTGTGGCAAAGTAACCTTTATGCCAGTTTGTCACAAGTTCAGGGCACTTTAGAAACGCTTACTGGAGACCATTTTTTTCCATGATGCAAGCAGTTTGCTCTTATCACTCAGAGTTATCAACATTGGTGCTGTAGGACTCTGCATACTGTACAGGTGGATCATTATAGTGCATAACTTCATGGGGCAGGTACTGTCTCTTTGTGTGTACTGTTATACCCTCTTCTCTGAGACATTCTCTTTTACCTGAGTGCTGGTAGAGTTTGGAGGCCTGGAGGGCTTCAGGTGCTCACTGGTTTGCAAAACTGTGCTAGGAGCTGGATGTTGTGCATGTGTACTATCCTATCTCTCATCTCTTTAAATCCCTCCAACCCTTGACCAAGCAGCAAAATGAAGCTTTGGCAAGAGACTGAGAAACATTGAGAAAGGCTTGTGAAATCAGTGCAGATCACAAGCAGTTCGTGTTTGCTCCATTTGTAGGGAAGGCAGAGGATAATGGCAGATCCACCCTGTTTCCCCTCCTCCCACAGTGCCTCACTGTGGTTCAGTAGCCAAGTATGTTGTCTAGTTAATCCTGGGGGTGCTGTGGGCTTGCTCTGAATCTTTCAGTGGGTGGCTTGATTTCTTCGTCTGGGAAGGTGGTCAGTGTGGAGGCGTGGAGGCTGTGAATCGTAGCAGGTGCTGTTGTGTTTCTGAGGTGGCCTGTTGAGGTGAATATTCTGCATGGGCAAAAGGGGTCGTTGACAGGAAGAGTGAAGATGTGTGAATGCATGGTTCAGAATGCTCTGCTGCTTCTTGGAAGTGTCTTTGAGTCAAGGCCTGTAGATAGGATGCTTCTGGCTTATCCCCTTGCCTTCTCAAACCAACTGAGTCGTCTGTTTATTGTTTTGAAAGGAGGTAAAAGACAAACCAGTGAAGGGCCTAAATCCAGAGTGCAGATCATCTGCAGCAGCCTCAGGTGTGTTTTTGGCTGAGCTACTGTGCTTAGTGACAGCATATCTGAGAGTATGGGGAACAGCAGGGAAGGGGCTTGGGGAGGAGGCACTGGTGGGATGCATCATGGTGCCAGGGAGGAAAAAATAGCAAGGCGCTCTTGTCTCATTTGCCACTGTCCTGAAGCAGCAGTAGGGAGAGACTGCCTCTTCCCTGCTTGATTTGTGTCTTTGTGTGTAGCTCAGAGACAAAGGACTCAGGCTTGCAAGTTTGTTAGTGAAGAGCATAGGGTAGCTGTGTTGCAACTGTCTGGCTCATTTTAAGGGGCAAAGCACTAGACATTCTTCAGCTAAGTTTGCATTAACTTATTCCCTCCATTCCTCCTTTTAGTTATCAAATTCCTGGAAGTCTACGAGCGCAGTTTCTGCAGGACAATTGAGACCCTGGTGGACATTTTCCAGGAGTACCCTGATGAGGTGGAGTACATATTCAAGCCATCCTGCGTGCCTCTGATGAGATGTGCGGGTTGCTGCGGCGATGAGGGCCTAGAATGTGTCCCTGTGGATGTGTACAACGTCACAATGGAGGTGAGGGCCCAGCTTGCAAACTGATGTGCTAGGGTGGAAGTAAGCAAGTCAGCCGTCACAGCCACCCCAAGTCCCAGTTTCCAACTAACTCAGAGGAAAGCTGCTTACCTGAGGAGATGTTGGATCAGGAAGGTTTACATCTCTCCTGACCTTTATGTCGAGCGTTACACTGTGCAGAGTTCAAAGAGGAGTTGCTCATGTCTCTTTAAGGCTAGGAAGAGGACCTTGCTAGTGCCCAAATACAGTAGCTAGTAGTATGCAAAGGAACATTCCTGCAAAGGAGCACTTCATGTTTGAGAACACATAGGATGCTTTCTGCTGCTGCTTCCTCTGAGGCCCCAAAGAAGATACTCCTTGGACACTTGCTTCACCTGAACTCTGCTTTTGGTCCATGCAGCTGAAGGCAGCTGAGTAGTGCAAAAGGGAAAAGCCAGTCAGTACTATCTCCTGGAGGAGGGCATATGAGGTCAGCTTTTACCAACAGAGCAGGGGATTTGGGTCATTAACTACACTGGCACAGCAGGGGTGGAAAGGGGCTCTAAGAAAGCGCTGCTCCAGTGTCAAGTGGAAAAGCCTTTCTGCCACTGGGCATCCTTCTCCTTTGTTTGGAGACTGCTGAATTCACTCTTCGGAAGAGCCAGAAGCGGCCCTGATAATTAGGGCCGGGCAGAGGGGGAAGGTGCAAACTCTGCTTTCGAGAGCTTTGTCACTGCCCTTGTCTGCCAGCCTGGATGCCAGCTTCTGTCCACAATGGTCCTGGTGCCCATTACCCTTAACCCGTAGCTCCCTCAACTGCTTTTGTTCCTAGCCTCTTGCCTCTTGAATGCCCACTGTATATATTGCCATCACTTTTGATGTGGATGAGAGACATGCAGAACTAAGTGATTAACCAGCAAGCTCTTTTTACTTGTCCTTTGAGCGGTGGTTGAACTCTGGCGGAGAACCTGCCTGTGCTCTTCCATGGTTCCCCATGCTGCTTTTCCACTTGCAGGCTCCAGCCTGGGCCAGAGCATACTAGCATGGTGTAGGTAGGGATGGTTTTCTTCCTACCATTCCTTGCTGAATTACAGTTTTTGGCTGGTATGCTCGCATGCCTGTAAAGAATTGGAGGCAGATTTCTGGTGCAAATGTGATCCAGCCAGGTTCCGGGTTGAGAGACTGTGACAATACATGTAATACAACTTCCCTGGAGGCACCTGGGGCGTGAGGAATGGGCAGTATCTGGCTCTGCAGAGCTGTTGTAAACACACATCGCCAGATTAATGTTGTGTGTTGAGCCACTGAAAAAGTGAGATGTCAGCTGTGAAGGAATGGTGGCTTAGGGAAGAGCAGTTGGATGCAGAATTTTTGCTTTGGGCTTTTGCGTTAGACTGAAGCATGCTTCTACATGACAGCAAGCTGGATGCTCCATTACTATCTCAGTAGCACTGGCTAGGGATGTCTCAGTGAGAACTTTGCTGTGGTTTTACGCCCTCTCCCATGCCTGTCTCCAAGGAAGTCCACCAGCGCTGGCACCTTGCATGCATGAGCAAACAGAGCTTTGGCACGAGTCTGGTGTTGCTGCTTGCTTGTGATCAAAGACCTTCCCTGACTGGAAGAATGGGGCCTCAAAGCCAACTCAAACTTCACCATGCTCTTCCCAGTATCACCAGGGGTGCAGATGCTTTGCCATGCAGTGGGCTGATTTTGTGAATATCAATAGTGAATGGACAGTGACCCTCTCTGTTTCTTTCGTTCCAGATCATGAGAATTAAACCCCATCAGAGTCAGCACATATCACACATGAGCTTCTTACAGCACAGTAAATGTGACTGCAGGTGAGAATGGAGCAGAGCTGGTTCTTCTTGCAACAAACTTATCCTGAACCTTTTTGGTTTTTTCTGGTGTTGGGTTGGGATTATTGTCCAGAGGCTTCTGCAGTCTCTGCTGCTGGTTTGCAGTGGGATGACTGAGCCTGGGAAAAGAAATCCTTCGCTGGCAAATCTCCCTCCATCTCTAGATATCGCAGGTGGACAGTGCTAGCCTACAACCCCGGGTCTTTTGACACTGGCTGCTAGCAGGGTGCAGCAGGAGAGCAAAGACTTTGAGAAAGACACTTAACCTGTGCCATGGACATTGTGCAGTGGCAACTGTACATGGCCTTCCCTGGATTTGTCAGGAGCTGGGGATAATACTTGAAAGCGTTACGTGGTGAGGTTCCGTCTAATGAGGCCTTTGTTCTCTCTTCCCCTGCAGACCAAAGAAAGATGTCAAAAACAAACAAGAAAAGTAAGTGACGAGCCCTTCCTTCTTTCTCTTTTGGTGGTTGGTTGGCATTTCCTCTCCCCACTGCCCCTTGCCCTTTTCTCTGGTTGGAGATGCTGAGTTTGAGAAGGTGTTTTTGGAAATGGCATATGGTATTGCATGGGGCGACGCTCTGAATCCGTTCCAGGTGGGCACAGAACCCCAGATCTGACGGTCCTTCCTTCATACCCCAGACCTGCAGCTTGCATGACCCACAGCGGTGGCGGTCATTCCTAATGTTTTATCCCGAGTCAGGGAAGTCCCGTCGTGTGTGTCCTACCAGAATGGATTCAAGGTGCAGCCCTCATTCTCCCTTCCCTCTTCCTGGGGTGTTTCTGGTTACTGCAAAAGGCTACCTTTCTTTATTATTAATTTTTTCCTTAATGCTTGAGTGAATACTTGCTGGCTTCTTTCGCAGCAGCTTGGTTAGGAACCTGCTGACTAGAGGGAGAGGTTGCAATAGAGGCCTGATGAAGGCAGGGCTGATGCCATGCAGGATGTGACACTGGTTCTGGTTGGGGGCCTGGGAGGGTGTAAAGGGAGGTGGATGTCCGAACTGGATTTTGGTGAAGACTTTAATGAGATTTTGCTCTGGTGACCTGAAGGGGATTTAAGGCACAATCTTCCCTTCTTCCCAAAAGTAAAAAAGTTGTGTATGGTAGATAAATAAGCTCTCATCCTGCAGTAGCTGCAGTAACAGTCACAACTGTAGAACAACATCAAAAAGAAAGAGTGACCTCTCTCGAGAAGAGGCTCAGCTGGACTGCATGTGGCTGGAATAGTGACTCTGCCATTTAGAGGTGTGGAGTTGAAGAGGAAGGGGGTGAATATTGGAAGATGAAACTGAAACAGAGACAGAGAGCAAGCAGGAGAATGAGAGAACTTCTTTCACCCCTCTCCTGGTGGCTGTATATTTCTAGCTACCTTCCATCCTGTCCTCCCCATGGATATCTTCTGGCTGCACTGGACTGTGTGCAGCCTATGCTCCTCTCTGTATAGGGCCATGTTGAGGATGGTCGATCTGTGTGGCTCAGTGGTTTGAAGGTGTGCAAGAGTTGGGTCTGTGTGAACTCTGGTGAGGATGGGGTGTGGGTGAAGCAGCCAGTCCAGACTGTGTTGCATTCCCTTTCCTCTTCTAACAGCACCTTGCTTGCTCTTTGCTAGTTCCGCACTCCCTAGGGAGGGGATGGGAGAGATTGGTGTGCTTTGTTTTTTTGCTGAATTGAATATCTTGTTATATTGGTGCTCTTGTCCTCTCTTTAGGTCAATTTTGCTCCCCTCACTGCCTCCCTATGATTCCTGACATGCAGGGTAGAGGGTTGAAGGGAGATGATGCTCTGACACTTGTTCCAATGAGAGCTTGGATGGGGCCTAAGAAACACCTATGGTGCTTTCCCTTTTGTCCCCCTATGTCCCGTTGGCAGCTCTCTTTCAAGGTGGGCTGTGCCAGGGAGCATGGGAACCTTTGCTGAGCTGCCACAGAGCTGAGGTTCACTTGCCTGACAAAACCTGGTGCTTTACCCCAGGCCTTCTCCTTGCATGTCTCTCCCTTGGTCCTGCACTCATGTGGCTGAAGGAGCTGCGCAGGCTCCAGCCTCCCTCCCATGCTGCACTCTTACTGGGCTTTAGGCCATGGTTAGTGGTCCAGGCCTGCAGGTCCCAGCCCCTGCCTGCCCCAGCTCCAGCCAAGAATCAGGAGCAACTGGTGAATTTTTCAGAATGGAGACAGTGTCTTGGTTCTCTCTGCTTGTCTGTGTGGCAGATCCATGTGAAAGGGGAGGGAAGGGAAGGAAAGGAGGGAAGATCTGAAAGCTGCTTGCTGGTTGCCTCCTGGGTGTCATAACTGGGTCAGGCTTCTCTTTCTCTTTTGGTAGTCAGGATAGAGGCTGCCAAAAAGTATGTTACTAGACATCCAGTGAGATCTCTTGAGTTCTCTGAACCACAGACAGGAAGGAGGTGGAGTGGTTGAGCACAGCTTTCAGGCTAGATAGTCCTCTCCCACACGGCACTGTTGTATAGAGCAAGTCTTGCCCCTTGTCTGCAGGGTGCTGAGGCTGGCTTCCTTCGCTCTTGTCCCAAGGCAGGATTATCACCAGCCCTGCAGCAGAGCTTTTGGAGCTCAGCTGCATGCTTCTGGGCCTGGTGCTGGGCAGTGTGTCAGGTCAGAGCAGTTTCCCTTTCCTTGGGGAGAGCCCCACCGCTCAGGTCGCCTCTTGTCAGTCAGTGTGTGCCCATGCTCATCGCCTGGTATGGTTGTGTGCACTCACCGCGGCTGCGTGATGCTTTCACAAAGCTTTCTGTTCCTTCTCACCCCTTGTCCCTTTCCCACCACCCCTCTCTGGAGGGTGAAGGTACCTCTCTGAGGCTCCAACAAATCCACCTCTGCTGGCAGCACCCCTGCTTTAGGTGGTCTCTGCTGAGTGCCCTGGCACTGGCTGTGGGCAGGCTGGTTGGGGTGCTGGCAGGAGTGCAGGAGGGCCAGTGAATGTGTGTGTGAGGTGGAGACCTGTGCTTCAGCCCCAGGACTTGCTCTGCAGTCCTGCCTCATGTGCTTCCTCCAGCCCAGCAAGGCACATGGCTGTATTTTTTTTTCTCTTCTTCCTTGCGTTTTCTTCCGTTTTCTCTCTTTCCCTTTCTTTCCTTCTCTCTCTCTCTCTCTGTTTTTTTCTTTTTTTGTTGTTTTTCTTCCAGAAAATCAAAGCGAGGAAAGGGGAAGGGTCAAAAGAGAAAGCGCAAGAAAGGCCGGTACAAACCACCCAGCCTGTACGTTTGTGTCCTCTGCTTGTAGATTCTCTTCCTTCCCTCTCCCAAACCGTTCTGCCTGCTTGCTGCTCACTGAAATCTCACCCTTCTCACCCAGTCACTGGTGGGATGCAGATGGTGCAGGGGCAGCAGTGGTGGTGGCACTGCTCTGGCACTACGGGTGTCTCGGGGAAGGTGGCTTTAGCTTGCTTTGCTCTCTAATCATCAGTGACAGCCATGTTCCCAGGCACATGAGCATGGGTGGGTGGGCAAGCACCCTGCACCTCTTTTCCATGCCTTTCAGTTACAAGTCTGTCATCTGCTTTCCCTCACTCGTCTTGTGCCCTCACTGCTATGATGACTGGTGACAAGGCAGACTGGCATCTGCCATGCATGTGTGTGTGCGTGCGTGCGCGTGTGTGGGTGTGTGTCTGATGGAGTCACAGGCTCAGAGGAGAGGTGGGATGGTGGGGAGCCAGAGAGGGGGTACTTGGGAGTTGGGGGCTCGCTCTCTCTTTTTTTCTCCCTTTCTGCTGGATTTGGTGGCTTCTCTTTCCCTCTCTATCTTTTGTTCTGCCTCTCTCACAATGATTCACAGAATTCTGCATTGTAAATTGAAAGCCCCTCTGTAAGAGATTCCTAGGTGTCAAGGTTGGGATGGGGCTTACAGAAAGGAGAGCAGTGCTGACTGCAGGGGTGAGCACGTGATGCTGGAGGCCCAACAGCTTTCCAGGGGAGGAGAGACCCTCTGTGTTTAACTCATTTGTCTGCCGGCCTCTTTCTACTCGAATGGCTCGCTTCAGAGAATCCCTTTCATTGATACATCAGTAGCTTGTTGGGACCTCTCACCTTCCTGTCCTTGCTTTCCCCTTCTTCCTCCCTCTGGCCCTTGCTGATGGATCCAATGCAGCATTTGTGAATACTGTGCAGAGAGCCTGTTTTCTTTCCTTTTTACGCTAATGCAAGGGGTGCTGTCCTGGGGCTGCTGGGGCGCTGCTGGAAAATCCGTCAGCCCACAACGCTCCAGTGGGCAGCGTGGGGGCTGTGGGAGGGGGCAAGGGGATTGCTTTGATGTTTAGGGTGTTGCATGTGTATTTTCTTTCTGCTGAAGCGCTGTAGCTTAGACGTCTTTCCTTTTGCCTTTTTGCAGTCACTGTGAGCCTTGCTCAGAGAGGAGAAAGCACTTGTTTGTACAAGATCCCCAGACCTGTAAATGTTCCTGCAAATTCACAGACTCACGTTGCAAGTCGAGGCAGCTTGAGTTAAACGAGCGCACTTGCAGGTTTGTGTCTTGAAGGATGAAAGAAACACACATAAGAGAAAGAGAGAGAAAGAGAAAGAGGGGGGAGCTTGCTTCTGGCTGACTTCTGGCACCAGTGCTATGTGATTGCTTCTTTTCTCTGTCCTATGTGGGCCAGAGGGCAGAGGGGCTAACTGAGATGAGGACAGTTTCCCTGTGTCAAAGGGCATCTGTGCGTTTCAGATGTGCTGTCAGGACTTGGATGGAGATGGCTCCCAGAGATGGGATGTTAGTCTCTAAGGTATCCTTTCCTGTAGAGAAAGGTAAGAGAGTTCATGTTGTTGAAGTAGCCAGGGGGAGGGTCTGTACATTATCTATATGCAGCTCTGAGCATATTGTTGGACAAAGTTAAATCCCTAGCTGACTAGGATTTGACCACCCCTGTCTGCCAAGCCCTTTTTCTGTGGCTTGTGAGCACTCTGAATACCAAGTGAAGAAAGCCAGGCCAGGAGCCTCCTTCAAGACTGTCCCTGCATTCTCCTTTGCCTCTTTGGCAAGCCAGGAAGAGCACCCTGTCCTCTTACACTCTGCTCACACTTCCCTGTCCATGTCTTAGCCAGCACTATGGTTTGAGGGGCTGCACTCAGGGCTGTGAAGTGAATTAAGTGTGTCTCTGGGTGAAGGCAAGCAGAGGTCTGTATTTCAGATGTGAGGTGGGAGACAAAAAGGTCTTGTGTGGTTAGTGTTTGTTCAGAGATCCATGCTGTGCATGTATTCTCTGAGTGCTACCTGTCATGCACTACCTGTGGGATAAGCACATGCAGAAACCGATTCCTGGTTCTCACCTGAGTGCTTTGGTGAATCCATTGGGGTCTCTTGACTTGCATCAGCTGCATGTGCATCTCTGGTGTAGGAACATCCTAGCTATCCAGAGAGAGATGTAGAAATGGAGCTGCTAATGAGCCCTTGGCTGCTGCTCTGAACTCAGACTCCTTTCATGGAGATCTGGGAAACTCCTCCTGTCAAGAACACTGCAGTGGCCGGATGGGAGAGAATAAGGGAGAGAGGTCTGGGGTCGTCTGTGGCTGTATGGTGAAAGAGGAGCCATCCATTTGCCTGCCTGGAGTTGGCTAGCTGACTGTGGCAGATGTTTTCTTTTGATGTAAAAATGCTTTGTGCCCTAATCAGAGAGGTATTGACAGACCTAACTTTGACCTCTTTCCTCTGCTCCTGTTCCCAAACCCCAGAATAACTGGAAATTAGCCTAGAGAGTTTGAAGGGTGAGAAATAGTAACAAAGAGAAACAGTACCTCAAAGAAGTCATGACATCAGACAGAGTTTATTAGTTTCTCCTACTAGTCCCTCTCTGTGGTGGGGTAAGTTGCATTATAGAAGGTCTTCAGAGCTGGCGTGTTGGCCAGAGAGACAGAAAGAAGTCATAGGATTGGGTAAGTTACCTGTTTATAGGTAAAAGGCTGGTTAGGCTGGAGCACCTCTTCTGTGGAGACAGACTGAGAGAGTTGGGGTTGTTCAGTCTGGAGGAGACCTTGTTGTGGCCTTCTGGTATCTTAAGGGGGCCTACAAGAAAGCTGGTGAGGGACTTTTTAGGGTGTCAGGTACGGATAGGACTAGGGGGAATGGGAACAAAACTATAAGTGGCTAGATTCAGATTGGATATTAGGAAGAAGTTCTTCACCATGAGCTTGGTGAGACACTGGAACAGGTTGCCCAGGGAGGTGGTGGAAGCCCCATCCTTGGAAGTTTTTAAGGCCAGGCTGGATGTGGCTCTGAGCAACCTGATCTAGTGTGAGGTGTCCCTGTCCATGATAGTGGGGTTGGAACTGGGTGACCTTTGAGGTCCCTTCCAACCCTAACAATTCTATGATTCTGTGTCTTTTCTAGTAGAATTAGAATTGAGCTCTACAGGAGTGGGTGAATTCTCATTTCTCCTGCTGCTTCTTCAGGCTGCTGCTGCTGTCCTCTGGTGCTAAACTTTGCTTATGGCAGCTGGTGGAATGAGAGGCACTTTATTTTCACCTTTTTGCCTGCATGAGGCCTTGTTGTCTGCACTGCTTCCAACCCAAACAGCAAGCTAGGCGGAGAGTTGAGGGAGTGTATCTGCATGCATGCATTGCTTAGCCTTGTGTTTCATTGTGTTTGTGTGTGTCTCTGTGTGCATGGTGTGAGAGGGTGCAAATAAGACAATCAACTCATCTGTGAGGAAGGCTCTGATTCTGCTCCTAAATTTACCCCTCTGCCAGTATTCCTCCCTGGCCCCATCTAGGTGAGCCTGGGGATGTACAATTCATTGGCGCATTCAAGGGTTGAGATTCTCAGCTGGTTTGCCACATTTGTGCAGCAGTTAACCCCACCAGTGACACTGTGCCATGTCTTAACACCATGTGCTCTCAAACACATTAGCCACCTCCCTTCCTTTTCCTGCCCCGCTAAGCAACCCCATCACAAACACTAACCTTGCTTTCTTTTCTTCCGTCCCTCTTTGACAGATGTGAAAAACCAAGACGGTGAGCAGCGGAAAAGAAGGGGGAACAGCCCTGTTACTGGAGCCTGATTTCTCACCTGGACAGGAAAAAAAAAAACAAAACAAAACACTAATCCAAATGAACCCTAAAAATGAAGGATCGGTAGAGCACAGCACTTTCAGTATGGACGATGGACTCCGGAAGGAACATTCCCCAAGGCACCCGCCGCACAGAATTCACCTTTGGGTTTTGGACTGTTTTATTTTATTTTTTCTTTTCATGCTGCTAAAAAAAAAAAAAAAAACAAACCAGAGCCAGGAAGACTATAGAGGTGTATTTGATGGGTTTTCCCATGCATACATATATATGTGTGTATACATGCATATACATATATATATATGTATATATATTTTAACCACATCTATATATACATATATGTATATCTTAACCACACACACATATATATTTTATATATATATATATATATATATACTGATTATTTTTTTTTAACATTGCTAATGTTATTGGTGTCTTCACTGGATAATACTCGACTGCTGTGGACACAAGCGGGCTACTTGGGGCATAAGAAACAAGCTAAGACTGGACTTGAGTAGAAGCGCTGGGTGTAAACTTCTTAACTCTAACTGACTTGTGCGGCCTCCGCTGTTTCCCTACAGAGTGTGCTGTACCACAAACCACCTTCTCCTTGCCTGGGACAGGGAGGAGAGGTGATAACAGAGGATGAGCGGGGAGTTCCAAAGAGCGGCATCTAAGGGTGCAATGATGGGTCAAAGGCCAAGCAAATGGCCATCTGCATGATCAAGGATTTCTCCTCCCCTCTCTCCCCCCCCCCCAACCTTCACCCTTATTCGTCTCATAACCTGCCTGCCTTGCTGGGACATGGGATGTCAGTGTACGTTTCGCGTTGACTTTATTCGCTATAGAAACTTTGCCAGAGAGACACGCTGGCTCTTAAGGATGGTGGGCAGCTGATGCGCAATAACTTCCCATTCAAGAAAGTATCACAGGAGTCTAGATTTCCCGCCCTTGGTGGCTGCAAAAAAGGACGCAAGGCCTACAGTGTGCTGAAGCAAGAATGGGGACCGGTGCATAGCCACACAGTTGTTCAGCACTGTCTGCTTTCTTCATGCACAGAGCTGCCACTCAAGAGCATCCAAGATGCTTACGGAACATTTCTGGAAAGGGATATTAATCAAAAGTATATACACCGTAGGGGGGTGTGTGTGCGCGCGGGTGTGTGCGTTTGTGTCTCTGTGTGTGTGTATGTTTGTGGTTTTCTCTTTTTTTTATATATATATATTTATTTTTATACATATATATATATAAAAATAATATATATGTATGGCAAGATTCAAAAAAAGGGGGGGGTGGGGTGGGGGAAGAGAGGGGAAAGAAAACAACTCTTGCTGCCTTCAGTTTGCATGCCCAGTGTGAATGACCCTTAAGAACGTCCGTGTCCCCTTGGTTTTTTTATGACGTACTGTAAATGCCAAGCCCCTTTTCCATGTCTTGGGCTGGGGCATCAAATGCGAAGGCAGCCGGGGCCCCTGAGCCGTGTCTGAGCATCTTGGTCATGTGTGTATCGGCAATGGACGCTGTGGTGTATGTGGAGCCCACCTTACACACGCGTGCACACACACCCCCCCGAAAGCGTGTTTGTACATCTATGTGGATATATATAATCTAGTTCTGTGATTAAAATTATTATTAATAATAATAATCATCATCAAAAAGGTACTCAGTCTGTGTCAGAATGCTGCCAAACATCATCTACATTTGAATTCTCAGCGCCCGATAGTGTACAACACGGAACACTTCCAAAAAGACAAGACAGTCTAAAAACAGACTCACAACAAGCGACTACTAACCACTAGGAACTCCCCATCCGACTGATGGCTTGCAGAAGGAGGAAAAAGAGTAAAAACACGGGTGGGTGCTTGCATCTGCGAAGTAAAGTACTGCGTCGTGTACAAGACAGAGGCTTCCGACTTTGGGGGTGGGGGGGGGGAGGGGAGGGAAGAGAAAAGTGTTTTATATACTTATTTAATATCCCTTTTTAAATTAGAAATTAAACATAATTTAATTAAAGAGTAGGGATTTTTCAGTATTCTTTGTTAATATTTAATTTCAACTATTTATAAGCCGTACCTCTTTCGCCCCCCCCCCCCCCCCCCAATCATCCTCTCCCCCCTCTTTTTTTTTTTGGTTGTTTTGGGTTTTATTTTTGGTGTTTTTCTGTTGTTGTTTTGGTTTTGTTTGTTTGGGTTTTTTTTGTTTGTTTTGTTTGTTCCCCTCCCCCCCCCCCCTTTTTTTTTTTCCATCCTTTTCTTTATTTGTACTGGTTGTGTATAAATTTAACCTCCTTGTTGTCCTGCCCCATCTCTCCCCAATTGTTGGCAGAGTCAGTAGCATGTTACGGGCAGTTATTTAATTAATTTCTCTTAACACCTACCCCTACACATTCCTATTGAGACAAGGGTTAGATATACATCTACATACTATATATATATTTGGCTATGTGTTTGTATATATATATATATATGTTTATGTATATGTGTGATTCGGATTAAATAGATGCTACGATTTTTCTTTCTTTCTTTTTTTTTTTTTTTTTTTGTTTAGGTTTTTTTTTATATATGTAAAAAAAAAAAAGAAGAAACAGGAAAAATAGAAAATTCTGCATCTTGAATCTCTCTCCTTTTTAATTTTAATATTTGTTATCATTTTATTTATTGGTGCTACTGTTTATCTGTAATAATTGCGGGGAAAAAAGATATTAACACTACATACTGTGTCTAGTGAATTTTTTTCAAGGTATTCCTTAGTGCATATTTATTTTTAAACAAAGAAATTACAGATATATCTTAAAAACGACGACAACAGCAACAAACAAACTTTCTTTTTTTTTTTTTTTTGTATTAAAGAATTTAATTCTCACCTTGATTTCCTTTGCCTTCTCCTTCTGCCTTGCATCCTGGGTTTTCTTCCGGTGTCTAACAGACCTTCCAGCGTTGCCTCTGGAGGCCATAGGGCACCAGCAACCTGCCAGTTGGCCTCTTGGATTTGGGCCAAGAGTGTGTAGGTACTTAAAGCCTATTGAAACGAAGGGGAGGTAGGCAGGCGCCAAAACACTTGTGTGGCACTCAGCCCAAGTCCCCACTCAGTGACAAGAAGGTGGTCTGCTGGGCAGAAATGACAGGGCAGGACTCTTAGGTTCCTTCTCAACCTCTGATGCCAAGGAGTGCAGTGGTGGTCTCAACTGTGTCTCATCAGGAGCCAAGCTCCGTGTGCTGGTCATTGTACAGGCACAAGGAGATGTGATCCTCGTGGAGCTTACAATCTAAGATAAGAGCGATCTTCCCAGCCTGCTCTTTACTGGTAATGGACTAGGTGTTTGCAGTTGGAGCAGCGCATGTGTGACCTGCTGTACATGATGGCTCAGCAAGACCTCACCGTCCTAGATGACACCGAACAAGAACTGGTTCATCTCCAACTCTGCTTTGGTTCTGATACAGTTAGAGCTTTTGTGATCTGCTTTTGGGTCTTTGAGAGGAAAGGCTCTTTGGAAGTGGTGTTTTTTCACCAGCCACAGAGGTGAGTGTGTCATGAATCAGTCATCTGGCCATGCTGGAAAGGAGCATACGGGATGTTCCTGCGTGTCTGGGAAGCAGCTCACCCGGTGAATATAGACCACTGAGCATAGCTGCCTTGGTCCAGCACTTGTGAAGGATCTGGCTTTTATTTAGGCTGGACTTGGGTAGCTCAACAGGTGGATCAGCCATTGCAGCCTCTGTAGAGGAAGAGTGGAGGAAAGATGACAAATACTCGAGAAGGCTTTGGTTTGTTTAGTAACGCCTTGTGGAGTGCAACAGTGCGGTGAGAAAGTGAGTAGGTGCCTTCTGTGGATGCTGCTGCATGAGAAGCAGAAGGGGTTTCTTCCCTTGCCTATTTACCACTGTGAGGACCTACAGGCTGTTTTGCAGCTAGCCGTGCAAGGTGACAAAGACAGCAGTAAATGTGCATTGTCTCTGCGTGACCTGGGAAATGTTTACAAGTCATCAAACTGAAAAGATTGACAGGTCAGAGTTGTTCCCTTGGGATCAGCCACATGTGAAATCTCAGCATAAGGGAACCCAGGTCTCCTGGATGGATGAGGCAGCAGATTCCTCCTGTCAGTTGCAACACGTCAAACCCTGCCCACTGATGGTAAGCTGGGCTGGCTGCTCCTCATGTCTGGAGGAGAAAAGAATGCTGCATCCCTCTGTTTTCCTACCTCTGAGAGTTCAGGAGAAGTGGGAGGACAAGATGACCTGGTAGCCACCTACTCCATGAGCCAGTTGCTGCACCTGGCTTGATGGCACATTTCAGCTGGGATAACTGCCCACTCCAAGGATTTGCTTGTGTGTGTCTGCAGCAGAGACGAAGCAGATACCTTGAGCCACTACAGCAAGTCAGCTCTGAATGTAGTACCTGAGGCTTTGGTAGCAGTCTGGCTCTTCAACTTTATCCACCAGGTTGGATATAGCTGGGCCCTCACCTCTTGTGAGGAGAGCAAGAGCAGCTCAGTTTTGGAGGGGAGATTGGCCTGTTGAGGCTGTGTGCAAGTGAGGACCCTGGTCCTGCATGGGTTGGGATGCTGGAATGTGGTTACCTCTCACCCTGCCCAGGGTTTGCACATGGCTCAGCTGTGCCCCATCCCAAGGTGAGGTGAGGACACATGGAGGGAGGCCAGGGTTGCAGGCTGGTGCTGTGATCTCAGCATGCAACCTTTCACCCTGTGCATAAGAACTTTCCCTCAAAGGCTGCTAGTCACGTCCACGTTTTGGTGGCTGACTAATTAAAATGCTATCTTCAGGCAGGTGACTGGTGCTTTCCTTGTGCCTGCTTCATGCGTTCTGTGGGATTCAAAGAGAAGAGGCACCATGAAAGGCATAAAAGGGTATCCTGGGCAGGCACAACAGAAAACCCTACTGGCAATGGAAAAAAGGGTGCTTTTGGGTGGAAATCCCTTAGTCTTTCCCATTTGGCACCTACTAGATGGTTTAACCCCATCTTGCTGATGTCTTAGGCCACTGATCAGGTCTGTAAATCATCCAGGATCTGACAGGTCTCCACCACAACCTGCAGCACCTATGTAACACCTGTAAATTCCTGTCCTTTGTGTGGAGGCCCAAAGGAAATCTGTTCCACAGACCGTGTCCTCCACCATATGCCCATGGCAGCTGTGGTAGTGAGAGGTGGGTATTTTTATCCCAGACTACACAGTGAGTGTGAGGGCAGCATTTCTGTGCTTGGGACACCTGAAATTTAAGGCTAATCTCAATTGTTCAGCACGAGGTCTGGACTCCTAGTTCATGTAAGCACCATGCTTGTCCCCAGTGTCCTGTTTAGGCTCCGGTCAGTGTGGCCCCAGCGGCACAGGCAGCTGCTGGCCCCTGCCGGTGCCCCCCCAGCACCCCATGGCGCAATGAAGTGGCTGAGCTGCTGGCCATCCCAGAGGAATCAGGCACTCATGCCTGGATATCCAGCCAAGTACTCCATATCTTGCAGAAGCTGGTGAGCTGTGGATAAGAAGCAATGGTGAGCATGAAAGGAATGCAAAAAGAGCCTGACTGCAGCTTTGGGGAAGGCTTTTGCTTCAATTTGGGGACCTGGGAGGACCCTGAGGGTTTTGAATCATGGAGGACACAAGGATCAGGTTCCTCCCTCACATGTCAGTTGTTTGCTAGCTGCTTGCACCAGAAGGGTGCTCTCAAAGTATTTCCTGGAGGTGTCACAGGTCAATGTCTGTGTGGGGCTTACACAGGCAAAGGGGCTTGCTGGGCCTGTGCCACTCATTCACATGTAAGGCTGGCCTCCTGAGGCCGAAGAAGCCTTCCCATAAGGATTTCTTCCAACGTGCCACCTGAGCTGCCTCTCTCCATCCAGGTGAGCACTGCTGCCTGTTCACAGCTGAGGGACATGTTAGGAAATCCCTGCACTTCTGGGCTGTGCCTGTACGTTGTGACATGGGGCTATTATGCTGATTCCCACTCTATTTTTACCCCACTCTTTCAGATATCCCAGATACTGCTTTGGGGGTGAAAACAAAAGCCCAATCTGTCCCTAACCTGAGAGTCCCCAGGCACCTACTTAGGCATTGGGACTGCCCACCACAATCTGTTGCTGCAGGCTTCTATGTGCCTTTAGCACCCAGGTACCTCTGCTTCCCACCCCTCACTGCCTGTCTCCCGGCCAAGCCTAGTCCATGCAGAAGGGCGAAGGTGTGCTGCAAGACTGATGCAAGGCACATCAAGGGTTCAGCTAGGGAGTTACTCCGACACCTGCTTTGCCACCTTCTGGGAGGTGTTTTGCTCTGTGCTTGGGGTGTGCTGCATAGTGGGACCCAGGCTGAGAGAGACACCTGGCTCTGATGAGCACTCTCCCAGGACCATGAATGAGCAGTCATTCCTACTGTGCATTCCCCAGGGAGGTCTGTATAATGCCAAACTAATCCAGGATGCAGGTCAGGATGTCTTGCTCCTAAACTGTGTGGTGCTTTGAAGGTGGGAAACTTTGGTTCCTGTTGGCAGACCCTCTGAGCCTTGGTTGAACTGGTCTGCAGTGAAGGAAAGGCGTCTCATGCAAGCCCTTGGTCCTTTCTTGTGCAAGCCTGTTCAATTGGAACATTATTGAAGCAGAAGGGGGAAGGAACTTAGCTGCAAGCCCTATGGACAGTTTGGGAGTGATGGCACAAGATGAGTACAATGATCAGCTTAAGTAAATAATTCCATTCCATCACTTCCTTTGGTATTTTAATGCCATAAGTGTGACCTGCCTGAGCTGACCAGAGCCCTTCACCTTGCCCATAACTCCCACCCGAGCGATGGTTTACACTTTGGAAAGTCATTCTAGCTGCCATCTCACTGCTTGTTCTCCAACCCTCGACAGCCCTTCTCACTTACAGAGAACTTGTTTGCACTGGAGGCAGCCTATGACACACACATACCCAGGGAGTATCTGTTTGTGTCCTCAGCCTCCTCTCCAGAAGCTGGTCTCCCACTAGTGCCCTTCCCTGATCTTTCTGCCTGTGCTTGGCTCTGGCTCTATCAAGTGCAGAAACAAAATGCCAACAGAGTTTTATGATGGACTTGTTCCTTTCAAAGAAGCTGCTCACCTGGAGGGTAGGAGGCCAGTGCAGGTACTGATTTTGGGAAATACAACTTGCTGTCCATCACCACCACTATTTTTTTCCCATCTTGAATCGGCTCATTCCTCATCCAAGTCCACTTCTTTATGTTGGTTGGCTGCTGGAGCATTCAAGCCTGCCTTTATTTCTCAGTGCAAGGATTTCACATCTAGGAAAAAAAGCCCTGGAGACTTCTTAGCACATCACATTTCATCTGAGGTGGTGTTGGTCCTGAGGAATAAGAAGCCAAACTCTGCTTATTGTGATTTATCTCACCTCTGGAATTGTGGCAAATGAGGAGTTCAACAGCACTGACTCTGGTTGTTTCCAGTCTCCATAGACACCATGAATTATGAGTCCTAGGACCATCTGAGTTATTTGGTGACTAATCTGAGGCTGGCCTTGAGGCTTGGGGCTTGCAGTGTTGGCTTGCCAGAGCTCTGTGTTGTGAATTAGTGTTGTAGACTTAGTCAATGCACATCACCTGGGAGAACTTGCTGAGCTTCCGGAGGAGGTGCTGAGGAGTGAGGGAGTGGCACTGCTCTCTGCACCAGTATCTTACTGGGGTAGCCAGATGTACACTGCAAGAGGCTGTGACATTTGTGAGTCACTTTGTGGAACTGAGTGTGATCCACACCCCTGCTGAATTGTCGGGACCAGGCACAGGCTTAGAGACATCCTGAGAGGAACTATTTCTCAGTTTAGGTTGGCTTGTCAACCGGCTGCAAAGGTGCTGCTGTTCTGAACATGTTTATCTTTGTGCAGGTCATACCCCATAGCCTAACCTGTTGGACTGCCTGGACTCTGACCTGCTCTTTAGCCTCTGTTTTCTCTACCTTAATTTCCCCCTCTTGCTCTAAGTTTGCAGATGTGTCAATAGATGTGTTCCCTTCCTCTCTGACATAGGCCGCTCAGATGCTTGTGGAGTCTCATCACATGTCCTCTGTGGATGTTTCTTGGCCAGTGACAGAAAATGGTTCTTCCAAGTCCATGAGCTCTGCCCTTCATCAGTTGTGTTCTTCATCTTCTGACACCTTTCACAGAATCACAGAATCACCAAGGTTGGAAGAGACCTCAAAGATCATCAAGTCCAACCTGTCACCCAACACCTCATGACTAAACCATGGCACGAAGTGCCATGTCCAATCCCCTCTTGAACACCTCCAGGGAGGGTGACTCCACCACCTCCCTGGGCAGCACATTCCAATGGCCAACAACTCTCTCTGTGAAGAACTTTCTCCTCACCTTGAGCCTAAACTTCCCCTGGTGCAGCTTGAGACTGTGTCCTCTCATATACAACAGTAATATTCCTTTTCCTTCAAATCGTGTCTGCTGATGAACACACTCAAAGGTGGATCACTCCAGAAGAGGTAACAGGCAGCTGGCTTTGTGTCTCTCTTGCATCTCTCCATGGTTGGTGTTTCTCAACCACTTCTGGCAGTTCTGCTTTCCAGGGTGTCCCCTCTCACCATAAAGCAGCTTTGCCCCGAATACATTAGCTTATCTTTTCCCAAGTTAAAGCTCATTTTGTTTCCTGCTCATTTCTAATCTCTCTAAATCCTTTTGGAGGATTTTTCAGTTTGTGCTGGAATTCACAATCACTTCTGCTGGAGGTGCCAGCTTGGGTAGTTCACAGGGGAACCTTCCCCTTGGTGCTGCTGAGTCAGGAAGGTGCTGTGGCTCCCAGTGCTGGGGTGGGGGTGGCAGTGCCCCATAGTGTGGGTGCAGGTCTGGCCCTGCACATAGCTGTGTACAATCATCTGGTGAGGTGTACTTCTCCTTCTCTGTCAAACAGGAATTACCTACCATGGCTGGAGGAACCATGGGATTCAGTGGGTGATACTTTGTGGAGGAGAGCAGAGGTGTGAGAAGTAAGGGAGCTGGGTTCAGGTGCCAACTAGGTCACTGATGCTCTGCTTTCCCTCCCAGCCTTGATTTCTCCATGCATAAGGCAAATCCTGTCCTCCTCTTTTGGAGCCATAGACAAGCAATTAAATGTCATTCACTGCTCATTAATTTATTGCCAGTTAGTAGAAGGCTTCCCATCTTGCCAAAATTGTTAGGGATCTCTGTGTCATTTCCCCAAAAGCAAGAAAGTCATTGTCATAGAATCACAGACTGACAGGGGTTGGAAAGGACCTCTGAAGATCCAGTCCAATCCCCCTGCTAATGCAGATATGCCTAGGTCAGGTTGCACAGGAACATGTCCAGGTGGGTTTTGAAAGTCTCCAGAGAAGAAGATTCCATAACCTCTCTGGGCAGCCTGTTCCAGTACTCCATGATCCTAAAGGTAAAGAAGTTTCTCCTCAAGTTCAAGTGAAACTTCCTGTATTCTAGTCTGTGCCCATCGCCCCTTGCCTATCACTGGCCACCACCTCAAAACCTCCACCCTTTAAATGTTTATATGCATTTATAAGATTCCCTCTCAGTTGTCTCTCTTCCAGGCTAAAGAGCCTCAGGTCTCTCAGCCTCTCCTTGTAACAGAGATGCTCCAGTCCCCTAATCATCCTTATGGCCCTCTGTTGCACTCTCTGCAGTAGTTCCCTGTCCTCTCCTTGAACTGGAGAGCCCAGAACTGGACACAATACTGCAGGTGCAGCCTCACCAGGCCAGAGTAGAGGGGGAGGAGAACCTCCCTTGACCTACTAGCCACACCCTTAGTGCACTCCAGAATACTGTTGGCCTTCTTGGCCATGAGGGCATATTATGTCTTATGTGGACTTGTTGAGCACCAGCACTTCCAGGTCTTTCTTCACAGAGCTGCTTTCCAGCAAGTCAGTCCCTAATCTGCACCCATGCATGTGGTTACTCATTCCTAGGTGCACGATTCTACACTTGCCCTTGTTGAACTTCATGAGGTTCACCTCTGCCCAACTCACCAGTCTGCCCAGGTCTTGCCAAACTGCATCACAGCCTTCTGGTGAGTCAGCCACTCCTCCCAGTTTCGTATCCTCAGTAAACTGTCCACTCACCACATAGTCTCCTTGGTCCTCTCTATCCTTTGAGAGAGAATCTCAACCTCTTTCCATCTGCTCTTTGTGAAAAGGACAGGATGTGGAGAGGAGAGGAAAGAGCAAGGCACAGCTCAGGAGGGACTTTGCTGACTGAGAGAGGTAGGGAACAGTGAAAGGGCAATGAGGATGGAAGGTAAGGGATGTCCTGTGAGGTGAGAGAATGAGGAGGAATAGGCTGACTGTGTCTCAGCAGCAGAGTGGTCCACACCAGAGACTAACTGGCAGCCCCGAGCCCAGGGAACCCTTGTGGTTACAAAAATCCCTGCATTCCCATGGACACATCTCTTGCTGGTGTGAAATGCTTTGAATGCTGGAAAAGTCATGGGTAGGGTTAGGAGAAGTGCCTGAGCTGCTAGCTTCACCAGCACCTGGGGAACCTTCCCAGGGCAGGCCCTCAGCCTTCCCATGCCATGGAGAGCCTTGCTGCAGAAAGGGTTATTGTGAGATACTGCACAGCTGCCTTCCTGGCTATTGACTCCCTGGCTTCTCCCCTGTCTGTGGGGTGGCCATGCAGGTGAAGAGGCATCTGCTATTGCCCAGGGCAGCCAACACTGAGAATCTTGTGCTACTTACACCAGCACAAGAGCTGTGCAGTGTGCAAGACTACCTGCTTTTAGTCAAACCAAAACGTTTGCAGTCCTTGTTTACAAGGATTTGGCAGTGGAGCTGGAGATAGCAAACAAGCACACGGGGCTCATTTGTGATAAGCAAATCACAAGTTCATTTGTGATAAAGTAAAATCCAACACAATCCAATTATATTCCAAAAGCTCTGGAGGCAAAAGTCCCCAGACTGAATTAATTTTCAAGCTAATGTGGGGGTTCAGCTGGGTAGGTGATTTGCCACAATGACTTCCCTTCTTAACCTTAAATCCTGCTAGTGGCTTCCCTTGGGGACACTTCAGACTGCTCTCCAGGCTCTTGCCATATCCCTTCACATCCAAATCCCACTGTATTTTTAATTACTCCCCATCTTCTGGTATTGTCAATCTCAGACCTGTCCTAAGCCTGGAAGAAGGTTGTATAGGAGTCCTTGTCTTTCTGTGGACATTTTTTACAGTTTCTCTCCTAGTTTAAAATAATTTGAGCCCTGTTTGCCTTTGGAGTTGTAGATGCACATAAAACCCAGGCATCTGATCAGAGGCAGATCCACAGCAGGTGGTAAATATTTTTTTTCCAGAGGGGACCTTCAAGACCAGTTGGTGAAGAGGTGAACTTTTGACTGTTCTGTGCAGGGTACATCAACCTGCACCTATCCAGGGGCCCTTTCAGAGGGCTGTTCATAGAATCAATAAGGTTGGAAAAGACCTCAGAGATCATCAAGTCTAACCTGTCAACCCAAGACCTTGTGCAGCTTCACTCCAAAGTACCTTTACATCTTCTTCAGGCTCCTCAGACATCTGAGCATCATGAGCCAAAACCATTAGCTCCTCATCTTCAGTGTCCTGGGATCATTCAGAAGCAGCCAGAGCATCAGCACCCTGTGGCTTCCTTATTGGAGGCTCTGCTCCAAGCAGTAAGTTTTCACTTATTCTTTAATCACATCACCAAGTTTTAAAGCCCAGCAAGAACTTTGACCCTTATCCAGGGATTAGTTGTTATCCTTAAGAGCTTTCTGCAGCAAGACTTACAAAAGAGATCCAGCTTTGGAGAATGGAGGCAAATCATGTCCACTGGGTTAATTTTCCTTATTAGCTGACTGCCTCGGTTTTCTGTCCACAGCCCTCAGATACTGTCTCCTTACTCAAGGAAAATGGCTGTTCCCATCAGCTCATAGGAAATTCACTCTTGGGGTCCTTGTTACCACCGAACCACCTGCAGCAAATCTTCACCTTGGTGGAATTAGAGGGAAAATGTTATGTTCTTTTGTCGGACTGCTCTGCCAAAATTAGGCAGGGATGGAGGGATGCCAGGCAGTCCCTATAAAGAGGTAAAATGTTTTAAATAGGGACTATAGAGGCAGCTGGGGTTAAGCAGAGGTAGCAAAATCCATTCAGCTGCTTAGCAAGTTGTCTTTACAAAAAGAAATGTGGGCATTTGTCTGGCTTTCCTTGTATCTCTGTTTCACGTATAATCCTGTTTACTGAGCAGGAATTTAGTAAGGCATAAAAGGGGAGATTTTTGTTCTGGTTACTGACTTATTTTTCATGTGTGTGCAAGCTACTCAGATACAGGAAAACTGGGAGCACAGTGTGGTTTTTTTCTAAGCAATTAGAGGCAGGATTCACAGGTATATTCTGGCTGCTTCCAGCCTTTCCCGTGACAGAAAGCAGCTGCACACCCAGCATTAGCCAATCTGCTAATAGGCTGTGTCACAAGACACAGCATCACCATGTCTCACAAAGCAACTGCATTGTCCTCTCTAAGCTTATTGTGTGAAATATCACGGGAACACCACCAAATCGTGTCCTGCAGACCGTTCCAGACTAAACAGCCATGGCCCAGCTCCCTGGCTTGGATTGGGGTCCTTGAGGAAGGAAAGGAGGTTCCTCGCTTTTGCTGTGCTGGGAGGACAGGGGATCCATGTGCTCAGTTGCCATCTCCATGCAGACCAGCCTGTGTGCACAGACTCTGATGCAGAGCCTCCTCATTTTTGCATTCATACAATAAGTGTGTGAAACGTAACAATGATAAAAATTGATCTGCAGGTACCTTTGAGCCAGGTCCCTAGCTCCCCCAGCCCAGCCAGCCAGGCAGACAGAACCCTGCACCAGGAAACTGTGAATCCTAAGAGTTTGGGGTGCTAGCTAGAGCTGGATGAGTAGTCTCTGAATTGCTGAGGGTGAGGGGGTGTGGGTAAAGATGAAAGGCAGAGGAATGATGGAAAACCTGCTTGGAGGCTGCTGCAGAGAATGAACAGAATTTTGAATAGGATTGTTTAACCAAGACAAACCAAAGCTGCAGCCTCGATGAAAGATTTTTTTTGGGCCAAACCCTGTGTTTTGGCTTGGTGTAAGACAGATTGGCTAAAAATTATGGGCTTGTGTAATACAGGTGTTCCTGTACCCTGATGCTGTGCCAGAACCAGGAGTCCTGGGTCCTCCTCTCAGCCCTGTACCTTGCTTGCCAACCAGGCTGATGTAAATCACCACTCTGGTCTGTGCCTCAGTTTCCTCACCTGTTAGTGGTGATAACAGTTCCGTGATGCTAACAGTACTGTGATGATAACATTACTGAGCTGCCCTGGGGGATGATCTGTAAGAGAATGAATGGTGAGGAGTTACAGAAGAATTAATTGGTAGCCTCTGTCAAATGCTCAGATATTTCGTGGCAGTGGGCACTGAATGCTGAGTCAGAGTTCTGTGTGCTGCACTTCAGCTTGCATTGTAGCCTGTCTCTGAGTCTTTGCTTCTCTCTGTGTGGCTCCATCAGGGAGAAAAGTCATGCCTTGATTAAGACGAGCACTCAACAGTCATGTAATGCTATTTCCAGGTCTGCAGGAGTTTGTGTGGGCAGGATGGAGTAGCTTCCCAGCTGCAACTGTCTTCCCTTGAAACAATATGCAAAGATAATCCAGGGGTAAGGTTTGCTAGGAGAACCTCACGTGTTCCATGTGATGACAGAGAAACAGGGGAAAAATGGAGAAACAGGGCAAAGTGACATGGTGCTTGTAGCATACTAGTGGTGTAGTCTTTTAACCATAAACTGGTAAAGGCTGGTGAGCATGGCCCTGAAGCAGAGAAATCTGGAGACTGCAAAGCATCACACACAGTCTGTTTGTAGGGTAAGATCAATTACTGGAAAGAAATGTCTGCTGAGAGATGGATTTGGCCTTCATCTCTATGGTATGAACTGTGATCCTGGGTTATGACAACTGCTTACTAAGTTTCAGGGTTTTTTTCTATCTCTGAACACCTGTCCCTCTTCCAGGGGTGTTCAAGAGGTCTTCAGAGAAGTCAGCTGCATAGACCTCTGCAGAACATCCAGCAAAGTGTCCTACTTCATCACTTCTTCTGAATCATTATGAAGTAGTCTCATTAGAAGTAGTCTCTAGATCCATGGAAATATGTGCAACACAGGCAGAAGATCACATTTGGTAGATCATTCCACCTCTCTGCACCTCAGTTTCATACTCTGTGAAGCAGAGATGAAAAAACCAACAACCTCTTAAACAGCAGTTTGATATCCAGAGGCGGGCAGAGGCCATGGAGGTGGGAGCTGTGGGCAGAGGCATAGCTTCAGGGACATGTGTACATCTGAGCAAGACCTCAGGAGATCAGGACTGTTTGTGGACAGGGAATGGTGCCTCCAGCACAGCCAAGTGAAGGTGACAGGGAGAAAGCAGATGCTCAGCTCTGGTACATCTGCTCTGTACCCATTTGCTAAAGCTGCACTGTGTGATTCATAGGTCACCCTGGGGATCTGGGGTCCCCCAGGACATAGGGGCTGTCCTGAGCCTCAGGGCAGGATGCTCTGCTTGTAATGTCTCCCCTGCACATAGCAGGTCCCACCTCGCTGCCCTTTCCTGTGGCTTCTGCCTCCAAAGATGGAACCTCTCTCCCCTGAGAATGGAGCAATGTGGCAACACTCTCAGACCTTGGCTTGTAACAGCAGTAACCTCTGAGCTGCTGACTGTTGCTCAGCAATAAACACCACTTGTGCTATTAATAAACACTATCTATCAGCCTTGGTATTTTTAATGCCAGGACACTGTGCCCTGGCATGTGGAGCCACTCAGAGACTGAAGGCTGAGCCTAAACTGGCATAAGGCACTGCCTCACGCAGCCCTGCAGCCTGTGTGTGTTGCAAGGTGGAAGGTCTCTGCTCTCCTTGGTGTATTAGACAGGACCCAAGTTCCTCCCCAAAAGGGGTTTCCTCTCCTGCCTATTGCAATCCCAAGGCACTGAGTCTTGGCCAGGCTCTACTCAATCTCATAGCCTGGGACAGATCTAGCAGGATCTCTGAACCTGTGTGAGTCAGTGGAAATACTTCAGCTTCTTCCCTGTGATGTGTCAGTACATTTAGCTGAATCAGCATGGGAATGCTGCCTACTTACACAGTGTCTTTGGACTCACAGGCTGGGTATAAGAGGTTGCAAGCACCAGTTTGAGACATGCGCCCTGTGCACAGAGGTCATTGGGAAAGTCCTGATGGGATTGATGCCTCTGAACGGGCTGCCTGAATCCTGCCTTCCACACACAACTACTCCACTGGCAGCCTGGAAGAAAAATAAGAAGGAAAAGAAAATTAACAGTGTATGGGGGATGGTCATGTTGTACTGAAGCTCCCAAGCGGCTGGGGGTGCGAGCCACCCCTGCATCAAGCTGGTGTGTTTTCTGCTGGGGTTAGCCTATGCCCAGGTGGGGCTGAAAGGGGAGGGCATGATGCTGTGAGGGGGGCTGTGTGGCAAAGGGTCCAAGGGAGTGGTAATGAGCTGCTTTCTTCTGGAGCCTCAGAGTTTGACCCTGGAAATGCAGCTGGGGCAGCAGGTTGGTGGTTCCTTCTGTGCTCAGGGGTAGGGAGTGGGGCTGTGGGTGCTTGGTGAGCCAGGGTGGGGTGTGGGTGATGTCAGAGGGGAGCAGCACAGCCCCAGCACTGGCTATTGCTGGGGTGCACGCTGGGCTAGCTGGAGCTGCACTCTGGGGGTGACTCGCCCTTTGCTGCCGTGAGTATGGCAAGGGAGGCTGCAAAGGGTTTTGGAGGGGCGTGGGGGAGGACCAGCCAAGCAAACAGTGAGCTGGCTGAGCAAACAGCTGCCAAAGTGGAACAGCTGGGTCCCGTCCTGGTAAAGCTCAGCAAATACTGTTCAAAATCTGCTGCTGGCAGTGGTGCTCGCCCTACTCACCAGGTATAGCACTATCAGAGGGCAGATACAGAGCAACCGAAGGAGGCTGGGAGAGGTTGTGCAAGAGAAAGCTCTGGCCAGCATGACTCAAGGCTCATTAGCAGTGGCACACCTATAAGAAGCCTATTAAAACTGAAAGGAAGAAGCTCAAGCGCCTTATTTCTTCCCTTTGCTGTAAACCATTTCTTTTCCCATGCATACATCTCCGTGTTTACAGTGATGGTAGAAAAGAGAAGTGCAGCGTATGGTAATCCCTAGTTCTTGGAGCTGCACATTTCTGGAGAATGAGTCCCTGGCCTGAAGAGCTTCCAGCATCCCTGGAAGCAAATCATTCTAATGGAGTATCCAAGGCCAGGGGAAAGGGAATTGGGATAACAAAGTAACAGAGATAATTCCTTATGCTCTTAAAGTGAACTTAAAATGAATGGACTTTTCCCCCCCAGGAATGGTCCCAGGCTCTCTGCCTCTGCCTCTACCTCTCTCTCCTGCCCCACGGCTTCTGCCAGACCAGCCCCAGGCCCCCAGTAGCTCCCTCCAACCTGACAGGCTTGTCAGTGGTATGATGCAAAGCTCATTTCTCAACCACTACCTTCAGAGCCATCCAGTCTCATGCCTGCAGCCTCTTATGAAGGCTGGAGTAGCCAAGGGACAACACTGCGCTTTTGAGCTGCGTACAGCCCTGCACTGGACTAACAGTGTCCGCAGCACAGTCGTAGATCTGCTCCTGGAAGATGCCCTCAACTTTCAGGGTAAAGCTGTCCTCTGAACACGATTCCCCCACCAAATTTCCCTTGCTTGCTGGATGATTTCTTGGACATGCCCTTGAAGAAAGCACCTAACTAGGGAGAGGAGACTTTATGAGTCTGGGTATAAATACCCTGACCTGGGATGTGCAGAGTGGAGACACAAGCAGAAAGCATGTCTGCAGCACACCTCCCTGACACTGGTGTCCCTTGCTGGGAAAATGGTTTTGTTTTTCTGCTCCCATTGAAGACACCAAAACTTAGGTTTATCCTGAACTGCTTAGTACTCAGCTCTAGGACTGGTCTTGGAGCAAAATCCCCTGAAGTCACTTCTCCATTAGTATTTTACAAGATAGTTAAATCCAGTCATCCCTTGGGTATGTCTGCATTGCATTCTAGAGGTGTGATCATAGTTTGGCAAACACACCCTAATGAGCTTGGATTTTAATCTGGATTTTAACCTACTTTTCTGCCTGTTAGCATAGATACCAGTAGTGGTGAGTCTGCCACCAAGATATCTGTATTGCAGACCCTCCTGGGCTAAGCTTGGCTGTCTGCTGCTCTTCATACTCTCCCCTTAGTCCCCAGGTAGTTTAAGATGGCTCAAGGATGATTTTCTAAGCCATATTCCCAATTTGGTCAGCTGTTTTGGCATTTTACATCACTGTCAAACTCCCACTACATCCTCCAGGCCAGAGCCACTGCAAGTGCTTCACTTCTGCCCTGTGGTTCTCAAGGTGTGTCAGAGCTCTTGAGCTTTCTGTTTTGGACCAAGTTGTGCGGCCCTCTTGCAGTTTGGAAGAAAGGATCTTTCTGCAAAGGCAGGGTCTCTGAAACGTGCACTGCGTTTTGCAGCACAGATGGATGGTCCCAACCCTCTACACTGAGGGTGGCTCTGCTGTTGTAGGCAATTATTTGCCACAAAGGAGACAAGTCACCCATCCTTTCTCCCCGTGCACCTATCACCATCATTGCACCCACAGCAAGTCTTTAGGAGGGGTCTTCTCTCAGAAACACCAGCCTAGGCTCACTGTCTTTTATCTCATTCAGACTAAGTTTTCTTTCTGCTTTTCTCTTCCCTCTGCTGACACATAGAAGAGTGATACCCCCGCAGGGGAACGTCCAGACGTCCTCCAAATGATGTCAGCTTTGATTTATTATTCTTTAATACCATGTTGCTTATTGTTGCTGTTGCATAGTTAGTTCAGTTTTGGAAAGAATGCTCTTCTTTGGACAGGACAGATGGTCTGAAAACTGTTGGGTTTTTTTTTTTTGTTGTTGTATTTTTTTCCCCCTTGCCTACTTAAATATCTAAAGCAGGGTGTTCCATCATCAGAGCTTTGCCCAGGCAAGATCTTTCCTTGTCAGGGAAGAAGGTGGGGATAAGGGGGAGAGCAAGAGAGGGATAAGTGTGCTCTACCACAGTTGAGGCTTCTGAGTTTGTCTCCTTGTCGTCCCTCCACAGAGCCTCTATCCACTTCTGCCACTTTCCCAGTGATCTAATACAGAGCTGTGTCTGGGATGGGGCCAGTGCCAGAGACTGTGGGGAAGAGGGGCAGGAAATGTGGCTGCAGGTAATTACAAAACAACCTGCTCAGATGTGTCGTTTTGTCTTAATCCCCACCAGTCAGGGCTGGGTTGTATCCTGCAGCAAGAGAGCTTAGCCCTCTTACATTTTTATTCTCTCTCATGTAGTTCTGTATGTTCCCTTTAATCCATTGAAACATCTGATACTTTTGTGTTTCCTGCAAAGCTCTTGGCCTCCCTGATGGCAATGATTTCCATCTGTGCTCTCCTTCAGATTATTTCCAGGCTCCTTTTGCTTTGCATGTGCATTTGTGGAGATCTGAGCTCCCATTTTATGAATGAGCTCAAGGACTAGCTGGGAAAACTGCATGTGCTCTTACTGCCTTACAAGCTCCACAGAACTTGACTTCCTGTCCTGCAGTCATCAGGATACTGTGAATCCTGGTCAGCAGGTCTCTAGTGCTTCTTGCCAGGGTCACAAGCCAAGCTGCCAGGCTGTTCAGAGGAGGAAGATGACTCCAGGCAAGAGAAGAGGAAGGGTAGATGCCCAGAACCCACATGCTTAAGCCAGCCTCAGTTTCAGTCTTAGCAGAGATGCTACCTGACACATACTTTACTCCTCGAATGTTCACTGGGCAGGTGAGGAACACTACATTTATTGCCACTACTACTTTTAGCATGCAGCCCTCAAACACATAGACTTATATAATCTCAAACTGTTCACTTACTTTGTTTGGCCTGAATCCTAGAAGACATAACTGTGGGTTTCCGAATATTTAAGGCCAATGTGTTATTTATAAGCTGTGTTGGAAACATCCTGAGCATGTGGATTTTTAGTGAGGAGAGTTTGGGTTTGCTATATGCATGCACCTCAGGTTTTAACATTCTGCAGTGCTGTTTGTGGTGATTACATCTGAGGTTAGCAATGTCTGTAGCTGCATTGGTCTCGTGATTAATCTCTCTTCTTAATGTCTTCAAACCTACTGGCAAACAGCAATCAAATAAGGACTGAGGGAGACCTTGTGTGCTTTTAAGTCCCTTGCAGCACTCTCATTTAAACTCCTAGCAGCCATCACACTTCTCTCTACTCTGGCCCCCAAAAGAACACTCTCCCTTTTCTTCTCAGATGGTGACATCTATCCTTGCCATAGCATGTCCACCTGAATCGAGCCTCCTGCCCTGAGTACTGCTCTGTCCACTCATCCCTTGTGACATTTAAATAGAGCTGGCTCCTTGCTGGCTGCCCATGGCATCCATTCTCAGCAGCCTTTCCTCAGGAACACATGATCCTTGCAGCACAACTGCCCAGCAGTCAGCTGAGAGGCAGAGCAGCTCCTGAGGCCCACATTTTCCTTCTCCTGAAAGAGCAATAAAGCTACTCTCTAGCTGTCCTCAGCAGGGTGATGTTATCCCCACTATGATGCAGGCAAGAAGCCATCAGCCCTTGTAATAACCATGCCAGGGTAACTCTCTCCTGCTGCCTGTGTGCCTCTACCTGTGAGATAGGCTGAGCTCCAGGACTCTTCCAGAGTTCTTCAGCCAACATGAAAAGCCTTTCCTCTAGCAGCACCAAAGCTTGAGAAAGCCTCTGCTCTATGCTTGAGGCACGCTCATAAGGCATTTTGGAGGGGAGATGCATCCCACAGTTCCTATGAAAGCCACCAAGCTTGCTTTGGTGTTCAGGTTTTGACTTAGAACTGGTTCTCCAGGGGAGAGCCTTGGCTTTCCTACCAAACCATGGGAAGTCTGAGATTTTGCTGCCCACTAATTGAGACAAGATAAAAGTTTGTCTTAGGGGTGCCTGCTCCTGCTGGTACTGTCATATCCAATGGGCCTATTCTGCTTGGCTGTTAATTGTGTCTAGGAGTGCTCCCAGATGCCCTGTGTCACTGCAGAAGGAAAGACATTCTCTGCCCTGGAAAGCTTTTGCCTAATCAGACAAGACAGGCAGGGAGTGAGACAGAAAGGAGGAAGTAGCAAACTAGCTTGTCCCAGGGCCACATGTTGGGTGAGTTCTAGCAGCAGGAGGTGAAGCCAGTGATGTGTGCACTATGGGTATGTGTTTCCTCCACATCAGGGCTCCATCACACTGTGGTACCAGCCCCATCCCAAGGCCAAGCACTCTCCATCCCACCCTTCCCTTTTCCCCACGGGCTGCAGGAGGCTGCTTTCGTCTCCTGGCACCAAGCACAGCTTGATAGGGAAAGCCTAGCCTGTCTGGGGGTGTGGATGGGAGAATGCAGAGGTGAGCACTGGCCAGTTGGCAGACCCTGAGAGCAGACAGTGGGTATGAGGCACTGTCTGAAGTGACATCTTGGCAAATGAGAGGTATGTGGTTCTGGAGACAGGGACAGAAAGGTGTAGTGGCTGATTCTCCTGATAAATGTGCAGCCAACAGTGAGCCCTTCTCATCTACTGTAGGTGGATTCCCCCCACCCAGAGAGACTGTAGCATTCATCACTATGCCTGGGGACACTTCTCCAAGGTTGTGGTGTCTGATGTTGCATCAGTCACTGGTGAGAGAAGACCAAGGGTCAGGCTCCATACAGGGCACTGGTCCCGTTGTACTCTGTCATCTAAATTTGCCATGGAGCAAAGGGCCTTGACTGACACCAAAATCACCCCCTTGACACTTGCCTTGCCTTAAGCATGCCTCCAGAGTAAACTGAAAAAAGACTACCTACAATTCTCTGTATGCTAGGGGACACATTCTTGTAGGTCAGCAAGATCCCCCAGTCCTTCCCTGATCTCACACCCTCCCTTGTGTCATCCAGTTTTGCTGTGGAGTTGAGGGCTTTGAGTGACAGGGCACACAAAGAGAACAGTCCAGGCTAGGGGTCTTCTTGCTGAGCTGTTTTATTATGCTCCCCACAATTATTTGGGGTACATCAGGATCTTTATACATCCTGGCAGAACACTTTATATCTTATGGTGATTGTAAGTTCTTTAAACAGCAAGCCAAGGTCTTGCAAAGGAGGGGGAGGGCAGGAGTGAAAGAAAGAGGCCCTGAACTGTGAGCCACTGAGTAGAAGAAAGATGCTTGTTTCAGCTGTTTCAGCGGGGTTTCTTTGAGATACCAACAGCCACTTGGGAGCTTCTTGCTGTTCCCCACAGCCCTGAATCCTGAATGAGAGAGGAGTTAAGTTAGTAATAATGTGTTTGCAGTAAGCTGAGGCAACCATAGCTACTGGGCTTCAGGTTTGAGTTTGGTCTGCAAGCCATTTCAGTGAATGCATTCTCACACATTGTGGCCTGCATTAGTGGGACATTATTTGCCTCATTCAGTTATTTCTGGTGTTGTGGATCACCCAGCATTTTGGTCACTGTTTTTGTTCGCTGAAGAAAGTAAGCTGGGGCAACCGAGGAGGTGTTTCATCTTTCTCCCTATTAGATGAGCCAGTCCCATGCAATTAAGCAGCTTAGCTCAAGGCAACAGAAGCCTTTATCACTGGGCTCCTTGCTCTTCTCGACCTCTATTATTGCCACTAAAAATGTCTGAGAAAGAAAACATTTCCTTCTCTCCTTGGCGTCTTCCTGGCGCTGGCTGTGTGGCAGGTGCATATCTGAGATACCTCTATGTGTATCTATCTGATCACCCTCTCTCCCCACTTCAGGCTGTCTCATTGGAGGTGGGGTGCGAGTCAGTCTCAGGAGAGAGCAAGAATACCTGGACAGGTGTTACTCTCAGCCCTCCTTGGGGAAAAAACTTTGGCTTTGGCAACCTTCCTGCCTCTCAAGAAAAGAACTTATCTTGGTTGCTGAAGGCACAAGCAAAACTCTCCACCTGCAACTTAGGAAACAGCAAGGGTTGGGAAGAAACCTGCCTCTGCGTGTCTCAGTTCTTCTCCATCCTTCTTCCCCACTGTGTCTGCACTGGGCCTGCACCAGAGGAAAGAGGATGCTGAGGGAAGCAATGTGAAACACGACACTTTTTGGAGTAATCTTATGATTTCTTCATCTGAGCCTGATCTTGGCATGCACTGAAGGGCTGGGAGGGGTTTTGCAAATAGGCACAAACATTGCAAGGATTATTCTCTTCTGGTTATGAATGTTCATTATGCAGTCTCTCTCCCTCTTATCTGGGCAGGAAAGTGAAACATTCTCTACTGGTTTAGACTGACTGACTCATTCCTTCTGGTGGAGCCAGTCACCTTAAACCAACACATATACAAAGGAAAACAGACACAAGCATGCATATATGTACATACATACATAGATACATGTGCAGTACACAGAACCAGTCCCTCTGCCTAGCCTCAAACACAGCCAATCATAGAATCATCAAATCATTAAGGTTGGAAAAGACCTGTGAGATTGTCAAGTCCAACCATAACCCAACTACCATGACCACAGAACTTCCCCTGGCACAACTGATGCTCGTGGGCAAGTTGTATTCACTCCCGTCCAAAATCACAGACCTTCTCTTCCTTCACAGCTGGTCCCTGTTAATTTCCTACTTGCCTACCCAGATGTCTCTCAGAGGAGTTTCCCAGTCATAACTCATTGTGGGTTTTCACACTCCGGTACTATATCATAGAATCATAGAATCAGTCAGGGTTGGAAGGGACCACAAGGATCATCTAGTTCCAACCCCCTGCCATGGGCAGGGACACCCCACACTAGATCAGGCTGGCCAGAGCCTCATCCAGCCTGGGCTTAAACACCCCCAGGGATGGGGCCTCAACCACCTCCCTGGACAACCCATTCCAGGGCTTCACCACTCTCATGGTGAAGAACCTCCTCCTCACATCCAGCCTGAATCTCCCCACCTCCAGCTTCATTCCATTCCCCCTAGTCCTATCACTACCTGATATCCTGAGATGTCCCTCCCCAGCCTTCCTGTAGGCCCCCTTCAGATACTGGAAGGCCACAATTAGGTCACCTCGGAGCCTTCTCTTCTGCAGACTGAACAGCCCCAACTCCTTCAGTCTGTCCTCATAGGAGAGGTGCTCCAGCCCTCTGATCATCCTCGTGGCCCTACTCACCTACTCATGTATTAATAAAGGCAGTTAAGATTGTGGGGTTTTGGTTTGGTTTGTGGTTTTTGGGGTTGTTTGGTTTGGTTTTGGTTGGGTTTGTGTGGGGTGTTTTTATTTTTTGAGAAAGATATCTCTTTCCAGTGGAGATGCCTCTAATCTGTCTTGCAAGTTAGAAAGTGCTCAGTGTCTGTTAGCACAACAATAACCATGCTATGGTCCAGTGTTTTTTTTCTTTTTCCTGGCCAAATAGCCTAGAAAATTGTCCCAAGCTGTCTGAGTACCTCTAAAAGAAGCACTTCTATAACACTTCAAACATCGCTTTTGCTACTGGCTGTGAAGTGGCCCTGCAGAAGGTGTTGGTGTGTATAGCAGCTAGAATGTGTGCTAGCTCTTAGAACCACAGGACAGCAGAGCCTGACAGTCAGGGCATGGAGGGTAGAGTCTAAACTTAGGTGGGAAAGAATAGAGAGATCTGTGGAGGTAAACTAATCCAGCTAGTACTGGATGCTGAAGAACATAACCTCCAGCAACGTGGACATAACTGAACTGTGTGGAGATGCCTTTCTCTTTCTTTCAGTAGAAGCAAGTCTCCTAATGTCACCCTAACTGGGAAAAGATAAAAATGAACTGCTTTTGTTTCAAGATGAGAAGCTGTGCAGAATTGAGTAGGAATATGACCTTCTTATCCTTATGAAAGGCCTCTGATTTAAAGATTTCATCACCTTCCTTTGCAGAGGTTGAATGGAATTTAAGACTGAAGCTGCAGAAATGAGAAATGGAATTTGCTGCCAAATATGGCAAGCTACTCAGGGCAGGGAGGAGAGCTATCTGGTGGGCTAGATAACCATCTGCAGAAGCAAAGAACCATCAGAAGCTTTCCCGCCTTCTGTCTCACATGAAGGCACTTCTCCAAAGCTACTTTCTGTGGCTGCATTACCTGGTCAGCAAAATAAACCACCTACATTACCCATGAACTGTCTGTGGGAGAGGAATGAGGAAAGGAGGAGTTCCGTAGGGTAGATGTTAGTCACACAGCCTCAGGTGCTCCTAGGAGGTCTTCAGATCCCACTGCGATATATTCATGTAAGGAAAGGAGCAACTCCAAGTGTATGTTACTGTGGACTGGGGGCAACAGCTGCTGGTGTGGAGTCTGATGTTTGGGTAAGAGTTAGCAAAGTGTCAGAAGTGGGAGAAATGCCTAGTCCTATAAAAATAACACATGGACAGGGGTAGAGCAACGAGAGCCTCTCCTTGTGAAGTGGTGTCAGAAGAGGGCTTTCTTGTTCACTTTAGCACATGGTACGTCACCCTGGGCCAGGCAGTGATGAACTAATTTCTGGAAGCTGCTCATCCCTGTGTTCCTGCAGACACAAATATTCCCCCCCCCCCCAGTGCATTTACAAGACAGGGAGGAAAGTGACTTCATGGCATTCCTTTTCTGTTTCCCTGGCATGAGCTTTCTAAACATAGATCTAAAAATCAGAAAGCACCAGGAGAATTATGGGTTTCTACACCCTATTCTGCTTTATAATAATTATAATTATTGTAAATACGGCCCAGACACTGTAATTTGCTGCTCTCCATTGGGTCTTTCTTTTTCATTTTCTTCTTCTTTTTATGACTGTTTTCTAAGAAAGTTTTTGTGTGTCACCTTATAGATGGGAAATGGCAGAGTCAACTCTTAAAATAAAAGGAGGGGAGTGGCTTGGTGGGGGATGGAGGGAGGGATGAGAAGGGAGTGAGAAGAGAGAAATGCCATGTAGTCTGTGGTGAGGGCACCAATGGGAACAATCAGGAAACCTGGTGCTGTGCCTATTCTAATGCTGATTTGCTGTGTGATTACAGGCTCCTTTTTTTTGTACGTATTTTTGGTTATGTGGTCCTTATCTCATTGCTTGGCTCCGACTATCAGATTTTAAGCTTAGAGGTGCCGAGAATTTCTCATGTGCCATTCCTGGTTGAAGTTGTTGAAAGAAGATATGGTATAGATATTTGAATAGGTCAAGTATTTGTGGCACTGTTCAGGTACAGCCAGGAAAATCTGGTTTATGCTATGGATAGATGTTTGTTATGGTATAGACTCTGGTCCTACGCCCTACAAGTGTCCAGAGCAAAGATATGACTGATGCGCAGTCCTGACAGGGAAGCCTGATCTTAGAATCATAGAATCAATAAGGTTGGAAAGGACCTCAAAGATCATCAAGTCCAACCTGTCACCCAGCACCTCATGACTACTAAACCATGGCACCAAGTGTCTCGTCCAATCCCCTCTTGAACACCTCCAGGGATGGTGGCTCAATCACCTCCCTGGGTAGCACATTCCAGTGGCTAACAACTCTCTCTGTGAAGAACTTTTTCCTCACCTCGAGCCTAAACTTCCCGTGGTGCTGATTGCCTGAGAGAAGAGACAAACCCCCTCCTGGCTACAATCTCCCTTCAGGTAGTTGTAGACAGCAATAAGGTCTCTCCTGAGCCTCCTCTTCTCCAGGCTAAACAATCCCAGCTCCCTTAACTTCTCCTCATAGGGCTTGTGCTCGAGGCCTCTCACCAGCCTCCTTACTGTGGACATTAAGACAAGGGGTTGAGCATAGAGAGACTGAGAATTTAGTATATCCAGGTTTTGTCCCACTATGAAATTAGAGCGTGGCCAGAATATGGACTTAGATTAAGTGGAAAATATTCCTACACCTCAGAGAACAGGCAGAGCCAATGCCATCTGAAGCTTTGCAAAGGAGTAGTGAGGAAAGGAAACATGCAGTAAGTAGTATCAGGAGAAACAAAAGACAAAATATCAGGATGCTCTGGAGTGAGGCAAGTCAGTTTGCATGAATTCAGACTGAAAGAATCAGGAAGGTAATGGAAGTGGGCAGGATAGGGATGGATGGATAAGATCCTTCTGTGGTAAAAGACATTTGGGATGATGGATGGTAGAAAAATAGCAAAAATATCTGTGTGATATAGAAGATAGGAAAACAGAAGACAGGTAAAAGCCACCTAAGGAGAAGCCACCTGATATGAAAATCACTATTTTTAATTAAGGAACTGAGTTGAAACATCATCACCTAGGGGAGATTCAGACTGAACTGCAATTAATTTATGCAGCTCTTGCCCAGACAGGATGTTTGCCCAGATAGCCCCAAACTCAGGCTTCTTCCTCCCCTCAAGAGTCTACCCTGGAGGCTTCCAAAGCAAACCAAAGAGCAGAAAGCTGCTCTCTATCACATGACCAGGGGCACCTTGGCTTTATACAAATTTAAAGGAAATGTAGGAGTCTTACTGTGTGACTTTCTACAAAGGGTGTAGGGTTTACAGTGTGGACTAGGGGCTTGAGAGATTTAATTATTCTTCCAATGAAAAGAGAAGTAGCTTAGAAATTGCAGCTGGGACTTAGGATCTTGGCTTCCAGTTCCACACTTGGCATGTGACTGACTGTAGCCTGGAAGTGAAAAGTGGGTGAGTGGAATTTAATTCCTGCCTTTCTCACTGTCCTGCAGAAACCTACTGAATCACTCTCAGTACAGCAACATCAGTTAATTGCCTCACAGGAGGTTTCCCTGATGCTGAAGCAGCTGTTTTCAAAGTGCCTGGAAATCTGCTGGAGGAACGATTATCTCTTTACCTTATGGAGAAAGAATTTCTTACAAGAAAGCTTGGGTGCTCAGCTCTGGTCATCCAGAAATGCACTGCTACTGCAGGGAATGCAACAGGCTGAGCAGAGGCCTGTGCATGAAAAGGAACAGTTGCAGCAGTATTTGGAAACAAGCAAAATCCTCTGCTATCTGCATTTCTTACAAATACCACCGATTCCATTGTTCTCCAT